>NC_053036.3:479348728-480598728 GCF_002575655.3 Aegilops tauschii subsp. strangulata | reverse complement strand
CTGTTCTGGAGGCCCATACGGCTCCGGAATCAGGCAAGCAGCTTCCTTCGAAAGAGGGAGGTGCACCTGTTCCGCCGGTGACCTCTGTCCATCCAGAGGCACCGGATACATTACTGGAAGCACTGCAAAGTGCTTCCATTGTTGAGGAACACCGTACCCTCATGGGTACGGTGGTTGAGAGGGTTCAGTCTGCGAAGAGCGGACTAACCGAAGCCTGCACCAGCCTTCTAACAGGCTTTGAGGTATGCGACGCAATTTATGCAAGAAGAATGTCATAGTATAGACAGTAGCCCCTGAGACTCTGTCCGGTGTTCGAAAAGAAAAGCCGGACAGAGGATCAAATAATTTTCGCAGGAGACTAACCATATATGTCTATGTGAATAAGCAGGTGTCGATGCTAGCTGCGACCTCCCATTTTGCCGAAGTCTCCAAACTGAAGCAGAGTCTGGAGCAGGCCGAGGAAGAGCTCGGTCTTGTGAAAAAACAACTAGAGGACAAGCAAGGTATGCAATGACCTATTCAGATCTGGAAAGATATGAATTGCTTGTGTTGATCATGTTATCATGATATTTTTGTAGGAGCTGCGACTGAGGTGGAGTCCCTCAAGAACGCGCTGGCCGAGGCCCAGAAGAGAGCGGCGAAGGAACAAGCCGCCTGCAAAAACACGAGGCAAGGGTCGGGGAGCTCCAGGACGCCGTAAAGAAATGCGAGTCCTTGGACCGCAAGTTTGTGGACCAAGAGTCCGAACTTGCTAAGGCCCACCAAAGCACACAAGAGGCCCGGGTTGAAGCCCAGGGCGCCTTCCAGGAAATCCAGGAGGCCAGGAAAATCAGCCTTTATTATGCAGAGCAAATTTGTGAAGAAAACGTACCTCTTACTGACCTAGATTTGGAGTTCTCCAGGAGCGTTTGCGGATCTTCCGCACAGTGTTGCTAATGCTGCGGAGTTCTTCCGAGCCGAAGAGGGGAGCTCAACGGAGAAGCTGTTCTGGTCGCAATACCTTGCACCAGAGCATCTGGTGCCCTTTAGCGATCAACTGAAACAGCTGACCGAACTGCATAGGGTGGCCGAATTGGCCATGAAGGATTTGATAATCCGTTTATGGCCTGCCGAAGCCATACCCAGCAGCTACTTCGGGCTCGTGAAGTGGCTTGTCGATGCCTGCCCTCGGCTTGATGCAATCAAGCGGTCGGTCTGCATCGAAGGTGTGCGGATGGCCTTTGCCCTTGTCAAGGTGCTGTGGGCGAAGATGAATGCCGTCAAGCTCGCGACCGAGTGACCGCCCGCGGGCAAGGAGCACCGCACGCCCGAGCGGTATTTTGATGATGTCTTGGAGGGATCCCGCATTGTAGAGGGCCAGTGTGCAAAAGACATTATATTTGAATGAATACATTCATGTTATCCTGTCCTGTATGATAAAACAAAGCCGATATGTAATATAATACTTGTTGTTTATTTAAAATTTTACCTCCTGTGCGGCTATTTTTATTAAATCTGAGAGTTGGCCAGTCGTCGGCTTCAGCCCCCACGTAGGTAGTACGGGGGTGTTCGGGTTGAAACCTAAACACTCTTGATCCAAGAGTTTGTTCCTTGAAGGAGGTGTTTAGCGCAGCGAACTAGGCAATCGGACTATGTGGCTTTATCACCCTCACATAGCTATAGGAGTTTGACAATAGAAATGTAGGCGCAACCCCTAGTGAGGAGATGTTAATCCGGACTAAGGTGCTATAGACACCTAATCGGGTGGGGGCCGATCCGTCGCATAATGCGGAAAAAATCACAAAAGATTTGAACCTCCGAACAGCTCACCAGCTCTCGCCGCATCATGACAGTCAGTTTTCACCTTTCTCTACTGAGGTGTTTACCCGAATAAACCAGAAACACAATCGCAGTAGTTCTCCCTTTACTACCCTAGCCGATAGGACGGAACATAAGGTAGTAAGCACAGGAGCCGGGCAACCCAACTATTGACCAAAGACATGATTCGGAGCCGATGCATATAATGCTCAATTCGGGGTGCCAAACTATACTGTAAAAAGTGTTCAGACTTTGTTGCCATAGTGTGGAGCGCAATGAAGCCCCTAGCTAATTAAAGTGTACTGAAGTGTACGGGTGCAATCGATAAGAATATCGAAATAAAATGAAGTAGTAAGCCAGTGCCCATAAGTTGGGCCGCAAACTGTTTCCATTATAATTTGATTAATACATCAAAGCGTATTTGTACAAATAGTGCGATAGGCGACAGGGCTATTTAACATGCCGAGACCAAGGGGGAGCTGCGTGCGGGTCCTGAAAACAGGTAGAGTGATCATCAAGAAGACCAACTAGAGATTCCCCCACACGTCTATGCTGCTTGCCGCCTTGGTGTACCCATCCTTCGAAAGGGTCGAAGATCAGGCCATCATGAGGGGCATGTGGAAAAGAAACACAAAAAGGATAAAAAGAAAATAGAAAGTAAGTGTGCCCGAGGAAGGTCGAGCCGTATTATGGACCACAATCAAGTTGTGCCTCCGTCTTTGCCCATGGTATTTTGAGTGCATAGTTATGTACGTGCAGTACGTAAGCTACCGTTTGGTCGGGACTGAGACAGAGGCCGAATTGCTAGTCGAACTCATGACGAGCTGGACTGTCAAGATGCGGAGTAGTCCGGACTCGTTTGACAGTGTCCGGGAGCTTGGCCGCCGAATTAAAATTCTGCTTGATAAGGCCGCTCTGTACTTCCGCTGCCAGGGCTGCGGTGTGCTCCTCGGTACGGTGGGAGCGTTCGGTGTTTCCATTGACTGTTATGACACTGCGTGGTCCGGGCATCTTGAGTTTGAGATGCATAGTGTGGCACCACATTGAATCGAGCAAATGTAGTTCGTCCGAGCAGTGCGTGATAGCCACTGTGGAAGGGGACTATATCAAAGATCAAGTCCTTGCTTCGGAAGTTGTGCGGAGATTCGAAGACGACTTCCAATGTGATTGAACCCTTGCAACGGGCCTCTACACCTGGTATTACTCCTTTAAAGGTAGTTTTTGTGGGCTTGATCCTTGATGGATCGATGCCCATCTTGCGGACGGTATCCTGATATAGCAGGTTGAGGCTGCTGCCACCGTCCATGAGGACTCGCGTGAGGTGGAATCCATCAATGACTGGGTCAAGGACCAGTGTGGCTGAACCGCCATGACGGATACTGGTCGGATGGTCCCTACGATCGAAAGTGATCGGGTAGGACGACCATGGGTTGAATTTTGGGGCGACTGGCTCTATCGCATAGACGTCCCTGAGCGCGCGTTTGCGCTCCCTCTTGGGGATATGGGTAACGTATATCATGCTCACCATTTTAACTTGGGGGGAACTTCTTCTGTCCTCCTGTGTTCGGTGGGCGAGGTCCTCCTCGTCGTCCTCACTTTGCGACCCCTTCTCCTTGTTCTCGGTATTTAACTTGCCAGCCTATTTAAAGACCCAACAGCTTCTGTGGGTATGATTGGCTAGTTTATTGGGGGTGCCGTGGATATGACATGGACGATCGAGTATGCGGTCCAAGCTGGATGAGCCCGGATTTTTTCTTTTAAATGGCTTCTTCCACTGGCCGGACTTGGAGCCACTTAATCCGACGTTGACCGCCGTGTCATCAGTATTGTCACCGTTGCTTTGACGCTTGTGCCTGTTGCGTCGGGGCTTGCCGTTGCTATTTCTGGCTTCAGAGGTGCCAGGTTTGCTTGCAGTGTTGTTGCTACAGGCTAGCCAACTATCTTCGCCCGCGCAAAAGCGGGTCATAAGTGCCATGAGGGCTGCCATGGACTTCGGCTTTTCCTGGCCGAGGTGTCGGGCGAGCCATTCATTGCGGATGCTATGCTTAAAGGCCGCTAGGGCTTCGGCATCCGGACAGTCGACGATCTGGTTCTTTTTAGTTAGGAACCTAGTCCAGAATGTCCTGGCTGACTCTCCGGGCTGTTGGACTATGTGACTTAAGTCATCGGCATCTGGAGGTCGGACGTATGTACCTTGGAAGTTGTCACGGAAGCCGTCTTCCAAGTCCTCCCAGCTGCCAATTGAGTTTTCTGGCAGGCTGTTTAACCAGTGCCGAGCTGGTCCCTTGAGTTTTAGCGGGAGGTATTTGATAGCATGAAGATCAACGCCGCGGGCCATATGAATATGGAGAAGAAAGTGCTCAATCCATACCGCGGGATCTGTTGTTCCATTATATGATTCGATATTCACAGGTTTAAACCCTTCTGAGAATTCGTGCTCCATTACTTCATCAGTGAAGCAGAGGGGGTGTGCGGCGCCTCTATATCGGGCCAACTCGCGACGTAGCTCGGATGGAGTCCGTTTGTGGTTTTCGGCTCGGACGTGGTTATGTTCGGCTAGATATCCGTCGTCGCGCGTCGGGGCACGCCCCCGCGATCCGTTGATCGATCTGGTCTGACCTGCCCTATTTTCCAGGTCCTGCCGCAGGTCATATGTGTATCCCCGAGCTGTTGTGTCTCTACCTTGACGGCGAGGTGGTATGGGCTAGTCTTTGGCTTGAGTTGCCGTTTTTCCCCGACCGCGTGGTGGTTGGTCAGCCACGTTACGCGTTGATGGTACGGGCTCCAGTACCTCGTCATCAAATTGAGGTAGCAGTTTACGCTTCGGCTAACTTTAGGTTGGGCGCTCGAGGCCGTATTCCTCGGCTGCCAGGACATTAGTCCACCTATCGTTGAGTAGGTCTTGATCAGCTTGAAGCTGCTGCTGCTTCTTTTTCAGGCTCCTTGCAGTGGCTATTAGCCGGCGCTTAAAGCGCTCCTGCTTGAGAGGTTCCTCAGGCACGATAAAGTCTTCATTGCCGAGGCTCACCTCATCCTCGGAGAGTGGAAGATAATTGTTGTCCTCCGAGTCTTCATTTACGGCCTGCTCATCAGGGCTAACTTGCCCGTCTTCCCAATCGTCCTGTTCGGAGGTTGGCTCAACGGGTTCTTCTTGGTCTTCGGCATCGTCCGGAGTATTGTTGTCTCTCGTGCAGGTATTGCTGTCTTTTTCACGGCGTGAATTAGAGCGGCGTCGCTGACGTTGGCGCTTTGGTTGTATCTCAGGAGGTTTATCCTCGACTGCATTCTTCTTGTTATCGCCGTTACCCTCTTTGGGTGTATCCACTATGTACACGTCATACGAAGAGGTGGCCGTCCAGCGTCCCGTAAACGGCGGATTTTGGGCCTGCTCTTCTCCGGCATCGTCGTCCATACCATCGATGTCTTTGGAGCCATAATCGAGCATGTCAGTTAAGTCCTCGACACTGGCTATGAAGTGGGTGGTGGGTGGGACTTAAAATCCCTCGCCCTCAGCCCCTAGTCCGGGCTAGGCGTAGTTCGGACGTTGCTCCTCTATAATGACGAGGGATCGCATCAAGTCCAGAGCCTCGCTTAAAGGCGGGGTTTGGCCAGGGAGAAAAGAGTCCGTGGAGTACGGCGAGAAGGAGACTTGGCCAAGCTCACACGATGCTGACTCCGAGGGTTCGGAGCCAGTGTCCGGAGAAGGGTCCGGCTTCCTAATGGTTGCCAGTGACACTTCTCCCTCCGGTTCTCCCGTACTTGGCTTAGTGGCCGCGGATAGTCTGGCGGGCTCAGGAATCCCATCTTCGGACCTGGTAATGTGCTCCGGATCTAAGGCCAGAGCGGAGGTTGGGGTCGTGAACCCTTGGAAGATCAAGTCTCCTTGGATATTAGTGACATAGTCCAGATTTCCAAAACTAATCTGGTGACCTGGGGCGTAGCTGTCGATCTACTCTAGATGGCCAAGCGAGTTGGCCCACAGTGCGCAGCCGCCGAACACAAAGGTCCGACCGGGGAGAAAGACCTCCCTTAGGGCAGTATTGTTGTAGGTGATGGTGGAGCCATCGAACCTTCCGACGACGACACAGCGGAACTCTCAATGAAAGCACCAATGTCAGTGTCAAAACTGGCAGATCTCGGGTAGGGGGTCCCGAACTATGCGTCTAAGGTCGATGGTAATAGGAGACGGGGGACACGATGTTTACCCAGGTTCAGGCCCTCTCGATGGAGGTAATACCCTACTTCCTGCTTGATTGATCTTGATGAATATGAGGATTACAAGAGTTGATCTACCACGAGATCGTAATGGCTAATCCCTAGAAGTCTAGCCTGTATGGTTATGATTGCCTCTACGGACTAAACCCTCCGGTTTATATAGACACCAAAGGGCCTAGGGTTGTACAGAGTCGGTTTACAAAGGAAGGAATCTTCATATCCGGACGCCAAGCTTGCCGTCTACGCAAAGGAGAGTCCCACCCGGACACAGGAGGAAGTCTTCTATCTTGTATCTTCATGGCCCAACAGTCCGGCCCACGTCACATAGGCCGGACGCCCGAAGACCCCTTAATCCAGGACTCCCTCACCCATACCCGATACCTAGTTCTCCTTTGGTGGTGAAGAGCGTGGTGGTGGTGGTGAAACCTTCCTATCCTTAAGGATCAAGAGATTCTCCAACCGACTGATGACGCTCTGGAGATAGGTGATATGCTCTTGATGCGGAATATTTTCGCGAGTGAGATACTTATTTTGTATGCGAACTATTTCAAAGACGCGAAAAGCCTCAATCTCAGCAGGAGTAAGGTGAGTAAGGTAGGGTTTAAGGATATCTTCCTGCTCCTCCTCGGTCAACAGTGCTTGTGTTGCCACCGGGGATGGATCTACGGTAGCTTCCTTGCCATTGTCTCCCTTGATGACGTATGTAGGCTCCTCCCTCTTCATCTCGATCTTCATCAGCCAAGCATCTTCTTCCATGTGGTTGGAGGAGCAGGAAGACATGATGCCTAGCTTGATGAATCTGACCGGAAACAACAAGAAAAGAGAACAGAGGGTTTTCTCCGTTATACGGTGGTTAACAGGTTCGAGAAGTATATATAGATTTTTTTATCTTGGAGGACAAGTACATGGAAGAAAAACGGAGTACGGAAGGTGTCCCAGGTGGGCACAACCCACCTGGGCGCGCCAGGCTTGCCTGGCGCACCCTGGTGTCTTGTGCCCACCAGGGGACGCTTCCTGGAAGTTTCTTTATTTCCAAAATTCTAAAATATTCCAAAACTGATAAAAAATATTTGCGGATTTTTCGGAGTCCGTTTACTTACCGTATCACGTACCTCCTTATTTTCATGATTCTGGAGCGTTCCGCAAGGACTCTTTTATGTGTTCTTCCGGTGTCAAAGTTTGGATAATATTACTTTCAACATTATTAGGCGTACCTGAGATATAATGCTTTATTTGTTGTCCATTGACAACCTTCGGGTTAGTACCTTCGGAATTATTTATTTTGATGGCTCCAGGCCGGTAAACCTCCTCGATGACATATGGGCCTTACCATTTTGAGAAGAGCTTTCCTGCAAAAAAAATCTAAAACGAGAGTTGTACAAAAGAACATATTCTCCGACTTTAAACTCACGCTTTTGGATTCTTTTGTCATGCCATCTTTTAACTTTCTCTTTGAATAACTTTGCATTTTCATATGCTTGGGTTCTCCATTCATCTAATGAGCTTATATCAAATAACCTCTTTTCACCAGCAAGTTTGAAATCATAGTTGAGCTCTTTCACTGCCCAAAATGCTTTATGTTCTAATTCAAGAGGCAAATGACAAGCTTTTCCATAAAACATTTTATAAGGAGACATACCCATAGGATTTTTATATGTTGTTCTATAAGCCCAAAGTGCATCATCTAATTTCTTAGACCAATTCTTCCTGGACCTATTGACAGTCTTTTGCAAAATTAACTTTATTTCTCTATCGCTAAGTTCAACTTGACCACTAGACTGAGGATGATAGGGTGATGCAATTCTATGGTTGACATCATACTTGGCAAGCATTTTACGAAAAGCACCATGAATAAAGTGTGAACCACCATCAGTCATTAAATATCTAGGGACTCCAAACCTTGGGAAATAACTTCCTTAAGCATTTTAATTGAGGTGTTGTGATCAGCACTACTGGTTGGAAAAGCTTCTAACCATTTAGTAACATAATCAACAGCAACCAAAATATGTGTATACCCATTAGAGGAAGGAAAAGGTCCCATGTAATCAAATCCCCAAACATCAAATGGTTCAACAGCAAGTGAATAATTCTTAGGCATTTCTTGACGCTTATCGATATTACCTATTCTTTGACATTCATCGCAAGATGAGACAAACTTACGGTATCCTTGAAGAGAGTAGGCCAATAGAATCCAGACTGCAATACCTTATGAGCAGTTCTATCTCCAGCATGATGCCCTCCATAAGCCTCGGAGTGACATTTCCGTAGGATTTGACCCTGTTCATGCTCAGGTACACAACGTCTAATAATACCATCTACTCCTTCTTTATAAAGATGTGGGTCATCCGAAAAGTAGTGTCTTAAATCATAGAAGATTTTTTTCTTTTGTTGGTATGTAAAGCTAGGTGGCAAATATTTAGAAACAATGTTATTAGCATAATCAGCATACCAAGGAGTGCTATTAGCAACATTTATTGCAGCTAACTGCTCATCAGGAAATCTCATCAATAGGAAGTGGGTCATCAAGCACATTTTCAAGCCTAGACAAGTTATCAGCTACGGGGTTCTCAACTCCTTTTCTATCAATGATATGTAAATCAAATTCTTGTAACAAGAGAACCCAACGAATAAGTCTAGGTTTAGCATCTTTATTTTCCATAAGATATTTAATAGCAGCATGGTTTGTGTGAACAGTTACTTTGGAATCAACAATATAAGGTCTAAATTTATCACAAGCAAACACCACTGCTAAGAATTCTTTTTCAGCAGTAGCATAGTTTCGTTGAGCATTGTCTAGAGTTTTACTAGCATAATAGATAACATTCAATTTTTATCAACTCTTTGTCCTAGAACAGCACCAACAGCATAATCACTAGCATCACACATAATTTAAAAAGGCAAGTTCCAATCAGGTGGTTGAACAACAGGTGCAGTAGTTAAGGCTTTCTTGAGTGTTTCAAAGGCTTCAAGACAATCATCATCAAAAACAAAAGGAATATCCTTTTGCAAGAGACTAGTGAGAGGCCTAGAAATTTTAGAAAAGTCTTTGATAAATCTCCTATAGAAACCAGCATGACCTAGGAAACTATGAATACCTTTGATGTCCTTGGGACATGGCATTTTCTCAATTGCATAAACCTTAGCTTGATCCACTTCAATACCTCTTTCAGAGATTTTATGACCCAAGATAATGCCTTCATTAACCATAAAGTGGCACTTCTCCCAATTCAAGACAAGATTTTTTGTTCACATCTCTACAAAACTCGGTCAAGATTGCTTAAACAATCATCAAAAGACTTCTCGTAAACAGAAAAGTCATCCATGAAAACCTCAACAATCTTTTCACAAAAGTCAGAGAATATAGTAGTCCTACATCTTTGAAAGGTAGCAGGTGCATTACATAAACCAAAAGGCATACGTCTATAAGCATAGGTTCCAAAAGGACAAGTAAAACTGGTCTTTTCTTGATCAGGTTGAGAAACAGGTATTTGTGAAAAGCCAGAGTATCCATCAAGGAAGCAAAAGTGTGTGTGCTTAGATAATCTTTCAAGCATTTGATCAATAAAAGGCAGAGGGTAATGATATTTTCTAGTTGCTTTGTTTAATTTTCTAAAATCAATTACCATTCTATAGCCTATAACAATTCTTTGTGGAATAAGTTCATTATTATCATCAGGAACAACAGTAATACCTCCTTTCTTAGGGACACAATGAACAAGACTTACCCATCTACTATCAGCTATAGGATAGATTATACCTGCTTCCAGAAGTTTTAATATTTCCGTTCTTACCACCTCTTTCATCTTCGGATTTAACCGACGTTGGTGATCAACAACGGGTTTAGCATCAGGTTCCATATTAATTTTGTGCTGACATAGAGTGGGACTAATGCCCTTTAAATCATCAAGAATATATCCAATAGCAGACCGGTGCTTCCTTAGAACTTTTAATAATATTTTTTCTTCATGTTCTGAAAGGTTAGCACTGATAATAACAGGATATATCTTCTTTTCATCAAGATAAGCATATCTCAAAGTGTCTGGCAATTGTTTTAATTCAAACACAGGATCACCTTTAGGTGGAGGTGGACCTCCTAGAGTTTCAATAGGCAAATTGTGTTTAAGTAGAGGATGTTGTTCAAAGAAAATCTTATCTATTTCATTTCTTTCATGCATATGTATATCATTTCCATGGTCTAGCAAATATTGTTCTAAAGGATCAGTAGGTGGCACAACAATAGAAGCAAGACCAATTAATTCATCCTTACTAGGCTATTCTTTTTCATGAAGATTTCGACTAAACTTGGAAAAATTAAACTCATGAGACTCATCACCAAAGTTAACACCAACAGTTTGTTTCTTGCAATCTATCTTGGCATTAACTATGTTCAAGAAAGGTCTACCAAAGATAATGGGACAGAAGTCATCTTGTGGGGAACCAAGGACAAGAAAATCAGTAGGGTATTTTATTTTCCCACACAAGACTTCAACATCTCTAACAATCCCAATTGGTGATATGGTGTCTCTATTAGCAAGTTTAATAGTAACATCTATTTCTTCTATCTCAGCAGGTGCTATGTCTTTCATAATTTCTTGATATAAAGTGTAAGGAATAGAACTAACACTAGCACCCATATCACATAAAACATGATAACAATGGTCTACTATTTTAACTGAAATAATAGGCATGCCAACAACAGGTCTATGTTTATCTTTTCTATCAGGTTTAGCAATTCTAGCAGCTTCTTCACAGAAGTAAATAACATGCCCATCAATATCTTCTTCCAAGAGATCTTTAACCATAGCAATGCTAGGTTCTACTTTAATTTGTTCATCAGGTTTAGGTGTTCTAATATAGCTTTTGTTAACCACAGTTGAAACTTTAGCATGTTCCTTTATCCTAACAGGGAAAGGTGGTTTCTCAATATAAGCAGAAGGAACAACTGGATCAACATTATAAAGTATAGTTTCTTCTTTAACTGGTACCGGTTCTTTAATTTCTTCTTTAATAGGTGGGTGATATTTAAACCACTTCTCTTTAGGGAGTTCAACATGAGTAGCAAATGATTCACAAAAGGAGGCTACTATCTCAGAGTCAAGTCCATATTTAGTGCTAAACTTTTGAAAACCATCGGTATTCATAAAAGATTTAACACAATCATACTTAAGTTTAATACCTGACTCTTTACCTTCATCGAGTTCCCAATCTTCAGAGTTGCGTTTAATTCTTTCTAAAAGATCCCACCGGAATTCAATAGTCTTCTTCATAAAAGAACCAGCACAAGAAGTATCAAGCATGGTTTGATCATTACGATAAAGCCGAGCATAAAACTTCTGGATAATAATTTCTCTTGAGAGCTCATGATTGGGGCATGAATATAACATTGACTTAAGCCTCCCCCAAGCTAGAGCGATACTTTCTCCTTCACGAGGCAAAAAATTATATATATATATATATATATATATATATATATATATAATTCTGATCACGATGAACTAGATGCATAGGATAAATTTTTTGGTGGAACTCCAATTTCAAACGATTCCAATTCCCTGATCCAATATCATTGCATAGCCTATACCATGCCAATGCTTTTCCCTTCAAAGATAAAGGGAAAACCTTTTTCATCACCTCATCTCCGGGTAAACCTGCAAGCTTAAACAATCCACAAATTTGTTCCACATATATCAAGTGCATATCAGGATGTTTTGTTCCATCTCCTGCATAAGGATAAGCTAGCAGTTGTTCTATCATACCCAAAGGAATTTCATATTCAATATTTTTAGTAGGTGCAGTAGGTTGAGGGGTAGCTAATTGTGCTTTCGGATGAGGTGAAGATACCCTGAACAAACCCCTCAAAGGATTGTTTTCCATAGTAACAAGTGGCAATAAATTTCAGCACAATATATAAATGTTTCCTTACCAAAGGCGCTTCACTCCCCGGCAACGGCGCCAGAAAATAGCCTTTGATGACCCACAAGTATAGGGGATCAATTGTAGCTCTTTTCGATAAGTAAGAGTGTCGAACCCAATGAGGAGCAGAAGAAAATGACAAGTAGTTTTCAGTAAGGTAATGTCTGCAAGTGCTGAAATTGTAAGTAGCAGAGTAGTTTGATAGCAAGATAATTTGTAATGAGCAAGTAACGATAGTAGCAACAAGTATGAATCAAGGTAGCCCAATCCTTTTGAGGCAATCGACAGGCCAAAACAGTCTCTTATGATAAGCAGAGCGTTCTTGAGGGTACACGGGAATTTCATCTAGTCACTTTCATCATGTTGGTTTGATTTGTGTTCGCTACTTTGATAATTTGATATGTGGGTGGACCGGTGCTTAGGTGCTGTACTTACTTGAACAAACCTCCTACTTATGATTAAGCCTCCCGCAAGCATCCGCAACTACGAGGAAAGTATTAAGAATAAATTCTAACCATAGCATTAAACTCTAGGATCCAATCGGTCCCTTACGGAATAGCGCATAAACTAGGGTTTAAGCTTCTGTCACTCTCGCAACCCATCATGTAATTGCTACTCCACAATGCATTCCGTTAGGCCCAAATATGGTGAAGTGTCATGTAGTCGACATTCACATGACACCACTAAGGGAATAACAACATACATACTATCAAAATATCGAACACATATCAAGTTCACATGATTACTTGCAACATGATTTCTCCCGTGACCTTAAGAACAAAAGTAACTACTCACAAATGATAAACATGTTCATGATCAGAGGAGTATTAAATAGCATAATGGATCTGAACATATAATCTTCCACAAAATAAACCATATAGTAATCAACTACAAGATGTAATCAACACTACTAGTCACCCACAAGCACCAATCTGTAGTTCCGGTAACAAGGTTGAATACAAGAGATGAACTAGGGTTTGAGATGAGATGGTGCTGTTGAAGATGTTGATGGAGATTGCCCTCCCCAAGATTGGAGAGTTCTTGGTGATGATGATGACGATGATTTCCCCCTTCGGGAGGGAAGTTCCCCCGGTGGAATCGCTCTGCCGGAGGGCAAAAGTGCTCCTACCCAAGTTCCGCCTCGAGACGGCGGCGCTCCATCCCCAAAGCCTTCTCCTTATTTTTTTGTAGGTCAAAATGACCTATATAACAGAAGATGGGCACCGGAGGTGGGCCGAGGAGGCCACAACCCACCAGGGCGCGCCAGGGGGCCCTGGCGCACCCAGGTGGGTTGTGCCCACCTGGTGGCCCCCCTCTAGTAGTTATTGGCTCCAATATTTCTTAAATATTCCATAAAAAATCCCCATAAAGTTTCAGCTCATTTGGAGTTGTGCAGAATAGGTAGCCTGACGTAGCTTTTTCAAGTCCAGATTTTCAGCTGCCGAAATTCTCCCTCTTTGTGTGTACCTTGTAAATTATGAGAGAAAAGGCATTAGAATTACTCCAAAAAGCATTATTATGGATAAAAACGTTATAAATAACAGTAAGAAAACATGATGCAAAATGGACGTATCAGAGATGCATAGCAATGAGAGGGGGAGAGTGTGTCCACGTACCCTGGTAGACCGAAAGCGGAAGCGTTTGACAACGCGGTTGATGTAGTCGAACTTCTTCTCGTTCCGACCGATCAAGCACCGAACATACGGCACCTCCGAGTTCAGCACACGTTCAGCTTGATGACGTCCCTCGAACTCTTGATCCAGCAAAGGGTCGAGGGAGAGTTTCGTTAGCACGACGGTGTGGTGACGGTGATGGTGAAGTGATCCGCGCAAGGCTTCGCTTAAGCACTACGATAATATGACCGGAGGAGTAAACTGTGGAGGGGGGCGCCACACGGCTAATAGATGTTTTTCTGTCCTCTAGGCACCCCCTCCCCACATATATATAGGTTTGAGGGGGGAAGAGGCAGCCTGGGGGGCACCCAAGTAGGCCGAATCCTACTTGGGCTCCCACCCCAATTCGGCCCCCCCCTTCCTTGTTCTGGCACTAGGAGAAGGAAAATGGAGGTGGCGTCCCCCTTTTCCTTTCTCCCTTGAGAAGGGGAAGGAAAGAGGGGCTAGTCCTCCTCCCTAGCCTTCCCTAGGGCTGGCCGACCTGGTGGAGGGGCGCACTAGCCCCCTGTGGGCTGGTCTATCCCTCCCTTGGCCCATTAAGCCCATATAGCTTGCCGGGGGTTACCCGGAACCCCTTCCGGTGACCTGATTTATACCCGGTACCCCCGGAACACTTCCGGTGTCCAAATACTATCGTCCTATATATGAATCTTTACCTTTCGACCATTTCGAGACTCCTCGTCATGTCCGTGATCTCATCCGGGACTCCGAACAACATTCGTTCACCAAATCACATAACTCATATAATACAAATCGTCATCGAACGTTAAGCGTGCGAACCCTACGGGTTCGAGAACTATGTAGACATGACCGAGACAACTCTCCGGTCAATAACCAATACGGAACCTGCATGCTCATATTGGTCACTTCATATTCTATGAAGATCTTTATCGGTCAAACCGTAATGACAACATACGTAATTCCCTTTGTCATCGGTATGTTACTTGCCCGAGATTCGATCGTCGGTATCTTCATACCTAGTTCAATCTCGTTACCGGCAAGTCTCTTTACTCGTTCCGTAATGCATCATCCCGCAACTAACTCATTAGTCACATTGCTTGCAAGGCTTATCATGATGTGCATTACCGAGAGGGCCCAGAGATACCTCTCCGATACTCGGAGTGACAAATCCTAATCTCGATCTATGCCAACCCTAAAAACACCTACAGAGATACCTGTAGAGCATCTCTATAATCACCTAGTTACGTTGTGACGTTTGATAGCACAAAAGGTATTCCTCCGGTATCCGAGAGTTGCATAATCTCATAGTCAAAGGAATATGTATAAGTCATGAAGAAAGCAATAGCAATATAACTTAACGATCATTATGCTAAGCTAACGGATGGGTCTTGTCCATCACATCATTCTCCTAATGATGTGATCCCATTCATCAAATGACAAAAACATGTCTATGGTTAGGAAACTTAACCATCTTTGATTAACGAGCTAGTCTAGTAGAGGCTTACTAGGGACACAATGTTTTGTCTATGTATCCACACATGTATCAAGTTTCCGGTTAATACAATTCTAGCATGAATAATAAACATTTATCATGATATAATGAAATATAAAATAACAACTTTATTATTACCTCTAGGGCATATTTCCTTCATGATATGCACTATGGCTCCCATGTGTGGGCTCCCCTTGTGGGCTCCCATCTCTCTCTCCCCTATGGCCCATGTTGGCCCATTACTTCCCCGGGGGATTCCCGTGACCCCTTGGTACTCCGATAAATATCTGAAACGTCCCAAAACCATTCCGGTGTCCAAATACTATCGTCCAATATATCAATGTTTACCTCTCGACCATTTCGAGACTCCTCGTCATGTCCGTGATCTCATCCGGGACTCCGAACTATCTTCGGTCACCAAAAACACATAACTCATAATACAAATCGCCATCGAACGTTAAGCGTGCGGACCCTACGGGTTCAAGAACTATGTAGACATGACCGAGACACATCTCCGGTCAATAACCAATAGCGGAACCTGGATGCTCATATTGGTTCCTACATATTCTACGAAGATCTTTATCGGTCAAACCGCAATGACAACATACGTTATTCCCTTTGTCATCGGTATGTTACTTGCCAGAGATTCGATCATCGGTATCACCATACCAAGTTCAATCTCATTACCGGCAAGTCTTTTTACTCATTCTGTAATGCATCATCCCGTAACTAACTCATTAGTCACATTGCTTGCAAGGCTTATAGTGATGTGCATTACCGAGAGGGCCTAGAGATACCTCTCCGATACTCGGAGTGACAAATCCTAATCTTGATCTATGCCAACCAAACAAACACCTTTGGAGATACCTGTAGTGCATCTTTATAATCACCTAGTTACGTTGTGACGTTTGATAGCACACAAGGTGTTCCTCCGGTATTCGAGAGTTGGATAATCTCATAGTCGGAGGAATATGTATATGTCATGAAGAAAGCAATAGCAATAAAACTTTACGATCATTATTCTAAGCTAACGGATGGGTCTTGTCCATCACATCATTCTCCTAATAATGTGATCTCGTTCATCAAATGACAACACATGTCAATGGTCAGGAAACTTAACCATCTTTGATTAACAAGCTAGTCAAGTAGAGGCATACTAGGGACTTATGTTTTGTCTATGTAGTCACACATGTATCAAGTTTCCGGTTAATACAATTCTAGCATGAATAATAAACATTTATCATGATATAAGGAAATATAAATAACAACTTTATTATTTTCTCTAGGGCATATTTCCTTCAGTCTCCCACTTGCACTAGAGTCAATAATCTAGATTACATTGTAATGATTCTAACACCCATGGAGTCTTGGTGCTGATCATGTTTTGCTCGTGGAAGAGGCTTAGTCAATGGGTCTGCAGCATTCAGATCCGTATGTATTTTGCAAATCTCTATGTCTCCCTCCTTGACTTGATCGCGAATGGAGTTGAAGTGTCTCTTGATGTGTTTGGTTCTCTTGTGAAATCTGGATTCCTTCGCTAAGGCAATTGCTCCAGTATTGTCACAAAATATTTTCATTGGACCCGATGCTCTAGGTATTACACCTACATCGGATATGAACTCCTTCGTCCAGACTCCTTCATTTGCTGCTTCCGAAGCAGCTATGTACTCCGCTTCACACGTAGATCCCGCCAGGACTCTCTGCTTGGAACTACACCAACTGACAGCTCCACCATTCAATATAAATACGTATCCTGTTTGCGACTTAGAGTCATCCGGATCAGTGTCAAAGCTTGCATCGATGTAACCATTTACGACAAGCTCTTTGTCACCTCCATAAATGAGAAACATATCCTTAGTCATTTTCAGGTATTTCAGGATGTTCTTGTAAATACCGGCTTCTCCAAAAGTCTGTATAAACCATATGCTTTGATCACACTATCAAAGCGTATATTCCAACTCCGAGAGGCTTGCACCAGTCCATAAATGGATCGCTGGAGCTTGCACACTTTGTTAGCACCTTTAGGATCGACAAAACCTTCTGGTTGCATCATATACAACTCCTCTTTAAGAAATCCATTAAGGAATGCAGTTTTGACATCCATTTGCCAAATTCATAATCACAAAATGTGGCAATTGCTTGGACAGACTTAAGCATCGCTACGGGTGAGAAGGTCTCATCGTAGTCAACTCCTTGAACTTGTCGAAAACCTTTCGCAACAAGTTGAGCTTTGTAGACAGTAATATTACCGTCAGCGTCAATCTTCTTCTTGAAGATCCATTTATTCTCTATGGCTTGCCGATCATAGGGCAAGTCAACCAAAGTCCACACTTTGTTCTCATACATGGATCCCATCTCAGATTTCATGGCCTCAAGCCATTTCGTGGAATCTGGGCTCATCATCGCTTCCTCATAGTTCATAGGTTTGTCATGGTCTAGTAACATGACTTCCAGAATAGGATTACCGTACCACTCTGGTGCGGAACGTACTCTGGTTGACCTACGAGGTCCGGTAGTAACTTGATCTGAAGTTTCATGATCATCATCATTAACTTCCTCACTAATTGGTGTAGGTATCACTGGAACTAATTCTGTGATGAACTACTTTACAATTCGAGAGAAGGTACAACTAACTCATCAAGTTCTATTTTCCTCCCACTCACTTCTTTCGAGAGAAACTCCTTCTCTAGAAAGGATCCATTCTTAGCAACGAATATCTTGCCTTCGGATCTGTGATAGAAGGTGTACCCAACAGTTTCTTTTGGGTATCCTATGAAGACACATTTCTCCGATTTGGGTTCGAGCTTATCAGGTTGAAGCTTTTTCGCATAAGCATCGCAACCCAGAACTTTAAGAAACGACAGCTTAGGTTTCTTGCCAAACCATAGTTCATATGGTGTCGTCTCAACGGATTTAGATGGTGCCCTATTTAACGTGAATGCCACCGTCTCTAAAGCATAACCCCAAAATGATAGTGGTAAATCGGTAAGAGACATCATAAATCGCACCATATCTAATAAAGTACGGTTACAACGTTCGGACACACCATTACGCTGTGGTGTTCCAGGTGGCGTGAGTTGCGAAACTATTCCACATTGTTTCAAATGAAGACCAAACTCGTAACTCAAATATTCGCCTCCGCGATCAGATCATAGAAACTTTATTTTCTTGTTACGATGATTTTCCACTTCACTCTGAAATTATTTGAACTTTTCAAATGTTTTAGACTTATGTTTTATTAAGTAGATATACCCATATCTGCTCAAATCATCTGTGAAGGTCAGAAAATAACGATACCCACCGCGAGCCTCAACAGTCATAGGACCGCATACATCAGTATGTATTATTTCCAATAAGCCAGTGGCTCGCTCCATTGTTCCGGAGAACGGAGTCTTAGTCATCTTGCCCATGCGGCATGGTTCGCAAGCATCAAATGATTCATAATCAAGTGATTCCAAAAGCCCATCGGCATGGAGTTTCTTCATGCCGTTTACACCAATATGACCTAAACGGCAGTGCCACAAATAAGTTGCACTATCATTATTAACTTTGCATCTTTTGGCTTCAATATTATGAATATGCGTATCACTACGATCGAGATTCAACAAAAATAGACCACTCATCAAGGGTGCATGACCATAAAAGATATTACTCATATAAATAGAACAACCATAATTCTCTGATTTAAATTAATAACCATCTCGCATCAAACAAGATCCAGATATAATGTTCATGCTCAACGCTGGCACCAAATAACAATTATTTAGGTTTAAAACTAATCCTGAAGGCAGATGTAGAGGTAGCGTGCCGACGGCGATCACATCGACCTTGGAACCATTTTCGACGCGCATCGTCAACTTGTCCTTAGCCAATCTTCGTTTAATCTGCAGCCCCTGTTTCGAGTTGCAAATATGAGCAACAGAACCAGTATCAAATACCCAGGCGCTACTACGAGCATTAGTGAGGTACACATCAATAACATATATATAATATACCTTTCACTTTGCCATCCTTCTTATCTGCCAAATACTTGGGGCAGTTCCGCTTCCACTGACCAGTCCCTTTGCAGTAGAAGCACTCAGTTTCAGGCTTAGGTCTAGACTTGGGCTTCTTCCCTTGAGCAGCAACTTGCTTGCTATTCTTCTTGAAGTTCCCCTTCTTCGCTTTGCCTTTTTTCTTGAAACTAGTGGTCTTGTTAACCATCAACACTTGATGCTCCTTCTTGATTTCTACCTCCACAGCCTTAAGCATCGCGAAGAGCTCAGGAATTGTCTTTTCCATCCCTTGCATGTTATAGTTCATCACGAAGCCTTTATAGCTTGGTGGCAGTGATTGAAGAACTCTGTCAATGACACTATCATCAGGAAGATTAATTCCCAGGTGAGTCAAGTGGTTATGGTACCCAGACATTCTGAGTATGTGTTCACTGATAGAGCTGTTCTCCTCCATTTTGCAGCTATAGAACTTGTTGGAGACTTCATATCTCTCAACTCGGGCATTTGCTTGAAATATTAACTTCAACTCTTGGAACATCTTACATGCCCCATGACGTTCAAAACGTCTTTGAAGTCCCGATTCTAAGCCGTAAATCATGGCACACTGAACTATCGAGTAGTCATCAACTTTAGCTTGCCGGACGTTCATAACGTCCGGAGTTGCTCCTACAGCAGGCCTTGCACCTAGCGGTGCTTCCAGGACGTAATTCTTCTGTGAAGCAATGAGGATAATCCTCAAGTTACGGACCCAGTCCGTGTAGTTTCTACCATCATCTTTCAACTTAGCTTTCTCTAGGAACGCATTAAAATTCAAGGGAACGGTAGCACGGGCCATTGATCTACAACAACATAGATATGCAAAAACTATTAGGACTAAGTTCATGATAAATTAAAGTTCAATTAATCATATTACTTAAGAACTCCCACTTAGATAGACATCCCTCTAGTCATCTAAATGATCACGTGATCCATATCAACTAAACCATGTCCGATCATCACGTGTGATGGAGTAGTTTTCAATGGTGAACATCTCTATGTTGATCATATCTATTATATGATTCATGTTCGACCTTTCGGTCTCAGTGTTCCGAGGCCATATCTGCATATGCTAGGCTCATCAAGTTTAACCCGAGTATTCTGCACGTGCAAAATTGTCTTGCACCCGTTGTATGTGAATGTAGAGCTTATCACACCCGATCATCACGTGTTGTCTCGGCACGACGAACTGTCGCAATGGTGCTTACTCAGGGAGAACACTTATACCTTGAAATTTAGTGAGGGATCATCTTATAATGGTACCGCCGTACTAAGCAAAATAAGATGCATAAAAGATAAACATCACATGCAATCGAAATATGTGACATGATATGAACATCATCATCTTGTGCCTTTGATCTCCATCTCCAAAGCACCGTCATGATCACCATCGTCACCAGCTTGACACGTTGATCTCCATCGAAGCATCGTTGTCGTCTCGCCAATTATTGCTTCTACGACTATCGCTACCGCTTAGTGATAAAGTAAACCAATTACATGGCGATTGCATTTCATACAATAAAGCGACAACCATAAGGCTCTTGCCAGTTGCCGATAACTTTTACAAAACATGATCATATCATACAATAATTTATATCACATCATGTCTTGATCATATCACATCACAACCTGCCCTACAAAAACAAGTTAGATGTCCTCTACTTTGTTGTTGCAAGTTTTATGTGGCTGCTACGGGCTTTTAGCAAGAATCGTTCTTACCTACGCATCAAAACCACAATTATTTTTCGTCAAGTGTGCTGTTTTAACCTTCAACAAGGACCGTCCGTAGTCAAATTCGATTCAACTAAAGTTGGAGAAACAGACACCCGCCAGCCACCTTTATAAAAAACAAGTTGCATGTCTGTCAGTGGAACCGGTCTCATGAACGTGGTCATGTAAGGTTGGTCCGGGCCGCTTCATCCAACAATACCGCCGAATCAAAATAAGATGTTGGTGGTAAGCAGTATGACTATTATCGCCCACAACTCTTTGTGTTCTGCTCGTGCATATCATCTACGCATAGACCTGGCTCGGATGCCACTGTTGGGGAACATAGCATGCAATTTCAAAACATTTCCTACGATCACGCAAGATATATCTAGGAGATGCATAGCAACGAGAGGGGGAGAGTGTGTCCACGTACCCACGTAGACCGAAAGCAGAAGCGTTAGTATAATGCGGTTGATGGAGTCGAACGTCTTCGCGATCCAACCGATCTAGTACCGAACGTACGGCACCTCCGAGTTCAGCACACGTTCATCTCGATGACGTCCCTCGAACACTTGATCCAGGAGAGAGTCGAGGGAGAGTTTCGTCAGCACGACGGCGTGGTGACAGTGATGGTGATGTGATCCGCGCAGGGCTTCGCCTAAGCACTACGACGCTATGACCGGAGGAGTAAACTGTGGAGGGGGGCACCACACACGGCTAAGAGAATAACTGTTGTCCTTTGGGGTGCCCCCTGCCCACGTATATATAGGAGGGGAGGAGGAGGCCGGCCACCAAGGGGGCGCACCAAGGGGGGAGTCCTACTAGGACTCCACTCCTAGTATGATTCGCCCTCCCCCCCTTTCCTTCTGATGGAGGGGGGAAGAGGGAAGGAGAGGGAGAGGGGGAAGGAAAGGGGTGCCACGCCCCCTTCCCCTTGTCCAATTCGGACAGCCCATGGGGGGGGCGCCACCCCTTGTGGGCTCCCCTCTCTCTCCCCTATGGCCCATGTTGGCCCATTACTTCCCCGGGGGGTTCCGGTAACCCCTCGGTACTCCGATAAATATCTGAAACGTCCAGAAACCATTCTGGTGTCCAAATACTATCGTCCAATATATCGATCTTTACCTCTCAACCATTTCAAGACTCCTTGTCATGTCCGTGATCTCATCCGGGACTCCGAACAATCTTCAGTCACCAAAAACACATAACTCATAATAAAAATCGCCATCGAACGTTAAGCGTGCAGACCCTACGGGTTCGAGAACTATGTAGACATGACCGAGACACATCTCCGGTCAATAACCAATAGCGAAACCTGGATGCTCATATTGGTTCCTACATCATCTACGAAGATCTTTATCGGTCAAACCGCAATGACAACATACGTTATTCCCTTTGTCATCGGTATGTTACTTGCCCGAGATTCGATCGTCGGTATCATCATACCTAGTTCAATCTCATTAACGGCAAGTCTCTTTACTCGTTCCATAATGCATCATCCTGTAACTAACTTATTAGCCACATTGCTTGCAAGGCTTATAGTGATGTGCATTACCGAGAGGGCCCAGAGATACCTCTCCGATGGAGTGACAAATCCTAATCTTGATCTATGCCAACCCAACAAACACCTTCGGAGACACCTGTAGAGCATCTTTATAATCACCCAGTTACGTTGTGACGTTTGATAGCACACAAGGTGTTCCTCCGGTATTCGGGAGTTGCATAATCTCATAGTCAGAGGAATATGTATAAGTCATGAAGAAAGCAATAGCAATAAAACTTAACGATCATTATGCTAAGCTAACGGATGGGTCTTGTCCATCACATCATTCTCCTAATGATGTGATCCCGTTCATAAAATGACAACATATGTCAATGGTCAGGAGACTTAACCATCTTTGATTAACGAGCTAGTCTAGTAGAGGCATACTAGGGACTTACGTTTTGTCTATGTATTCACACATGTATCAAGTTTCCGGTTAATACAGTTCTAGCATGAATAATAAAAATTTATCATGATATAAGGAAATATAAATAACAACTTTATTATTGCCTCTAGGGCATATTTCCTTCACATTATGCTAGTAAAACTCTAGACTGTGCACAACGGAATTATGCAACTACTGAAAAAGAATTCCTAGCAGTGGTGTTTGATTGTGATAAATTTAGATCTTACATCGTTGACTCTAAAGTTATCGTTCACACCGACCATGCTGCTATTAAATATCTTATGGAAAAGAAAGATGCTAAACCTAGACTTATTCGATGGGTTTCTAGCTACAAGAATTTGATTTACATATCACTGATAGAAAAGGAGCTGAGAACCCCGTAGCTGATAACTTGTCTAGGCTTGAAAATGTGCTTGATGACCCACTACCTATTGATAATAGTTTTCCTGATGAGCAGTAAGATGCCATAAAAGTTTCTATTAACACTCCTTGGTATGCTGACTATGCTAATTACGTTGTTGCTAAAATTTACCACCTAGCTTTACATGCCAACAAAAGAAAAAAATATTCTATGATTTAAGACACTACTTTTGGGATGACCCACATCTTTATAAAGAAGGAGTAGATGGTATTATTATATGTTGTATACCTGAGCATTAACAGGGAAAAATCCTACAGAAATGTCACTCCGAAGCTTATGGAGGGCATCATGCTGGAGATAGAACTGCTCACAAGGTATTGCAATCTGGATTTTATTGGCCTACTGTTTTCAAGGATGCCAGTAAGTTCATCTTATCTTGTGATGAATGCCAAAGAATAGGTAATATCGGTAAGCGTCAAGAAATGCCTATGAATTATTCACTTGCTGTTGAACCATTTGATGTTTGGGGATTTGATTACATGGGACCTTTTTCTTCCTCTAACTGGTATACACATATTTTGGTTGATGTTGATTATGTTACTAAATTGGTAGTAGCTATTCCAACCAATAGTGATGATCACAAAACCTCTATTAAAATGCTGAAGTGATTTTCCCAAGATTTAGAGTCCCTAGAGATTTAATGATTGATGGTGGTTCACACTTTATTCATGGTGCTTTTCGTAAAATGCTTGCCAAGTACGATGTTAACCATAGAATTGCATCACCCTATCATCCTCAGTCTAGTGGTCAAGTTGAACTTAGTAATACAGAAATAAAACTAATTTTGCAAAAGACTGTCAATAGGTCCCGGAAGAATTGGTCTATAAAATTAGATGATGCACTTTGGGCTTATAGGACAGCATATAAAAATCCTATGGGTATGTCTCCTTACAAAATGGTTTATGGAAAATCTTGTCATTTACCTCTTGAGTTGGAACATAAAACATATTGGGCAATCAAAGAACTCAACTATGATTTCAAACTTCCAGGTGAAAAGAGGTTATTTGATATTAGCTCTTTAGATGAATGGAGAACCCAAGCTTATGAAAATGCCAAGTTATTTAAAAAAAAAGTTAAAAGATGGCATGATAAAAGAATCCAAAAGCATGAGTTCAAGGTCGGAGAATATGTTCTTTTGTACAACTCTCGTTTCAGATTCTTTGCAGGAAAACTCCTCTCCAAATGGGAAGGACCCTATGTTATCGAGGAGGTTTATCGGTCTGGAGCTATCAAAATAAATAATGCCGAAGGTACTAACCCAAAGGTTGTTAATGGGCAACGAATAAAACATTACATCTCAGGTACGCCCATTAATGTTGAAAGTAATATTATCCAAACTTTGACACCGGAAGAACACATAAAAGAGTCCTTCCGAAACACTCCAGGATCATGAAAATAAGAAGGTACGTGATACGGTAAGTAAACGGACTCCGAAAAATCCGCAAAAATATTTTTTGTTAGTTTTGGAATATTTAGAAAATTAGGAAAATAAGAAACTTCCAGGAAGCGTACCCTGGTGGGCACAAGACACCAGGGCGCAGGTGGGTTGTGCCCACCTGGGACACCTTTCGGACTCTGTTTTTCTCAAGTTTGCTTGTCTCCCAAGATAAAAAATCTTTATATACCCCCCGAACCTATCGACCACCGTATCGCGGAGAAATTTTCTGTCTTCTTTTCTTGTTGTTCCTCTGATAGATCTGGTAATATGTCGTCTCAAGACTCTGAGGGTGAGAGCTATGTTGCTGATTTCATCGCAAACCCCAAGTCCTATGGGGATGTGGAGCACTATGGCTGGACCACGGAGGAGGAGGAAGACTATTATCCTAGGGAGAAGGAGGAGACGAGCTCAGATGAGGACGAAACTCCGTTGCCTCAACTAGGGGCCATGCATGTGGAATTCAAGAAGTCAAGCCTCCCAAACAAACCAAAGAGGCCTAAGATTCAGTTCATACCCTTCTGTCTTTTGCAGGAAAATACGCAAGATCTTTGCAAAAAGGTACTGGAGCTTGAACAGGAGATCGTTGAATTGAAGGAGGAAAATTCTATCCTAAAGCGTAAGCTGAGGAAGAAGGACAAACCCTCTACTCCACCACCACCACCACCACCTTCTTCTTCATTACCAAAGGAAAATTGAGTATCGGGTATGGGCACTCCCCTTGGCTTCCGCCAAGCTAGGGGGAGGTGCCCTGGTATCGTATCATCCCCACTATCTTTTTGCCTTTACTTATTTTAGTTCGATCTTTTGCTTTAGATGAATAAAAGTTTAGTTCGATCATTTCTTTTCGAGAGCTTGCTTAGTGATCTATCCTTGTAATCATGTGCAAGATATATAATAAAGTTTAGTTTGAGTTTTTGCTTTCTTTACTTTCATGTTGCAATAAAAAGAAAGGACATAAATAAAAAGAAAGGAAATAAATGAAAAACATCATATGCTAATCCTATGGTAGGTGATGGCACCACATAAGGAAAAGTATAAGTAGAAAATTTTATTAGAGATTGACAAACATAGCATTGGTCAATGATGCAACTCATGAAAGAATTAATAAGGGAAGAGAAGATTCACATATAAATACACTATGCTAGAAATCTTTTGTGATTGTGAGCCCCCATCAAAATATTATATGCCAACAATTGTTGACGTTGGACAAGGAAGACAACGTAATGATTTATGTTTGTTCATATTCACATAGAAGTTATATTGTCATAGATCCTTCAACATGTGGTGCTTGCCCCTATCTTTGCTAGCCAAAAATTCCGCACTAAGTAGAGATACTACTTGTGCATAAAAACCCCTTAAACCCAAATCTTATTTTCAAGAGTCCACCATACCTACCTAGGGATTGAGCAAGATCCCTTAAGTAAGTTGTCATCGGTGCAAAAAGGCAATAAAAATTGCTTCTAAATGTGTGAGATCATTTAGTGGAAGAGAAAATTGAGCGTTGCAGGAACTTGTGATGGTGAAGAATAAAAGCGACAGACTGCGTAATAAAGGTCGCTATCACAAGGAGCAATGCAACGTGACGTTCTTTTGCACTAAGGGGTTGAGCATACAAAAAAATAAGTGGATGGCAACCTCTGCTTCCCTCTGCGAAGGGCCTATATTTCACTTTTATGTATTTACTTTTCTGCAAAGAGTCAAAGTTTTTCCCTCTATTCCTTTTTATTTTTCTCCTTTGGCAAGCATCATGTGGTGAGGAAAGATCTAGGCACATATGTCCAGTTGAATATGGGTGGCATAAGTTATTACTGTTGACATCACCCTTGAGGTGAATACGTTGGGAGGCGAAACTATAAGCCCCTATCTTTCTATGTGTCCGGCTGAAATGTTTTGCTCATGTGTATGCGATGAGTGTTAGCAATCATAGAAGACTATATGATGGTTGAGTATGTGGACTTTCCTAAAGGCTCCGATACGTGACCCTTCCTAAAAAGATGATGAATTGTAGTTGCAAAGTTGACTGAGAACATAGTTTGTTGGTTTCTAATAGAGTTTATGCTTTATACTTCGATTGTGTGATGAACTGTTACTTATTCATGAGAAGTTTATGATAAAAGCTCTATGATAATAGCCTTATGTTTAAATTTGTTGTTGTTATAATAATCTACATGATGCTTCTATGTCCGTATTTTGTTTTTATCAACGCCTCTCTCTCTAAGCATGTGGACATGTTTTTTGATTTCGGTTTTTCGCTTGAGGACAAGCGAGGTCTAAGCTCGGGGGAGTTGATACGTCCATTTTGCATCATGTTTTCCTACTGTTATTTATGATGTTTTTATGAATAATAATGCTTTTTGGAGTAATTCTAATGCCTTTTCTCTCATAATATGCAAGGTACACACAAAGAGGGAGAATTCCGACAGCTGGAAATCTGGACCTGGAAAAGCTACATCACGCGACCTATTCTGCACAACTCCAAACAAGCTGAGAATTTTTATGGAATATATGACGAATATTGGAGCAAATAAGTACCAGAGGGGCCCACCAGGTGGGCACAACCCACCTGGGCGCGCCAGGGAGCCCAGGCGCGCCCTGGTGGGTTGTGCTCACCCAGGCCCACCTCCGGTGCCCATCTTCTGGTATATAAGTCATTTTGACCTAGAAAAAATAAGGAGAGGACTTTCAGGACGGAGCGCCGCCGTCTCGAGGCGGAACTTGGGCAGGAGCACTTTTGCCCTCCGGTGGAGCGATTCCGCCGTGGAACTTCACTCCCGGAGGGGGAAATCATCATCATCATCATCACCAACAACTCTCCCATCTTGGGGAGGGCAATCTCCATCAACATCTTCAACAGCACCATCTCATCTCAAACCCTAGTTCATCTCTTGTGTTCAATCTTGTTACCGAAACTATAGATTGGTGCTTGGGGTGACTAGTAGTGTTGATTACATCTTGTAGTTGATTACTATATGGTTTATTTGGTGGAAGATTATATGTTCATATCCAATATGCTATTTAATACCCCTTTGATCTTGAGCATGATTATCATTTGTGAGTAGTTACTTTTGTTCTTGAGGTCACGAGAGAAATCATGTTGCAAGTAATCATGTGAACTTGATATGTGTTCCATATTTTGATAGTATGTATGTTGTGATTCCCTTAGTGGTGTCATGTGAACGTCGACTACATGAAACTTCACCATATTTGGGCCTAAGGGAATGCATTGTGGAGTAGTAAGTGGATGATGGGTTGCGAGAGTGACAGAAGCTTAAACCCCAGTTTATGCGCTATTCCGTAAGGGACCGATTGGATCCAAAAGTTTAATGCTATGGTTAGAATTTATTCTTAATACTTTTCTCGTAGTTGTGGATGCTTGCGAGAGGGTTAATCATAAGTAGGAGGCTTGTTCAAGTAAGAACAGCACCTAAGAACTGGTCCACCCACATATCAAATTATCAAAGTAGCGAACACAAATCGAATCAACATGGTGAAAGTGACTAGATGAAATTCCTGTGTACCCTCAAGAACGCTTTGCTTATTATAAGAAACCGTTTTGGCCTGTCCTTTCCCTCAAAATGATTGGGCTACCTTGTTGCACTTTTGTTACTACTATCGTTACTTGCTCGTTACAGATTATCTTGCTATCAAACTACTCTGCTACTTACAATTTCAGCACTTGCAGACATTACCTTGCTAAAAACCACTTGTCATTTCCGTCTGCTCCTCGTTGGGTTCGACACTCTTACTTATCAAAAAGAGCTACAATTGATCCCATATACTTGTGGGTCATCAGTTTTTAGATTGGATCTGGTGGTTCTGGAACTTGCGGCGGCTAGAATTGATTTTCGTCGACTCTCCTAGGGTTTCTGGAATATTGGGGTATTTATAGAGCAAAGGGGCAGTGCAGGAGCCCACCGAGGTGGGCACAGCCCACCTGGGCACGCCTGGGCCCCCAGGCACGCCCTGGTGGGTTGTGCTCCCCTCGGAGCACCCCTCAGGTACTTTCTTGGCCCATCTGATGTCTTCTGGTCTGGAAAAATTCCACAAAAAGTTTTGCTGTGTTTGGACTCCGTTTGGTATTGATTTCCTGCGATGTAAAAAACAGTAGAAAATAGCAACTGGCACTGGGCACTATGTCAATACTTTAGTCCCAAAAAATGATATAAAGTTGCTATAAAATGATTGTAAAACATCCAAGAATGATAATATAACAGCATGGAAAAAATTATAGATACCGTTGGAGACGTATCACCAGTGAAGTTCAAAACCAGCAGTATCGATATTCTTTGGTGGGGTGTATTTGAATTAGCCAAATTGCAAGGCCACGCGGTGTCGTATGTGCCACTCAACAGCTTACACACATATCAATGGGACAATAGCTCACCAGATAAGCCTGTCCCAAGTGCACATCTCATTCATCTTGAAACCCTAGTCTCTCTCATGATATGGCCACCAATTAACCTGCAGAAATATTGGTAAGTAACAGTGAAAGTGGCTACGAGAAAACACCAGCAAGTAGTTTACCTGGTGATATGTCAGGTTGTCCAGTGATACGTCCATTTTGCATCATGTTTTCTGACTATTATTTATAATGTTTTTATCCATAATAATGCTTTTTGGAGTAATTATAATGCCTTTTCTCTCAGAATTTACAAGGTACACACCAAGAGGGAGAATTCCAGCAGCTGGAAATCTGGACCTGGAAAAGCTACGTCAGGCCACCTATTCTGCACAACTCCAAATGAGCTGAAACTACACGGAGATTTTTTACGGATTATTTAAGAAATATTGGAGCCAATAATCACTAGAGGGGGGCCACCAGGTGGGCACAACCCACCTGGGCGCGCCAGGCCCCCCAGGCACGCCCTGGTGGGTTGTGGCCTCCTTGGCCCACCTCCGGTGCCCATCTTCTGGTATATAAGTCATTTTGACCTAGAAAAAATAAAGAGAAGGCTTTCGGGAAGGAGCGCCGCCGTCTCGAGGCAGAACTTGGGCAGGAGCACTTTTGCCCTCCGGCGGAGCGATTCTGCCAGGGGAACTTTCCTCCCGGAGGGGGAAATCATCGTCATCATCATCACCAACAACTCTCCCATCTTGGGGAGGGAAATCTCCATCAACATCTTCAACAGCACCATCCCATCTCAAACCCTAGTTCATCTCTTGTGTTCAATCTTGTTACCGGAACTATAGATTGCTGCTTGTGGGTGACTAGTAGTGTTGATTACATCTTGTAGTTGATTACTATATGGTTTATTTGGTGGAAGATTATAGGTTCAGATCCATTATGCTATTTAATACCCCTCTGATCATGAGCATGCTTATCATTTGTGAGTAGTTACTTTTGTTCTTGAGGTCAAGGGAGAAATCATGTTGCAAGTAATCATGTGAAATTGATATGTGTTCGATAGTCTGATAGTATGTATGTTTTGACTCCCTTAGTGGTGTCATGTGAACGTCGACTACATGACACTTCACCATATTTGGGCCTAAGGGAATGCATTGTGGAGTAGCAATTAGATGATGGGTTGCGAGAGTGAGAGAAGCTTAAACCCCGGTTTATGCGCTATTCCGTAAGGGACCGATTGGATCCAAAAGTTAAATGCTATGGTTAGAATTTATTCTTAATACTTTTCTCGTAGTTGCGGATGCTTGCGGGAGGGTTAATCATAAGTAGGAGGTTTGTTCAAGTAAGAACAGCACCTAAGCATCGGTCCACCCACATATCAAATTATCAAAGTAGCGAACACAAATCAAACCAACATGATGAAAGTGACCAGATGAAATTCCCGTGTACCCTCAAGAACTCAAACCACTTGTCATTTCCGTCTGCTCCTCGTTGGTTTCGACACTCTTACTTATCGAAAAGAGCTACAATTGATCCCATATACTTGTGGGTCATCAGTTTTTAGATTGGATCTGGTGGTTCTGGAACTTGCAGCGGCTAGAATTGATTTTTGTCGACTCTCCTAGGGTTTCTGGAATATTTGGGTATTTATAGAGCAAAGGGGCGGTGCAGGAGGCCACCGAGGTGGGCACAACCCACCTGGGCATGCCTGGGCCCCCAGGCACGCCCTGGTGGGTTGTGCTCCCCTCGGAGCACCCCTCAGGTACTTTCTTGGCCCATCTGATGTCTTCTGGTCTGGAAAAATTTCACAAAATTTGTTGCTGCGTTTGGACTCCATTTGGTATTGATTTCCTGCGATGTAAAAAACAGTAGAAAACAGCAACTGGCACTGGGCACTATGTCAATAGTTTAGTCCCAAAAAATGATATAAAGTTGCTATAAAATGATTGTAAAACGTCCAAGAATGATAATATAACATCATGGAAAAAGTTATAGATACCGTTCGAGACGTATCACCAGTGAAGTTCAAAACCAACAGTATCGATATTCTTTGGTGGGGTGTATTTGAATTAGCCAAATTGAAAGGCCACGCGGTGTCGTATGTGCCACTCAACAGCGTACACACATATCAATGGGACAATAGCTCACCAGATAAGCCTGTCCCAAGTGCACATCTCGTTCATCTTGAAACCCTAGTCTCTCTCATGATATGGCCACCAATTAACCTGCAGAAATATTGGTAAGTAACAGTGAAAGTGGCTACGAGAAAACACCAGCAAGTAGTTTACCTGGTGATATGTCAGGTTGTCCGGTGATACGTCCATTTTGCATCATGTTTTCTTACTATTATTTATAATGTTTTTATCCATAATAATGCTTTTTGGAGTAATTCTAATGCCTTTTCTCTCAGAATTTACAAGGTACACACCAAGAGGGAGAATTCCGGCAGCTGGAAATCTGGACCTGAAAAAGCTACGTCAGGCCACCTATTCTGCACAACTCCAAATGAGCTGAAACTTCACGGAGATTTTTTACGGATTATTTAAGAAATATTGGAGCCAATAATCACCAGAGGGGGGCCACCAGGTGGGCACAACCCACCTGGGCGCGCCAGGCCCCCCAGGCGCACCCTGGTGGGTTGTGGCCTCCTTGGCCCACCTCCGGTGCCCATCTTCTGGTATATAAGTCATTTTGACCTAGAAAAAATAAAGAGAAGGCTTTTGGGACGGAGCGCCGCCGTCTCGAGGCGAAACTTGGGCAGGAGCACTTTTGCCCTCCGGCGGAGCAATTCTGCCAGGGGAACTTTCCTCCCGGAGGGGGAAATCATCGTCATCATCATCACCAACAACTCTCCCATCTTGGGGAGGGCAATCTCCATCAACATCTTCAACAGCACCATCCCATCTCAAACCCTAGTTCATCTCTTGTGTTCAATCTTGTTACCGAAACTATAGATGCTGCTTGTGGGTGACTAGTAGTGTTGATTACATCTTGTAGTTGATTACTATATGGTTTATTTGGTGGAAGATTATAGGTTCAGATCCATTATGCTATTTAATACCCCTCTGATCATGAGCATGCTTATCATTTGTGAGTAGTTACTTTTGTTCTTGAGGTCTAGGGAGAAATCATGTTGCAAGTAATCTTGTGAAATTGATATGTGTTCGATATTTTGATAGTATGTATGTTTTGACTTCCTTAGTGGTGTCATGTGAACGTCGACTACATGACACTTCACCATATTTGGGCCTAAGGGAATGCATTGTGGAGTAGCAATTAGATGATGGGTTGGGAGAGTGAGAGAAGCTTAAACCCCAGTTTATGCGCTATTCCGTAAGGGACCGATTTGATCCAAAAGTTTAATGCTATGGTTAGAATTTATTCTTAATACTTTTCTCGTAGTTGTGGAGGCTTGCGGGAGGGTTAATCATAAGTAGGAGGTTTGTTCAAGTAAGAACAGCACCTAAGCACCGGTCCACCCACATATCAAATTATCAAAGTAGCGAACACAAATCAAACCAACATGATGAAAGTGACTAGATGAAATTCCCGTGTACCCTCAAGAACTCTTTGCTTATCATAAGAGACCGTTTTGGCCTGTACTTTGCCTCAAAAGGATTGGGCTACCTTGCTGCATACTTATTGCTACTATCATTACTTGCTCGTTACAAATTATCTTGCTATCAAAATACTCGTTACTTACAATTTCAGCACTTGCAGACATTACCTTACTGAAAACAACTTGTCATTTCCGTCTGCTCCTCGTTGGGTTCGACACTCTTACTTATCGAAAAGATCTGCAATTGATCCCATATACTTGTGGGTCGTCAGTTTTTAGATTGGATCTGGTGGTTCTGGAACTTGGGCGGGTAGAATTGATTTTCGTCGACTCTCCTAGGGTTTCTGGAATATTGGGGTATTTATAGAGCAAAGGGGCGGTGGAGGAGGCCACCGAGGTGGGCACAACCCACCTGGGCACGCCTGGGCCCCCAGGCACGCCCTGGTGGGTTGTGCTCCCCTCGGAGCACCCCTCAGGTACTTTCTTGGCCCATCTGATGTCTTCTGGTCTGGAAAAATTCCACAAAAAATTTTTGCTGCGTCTGGACTCCGTTTGGTATTGATTTCCTGCGATGTAAAAAACAGTAGAAAACAGCAACTGGCACTGGGCACTATGTCAATACTTTAGTCCCGAAAAATGATATAAAGTTGCTATAAAATGATTGTAAAACGTCCGAGAATGATAATATAACAGCATGGAAAAAATTATAGATACCGTTGGAGACGTATCACCAGTGAAGTTCAAAACCAGAAGTATCGATATTCTTTGGTGGGGTGTATTTGAATTAGCCAAATTGCAAGGCCACGTGGTGTCGTATGTGCCACTCAACAGCGACACACATATCAATGGGACAATAGCTCACCAGATAAGCCTGTCCCAAGTGCACATCTCGTTCATCTTGAAACCCTAGTCTCTCTCATGATATGGCCACCAATTAACCTGCAGAAAGATTGGTAAGTAACAGTGAAAGTGGCTACGAGAAAACACCAGCAAGTAGTTTACCTGGTGATATGTCAGGTTGTCCAGTGATATGTCCATTTTGCATCATGTTTTCTTCCTATTATTTATAATTTTTTTATCCATAATAATGCTTTTTGGAGTAATTCTAATGCCTTTTCTCTCAGAATTTACAAGGTACACACCAAGAGGGAGAATTCCGGCAGCTGGAAATCTGGACCTGAAAAAGCTACGTCAGGCCACCTATTCTGCACAACTCCAAATGAGCTGAAACTTCACGGAGATTTTTTACGGATTATTTAATAAATATTGGAGCCAATAATCACTAGAGGGGGGCCACCAGGTGGGCACAACCCACCTGGGCGCGCCAGGCCCCCCAGGCGCGCCCTGGTGGGTTGTGGCCTCCTTGGACCACCTCCGGTGCCCATCTTCTGGTATATATGTCATTTTGACCTAGAAAAAATAAAGAGAAGGCTTTTGGGACGGAGCGCCGCCGTCTCGAGGCGGAACTTGGGCAGGAGCACTTTTGCCCTCCGGCGGAGCGATTCTGCCAGGGGAACTTTCCTCCCGGAGGGGGAAATCATCGTCATCATCATCACCAACAACTCTCCCATCTTGGGGAGGGAAATCTCCATCAACATCTTCAACAGCACCATCCCATCTCAAACCCTAGTTCATCTCTTGTGTTCAAGCTTGTTACCGGAACTATAGATTGCTGCTTGTGGGTGACTAGTAGTGTTGATTACATCTTGTAGTTGATTACTATATGGTTTATTTGGTGGAAGATTATAGGTTCAGATCCATTATGCTATTTAATACCCCTCTGATCATGAGCATGCTTATCATTTGTGAGTAGTTACTTTTGTTCTTGAGGTCTAGGGAGAAATCATGTTGCAAGTAATCTTGTGAAATTGATATGTGTTCGATATTTTGATAGTATGTATGTTTTGACTTCCTTAGTGGTGTCATGTGAACGTCGACTACATGACACTTCACCATATTTGGGCCTAAGGGAATGCATTGTGGAGTAGCAATTAGATGATGGGTTGGGAGAGTGAGAGAAGCTTAAACCCCAGTTTATGCGCTATTCCGTAAGGGACCGATTTGATCCAAAAGTTTAATGCTATGGTTAGAATTTATTCTTAATACTTTTCTCGTAGTTGTGGAGGCTTGCGGGAGGGTTAATCATAAGTAGGAGGTTTGTTCAAGTAAGAACAGCACCTAAGCACCGGTCCACCCACATATCAAATTATCAAAGTAGCGAACACAAATCAAACCAACATGATGAAAGTGACTAGATGAAATTCCCGTGTACCCTCAAGAACTCTTTGCTTATCATAAGAGACCGTTTTGGCCTGTACTTTGCCTCAAAAGGATTGGGCTACCTTGCTGCATACTTATTGCTACTATCATTACTTGCTCGTTACAAATTATCTTGCTATCAAAATACTCTTTACTTACAATTTCAGCACTTGTAGACATTACCTTACTGAAAACTACTTGTCATTTCCTTCTGCTCCTCGCTGGGTTCTACACTCTTACTTATCGAAAAGAGCTACAATTGATCCCCTATACTTGTGGGTCATCATCCAGCTTGTTGGTGAAGGCCTTGTACAATATAGTGGCCTTGTCTGTGAAGACTTAAACCCTGTCCCTAGAGTATGCGACGGTCGAGTATCGAGTAGTATCGCCTTCTTCGCCATAATCCGTCCATGGACGTTGTCTAAGTTTCTTAGGACGACCCGCCCACCGGCAATCGCTTCCACTTCCAAATCGAGAGGGCCCAGGCACATCCACACATACAGGCCATAGCTCCGGTCCCCTAAGATGCTTCGTCGAACTACAAATGCCAATTCATGATTAGATAAGCATAATTCAAAGAATCATACATACATTCATAAACGAATATTGAGATAACTTCTTACCGAACGGTATAGGTAGGCGAGGCCGTCAGACCCCCTGCTGTACCCTGTGTCCTAGGTGGCCAGGAACTCCAGATACATCCATAGGGCAGTGTCCCCCGAGCAGTATGGAAACATGACCTCTGTAAGGAGATACCACAAGTAGGCCCTCGCGTACTGCTCCAAGGTCCGCGCTTCCGGACCTTGCGGGCATCCGGACCAGTTGACAAATAGCCATATTAGAGGTATACCTGATGTTCGATTATCCAAGATGTTGTGGGCCTCACCACGGAAAGAGGTGGGAAATCACCGATGAGGGTGACAACCCTCTCCCGCTAGTTGTTCCTCTCCACTCGCCGAGTGGGAGCCTGGCGCTGAAGCGGTAGGGCTGTGATCATGCCGAAGTCCTCGAGGATTATGCATTCTTCATTCTTCATTCTCCATTCATTCGTCAAGTATGCATATATGCGTATGTAACATTTATCAACATTGGAATGTCCGTCATATTCAAATGTTCCAAATATAGCAGGGAAGTCTGAGTGTAATTTATCCTTGGTTGAAATACTTCGTGTTGTCCGGATCGGGGGCGCACGATGGTTAACTCCTACCAACCTCCTCACTAGGGGCATGTGAGTAGTACTTTGCTTCGAGGGCTTTTCAATTTTCACAATAAGTATATGAGTTCTTTATGACTAGAGTTTGTGGACATAAGCACTCCCACCTATCCATAATTTTCTAGCCTTTTCGGTACTGTGCATTGCCCGTTCTCACCTCGACAAGTGCTGCAAATTTCGGCAGTGCATCCAAATCCCGTGATATGATACGCTCTATTACACATAAGCCTTATTATATCCTTTCTCGAAACACCCGCCATATCTACATATTATGGTATTTCCATAACCATTTCGAGATATATTTCCATGCAACTTTCACCGTTACTATTCACATGACTTGAGTGTTCACTATCATATTGCTTTGCATGATCATATAGAGTTGACATGATATTTGTGGCACATTTACCATTCATCATTGTTATACATGTTACGCTAGATCATTCCACATCTTGATACACTACGAGAGGCATTCATATAGAGTCATATTTTTCAATTTATCGAGTTGTAAGTAACTAAAAGTGTGATGACAATTATTAGAGCAGTGTCCCAGTGAGGTAAAGAATGATGGAGACTAATGAGTCCTCAAAAAAGTGGGGATGAGGTTCATGATATTGTTGTAAAAAATGAAAAAATGAGAGAAAAAGAGAGAAGGAGTAATGTTACTATCCCTTTTCCACACTTGTGCTTCAAAGTATCACCATGTTCTTCATATAGAGAGTTTTCTTTATTTGTCACTTTCATATACTAGTGGGTATTTTTTTACATTATAGAACTTAGCTTGTATATTCCGATGACAAGATTCCTAAAATGCTCGAGGTCTTCATGAGCAAGCAAGTTGGATGCACACCCACTTAGTTTCATATAGAGCTTTCACCCACTTATAACTCTAGTGCATCCGTTGCATGGCAATCCCTATCAATTGTAAGGCCTCTCCACTGCCTAACGATTCGCCGAGTCGATGCGAGACTTCTACAAACTTTTGTCTTCCCGTACACACCTCTACCATCATTATTTTTGCCACCCGTAGTGCTAAGTCCATGACTCACGCTCATGTATTGAGTGAGATTGAAAAATCTGAAGTGAGAAAAAGTAAGATACACTTGCTTGGTTTGGCATCGGGTGCTCATGATTTATACTTTATGCTAGGAAGACAAAGTTATGCCATGCTTACATGATTAAATGAGTAGGGATAACATTCTTTATTTTGAAGAGTAGTGATTACTTTCTAGCATTCATAAATATTATCACTTTTGATATCGAACAAATCATCGCTTCCCAATATTCATGCCATGAAAGAGTTACATGATAAGACGTGTTAGGTAGCATTCCACATCAAAAAAATCTGTTGTTATCATTCCCCTACTCGAGGACGAGCATGAATTAAGCTTGGGGATGATGATACGTCTCCAACGTATCTATAATTTTTGATTTTTTTCATACTACTAGATTACCAATTTTGTATACTTTATATCGAATTTTATATCATTTTTGGGAACTAACCTATTTGTTGGGGAACGCGGTAATTTCAAAAAAATTCCTACGCACACGCAATATCCATCTAGGTGATGCATAGCAACGAGAGGGGGGAGTGTTGTCTACGTACCCTCGTAGACCGAAAGCGGAAGCGTTAAGTAACGCGGTTGATGTAGTCGAACGTCTTCGCGATCCAACCGATCAAGTACCGAACGCACGGCACCTCCGCGATCTGCACATGTTCAGCTCGGTGACATCCCTCGAACTCTAGATCCAGCTGAGGCCGAGGGAGAGTTCCGTTAGCACGACGGCGTGGTGACGGTGATGATGAAGTTACCGGCGCAGGGCTTCGCCTAAGCACTACGACGATATGACCGAGGTGGAAATCTGTGGAGGGGGGCACCGCACACGGCTAAGACAATGTCAACTTGTGTGTTTATGGGGTGCCCCCTCCCCCGTATATAAAGGAGTGGAGGAGGGGGAGGGCCGGCCCTCTATGGCGCGCCCTGGAGGAGTCCTACTCCCACCGGGAGTAGGATTCCCCCCTCCTTCCCTAGTTGGACTAGGAGAGGAAGGAAGGGGGAGGAAGGAGGAAGGAAAGGGGGGCCGGCCCCCCACCCAATTCGGATTGGGCTTGGGGGGCGCCCCCTCCTACGCTCCCTTCTCCTCTCCCACTATGGCCCAATAAGGCCCATATACTTCCCGGGGGGTTCCGGTAACCTCCCGGTACTTCGGTAAATGCCTGAACTCACCCGGAACCATTCCGATGACCAAACATAGTCATCCAATATATCAAACTTTATGTCTCGACCATTTCGAGACTCCTCGTCATGTCCGTGATCATATCTGGGACTCCGAACTACCTTTGGTACATCAAAACACATAAACTCATAATACCGATCGTCACCGAACGTTAAGCATGCGGACCCTATGGGTTCGAGAACTATGTAGACATGACCGAGACACATCTCCGGTCAATAACCAATAGCGGAACCTCGATGCTCATATTGGCTCCTAAATATGCTAGGAAGATCTTTATCGGTCAAACCGCATAACAACATACGTTGTTCCCTTTGTCATCGGTATGTTACTTGCCCGAGATTCGATCGTCGGTATCCTCATACCTAGTTCAATCTCATTACCGGCAAGTCTCTTTACTCGTTCCATAATGCATCATCCTGTAACTAACTCATTAGTCACATTGCTTGCAAGGCTTATCGTGATGTGCATTACCGAGAGGGCCCAGAGATACCTCTCCGATACACGGAGTGACAAATCCTAATCTTGATCTATACCAACCCAACAAACACCATCGGAGACACCTGTAGAGCATCTTTATAATCACCCAGTTACGTTGTGACGTTTGATAGCACGCAAGGTGTTCCTCCGGTATTCGGGAGTTGCATAATCTCATAGTCAAAGGAACATGTATAAGTCATGAAGAAAGCAGTAGCAATGAAACTATAATGATCATAATGCTAAGCTAACGAATGGGTCTTGTCCATCACTTCATTCTCCTAATGACATGATCCCGTTCATCAAATGAAAACACATGTCTATGGTTAGGAAACATGACCATCTTTGATAAACGAGCTAGTCAAGTAGAGGCATACTAGGGACACTTTGTTTTGTCTATGTATTCACACATGTACTAAGTTTTCGGTTAATACAATTCTAGAATGAATAATAAACATTTAGCATTAAATAAGGAAATAAATAATAACTTTATTATTGCCTGTAGGGCATATTTCCTTCAGTCTCCCACTTGCACTAGAGTCAATAATCTAGTTCACATTGTCGGATTCCGAGTTCCGGCAAAACCCTTGAGGTTCGAACACTGGGGTGCGCACGAATATCTCTCCTCCCCCTAGCACTCTCCCTCACCGCGATCTCAAGGCTCAGCGCGTCGAACTCGCAGAACAAAGGGGCACAAGATTTATACTGGTTCGGGCCACCGATGTGGTGTAATACCCTACTCCAGTGTGGTGTGGTGGATTGCCTCTTGGGCTTGAGGGGGAATAGTTACAAGGGAAGAACAGCCTCCTAAGGAGAGGTGCTCTTGTGCTTGGTGAGTTTGTGTGGATGGGGATGATCTGAATGGCCCTCGATCAGTTGCCTCCTACTATGGTGGCTAGCCCTATTTATAGAGGCCCTGGTCCTCTTCCCAAATGCTAGCGGGAAGGGATGCCACAACGGCCAAATTTGAAGGGAGACAACTAGTACAAGTTATCCTGACTAAAGGTGGTCTTCGCCTGCCAAAGGCTCTGGTGGTGACGCCATCTTGGGCTCCACAGTGACCTCCGTCATGCCGTCCTACGGGTCTTGGTCTCGTTGCACTGATATGGGAACCTTTGCCTGATGCCTCGGGACTCCTCGCCTGCGCTTGCCTCTTTAACACCAAAGAGGAAACGAGGACACTGCGCGCTGGCGCCCGCCTGGCCCCGGTCGTCATGGCTTGCGTCACAGGAACCTCGCGAGGTGTCCCTTGCCTTGATCTCTCCGCCCCTCGCGAGCCAGCCTGGCGAGGCCGCCCCCGAGGAGGTCTTGCATCATCCGCCTCGCGAGGCTTGGCCCCTCACGAGGGGCTTGAGTGTTTGCTGGTGAAGATGGGTTGTACAGGGCCGCTGGTGGAGCCGCGCCGTGGGCCGCAGGCAGGCAAGTCTGGGCACCCCCGTTCCCAGGACGCCGACAGTAGCCCCCGGGCCCAAGGCGCGCTCGGACTTGGCTTCGAGGCGAAGCCAAGGGGCAAGTGCGGAGCGCCGCGGGCCCCAACCGCCTGCAGCCTTGGTAGACGCGTGGCGATTGATGGGACGTGGGCGGCCCCGCTTCCCCATGCAGCCTCGATATCCGCCTGGCTAGGCGGCCGCGACGTCCTACAAGGTTATTTCCCCATTCCTGGCGGCGCACTCCCCCAACTCTTCCGCCTCCTCGAAACTCAGCCTCTTCTCCCAATCCGACCCGAGGTCAGCCCTTCCCATCGCCATGGCGCCGAATCGAACGGAGAAGGGAAAGAAGTCCCTGTCCTCAGCCGGACCACCTCCGGCCATTGAGCCTGCCATCGGTCGATCACTGGTGCTCAACCAGGAGGCCATGGACAAGGTCCGCCCGGCGCTCGCCACCGGCTTCAACGAATGGGGAGGAACGGTGGCCTAGCCTGCGTCCCGAGCTTCTGTCGATAGGACAGCCACCGAGGCCCAATTCTTCATTGACGCCCTGTGGGCCGGCCTGGTTCCTCCCTTCTCCGCCTTCTTCAACGCCGTGCTCTCCCACTATCAGATCCATATGATGTACCAAGATCCCCAATCCGTCGCCCTTCTTGTCGTCTTTGCCTCTGTCTGCGAGGCCATGGTGGGCATTGCCCCCTCTGTGGCCCTCCTGCGCCATTTCTTCTCGCTGCACCTGACCGACCCCCGGCAGTGCTCGGGGTGCTTGAGCTTCCAGGTTGTGGCGGCGACGGCCGGCTCGGGGATTGACTTTGAACTCCCGCCGTCCGCGAGCGGGTTTCGAACACGGTGGGTGTATGTGGATGTTGGAGGGGTCAGCCCCCTGCTCTCACCCCCTTCGGCGCCCGCCGTTCCCAGCTCCGGCTGGGGCCACAAGAAGCTCACCGACCCTCGCCTTGCCTTCCTCTGGCTTCGGTTGAAGAGTCTCAAAGATCTCGGCGTGACTGCGCCCATGGTGATGGAGTTCCTCCGACGCCGCGTCGCCCCACTCCAGCGCCATTCCCGGCCGATGTGGGCCCTGTCCGGCAGCTCGGACCGTATGAGGTTGCAAGAGTCTGGGCTTCCCCTTGAGGCACGACGAACGGTGCTCGAGGTCCTGACAAGCGACCCTTCGCCAACCGACATGCCGCTGGAAGGTTGTCTTCTGTACTACTGCTCGAACAGGGTGGAGTTCTCGAAGCAAATGCCCCCTTTAGACGAGTGGGGGCTGCGTCCGACTGGCCTTGAAGGGCCTCATGAGAACCATGTCCCCGTGATCCCCTCCTTGCCGCCAGCGCCGAGCTGGCCCCAAGAGCAGATGCAGGGGAGAGCGCTGCTGAAGGCTGGAGGCGTGGCTGTTGCGGCGCCAACACTACTCGAGGCTCCTGAGGCGCCATCCCTGGAGCTCATGACTTTCGCCCCGAGGTGACGGTTGAGGGGGCGACACGACCCGCTGCTCCTGAGGCTGAAGCCCCCGAGGCCTCAATAGGTCAACATGAGGCGGAGCCCAAGGGCTCCCCGCAGCCCAGCACTCCCGAGGTCGTCTCCTCGGGTGCCTCACCAGCCGCGCCCTGCGCTGGTCGCCGCGTCCAAGGCTTTAGCCGGCTCCGTCTGGACTTTGATGCGCTCCGCAAGAGGAAAGGGTCTCCAAGCTGCAGCAGTGATGTCTTCCAGCCGTTGAAGGAGAGGAAGTATATTGCCATAGACGAGTGATTACCTTATCTTTGTAATTTCTTCAAGTGTTGCTTCCCCTCCTGACTGTGGCTCCTTAGGGTCCCTTCTGCCAAGGCGGCAAAGTCTCCCGGGAAGCAACCTCCTCCTGCCTCCAATCCCCCACTGGCCTTGAGCGCCCCAAGCCAGCATGCCGCACCCGGCGCGAGGTCGGCCAGAGAGGCAAACACGCTAGCCTTGCGCCCCGAGCCCGCGCCTTTGCCATCCCTCCTTTGTGGCCTCGCCTGGGGTGCGGCGAGCGTGCCAAGGGCTCCTCCTCTGGTTATGGACAGCGGCTGGATGGCCTTGATCCTGGCTTCTTCTTCGAGCAATGAGCCCCCACCCGTCCTGGCCCCTGCCGAGGCCCAGACGGCGATTGGGGAAGCGCCAGCCCCCAGCCCCCCGCTGGAAGGGAGCGAGCCGCTTCGGATCCCTTTGGCAACCCCCGCTACAGGGGATGGGCCTGGTCGCGCGCTTAAGTTTGCGCACGAGCGGAGTGTCATCAGCCACGAGCTCTTTCAGGAGGCAATGGACGCGCTTAAGTTTGCGCACGAGCGGAGTGTCATCAGCCACGAGCTCTTTCAGGAGGCAATGGACGCGCTTAGCCGACTCGGCGGAGAACTCGTGGATGTTGACACGTGCCTTGAGGCCGAGGGCCTCCGGCTGGTGGAGGAGTGGCATCAACTGAAGGTGGCTATCAACCTCGGGCGCCTTCAACGTGAGCACGCCAATGCGAAGGCCGAGGCATCCCTGGAAACTTCGCGCGAGGCCAGCGCCCGAGCCTTGGAGGAGGCCAGGGAGGCAGACTGTCGCTGTGCGATTGCTGAGGAGCGCAGGCGGGAGCTCCAGGCCTTGAACGCCTCCTTGGAGCAGAAGGTGGAGGCGCGCAAAGCCGCCTTAGCGTCGATGAAGGGCGCGCCGTCTGATGAGGAGGAGATCTTGAGGCGCGAAGAAGCACTACTGTTGGAGACCACGGAGCGCAGCCTCGAGCTCGAGCGGTTGGAGATGAGGGAGCGCCAGGTCGCCCAAGCAGAGGATGTCGTTGCTGCGCGCGAGGCCAAGGCTCAGGAGGAGGTCGACCGCCGGGTGGCCGAGGCTCACGCGGTCCTTGTTGGCAGGTACGACCTGAAGCTGACGCTCGCGGAGGCCGAAGCTGTGGGCAGGACCACTGCCCTCAAGTCAGCGCTGGCTGAGGTGGAACAGCGCGAGAAAGCCGCCTCGGCCGCCCTGACCTCTGTGCAGGCCAAGCTGGCCTCCGCCCGTGCCGAGCTGCTCTCTCTTCAGCAGCGGGTTGCCAGCGCCGATTCCTTCGCGCAGCGGAGCAGGGAGGAGGCACTTCGCCGGCAGACGCTATTGCGCGAGCACGCTCCCATGCTTCGGGACCTTAGGACGAAGGCCAACCACGCGCTTGGTACCATCTGTGATGAGCATGCCCCTCATCCCCACACCGAGGATTACGCCAGCCATCTCCACTTCTTCACTGATGTTGTGACGCGCCTGGAGAGCCGTGCTGAGAGGGCTCGCGAGCTCGTGGACGAAAAGAGCCGAGGCCTCCTCGGGCGCGCGTTCTCTCGCGTCTTCAGCCACCTTTTGAACACCAATCCTGACTTCGATTTCGACGCCGCCATTGCCCCAGTGCCTGAGGTCATCCGGGACAACCTAGCGCGCTGGGTGGACGACAATGTGGATGCCCTTGTTAGGGCCTTTGCTTCTGATGACGACACGGTGGTGTTCGCAGCGGATGAGGGCGACGTGGTTGATGGCGGTGGAGACAACGACAGCGACGGCGCCAACAGCCTGTCCGAAAGCAATTTGGGAGATGAGGCGAGCGACATGTCCGACTGAGCCCGTGCTCCCTTATTTTGAACCTGCACGCAAAAGCTTGGGTATGGCCCCTCATGATGTAAGAGCATTTTGTGGAGGGGGAGCCCCTCATGTAAATAGACCACCGCTTTATTCCCTAGGCTAGGCTTAAAGTGTGCTTTTGTGTGCTCGCGACACCCCTTGCGGGCTTGCTGCCGTAACTTACCTTGGTCCAGTCGAGCTTCAAACTAGTACGGCGGCTGCGAACGTGCATTCCTTCTGAGGGGAGCCCCTCATGAGCTCGCGAGGTTTTGGTTTCCTGAGGGGTCCGCTGGTCCACCCGAGAGGGCCTCGCGAGAAGCGAGCACTAGATATGGCGAGGTGCGCGCATAGCGTGTGTACGCCGCTGCCAGCCCCCGCTTGCGAGGCGCTAGGAAGGAGGGAAATAGCGGATGCAAATCCCAAACAAAACACGAATCCAGAAACTCACAAAATCAACACGAACGAGAAAGAATACCCTCCCCATGACTGCTAATGGAAACACAGCTTCAAGTCCAAGATCAAAAGCTGCAAGTCCGAGCTACAGAAAAGGGAGCAAAAGCAAATGGCCGCGTCCGGCGCCTATCTAGTCTTCTTGTCTTCCCACTAGGACGTTGGGGGACTGTGTCGACGGCCAACACGGAGCATGGTGCTTCCACTAGGACGTGGGCGGGAGCCCCCGAGGCCCGAGGGCGGCACTCCGGAGACTCTGGGGCGTGTACAGCCCCACTCATTATTACGTGAGAGTGTCACGAGTGGGGACCTTCACAGGCGTGAGCCTTGCTTCATATTGCCAGACGAGGGCCCCGCCTTGCGCCACCCTCGACCAATGTTTGGGGCGTCCGGAAACCAGGACGACGCCAAGGGGCAAAGGAGACGCTAGCGGCGCCCTCGGTGACCACAGGCCCTCTGCCGGGGGGAAGGCTCGCCAGCGCCTACCTGGCAGAGGGCCTACCTCCGGGCGACGCCTTGCTCCGTGCGATGCGGGGAGGGGCCTTGCTCCCGGCTCCTCCCACACAGCCCCCAGTGTGCTTCCCCTGGTGGAGGGGGACTGCCGTGTTGGGGTCGTCGTCCACCGCAGTGACCTGATTCACTTGCGACCCATGGTTAGTGTAAGCCTGCTCCTGAGAGATTAGTGGTACCCTGTAGCTGTTGTCACCGGCGTGGTCAGCAAGGCCCCTGGGTGGCTCCTGGAAGGCCTCAACTTGCAGCGTCTCCTCTTCCCAACCCGGTTCGTGGAACGAGCCGGGGTCATCTTCCGGCGTGTACGCCTGGTCCATCATGTGGGGCACATAGGCCTCCGGAGCTGTCGCCCCGGAAACCTCGCTGAAGTGCCCCACGCTCCACGCCGCCCGGCCCGGCGCGCCGCTCTAAGGATGGTAGGGCGGAATCCTGCCGGGACCGTGGGTGGCAACGCTCACGCCTGCGCCCCTCAGGGAAGGCACAGGTGCAGTTGGGTGGCCGGCGCCACTGGCTGCGCCGATACCGACGAAACCTCCTGGTGCGCCCGGGGGCGCGCGGGCGCGTTAAGGCCCACCGTGCGATCCGGCCGCAGCCTGAGGTGTAATCAAGGAGCAGAAAGGCGGCGTACCCCTGGCTGCAGCGTCCAATAGCTCGGCAACGCGCTCTAGCAATGCATCTCGGCCGCTCTCCATCAGTCGGCACAGAGCAGCAGCTCCCGCGCCACTGTGAGCGCGGCCCTCATGTTCGCTTGTTCCCGTCGGGTGTGCGGCGCCGTGGCGGCAGCGTAGCTTGAGGCCCTTGCGGCGGCTCGCGCGCGCCGCGGGGTAAGGGTGGACGGCGTCTGACTGCACCGCCCGTGCCCCGCAGCGTTTGGCGGCGCGCGTGCCGCCTGAAGTGCGGAGTCGAGGTCTTCTTGGGCGGTCGACGCCGCCCGGGCTGGGCAAGCCGTCCAGTGGTCGGCATAAGCCCTCAGGTCACCGGACATCAGCGTCGCAGAGCGCTGGCGGGTCTGCTGATGGAAGAGAGACTTCGGCGCACCCCTACCTGGCGCGCCAAATGTTGGATTCCGAGTTCCGGCACAACCCTTGAGGTTTGAACACTGGGGTGCGCACGAAGATCTCTCCTCCCCCTAGCACTCTCCCTCACCGCAATCTCAAGGCTCAGCGCGTCGAACTCGCAGAAGAAAGGGACACAAGATTTATACTGGTTCAGGCCACCGATGTGGTGTAATACCCTACTCCAGTGTGGTGTGGTGGATAGCCTCTTGGGCTTGAGGGGGAATAGTTACAAGGGAAGAACAGCCTCCTGAGTTGAGGTGCTCTTGTGCTTGGTGAGTTTGTGTGGATGGGGATGATCTGAATGGCCCTCGATCAGTTGCCTCCTATTGTGGTGGCTAGCCCTATTTGTAGAGGCCCTGGTCCTCTTCCCAAATGATGGCGAGAAGGGATGCCACAACGGCCAAATTTGAAGGGAGACAACTAGTACAAGTTATCCTGACTAATGGTGGTCTTCGCCTGCCAAAGGCTCTGGTGGTGATGCCGTCTTGGGCTCCACGGTGACCTCGGTCCTGTCGTCCTGCCGTTCTTGGTCTCGTTGCACTGATATGGAAACCTTTGCCTGATGCCTCGGGACTCCTCGCCTGCGCTTGCCTCTTTAACACCAAAGAGGAAACGAGGACACTACGTGCGCTGGCGCCCGCCTGGTGCCCGCCTGCCCCCGGTCGTCATGGCTTGCGTCACAGGAACCTCGCGAGGTGTCCCTTGCCTTGATCTCTCCGCCCCTCGCGAGCCAGCTTGGTGAGGCCGCCCCCGAGGAGGTCTTGCGTCGTCTGCCTCGCGAGGCTTGGCCCCTTGCGAGGGTCTTGAGTGTTTGCTGGTGAAGATGGGTCGTACAGGCCGCTGGTGGAGCCGCGCCGTGGGCCGTAGGCAGGCAAGTCTGGGGACCCCCGTTCCTAGGATGCCGACACACATCGCCATGTGATTTAACACCAATAGTTCACATCACCATGTGATTGACACCCATAGTTCAGATCGCCATGTGACCAACACTCAAAGGGTTTACTAGAGTCAGCAATCTAGTTCACATCACCATGTGATTAACACCCAAAGAGTACTAAGGTGTGATCATGTTTTGCTTGTGAGAGAAGTTTAGTCAACAGGTCTGCCATATTCAGATCTGTATGTATTTTGCAAATTTCTATGTCAACAATGCTCTGCACGGAGCTACTCTAGCTAATTACTCCCACTTTCAATATGTGTCCAGATTGAGACTTAGAGTCATCCGGATTAGTGTCAAAACTTGCATCGACGTAACCCTTTACGACGAACTTTTTGTCACCTATAACCGAGAAACATATCCTTATTCCACTAAGGATAATTTTGACCAATGTCCAGTGATCTACCCCTAGATCAAAATTGTACTCCCTTGCCAAATGCAGGGTAGGGTATACGATAGGTCTGGTACACAGCATGGCATACTTTACAGAACCTATGGCTGAGGCATAGGGAATGACTTTCATTCTCTCTCTATCTTCTGTCGTGGTCGGGCTTTGAGTCTTACTCAACTTCACACCTTGCAACACAGGCAAGAACTCTTTCTTTGACTATTCCATTTTGAACTACTTCAAAAACTTGTCAAGGTATGTACTCATTGAAAAAACTTATCAAGCGTCTGGATCTATCTCTATAGATCTTCATGCTCAATATGTAAGCAGCTTCACCGAGGTCTTTCTTTGAAAAACTCCTTTCAAACACTCATTTATGCTTTCCAGAAAATTCTACATTATTTCTGATCGACAATATGTCATTCACATATACTTATCAGAAAGGCTGTAGTGCTCCCACTCACTTTCTTGTAAATACAGGCTTCACTGCATGTTTGTATAAAACCATATGCTTTGATCAACTTATCAAAGCGTATATTCCAACTCCGAGATGCTTACACCAGTCCATAGATGGATTGCTAGAGCTTGCATATTTTGTTAGCACCTTTAGGATTGACAAAACCTTCTAGTTGCATCATATACAACTCTTCTTTAATAACTCCATTAAGGAATGCAGTTTTGTTTATCCATTTGCCAGATTGCATAAATGCGGCAATTGCTAACATAATTCGGACGGACTTAAGCATCGCTACGAGTGAGAAAAACTCATCGTAGTCAACACCTTGAACTTGTCGAAAACCTTTCATGACAAGTCGAGCTTTGTAGATAGTAACACTACCATCAGCGTCCGTCTTCCTCTTGAAGATCCATTTATTCTCAATGGCTTGCCGATCATCGGGCAATTCCACCAAAGTCCATACTTTGTTTTCATACATGGATCCTATCTCAGATTTCATGGCCTTAAACCATTTTGCGGAATCTAGGCTCGTCATCGCTTCCTCATAGTTCGTAGGTTCGTCATGGTCTAGTAACATGACTTCCAAAACCGGATTACCATACCACTCTGGTGCGGAACGTACTCTGGTTAACCTACGAGGTTCGGTAGTAAATTGATCTGAAGTTTCAAGATCATCATCATTAACTTCCTCACTAATTGGTGTAGGCATCACTGGAACTGATTCCTGCGATGAACTACTTGCCAATTCGGGAGAAGGTACAATTACCTCATCAAGTTCTACTTTCCTCCCACTCACTTCTTTCGAGAGAAACTTCTTCTCTAGAAAGAATCCATTCTTAGCAACAAAGATCTTGCCTTCGGATCTGTGATAGAAGGTGTACCCAACATTTTCTTTTGGGTATCCTATAAAGACGCACTTCTCCAATTTGGGTTCGAGCTTATTAGGTTGAAACTTTTTCACATAAGCATCGCAACCCCAAACTTTAAGAAACGACAACTTAGGTTTCTAGCCAAACCATAGTTCATACGATGTCGTCTCAACGGATTAGACGGTGCCCTATTTAACGTGAATGTAGCTGTCTCTAATATATAACCCCAAATCAATAGTGGTAAATCAGTAAGAGACATCATAGATTGCACTATATCCAATAAAGTACGGTTATGATGTTCGGACACACCATTATTGTCGTGGAATTGTCACGGCAGATGTCCTAGCGAAAGGACTTAATCGGGGAGCCATCGCAACTAGGAAGCAAGAAGGGGTTAATCGGGACAAAGGACACGGGGTTTATACTGGTTCGGCCCCTTATGGTGAAGGTAAAAGCCTACGATCCAGTTTTGAGTGGGATTTCTTATGTCTCGATAACCAGGGAGCGAATCCGCTTGACCTAGCTCTCGATTTGATCTTACTTGCCTTGAACCCCCGCTGGGTCGTCCCTTTATATACAGAGGTTGATGCCCAGTGGCTCATAGAGTCCCGGCCGGCTCATAAATAGTGTCCGCCTCGGTTTCTCTCTATTCCTGCCTTATAGTACAAGTTACACATATATGGCGGTTTATCTCTACGGGCCTTAAGTCGCCCTTTGGGCATTGGGCCCTTAACTAATCCATCATCTCCAGGAGTGGTCTTGGGCTTCATGAATCGTCTTAAGTATGACCCGGCGCCTCCTGGCGGGTCATACTAGTAATTATATCCCCAACATTAGGCCCCAGATTGATTTGAACTGGTTCATGTCAATCTTCAACACCTTAGGAAAAATCTTCTGCTCTCTGTCGAACGGAAATTTGTAACCCGCCATGACGTCATCTTGTGGATTTGCAATGACCCGCCATGACGTCATCTGTCATTAATTCATATTTTATCCAATATATCTCAATGGATCCTTATCTTTAATAACCATCCCGAGAATCGAGGCGTCCTGACAAGCTGGATACCCATAATTTTTGGCCTCCTCATCTTTCGTGCCCACTTATCAGTCTTTTCCTTATAAATAGGCATGACTGGTTTTCTTCATTCTCCCCCTTTCCATCGTCTTCTTCCTCTCACGACCCTACTGCTACTCGAGCTCCGCCGCCACCGCAGCGCACTTCGTCTTCCTCGACCCCGGCCGCTGCATCAACCTGAGCTTGTCCAGAGAACGGGGGCGACCCTCCGCAGTAGATGTGCGTCTGTAAGTCTCTACTTTTCCACACCTTAGATCCACATTAGGGTTTGCGAGCTCTTCTGTGTTCTTCGCTGTTCATCACGGATTCTTCGTGGTTTCTCCACCGCATCCTCTTTTGATCTAAAAGAAGTATAAAACTCATGCGGTAGCTATTTCGCATCCATTTCAGACGCTAGTAGATCCCCTTTTCTTATACAAAGGCCTCTTTAGAACTGATGAACTCCTTTGTACTATTTTTTTAGGTCTAGAATATTTTTCCTTTCAGAGCATCCGTTGATCCAAAATAATGATTGCAATCTGTGAAACCTGTTTTTTGTGACACTTAATCAACGTCTGTGTCTTGATAAATCCACCTAGCCATGGCGGCTCATACCACCGGCTTCTAGTTATAATGCTCAATAGATAACCTCCACCACACATGGTGGCTTAAATAACTTAACTGCTCATGGCGGCTTAAATAATCTTACATAATTAGCCATATACCATTAGGCCCCTTTATAAGCCGCCATCTTGAATATGCATTGAAGTATTTCTCTCCGGCTTAAATTTGAACCGGTAATTTTTACTTTTGTCGTAGGCTTTCATCACAATGGCGCCTAAAGAACCACTACATGCAACTGGGTTAAATCCATCGTCACAGATAGTATGCTGGATGACTTCGTGAAGACCGGCTATCTGTCGAAGAAAGAAATCATGTCCTATCGTGCTCCTAATCCGGAGGAAGAATTTCCTCAGCCCAAAGAGGGGGAAGTTATTGTTTTCACGGATCACATGAACCGGGGTTTTTCACCACCCGGCTCAAAATTCTTCAGAGATGTCCTACACTTTTTTGATCTCCGTCCTCAAGACATCGGACCCAATTCCGTGTGTAACATTTGTAATTTTCAAGTGTTCAGTGAGGTATATCTTGGAGAAGAACCCAACATTTTACTCTTTAGAGAGCTATTTTACTTGAACCGCCAAAAGAAATGTGCCAATGGTCAAAGCTTGGAACTTGGTGGCGTCTCAATCCAACGTCGGAGAGATGCAATCTTTCCTTATGCCAACCCGCCGAGCCAACCCAAAGATTTGAACTAGACATGGTTCTACTGCCAAGATACTTCTCCGGCTAATGAGAACCCTTTGCCCGGCTTTCGCGCCTCGCGCCTCGAATCTACTCATCCTTTACCAGACAAGCTATCTGCTGCTGAACGCCAGAAACTGGCCCCCACCATGTCCAAAGTCAAGGCTCTTTTGGGGAATGGCTTGAGTGGTATCAATTTGGTCCGGGTCTGGGTTGCTTGGCGGATCATTCCATTAAGCCGCCGTGCCGGGTTGATGTGCACCTATACCGGCGAGCAAAATGATTCTCTGCGTCAGAGTTCTGTTGATTTACCTGAAGATGTCATTGATGATACGACAAAGTCGCTCTTGAACGAGAGCCTAGCAGATTGTAGCAAGTTTTGCTTAAGTCCCTTCTGCAAAGCTAACCCGGCTCCAACGGTAAGCCGCCAAACTTAAGTATTCTTATCTTCACCCTTAAGGTTTTGTCTTTACTCATAATCTCACTGCTTTTTCTTCACAGGCTAGTGATAAATTCTGGAAAGTCAAATATGATCACGAAGCTACAAAAAAGGCCAGGAAGGCCAAGAGAGCTGCCAGAAAAGAAGTTGCGAAGAAGAAGGGCAAGAAAGCCGCCGCCACTGACTTGCTACGGCTAGAGGAGTCTTCAGAGTCAGAGGTAGCCCTTGACTCTCTTGGCTCCTTTTTTAACCACCTTATTGACACTGATTATCAGCAGGAAGACACGGGAACCAGTCATGGAAAAGCTGAAGAGGTAACTATAATTTCCTCCGACTCCGAGCCTTTGCCAAGACAGAAAATTCGAAGAGTAACCCGGAAAGTAAGATTTTCACATCCTTTAGCTTATCACGATCCTCAATTTCTTTTGAAGCGACAGATTCATAAGACCCGGAGGCAGACCCGGACCAGCAAAGATGCGGAACTCTCCTCCGGCTTACCCAATGCACCAAGAAAGTGTCGGAACGAGGTCACCTCTGATTTATATCCCTTTTATCCTTTGGCGGGTCTCACTCATCAACCACTCAATTCTTCTGATTAAAATTATCAGGAAACTTCACCTTCCTCCGGCGAGTCAATGCAGTCCAATTTGCCGGCTTTTAAAACCGCTCTAGGGTAATGACAACCTGCTTAACCTGTATTCATTTCAATTTGTTGTATTTGTACTGACCTTTTGATCTTATGCAGCAGACAAGCAAAGCCCAGCAAAAGGGCGAAGAAGAACAAGCCGGCCGAAGAGCCGATCTTAAATGAGCCAGAACTTGGAACGGTCGCACCTGAAGCCTCCACTCATGAGCCGCCACCTGAGCCAGCCCATGATATACCAACGCCCACTGCTGACTCGCTTGTCGAGCAAGCCGTCGATGGTTCTGGAAACCCGGAATTCCCTAGCCCGGCCAAGACGGATGACCCTCAAGATCTTGATGTCGAAATCACCAAGACCGGCTTTGTTGAGCCGGGAAGGCCAACCGTGCTAGCCAAGTGCTCTGCCAAGGAGGAACTTCTGGAACGCCGCAGAGCTAAGCTTGATGTCGCTGATTATACTCACATGAGTATCGGAGAAATCTTTTCTGGCTATATGAGCCAAGTGCACAGCAGCCGTGACATAGAAATTGACATGGTGAAGCAGATGCACCAGAAGTTTGAGGTACATTCCTTTCTCTGTACTTATTTATCCTTACTATGCCAGCCCCCAAGTCTATCGCTTATGATGAAATATGTTGTAGACTTAGAAACAAACTGATAATATTAGTAATATGTCTGGACAAGATATATAAGAAATCCGGCTTACGCTGTAGCTCCTAAGGGCCGGCTTAAGTAGCATGTTTGAACCGGTCCTTATCATGCTTGAATCAAATAAAATACTCTGTAACAGCAATATGCATTAGCCCCCAAGTGCCAAGTATCTTTGCTTGCAAAGTGCTTGGGACTTGCTAACATGAACTGCCATTTTAAGCAAAATTCTTTAGTATACATTAGCCCCCAAGTGCCAAGTGTTATTCCTTGCAAAAGACTTGGGACTTAATATTGCCTCATGAAAATCCTGATTTTGACTCGGTATTTGTACAGGCCACCACTAGTCAACTTGAATCAGAAGTGTCTGATTTGAAGAACCGCCTGGAAGCACAAGAGACTGAAACCCAAAGAGCCAACTCCAAATTTGAATTCAGTGTTTCTGAACAAGAAAAACTGAAAAAAAGGCTTTGAAGTGGAGAAGAAGGCCTGGGCTGACGAAAAAATTGCTTTGACCAATCGGGCTGAGAAAACAGAGGCGGCTCTTGCAGAAGTGACCGCCGAATTATCCGGCTTAAAACGCCATATATCTCAGATGGTCTCGGCAGTCTTTGGTAAGTCGCCTTGCAAGTGTTAAATATTTGAATCTTTCTAATAAGCATAATATTGTCATGAACTCACCTGACATTGTAATGCAGGCCCCAGGAGTTCCAATCTGAACCAAAGCATGCTGATAAAGCTGAAGGCGGTTTATACGCTGGTGGAACAACTCTACACCGGGTCTCAGCGTGCCTTAGCCGCAGTGGCCCTGTCAAACGAAGTCCCCACAATCCTGGCGGATGTACTGAAACGGCTTGTTGTGCTGCCCCATCGGTTTAATGAATTAAGGCGATCTTCTGCGAGAGCCGGAGCCGTAGCTGCATTAAGCTGGGCCAAGGCGTGGCTACCGGAGCTAGACCCGGCCGACATCGCCATTGGATATCCAAGCTTGAAGGAGGATGGCACATCATTCGAACAGAAGGACTTCGCCGCTTGTGTGAAGGAAATACGCCCTGTGGCCACTCTGATTGGTAATGACACGGATCTTACCAAGTACCAACCGGGTTATGAAGCAGAAAATCAGAGAATTCCAATGCCACATTATGAAGTGACCAGCCTGATCCCTCCAATTCGTAAGCATACCTTCGCCCCTAAAGTTGACCCGGTCGGATTAATTGATGATGAAGCTGAATTTGGAGCTTTGAGTGGCATTGACTGGTCATCATCAACCTTCCAGGACAGGGAACAAGATGGAGGAGCGGAAAGGGATGATCCTGAAGCTGCAGGCCAACAAAACAATTGATCCGTCGGGCGGCTCATATGTGTGTTTTGCTGAAAAAATAATGTTAATCATTTGGACCCGGGGAGTCATGTAATAGGGTAGAAATAACTTGATTTTGCCGTGCCATCATGCACATGTTTGGTGCTCAACACTGTTAAGACGCCATGTTATATTCACTCGTGTTCTACTTATCATCTGTTTTCCTTATGCTTAAGAAAGTTTTTGAACTGCACTGCATATAGAAATAAATCACAAGGCCCTTTGCGGTTTACCGCAAGGTGGGTCATATATCTTACAAAAAACCCGGGATATGAAAAAGAGTCATAGATAAACTTGTGATGAATTATAACTTTGAAACACCACTATCATATCATACCTGTGATCCTTTGATTTGTATTGTCGGTTTATGTGACCCAAACAGTAAGGGTGGTAACCCAATCCTGTAGAAACCGCACTTCCACACATATGATGATTTTTATACGCTGGCGACTTATTAGCCAAGGTTAAGCCGGGTTAAATAGAAGCCACTCATTAGACGCTTCAAATATGATAAAAAGGTCTCAAGACAAACCCAAAAAATTGTTTGCAAAAAACTTTAGACAAAATAGATAGTATTTTGAGGCTTCTGATTCGAATACGATCAGTAGACCGTTCCAAAGGGGTTAAGCTAGGATTCGAATATGATCATGTAGCCCCCAGTGGCTTTGGCGTTGCGCCGATCAAGAGGGTACCGACAGCTATGTTCTCTTTGGTTCGAATACGACCTATGTTTGAACAGGAAGCCCCCAAATGACCTTGAGAGTTTTTAACGATGTTGATTCGAATATGATCAACGTCGGACCCAAAAGGGGTTGAGCTATGATTCGGATACGATCAAGAAGCCCCCTAGTGAGTTTGGCAGTGTGCCGATCAAAAGGGTATTGACAGTTATGTTCTCTTTGGTTCGAATACGACCTATGTTTGAATAGGAAGCCCCCTAGGGATCATGAGGTTTAACGGCTAGATTCGAATACGATCATGAGCCGAACCGAGAGGGTTAAGCTAAATTCGAATACGATCAGCCCCCAATTGGTCATTTTATAATTAGAATGACAAAAACATATAATTACTGAGGATGAAAAGGACAGAGGTCCTGCTTTATTACTTATCATAATATATACATCGTCAAAATATGTACATCATGAGAGCCGGTGGCTCAAGTGTAGTAAGGCCGAAGATGAGCAATGTTCCACGGCCGGTGGGTCTCCTCCTCTGACTTACGTGAGTCTTTGTGCTCTCGAACATCGATAAGGTAGTATGACCCGTTGTTCAGGTTCTTGCTGACCACAAAGGGTCCTTCCCAAGGTGGGGATAGCTTGTGCACATCAGACTGATCCTGGATGAGCCGGAGCACCAAGTCACCTTCTTGAAAGGTTCTGGACTTAACCCGGCGGTTGTGATAACGGCACAGGTCCTGTTGGTAAATCGCGGAGCGGGCTGCTGCTAAGTCGCGCTTCTCATCTAACAGATCAAGTGCATCCTGATGGGCTTGTTCATTATTAGCTTCAACGTAAGCCGCCACGCAGGGCGAGTCATGACGGATGTCACTAGGTAGAACCGCCTCTGCACCATAAACCATGAAGAAAGGCGTGTAACCTGTAGACTTGTTGGGGGTAGTATTGATGCTCCATATCACAGAAGGTAACTCTTCTACCCAACAACCCGGCGTCCGCTGCAAAGGAACCATAAGCCGGGGCCTGATGCCTTTCAAGATTTCCTGATTGGCTCTTTCAGCCTGCCCATTGGATTGGGGGTGAGCTACTGATGAAACATCAAGCCGGATATGCTCACGTTGACAGAACTCCTCCATGGCACCCTTGGACAGATTAGTACCATTATCAGTTATAATACTGTGTGGAAAACCAAAGCCAAAGATCACCTTTTTCATGAATTGAACCGCTGTGGCTGCATCACACTTACTGACTGGCTCTGCCTCAACCCACTTTGTGAATTTGTCAACCGCCACCAAGAGGTGGGTCTTTTTATCTTTGGACCTTTTGAAAGGCCCAACCATGTCAAGTCCCCAGACTACAAACGGACAAGTAATTGGAATCATCCTCAATTCTTGAGCCGGTACATGAGCCCGTCATGAGAATTTCTGACAACCGTCACATTTACTGACCAGATCTTCTGCGTCAGCATGAGCTGTCAGCCAATAAAATCCATGACGAAAAGCCTTGGCCACAAGGGATTTTGAACCGGCATGATGGCCACAATCTCCTTCATGAATCTCATGAAGAATTTCTTGACCCTCCTCAGGAGAGACACAACGTTGAAATGCCCCAGTGACACTGCGATGATGTAACTCCCCATTGGCAATCGTCATTTACTTAGACCGCCGGGTTATCTGCCTAGCCAAGGTTTCGTCCTCAGGCAACTCTCCCCGGGTCATGTAAGCCAAATATGGCACTGTCCATTCTGGGATGACGTGAAGAGCCGCCACCAATTGTGCTTCCGGGTCAGGAACAGCCAAGTCTTCCTCTGTAGGCAATTTGACAGAAGGGTTATGCAGAACATCCAAAAAAGTGTTAGGTGGCACCGGCTTACGCTGAGATCCCAACCGGCTTAAAGCATCGGCCGCCTCATTTTTCCTGCGATCAATGTGCTCCACCTGGTAACCTTTGAAGTGTCCAGCAATGGCATCAACTTCACGGCGATAAGCCGCCATGAGAGGATCCTTGGAATCCCACTTGCCTGATACTTGTTGAGCCACCAAATCTGAATCGCCAAAGCACCTTACCCGGCTTAAGTTCATCTCCTTGGCCATCTGAAGACCATGGAGCAAGGCCTCATACTCAGCTGCATTGTTAGTACAGGGAAACATCAACCGGAGTACATAACAAAATTTGTCACCTCGAGGGGAAGCTAAGACAACTCCAGCCCCCGAGCCTTCCAATTGCCTGGACCCATCAAAATGAATAGTCCAATATGTGTTGTCCGGCTTTTCTTCAGGCATCTGCAGCTCCGTCCAGTCGTTGATGAAGTCCACCAGTGCTTGAGACTTAATAGCCGTGCGTGGCACATACTTTAAACCATGAGGCCCAAGTTCAATGGCCCACTTGGTGACTCGTCCTGTGGCTTCTCTATTTTGAATGATATCTCCCAAAGGAGCAGAACTGACCACAGTGATGGGGTGACCCTGGAAGTATTGCTTAAGCTTCCGACTTGCCATGAACACCCCATAAAAAAGTTTCTACCAATGTGGATATCTTTGCTTGGACTCAATAAGCACCTCACTGATGTAATAAATCGGCCGTTGAACCGGATGTTCCTTGCCAGCCTCCTTGCGCTCCACCACAATGGCCACACTGACGGCACGTGTGTTAGCAGCCACATACAGCAATAAGGGCTCCTTATCAATAGGAGCAGCAAGGACCGGCGGCTCAGATAACTGTCTCTTCAAATCTTCAAAGGCAGCGTTAACAGCATCACTCCAGACAAAGTCGTCCGTCTTCTTCATCATCTGATACAGTGGTATGGCCTTCTCACCTAACCGGCTTAAGGCAGCAATACGACTCGCCAGACGCTGAACATCATTGATACATGCCGGTTTAGCCAAAGAGGTAATTGCCTTGATTTTCTCCGGGTTAGCCTCAATGCCTCTGTTAGAGACCAGAAAAACCCAATAGCTTGCCAGCTGGCACTCCAAAAACGCACTTGGCCGGGTTAAGCATCATCTTGTAGACCCGGAGATTATCAAAGGTTTCCTTCAGATCATCTATCAAGGTCTCCTTCTCTCTGGACTTCACCACAATGTCATCTACATAAGCGTGAACATTGCGCCCAATCTGACTATGGAGACAGTTCTGCACACATCGCTGATAAGTCGCCTGGGCACTTTTAAGTCCAAAGGGCATAGACACATAACATAAGGCTCCAAACGGAGTGATGAAAGCCGTCTTCTCCTGGTCCTTAACTGCCATTTTGATCTGATGATATCCAGAATAAGCATCCAAAAAGCTCAAACGCTCACAACCCGCTGTAGCATCAATGATTTGATCAATACGAGGAAGAGCAAAAGGATCAGCCGGACAAGCCTTGTTTAAGTCCGTGTAATCCACACACATACGCTAGGTGTTGTTCTTTTTGAGTACAAGCACCGGGTTAGCCAACCACTCCGGGTGAAAAACTTCAATAATAAACCCGGCCGCCAAGAGCCGGGCCACCTCCTCACCAATAGCTTTACGCCTCTCCTCATTAAACCGCCGAAGAAACTGCCTAACCGGCTTAAATTTTGGATCAATATTAAGAGTGTGCTCAGCGAGTTCTCTCGGTACACCCGGCATGTCAGAAGGTTTCCATGCAAAGATGTCCCGGTTCTCACGGATGAACTCGATGAGCGCGCTTTCCTATTTGGGATCCAGATTGGCACTGATACCGAATTGTTTAGATGAATCGCCTGGAACAAAATCAACAAGCTTGGTGTCATCGGCCGACTTAAATTTCATCACCGGCTCGTGTTCCGTGGTTGGCTTCTTCAAAGACGTCATGTCTGCCGGGTCAACATTGTCCTTGTAGAACTTCAACTCCTTTGTTGCACAAACAGACGCAGCATAAGCAGCATCGCCTTCCTCACATTCCAAGGCTATCTTCCGACTCCCATGCACTGTGATGGTGCCCTTGTGACCCGGCATCTTGAGCTGTAGGTAAACATAACACGGCCGTGCCATGAACTTTGCATAAGCCGGCCGTCCAAACAGTGCGTGATATGGGCTCTGGATTTTGACCACCTCAAAAGTTAACTTCTCAGCCCTGGAATCATGCTCATCCCCAAAGGCTACTTCCAGCTCAATCTTAACCACTGGGTACGCCGACTTACCGGGCACTACTCCATGAAAAACAGTGTTGGACGTCTTGAGATTTTTATCAGTCAATCCCATGCGACGAAAGGTCTCATAATAGAGGATGTTGATGCTGCTGCCTCCATCCATGAGCACCTTTGTGAACTTGTACCCACCAACTTGAGGCGCCACCACTAAGGCCAAGTGTCAACCCGGGGAGGGTGATCCTCTCTACTCCACAAAATAGGTTGCTCAGACCGTCTCAGATAACGAGGGACCGCCGGTTCAACAGCGTTCACCGCCCTCTTATGAAGTTTCTGGTCCCTTTTGCATAAACTAGTGGTAAACACATGATACTGCCCACTATTCAGCTGCTTTGGGTTACTCTGGTACCCGGATTGTTGCTGCTGCTGACCTCCTTGGCCAGAGTGCTAGTTATAACCACCTTGGTTACCTTGAGGGCCCTGGAAGTTGGAATTTGAACAGCCACCTGGGCCATGAAAGTCGCCGCCACCTGAACCGCCGCCTGGTCCATGACTACCATCAAACATGTTAGAATTCTTGAAAGCCCTCATGATCGTACAGTCCTTCCATAGGTGCGTGGCCGGCTTCTCCCTGGTGCCGTGTCTTGGACAGGGCTCATTTAGCAACTGCTCAAGGGTGGGTCCTGACCCGCCAGACCGAGGAGGTGGCCTCCCCTTACGTCGTTGATTGTTGCCCTGCGCATTAGCCACAAACTCCGAGCTACCGTCAGCCTTACGTTTATTATTACCTCCTTGATACGCCGGGTTATGCTGAGGACCCTTAGCGTTGCCGTTCTTCTTCCCCTTCCCTGCCTTCTCTTCATCAGACGCGGGATCCTTGGTACTGTCAGAGTCGGCGTATTTGACTAGAGCCTCCATCAGCTGGCCCATGTCATTACAATCGCGTTTGAGCCGCCCCAGCTTCTGCTTCAGAGGTTCAAAATGGCAATTTTTCTCCAACATTAAGACTGCAGAGCCGGCATCCATCTTATCAGATGTATGTATTATTTCCTTCACCCGGCGCACCCAATTGGGTCGTGGACTCACCTTCCTCTTGTTTGCAATTAGTCAAGTCCACAATCGACATGGGCTGCTTGCATGTGTCCTTGAAGTTCTGAATAAACCGGGCCTTTAACTCGGCCCAGGAACCAATGGAATTAGGTGGCAGTCCCTTTAACCAAGTGCGGGCCGTTCCATCCAGCATCATAGTGAAGTACTTGGCCATTGCCGCGTCACTGACCTCCAGCAATTCCATGGCCATCTCATAACTTTCAATCCACGCTCCGGGCTGTAAGTCAGCCGTGTAGTTAGGTACCTTTCGCGGCCCCCTAAAATCCTTGGGCAGACGCTCATTACGCAGTGCTGGTACTAAGCAAGGGACACCTCCCGTTCTCGTGGTCGCGCCTGCCTCAATAGAAGTCGTCGGATAAACTGGAAAAGACTGGTAAGCCTCCCGCTGAGCCGCCTGCTCAATCGCCTGCTGAGCCGCCCGCTCAGCCTCTTGGCGTATCTTGTCTTGATCAACCAAGTTAGGGGCTCCATCACGTGCCGGGTCACGCCCACACGGCTGGTCACGGCGCTGGGCGTTGCTTGAAACCGCTGCCGAGTCCATATGCCTGCTATAACTCGGGCTCCGGCTTGGGCGAGGAGTCGAATGAATCATGTCTCGACTATAAGAATATGCCTCCTGCTGTGCGAGAGCCGTCTGAAGAAGTTCTCTGACCCTTCGTGTTTCGATTGTCGTCGGAGAGTCGCCCTCCACCGGGAGAGCCGCCAATCGTGTCGCCGCAGCGATCATGTTTTCCAATGGGTTAGAATAATGACCCGGTGGTGTTGGCACATACTGAGGTGGAGCAATGTTCACTCGAGGAGGTTCCATCACCCGTGGTTGAACCGGCGTTCCAGCTCCGGGCGTCGCAGCCGGGTTTACCTCCGGCGGATTACCGGGGCCTGCACCGGGTGTGCGGAAGAGGTTTCTAGGATCATAAATCGAAGGCAGAGGGGATTGGGACTTCTGGTGCCTTCTCCTCATGACCTCATTTGATGCATTTAAATCCATCATAAGCTGGAACGCTTCTGATTGAAGCTGCTGAGCTCGAGCATCCAAAGTCGCCCGTTCTGTGGCCAGTCTGGTGTCCTCAGCTGCTAGGTTTTCCTTGGCTTGTGCTATTTCTTCACGTAACTGCGCCACTTCTGCGTCATGTTCAGCCTGATCCGCCGGATTAACCGCGGCGGTTAACAGGGTTGTCAGCCTATTCGTGAGATCTATCAGCACCTGAGCCGGCGGGCGCACAGGGCCTCATGCCCCGGCTGCCGTTGATCCGGTGGTTATTGTCGCCGCAGCTGTAGAGTTTTGACCGGGTTGAGTGCCAGCCATGAAGATCCCTACTCTGCTCGGCGGCTCAAAGGGGTTCGGAATACTACTGCCATCGGAACAGCCCCCAAGCCCGCCGTCTTGCAATTGATACAACGAATCCGTCTCACCCATGGACGACTCACCCTCAGAATAGATGGCTGTTTCACCGTCAGACATGCATCCTTCAGGAAGTTCCCCTCCATGGATGCATCCCACGAAGGCACGCTTCATGGCGGGCGGAGCCCGGGCGGGTCTCGCACGCTGCGCCATCTCGATGATGTCGGTGCAGATGTCTAGCTCAGGGCCCGGCTCGCCGATCTGGCCGATGAAGACGTGAATTCCGCCGAAGGGGACCCGGTACCCGTACTCAATTGAGCTGGCGTCGGGGCCCCAGCCTGCGTCGTCGATATAGAGCTTTCTGCGACGACTCTTGGTCATCCGTCCCACAGCATATCCCTTGAGCCCTTCAAAGCTGCCCTTCAAGAACTCAAATCCACCGTGCGCTGGCCCCACGGTGGGTGCCAACTGTCGTGGAATTATCACAGCAGATGTCCTAGCGAAAGGACTTAATTGTGGAGCCATCGCAACTAGGGAGCAAGAAGGGGTTAATCGGGACAAAATACACGGGGTTTATACTGGTTCGGCCCCTTACGGTGAAGGTAAAAGCCTACGATCCAGTTTTGAGTGGGATTTCTTATGTCTCGATAACCAGGGAGCGAATCCGCTTGACCTAGCTCTCAATTTGATGTTACTTGCCCTGAACCGCCGCCGGGTCGTCCCTTTATATACAGAGGTTGACGCCCAGCGGCTCATAGAGTCCCGGCCGGCTCATAAACAGTGTCCGGCTCGGTTTCTCTCTATTCCTGCCTTATAGTACAAGTTACACATATATGGCGGTTTATCTCTACGGGCCTTAAGTCGCCCTTTGGGCCTTGGGCCCTTAACTAATCCGTCATCTCCAGGAGTGGTCTTGGGCTTCATGAATCATCTTAAGTATGACGCGGCGCCTCCTGGCGGGTCATACTAATAATTATATCCCCAACAATTATGCTGTGGTGTTCCAGGTGGCATGAGTTTGTGAAAATATTCCCCATTGTTTTAATTGAAGACCAAACTCGTAACTCAAATATTCGTATCCGCGATCAGATCGTAGAAACTTTATTTTCTTGTTACGATGATTTTCCACTTCACTCTGAAATTCTTTGAACTTTTCAAATGTTTCAAACTTATGTTTCATCAAGTAGATATACCCATATCTTCTCAAATCATCTGTGAAGGTCAGAAAATAACGATACCCGCCGCGAGCCTCAACACTCATCGGACCGCATACATCAGTATATATTATTTCCAACAAGTCAGTTGCTTGCTCCATTGTTCCGGAGAACGGAGTCTTAGTCATCTTGCCCATGAGGCATGGTCCACAAGCATCAAGTGATTCATAATAAAGTGATTCCAAAAGCCCATCAGCATGGAGTTTCTTCATGCACTTTACACCAATATGACCTAAATGGCAGTGGCACAAATAAGTTGCACTATCATTATTAACTTTGCATCTTTTGGCTTCAATATTATGAATATGTGTATCACTACGATCGAGATTCAATAAACCATTTATATTGAGTGTATGACCATAGAAGGTTTTATTCATGTAAATAGAACAACAATTATTCTTTGACTTAAATGAATAACCGTATTGCAATAAACATGATCCAATCATATTCATGCTCAATGCAAACACCAAATAACATTTATTTTAGGTTCAACACTAATCCCGAAGGTAAAGGGAGTGTGCGATGGTGACCTTATCAACCTTGGAATCACTTCCAACACACATCATCGCCTCGCCCTTAACTAGTCTCTGTTTATTTTGCAACTCCCGTTTCGAGTTACTACTCTTAGCAACTGAACCAGTATCAAATACCGAGGGGTTGCTATAAACACTAGTAAAGTACACATCAATAACATGTATATCCAATATACCTTTATTCACTATGCCATCCTTCTTATCCGCCAAGTATCTAGGGCAGTTCCACTTCCAGTGACCATTTCCTTTGTAGTAGAAGCACTTAGGGTCAGGCTTGGGTCTAGCTTTGGGCTTCTTCATGGGAGTAGCAACTTGCTTGCCATTCTTCTTGAAGTTCCCTTTCTTTCCTTGCCCTTTTACTTGAAACTAGTGGTCTTGTCAACCATCATCAATTGATGCTTTTTCTTGATTTCTACCTTCGCCGATTTCAGCATCGCGAAGAGCTTGGGAATCGTTTCCGTTATCCCTTGCATATTATAGTTCATCACGAAGTTCTAGTAACTTGGTGACAATGACTAGAGAACTCTGTCAATCACTATCTTATCAGGAAGATTTGAAGGAAATATGCCCTAGAGGCAATAATAAAGTTATTATTTATTTCCTTATTTCATGATAAATGTTTATTATTCATGCTAGAATTGTTTTAATCGGAAACTTAGTACATGTCTGAATACATAGACAAAACAAAGTGTCCCTAGTATGCCTCTACTTGACTAGCTCGTTTATCAAAGATGGTTATGTTTCCTAACCATAGACATGTGTTGTCATTTGATGAACGGGATCACATCATTAGGAGAATGATGTGATGGACAAGACCCATTCGTTAGCTTAGCATTATGATCGTTACAGTTTCATTGCTACTGCTTTCTTCATGACTTATACATGTTCCTCAGACTATGATATTATGCAACTCCCGAATACCGGAGGAACACCTTGTGTGCTATCAAACGCCACAACGTAACTAGGTGATTATAAAGATGCTCTACCGGTGTCTCCGATGGTGTTTGTTGAGTTGGCATAGATCAAGATTAGCATTTGTCACTCCGTGTATCGAAGAGGTATCTCTGGGCCCTCTCGCTAATGCACATCACTATAAGCCTTGCAAGCATTGTTACTAATGAGTTAGTTGTTGGATGATGCATTACGGAACGAGTAAAGAGACTTGCCGGTAACGAGATTGAACTAGGTATGAGGATACCGACGATCGAATCTCGGGCAAGTAACATACCGATGACAAAGGGAACAATGTATGTTGTTATGCGGTTTGACCGATAAAGATCTTTGTAGAATATGTAGGAGCCAATATGAGCATCCAGGTTCCGCTATTGGTTATTGACCGGAGATGTGTCTCGGTCATGTATACATAGTTCTCGAACCCGTAGGGTCCGCACGCTTAACGTTCGATGACGATTAGTATTATGAGTTATGTGATTTGCTGACCGAAGTTTGTTCGGAGTCCCGGATGAGATCGGGGACATGACGAGGAGTCTCGAAATGGTCGAGAGGTAAAGATCGATATATTGGAAGGCTATATTCGGACATCGGAAAGGTTCCGAGTGATTCGGGTATTTTTCGGAGTACCGGAGAGTTACGCGAATTCGTCGGGAGAAGTATTGGGCCATACGGGAATAGAGGAGGCAGGCCAAAGGGAAGGAGGCGCCCCCGCCCCCATGTGTCCGAATTGGACTAGGGGAAAGGGGGCGCCCCCCCCTTGCCCTTTCCTACTCCCTCGCTCTTTCCCTCTTTCTTCTCTCCTACTTCGGAAAGGAAAAGGGGAATCCTACTAGGACATGGGAGTCCTAGTTGGACTCCCCACACTTGGCGCGCCCCCTCTAGGGCCGGCCTCCTCCTCCTCCCTCCTTTATATACGTGGGCAGGGGACACCCCAAACACACAACAGACAACAGTTTTAGCCATGTGCGGTGCCCCCCTTGAAAGTGCAACTATCCCTGGGTGGTTTTGGTAATTCCTAACAACATATAGCTCATTGAGCTAATGCTATTTCAAGATAAACATTTCAGGAAAGCTCAGTGATTGGCATGGCATGGATGAGAAAAGTGAACCCCTCAAAATGCTAAGGACAAAGGATTGGCTCAAGCTCAAAGCTCAGGACTCTACATTTTCATTTTAAGTGATCCAAGATCACATTGAGTCCATAGGAAAAGCCAATACTATCAAGAGGGGGTGAGGTGTTGCTTAATGAGTTTCTTGCTCAAAGTGCTTAGTGATATGCTCCAAAAACCCTCAACTACTTTCTCACATCCACATATGTCCCAAACCAAAAGCCAAACTCGGCCCCTCCGAAACTTTCTATCCGGCGCCACCGAGTTCAGTTGACATAGCCACTGCCAGAAACCCTAGTCTTTTCGGTCTCACCGATAGGGATCTCGGTCTCACCGAGATGGGCTTGTAATCTCTCTGTTTCCCTTCGTAACATTTCGGTCAAACCGAGATGATCGATCGGTCCCACCGAGATTGCAATGCAAACTCCCTGTTTCCCTTTCGTAACGTTTTGGTCCAACCGAGATGACTGAATCGGTCCCACCGAGTTTGCCTGACCAACTCTTTGTTTGTCCATTACCAAAATTGGTCTCACCGTGTTTGTGTAATCGGTCTCACCGAGATTACGTTATGCCCTATCCCTAACGAAATCGGTCTCACTGAGTTGACGTGTCGGTACCACCGAAATGCCTAACGGTCACATTATGAACTAAATCGGTCTGACCGAGTTTCACGATTCGGTCCCACCGAGTTTGGTAAATTGTGTGTAATGGTTAGATTTTGTGTGGAGGCTATATATACCCCTCCACCATCTCTTCATTCCTGGAGAGAGCCATCAGAACATGCCTACACTTCCAACATACATTTTCTGAGAGAGAACCAGCTACATTGTGTTGAGGTCAAGATATTTCATTCCAACCACATAAATCTTGATCTCTAGCCTTCCCCAAGTTGCTTTCCACTCAAATCATCTTTCCACCAAATCCAATCCTATGAGAGAGAGTTGAGTGTTGGGGAGACTATCATTTGAAGCACAAGAGCAAGGAGTTCATCATCAGCACACCATTTGTTACCTCTTGGAGAGTGGTGTCTCCTAGATTGGCTAGGTGTCACTTGGGAGCCTCCGTCAAGATTGTGGACTTGAACCAAGGAGTTTGTAAGGGCAAGGAGATCGCCTACTTCGTGAAGATCTACCCGAGTGAGGCAAGTCCTTCGTGGGCGACGGCCATGGTGGGATAGACAAGGTTGCTTCTTCGTGGACCCTTCGTGGGTGGAGTCCTCCGTGGACTCGCGCAACCGTTACCCTTCATGGGTTGAAGTCTCCATCAACGTGGATGTACGATAGCACCACCTATCGGAACCACGGATAAAAATATCCATGTCAACATTGCATTGCTCCCTCAAACTCCTCCCTTTACCTTCATATGCAATTTTTTTACATTCCGCTGGTACACTCTTAGAATTGCATGTGTAAGTTGATTGCTTGACTTATGCTAAGTTGCTAAAATCTGCTAAGAACTAAAATTGGGAAAAGGCTAGATTTTTATTTGGTCAAGTAGTCTAATCACCCCCCCTCTAGACATACTTTCGATCCTACAAGTGGTATCAGAGCTTTGGTCTCCATTTGCTTTGATTTCCATAGCTTTTGGTGGTCATAGCCTTGGTTTCACAACCTAGGAGAGTATGGCGTCAAGCGAGGGAAATTACCACCGTAGAGGTCCTTACTTTGATGGTACAAATTTTGCTAGTTGGAAGCATAAGATGAAAATGCATATTCTTGGACATAACCCGGCCGTTTGGGCTATTATGTGTATTGGCTTGCAAGGTGAATTCTTTGATGGGAGAGAACCAAACTGTGAAGCTACCGCGGAAGAGTTGAAGATGCTGCAATACAATGCTCAAGCTTGTGATATTCTCTTCAACGGATTGTGCCCCGAAGAATTCAACAAAATCAGCCGTCTTGAGAATGCAAAGGAAATTTGGGATACTTTGATTGATATGCACGAAGGTACCGACTTCGTCAAGGAATCCAAATTGGATGTGCTTCAAAGTCAACTTGACAAGTTCAAAATGAAGGATGGTGAAGGCGTCGCTGAAATGTACTCTAGGCTTGCTCTCATCACAAATGAGATTGTCGGCTTAGGAAGTGAAGAGATGACCGATAAATTCATCATCAAGAAGATCCGAAGAGCCTTGGATGGAAAATATGATACCGTGTGCACATTGATCCAAATGATGCCCAATTACAAAGATCTCAAGCCAACGGAAGTCATTGGAAGAATTGTTGCTCATGAGATGTCACTCAAGGATAAGGAAGAGCTCCACAACAAGTCAAGCGGTGGTTACAAAGCCTCATGTGAAGCTCCCACATCATCAAGTGAGAAACAAACCTTCAATGAAGAATTGAGCCTAATGGTGAAGAACTTCAACAAGTTCTACAAAAGTAGAAGCAAGGAAAGAAGTTCCAATTCAAGGTCCTACAATGACAAAAGATCTTCTAGTCGTGAGCGTAATTGCTACAATTGTGGAAGACCCGGACACTATTCCAATGAGTGTACGGCTCCCTACAAAAGAAGAGAAGATTCTCCCAGAAGAAGGAGTAGAAGAGAAGAATCACCACCAAGAGAAAGAAGGAGTAGAGATGATCGTTATGAATGAAGACCCTCTCGGAGAAGCAAGGATTCGGAAAGGAAGGATAAGTCATCAAGGAGCTACACAAAAAGAAGACATCAAGCTCATGTTGGTGAATGGGTATCTGGCTCCGGCTCCGACTCCGATAATCACTCCGAAAGAAGTTATCACTCCGACTCCGAATATACGCAAGATGAAGGTGTTGCCGGACTAGCACTTGTGACAACCAACTCCTACGACATATTTGACTCACCAAATGAAGGAATTGGGAGATGCTTCATGGCTAAAGGTCCAAAGGTAACACACCCCGAGTATGTTGATTTCAATAGTGATGAAGATGATTTGCTAGGAGATGATGATTTACTTGTTGACAACTCTAGTTATGAAAACTATGATGAATTTGCTATTAATCATGCTAATCAAGATAAAACGAATGATGATGATAAGAAGGAGATTGAGCGTCTAACTAAAGAACTAAACACTCTTAAGTTAGCTCATGAAACTACCTTGGAAGATCATCGAGAACTTTTAAAGACTCATGAGAAGCTACGCTTTGAAAAGCTCAACCTTGAGCAAGAGCATGAGTTTTTAAAGGCAATCAATGATGATCTTCGCAAGAAAAGTTCTTCTTACATTGCCAAGCATTTACTCTTGTCTACTTACATGCCACAAGTTAAATCTAACAACAAGAACAAGAAAGATTCTTCATCTAGTAGTAACAACAATCATGCTAAATCCAATGTTGTTGCTTCTAGTAGTTCTCTTGATTCCACTAATGACTCTCTTAGCCAAGTTACACTTGAGCAAGAAAATAGCTTATTGAAGGGAATTATAGAGAAAGGTGTTTACAAGAGCCTTGCCAGAAGTAAGCAATTTGAGGAAATTGTACGCAAGCAAGGAAGGCACCAGAAGAATCAAGGTGTTGGTTTTGAACGAAAGTTCAATGCCAATGGAGTTGAGTGGGAAGAATATCAATACCCCAAGATGAAGTTTGTTCCTCAACAAGAGAAGTATGATCCTACTTCTTTCCAAGGAACACGGGCTCAAGATGATCTTCCACCACAAGACCACAAGCAAAAAGGCAAGGACAAGCTTCAAGAGGAGATTGATGCATTTGAAGAAGCACCTAAGGCCTTGGTCAAGTGGGTTCCCAAGACTACATCAAGTTCTACTTTATCAAGTACGACTACAACTCCAAGGATTCCCATCAAGATGCTGTGGATCCCGAAGAAGAAGAACTAGAGAGTTCTTGAGGGTGACTCCGCCAACATACTTCACTCATATCATTTTGGCGAGGACGAGTGCAAACAACTTCCAAATCTTGCACTAGTTCATGGAGTCACAAACCCTCTTGTTGGTAAGACAAGGGACAAGGTAACCTAATGCTTTCATGGACATCATCTTTTGTGTACTTCACTCTATGTCTATGGATATCCTTGTTTGTTCCTTGTGGGACTAACCCGTGTAGGTATTGAAAGTGCAACTCACTCCAATGGATTGCTCCGAATGATCTACATCAACATTGAGGATCCACATCTTCAACACCTACATGAAGTCATCATCGACAAAACCCAAGGTTAGTTCATCCCACTTAGGGGGGATATCACATCTAGGGGGAGCTTTACTCTAGGAATTGAGCTAAAGCAACTCTACTGGTGTGAGCACAACTATGCTTTATGTAAAAGTGGTAACCCCACTTGTGCTTAAATGATGAGTATGACCTATGATCAAATGTTCTCATTTGACTCCTAAGTCAATATACTCATATATAGATGACCTAGTCATCGCCAATTGCTTGATAGATGCTAGAGTGTTTGTGCATGCTTTGTCACATACTTCATTTGCTATTTTAATTGTGTGAGCATGTTGGATGTATATTTTTCTCATTCGAGGACATCCATTTGTTGCTTTGATTGTTTAGATTTTTCTCTTTTTCCAAATGGATGGACAAGAATGCCTAAGAACTCCCTCTAGCTACCTATGCTTTCCTCGTCTCAAACTCTATTCATGCTACATCACAAAGTTTGATCAAGTCAGGTTCGAACCACTCTGTGTGAGGAGCACTCGGATTCCCCGATACATCATAGACTTAAACTTCCAAAACCTCTTTGTGCATTTCGGTCTGACCGATTCATCCTTTTCGGTCCTACCGAGATCACTTAGTTGATCTAGGTTTTTCAATCTCGGTGCAACCGATTAGAATCTTTCGGTCACATCGAGTTGCAGTAACTGCCTGCAGTTTTGCATCTCGGTGCCACCGGGTTGTTCCACTCGGTCACACCGATAGGGTCAGGTTATATATACTGACGGGTCAAATTTTGGAAAAAAAATCGAAACCCTTCACCCACGCGTAACCTGCTCTGCCTCTTCGGGTCTCCGGATCATCTTCTCGCCACCAGCGACCTCTCGCCGCTGGTCTCCACCACCGTCAACGGCAATCTACTCCGCCGTTGCCGCCGTAGCGAACAATCGCCGCTCTAGGGTAAGTGTTCAACCCGTTGTGCTGTCTCTTTCACTCCGATTCCTAGCACAAGGACAATGCCATGCTTCTTGCCACGATTGAGATTGATCCATCCAGCTAAAACTTCCTTAGGTCTAGATTGATTCGAAAATTTTAGGGATAGCTCTCCGCAGAACTCATCTTGGACTGACCAAACTGTAGAAATCGGTCTCACCGATTCGGCCTTGGCCATTGCACATGCGCTTTTCGGTCTGACTGAAACGTGCAAATCGGTGTGACCGAGTTCAAGATTCTATGAAACCCTAGCAATCTCGGTGCCACCGAACGGTGACTCGGCCCTACCGAGTTCACTAGTTTAGGTTCCAAGTGTTGCTTCGGTATCACCGAGTTTGTCAATTCGGTAGCTCCGAGATCACTTCTGTAGAGAACTAAAACTAAGCTTTTTGACTCAATTATTTTGCAAAACCTCTGTACTTTGTGATGCTCATCTACTCTACCTCATCTACAACCTATTCACAGGGTCTACTGACAGTTTGCCTGAAAATGTCTGATCAAAGTGACAGTCAGAACAAGTCAGAGGAACAAGTTCAGTTGAGTGAGGGCACTAGTCCCTCCAGCAGCTATGATGAGGGCAGCAGGAGCACACCCAGTAACTTGCCAAAGGCAGCTACCAGGACAAGGAAGAAGAAAACCTCAGATTCTGAAGATGAGGATTATGTGGCTGTTGAGGATGAGGCCACTTCAAGAAAGAAGTGCTGAAGAAGGAGTATAGCACTACTGCTGCAACAAAGCCTGGAATGAAAACAAAGGCTCCAGCAAGAAGAGTTCCAATGTCAAAAGCCAGAGCCTCAACTGCTGAAGCTTCCAAGCCAAAGAAAGTTGCCATAGGTGAAACTATGAAGTTCACCATTGAATCATATGATGGTGAAGCAGCAGGTGATGGTAAAAAGAAGAAGAGGGCAAGAACCACTACTGCCAAATTTCATGGCAAGCCATCAATGATGAGAGATTCTGAAGAAGAAGAAGAAGAACAAGAGGATGCTGCACCAGCACCCAAAGCTCAGAAGCTCATGGGAGATGCAATCAGATCAGGGGTTGCTCCATCTAAGCCCAAAGCTGCTCCCAAGGCTGCTGCTCCAGCTCAAAAGCCTAAACCCAAGAGGAACACCAGAGGTATTCCTGCTGAGGAGAAGAACAAGGCCCCAGTGCCTGAAGCTGCTGAAAAAGAGGAAGATGACTCACTTGTTTTGAGAAAGCTGAAGCCCAAGATCCCTGACCACAATGATGCACATCCTGTTGCAGAAAACATGAAAATCAGGAAGGATTCGGGACTGAGATTATGGAGACAGTCTGATCCATATGCTGTCAGGAGGAGAACTGCTGTGGATTACAGGTTTCACACTAAGGAATAGCAAGACTTTTATGAGACAATTTTGCCTGACAAGAAGCCCATAGTGTGTGACATGAGATGGGTTGACTGGGAGTACATCAAGGAGAATGAAGATCACTATCCAGGTGTATATGACAGCTTCAAAGCATGTGGAGTTGATACATTTGTTGCCCAGAAGCTCACCAAGTGGAATGATGAGCTGATCATGCAGTTTTACTCCACTGCCCACTTCTACCCAGATGGGAAGATCATTTGGATGTCTGAAGGTATAAGGTACCAATCTACCATTGAAGAATGGGCTCAGTTGATCAATGTCCCGGAAGAAAATGAGGATGACTTGGATGTTTATGCTGAGAAGAAGAAAGACCATAACACTATGGCACACATGTATAGAGAGATCCCAGATGATGCTTTGGAGACTCATAAGTTTGGATCTGTCCACTTCTTGTTGTCTGGTCTGCCTACCATCAACTGGATCCTAAGGCACACATTGCTACCCAAGTCAGGTGATCACAAGATGATCAGAGGACATGCTATCAATTTGCTACATTTGTTTGATGTGCCTCAAAAGTTCAAAGTCATGAGTCTGATTGTGGAGACAATTAAAAGGACAGCAGCTGATCAGAAGAGAAGTTGTGGGTATGCCCCACAAATCTAGGAGCTCATCAACTCCAAAATGGGCACAGGCAAATATCTATTGGATAAGGAGCACCTGCCCATCTACCCTGAATTTGAAGACAACACTGTTGTCATGAATGAGAATGAACCATCATCAGCTCAAGCACATGAGAAGAGAGAGAAGGCAAGGGCAGAGAAAGCTGAAAGATGCCAACTGCTGAAGAGGCATCTCAAGTATTCTTGAAGAGCAAGCAAGACCAGCTTGCATATCTGATCCAATCCACTTTGAGGATTGAGAAGGGCTTGGCCACCCTGACTCAAAACTAGGAGAATTTGGAGAGGATCATTGAGCAGAAATTCTATGATCTTGATGTCAAGGTAACTGAGATCCAAACTGTAGTTGAGCAGCTTCAGGAGGAAGCAGAGGAGAAGAAGGGCAAGTCTACTACAGATGCTTTTGCTAGAGTGCCCAGAGGACAGAGATCTGCTGCAGTGCCAGTCACAGATACTCGAGCTACAGCATCAGCACCAGCAGCTATAGCTCCAGTGCCACCTCCAGCAGCCACTCCACCAGCTCCAGCTACATCAACAGATGCCTTCATCCTTGGAGTTCTCTCTACACCACCTCCCGAAGACCAAGCCTGAGAGTCGTTTAGCACTATGCATTTTTGAACTTTTTGGTAACTTGTTGCCAAAGGGGGAGAAAAATGTATAGATCATAGGCTTCGAGAGAAGAGGGAGTGTTGCTTTTTATCTCTCTTGCTATTTTGGTTGAACTTCTTGATTGTGTGCTTGTGTGAGATATTTTATGTGCTTGTGAGATACTTGTTTGATCATGTGTTTGATCATATGCTAACCTTAATGCTTGTTGGATGATATTATCTCTTATATCCTTATATGATCATTCACTTGCTTGGTGATGAGTGCATGCTTTTAACTTCTATCATTTTGAGCGCTCCACCAAGATGTATGTGGCATGGAAGAGTAACCGATGATCCTAATTGATTGTGCATTTGCATTCAAAAGCAAATTTTAAATAATGCACAAATTTAGGGGGAGCTCTTGCTTATCACATACTTCTCAAAGCGACGATGTTTTTCAATCTTATTATCATTTGTCGAAGCTTTGATCTATATGTTGTCATCAATTACCAAAAAGGGGGAGATTGAAAGTGCAACTATCCCTGGGTGGTTTTGGTAATTCCTAACAACATATACCTCATTGAGCTAATGCTATTTCAAGACAAACATTTCAGGGAAGCTCAATGATTGGCATGGCATGGATGAGAAAAGTGGACCCTCAAAATGCTAAGTACAAGGATTGGCTCAAGCTCAAAACTCAGGACTCTACATTTTTCATTTTAAGTGATCCAAGATCACATTGAGTCCATAGGAAAATCCAATACTATCAAGAGGGGGTGAGGTGTTGCTTAATGAGTTTCTTGCTCAAAGTGCTTAGTGATATGCTCCAAAAACCCTCAACTACTTTCTCACATTCACATATGTCCCAAACCAAAAGTCAAACTCGGCCCCACCGAAACTTTCTATCCGGCGCCGCCGAGTTTAGTTGACATAGCCACTGCCAGAAACCCTAGTCTTTTCGGTCTCACCGATAGGGATCTCGGTCTCACCAAGATGGGGTTGTAATCTCTCTGTTTCCCTTCGTAACGTTTCGGTCAAACCGAGATGAGCGATCGGTCCCACCGAGATTGCAATGCAAACTCCCTGTTTCCCTTTCGTAATGTTTTGGTCCAACCGAGATGACTGAATCGGTCCCATCGAGTTTGCCTGACCAACTCTCTGTTTGTCCATTACCAAAATCAGTCTCACCGAGTTTGTGTAATCGGTCTCACCGAGATTACGTTATGCCCTAACCCTAACGAAATCGGTCTCACCGAGTTGACGTGTCGGTCCCACCGAAATGCCTAACGGTCACATTATGAACTAAATCGGTCTGGCCGAGTTTCACGATTCGGTCCCACCGAGTTTGGTAAATTGTGTGTAATGGTTAGATTTTGTGTGGAGGCTATATATACCCCTCCACCCACTCTTCATTCGTGGAGAGAGCCATCAGAACATGCCTACACTTCCAACATACATTTTCTGAGAGAGAACCAGCTACATTGTGTTGAGGTCAAGATATTTCATTCCAACCACATAAATCTTGATCTCTAGCCTTCCCCAAGTTGCTTTCCACTCAAATCATCTTTCCACCAAATCCAACCCTATGAGAGAGAGTTGAGTGTTGGGGAGACTATCATTTGAAGCACAAGAGCAAGGAGTTCATCATCAACACACCATTTGTTACCTCTTGGAGAGTGGTGTCTCCTAGATTGGCTAGGTGTCACTTGGGAGCCTCCGTCAAGATTGTGGAGTTGAACCAAGGAGTTTGTAAGGGCAAGGAGATCGCCTACTTCGTGAAGATCTACCCGAGTGAGGCAAGTCCTTCGTGGGCGACGGCCATGGTGGGATAGACAAGGTTGCTTCTTCGTGGACCCTTCGTGGGTGTAGCCCTCCGTGGACTCGCGCAACCGTTACCCTTCGTGGGTTGAAGTCTCCATCAACGTGGATGTACGATAGCACCACCTATCGGAACCACGGATAAAAATCTCCGTGTCAACATTGCGTTTGCTCCCTCAAACTCCTCCCTTTACCTTCATATGCAATTGTTTTACATTCCGCTGCTACACTCTTAGAATTGCATGTGTAACTTGATTGCTTGACTTGTGCTAAGTTGCTAAAATCTGCTAAGAACTAAAATTGGGAAAAGGCTAGATTTTTATTTGGTCAAGTAGTCTAATCACCCCCCTCTAGACATACTTTCGATCCTACACCCCTCCACCATAATCCACCTCGGTCATATCGTCGTAGTGCTTAGGCGAAGCCCTGCGCCGGTAGCTTCATCATCACCGTCATCACGTCTTCGTGCTTACAAAGCTCTCCCTCGACACTCAGCTGGATCGAGAGTTCGTGGGACGCCACCAAGCTGAACGTGTGTAGATCGTGTAGGTGTCGTACTTTCGGTACTAGGATCGGTCGGATCATGAAGACGTACGACTACATCAACCGCGTTGTCATAACGCTTCTGCTTTCGGTCTACGAGGGTACGTAGACAACAATCTCCCCTCTCGTTGCTATGCATCACCATGATAGATCTTGCGTGTGCATAGGAATTTTTTTGAAATTACTTTGTTCCCCGACAAGATTAACTCCCACTTGATTCAAGTGATTGTAGTACTCAGACATTCTGAGCACATGCTCACTCATTGAGCTATTCTCCTCCATCTTGTAGGCAAAGTACTGTCAGAGGTCTCATACCTCTTGACACGGGCATGAGTGTGAAATACCAATTTCAACTCTTGGAACATCTTATATGCTCTGTGGCGTTCAAAACATTTTTGAAGTCCCGGTTCTAAGCCGTAAAGCATGGTGCACTAAACTATCAAGTAGTCATCATACCGAGCTTGTCAAACGTTCATAACGTGTGCATATGCTCCTGCAATAATTCTGTCACCTAGCGGTGCATCAAGGACATAATTCTTCTGTGCGGCAATGAGGATAATCCTCATATCACGGACCTAGTCTGCATCATTGCTACTATACACTTTCAACTTATTTTTCTCTAGGAACATATAAAAAATAAACGGGGAGCTACATCGCGAGCTATTGATCTAAAATATAGTTATGCAAATACTATCAGGACTAAGTTCATGATAAATTAAAGTTCAATTAATCATATTACTTAAGAACTCCCACTTAGATAGACATCCCTCTAGTCATCTAAGTGATCACGTGATCCAAATCAACTAAACCATGTCCGATCATCACGTGAGATGGAGTAGTTTTCAATGGTGAACATCACTATGTTGATCATATCTACTATATGATTCACACTCGACCTTTCGGTCTCAGTGTTCCGAGGCCATATATGGATATGCTAGGCTCGTCAAGTTTAACCCAAGTATTCTGCGTGTGCAAAACTGGCTTGCACCTGTTGTATGTGAACGTAGAGCTTATCACACCCGATCATCACGTGGTGTCTCGGCACGACGAACTGTCGCGACGGTGCATACTCAGGGAGAACACTTGTACCTTGAAATTTAGTGAGAGATCATCTTATAATGCTACCGCCGAACTAAGCAAAATAAGATGCATAAAGGATAAACATCACATGCAATCAATATAAGTGATATGATATGGGCATCATCATTTTGTGCCTTTGATCTCCATCTCCAAAGCACCGTCATGATCACCATCGTCACCAGCTTGACACGTTGATCTCCATCGAAGCATCGTTGTCGTCTCGCCAATTATTGCTTCTACGACTATCGCTACCGCTTAGTGATAAAGTAAAGCAATTACATGGCGATTGCATTTCATACAATAAAGCGACAACCATGTGGCTCCTGCCAGTTGCCGATAACTCTGTTACAAAACATGATCATCTCATACAATAAAATTTAGCATCATGTCTTGACCATATCACATCACAACATGCCCTGCAAAAACAAGTTAGACGTCCTCTACTTTGTTGTTGCAAGTTTTTACGTGGCTGCTACGGGCTGAGCAAGAACCGTTCTTACCTACGCATCAAAACCACAACGATTTTTCGTTAAGTGTGCTGTTTTAACCTTCAACAAGGACCGGGCGTAGCCACACTCGATTCAACTAAAGTTCGAAAACTGACACCCGCCAGCCACGTGTGTGCGAAACACGTCGGTAGAACCAGTCTCGCGTAAGCGTACGCGTAATGTCGGTCCGGGCCGCTTCATCCAACAATACCGCCGAATCAAAGTATGACATGCTGGTAAGCAGTATGACGATTATCTCCCAAAACTCTTTGTGTTCTACTCGTGCATATTGAAGAAAATATGCCCTAGAGGCAATAATAAAGTTATTATTTATTTCCTTATATCATGATAAATGTTTATTATTCATGCCAGAATTGTATTAACCAGAAACATGATACATGTGTGAATACATAGACAAACAGAGTGTCACTAGTATGCCTCTACTTGACTAGCTCATTGATCAAAGATGGTTATGTTTCCTAGCCATAGACAAAGAGTTGTCATTTGATTAACGGGATCACATCATTAGGAGAATGAAGTGATTGACTTAACCCATTCAGTTAGCTTAGCACTTGATCGTTTAGTATGTTGCTATTGCTTTCTTCATGACTTATAAATGTTCCTATGACTATGAGATTATGCAACTCCCGTTTACCGGAGGAACACTTTGTGTGCTACCAAACGTTACAACGTAACTGGGTGATTATAAAGGTGCTCTACAGGTGTCTCCGAATGTACTTGTTGGGTTGGCGTATTTCGAGATTAGGATTTGTCACTCCGATTGTCGGAGAGGTATCTCTGGGCCCACTTGGTAATGCACATCACTTAAGCCTTGCAAGCATTGCAACTAATGAGTTAGTTGCGGGATGATGTATTACGGAACGAGTAAAGAGACTTGCCGGTAACGAGATTGAACTAGGTATTGAGATACCGACGATCGAATCTAGGGCAAGTAACATACTGATGACAAAGGGAAGAACGTATGTTGTTATGCGGTTTGACCGATAAAGATCTTCGTAGAATATGTAGGAGCCAATATGAGCATCCAGGTTCTGCTATTGGTTATTGACCGGAGACGTGTCTCGGTCATGTCTACATAGTTCTCAAACCCGTAGGGTCCGCACGCTTAAAGTTCGATGACGGTTATATTATGAGTTTATGTGTTTTGATGTACCGAAGGTAGTTCCGAGTCTCGGATGTGATCACGGACATGACGAGGAGTCTCGAAATGGTCGAGACGTAAAGATCGATATATTCGACGACTATATTTGGATACCGGAATGGTTCCGGGTGAGATCGGGATAATACTAGAGCACCGGGAGGTTATCGGAACCCCTAGGGAGGTATATGGGACTTAATGGGCTTTAGTGGAAAGGAGGGGAAAGGAGGAAGGGAGGGGGCGCCCCCCCAAGCCCAATCCGAATTGGGAGGGCCCCCCCCCCTTTCCTTCCTCCCTCCTTCCTCTTCCTTCCTTCTCCCTCTCCAAATAGGAAAAGGAGGAGTCCTACTCCCGGTGGGAGGAGGACTCCCCCCTTGGGCGCGCCTCCTCCCCTTGGCCGGCCCTCTCCTCCCCCCTTTATATACGGAGGAGAGGGGCACCCCATAGACACAACAATTGATCTCTTTGATCTTTTAGCCGTGTGCGGTGCCCCTCTCCACCATAGTCCACCTCGATAATATCGTAGCAGTGCTTAGGTGAAGCCCTGCGTCGGTATAACATCATCATCATCACCACGCCATCGTGCTGACGGAACTCTCCCTCAAAGCTCGGCTGGATCGGAGTTCGAGGGACGTCATCGAGTTGAATGTGTGCAGAACTTGGAGGTGCCGTGTGTTCGGTACTTGATCGGTCGGATCGTCAAGACGTACGACTACATCAACCGCGTTGTGCTAACGCTTCCGCTTTCGGTCTATGAGGGTACGTGGACACACTCTCCCCTCTCGTCGCTATGCATCACCATGATCCTGTGTGTGCGTAGGAATTTTTTTGAAATTACTACGTTCCCCAACAGTGGTATCAGAGCCATGTTTTATGCGTTGATGTTATATGCACGAGTAGAACACAAGTGAGTTGTGGGCGATACAAGTCATACTGCTTACCAGCATGTCATACTTTGGTTTGGCAGTATTGTTGGATGAAGCGGCCCGGACCGACATTACGCGTACGCTTACGCGAGACTGGTTCTACTGACGTGCTTTGCACACAGGTGGCTGGCGGGTGTCAGTTTCTCCAACTTTAGTTGAACCGAGTATGGCTACGCCCGGTCCTTGAGAAGGTTAAAACAGCACTAACTTGACGAACTATCGTTGTGGTTTTGATGCGTAGGTAAGAACGGTTCTTGCTCAGCCCGTAGCAGCCATGTAAAACTTGCAACAACAAAGTAAAGGACGTCTAACTTGTTTTTGCAGGGCATGTTGTGATGTGATATGGTCAAGGCATGATGCTAAATTTTATTGTATGAGATGATCATGTTTTGTAACCGAGTTGTCGGCAACTGGCAGGAGCCATCTGGTTGTCGCTTTATTGTATGCAATGCAATCGCCCTGTAATTGCTTTACTTTATCACTAAGCGGTAGCGATAGTCGTAGAAGCAATAGTTGGCGAGACGACAACGATGCTACGATGGATATCAAGGTGTCGCGCCAGTGACAATGGTGATCATGACGGTGCTTCGGAGATGGAGATCACAAGCACAAGATGATGATGGCCATATCATATCACTTATATTGATTGCATGTGATGTTTATCTTTTATGCATCTTATTTTGCTTTGATTGACGGTAGCATTATAAGATGATCTCTCAATAAATTTCAAGATAAAAGTGTTCTCCCTGAGTATGCACCGTTGCCAAAGTTCGTCGTGCCCAGACACCACGTGATGATCGGGTGTGATAAGCTCTACGTCCATCTACAACGGGTGTAATCCAGTTTTGCACACGCAGAATACTCAGGTTAAACTTGACGAGCCTAGCATATGCAGATATGGCCTCGGAACACTGAGACCGAAAGGTCGAGCATGAATCATATAGTAGATATGATCAACATAGTGATGTTCACCATTGAAAACTACTCCATTTCACGTGATGATCGGTTATGGTTTAGTTGATTTGGATCACGTGATCACTTAGATGATTAGAGGGATATCTATCTAAGTGGGAGTTCTTAAGTAATTTGATTAATTGAACTTAAATTTATCATGAACTTAGTACCTGATAGTATTTTGCATGTCTATGTTTGTTGTAGATAGATGGCTCGTGTTGTTGTTCCGTTGAATTTTAATGCGTTTCTTGAGAAAGCAAAGTTGAAAGATGATGGTAGCAATTACACGGACTGGGTCCGTAACTTGAGGATTATCCTCATTGCTGCACAGAAGAATTACGTCCTGGAAGCACCGCTAGGTGCCAAACCTGCTGCAGGAGCAACACCAGATGTTATGAACATCTGGCAGAGCAAAGCTGATGACTACTCGATAGTTCAGTGTGCATTGCTTTACGGCTTAGAACCGGGACTTCAACGACGTTTTGAACATCATGGAGCATATGAGATGTTCCAGGAGTTAAAGTTAATATTTCAAGCAAATGCCCGGATTGAGAGATATGAAGTCTCCAATAAGTTCTACAGCTGCAAGATGGAGGAGAATAGTTATGTCAGTGAGCATATACTCAGAATGTCTGGGTATAACAATCACTTGATTCAACTTGGAGTTAATCTTCCGGATGATAGCGTCATTGACAGAATTCTTCAATCACTGCCACCAAGCTACAAGAGCTTCGTGATCAACTATAACATGCAAGGGATGGATAAGACGATTCCCGAGCTCTTCGCAATGCTAAAGGCTACGGAGGTAGAAATCAAGAAGGAGCATCAAGTGTTGATGGTCAATAAGACCACCAGTTTCAAGAAAAAGGGCAAAGGGAAGAAGAAGGGGAACTTTAAGAAGAACAGCAAACAAGTTGCTGCTCAAGAGAAGAAACCCAAGTCTGGACCTAAGCCTAAGACTGAGTGCTTCTACTGCAAGCAGGCTGGTCACTGGAAGCGGAACTGCCCCAAGTATTGGGCGGATAAGAAGGATGGCAAGGTGAACAAAGGTATATGTGATATACATGTTATTGATGTGTACCTTACCAGAGCTCGCAGTAGCACCTGGGTATTTGATACTGGTTCTGTTGCTAATATTTGCAACTCAAAACAGGGACTACGGACTAAGCGAACACTGGCTAAGGACGAGGTGACGATGCGCGTGGGTAATGGTTCCAAAGTCGATGTGATCGCCGTCGGCACGCTACCTCTACATCTACCTTCGGGATTAGTTTTAGACCTAAATAATTGTTATTTGGTGCCAGCGTTGAGCATGAACATTATATCTGGATCTTGTTTGATGCGAGACGGTTATTCATTTAAATCTGAGAATAATGGTTGTTCTATTTATATGAGTAATATCTTTTATGGTCATGCACCCTTGAAGAGTGGTCTATTTTTTATGAATCTCGATAGTAGTGATACACATATTCATAATGTTGAAGCCAAAAGATGCAGAGTTGATAATGATAGTGCAACTTATTTGTGGCACTACCGTTTGGGTCATATTGGTGTAAAGCGCATGAAGAAACTCCATACTCATGGACTTTTGGTATCACTTGATTATGAATCACTTGGTACTTGCGAACCATGCCTCATGGGCAAGATGACTAAGTCGCCGTTCTCCGGAACTATGGAGCGAGCAACTGATTTATTAGAGATCATACATATTGATGTATGTGGTCCAATGAATATTGAGGCTTGCGGCGAGTATCGTTATTTTCTCACCTTCACAGATGATTTAAGAAGATATGGGTATATCTACTTAATGAAACATAAGTCTGAAACATTTGAAAAGTTCAAAGAATTTCAGAGTGAATTGAAAATCATCGTAACAAGAAAATAAAATTTCTACGATCTGATCGTGGAGGAGAATATTTGAGTTACGAGTTTGGTCTACATTTGAAACAATGCGGAATAGTTTCGCAACTCACGCCACCCGGAACACCACAGCGTAATGGTGTGTCCGAACGTCGTAATCGTACTTTACTAGATATGGTGTGATCTATGATGTCTCTTACTGATTTACTACTATCATTTTGGGGTTATGCTTTAGAGACGGCCGCATTCACGTTAAATAGGGCACCATCAAAATCCGTTGAGATGACACCTTATGAACTGTGGTTTGGAAAGAAACCAAAGTTGTCGTTTCTTAAAGTTTGGGGCTGCAATGCTTATGTGAAAAAGCTTCAACCTGATAAGCTCGAACCCAAATCGGAGAAATGTGTCTTCATGGGATACCCAAAGGAAACTGTTGGGTACCACCTTCTATCACAGATCCGAAGGTAAGACATTCGTTGCTAAGAATGGATCCTTTCTATAGAAGGAGTTTCTCTCAAAAGAAGTGAGTGGGAGGAAAGTAGAACTTGATGAGGTAACAGTACCTACTCCCTTATTGGAAAATAGTCCATCACAGAAACCGGTTCCTGTGACGCCTACACCAATTAGTGAGGAAGTTAATGATGATGATCATGAAACTTCAGATCAAGTTGTTACTGAACCTCGTAGGTCAACCAGAGTAAGATCCGCACCAGAGTGGTACGGTAATCCTGTTCTGGAGGTTATGTTACTAGACCATGACGAACCTACGAACTATGAAGAAGCGATGGTGAGCCCAGATTCCGCAAAATGGCTTGAGGCCATGAAATCTGATATGGGATCCATGTATGAGAATAAAGTATGGACTTTGGTTGACTTGCCCGATGATCGACAAGCTATCGAGAATAAATGGATCTTCAAGAAGAAGACTGTCGTGGTATTCTCACGGGGGGGTGTGAGTCGACAGATGCCACAAGGGCTTTGTGTGAGGGTAAGACTGCTGCTGATAGGACCGGGAGCGGGTATGCGAGTAGCACGCGCTAGTTTACCCAGGTTCGGGGCTCTCCGGAGAGATAATACCCCTACTCCTGCATGTCTGAGTATATATATCTGGGGTGTACATCGAGTAGTACAAAGTGCTCCTAGAGCTGTATCTGGTGGCAGTGCCATGGGCATCTGGCTCCATATATGCATGCACAAGGCATGCTTTAGTGGCCGGCCATGAGCATGGCCGCATGTGTGTGCTTGGGCATGCTTGCCCGTGGGGATGGATGGATGGCTAGCTAGCTCTCTTGCTAGCTAGCTTGCTTGTGTGTGTGCGTGAGTCCATCCATGGATGGATGGATGTGTGTCTCCTTTTATAGGAGAGGGTAGCTTAGTATGTAAGCTAGCTAGTGGGCATGGGTAAGGCATGGTGCATGTCATGCTTGTCCCCTGGGTCACTTCATAAATAGTGCCAGGGGACAATTGACACTATACATGATGGCGGGGGTGACACGTGAATAGTGCTCGGGTACGGCCGTCTCGTCGGTGTCTTTTCGATGTCGGGTCGGGCTGCAGTCGACAGCCGGCTGGTTGGCGCAGTCGGCAGTCGGCAGCCGGCCGGGCAGAGCAGTCGGACGGGGAGCCGGCAGGAGCAGCCGGGCAGTCGGACTGAGGGGCTTTGCTAGCCCCGATGTCTTGAAATATTGTCTTGCCGTCTTCGGGATACCCGTGTCCAATTACTCCGACAGTAGCCCCCAAGCCTCCGGGCAACTTGGCAAAGTTGGGCGGAGGTTTTTTCGCGAGTGTTCATGGAAATGATCATGCAAAGGGACAAAGTTAGTCCACGCAGATATATCAAATGATTGCTTTTAGCATTGCAAGTTTTATGCGGAGGGTGCCGACTCGGTTTCGTCCAAGCCCCCTTCAATCTTTTTTATGTTCCCTCCACTCTTTGGCTTGCTCTCGCTTGCCGGACAGCCGCTCTGCGGTCTGTGGCTGAGAGTGGGCCGCGGAGTGGAGTGTACAATACTCAGATTCTGGGAGCGAATTCAACCGAGTAGATACTCGTAAAGAAAACGGCCGGGTCGCCCGAACCGCTTTTCTTCCCGGACGTTTTTCGCGTAGGTGGCCTCCAGCGTTCACTCTTGCTAGCCGGACAGCCGCTCTGCGGTCTGTGACTAAGAGTGGGCCTTTGGTACCGCGCACGCTACTAAGCCGTCTGTGGGAACAAACGTCTCAGTCCAAGCGGCCAGCCCCCGGGCCAACTCTGGCTGGCGCCGGGGCGAATAGTGATGCAACTGTAATGAAATGCGGAGATAGCCCCCGAGCATCGCTCGGGGTTATCCGTGCTCTCGCGGTGAAAAAATATGCGGGTGAGGAGCTCACATTAATTTTCGTGTAGCCGAGGCGGAGTTTGCCGAAGAGAGCCGGCGCACCCGCTGGGTGTAGCCTTTGAGCCCCCGGTCGCTCGAAGGAGGGTCCCGACCGGTCAGGCTCGACCGGCCAGGCGGCGAGGCGTCTTGCAGCGCCCTTTTTCTTCTTCTGCCGGCTGCTGGCAGCCGGACGAAACTCTTCTCTTGTCTCCGTGGGGGCGCGCCAGCGCACCCACTGGGTGTAGCCCCCGAGATTCGGGCCGACTGCTGAGCAGTCGGGCCGGATCTCCCTGCAACGACTTTGTCTTCTTTCCTCGCGGGGGCGCGTCAGCGCACCCGCTGGGTGTAGCCCCCGAGATTCGGGCCGACTGCTGAGCAGTCGGGCCGGATCTCCCAGCGACTACTTTGTCTTCTCTCCTCGCGGGGGCGCGTCAGCGCACCCGCTGGGTGTAGCCCCCGAGATTCGGGCCGACTGCTGAGCAGTCGGGCCGGATCTCCCGGCGACTACTTTGTCTTCTCTCCTCGCGGGGGCGCGTCAGCGCACCCGCTGGGTGTAGCCCCCGAGATTCGGGCCGACTGCTGAGCAGTCGGGCCGGATCTCCCGGCGACTACTTTGTCTTCTCTCCTCGCGGGGGCGCGTCAGCGCACCCGCTGGGTGTAGCCATCGGAGCAGGAGGCAGACCAGCCGGCTTGGCATTGCCGACAGCGTGGGTCACGACTGACCGTCCGAATGGCGAAGCAGGCGGACGAACCATCCGGACGGGTGTTTCTTTTCTTCTCTTTGTCCCAGCCGACTTCTTTCTCTCTCTTTTTTTTTGGGCAGTCGGGCCTTTTCTTCTAGCCGGCCTCACACTTCTTTTTCTTTCTATCTTTTCCTTCTCTCTAGCCGGCCAGGGGAACTCGCGGGACACAACCGGCGTGGGCGCGGTGAGAGGCGGAGCAGTCGGCGCGCGGCGGCATCCCGGCGGGCGGAGCTGGCGGGGCGCGGGAGCTGAAGCCGGCAAGGGGCGCAGCAGCGGCCGGGAGCTGGTGCTGCGGCGCGAGGTGGAGGAGGAGGCCGGAGCCGGCCGGGCCCGGCACAGCCGGCGCGGGAGCGGAGCCGCAGTCGGCCGGGGCGGCGGTGGCCGGCTACAGCGGCGAGGCGGACGACCTCCCACTCGAGGCGGCGCGCGGGGAAGCCGGCACGGGGAGGAACCGGCGCAGGGCGGCCCAGCCGGCGCCGGGTTGCGCGCGTGCGCCGGATGCGGAGGCCGGCTCCCGGCGTCTCGGCGGACCGGCGCGGGAGTGGCGCAGACGGGGGACACCGGGCGCGCCGCGAAGAGGAGCCGCGGGCCGGCCGGGTTGCCGGGGCGAACAGGCGGAGCCGGCGCCCGTGGGGAGGTGGAGCGGCACATCGGGGGTGGCCGGACGGCGCGAGGCGGCGCAGCCGGCTTTCAGCAAGGCGGAGGGAGGCCGCAGGCGGCACGGGAGCCGCGCACGCGGGGATGACCTCGAGCGAGCCGGCAGCGTGCTAGGGCGGCCAGGGCCGCAGGCGGAGCAGGCAACCATGGGCGAAGTCGGCCGGGCGCAGCCGGGTGGGCGTGGGCGGGCTCCGTGCTCGGCGAGGCGGCGGCCGGCTGGACGGGCGCGGCGGCTGCGGGAGGCGAGCCGGGCGCGGCGAGGCCGGCCGGAGCCTTGGGCGCGCGGGAGGCCGGAGCGAGGAGGAGGAGCGCGGCCGTCGGGGCGGCCGGAGCCGGAGGGCGACGGGGCCTGCGCCGTGGGCGGGAACGGCTCGGGCACGAGGTTGGACTGCTGCGGTGCGAGGTTGGAGGCGGAGGCGCTCAGGCCAGGCAGAGGAGGAGGAGCATGGGGCGGCGAGTGCTGGAGGAGAGCAGCGCAGCAGCACAGGCGTCCGGGCCACGGGCGGAGGAGAGGCCCTTGTATGCGCGGGTGGAGGGGCCCGGAGGCAAACCGGAGCGGCTACGCGCACACGCAGGCGAAACAAAGCAGAGGCGAGAGAGCGTATGGTAGCATCTGACTCGCATCTGGTCAATACATAGAATGTATATGGCCATAGTCTGGCTTGTGTCTGAGTGTTATCTGATGATGTAAAAGGCATGTATGGCCATAGCCTGGGATGCGTATTTGACTTGCATACGAGGGATTTTTGGGTAGTGTATGGGGAACAAAAAAGGCAGGCGAGCAGCGGCGCACGGGGGCGTGGCGAAGGCACTTGATGCCCAGACCAACGGCGAGGACGCGCCGTCCCGCGCGGCCGCCCCGGGGGCGTGTTGATGTCGGGGCCCCGAGCGCTACCGGAGAAACGGCGGCGACGCCGCGCCGGTGACGACGAAGATGGCGAGGCCGACGGCGAGGACGCGCCGCCCCTCGCGGCCACTCCGGGGGTGTGTCGATGTCGAGCCCCCCGACCGCTACTGGAGAGACGGCGCGACGCCGCGGCGGTGAAGACGAAAATGGCGAGGCCGACGGCGAGGACGCGCCGCCCCTCGCGGCCATTCCGAGGGTGTGTCGATATCGAGCCCCCGACCGCTATCGGAGGGACGGCGCGACGCCGCGGTGGTGATGACGAAGGCGGTCCCGCCCGGACAGCGAAACCAGCAGCAGCGTGGTAGCACAGTAGTAGTACCACCCCACGGTGGGCGCCAACTGTCGTGGTATTCTCACGGGGGGTGTGAGTCGACAGATGCCACAAGGGCTTTGTGTGAGGGTAAGACTGCTGCTGATAGGACCGGGAGCGGGTATGCGAGTAGCATGCGCTAGTTTACCCAGGTTCGGGGCTCTCCGGAGAGATAATACCCCTACTCCTGCATGTCTGAGTATATATATCTGGGGTGTACATCGGGCAGTACAAAGTGCTCCTAGAGCTGTATCTGGGGGCAGTGCCATGGGCATCTGGCTCCATATATGCATGCACAAGGCATGCTTTAGTGGCCGGCCATGAGCATGGCCGCATGTGTGTGCTTGGGCATGCTTGCCCGTGGGGATGGATGGATGGATGGCTAGCTAGCTCTCTTGCTAGCTAGCTTGCTTGTGTGTGTGCGTGAGTCCATCCATGGATGGATGGATGTGTGTCTCCTTTTATAGGAGAGGGTAGCTTAGTATGTAAGCTAGCTAGTGGGCATGGGTAAGGCATGGTGCATGTCATGCTTGTCCCCTGGGTCACTTCATAAATAGTGCCAGGGGACAATTGACACTATACATGATGGCGGGGGTGACACGTGAATAGTGCTCGGGTATGGCCGTCTCGTCGGTGTCTTGTCGATGTCGGGTCGGGCTGCAGTCGACAGCCGGCTGGTTGGCGCAGTCGGCAGTCGGCCGGGCAGAGCAGTCGGACGGGGAGCCGGCAGGAGCAGCCGGGCAGTCGGACTGAGGGGCTTTGCTAGCCCCGATGTCTTGAAATATTGTCTTGCCGTCTTCGGGATACCCGTGTCCAATTACTCCGACAAAGACTGACGCTGACGGTAATGTTACTGTCTATAAAGCTCAACTTGTTGCAAAAGGTTTTCGACAAGTTCAAGGGATTGACTACGGTGAGACCTTCTCACCCGTAGCAATGCTTAAGTCTGTCCGAATCATGTTAGCAATTGCCGCATTTTATGATTATGAAATTTGGCAAATGGATGTCAAAACTGCAATCCTGAATGGATTTCTGGAAGAAGAGTTGTATATGATGCAACCGGAAGGTTTTGTCGATCCAAAGGGAGCTAACAAAGTCTGCAAGCTCCAGCGATCCATTTATGGACTGGTGCAAGCCTCTCGGAGTTGGAATAAACGTTTTGATAGTGTGATCAAAGCATATGGTTTTATACAGACTTTTGGAGAAGTCTGTATTTACAAAAAAGTGAGTGGGAGCTCTGTAGCATTTCTGATATTGTATGTGGATGACATATTGTTGATTGGAAATGATATAGAATTTCTGGATAGCATAAAAGTATATTTGAATAAGAGTTTTTCAATGAAGGACCTCAGTGAGGCTGCTTATATATTGGGCATCAAGATCTATAGAGATAGATCGAGACGCTTAATTGGACTTTCACAAAGCACATACCTTGACAAAGTTTTGAAGAAGTTCAAAATGGATCAAGCAAAGAAAGGGTTCTTGCCTGTGTTACAAGGTGTGAAGTTGAGTAAGACTCAATGCCCGACCACTGCAGAAGATAGAGAGAAAATGAAAGATGTTCCCTATGCTTCAGCCATAGGCTCTATCATGTATGCAATGCTATGTACCAGACCTGATGTGTGCCTTGCTATTAGTTTAGCAGGGAGGTAACAAAGTAATCCAGGAGTGGATCACTGGACAGCGGTCAAGAACATCCTGAAATACCTGAAAAGGACTAAGGATGTGTTTCTCGTTTATGGAGGTGACAAAGAGCTCGTCGTAAATGATTACGTTGATGCAAGCTTTGACACTGATCCGGACGATTCTAAATCGCAAACCGGATACATGTTTTTATTGAACGGTGGAGCTGTCAGTTGGTGCAGTTCTAAACAAAGCGTCGTAGCGGGATCTACATGTGAAGCGGAGTACATAGCTGCTTCGGAAGCGGCAAATGAAGGAGTCTGGCTGAAGGAGTTCATCCGATCTCGGTGTCATACCTAGTGCATCGGGTCCAATGAAAATCTTTTGTGACAATACTGGTGCAATTTGCTAGGAATCCAGATTTCACAAGGGAACCAAGCACATCAAGAGACGCTTCAACTCCATCCGGGATCAAGTCCAGGTGGGAGACATAGAGATTTGCAAGATACATACGGATCTGAATGTTGCAGACCCGTTGACTAAGCCTCTTCCACGAGCAAAACATGATCAGCACCAAGGCTCCATGGGTGTTAGAATCATTACTATGTAATCTAGATTATTGACTCTAGTGCAAGTGGGAGACTGAAGGAAATATGCCCTAGAGGCAATAATAAAGTTATTATTTATTTCCTTATATCATGATAAATGTTTATTATTCATGCTAGAATTGTATTAACCAGAAACATGATACATGTGTGAATACATAGACAAACAGAGTGTCACTAGTATGCCTCTACTTGACTAGCTCATTGATCAAAGATGGTTATGTTTCCTAGCCATAGACAAAGAGTTGTCTCCTAATGATGTGATTGACTTGACCCATTCGGTTAGCTTAGCACTTGATCGTTTAGTATGTTGCTATTGCTTTCTTCATGACTTATACATGTTCCTGTGACTATGAGATTATGCAACTCCCGTTTACCGGAGGAACACTTTGTGTGCTACCAAACGTCATAACGTAACTGGGTGATTATAAAGGTGCTCTACAGGTGTCTCCGAAGGTACTTGTTGGGTTGGCGTATTTCGAGATTAGGATTTGCCACTCCGATTGTCGGAGAGGTATCTCTGGGCCCACTCGGTAATGCACATCACTTAAGCCTTGCAAGCATTGCAACTAATGAGTTAGTTGCGGAATGATGTATTACGGAACGAGTAAAGAGACTTGCCGGCAACGAGATTGAACTAGGTATTGAGATACCGACGATCGAATCTAGGGCAAGTAACATACCGATGACAAAGGGAACAACGTATGTTGTTATGCGGTTTGACCGATAAAGATCTTCGTAGAATATGTAGGAGCCAATATGAGCATCCAGGTTCCGCTATTGGTTATTGACCGGAGACGTGTCTCGGTCATGTCTACATAGTTCTCGAACCCGTAGGGTCCGCACGCTTAAAGTTCGATGACGGTTATATTATGAGTTTATGTGTTTTGATGTACCGAAGGTAGTTCGGAGTCCCGGATGTGATCACGGACATGACGAGGAGTCTCGAAATGGTCGAGACGTAAAGATCGACATATTGTACGACTATATTTGGATACCGGAATGGTTCCGGGTGAGATCGGGATAATACCGGAGCACCGGGAGGTTATCGGAACCCCCGGGAGGTATATGGGCCTTAATGGGCTTTAGTGGAAAGGAGGGGAAAGGAGCAAGGGAGGGCCCCCCCAAGCCCAATCCGAATTGGGAGGGGGGCCGGCCCCCCTTTCCTTCCTCCCTCCTTCCTCTTCTTTCCTTCTCCCTCTCCAAATAGGAAAAGGAGGAGTCCTACTCCCGGTGGGAGTAGGACTCCCCCCTTGGGCGCGCCTCCTCCCCTTGGCCGGCCCTCTCCTCCCCCCCTTTATATACGGAGGAGAGGGGCACCCCATAGACACAACAATTGATCTCTTGGATCTTTTAGCCGTGTGCGGTGCACCTCTCCACCATAGTCCACCTCGATAAATATCGTAGCGGTGCTTAGGCGAAGCCCTGCGTCGGTAGAACATCATCATCATCACCACGCCGTCGTGCTGATGGAACTCTCCCTCAAAGCTCGGCTGGATCGGAGTTCGAGGGACGTCATCGAGTTGAACGTGTGCAGAACTCGGAGGTGTCGTGCATTCGGGACTTGATCGGTCGGATCGTGAAGACGTACGACTACATCAACTGCGTTGTGCTAACGCTTCCGCTTTCGGTCTACGAGGGTATGTGGACACACTCTCCCCTCTCGTTGCTATGCATCACCATGATCCTGTGTGTGCGTAGGAATTTTTTTGAAATTACTACGTTCCCCAACACATATAACATCTACGCATAGACCTGGCTCTGATGCCACTGTTGGGGAACGCAGTAATTTCAAAAAAATTCCTACGCACACGCAAGATCCATCTAGGTGATGCATAGCAATGAGAGGGGAGATTGTTGTCTACGTACCCTCGTAGACCGAAAGAGGAAGCGTTAAGTAACGCGGTTGATGTAGTCGAATATCTTCGCGATCCAACCGATCAAGTACCGAACGCACGACACCTCCACGATCTGCACACGTTCAGCTCGGTGACGTCCCTCGAACTCTAGATCCAGCTGAGGCCGAGGGAGAGTTCCGTCAGCACGACAGCGTGGTGACGGTGATGATGAAGTTACCGGCGCAGGGCTTCACCTAAGCACTACGACGATATGACCGAGGTGGAAATCTGTGGAGGGGGGCACCGCACATGGCTAAGACAATGTCAACTTGTGTGTTTATGGGGTGCCCCCTCCCTCGTATATAAAGGAGTGGAGGAGGGGGGAGGGCCGGCCCTCTATGGCGCGCCCTGGAGGAGTCCTACTCCCACCAGGAGTAGGATCCCCCCCTTCCCTAGTTGGACTAGGAGAGGAAGGAAGGGGGAGGAAGGAGGAAGGAAAGGGGGGCTGGCCCCCCACCCAGTTCGGATTGGGATTGGGGGGGCGCCCCCTCCTAGGCTCCCTTCTCCTCTCTCCCACTATGGCCCAGTAAGGCCCATATACTTCCCGGGGGGTTCCGGTAACCTCCCGGTACTCCGGTAAATGACCGAACACACCCGGAACCATTCCGATGTCCAAACATAGTCATCCAATATATCGATCTTTATGTCTCGACCATTTCGAGACCCCTCGTCATGTCCGTGATCATATCCGGGACTCCGAACTACCTTCGGCACATCAAAACACATAAACTCATAATATCGATCGTCACCGAACGTTAAGCGTGCGGACCCTATGGGTTCGAGAACTATGTAGACATGACCGAGACACATCTCCGGTCAGTAACCAATAGCGGAACCTGGATGCTCATATTGGCTCCTACATATTCTACGAAGATCCTTATCGGTCAAACCGCATAACAACATACGTTGTTCCCTTTGTCATCGGTATGTTATTTGCCTAAGATTCGATCGTCGGTATCCTCATACCTAGTTCAATCTCGTTACCGGCAAGTCTCTTTACTCGTTCCGTAGTGCATCATCCCGCAACTAACTCATTAGTCATATTGCTTGCAAGGCTTATAGTGATGTGCATTACCGAGAGGGCCCAGAAATACCTCTCCGATACACGGAGTGACAAATCCTAATCTCGATCTATGCCAACCCAACAAACACCATTGGAGACACCTGTAGAGCATCTTTATAATCACCCAGTTACGTTGTGACGTTTGATAGCACACAAGGTGTTCCTCCGGTATTCGGGAGTTGCATAATCTCATAGTTAGAGGAACATGTATAAGTCATGAAGAAAGCAGTAGCAATGAAACTGTAACGATCATAATGCTAAGCTAACGAATGGGTCTTGTCCATCACATCATTCTCCTAATGATGTGATCCCGTTCATCAAATGACAACACATGTATATGGTTAGGAAACATAACCATCTTTGATAAACGAGCTAGTCAAGTAGAGGCATACTAGGGACACTTTGTTTTGTCTATGTATTCACACATGTACTACGTTTCCGGTTAATACAATTCTAGCATGAATAATAAACATTTATCATGAAATAAGGAAATAAATAATAACTTTATTATTGCCTATAAGGCATGTTTCCTTCACTATTAATCTAGTGCCCAGTGCCAGTTTATGTTTTTTGCCTATTTCTTTGTTTCGCAGAAAAACCATACCAAAGGAAGTCCAAACACGATGAAACTTTACGGTAATTTTTCCTTGACCTGAAGAGAGACCCTAGAAGGTTCGGGGGAGTAAAAAACCATAATTGAGAGAGGCACAAGCTCAGGAGGCGTGTCCCCGAGGGGGGGGGGCGTCCAGTGAGCTTGTGGGTCCCACGTGGCTTTGTTGAGCTAATTCTAGCGCTATAAATTTCCTAAAATCCAAAACCCACCAGAGCGAGACCAGAGACAAATTTTCCACCGCCGCAAGCCTCTGTTTTTCATTTGGAGGCCTTTGCTGGTACTCTGCCGAAGGGGAAAACCATTGGGGAGACAATTTTCATCGACATTGCTGCCTCCATGATGTTGTGTGAGTAGTCCTCACAGGACCTACGGGTCCATAGTAGTAGCTAGATGACTCTCTCTCTCTCTCTCTGATCTTTGATACAATGATCTCCTCAGAAATCTATTCGATGTAATTCTTGTGGTATGTTTATTAGAATCCGATGAATTGTGGGTTTACCATCAGATTATTCATTGAAAGTAATTGAGTCTTCTCTGATTTATTATGTGTGTCTATTTATCTATTTTGGGCATCTAGATTGATTTATCTTCAGTGAGAAAGGTGCTGATAGTAGGTTCAATCTTGCGGTGTCCTTACCATGTGACAGGAGGAGTCGCAAGGAACGTATTGTATTATTGCTACTAAGGTTAAAACGACATGGTTTAAACATATTTTTTGGTCTTACTTTGTCTACATTATGTCCCGTGCTTCAAGCATTATTCTGTTTGTTATGAACTTAATACCTTAAGATGCATGCTGGATAGCGGTCGATGAGAAGAGTAATAGTAGTAGATGCAGATGGATTTTAGTTTATTTATCTCGGACGTAATGCATATATATTGATCTTGCCATGAAGAATCATCATAACTACACGCTATTCTATCAATTTGCCCAACAATAATTTGTTTACCCATCATACTATAATTATGAGAGATGCCACTAGTGAATCTATAATCCTCGGGTCCATTCACTTCATACTTACTAAAACCCTAAAATATTTCCTCATTGTTTTTATTTACTTTTATCTTTATTTCATTTTACATATTTCCCATTATCAGATTTAATCTTTGTAATCAAGGTTGTCAGAATCACGATTCTATTATACGATTGTACGACTTTACGATCCAAACTAACTCCTTTGATTCTACGATTTTAGTTCTTAGAATCTACATTTCTACGGTCGTGATAGTGAAGATTCCACGATTTGCGATCCTACCATCGAAGCTCCGATCTGATTCAAAATGGCGATTCTGACAACCTTGCTTGTAATTGGCGAGAACGAAGGGATCGACAACCCCTTTGCTGTCGTTGGGTGCAAGCGTTGGTTTGTGCATGTGTGCATGTACCGTTTTATCTTGTCTGAGTGACGTCTTCTATTGGTTCGATAAACTTTGATTCTTTACTTAAGGAAATACTTTTCGCTACTACACTGCTTCGTCCTTACTCTTCAGGAAATCCCAACACCTATCATAAATAGCAATGGGCAACTAGTTTCGAAGATCAGGTCTTGATGTGTGGTAGGGAGTTTTATTTCGGTGAAGATATGAAGGGAACAAAGCAAAGTGGTAGATCTACTGGCAAACTACAGCAGCCACAGAGAGTGTACTATTGCGGTGTGGCTTAACCATAGTCCTCATGTATTGAGGAACTTGTGCTTCTCGATTGTAACTCATTAAACTTTAAATAAACTCCATTTTTTCTGGAAAAAAGAACAATTCTTTGTACTCGAATTTAACCGAATTTAGCACTTCTGACCAATTCCTTAAACCTGAACAAAGAGGAAAAATACTTTAAACCCTTAAGCCCCCAATTCGTCGTCATGGCCTCCGCCTCTGTTTCCCTCTCCTCCCTCGCTTCCTCCGCCGCCGCCGCCGCCGCGATCTCCTCCTCCCCCGGCTGCCCTCCTTCCAAACCCTTTCACGATCCAAAACCTCTTCACCTTTCCGTCAGACTATTCCCCCGTTTCGCCAAACCTCAATCGCTCTCCTGCTCTGGGCCGCACGCCCCTCGCGCCGCCACCGGCGACGGATCGGGTGCCGGGAACCGTGGGGATGACTCGGGAGGAAACGGCGGAAAAGATGGAGGTGGCAACGATGGCGACGGCGGCGGCGAAGACGACTACGAGGAGGCCGAGTTCGGGCCGCTGCTCGGCTTCAGCGAGGTGGCGCGCCTCGCGGCCGCCCGCGGCGTCACGCTCCCGGCCGACATGATTGAAGCGGCCAAGGACGCCGGCATCCGGGAAGTGATTTTGCTCCGATACTTCGATTTGCAGGTATACCGAATTGCACACTTCTTTTCCTGAGGCGTAAATCCGGCCGTTTCCTCACCTCTTTCCATCCCCGCAGGCCGCACCGTGGCCACTCGCCGCGATGATCCGGGCCTTGTCAGTGCTCCGCAACAGAATGCTCGCCGATCCGTCATTTCTCTTCAAAGTTGGCATCGAGGTATGCGCGATTCATCGTTGACTATTTTTGTATCAGAACTCAGAGCTGGTGTTTTTATATTTCAGTCCTATGCTATTTTGAAGTTGGGGTTCGAATGCAGGTTGTGATCGACTCCTGCTGTGCAACGCTTGCGGAGGTGCAGAAGAGGGGGGAGGATTTTTGGGCAGAGTTTGAGTTATATGCTGCTGACATTTTGATCGGGATTGTTGTTGATATCGCCCTAGTTGGGATGTTGGCTCCGTACGTAAGATTGGGAAAGGCGTCTGCTTCAACTGGGCTGTTAGGGAGGTTCAACCGGATGGCTGGAGCTTTGCCAAGCAGGTGAAATCATATTTTTCACTATAAGTTGCCACTGCAGTGGATAGATAATATGAGAAGTAAAATAAGGTGCCCAGTTTGTAGTTTCATTTGTCATGACCATCAGATTCTATCCAAGAAATGGAATGAGATAGTGTGGATGGATCCTGTAGTATTCTTCTCAATTCAATTTTTTTCCAGTCCGACATGCTGATTTTATGGCCTCTTACCTGCAGTGTTTTTGAAGCTGAAAGGCCAGGCTGCAGATTTACAGTCCAACAAAGAATTGGGACATACTTTTATAAGGTAATGAATGAATCTTACATCAAAAGTATTCAGTCTGAATGTAGCATCATTATCTGATATTCTGTTTTGAATTGGTGGAGCACCATTACGTTGTTTGAATCGGGTTCTTTTAAATTTTATCCCAGGGTGTTTTGTATGGCTCAGTTGGATTTGTCTGTGGTATTATCGGGCAGGGAATTTGCAATATGATAATGAATGCCAAGAGGTAATGCTTGTGCCTTTCGTGCTTTTGATACATAATCATTTTTTCTCCCATTATACTATCCTTTTGTATTTGACATGGGAGGAGTCCGTTAAGAGAGACCTGAAGGATTGGAGTATCACCAAAGAGCTAGCTATGGACAGGGGTGCGTGGAAGCTTGCTATCCATGTGCCAGAGCCATGAGTTGGTTGCGAGATCTTATGGGTTTCACCTCTAGCCTACCCCAACTTGTTTGGGACTAAAGGCTTTGTTGTTGTTGTTGTTTGTATACTATCCTTTTGTAAGGTCTTTCTGCAGGATTTCTTTGTTGTTTGTTCACCACCTCAGTATTGCCAATGAATATTATTCTCAAATTATGTTTCTCTTATCTTGACTTGTGTGATTTTGCTTGGTTCTGTTCATTTTTCAGGAGTGTCAAAAAAACAGATGAAGATATTCCTGTTCCACCACTTATTAAAAGTGCTGCTCTTTGGGGTATGTATATTGTGTATTTTTTTTTTCATTTTACCACTTATTTTACTTTGACCACATGTTCAGTAACTTCAGTAACTGCAAATGTGGGTTTGATGTCCACTAAAGAGATATCTAACAGCTGAGACAGATAGATATATGATATGAGCATATACTTTAACGTTTAACGTCAGTTTCGCTTAGTTTCACTAAAATTTCTTGAACATTTCTCTAACTATGTTAATTCAGACATTCTCCGACAGTTAATTTATAAATTGATTTCTTTACTTTCTACTCCTGATTTATGTCATTTCTTACTATTTATGTCATTTTTTCTGCAGCGGGCTTCCTGATTTATGCCCCAAACTAGTAGTAGCACATCCCATTTCTATGTTCCATTCCTCAACTGACAAGCACTGTTAACATGTAGGCGTGTTCCTTGCTGTATCATCTAATACACGCTATCAGATCATCAATGGTCTGGAACGAGTAGTTGAGGCATCACCAGTTGCAAAGGGTGCCCCTCCTGTTGCACTGGCTTTCACCGTTGGTGTCCGCTTTGCCAATAACATCTATGGTGGTATGCAGTTTATCGACTGGGCTCGATGGAGTGGTGTCCAGTAATGGTGAGTGATCCTGTTTTAGTTGTGCATCTTGTCATCTTCTCGCCAATAGTATGTCATGGAAAATCAATTTTATACACCTATTCGTTGAACAGAAAATGCTTCCAGGTGATGTCCTACCATTATCTTGCATCATTTGGAAGGACGTCAAATCATTCCATTTCTTTAAATGATTCTCGCAGACCCTAAGAAAACATTGAATTTTGTGGTATTCTTCAGGGGGGAATTCAAGCAAGAGATCCATACAAGCTTCGTTGGCGATTTTCACCTTTGCTAGAGGCAATCACAGCCCTGTGGTGACATTCGTTCACTCGGAGAAGAGCGAAGAAGCAGATGGTATTGCAACCTTGTTGTCAGACATGAGCTGTGAACAGTATCTTTTCAATTATTTCATTCCTGTACCAAGTCAAACACTAGTGTAACGTGTCTAGCGCGTTGTTTAGTTTAATCACATGAGTAATGTGATGTGAGTTGACTATCCAAAATAATGGTGTGGGAAGTAGGAAGGGTACCTGTTATATTGGAAAAAACTGAAAAAAAAATATTGTTGGCATTTATTTTGTGGGAAGGAGGGTCCAAATTGTCGGCTGACTTAATAAACGGTTAGACCTCGCTGGCACACTGGATAATGACGGAAGCACATCTGCTGAAACTGCTGAAAATGACGTGACTGAATCATCATACGACTAGTAATCCAATGAAGTAGTCCTAGCATGACAAATCACAAGTGAAGGCGTGTTGCAACTTGCCTAGACCATCCAATCTGAAGTTCTGAACACGCAGTGGGCATATACTCGTACGTCTCGTGTGGTAACAACTCAGGCCGAAACAGAGGCGTGGCATGTACTAGCAGCACAAGATGGTCCTGACCATGGCGGCTATCACTCTCCTGCCGCTGCTGGTGACGCTTCTGGCCGCACCAGCCACGGCGGCGGCCGCGCCCGTCCGCCGTTGCCCGACGAGCTGCGGCCTGATCGACTTCTCCTACCCGTTCGGCGTAGGCCCCGGGTGCTCGCTGCCGGGGTTCAACCTCACCTGCGACGCCAACACGTACAGTAAGCGCCTCCTGCTCGGCAGCCCCAGCGTCACGGTGGACTACACGATCTTGGCGAGCGGCTTCATTTCCTCGCTCGCCGTCAACATCGTGCGCACGGTGCGCATGAGACCCCGCGCCGGCGCCGGGACGGTCTCCGCCTCGGCCTCGTGGGACGGCCCCGGCAGGCCGTTCGCCATCTCCGGCGCGTCCAACATGTCGCTGTTCGTCCTCGGCTGCGGCGTCACGGCCACGCTGCTCGACCGTGGAGCCGCGGTGGGGAACTGCTCCGTGGCCTGCGCCGGGGAGGAGGTCATGCGGAGGCTGCCGAACGGGCTCTGCGTCGGCGTGGGCTGCTGCCGCATCGACGTAGGCGTGCACCTCCGGGCGTTCACCCTCAACTTGTCGCGCACCGGCGACGGTGTCAGCCGGGACAAACTGACCTTCTTCGTCACCGGCCAGGACAGGTACACGTTCCGACCCAGCGATCTGGACCGTGACATTCACCTCGACATGGTTCCTCCGGCTCGGCTGGACTGGGCCATCCCCAGCCAGCCGGACTGCCGGCACGCCATGGACGACAGGGTGACATATGCCTGTGTCAGTAACCAGAGCGAGTGCCGGGACTCGCCGATCGGAGGCTACGCCTGCCACTGCTCCAGGGGCTTCTCCGGCAACCCCTATGCCGTCGATGGCTGCGTGCCGGACCAAGGTGACCCCCTCCGTCTCTGTCATGACACCTGAATGCCAGTTGATAGCTATTTCATGTACACGTTTGCTCTGATCATCTTTTTCATTTTCTGTCCAACAGTTTATGGCTCCACCCAGCCGAAGGCGAACTGTCCGACGATGTGCGGGAACGTGAGCGTTCCATTCCCCTTCGGCACAGAGCTGGGCTGCTTTGCGAGGATCCATCTTTACCTGACATGTAACCCAGGGCGCTCTCCTGCCATCCTCCAAATGACCCAGCACTCCCTAGTCACCGACATTTCCATCGACGAGGGTGTGTTGAGGATTCAGAAGCGGTCCGGCCCGGGCGATTTCTTGGGGGATCGAGACACCACGCTCTACTCGTTCTCCGGAGAATCGGGGATGGTGAAGTGGGCTGTCGATGACCCGACGTGCAGGGAGGCGATGCTGAACAACAAGGAGTACAGATGCTTGAGCGCTCATAGCCACTGCGTGGATGTCACCGACGACAGAACAAGCAAGCATGTGGGATACAGGTGCAAATGCTCTTCCGGTTTCCAAGGAAATCCTTACCTCGAAGGTGGATGCACAGGCAAGTTCTTGATTTTTTTTCGCGAATACGCAAAGCTTGCGTATCTTTCCTTGATAGAAGAAAAGAGAATGAGTACAACAGAGGATACAATACATAGCATGAACGCAAAAGGGCATGATCATGGAACCCAGAGCAGAGAGACAAGGGATGCTCAGGCCACATTCGGTTTGAATGAGGATTCCGGAGGAAAGGTTTCTATAGATGCATTCGGTTTGTATAAATTCCTTAGGAATACTATTCATTTTCTTGTTTTTGAAAGAAACTACACATCCACTCAAAACTTATTTTTTGCGTAGGAATGAGGCAATTCAATCCCTTAGAATGATGGCAAGTGTCATCCTATCATATTCCTGTACTACTTATAATTTCTATGTTTTGGTTTTCTCCAAACCGAATGAGCCCTTTCGTTTCATTCCCAGGGAATTAGTACTGATCGCATGAATTCTTTTCTTATGTTTACTTTCTGATGCTGCTTCGTGCCATTTGCAGATATCAACGAGTGCTTGCAGCCAGATAAATACACTTGCAATGGAATCTGTCAGAATAGCCTCGGAAGTTTTACTTGCTTTAGTTGCCCGCGCGGGACAGATTTTGACATAATTGCAAGGAAGTGCAAAGCATCAAATGTTATCTTAGGTACGACATTTTGATTTTCAGCAAATTCAGCTAGTTACACTTTGCAAGATCATCCGAGTCCACTCCTTCTGAAAGTGAATGATTGCTAACACGGTGGTAAACCAATGCAATGTGACGCAGGTGTTACCATTGGACTGAGCTCTGGCGCGGGGATTCTGTTTCTTGCCGTGATTACGATCATTATCATCCATAGATGGAAGAAAGGCATCCAGAAACAGCTCAAGAAGAGGTACTTTCGCAAGAACAAGGGCATCCTCCTTGAACAGCTCGTCTCCTCTGACCCAAGTGCCAGTGACAGCACCAAGATATTCTCCCTGGAAGAGCTAGAGAAGGCGACCAACTACTTTGACCACTCGCGCGTGGTCGGCCGTGGCGGCCACGGGACGGTCTACAAGGGCATCCTGATGGACCAGCGCGTTGTCGCCATCAAGAGGGCAAAGCTGGTGGCGAGCGCCGAGATCGACCAGTTCATCAACGAGGTTGCCATCCTGTCGCAGATCAACCATCGGAACGTCGTGAAGCTCCATGGATGCTGCCTGGAGTCCGAGGTCCCTCTGCTCGTCTACGAGTTCATCTCCAGCGGCACGCTCTACGACCTCTTGAACGGGGCGCAAGATGGTAGGCTTTTGCCGATGCCTTGGGAGGAGCGCCTAAGGATCGCCACCGAGATCGCGGGCGCGCTCACGTACCTGCACTCGGCAGCTTCAATGTCGATACTTCATCGAGACATCAAGTCCATGAACGTGCTCCTGAACGACAGCCATACGGCAAAGGTTTCAGATTTTGGTGCGTCGAGGTCGATACCAATTGACCAGACACATCTGGTCACTGCCGTGCAGGGCACCTTTGGCTACTTGGATCCGGAGTACTACCACACAGGCCGATTAACCGAGAAGAGCGATGTTTACAGTTTCGGAGTGATTCTTGTCGAGCTGCTGATGAGGAAGAAGCCGCTCATCGAGAACGAGAATGGCGAGAAGCAGAACCTGTCCAACTACTTCCTGTGGGCTATGGGGGAGAGGCCTCTAGAGGAGATAGTGGATAAGCAGGTTCTGCAGGAACAAGATATGGAGGCGATCAAGCACGTGGCTTTCTTGGCGCGAGAGTGCTTGAACCTGAGAGGGCAAAAGAGACCTAGCATGAAGGACGTGGAGATGAGGTTACAATTCCTGAGGGCACGGAAGGTTGCTCCAGGAAAGGATGAAGTGGTTCGATCTCACCGTGATGTAGGAGGAGGAGATTGGCATGGAGGCGTTGTTCCGGCGGCTGGTCACGATGGCACACGCCAGTACAGTCTAGAGCAAGAGTACGCGTCATCCTTGCGCATACCACGATAATTTGTACTCTCTCCGTCCCATGTCAATTGACGCTGAAAAGGATGTATCTAGACAACTACTCACTTCAAACAAATGTTGGTGGTGACGGGTGCTTGCACTTGCACCCTAGTTTCGTCCCCACGGACGTGTTACGGGCGTTTTACTGGATCTTCATCTAACTAATCTCCCCAATTTCAGCCGGGGTGGGCCCTTGCCTCCCCTAATCTCCAATTCTATTGGTTCACTTTACTTAGTTCGTAAAATCCTTAAGTAAATCCCCGTGCGTCTAGCATTACTCAGTTCCGTCTCTATCCTACTCTTAAACAAGTGGTTATCGGATGTTGTGATAGAATTTCAATTAAGAACTTGCAGTACCAGGGAGAATGCTACTGATTACGAGATGTTGTGGATGTCTGCTATATCCTAGCAACCTTGAGAACACCCCAAAAAAAAAGCAACCTTGAGAACATCTCTCGAGGCCTTTGATTTCACATTCATACAACGATACAAACAATACATTCCAATAAAGTTGTTAGTAGGATATTACCTCTCTCTAAGGGCCTAAATCTGGACCCACGTAGATCTGATACGCATATGTTGCCTCATGTTTGTAGGATCAATACATCGACAATGCTACATTTGATTACGAGAGTGGATGTCCGGTATGGTTATGTGGACTTTTTATGGGATTTAGCCCAATACACTTATATAGTTATATTAGTTGATGCAAGAATTTCATTTGGCACATCGACACACCGCGTTTGTGGTTAGGGTTAACTATAACTATAATTTGGTAATTAAATATTATGTAAAGTTTGATTAATGGTTAGCGATAATCATAATAAAGGAGAGAATTGGATCTAACCAAGAAGCGTTTATTGGACAACATGAACCACGATGTCAGGAGAGAGATGTCAGCGAGGTTGAATAACCTTACAAAGTACTCCCTTCGTTTTTTTTTGGGTCTGCATATAAAATTTATTTAAAGTCAAACTTCATCAAATTTGACCAACTATATAAGAAAAAATATCAATATTTACAATATTAAATCAATATCATTAGATGCATCATGAAATTAATTTTCATACTATATTACTTGTGTATTGTAAATGTTGATATTTTTCATAATAAATTTGGGCAAACTTTACATGGTTTGACTCCAAACAAATTTCATACGCAGAGTAAAAAGAAACGGGGGAAGCATCTAAAGGATGAGAGAAACAGTAAAGTAGCTTTGTCGGAAAAGCAACTTATGAACGATCAGACGACAACGGTGACTTGAGGAAGCGAAAACAGAGCATCAACAATCGAAGTGTTGCATTCTTCAGTATCTTCAGATAGCAGGGCCTGGCACCTACTGCTATCGCCCAGTCTATGCACGGTGGCCCTTGTAAGGGCATTTTTACCCCTTAGTTGGTTTTGATGATTAATGACAATGCTTTTGCGGACTAATCATGTGCATCGAATATTTCAGATATATTGACTAGGCACAAGATGATTTGGTTCCCCTCGAAGGCTATAGAAGACGGCGTTTCTTTTCATTTCTTTTCGGTGGTATTGAGTCGTAGGGAAGCCATACTATTAAGAGGGGGTCCACGTTGGAAAGGTTGGGTGGATTCATCACGTACACATCTTCCTTTGCACCTCCTTTCCTCTAGCCTTTGGAGCATCCTATGTTTTCCTTGTCTATGCAAATATTGCTCTTGCTTGCCGAACTAGGGCGTGCGGTAGTACTGCTCCTTAGAGCGGTAGTACCGCAAGGACCCACGGTAGTACCGCTTCTAGTAAGCGGTAGTACCGTGGTCTCTGACTTAATTTCGCAAGTACGCGGCAGTAAGGGGCGGATGTAATTTTTTACATCCGCGCCTCGCGCGGTAGTACCGCTGCTGGCTTACGGTACTATCGCGTCAGGTTTTTGCATCGACTCCAACTCTGCGGAAGTAGCCACAGATGTAATTTTTATATCCGTGCCTTCCCATCCCTGGACAGCCCCTGCCTTGCGGTAGTACCGCAAGGGGGAGCGGTAGTACCGCGCCAGCAGTACTACCGCCCTCTGCTTTAGTGCATTTTTGGCTGTTCTGGTCTCTGCCGCGTGGGCGGTAGTACCGCGGGGCCCTGCGGTAGTACCGCGCCTCAGGTGCGGTAGTACCGCGCTGCGCAGGCTGAGTTGGTGAATAACGGTTGGATTTGTTCTTCCACTATATAAGGGGTGTCTTCCTCCTCTAGTTGACTACCTCTTCCACCTCCAAGCTCCATTGTTGCTCCACGCTCCATTTTCGCCCGATCTCCTTCCCTAGCCAATCAAACTTGTTGATTCTCTAGGGATTGGTTGAGGAGGCCCCGATCTACACTTCCACCAAGAGAAATTTGAATCCCCCCACTAATCCCTTGTGGATCTTGTTACTCTTGGGTGTTTGAGCATCCTAGATGGTTGAGGTCACCGCGGAGCCATAGTCCATTGTGGTGAAGCTTCGTGGTATCATTGGGAGCCTCCAATTAAGTTATGGAGATTGCCCCAACCTTGTTTGTAAAGGTTCGGTCGCCGCCTCCAAGGGCACCAATAGTGGAATCACGGCATCTCGCATTGTGTGAGGGCGTGAGGAGAATACGGTGGCCCTAGTGGCTTCTTGGGGAGCATTGTGCCTCCACACCGCTCCAACGGAGACGTACTTCCTCTCAAAGGGAAGGAACTTCGGTAACACATCCTCGTCTTCACCGGCTCCACTCTTGGTTATCTCGTGCCTTTACTTGTGCAAGCTTATTTATGCTTTATCTCTTGCTTGCATGTGTGCTTATTGTTGTTGCATCATATAGGTTGCTCACCTAGTTGCATATCTAGACAACCTACTTTGATGCAAAGTTTAAATTGGTAAAGAAAAGCTAAAAATTGTTAGTTGCCTATTCACCCCCCTCTAGTCAACTATGCCGATCCTTTCAATTGGTATCAGAGCCTCGTCTCTTTATTAAGGACTTTACCGTCCGAAGAGTATGGTTGACGTCGTAGACGGTGTCGAGGAGCACTCCGGTGTGAATCCGGTCTCGTCTACGGGAGATGGGGGATCCGCGGTCTCTCGTGAGGAATTCAATGTGGCGTTGGACACATTGAAAACCTCCATGACGACCGAGGTCGAAAGCATGTTTAATAAATTCTTAGAAGGGCTTAAACTTTCCACCGCAGCGTTGAAAGTGGGTGATCCCGCCAACAAGGTGACGGATGCTACCTCCGACAAGGGGGAAGCTACTAGCGAGAAAGCTCCTTCTTCTAGTGGTAAAAATGGCACCAGCATCTTTGCCCATGTGGAACCTCCACTTGTCTATGGTGGACCGCTTCCTTCCACTCATTTGAATCATGCCGGCCCGGCCCCTAAGATTGAGAAGAATGTAGAATTTGATTCTTGGGTCTATCGTTTTAAGTGTCATTTAAATCATGTGAACACTAATCTTTGGAGAATCATTGAAGAAGGTTTCTATCCGCATGACCGAAGTAACTTCACTCCTAGAGAAGTCGTGGATCATCAATTCAATGAGAATGCTCTCTTCATCATCCAAGAAGCAATCCCACCCGAAGATCTTCCTCATCTCCGGCCCTACACCGTGGCCAAAGATGCTTGGTTCCAAGTGGTTTCCCTCTATCGGGGAAGCGCAAGCATTCAATGCTTCAACTATGAAGTGGTGCAAGATGAAGCCGATGAGTTTGCTATGAAAGAAGATGAAGAACCTCGTGAGCTTTATCGGAGAGTGACCAAACTCGCGGTCTCTCTCCGAGATCATGGAAGTAAGGACACGGATGACAATTGGATCAAGCGCAAATTCCTCAAGGCAATGATGCCCTACCACAAAGCCATGTCCTCCGTCATTCGTCAAAGGCCGGACTTCCACACCTTGTCCTCAAGTGAAGTGTTGGATGAGTTCGTTGCTATGAGCATCTTGGACAAGACCGCCGACAATGCGGTTCTTCGCTCTCAAAGAGTAAAGAAGCCTAACCTTGCTCTAAAGGCCAAGGTTAGTATGGAGGAAGAGGATGAAGAGGAAGAAGAGGAGAGCAACCTCGAAGATACGAAGTATGCCTATCATGAACACATGGCTCTTGCTTCAAGGCAATTTTGGAGCAAGAAGAACTCAAGGCCAAACTTCAACAAGAACAATTCAAGTGGCGCAAAGGGCAAGCAACGAGTGAGGACTTGCTTCAATTGTGGCAATGTGAGCCACTTTGTTGCGGAGTGCCCTTACGAGAAGAGGGAAGACAATGGTGGCAAGCTCATCCGAAAGGACAAGGCCAAGTCGTTCCCCAACAAGAGCAACTTCACCAAGAAGACTCCTCCCAAGGCATTGGTGGTACAAGAAGAGTACAATGAGGATGATGACGATGATGAAGATGGTGAGTCGGTTGCCATGGCCTCCGTTGCCATTGCGATGACATCACCGCCAAGTGCCTCATGGCTAAAGCCACCAACAAGGTAACCCCCAACATCAAAACTACCATCATTAATCATCCTTCTTCGACGGATAGCATTGATGAACATGAGGGGACAAATGTGGAGGAGAATGAGTTTGAGACCTTTATGGGTAAACTCAAGGGTAAATCCAAGAAGCACTTCGTTGCTCTCTTGGAACAACTTGGTGAAGCCAATGACATGATCGAGGCTCACGAAGATACCATCTCTAAGATGGAGGGGCATAGTCGTGACTATGCCGATGAGATTTTGGATCTTTCCAATGCTCTCGACGAAGAGCACGGTCTTCGTTTGGCTCTTGAGGAGTCACACAACGATGATCATGCTAAGTTAAAGAAAGATCTTGATCATGCTCTTGTTGTGTCTCGTGTGCTAAACTCCGAGAAGGCAAAGCTTGGGTGTGATCTTGCTAGACTCAAAGAGGAGTTTGACATTCTCGACAAGGCTCACAAAGTCTTGAAGGGTGCTCATGCTAGCCTCAAGGAGTCTCATGATCAACTCCAGGTGAAGCTAACTAAGGAGAAAGCCACCTTTCCTCATATGGTGTTAATTGATAATGCAAATGCTACTAACCCTTGTTGTGAGCATGTGCATCTTGTTGAGGAGAATGCTAAGTTGAAGGAGCAACTTGAGAAAGGCCTTGTGTCATGCATACAAGGTGAGAAGATCCTCAACGACCTTTTGAGCAATCAAAAGGAAGTTGTTGCCAAGGAGGGGATTGGGTTCGCACCCAAACCCAAGAACAAGAAGAAGAATGACAAGACCAAACGACCTCCTCCTCTCAAGCAAACTTTTGTGAAGGAGGGAGAGGGTGCTTCCAAGGAGAAGAAGAACAATGCGAAGGGTGGCGTTGTCAAGAAGGGCAATGCCACCCCTTCCAACAAAGCCGGCGACTTTAATCCTTCTTATGTGTTATGCCGTGCTAGTGATGGGCATGTTTATGCCAAATTTGTTGGTTCTCCTCATGAGTATATTGAATGGTCTATTTGGGTTCCTAAGACCCTTGTTACTAACATCAAAGGACCCATTACAAAATGGGTACCTAAAACCAAGCATTGATCTCTTGTAGGTGTTTGCTTCCGGTGAGGGATCATGGTTGCTCGATAGTGGAGCTACAAATCATATGACCGGAAGCAAGGACTTGGTGGTGGACGTGCACAAGATTCCATCTATGCCCACCAATGCCGAGTGGGGTGATGCCTCGTCTTCTAAGGTATTGGGACTCGGCAAAGTTGTCATTTCTCATGATCTCACGATCGAGAAGGTCATGCTTGTTGAGTCCCTTGCATACAATTTACTTTCCGTTCGTCAACTTGCAATCATGGGCTTTGCCACTTTCTTTGATATTGATACCGTGGCCCTCTTGTGGAGCAAGACTCTTAAAGTAGCCTTTGTTGGGCATGTCGAGAACGGTCTCTATGTGATTAACTTTTTGGAGCGACCCACTAAGACCGCGACATGCCTAATGGCTAAAGTTGACGTGGGATGGCTTTGGCATCGCCGTTTAGCCCATGTCAATATGAGATCTTTGCAAAGTCTTCTCAAGGGGGACCATGTCCGTGGACTAACGAATGTTAGTTTTGCTAAAGATCGTGCTTGCAGTGCTTGTATCGAAGGAAAGTTACATGAGAAGGCTCACCCTCCCACGACTATCATTTACTCGAAGAGGCCTTTGGAGCTCCTTCACTTGGATCTCTTTGGGCCTCCATCCTTTGATAGTCTTGGGGGTAGGAAGTATTTCTTGGTGATTGTGGATGACTATTCAAGATACACTTGGGTGTATTTCTTCAAGAGGAAGAGCGAGACCCAACAAACCGTCATTGACTTTGCAAATGAAGCCCAACGTCAACACAATGCAAAGATCTTGACAATAATAAGTGACAACGGTACCGAGTTCAAGAACTACACCTTGGATGAGTTTCTTAGTGATGAGGGGATCAAGCATCAATATTCCGCACCTTACACCACTCAACAAAACGGTGTTGCGGAGAGGAAGAACCGGACGTTGATGGATGCGGCAAGGACCATGATGGCGGAGTTCAAGTCTCCATACAACTTTTGGGCCAAAGCCATCAACACCGCGTGTCATGCATCCAATCAGCTCTACCTCCGCAAGGGCTTGAACAAGACTCCATATGAGATACTCACCGGTAACAAGCCCAACCTCAAGTACTTTCGGGTGTTCGGGTGTAAGTGTTTCATTCTCAAGAAAGGTGTTCGGTTGTCTAAATTTGAAGCTAGAGCTTATGAGGGCATATTTGTTGGTTATGCTACAAACTCTCATGCTTACCGTGTCCTCAATAAATCCACGGGACTTATTGAGGAGACTTGTAACGTGGAGTTTGATGAGAATAACGGCTCCCAAGTGGAGCAAAGTGGCACTTGTGATGTAGGTGATGAAATTCCTCCTCAAGCCATAAGAAGAATGGGTGTTGGTTTTATCCTACCCATTGAGGAACCCCTTGTGGCCGAAGGAGAAGGACAATGCTCCACTCAAGTGGAGCCATCACCAACCCAAGGCCCACACGCTTCCGAAGAACAAAGTGAAGGCCCTCAACCTCATGAACAAGACCAAGGGCAAGATCATGCTCAAGACGGTGGTGACACACCAAGTGATGCCCAAGGTCAAGTTCTCTCCTCCGAGCAAGTTCAAGATCAAGAACAAGCTCAAGACGGCGCTCAAGATGATCAAGTGATCGCTCCTCAACTCACCACCGAGGAGAAATTGGAGCGTCGTGCCGCCAAGATTGCATCCAAGCTCTCCACCAAGGGTCATCTCATGAAGAATGTGCTTGGAAGCACTCAAAAGGGGGTAAGCACTCATAGACAATTGGCAAACTATTGTGAACATCACGCGTTTGTCTCTTGTGTTGAACCCCAAAAGGTATATGAAGCACTCGAAGATTCGGATTGGCTTAATGCCATGCATGAAGAACTCAACAACTTCGAGTACAACAAGGTGTGGAGATTAGTGCCGAGGCCAACGGGGAACCACAATGTCATTGGAACCAAGTGGATTTTCAAGAACAAGCAAGATTCTCATGGGACCATCATTCGCAACAAGGCACGATTGGTGGCACAAGGCTACTCCCAAGTCGAGGGTATCGACTACGGTGAAACCTTTGCTCCTGTTGCTCGCCTTGAATCTATTCGTTTGTTGATTGCTTATGCTTCTCATCACAACTTTAAGTTGCAACAAATGGATGTGAAGAGTGCTTTTCTTAATGGTCCTATTAATGAGTTGGTTTATGTCAAGCAACCCCCCGGGTTCGAGGATCCCTACTTTCCCGATCATGTGTATCAACTCGATAAGGCACTCTATGGCCTTAAACAAGCCCACGTGCGTGGTATGACCACCTTACCGAGTTGTTACAAGATCGTGGGTTTGAAGTTGGGCTAATCGACCCCACTCTTTTTAGTAAGAAGGTCAAAGGGGAGTTGTTTGTGTGCCAACTATATGTTGATGACATTATCTTTGGTTCCCCTAACAAAGCTTTCAATGAGAATTTGCCGCACTCATGACCTCAAAGTTCAAGATGTCTTCCATGGGAGAGTTGAAGTTCTTTCTCGGTTTCGAAGTAAAGCAAAGAAGAGAAGGAACCTTCATCAACCAAGCCAAATACACTCAAGACATGCTCAAGAGATTCAATCTAAGTGATGTCAAGTCGGCGTCCACTCCAATGCCCACCAAGTGCCAACTTGACATCGATCCCAATGGTAAAGCGGTGGATCAAAAGGTATATCGCTCCATGATTGGTTCCTTGCTTTACCTTTGTGCATCTAGACCGGATACCATGTTGAGTGTGGGAATTTGTGCACGGTTTCAAGCCGCACCTAAGGAAAGCCACTTTGTGGCGGTCAAGCGAATCTTTCGATATTTGGCTCATACCCCAAACTTTGGCTTATGGTACCCAAGAGGAGCAAACTTCAAGCTTGTAGGGTATTCGGACTCCGATTGGGCGGGAGACAAAGTGGATAGGAAGTCCACTTCCGGAGGGTGCCAATTCCTTGGTTACTCTTTGGTAAGTTGGTCTTCTAAAAAGCAAAGTTGTGTGTCTCTCTCGTCCACCGAGGTGGAGTATGTGGCGGCCGGTAGTTGTTGTGCACAACTCTTATGGATGAGGCAAACTTTAAAGGATTACGGTGTCATTTGTGACAAAGTGCCTCTTTTGTGTGATAATGAAAGTGCCATCAAGATTTCTCTCAACCCCGTGCAACACTTCAAGACGAAGCATATTGAGATTCGGTATCGCTTCATCCGAGATCACATTAGGCGAGGGGAGATCGAGCTCAACTACGTCAACACCCATGATAACCTTGCAGATATTTTCACGAAGCCTTTGGATGAAGCAAGATTTCGCGAGTTAAGGCATCACTACTGGAATCAACTATTTTGCCGTCTGCCACGGCGGACGGCAAAGGCACGAACGGCGGACGGCAAAGGCCTTTGCCGTCAGCCGCGGACGGCAAAAGGCTCCGGCAAAGTAGGCTACGGTAAACAGCTACTTTGCCGTCTGCTTCCTGGCGGCTGACGGCAAAGGCCCTTTGCCGTCCGCCGCGGACGGCAAAGAGGGCGGACGGCAATAATTGTGCCTTCAGTCCGTTAAGTGGCTAAAGGCAGGCCTTTGCCGTCCGCCGCGGACGGCAAACTTTCTAGTGCCTTTGCCGTCTGCCATATGATGTCATCTACACGTCACTACATGGCAGGCCTTTGCCGTCCGCCGCTGACGGCAAACTCTTTTACTCTTTGCCGTCTGCCACTGTAGGCAAATTGACCAAATGGGTCAGCTCCCAGGAAGCACAACTGGATGCCACGTGGCCTCTTTGCCGTCCGATGCAGACGGCAAAGAGCCCGTTGCCGTCGGTGGCAGACGGCAAAGAGCCTGCATATTGGCTCTTTTTTCTGGTTTTTATTAAATCCAACAATTTTCATCACAAATATATATGACATATATAGATATATTTCACAACAAACATATAAGATATATATGATATATATGACAACAATTTTCACAGCAAACATATAAGATATCCATCCAACATGCAGAGTTCCATCATACATAGTTCCATCACATATGTTCCATCCAACTACCAAGTTCCATCATACATAGCATAGTTCATCCAACTACCAAGATACATGCATAGTTCAACGATACAAAAGAAACAGAGAAAGGGATAAGGAGCACTCCATCTATGCAAGCTTTCGTCAAGTGAATGAAATCTTCAAAATGAAAAATAAGAAAGTTAGAAATAGGTGACTAGAACAAGAAGAAGACTAGAACAAGAAGAGTATGTCATTTATGGGCTAACTTACGTGAAATGGATCATATATGAGCTAACTAAGTTGAAATGGGTCGTTTATGAGCTAACTAAGGTCAAATGGATCGTTTTTTAGGTAACTAAGGTGAAATGGATCGTTTTTTAGCTCACTTAGGTCAAATGGATCATTTATGAGCTAACTTAGTTGAAATGGATCGTTTTTGAGCTAACTTTGTTGAAATGGATCATTTATGAGCTAATTTAGTTGAAATGGATCTTTTTGAGCTAACTTTGTTGAAATGGATCATTTATGAGCTAATTTAGTTGAAATGGATCTTTTTGAGCTAACTTAGGTGAAATGGATCATTTAAGAGCTAATTTAGGTGAAATGGATCGCTTTTTAGCTCACTTAGGTCAAATGGATCATTTATGAGCTAAATTAGTTGAAATGGATCATTTATGAGATAACCTAGGTAAGATGGGTCATTTTGGAGTTAACCTAGGTGAAATGGGCCATTTTAAAGCTAACGTAGGTAAAATGGATCATTTAGGAGCTAATCTAGGTAAAATGGGTCATTTTTGAGCTAACTTGGATGAACTGCATCATTTATAAGCTAACCTAGGTAAAATGGGTCATTTTGGAGGAAAAGAAGCTAACTCTAGGTCATTATGGTAAGCATATTGGAGGAAATAAAGCTAAGTCTAGGTCTTTATGCATTTGTTTAGCAAAACACTAGAGAAACTTACCGTGATCAGGGAGGTGTAGGAGCGGGGTGGCTAGTGCCGCTACCTGGAGAAGGATCGTGCGATGCGTTTCTGGAGTTAAGCTGCACCAAAGATCATTTCCAATGTCTCGTTAGCATTATGACACTCAAATGTTAAGACTAGCAAGTAATGTCCATTCAAATTAAACTCACCGTGCTCCCAGGAGCAATCACTGGCATCGGCGGAGCGGGCTGACCGGACTTCTCGCACACAGACTGCACATTTGGTTTTCACAACACAGTCATACTAGTTAGTAATGAGACTCAAATGTTAAGACTAGCAAGTAATCTGCAGAAGAAACTTACCACAAGGAGCTCGTACATGGCCCTTGCCTGCATGTCATTCCGTGCCCTCTCCTCCTCCATCATCTTTCTCGTCCTCTCCTCCATCTCCCGCTGCCTCTCCGCCGCCTCCACTAGAAGTTTCTCCGTTCTATCTCTCTCAATCTGTATAGCAGCCTGCAACACCACTCACATGACCATTTGTAATCATTGATGGAAGCGCACACAATGTAATGGAGAAAGATAACTGAGTACGTATCACTAACCTTGATGGCGAGTTGCACTGGCCGTTCACGAGGCCTTATCTCAGGAGCGGAGCTCGACTGGCGCGCCTTGATCTCCGGGAGAGTGCTAGGACAACGGATAAGTCCATCTCCAATGGCTATGGAGCCATGGGACCTCCCGCCACCAGATATCATCACCAGCTCTAGATCAACGGGACCCTGGCTCGGGTTAAAGTCCTCCCCTTTCCTCGCCTTCCCCTCATCTCTATATCTCACGAGCTTGTTGTGGGAGGAGATGTTGGTGAACTTGTTTGCATCATCGAGGTCAGACTGAGAGAAAGCCTTGACTATCTTGAAAGAGGCAGTGTGGGCCATGGCATACAGGTCGTACACCTCTGGCACCTTATCCGCCTTATTGTGGCGTGCCTGAAAGAGAGAAACAATGAAAATTAGTAATTAAAGGGCTCAAGCTAGCATGATGAATGAATTGCATGAATCATGAAGCAAACCACATACCCAGTTGCGCCCGAACTGATATAAGTTGGAGCTGCCTTGATGGTGTGGCACACCTTCCATTTGGGCACGTTTGTCCTTGGCCTCGTTGTGGAGGGCTAGCCATTCTTTTGAGCACCACTCATCGACCAACACCTCCCAACAATCCATCCGATCCGCACACCATCTCGGAGGCGCCTAAGTTAGCAAATAGAAACTTGAGCGCTACGGCTAAGAATTACTAAATGAAGGAACTTAAGTAGAAGGCCTTAAGAATTACCTTCATGTACTGCTCCTTACTCAGGAACTTATCGCGGCACACCGGCTTGGTCTTCTTGATACCACGCAAGGCGTAGTAGTCTCGAACAGCCTGCACCCGAGCCTCGTGCCGTAAGTTCTGGAGTAGGCGCTTGCAGACGTTCTCGATAACATGTGCCGCGTCCTCCTCGTATCCCTCCTCACACCTGTAGAATGTCTGCAATCAAATGAGACAATATTGATTAGTACAATTAATAACTAGCTAGTTGAAGATTTTGAAATGTGTAAAGGAGAAATTACCCAGAACTTTCTGATCACCATGTCTGCCCTCGTGTCGCACACGACACCGTCGATAATCTCATCCGGCGGGGCCGGGGCAGCCACGTAGTGCTCCCAGCTCAATCCAAGCTCTGGAAGCCTACCCTCACCAGGCAACGTGACAAACCCCGGGAAGTTTTGCCGGCAAAGAACTCCAAGGACGGAGTTGGGCCGGCGGACACTATGATGGTGGTCCCAACCCCTGCAGCATGACAAGGCCAACGCATTAGTTATTTGAAGAAACGTGAATGCAGAAGGTACAAAAATATTAAATGCACTTACGTACCTCTCCCTATCAGGGAAAATCAACCACCTCTGCTCGCGGGTCGCCGGCACAAACGGGAGCCGTGTAGCACCACGCTGGTAGACGGTGCCACCCTCCTCCTCAAGATCAGTCGGCTCCCCGCCATCATCAGCATGGCCACTCGGCTCCTCGGGCTGATCCGGCCAGGTACCCCATCCGGACGTGTGCTCCTCCGGGGTCTCGTGGGCCGAAGGCCAGTCGACCCAAGGCTCGTGGGCCCAAGACCCGTGGACCGGAGGCTCGTGAACCGGAGTCCGTGTAGCCTCCTCCTCGGACGAGTCCACCCTAGCAGTCACGTGCTCGGGTGAAACAGCTGGGGGTGGCGGCGAGGAAGGCGCCGTAGCAGTCACCCTACCTCCTCTCCCGCGACCACGTGCCCCACCTCCTCTCTTCCTACCTCGTCCCATGCTGGGCACCGCGGTCGACGAAGAAGGGCCCGGCGGTGTGGACATACTGTCTAGCAACGCTCGGCGGAGAGGTGCGTCTGGAATCGAAGACCTCAGACCACGCGCCGACGAAGAAGGGGCCTTGGCGCGCTCCCGACCAGCGCCCACCATCTTTCAACACCTGCCATGACAAACAGTAAACGAAATTAGTACAACATAAAAAAAGACCGACATGAATAATAATATGTGTATCACTTAAGTGTATCATCATCAAGTACAACATTAAAAAATTTAATACCTGACACTACTAATAATCTCGATCAGTATCATCAATAAATGCATAATCATCATCATCACTATAATCAATGACGGGCTCATAGGGTTCAGTGGCATCAACATGTGGAAGGCCACCTTGACGTAATCGGTCAAGCAATGACAGGTCATCCGCAGCAGTAACCTCTTCTTGTTCCGGCTCTTCTTGTTCCTCCTCTGGGGTGATGTCGGATTCACTGTCGCTATCTAATTCAATGTTTTGGGGTGAAGTATAGCGGTTCTTGAAACGCTTTTTGGAAAGACGTGTCTCTTGGAAGAATTCTCCTTCATATGTGTCTGGGTTAATGTGAGGTTCATAATCCTCTTCCTTTGGGGGAGATAGTCTAGCACGTGGCGGCACTTCATAAACGACATCCCAACCTTTCAGATTTGGATTAGTTTGGCAGGCCCACGGTAGATAGAATACTTGGGTCGCCTGTTGAGCCGTAATATAGACATCAGGAACATCTAAATGGGTGCTTTGGTTGATTTCAACTAGCCCTATATGTTCATGAGTCCTTCTAGTCTCCTTCGGCTGAAACCAATAACATTTGAAGACTACGACATTCGGTGGGTTTTCACCATAGAATAAAAGTTCATAAATTGCTTCAACTCTCCCATAATACTCGGTACCTCCTTCGCCGATAGCAGATACACAACAATTTGTAGACTTTCGGTCGGTCATAGATAGCTCTTTGCCATAGGTACGAAAGCGATACCCGTTGATGTCGTATTTGTCAAATGAACGGACCTTATAGTCAAAACCATTAGCGACTTGTCTCAATTCGGCGTCCATAGACTCTGAATTAGCCTACAAGTTTAATATGAAAGGATTGTTGCATTATGCACAAATTAGCGAATGAAACCGGGATAGCCGCCTACAAATTAGCCTACAAGTCTAATAGAAATAACCGTTTGTTTGAACCAAGAGATGAAACCGGGATAGCCGCCACCTTGCTTTGCGAGAAGCTCATACTCTTTGACAGAATCCTTTTGGATCACCGCTCCATACGAGAATAAGGCGACGTATCGACTGTATGAAATATCCAGGAATAAGAGCAGTTCAAAGGAAATAGAAGTTGTGAAACTATGTACCGAGAACTTACTCGATGTACGGCCGCACTTCTATCAGGTTGTTGAAGATATACAACGAAATGGTCCGCCATTGTTCGTTATCCAAAGATACTGGATTTGAAACACTGGCTGATGCGAGATTCCCTTTGAATAGGCTGAGGTTGGATCCACCCTTTTTAGGGTCGTCAGCATTGTACCGAGGCTTCGGATTATGCAAATGACGATTTTTGGCTTCGTAGTGTGCTGTCACGAAGTTTGCCGCCTCCTCAGTGATGAATGCCTCAGCCATCGATGCTTCAATTCTACGTTTATTTTTACATTTTTGTCGAAGCGTCTTCTGCATCCTCTCAGTTGGGTAGCACCAACGATTTTGCACGGGCCCCCCCAATCTTGCCTCGGTCGGGAGATGCAAAATCAAATGTTGCATTGGATTAAAGAAGCCCGGTGGAAAGATCTTCTCTAACTTGCAGATCAACTCCGGCGCCAACTCTTCCATTTCTTCTAGCACACCAGTCGATAGTTCTTTCGCACAAAGAACACGGAAGAAATAGCTGAGTTCTGCCAGTACTAGCCATTCATCCTCAGGGATGAAGCCACGCAACATCACCGGCATTACCCGCTCAATCCATATGTGCCAATCATGACTCTTGAGACCAAATATCTTCAATTTATCAAGACTGGCTCCCCTCTGTAGATTCGCTGCATACCCATCGGGGAACATCAACTGCATTTTCACCCACAAGATAATTTCCCTCATAGCTGGCCTTCCAAGATTGAACCATGCCTTTGGCTTCGTCCAGTTCTGCTTTCCTTTCGGTTCTTTCATGTTTTGTAACGGCCTATCACATAGCGCCTCCAGATCGACTCTAGCCTTAGTATTATCCTTTGACTTCCCATCTATGCCGAACAATGTACCAAAAAGTGCCTCGGCGATATTCTTCTCAGTGTGCATCACGTCGATGTTGTGTGGGCAAACGAGGTCTTTGAAGTAAGGCAGATCCCATAAGCATGTTTTGTGAGTCCAGGCGTGCTTAGAATTATACCCCTTGAAGTACCCTGGACGCTCTGGATCTGGCTCGAGAGCGTTTAACTGATCCAGGGTCTGTTGGCCCGTCAATGCAGGTGGTGCAGAGTTTTTGACAACTCTACCTCTGATGAAGTTCTTCTTGTCTTTCCTGAACTTATGGCAAGGATTCGGGAACTGTCTATGCATGTCGAAGCAAGAAAACTTGCGACCGGCCTGAAGCCAACGAAACTCAAGAGCTCCCTTGCATGTGGGGCACGGGAACCTTCCATGCACACACCAGCCAACGAATAGCGCATACGCCGGCAAGTCATGCGTCGAGTACATGTACCAGACACGCATTATGAAGTTCCGTTTGCTATAGGTATCGTATGTCTTGAACCCATTATCCCAGGCTTCTTGCAATTCGTCCTTAAGCGGTTGCATCTACACATTCATATTTTTCCCCGGATAGTTGGGCCCTGGAATTATCAACGTCGGGAAAATGTTCTTTCTTTGCATAATCTGTCCGGGGGGGGGGGGGGGAGATTGAGTGGAAAGACAAATACGGGCCAACAACTGTATTGGGCTGCCGTCATACCAAACACACTGAACCCATCCGTGCTGATGCCGACTCGAGGATGCCTCGGATCTGCCGCTTTGTCACCATGTAATTCATCAAACTTTTTCCACGCAACACCATCCGATGTGTGTACAATCATCAGATTCCCATCTGGATCTAGTTCGGTTCTTTTGCCCGTTTTGTGCCATGTCATCTGTCTGGCCGTCTCTTCGACCATGAAAAGACGTTGAAGTCTTGGTACGATTGGCATATACCGAAGAACACTAACGGGGATTTTGGTCTGTGTCTTCTCACCCATACCGTTGTCTACCACAACATACCTGGAAGACTTGCAAATGGGACAATAGTTCAAGTCCGCATAGTCAAGCCTAAACAAGACACATCCTTTCTCACAGGCATGTATCTTATCATAGGGCATCTTCAGTGCACGGAGGATTTTGTCCGACTGGTACAGGTTTGCATGCATTACATGGCCTTTGGGTAGAAAGCGTCCAAATACTGTCATCATTGCATCGTAGCATTTTCTGCCCAAGTTGAACTGAGCCTTCAGAGCCATTACTTGTGAGATGGCATCCAACTGACAAAGCTCAGTGTGCTCATGGAGCGGACGTTTTGAAGACTCCAACATTTCATTGAAGGCCTTTGCAGATTCCTCCATCTCCTCGTCCGAATCCCGAGCATCATCAAAGTCTTGCACCATGTTTTCCATCCCGGTACCATGCTCGTCGGTGCGACGACGATCCACCTCAGCTCGGTCACGTTGGGCAGACTCACCATGAAATGTCCACACCGTATAATCGGGCGTAAAACCACTCTTCTGCAGGTGTTTGCCCATTTCAGCCTCCGTCCTCTTTTCCCAATTGCCGCACCGTAAACAGGGGCACCAGGTTTTCCTCTGGCCATTTGCAAATGCGGCTCGCACAAACCCCTTGGTTTTTGTGAACCATTCAGTTCTCCATTTGTTCTGACCAGTGTGACCGGTGTACATCCACGCACGATCACTCATCTTGACTTTCAGAGCTACTAGACACACAACAAATATATATATATATATATATATATAATTCACCATGTATATATTCATCAGTTGATCTACTTTGTCAATTTTATTACGTCCATGCAACCTACACTCTAATAGGTAATGATAGGTCCTAATCCCACCCGAGTATGTTTAGATTGGGTTCATTTTCCCATGCTATGCTCCGGATCCTACGCAAAATTTCGGCAGCACCTCCCCGCTGTTCTCCTGATACACGTCTCTGCAATAAACAGAGAGGATGTGTACCCGGAGAACAACAGGGGAGGCACTGACGAAATTTATGCGTCGGATCCGGAGCAAAGCATATGGGAAAACGAACCCAATCTAAACATACTCGGGCTGTCCATGGATAGCGTTGGACAATTCGAAGGAATCAAGGTTATAAATATGCAAATGCATGCATATTTATAACTATGACGCTTTCGAACGGGAGACACATATTGGTTACGCATACTGATGATTCAAGACACATATATAGCTAGCTATCAAGTTTCATCGGAATAGATCAAATAATTAATGGGGGAGGAGGACATGTCATTTGTGCTCACCCACGAACGAAGGGGCAGAGCTCGTCAAACGCACGGCGAGGTCGTCGAACACCAAACCTCGCAGCGATGAAACAACTGCACATTTAAAACTACCCGATCAACACAATTATATATGATGTTTTTCATAACAAAATCGAAAGATATATGACCTAACTAATAATTCACAAATATATGACCCCGTCCGCTTCTGGAAAGGCCAAAGAACACCTTTTCGGGAGGTGTCGGGGGTCGGGGTGTCGTGTCGGTCTCGGGGTGCCGTGTCGGGGTCGGGGTGTCGGGTCGGGGTGCCGGGTCGGGGTCGGGGTGCCGTGTCGGTGTCGGGGTCGGGGTGTCGGGTCAGGCTCGGGGTCGGGGTGTCGGGGTCGGGGTCTCGGGGTCGGGGTGTCGGGTCGGGGTGCCGGGTCGGGGTCGGGGTGCCGTGTCGGTGTCGGGGTCGGGGTGTCGGGTCAGGCTCGGGGTCGGGGTGCCGGGTCGGGGTCGGGGTGCCGTGTCGGTGTCGGGGTCGGGGTGTCGGGTCAGGCTCGGGGTCGGGGTGTCGGGGTCGGGGTTGGGGTCGGGGTGTCGGGGTCGGGGTGTCGTGTCGGGGTGCCGGGTCGGGGTCGGGGTGCCGGGTCGGGGTCGGGGTGCCGTGTCGGGTCGGGGTTTTTTCCTCTTTTTTCCTTTTCTTCTTCTTCCTATTCTTCCTTTTCTTCCTCTTCTTCTTTTTTCTTCTCCTCCTCCTCCTCCTCTTCTTCTTCCTTTCCTTTTTCCTCTTCTTCTTCTCCTCCTCTCCTCTTTTTTCTTCTTCTTCTTCCTCTTCTTCTTTTTTCTTCTCCTCCTCCTCCTCTTCTTCTTCCTTTCCTTTTTCCTCTTCTTCTTCTCCTCCTCTCCTATTTTTTCTTCTTCTTCTTCCTCTTCTTCTTTTTTCTTCTCCTCCTCCTCCTCTTCTTCCTTTCCTTTTTCCTCTTCTTCTTCTCCTCCTCTCCTCTTTTTTCTTCTTCTTCTTCTTCCTCTTCTTCTTTTTTCTTCTCCTCCTCCTCTTCTTCTTCTTCCTTCCTTTTTCCTCTTCTTCTTCTCCTCCTCTCCTCTTTTTCTCTTCTTCTTCTTCTTTCCTCAAACTAAACTAAACCTAAACCTAAACCTAAAACTAAAACTAAACTAAAACTAAACCTAAAACTACAACTAAAACTAAATCTAAACTAAAACTAAAACTAAAAAGGAAAAAAAACAGAAAAAACAGAAAAAGGGGGGCTCACCTGGGGCAGGGCCGGTGGAGGAGGCCGGTGGAGGAGGGGGGTGGGGCGGTGGAGGAGGCGGCCTGGGGCGGCGGGGGGCCGGGCCCGGGGCGGCGGGGGCCGGGGCGGGGGGGCGACGGGGCGGTGGGGCGGCGGGGAGCCGGGGCGGTGGGGCGACGGGGCGGCGGGGGCGACGGGTGGTGGGACGACGGCGGGCGACGGGCGGCGGGGGTGACGGGCGGTGGGGCGGCGGCGAGTGGTGGGGGCGGCGGCGCGCGACGGCGGTGGGGTGGGAGGAGAGAACGGCGAGGAGAAACTGAGTAACGGGCGGGGGGGGGGGTACGGGCCGTTAGGTAGTGCCCTCTTTGCCGCCCGCCTCTCTTTGCCGCCCGCCTCTCTTTGCCGTCCGCGTTTTTGCCTCTTTGCCGTCTGCTAGGTGGGCCGTTAAGTTTTTCCCAAACGGGCGGGGGGTGGGGGCCACCTCACTCTTTGCCGTCTGCCAGCGGACGTCAAAGATTCTTTGCCGTCTGCTGGCAGACGGCAAAGAGCTCGCAGATGGCAAAGAGCTTCTTTGCCGTCTGCCGTTTCTTTGCCGTCTGCTTTTGGGTAGCTGATGGCAAAGAGCTTCTTTGTCGTCAGCTAGCAGACGGCAAAGAGCTGGCAGATGGCAAATTAGCTGATTCCAGTAGTGCATGAGCTAAATATCATTGCGAGCAATGTTGCTTGAACCCTTGCACACCCCACCACACTCAACTTGTTGTCTAATCTTGGTGTAGGCATGTACATAGGGGGAGTGTTGTTCTCTCAATGAACTCTCCCTTCCCCATTATGCATAAAGTGATCAACTCTTTCACATTAGCCATTTTTTGATGGTACTTGTGCTTCAAAGACGAGTTTTGGTCGTGGGCCCAAGGATAATTCTTCGCGGTGCCATACTAATTGACTCAAACATAGGTGGCTCCGGCCACCGCCCTCTCCTTGGAGAGTTTGTGTCTCGTTTTTGGTCTGTGTTGTCTCTTGCCTCTCTTCCTTCGTGCCGAGCTTGTGCTTGTGGTGTCCAGTGTGTTAGCTCTTTGGTGTGGTCTCTCGCTTGAAGGTTCCGTGCTTAGGTGTCCTCTCTTTTGGTTGAAACTATCTTTTCTTGAGCTCACGGTACTGCCGCGGCCTGCCACGGTACTACCGCAAGGGGGGTGCGCGGTACTTCCGCACCCAGCGCGGCAGTAATTTTTTACTGCCGCCTGGGAGAGCGGTACTACGGCCTCGGTGCGCTACTTCCGCCCGGGCGGTACTACCGCAATGATGTGCGGTACTACCGCGTAAGGAGCACACGGTACTTCCGCACCCAGCGCGGCAGTAATTTTCTACTGCCGCCTGGGGGAGCGGTACTAAAGTCACGGTGCGGTACTTCCGCCCGGGGCGTTAGTACCGCGATGATATGCGGTACTACCGTGCGGTCGAGGGCGCTGCTGGGGAACGTAGTAATTTTAAAAAAATTCCTACGCACACTCAAGATCATGGTGATGCATAGCAACGAGAGGGGAGAGTGTTGTCTACGTACCCTCGTAGACCGAAAGTGGAAGCGTTAGCACAACACGGTTGATGTAGTCGTACGTCTTCACGATCCGACCGATCAAGTACCGAACGCACGGCACCTCCGAGTTCAGCACACGTTCAGCCCGATGACGTCCCTCGAACTCCGATCCAGCCGAGTGTTGAGGGAGAGTTTCGTCAGCACGACGGCGTGGTGATGATGATGATGTTCTACCGACGCAGGGCTTCGCCTAAGCACCGCTACAGTATTATCGAGGTGGACTATGGTGGAGGAGGGCACCGCACACGGCTAAAAGATCAAACGATCAATTGTTGTGTCTATGGGGTGCCCCCTGCCCCCGTATATAAAGGATCAAGGGGGGAGGCGGCCGGCCAAGGAGGAGGGCGCGCCAAGGGGGGAGTCCTACTCCCACCGGGAGTAGGACTCCTCCTTTCCTTGTTGGAGTAGGAGAGAAGGAAAGAGGGGGAGATGGAGAAGGAAAAGGGGGCTGCACCCCTTGTCCAATTCGGACCAGAGGGGGGGTGCGCGCCTCCTTCCTTTTGGTCTCTCTCCTCTATTCCCGTATGGCCCAATAAGGCCCAATACTTCTCCCCGGCGAATTCCCAACTCTGTACTCCGATAAATACCCGAATCACTCGGAACCTTTCCGAAGTCCGAATATAGTCGTCCAATATATCGATCTTTATGTCTCGGCCATTTCGAGACTCCTCGTCATGTCCCCGATCTTATCCGGGACTCCGAACTACCTTCGGTACATCAAAACACATAAACTCATAATATAACCGTCATCGAACTTTAAGCGTGCGGACCCTACGGGTTCGAGAACTATGTAGACATGACCGAGACACGTCTCCGGTCAATAACCAATAGCGGAACCTAGATGCTCATATTGGCTCCCACATATTCTACGAAGATCTTTATCGGTCAGACTGCGTAACAACATACGTTGTTCCCTTTGTCATCGGTATGTTACTTGCCCGAGATTCGATCGTCGGTATCTCAATACCTAGTTCAATCTCGTTACTGGCAAGTCTCTTTACTCGTTCCATAATACATCATCCCGCAACAAACTCATTAGTTGCAATGCTTGCAAGGCTTAAGTGATGTGCATTACCGAGAGGGCCCAGAGATACCTCTCCGACAATCGGAGTGACAAATCCTAATCTCAAAATACGCCAACCCAACAAGTACCTTTGGAGACACTTGTAGAGCACCTTTATAATCACCCAGTTACGTTGTGACATTTGGTAGCACACAAAGTGTTCCTCCGGTAAATGGGAGTTGCATAATCTCATAGTCATAGGAACATGTATAAGTCATGAAGAAAGCAATAGCAACATACTAAACGATCGAGTGCTAAGCTAACGGAATGGGTCAAGTCAATCACATCATTCTCCTAATGATATGATCCCGTTAATCAAATGACAACTCATGTCTATGGCTAGGAAACATAACCATCTTTGATCAACGAGCTAGTCAAGTAGAGGCATACTAGTGACACTCTGTTTGTCTATGTATTCACACATGTATCATGTTTCCGGTTAATACAATTCTAGCATTAATAATAAACATTTATCATGATATAAGGAAATAAATAATAACTTTATTATTGCCTCTAGGGCATATTTCCTTCAGTCTCCCACTTGCACTAGATTCAATAATCTAGTTCACATCGCCATGTGATTTAACACCAATTGTTCACATCACCATGTGATTAACACCCATAGTTCACATCGTCATGTGACCAACACCCAAAGGGTTTACTAGAGTCAGTAATCTAGTTCACATTGCTATGTGATTAACACCCAAAGAGTACTAAGGTGTGATCATGTTTTGCTTGTGAGATAATTTTAGTCAACGGGTCTGTCACATTCAGATCCGTAAGTATTTTGCAAATTCTATGTCTACAATGCTCTGCATGGAACTACTCTAGCTAATAGCTCCCACTTTCAATATGTATCCAGATTGAGACTTAGAGTCATCTGGATCAGTGTCAAAAACTTGCATCGACGTAACCCTTTATGACGAACCTTTCTTTTTCACCTCCGTAATCGAGAAACATATCCTTATTCCACTAAGGATAATTTTGACCGTTGTCCAGTGATCTACTCCTAGATCACTATTGTACTCCCTTGCCAAAATCAGTGTAGGGTATACAATAGATCTGGTACACAGCATGGCATACTTTATAGAACCTATGGCTGAGTCATAGGGAATGACTTTCATTCTCTTTCTATCTTCTGTCGTGGTCGGGCTTTGAGTCTTACTCAATTTCACACCTTGTAACACAGGCAAGAACTCTTTCTTTGACTGTTCCATTTTGAACTACTTCAAAATCTTGTTAAGGTATGTACTCATTGAAAATAACTTATCAAGCGTCTTGATCTATCTCTATAGATCTTGATGCTCAATATGTAAGCAGCTTCACCGAGGTCTTTCTTTGAAAAACTCCTTTCAAACACTCCTTCATGCTTTGCAGAATAATTCTACATTATTTCCGATCAACAATATGTCATTCACATATACTTATCAGAAATGTTGTAGTGCTCCCACTCACTTCTCTTGTAAATACAGGCTTCACCGCAAGTCTGTATAAAACTATATCCTTTGATCAACTTATCAAAGCGTATATTCCAACTCCGAGATGCTTGCACCAGTCCATAGATGGATCGCTGGAGCTTGCATATTTTTTTAGCACCTTTAGGATTGACAAAACCTTCTGGTTGCATCATATACAACTCTTCTTTAATAAATCCATTAAGGAATGCAGTTTTGTTTATCCATTTGCCAGATTTCATAAAATGCGGCAATTGCTAACATGATTCGGACGGACTTAAGCATCGCTACGAGTGAGAAAATCTCATCGTAGTCAACACCTTGAACTTTGTCAAAAACCTTTTTCGACAAGTCTAGCTTTGTAGATAGTAACACTACTATCAGCGTTCGTCTTCCTCTTGAAGATCCATTTATTTTCTATGGCTTGCCGATCATCGGGCAAGTCAACCAAAGTCCACACTTTGTTCTCATACATGGATCCCATCTCAGATTTCATGGCCTCAAGCCATTTTGCGGAATCTGGGCTCACCATCGCTTCCTCATAGTTCGTAGGTTCGTCATGGTCAAGTAACATGACCTCCAGAATAGGATTACCGTACCACTCTGGTGCGGATCTCACTCTGGTTTACCTACGAGGTTCGGTACTAACTTGATTCGAAGTTACATGATCATCATCATTAGCTTCCTCACTAATTGGTGTAGTAGTCACAGGAACAGATTTCTGTGATGAACTAGTTTCCAATAAGGGAGCAGGTACAGTTACCTCATCAAGTTCTACTTTCCTCCCACTCACTTCTTTCGAGAGAAACTCCTTCTCTAGAAAGGATCCATTCTTAGCAACGAATGTCTTGCCTTCGGATCTGTGATAGAAGGTGTACCCAACTGTCTCCTTTGGGTATCCTATGAAGACACATTTCTCCTATTTGGGTTTGAGCTTATCAGGATGAAACTTCTTCACATAAGCATCGCAACCCGAAACTTTAAGAAACGACAACTTTGGTTTCTTGCCAAACCACAGTTCATATGGTGTCGTCTCAACGGATTTAGATGGTGTCGTTTTAACGTGAATGCAGCTGTCTCTAATGCATAACCCCAAAACGATAGTGGCAAATCGGTAAGAGACATCATAGATTGTAGTATATTCAATAAAGTACGGTTATGACGTTCGGACACACCATTATGCTGTGGTGTTCCAGGTGGCATGAGTTTGTGAAACTATTCCACATTATTTTAATTGAAGGCCAAACTCGTAAGTCAAATATTTTACCTCTGCGATCATATCGTAGAAACTTTTATTTTCTTGTTACGATGATTCTCCACTTCACTATGAAATTCTTTGAACGTTTCAAATGTTTCAGACTTGTGTTTCATTATGTAGATATACCCATATATGCTTAAATCATCTGTGAAGGTGAGAAAATATCGATATCCGCCACGAGCCTCAACATTCATCGGACCACATACATCTGTATGTATGATTTCCAACAAATCTGTTGCTCTCTCCATAGTTCCGGAGAACGGTGTTTTAGTCATCTTGCCCATGAGGCACGGTTCGCAAGCATCAAGTGATTCATAATCAAGTGATTCCAAAATCCCATCAGCATGGAGTTTCTTCATGCGCTTTACATCAATATGACCTAAACGACAGTGGCACAAATAAGTTGCACTATCATATTAACTTTGCATCTTTTGGCTTCATTATTATGAATATGTGTATCACTACGATCGAGATCCAACAAACCATTTTATTGGGTGTATGACCATAGAAGGTTTTATTCATGTAAACAGAACAATAATTATTCTCTAATTTAAATGAATAACCGTATTGCAACAAACATGATCAAATCATATTCATGCTCAACGCAAACACCAAATAACACTTATTTAGTTTCAACACTAATCCCGAAAGTATAGGGAGTGTGCAATGATGATCATATCAATCTTGGAACTACTTCCAACACACATCGTCACCTCGCCTTTTACTAGTCTCTGTTTATTCTGCAACTCCCGTTTCGAGTTACTACTCTTAGCAACTGAACCAGTATCAAATGCCGAGGGGTTGCTATAAACACTAGTAAAGTACACATCAATAACATGTATATACAATATACCTTTGTTCACTTTGCCATCCTTCTTATCCACCAAATACTTGGGGTAGTTCCGCTTCTAGTGACCAGTCCCTTTGCAGTAGAAGCACTTAGTCTCAGGCTTAGGACCAGACTTGGGCTTCTTCACTTGAGTAGCAACTTGCTTGCCGTTCTTCTTGAAGTTCCCCTTCTTCCCTTTGCCCTTTTCTTGAAACTAGTGGTCTCGTCAACCATCAACACTTGATGTTTTTCTTGATTTCTACCTTCGTCGATTTCAGCATCACGAAGAGCTCGGGAATTACTTTTGTCATCCCTTGCATACTATAGTTCATCACGAAGTTCTACTAACTTGGTGATGGTGACTAGAGAATTCTGTCAATCACTATTTTATCTGGAAGATTAACTCCCACTTGATTCAAGCGATTGTAGTACCCAGACAATCTGAGCACATGCTCATTGCTTGAGCTATTCTCCCCCATCTTTTAGCTATAGAACTTGTTGGAGACTTCATATCTCTCAACTCGGGTATTTGCTTGAAATATTAACTTCAACTCCTGGAACATCTCATATGGTCCATGACGTTCAAAACGTCTTTGAAGTCCCGATTCTAAGCTGTTAAGCATGGTGCACTAAACTATCAAGTAGTCATCATATTGAGCTAGCCAAATGTTCATAACGTCTGCATCTGCTCCTGCAATAGGTCTGTCACCTAGCGGTGCATCAAGGACATAATTCTTCTATGCAGCAATGAGGATAATCCTCAGATCACGGATCCAATCCGCATCATTTCCACTAACATCTTTCAACATAATTTTTCTCTAGGAACATATCAAAAATAAACACAGGGAAGCAACAACGCGAGCTATTGATCTACAACATAATTTGCAAAATACTATCAGGACTAAGTTCATGATAAATTTAAGTTCATTTAATCATATTACTTAAGAACTCCCACTTAGATAGACATCCCTCTAATCCTCTAAGTGATCACGTGATCCATATCAACTAAACCATGTCCGATCATCACGTGAGATGTAGTAGTTTCAACGGTGAACATCACTATGTTGATCATATCTACTATATGATTCACGCTCGACCTTTCGGTCTCCGTGTTCTGAGGCCATATCTGTTATATGCTAGGCTCGTCAAGCTTAACCTGAGTATTCCGCGTGTGCAACTGTTTTGCACCCGTTGTATTTGAACGTAGAGCCTATCACACCCGATCATCACGTGGTGTCTCAGCACGAAGAACTTTCGCAATGGTGCATACTCAGGGAGAACACTTATACTTTGATAATTTAGTGAGGGATCATCTTATAATGCTACCGTCAATCAAAGCAAGATAAGATGCATAAAAGATAAACATCACATGCAATCAATATAAGTGATATGATATGACCATCATCATCTTGTGCTTGTGATCTCCATCTCCGAAGCACCGTCATGATCACCATCGTCACCGGTGCAACACCTTGATCTCCATCGTAGCATCGTTGTCGTCTCGCCAATCTTATGCTTCTACGACTATTGCTACCGCTTAGTGATAAAGTAAAGCATTACAGGGCGATTGCATTGCATACAATAAAGCGACAACCATATGGCTACTGCCAGTTGCCGATAACTCGGTTACAAAACATGATCATCTCATACAATAAAATTTAGCATCATGTCTTGACCATATCACATCACAACATGCCCTGCAAAAACAAGTTAGACGTCCTCTACTTTGTTGTTGCAAGTTTTACGTGGCTGCTACGGGCTTAGCAAGAACCGTTCTCACATACGCATCAAAACCACAACGATAGTTTGTAAAGTTGGTGTTGTTTTAACCTTCGCAAGGACCGGGCGTAGCCACACTCGGTTCAACTAAAGTTGGAGAAACTGACACCCGCCAGCCACCTCTGTGCAAAGCACATCGGAAGAACCAGTCTCGCGTAAGCGTACGCGTAATGTCGGTCCGGGCCGCTTCATCCAACAATACCGCCGAACCAAAGTATGACATGCTGGTAAGCAGTATGACTTATATCGCCCACAACTCACTTGTGTTCTACTCGTGCATATAACATCAACGCATAAAACCAGGCTCGGATGCCACTGTTGGGGAACGTATTAATTTCAAAAATTTCCTACGCACACTCCAGATCATGGTGATGCATAGCAACGAGAGGGGAGAGTGTTGTCTACGTACCCTCGTAGACCGAAAGCGGAAGCGTTAGCACAACGCGGTTGACGTAGTCGTACGTCTTCACGATCCGACCGATCAAGTACCCTCTTTTGATAGATTTCTATACCTTCCCCTCCCTTTCCTCTGTATCCGGGCCAACGCACGGCACCTCCGAGTTCAGCACACGTTCAGCCCGATGACGTCCCTCGAACTTCGATCCAGCCGAGTGTTGAGGGAGAGTTTCGTCAGCACGACGGTGTGGTGACGATGATGATGTTCTACCGACGCAGGGCTTCGCCTAAGCACCACTACAGTATTATCGAGGTGGACTATGGTGGAGGGGGACACCGCACACGGCTAAAAGATCAAACGATCAATTGTTGTGATTTGTCAAAACAGATGCTAGACAAATTCAAAAAAATTCATTTTTTTTGGGTGGTAGATAATTTGATGCGTGAGGTCCGCTCCAAATTTCAACCCATTTGGACATCTGAGCAGCTCTCGGCAAAAAAGACAAATCAGGTCTGATTTGTCTTTTTTGCCGAGAGCTGCTCAGATGTCCAAATGAGTTAAAATTTTAAGCGAACCTCACGCATCAAATTATCTATCACCCAAAAAAATAGAATTGTTTGAATTTTTGTAGTATTTATTTTGATTTTTTTCTGAACGGAAGCAGACGAGCCTGGGCACCGAGTTGGATTTCGGATGCTAGGCCACATACTCTCCGCTCTCTCACTCCTCATGCGATGTGATTTGTCATGCATATGCATGCAGATAGAGAGAGCACCGAAGAGGCGGAGCTGTTGCATGCGTATGCTACCATTGACCATCAGCTAAAAAATCAAATGGCCCAGAGTCTATGCATGCTATCATGTTGCACTGCCTACTATCAGTGTTTTTGACGGTAGGGTTGTATTTTTCACGTTAAATAGATGTAACGGCACAGTTAAGTCCTACCAACAAGACCCGTGATGATAGACAATTATACCCTACCACCAAGGCCGATGATGGTAGGAAAAGGTCCCGAAATTTTACAAACCAAGGTTAGATCCCACCTGCATGGTTTAGTCGGATCTGACCCTGGTTCGTAAGAATTTCGGAATCTGACCCTTTCAGGATCTGACCCCTTTTCCTATCGTCAAGGGTCAAAACACGAAAATCGGCCGGGAGGAGCACCACGACACAGCCGTATATGTTCGATTTTCGCGCCTTTATCTGGCCTAGACACGAAAGATTCATCTGCTGAATTTTCATCCTCGGCGTAGAATATGAGGAGTCCATACTCTCCGCTTCATCGCGTGCCATCGATCGCCTCCCAAATCAAGCAGGCGCAATGCTGATTCAGCGCTCCGGGCCGTAAGAACAGGGCTGCCATGGGCAGGCACGGGCGGAGTGCACCGTGCAGGTGGCGCCTAGGTGCAGGCTACTCGCGCTCGTCTGCTCGATGGCCGAGTCGGCGAGGTAGAGATGGCGCACGCAAGGTGTTTGACGTAATGTCCACGCCGAGACGAGTGAGATGGCACCACGAGGCAAAGAGCTGTGTGGCAGGTGTTCCACTCAGGGAACTCGTCCGAGCTGCGATGGATCCGAACTCCTCCTGAGGTACGCACGTTTGAGTAAATTTAGTACTACTGCCTACTGCCACTCTTTTCAGTTAATGTTTGTTAGTGAAATTTTGAAACTATTAGCCCGATATTTTCCAGTCTTATGTGCAGCATTTGAAGCGAATCCAGATAAAATGCCTTGCTGCAACTCCTGCCCCACTATTCATTATACACACACTAGGGAAAATCAAATCGAAAAAGATTCACAATTACCTTAAATTGCAAATGAGCAAAGAACAATACATTTGCCGTTCATCTCTTTGTGCATAGTTTTATATCTAGTTATATCAACTAGACTGGCATATTTTTCTGAATAAATGGGCAAATGCAAATTTCATACATGTCTGGCATCAGTCTGAATCTTTGATTGACAACAGTAACGAACATTCTACGATAATGTTGCGATGAAAGCATCCACCTTGGCGTTCACTCCTCTTGACAGGAACTTCATGCAGATTGGAGGTTTCACCTTGGCAAGAGCAAGCATTGACTGGGGCAAAACCCACAACCCATCACCACAAATCAAGCCGGAAGCAACTGCAGGTGCATATGTGTCTGATTTCACTTTGTCCAGCCTTTGCCAGACAAAAAGGATCACTGTCCCGATGAACATATCGATGCCGAAATATGGTCCCAGGTAGAATGGTATCGCCATCGCCATTGGGATTGGCATAAATCTCGATACCTTCTTGGGAACAAGATCTCTTATCAAGTTGACAGCGATTGCTCCAACAAAGAATATGTAGCAAAGAGTGATGCAGTTTTTGGGCAGCGATGAGAAGCCATCGACACCTAGTATTGCCATGCTGCGGAAGATGGCAGCATTTGGTGCAGGGTACTCACTTCCACTGACCCCAACGTCTTCAAAGGCCTTGTAAAAAAGCCAGAAAACACAGGGAGCAATGACGCAACCCATTGCAGTGCCTATGATTTGGCTGATGAACATTGACCTTGGTGACGCTAGTGTCAGGTATCCTGTTTTAAAGTCCTGCATCAGATCACAAGCAGTAGAAACAATGCTCATCATCACACCACAGGCAGCCAGACCGGCAAGAACACCTCCATTTGAAGCACCTGTCCATGCACCGAAAGCAAAGATTGCAAGCTTCCCATAAGTTGTAACAAGAGACCAATCAGTGAGGCCAGCTCCATAGGCATTGCAGAATGCAAGTACCGGTGCTACCATATAGGCTACCAATATTTGGTACCACTTCAGCTGAGGGAATATCTGCGGGACTGTGCCAATAGATACAGCGGCAACAGCAACGTAACCTCCATATGCAATGTACCAGGGGATTTGATCCTTTTGAAATAGTTCTTTGCGCCGCTGCTCATCATATGAGATAGCTGCAGTACTGTTACTTATTTCATCATCAGAGACAGGAAATGGACTAGCGCTGCCCGTCTTGAGTCGAGATCTTAATGAGTAGACCGTCAGAATGAGCATCTTGAGAAAGTGATAGAGGCCATCGCCAAGAATCACGGCAATGGCTATGAAGACCTGTCATACCCATCGGAATTTAGTAGGGGGGGGGGGGAAGGATAACTCGAGATTCAAGGAAGACTGACTCTTACCCGGTAACCTTGCATTCCACGGAGACTACTCTCAGGGAGATCGGCAGAGAACCAACTGCCTCTTTTATTGGCTATAAGAGGCCACATTATTCCCCACGAGAGGATGCCTCCCAATAGAATAGATACGTTGACAATATGTGGGCAAATCATTCCAACTCCGACATAGGTAGAAGAGAAGTCAAAGTAAAACCTTGCAAAAAATAAGTTCGATCAAGGTGAATGTTGGAATGGGTGTGCTTTGCAAATTTGAAGGAATCTTCAAAGTCAAGAGTCGAATGGAGAGATTTGATTGGAGGCGTCCTTTGCAGGGTGCAATCTTTACCTGTTGTTGAAAGCTTGCAGACCTAATGATGGGAATTTCTGGAATCCACATTCATCAGTGGCTGTGTAGAACCACTGAAAGAAACCCCATAAGAAGCTGAGAACCAAGAATTTACCCAGTTTCTTCACTTGCTTCCTGTAAAACGACGCAAACCAAATCAAAACTGGTAAACTCATTGTGCGGGCATCTGACTAGCACAGAAATGGAAATGGTTGCAGTATTTACTCTGCAATCTTGGCACCATGGGGTGTGTGAAAGCCGTTTATGAGATAGGCAGTTGCAGTGCCACTTGGATAGGTCAGCTTGTAGTCAATGATCATAATCTGAAGTGCAGTGCTAAGTTAGTTAAACAGGCATCTGACACGCAGGTTCTGAAAATATTGGAGCATTTTTTTTCTTGAATACCGAAAATGTTGGAACATAAAATCCTTTTACCTTTCTCAATGGCACAAGACCGAAGAGCCCAATGAAGCTGACCAGGAAGAGGAAGCCAATTATCCATCCTAGATGCGGATTCTTGATATTTTGAGGGTTATTTGCCTCTGTTGTCTGCGAAGCGATTCTGCCGCTCATGGCCAATAGGTAATTACCAAAGCCCCCTGAAATAATTTTTTAGTTAATCGTGAAGTAAGGATACCCAGCTCGTGCTTTAGTAAGTTTTTACTCTTTCCTGGTATCATTCACGAATAGCTATGTTCCAGAGAATTTTGGCAAATACTTAAAAAAGGCGTCTAGGTGCAGCTGTCATGTATTCGAGAGAATTTTCGCAAATACTTAAAAAAGGCGTCTAGGTGCATTTGTCATGTATTCACCTAGAATATTTAGCAAGATTTTAAATTTGCCTCTACGAGTCTAGGTGCAGAGTTTACAATCGATCAAGTTGTATGTGCGAGCATGCCAGTAATTATTCGCAAAAAAAAGAGAGCATGCAAGTGATTAAAAACCGAATCGATATTAAACCAGCGAATGACAAGAGTTACCGCTGTAGGGGATGCCGTAGGCGGCGACGACGCAGGTCTGGATGACGGTGTTCTCCTGGCGCGTGAAGGGCTGCTTGAGGAGCCCCATCCTCTCGATGGCCGACGTCCAGAGGCGGACGAAGAAGAAGCCGAGGAGGCCGGCGGAGACGTTGAGGGAGGGGATGACGCCGATGGTGAGGTTGAGCTTCATCACGATGATGTTGAACATGACGGCCAGGAAGAAGCTCGCCACGAAGGCGCGCACCGTGAGCTGCTCACGCCACGACGGCACGCGCTGGTCCGCGAACACGCGCTCCAGGGACGTCGGCTGGTCACCCTGAGCGACGTCGCGCTGGCGCCACTCTCCCCAGTCGCCGGGCGGCGACACGCGGTCGCCCGGCCTGGTCCGCCGCCGGATCTCGCTCGCCTCCACCATCTCCACGTCAACCACGGACGAGTCCGAGCCGGTGGTGCGCGGCACAGCGGTGGCCATGTCGCCGGTGGCTGCGACGGGCGGAGCAAGAGCGCGCACCACGGACGCTACCCTTCTGCTCTCAACAAGGTGGCCGGGCGGAGGTGCATGCCAGAGCCCGGGGTCGTTGGGTTATATGCAGGGGTGCTTCCACTTCGACGACAAGAACGGTGGGTCGGGAGGGCTCGGGGCAACGATGGACCGCGTGACGGCTGGTGGTTTGACTGTGCCAGTCCTGTAGGCGTTGGCATCCAGTGTATAGCTCTCACAATGGACATGCTATGACGTCCTACTCCGTAAAGGCGCTATTAGTATCGTTTTGACGGTTTGCATGCAAAGGCGCTATACCGGGGGTAAAATGGGAAGAATCGGGCGTTTCATCCTAATACGCCCGCTAATTCCAGGCAAAATATGGAAAGATATGTAATGGATTAATGGTAATTAATACAGCCCATATTATTCCAGTCTGGAAAATATCGTGAAAATTGATTTATTTATATTTTTACCTTTATTTAGAAGCATACACTCGCACGTCTCTAATTAGAGATCGGATTTGCAGAGCTTCAAGATAGATAGAAGTCACCGCATACATCTCGAAATTGACAAGAACGTCGTCTCGCACCAATTTTTTTTCTTCCTTATTGAAAGTACATCTAGCCCCTTAAGTGTGCTTTACTGTTGATGATGCGTATGATTGAAGGGAGTAACTTAACCAAGTGATTCTCAGGTGATATTCCCTCAGTCCTGAATTAATTGTCTTATATTTGTCTAGATACACGTATCTAGACACATTTTAGTGTCAGATACATACATATCTAGACAAATGTAAGACAACTAATTTGGGACAGATACTATGTCCCAACTAATGAGAAGGATGAAGGTGAGAACTCACCTCAACCACCCATTCATCTAAACCAGTATGAAAAAGGACGTGTGTTTTCTCACTGGATGCCCCGGAGCTCCAGACTCCAGTCACTCAGACCTCTCGGGTCCAATTGGCATCTCCTCTAAATACCTCGGGTCTCTGAGGCCCTGACCCCTTGATCTTCAGGGGCAGTTGGCATCTCCCCTTGACACCCCGTGTCTCTGTGCATATGACCCCTGGATCTCCGGGGTACTCAATGCCACCTTTTCTGGGTGGGCCGAATTTCCGGGGTACCAAGTGGATCCACCTCTAGATGGGTTGGATCTCCGAGTATGTGCTACAAGTGAGAATAACGGTTGGATTTGTAGGGAGCTATAGAAGTCACCCTTCTTCTACCTCTACACCTAATCCTCCAAATCCGAATGGCCCCCACCGCCCTTGAAAGAGCTTACCCCCATAGATTTATTCTTTCAACCAAACTCCACCGAACTTTGAGGATTCAGAGAGGAACCCCAGATCTACACTTCCACCAAAGCAATGTGTGCCCCCTGCTTGTGCTATATCAAACTTGTTACTTATTGGAGCTTTGAGGCTCCTACGTCGTAGGAGTCATTTCGGGAAGCTTCATTCGAGAAGAGATCATTAGGGGTGTATGATCAGATAGCTCCCTAGTGAGAGTAGAGACACATTTTTTTAGAATAAAGATGCCAGAGGCATACGACTTTAAATTAATAAAGCCACAACACAACAAAGTGACAAGGTTCCAAACACCACACAAACGACATACGAAGTTCCAGGTTCCGCCTAGGGATATTACAGGCAAAAGCCAACCAGAGTATGCAGGCTCATAATATACCCAAAATAAGCTGCTACCCTAAGCAGCTGCTACCGGAGCTTGAGCGATGCTATTGATGTTGTGTAGTTGTTGCATCGTCTGTCTTCAAACCTTCAGAGTCCTAGCGCTTCCCCAACGGACTCCACCGCTGCAAGGAGATGGCACATTTAAGAATACAGTCAGCCGAATGAGATGGGAACACGCCCTCGATTGTTATTTTGTTACGGATGTGCCAAAGCGACCATAGCAGCATCCCAACGCATGTCCACATAACTCTACTAGCCTGGCCTCTCAGGACCCCAGGCATGAAAGAAGGTTAGCATGAAAGATCACCCCGATGAAGGGTCCCAATCAAGCCCAGCCGCAGCTCATATGACACTCCAAGCAACAGGACGATGGCATCGAAAAAAGGCATGATTTGCGTCCTCCGGAGCGCCACACACCAAGCAGTTGCCACCGAGTACAGATACATGCATGCTAGGGGAAAATGTTCCTCCCAAGCAGGTGACACCAACACTCTATCTATAAGCTTATAGGTAGGGTTCTTCTGGTTATTGCATCAAGTGTACATCATAACAGAAAGCTTAATTTCCATCAGATCACCTTGCTCACTGATAACATTGAACAGAGGACCCATCTATTCAAGCCTCCTGGTTTATTTTTGTCACTGTTCCGTCTAGTCATGTTAAAGTCACCTGCAATGATTATAGGATAGGGAGATTTCTTAATGACATGTACCAGTTCAACTAGGAATTTGGCTTTGCCATCTTGCTGGGCATGACCACTACCACATTCCAAGTGAAATCTAGACTCCATTTTATTTACCAAGAACGTCAAAAGAGTCATTATTTATTCCAATCACTCTAGAGGATGGTGTTTTTATCCTGCCGTTGTCAGCCATATCTCAGGGACAATACATGTAGTTTTGGGTGGCACAAATGGCAGTTAGTATAACTTCAAGTGATCAAATAACAGGCGAATTCAGTGAACTCGTTCATGTATGACACCTGCTAAACTATTTCCAGGAATTGAGTTTCCTCACAACAACAAAAAAATCCAGGAATTGTACAACATTGGGGCTCACAGCTTCATGGTTTTCAACATGGCGCTGATCGGGTGCTGCCTAGCTTTTCTCATTTTTTTCGACAAAGGAAATATATTAATATCACAAAGATACTAATTACACTCAGCTTCTGCACCAACAAAATATCGCAAAGACATACAGGATGCACACAACCTGGCTTTTGCCATGGAGGTTCCGCATGGCGATATATGAATGAGTGTGGCTGTATGACAAGTTACAATAGCTCTGTTGTGTACTACAGTGAACTGCTCAACAACAGCTTGGCCGCCGCGGGTAGGAAGACGCCGCATAATGCATTGATTGTTTATGTTGACAAATATTCCATCATGCCCAAGCTATTCAGGCACTCGGAAGCTCATGGTAAGCTCTGTCAAATCCTGTCTGCCACATAGTGAGTAGATCAATCGGCTTGGTTTATAGCCATATATGAAATTACAAGTGTCAAGTAGTAGTACTACTGAAACTGGTCGGGTGGTGATTTCAGGGCTGGTATGGAACCAAAGGCTTGCTGTGGATACGGTAACGGAGCCTACACTCTTTAACCCATATGGCCATATGTGCAGTGTGGCACCAACAAAATTGTAAACGCTGACACTGCAAGTGTGACGACCCTCACAGACCCACATAACTACGAGAGCTAGAATGGAATCCATGGAACAGAAGCTGCAAATAATATCATAGCAACTGCAGAACTCACATCCACCTTCCGATCTTTCAAAACTTTGGCAGAAGTAGCCTCATCGGGGTCCGATCTCAAGTTTAATCAGATACGGTGTTGCTGACACCAAATTATGTAGCTTGTTAGTGAACACCAAATTATGCATTCTGTCAGTTAACAGCTTGTTAGATAAAATGGTCGGCGCTCAAAAGAATTAAAGAACATACAAACATGGACAAAAATTTGTAATCTCCACAGTAATTCTCAATTGCAAATTTCTGATACGCAAATAAGATAACTCCAGAACAAGAACCATTCACCAAACATAGCATCCAAGCACATAATTTGATTCACGAGATCTCAGAAACAATGATAAAATAGATCACATCCATTGCAATTTTCGAACTGGTAATCAACATCACGGGAACATATCATCGACTACAACCTAATAGTAACTCGAAGCAAAGGTGGATGAAATAAATCTCCTCGAGATCAACAAGGAACCATGGCGGCAGGAAGCATTCGAAGCCTAGGCGCGCTCCCCGTGGATGCGGCGGGCGAGCAGGATGTCCTTGGGCATGATGGTGACGCGCTTGGCGTGGATGGCACAAAGGTTGGTGTCCTCGAACAGCCCGATGAGGTACGCCTTGGCGGCCTCCTGCAACGCCGACACGGCGGAGCTCTGGAAGCACAAGTCAGTCTTGTAGTCCCGATCTCCTGCACCAGCCGCTGGAAGGGGAGTTTGCGGATGAGAAGCTCCGTGCTCTTCTGGTACTTCCAGATCTCGCGCAGCACAATGGTACCCGGGTGGAAAAGGTGGGGCTTCTTCATGCCGCCGGTGACCGGGGCGGACTTGCGCGCCGCCTTGGTCGCCAGCTGCTTCTGCGTTGCGCGTCGTCTGCTTCGTGCGGGCTATTAGAGCAGGGGATCGACGACCTGGGCGGGCGAGCGATGGTTTCTTATTGGGAGATTGGGGCGGCGGCGTGGGTTGTGATGATTTGGGGTAGCGGTGGAGGGTTAAGTAGGGGTGGGGATTTGGAAGATGGCGCGCGGTTTGAAAATTCTGAGCGAAAATTTTTGGGCTTTGGATTTTCGGGCTTTAGACGGATCATGGCGCCAACTCCGCCTATGTTGTCTCAACATAGACGGTCCCAAGCCCAGGTAAAGGAGGAGGGTTGTGATAGGCTTGACGAGCCAACGTACAAACTCAGCCACTCTTATGGAGATGAAACCCAAAAGATTTTCATTGGGGCGTAACCCTCTCAGCGACGCGCCACATCAGAACCCGGGTGTGGTGTCAAATGGGCAAGGGCCGGGCCATCACCCCCCGGTGGCGCGTCGTATCTTGATATGGATACGGTGACAAGTGAGCGAGGATCGGGTCGTCCCATCCTTAGTGGCACGCTACATCGACGCCCGGATGTAGTGGAAAATGAGCATGGGTCTTCGCATTTGACTCGACGAGTGCGAAGGGTAAGGAAGCTAGCCGAGCCTAAGAGGATTCGCTTAGGTAGCTGGAACATAGGGTCTCTTACAGGGAAGCTTCCGGGAGCTAGTTGATGCAGCAGTGAGGAGAGGTGTTGATATCCTTTGTGTCCAAGAAAGCAAATGGAGGGGTCAGAAGGTGAAGGAGGTGGAGGATACCAGCTTCAAGCTGTGGTATACAGGGACGGGGCAACACAGAAATGGCATAGGCATCTTGATCGACAAGAGCCTCAAGTATTGAGTGGTAGACGTCAAGAGACGTGGGGACCAGATTATCCTAGTCAAGGTGGTAACTGGGGACTTAGTTCTCAATGTTATCAGCGCGTAGTACTCGCAAGTAGGCCACAGTGAGAACACCAAGAGGGAGTTCTGGGAAGGCCTGGAGGACATGGTTAGGAGTGTACCGATTGGCGAGAAGCTCTTCATAGGAGGAGACTGTTGGGAAACATAGCATGCAATTTCAAAAAAATGCCTACGCTCACGCAAGATCTATCTAGGAGATGCATAGCAACGGAGGGGAGAGTGTGCCCACGTACCCTCGTAGACCGAAAGCGGAAACGTTTGACAACGCAGTTGATGTAGTCAAACTTTTTCTAGCTCCGATCGATTAAGCACCGAACGTACGGCACCTCCGAGTTCTGCACATGTTCAGATCGATGACGTCCCTCGCCTTCTTAATCCAGCAAGGTGTCGAGGTAGTAGATGAGTTCCGTCAGCATGACGGCATGCTGACGGGGATGGTGAAGTGATTCTTGTAGGGCTTCGCCTAAGCACCGCAAAACTATGACCGGGGGTGTAAACTGTGGAGGGGGGCGCCGCACACGGCTAACGATTGTTGTTGTGTGTTCTAGGCGCCCCCTCCCCATGTATATATAGGTGGGAGGGGGAGGGGAGCAGCAAGGGGGCGCCCCAAGTAGGAGGAATCCTACTTGGGGTCCTCCCCAATTCGGCCTCCCCCCTTCCTTTTTTGTCGGAGAGAAAAGGGAAGGGGGAAGGGAGAAAGGAAGGGGGGCCGAACCCCCTGGTTCCTTCTCCAATTCGGCCTCCTGCCTAAGGGGGGCGCGCACCCCTTGTGGGCTGGTGTGCTCCCCTCTTATGGCCCATATGGCCCATATCTCCCCCCGGGGTTCCGATAACCCTCCCGGTACTCCGATAAATACCCGATACATTCCGGAACACTTCCGATGTCCGAATACCATCATCCTATATATCAATCTTCACCTCTCGACCATTTCAATACTCCTCGTCATGTCCGTGATCTCATCCGGGACACCGAACAACATTCGGTCACCAAATCACAGAACTCATATAATACTAAATCGTCATCGAACATTAAGCGTGTGGACCCTATGGGTTCGAGAACTATGTAGACATGACCGAGACACCTCTCCGGTCAATAGCCAATAGCGTAAACTGGATGCTCATATTGAATCCTACATATTCTACAAAGATCTTTATCGGTCGAACTGTTATGACAACATACATAATTCCCTTTGTCATCGGTATGTTACTTGCCCGAGATTCGATCGTCGGTATCTTCATACCTAGTTCAATCTCGTTACCGGCAAGTCTCTTTATTTCCGTAATACATCATCCCACAACTAACTCATTAGTCACTTTGGTTGCAAGGCTTCTTATGATGTGTATTATCGAGAGGGCCCAGAGATACCTCTCCGATTCTCGGAGTGACAAATCCTAATCTCGATCTATGCCAACCCAACAAACACCTTCGGTGATACCTGTAGAGCATATTTATAATCACCTAGTTACGTTGTGACGTTTGATAGCACACAAGGTATTCCTCCTATATCCGGGAGTTGCATAATCTCATAGTCGAAGAAATATGCATTTGACATGAAGAAAGCAATAGCAATAAGACTGAACGATCAATGTGCTAAGCTAACAAATGGGTCATGTCCATCACATCATTCTCCTAATGATGTGATCCTGTTATCAAATGACAACTCATGTCCATGGTTAGGAAACCTTAACCATCTTTGATCAACGAGCTAGCCAAGTAGGGGCTCACTAGGGCCACAGTGTTTGTCTATGTATTCACTGTTGGAAATATGCCCTAGAGGCAATAATAAATTGGTTATTATTATATTTCCTTGTTCATGATAATCGTTTATTATCCATGCTAGAATTGTATTGATAGGAAACTCAGATACATGTGTGGATACATAGACAACACCATGTCCCTAGTAAGCCTCTAGTTGACTAGCTCGTTGATCAATAGATGGTTACGGTTTCCTGACCATGGACATTGGATGTCGTTGATAACGGGATCACATCATTAGGAGAATGATGTGATGGACAAGACCCAATCCTAAGCCTAGCACAAGATCGTGTAGTTCGTTTGCTCAGAGCTTTTCTAATGTCAAGTATCATTTCCTTAGACCATGAGATTGTGCAACTCCCGGATACCGTAGGAATGCTTTGGGTGTACCAAACGTCACAACGTAACTGGGTGGCTATAAAGGTGCACTACAGGTATCTCCGGAAGTGTCTGTTGGGTTGGCACGAATCGAGACTGGGATTTGTCACTCCGTGTAAACGGAGAGGTATCTCTGGGCCCACTCGGTAGGACATCATCATAATGTGCACAATGTGACCAAGGAGTTGATCATGGGATGATGTGTTACGGAACGAGTAAAGAGACTTGCCGGTAACGAGATTGAACAAGGTATCGGGATACCGACGATCGAATCTCGGGCAAGTAACATACTGATGGACAAAGGGAATTGAATACGGGATTGATTGAATCCTCGACATCGTGGTTCATCCGATGAGATCATCGTGGAACATGTGGGAGCCAACATGGGTATCCAGATCCCGCTGTTGGTTATTGACCGGAGAGTCGTCTCGGTCATGTCTACATGTCTCCCGAACCCGTAGGGTCTACACACTTAAGGTTCGGTGACGCTAGGGTTATAGAGATATTAGTATGCGGTAACCCGAAAGTTGTTCGGAGTCCCGGATGAGATCCCGGACGTCACGAGGAGTTCCGGAATGGTCCGGAGGTAAAGATTTATATATGGGAAGTCTTATTTTGGTCGCCGGAAAGGTTTCGCATTTTATCGGTATTGTACCGGGAGTGCCGAAAGGGGTCCGGGGGTCCACCAAGGGGGTCCACCAGCCCCGGGGGGCCACATGGGCTGTAGGGGGTGCGCCTTGGCCTATATGGGCCAAGGGCACCAGCCCCAAGAGGCCCATGCGCTAAGAGATAAGGAAAAGGGAGAGTCCTAAAGGGGGAAGGCACCTCCGAGGTGCCTTGGGGGGGAAGGACTCCTCCCTGGCCGCACCCTTCCTTGGAGGAAGGGCCAAGGCTGCGCCCCCCTCTCCCTTGGCCCTATATATAGTGGGGGGAAGGGAGGGTAGCAATACCTAAGCCCTGGCGCCTCCCTCTCCCTCCCGTGACACATCTCCCTCCTCCCGCAGCGCTTGGCGAAGCCCTGTTGGAATCCCGCTACTTCCACCACCACGCCGTCGTGCTGCTGGATCTCCATCAACCTCTCCTCCCCCCTTGCTGGATCAAGAAGGAGGAGACGTCGCTGCTCCGTACGTGTGTTGAACGCGGAGGTGCCGTCCGTTCGGCGCTAGGATTATCGGTGATTTGGATCACGACGAGTACGACTCCATCAACCCCGTTCTCTTGAATGCTTCCGCTCGCGATCTACAAGGGTATGTAGATGCACTCCCCTTCCCCTCGTTGCTAGATTACTCCATAGATTGATCTTGGTGATGCGTAGAAAATTTTGAATTTCTGCTACGTTCCCCAACATTCACATATGTATTAAGGTTTTCGATCAATACAATTCTAGCATGAATAATAAACATTTATCATGAATAAGGAAATATAAAATACCAACTTTATTATTGCCTGTAGGGCATATTTCCTTCAGTCTCCCACTTGCACTAGAGTCAGTAATCTAGTTCACATCGCCATGTGATTTAACACCAATAGTTCACATATTTATGTGATTAACACCCATAGTTCACATCGCCATGTGACCAACACTCAAAGGGTTTACTAGAGTCAATAATCTAGTTCACATCGCTATGTGATTAACACCCAAAGAGTACTAAGGTGTGATCATGTTTTGCTTGTGAGAGAAGTTTTAGTCAACGGGTCTGCCACATTCAGATCCGTATGTATTTTGCAAATTTCTATGTCTACAATGCTCTACATGGAGCTACTCTAGCTTATTGCTCCCACTTTCAATATGTATCTAGATCGAGACTTAGAGTCATCCAGATCGGTGTCAAAACTTGCATCGACATAACTCTTCACGACGAACTCTTTATCACCTCCATAACCGAGGAATATTTCCTTAGTCCTCTAAGGATAATTTTGACCGCTGTCCAGTGATGTACTCCTGGATCACTATGGTACCTCCTTGCCAAACTCATGGCAAGGTACACAAATAGGTCTGGTACACAACATGGCATACTTTATAGAACCTATGGCTGAGGCATAGGGAATGACTTTCATTCTCTCTCTATCTTATGCCGTGGTCGGGCTTTGAATCTTACTCAACTTCACACCTTACAATACAGGCAAGAACTCCTTCTTTGGCTGATCCATTTTAAACTCCTTCAAAATCTTGTCAAGGTATGTACTCATTGAAAAATCTTATCAAGCGCCTTGATCTATCTTTATAGATCTTGATGCCTAATATATAAGCAGCTTCACCGAGGTCTTTCATTGAAAAATTCTTATTCAAGTAGCCTTTTATGCTATCTAGAAATTCCATATCATTTCCAATCAACAATATGTCATCCACATATAATATCAGAAATGCTACAGAGCTCCCACCCACTTTCTTGTAAATACAGGCTTCACCATAAGTCTGTACAAAATCATATGCTTTGATTACCTTATCAAAGCGTATATTCCAACTCCGAGATGCTTGCACCAGTCGATAGATGGATCGCTAGAGTTTGCAAACTTTGTTAGCACCTTTAGGATCGACAAAACCTTTTGGTTGCATCATATAAAACTCTTCTTTAAGAAATCTATTAAGGAATGCAGTTTTGACATCCATTTGCTAGATTTCATAAAATGTGGCAATTGCTAACATGATTCGGACAGACTTAAGCATCACTATGAGTGAGAAAATCTCATCGTAGTCAACACCTTGAACTTGTCAAAAACCCTTTTGCGACAAGTCGATCTTAGTAGATAGTAACACTACCATCAGCGTCCGTCTTCCTCTTGAAGATCCATTTATTCTCAATGGCTTGCCGATCATCGGGCAAGTCCACCAAAGTCCACACTTTGTTCTCATGCATGGATCCTATCTCAGATTTCATGGCCTCAAGCCATTTATCGGAATCATGGCTCATCATAGCTTCTTCATAGTTCGTAGGTTCGCCATGGTCTAGTAACATGACTTCCAGAATAGGATTACCCTACCACTCTGGTGCCGATCGTGCTCTGGTTGACCTACGAGGTTTAGTAGTAACTTGATCTGAAGTTTCATGATCATCATCACTGGCTTCCTCTCTAGTTGGTGTAGGCATCACTGGAACGGTTTCCTGTGATGAGCTACTTTCCAATTGGAGAGAAGGTACAATTACCTCATCAAGTTCTACTTTCCTCCCACTCACTTCTTTCGAGAGAAACTCCTTCTCTATAAAGTTTCCATTCTTGGCAACAAAAATCTTGCCTTCGGTTTTGTGGTAGAAGGTGTACCCAATTGGTTCCTTAGGGTATCCTATGAAGACACACTTCTCCGATTTGGGTTCGAGCTTATCAGGTTGAAGCCTTTTGACATAAGTTTCGCAACCCCGAACTTTAAGAAATGACAACTTAGGTTTCTTGCCAAACCACGGTTCCTATGGTGTTATCTCAACGGATTTAGATGGTTCCCTATTTAATGTGAATGCGGCTGTCTCTAATGCACAACCCCAAAATGATAGTGGTAAATTGGTAAGAGACATCATAGAACGCACCATATCCAATAAAATATTGTTATGTGATACGTCCATTTTGCATCATGTTTTCTTACTGTTATTTATGCTATTTTTATCCATAATAATGCTTTTTGGAGTAATTCTAATGCCTTTTCTCTCATAATTTTCAAGATACACACCAAGAGGAGAATTTCGGCAGCTGGAAATATGGACCTGGAAAAGCTACGTAGAGCCACCTATTCTGCACAAATCCAAACAAGCTGAAACTTCACAGAGATTTTTTATGGAATATTTGAGGAATATTGGAGCAAATAACTACCAGAGGGGGCCCTCCAGGTGGGCACAACCCACCTGGGCGCGCCAGGCAGCCCAGGCGCGCCCTGGTGGGTTGTGCTCACCCAGGCCCACCTCCGGTGCCCATCTTCTGGTATATAGGTCATTTTGACCTAGAAAAAATAAGGAGAGGACTTTCAGGACGGAGTGCCGCCGTCTCGAGGCGGAACTTTGGCTGGAGCACTTTTGCCCTCCGGCGGAGTGATTTCGCCGGTGGAAATTCCCTCCCGGAGGGGGAAATCATCGTCATCATCATCACCAACAACTCTCCCATCTTGGGGAGGGCAATCTCCATCAACATCTTCAACAACACCATCTCATCTCAAACCCTAGTTCATCTCTTGTGTTCAATCTTGTTACCGGAACTATAGATTGGTGCTTGTGGGTGATTAGTAGTGTTGATTACATCTTGTAGTTGATTACTAAATGGTTTATTTGGTGGAAGATTATATGTTCAGATCCATTATGCTATTTAATACCCCTTTGATCTTGAGCAGGATTATCATTGGTGAGTAGTTACTTTTGTTCTTGAGGTCACGAGAGAAATCATGTTGCAAGTAATCATGTGAACTTGATATGTGTTCAATATTTTGATATTATGTATGTTGTGATTCCCTTAGTGGTGTCATGTGAACGTCGACTACATGACACTTCACCATATTTGGGCCTAAGGGAATGCATTGTGGAGTAGCAATTAGATGATGGGTTGCGAGAGTGACAGAAGCTTAAACCCCAGTTTATGCGCTATTCCGTAAGGGACCGATTGGACCCAAAAGTTTAATGCTATGGTTAGAATTCATTCTTAATACCTTTCTGATAGTTGCGGATGCTTGCGGGAGGGTTAATCATAAGTAGGAGGCTTGTTCAAGTAAGAACAACACCTAAGCACCGGTCCACCCACATATCAAATTATTAAAGTACCGAACACGAATTAAACCAACATGATGAAAGTGACTAGATGAAATTCCCGTGTACCCTCAAGAACGCTTTGCTTATCATAAGAGACCATTTTGGCCTGTCCTTTGCCTCAAAAGGATTGGGATACCTTGCTGCACTTTTGTTACTACTACCATTACTTGCTCGTTACAAATTATCTTGCTATCAAACTACTCCGCTACTTCCAATTTCAGCACTTGCAGACATTACCTTACTGAAAACTACTTGTCATTTCCTTCTGCTCCTCGTTGGGTTCGACACTCTTAATTATCGAAAAGAGCTACAATTGATCCCCTATACTTGTGGGTCATCAAGGCTATTTTCTCGCGCCGTTGCCGGGGAGTGAAGCGCCTTTGGTAAGGAAACATTTATATAGTGTGCTGAAATTTATTGTCACTTGTTACTATGGAAAACAATCCTTTGAGGGGTTTGTTCGGGGTATCTTCACCTCGTCCGGAACCACAATTAGCTTCCCCTCAACCTAGTGCACCTACTGAAAATATTGAATATGAAATTCCTTCGGGTATGATAGAACAACTGCTAGCTAATCCTTATGTAGGAGATGGAACCGAACATCCTGATATGCACTTGATATATGCAGAACAAATTTGTGGATTGTTTAAGCTTGCAGGTTTACAAGGGATGAAGTTATGAAAAAGGTTTTCCTTTTATCTTTGAAGGGAAAAGCATTGGGATGGTATAGGCTATGCGATGATATTGGATCTTGGAATTGGATTTGATTGAAATTAGAATTTCACCAAAAAAATATCCTATGCATCTAGTTCATCGTGATCGGAATTATATATATAATTTTTGGCCTCGTGATGGAGAAAGTATCGCTCTAGCTTGGGGAGGCTTAAGTCAATGTTATATTCATGCCCCAATCATGAGCTCTCAAGAGAAATTATTATCCAGAATTTTTATGCTCGGCTTTCTCGTAATGATCAAACCATGCTTGATACTTCTTGTGCTGGTTCTTTTATGAAGAAGACTATTGAATTCCGGTGGGATCTTTTGGAAAGAATTAAACGCAAATTTGAATATTGGGAACTCGAGAAGATAAAGAGTCAGGTATTAAGCTTAAGTATGATTGTGTTAAATCTTTTTTGGATACCGATGCTTTTCAAAAATTTAGCACTAAATATGGACTTGACTCTGAGATAGTAGCCTCCTTTTGTGAATCATTTGCTACTCATGTTGAACTCCCTAAAGAGAAATGGTTTAAATATCACCCACCTATTAAAGAAGAAATCAAAGAACCGGTACCAGTTAAAGAAGAAACTATACTTTACAATGTTGCTCCAGTTGTTCCTTCCGCTTATATTGAGAAACCACCTTTTCCTGTTAGGATAAAGTAACATGATAAAGTTTCAACTGTGGTTAACAAAAGCAATATTAGAACACCTAAACCTGATGAACAAATCAAAGTAGAACCTAGTGTTGCTATGGTTAAAGATCTCCTAGAAGAAGATATGGATGGGCATGTTATTTACTTCTGTGAAGAAGCTATTAGAATTGCCAAACCTGATAAAAAGGATAAACAAAGACATGTTGTTGGCGTGCCTGTCATCTCAGTTCAAATAGGAGATCACTGTTATCATGGTTTATGTGACATAGGTGCTAGTGTGAGTGTTATCCCTTACACCTTATATCAAGAAATTATGAATGACATAGCACCCGCAGAGATAGAAGACATAGATGTTACTATTAAACTTGCTAATAGAGACACTATATCACCAATTGGGATTGTTAGAGAAGTTGAAGTCTTGTGTGGGAAAATAAAATACCCTACTGATTTTCTTGTTCTTGGTTCCCCAGAAGATGACTTTTGTCCCATTATCTTTGGTAGACCTTTCTTGAACACCGTTAATACTAGAATAGATTGTGAGAAACAAACTGTCGGTGTTAGTTTTGGTGATGAATCGCATGAGTTTAATTTTTCCAAATTTAGTAGAAAACTTCATGAAAAAGAATTGCCTTGTAAAGATGAATTAACTGGTCTTGCTTCTATTGTTGTGCCTCCTACTGATCCACTAGAACAATATTTGCTAGACCATGAAAATGATTTACATATGCATGAAAGAAATAAAATAGATAAGATTTTCTTTGAACAACGTCCTCTGCTTAAACATAATTTGCCTATTAAAACTCTAGGAGGTCCTCCTCCACCTAAAGGTGATCCCATGTTTGAATTAAAATAATTGCCAGACACTTTTAAATATGCTTATCTTGATGAAAAGAAGATATATCCTATTATTATTAGTGCTAACCTTTCAGAACATGAAGAAGAAAGATTATTGAAAGTTCTAAGGAAGCACCCAGCTGCTATTGGGTATACTCTAGATGATTTAAAGGGCATTAATCCCACTCTATGTCAGCACAAAATTAATATGGAACCTGATGCTAAATCCGTTGTTGATCACCAACGTGGGTTAAATCCAAAGATGAAAGAGGTGGTAAGAACGGAAATATTAAAACTTCTGGAAGCAGGTATAATCTATCCCATAGCTGATAGTAGATGGGTAAGTCCTGTTCATTGTGTCCCTAAGAAAGGAGGTATAACTGTTGTTCCTAATGATAAGAATGAACTTATTCCACAAAGAATTGTTACAAGCTATAGATGGTAATTGATGTTAGAAAATTAAACAAAGCAACTAGAAAAGATCATTACCCTTTGCCTTTTATTGATCAAACGCTTGAAAGATTATCTAAGCACACACAGTTTTGCTTCCTTGATGGATATTCTGGTTTTTCACAAATACCTGTTTCTCAGCCTAATCAAGAAAAGATCACTTTTACTTGTCCCTTTGGAACTTATGCTTATAGACGTATGAATTTTGGTTTATGTAATGCACCTGCTACCTTTCAAAGATGTATGACTGCTATATTCTCTGACTTTTGTGAAAAGATTGTTGAGGTTTTCATGGATGATTTTTTCGTTTATGGGAAATCTTTTGATGATTGTTTAAGCAATCTTGATCGAGTTTTGCAGAGATGTGAACAAAGAAATCTTGTCTTGAATTGGGAGAAGTGCCACTTTATGGTTAATGAAGGTATTGTCTTGGGTCATAAAATTTCTGAAAGAGGTATTGAAGTGGACAAAGCTAAGGTTGATGCAATTGAGAAAATGCCATGTCCGAAAGATATAAAAGGTATTCGTAGTTTCTTAGGTCATGCTGGTTTCTATAGGAGATTTATCAAAGACTTTTCTAAAATTTCTAGGCCTCTTACGAGTCTTTTGCAAAAGGATATTCCTTTTGTTTTTGATGATGATTGTTTAGAAGCCTTTGAAACACTCAAGAAAACCTTAATTTCTGCACCTATTGTTCAACCACCTGATTGGAACTTGCCTTTTGAAATTATGTGTGATGCCAGTGATTATGCTGTTAGTGCTGTTCTAGGAGAAAGAGTTGATAAGAAATTGAATGTTATTCATTATGCTACTAAAACTCTAGACAGTGCTCAACGAAACTATGCTACTACTGAAAAAGAATTCTTAGCAGTGGTGTTTGCTTGTGATAAATTTAGACCTTATATTGTTGATTCCAAAGTAATTGTTCACACTGATCATGCCGCTATTAAATATCTTATGGAAAAGAAAGATGCTAAACCTAGACTTATTCGATGGGTTCTCTTGTTACAAGAGTTTGATTTACATATCATTGATAGAAAAGGAGCTGAGAACCCCGTAGCTGATAATTTGTCTAGGCTTGAAAATGTGCCTGATGACCCACTACCTATTGATGATAGTTTTCATGATGAGCAGTTAGCTGCAATAAATGTTTCTCATAGTACTCCTTGGTATGCTGACTATGCTAATTACATTGTTGCTAAATATTTACCACCGAGCTTTACATACCAACAAAACAAAAAAATTCTTCTATGATTTAAGACATTACTTTTGGGATGACCCACATCCTTATAAAGAAAGAGTAGATGGTATTATTAGACGTTGTGTACCTGAGCATGAACAGGGACAAATCCTACGGAAATGTCACTCCGAAGCTTATGGGGGGCATCATGCTGGAGATAGAACTGCTCACAAGGTATTGCAATCTGGATTTTATTGGCTTACTCTCTTCAAGGATGCCCGCAAGTTCGTATTATCTTGTGATGAATGTCAAAGAATAGGTAATATCGGTAAGCGTGAAGAAATGCCTATGAACTATTCACTTGCTATTGAACCATTTGATGTTTGGGGATTTGATTACATGGGACCTTTTCCTTCCTCTAATGGGTATACACATATTTTGGTTGATGTTGATTATGTTACTAAATGGGTAGAAGCTATTCCAACCAGTAGTGCTGATCCCAACACCTCTATTAAAATGCTTAAGGAAGTTATTTTCCCAAGGTTTGGAGTTCCTAGATATTTAATGAATGATGGTGGTTCACACTTTATTCATGGTGATTTCCGTAAAATGCTTGCCAAGTATGATGTTAACCATAGAATTGCATCACCCTATCATCCTCAATCTAGTGGTCAAGTTGAACTTAGCAACAGAGAAATAAAATTAATTTTGCAAAAGACTATCAATAGGTCCAGGAAGAATTGGTCTAAGAAATTAGATTATGCACTTTGGGCTTATAGAACAACATATAGAAATCCTATGGGTATGTCTCCTTATAAAATGGTTTATGGAAAAGCTTGTCATTTGCCTCTTGAGTTAGAACATAAAGCATATTGGGCAGTCAAAGAACTCAACTATGATTTCAAACTTGCCGGAGAAAAGAGGTTATTTGATATTAGCTCATTAGATGAATGGAGAACCCAAGCTTATGAGAATGCAAAATTATTCAAAGAAAAAGTTAAAAGATGGCATGAAAAAAGAATCCAATAGCATGAGTTTAAAGTCGGAGAATATGTTCATTTGTACAACTCTCGTTTCAGATTCTTTGCAGGAAAACTCCTCTCAAAATGGGATGGCCCATATGTTATCGAGGAGGTTTATCCGTCTGGAGCCATCAAAATAAATAATGCCGAAGGTACTAACCCAAAGGTTGTCAATGGGAAACGAATAAAACATTATATCTCAGGTACGCCTATTAATGTTGAAAGCAATATTATCCAAACTTTGACACCGGAAGAACACATAAAAGAGTCCTTCCGGAACACTCCAAAATCGTGAAAATAAGGAGGTACGTAATACAGTAAGTAAACGGACTCTGAAAAATCCGCAAAAATATTTTCTGTCAGTGGAATATTTATAAAAATAGGAAAATAAGAAACTTCCAAGAAGCGTACCCTGGTGGGCACAAGAAACCAGGGCGCGCCAGGCAAGCCTCGCGCGCCCAGGTGGGTTGTGCCCACCTGGGACACTTTCTGGAATCCATTTTTCTTCCGTATGCTTGTCCTCCAAGATAAAAAAAATCTATGTATACTCCCCGAACCTGTTGATCACAATATCGCGGAGAAATCTTCTGTTCTCTTTTCTTGCTGTTTTTTGCGCAGTTCTGAAAAATATGTCATCCCAAGACTCTGACGGAGAGAACTATGTCTCATATCTCATTGCTAACCCAAAGACCTGTGGGGACCTATCTCCTTATGGTCGAACAACAGATGACGAGGAGGATGTTCACTTGATGAGGATCGATGATTCAAGCTCGGAGGAGGAGGATGTTCCTCTTCCTCAACCTGGGGATATGCATGTGGAGTTCAAGAAGTCAAGTCTCCCTAAAAGAGCTAACCAGTCTAAAAACCAATCTATTCCTTTTCGTTTTCGGCAGAAAAGCAAAGGGGATTTATGTGACAAGATCTTGAAGCTGGAGTTGGATGTCGATGATTTGAAGGAGGAAATTGCTCTCCTCAACTACAATATGAAAATGTTGAGGGCACAATTGCCATCACCACCATCATCTTCTTCACCACCAAAAGAGAATTAAGTATCGGGTATGGGCACTCCCCTTGGCTTCCGCCAAGCTTGAGGGAGGTGCCCCGGTATCGTATCATCCCACTACCTTTTCGCTTTTACTATTTTAGTTCGATCTTTTGCTTTCGATGAATAAAAGTTTAGATCGATCCTTTCTTCTTTGATAGTTTACTTAGTGATCTATCCTTGAAATCGTGTGCAAGATATATAATAAAGTTAGTTTGATTTTTTGCTTTCTTTACTTTCATGTTGAAAATAAAAGAAAGGAAATAAGGAAGAAAAAGGGAAAGGAAATAAATAAAAAGGAAAGAAATAATCAAGAAGATCATATACTAATCTTATGGTAGGTGATGGCACCACATAAGGAAAAGTATAAGTAGAAAATTTTATTAGAGATTGGCAAACATAGCATTAGTCAATGATGCAACTCGTGGAAGAATTAATAAGGGAAGAGAAGACTCACATATAAATAAACTATCCTAGAAATATTTCGTGATTGTGAGCCCTCATCAAAATATTATATGCCAAAATTGTTGACGTTGGACAAGGAAGACAACTTAATGGTTTGTGTTTGTTTATATTCACATAGAAGTCATATTGTCATAGATCCTTCAACATGTGGTGCTTGCCCCCTATCTTTGCTAGCCAAAAATTCTGCACTAAGTAGAGATACTACTTGTGCATCCAAAAACCCTTAAACCCAAATCTTATCTCCAAGAGTCCACCATACCTACCTAGGGATTGAGCAAGATCCCTCAAGTAAGTTATCATCGGTGCAAAAAGGCATTAAAAATTGCTTCTAAATGTTTGAGATCATTTAGTGTAAGAGAAAATTAAGCCTTGCACGAACTTGTGATGGTGAAGAATAAAAGTGACAGACTGCATAATAAAGGTCGCTATCACAAGGGGCAATGAAACGTGATGTTCTTTTGCACTAAGGGGTTGAGCATACAAACAAATAAGCGCATCTGCTTCCCTCTACGAAGGGCCTATCTTTTACTTTTATGTATTTACTTTTATGCAAGGAGTCAAAGTTTTCCTTCTATTCCTTTTTTATTTTTCTCCTTTGGCAATCATCATGTGGTGAGGAAAGATCTAGGCACATATGTCCAGTTGAATATAGATAGCATGAGTTATTATTGTTGACATCACCCTTGAGGTGAATACGTTGGGAGGCGAAACTATAAGACCCTATCTTTCTAAGTGTCCGGTTGAAACGTTTTGCTCATGTGTATGCGGTGAGTGTTAGCAATCATAGAAGACTATATGATGGTTTTGAGTACGTGGACTTGCCTAAAGGCTCCGATACGTGACCCTTCCTGAAAAGATGATGAATTGTAGTTGCAAAGTTGACTGAGAACATAGTTTGTTGGTTTCTAATAGAGTTTTTGCTTTATACTTCAATTGTGTGATGAGCTGTTACTTATTCATGAGAAGTATATGATAAAAGTTCTATGGCAAAAGTCCTATGTTTAAATTTGTTGCTGTTATAATAATCTACATGATGCTTCTATGCCCGTATTTTGTTTTTATCGACACCTCTCTCTCAAAGCATGTGGACATGTTTTTCGATTTGAGTTTTTGCTTGAGGGAAAACGAGGTCTAAGCTTGGGGGGGTTGATACATCCATTTTGCATCATGCTTTCTTACTGTTATTTATGATGTTTTTATCCATAATAATGCTTTTTGGAGTAATTCTAATGCCTTTTTCTCTCATAATTTGCAAGGTGCACACCAAGAGGGAGAATTCCGGCATCTGGAAATCTGGACCTGGAAAAGCTACGTCAGGCCACCTATTCTGCAAAACTCCAAACAAGCTAAAACTTCACAGAGATTTTTATGGAATATTTGAGGAATATTGGAGCAAATAACTACCAGAGGGGGCCCACCAGGTGGGCACAACCCACTTGGGCGTGCCAGGCAGCCCAGGCGCGCCCTAGTGGGTTGTGCTCACCCAGGCCCACCTCCGGTGCCCATCTTCTGGTATATAGGTCATTTTGACCTAGAAAAAATAAGGAGAGGACTTTCGGGACGGAGCGCCGCTGTCTCGAGGCGGAACTTGGGCAGGAGGACTTTTGCCCTCCGGCGGAGCGATTCCGCCGGGGGAACTTCCCTCCGGAGGTGGAAATCATCGTCATCATCATCGCCAACAACTCTCCCGTCTCGGGGAGGGCAATCTCCATCAACATCGATCTTCAACAGCACCATCTCATCTCAAACCCTAGTTCATCTCTTGTGTTCAATCTTGTTACCGGAACTATAGATTGGTGCTTGTGGGTGACTAGTAGTGTTGATTACATCTTGTAGTTGATTACTATATGGTTTATTTGGTGCAAGATTATATGTTCAGATCCATTATGCTATTTAATACCCCTCTGATCTTGAGCATGATTATCATTTGTGAGTAGTTACTTTTGTTCTTGAGGTCACGAGAGAAATCATGTTGCAAGTTATCATGTGAACTTGATATGTGTTTGATATTTTGAATGTATGTATGTTGTGATTCCCTTAGTGGTGTCATGTGAACGTCGACTACATGACACTTCACCATATTTTGGCCTAATGGAATGCATTGTGGAGTAGCACTTAGATGATGGGTTGCGAGAGTGACAGAAGCTTAAACCCCAGTTTATGCGCTATTCCGTAAGGGACCGATTGGACCCAAAAGTTTAATGCTATGGTTAGAATTCATTCTTAATACTTTTCTCGTAGTTGCGGATGCTTGCGGGAGGGTTAATCATAAGTAGGAGGTTTGTTCAAGTAAGAGCAACACCTAAGCACCGGTCCACCCACATATCAAATTATCGAAGTACCGAACACGAATTAAACCAACATGATGAAAGTGACTAGATGAAATTCCCGTGTACCCTCATGGACGCTTTGCTTATCATAAGAGACCATTTTGGCCTGTCCTTTGCATCAAAAGGATTGGGATACCTTGCTGCACTTTTGTTACTACTACCGTTACTTGCTCGTTACAAATTATCTTGCTATCAAACTACTCCGCTACTTACAATTTCAGCACTTGCACACATTACTTACTGAAAACTACTTGTCATTTCCTTCTGCTCCTCGTTGGGTTCGACACTCTTACTTATCGAAAAGAGCTACAATTGATCCCCTATACTTGTGGGTCATCATTATGACATTCGGACACACCATTACGCTGTGGTGTTCCAGGTGACGTGGGTTGTTGAACTATTCCACATTGTTTTAAATGAAGGCCAAACTCGTAACTCAAATATTCGCCTCCGCGATCAGATCGTAGAAACTTTATTTTCTTGTTATGATGATTCTCCACTTCACTCTGAAATTCTTTGAACTTTTCAGATGTTTAAGACTTGGGTTTCATTAAGTAGATATACCCATATCTGCTCAAATCATCTGTGAAGGTCAGAAAATAATGATACCCGCCATGAGTCTCAACACTCATTGGACCGCAGACGTATGTATTATTTCTAATAAGTCAGTGGCTCGCTCCATTGTTCCGGAGAATGGAGTTTTAGTCATCTTGCCCATGAGGCATGGTTTGCAAGTATCAAATGATTCATAATCAAGTGATTCCAAAAGCCCATCTGCATGCAGTTTCTTCATGCGCTTTACACCAATATGACCTAAACGGCAGTGCCACAAATATGTTGCACTATCATTATCAACTTTGCATCTTTTGGCATCAATATTATGAATATGTGTATTACTACGATCGAGATTCAATAAACCATTGACATTGGGTGTATGACCATAGAAGGTTTTATTCATGTAAACAGAACAACAATTATTCTCTAACTTAAATGAATAACCGTATTGCAATAAACATGATCTAATCATATTCATGCTAAACGCAAACACCAAATAACATTTATATAGGTTCAATACTAATCCCGAATGTAGAGTGAGTGTGCGATGTTGATCATATCAACCTTGGAATCAATTCCAACATTCATCGTCACCTCTCCCTTAACTAGTCTTTGTTTATTCTGCAACTCCTGTTTCGAGTTACTAATCTTAGCAACTGAACCGGTATCAAATACCCAGGGGTTACTACGAACACTAGTAAAGTACACATCAATAACATGTATATCAAATATACTTTTGTTCACTTTGCCATCCTTCTTATCTGCCAAGTATTTGGGGTAGTTCCGGTTCTAGGACCATTTCCTTTGCAGTTGAAGCACTCAGTTTCTGGCTTGGGTCTAGCTTTGGGCTTCTTCACAGGAGTGGCAACTTGCTTGCCATTCTTCTTGAAGTTCCCTTTTATTTCCCTTTGCCCTTTTTCTTGAAACTAGTGGTCTTGTTAACCATCAACACTTGATGCTCTTTCTTGATTTCTACCTTTGCCGATTTCAGCATCACGAAGAGCTCGGGAATTATTTTCGTCATCCCTTGCATAATATAGTTCATCACGAAGTTCTAGAAGCTTGGTGATAGTGACTAGAGAACTCTGTCAATCACTATCTTATCTTGAAGATTAACTCCCACTTGATTCAAGCGATTGTAGTACCCAGACATTCTGAGTACATGCTCACTGGTTGAGCTATTCTCCTCCATCTTGCAGGCAAAGTACTTGTCAGAGGTCTCATACCTCTCGATATGGGCATGAGTCTGAAATACCAATTTCAGCTCTTGGAACATCTCATATGCTCTGTGGCATTCAAAACATTTTTGAAGTCCCGGTTCTAAGTCGTAAAGCATGGCCCACTAAACTATCAAGTAGTTATCATACCGAGCTTGTCAAACGTTCATAACATCTCCATCAGCTCCTGCAACAGGTCTGTCACCTAGCGGTGCATCATGGACATAATTCTTCTGTGCAACAATGAGGATAATCCTCAGTTCACGGACCCAGTCCGCATCATTGCTACTATCATCTTTCAACTTAGTTTTCTCTAGGAACATATCAAAAACATAGGGGAGCTACAACGCGAGCTATTGATCTACAACATAATTTGTAAATAATATCAGGACTAAGTTCATGATAAATTAAGTTCAATTAATCAAATTACTTAAGAACTCCCACTTAGATAGACATCCCTCAAGTCATCTAAATGATATGTGATCCAAATCAACTAAACCATGTCCGATCATCACGTGAGATGGAGTAGTCATCAATGGTGAACATTTCTATGTTGATCATATCTACTCTATGATTCACGTTCGACCTTTTGGTCTCCAGTGTTCCGAGGCCATGTCTGTACATGCCAGGCTCGTCAAGTTTAACCCGAGTATTCTGCATGTGCAAAACTGTCTTGCACCCGTTGTATGTGAACATAGATTCTATCACACCCGATCATCACGTGGTGCCTCAACACGACGAACTGTCTAAACGGTGCATACTCAGGGAGAACACTTATACCTTGAAATTTTTAGTTAAGGGATCATCTTATAATGCTACCATCGTACTAAGCAAAATAAGATGCATAAAAGATAAACATCACATGCAATCAAAATATGTGACATGATATGGCCATCATCATCTTGTGCTTTTGATCTCCATCTCCAAAGCATCGTCATGATCTCCCATCGTCACCGGTTCGACACCTTGATCTCCATCGTAGTGTCGTGGTCATCTCACCAGCTATTGCTTCTACAACTATCGCTAACGCATAGTGATAAAGTAAAGCAATTACATGGCACTTGCATTTCATACAATAAAGAGACAACCATAAGGCTCCTGCCGGTTGTCAGATATCTTACAAAACATGATCATCACATAGTGATAAAGTAAGGCAATTACATGGCACTTGCATTTCATACACTAAAGAGACAACCATAAGGCTCCTGCCGGTTGTCAGATATCTTAAAAAACATGATCATCTCATACAATAACTTATATCACATCATGTCTTGACCATATGACATCGCAACATGCCCTGCAAAAACAAGTTTGACGTCCTCTACTTTGTTGTTGCAAGTTTTACGTGGCTACTACGGGCTTCTAGCAAGAACCATTCTTACCTACGCAAAAACCACAATGGTGTTTCATCAAGTTTGCTATTTTAACCTTCTTCAAGGACCGGTCGCAGTCAAATTCGATTCAAATAAAGTAGGAGAAACAGACACCCGCCAGCCACCTTTATGCAAAACTAGTTGCATGTCTGTCGGTGGAACCGGTCTCATGTGCATGGACATGTAAGGTTGGTCCGGGCCGCTTCATCCCACAATACCGCCGAATCAAAATAAGACGTTGGTGGTGAGCAGTATGACTATCACCGCCCACAACTCTTTGTGTTCTACTCGTGCATATCATCTACGCATAGACCTGGCTCAGATGCCACTGTTGGGAAACATAGCATGCAATTTCAAAAAAATTCCTACGCTCATGCAAGATCTATCTAGGAGATGCATAGCAACGAGGGGGAGAGTTTGTCCACGTACCCTCGTAGACCGAAAGCGGAAGCGTTTGACAACGCGGTTGATGTAGTCAAACTTTTTCTAGCTCTGACCGATCAAGCACCGAACGTACGGCACCTCCGAGTTCTGCACACGTTCAGCTCGATGACGCCCCTCGCCTTCTTGATCCAGCAAGGTGTCGAGGTAGTAGATGAGTTCCGTCATCATGACGGCGTGGTGACGGTGATGGTGAAGTGGTTCTTGCAGGGCTTCGCCTAAGCACCGCAAAACTATGACCGAGGGTGTAAACTGTGGAGGGGGGCGCAGCACACGGCTAACGATTGTTGTTGTGTGTTCTAGGCGCCACTCCCCACGTATATATAGGTGGGAGGGGGAGGGGAGCATCACGGGGGCGCCCCAAGTAGGAGGAATCCTACTTGGGGCCCTCCCCAATTCGGCCTCCCCCCTTCCTTTTTTGCCGGAGAGAAAAGGGAAGGGGGAAGGGAGAAAGGAAGGGGGGCCGAACCCCCCTTGTTCCTTCTCAAATTCGGCCTCCTGTCTAAGGGGGGCGCCACCCCTTGTGGGCTGGTGTGCTCCTCTCTTATGGCCCATATGACCCATATCTCCCCCCCGAGGTTCCAGTAACCCCCCAGTACTCCGATAAATATCCGATACATTCCGGAACACTTCCGATGTCCGAATACCATCATCCTATATATCAATCTTTACCTCTCGACCATTTCGAGACTCCTCGTCATGTCCATGATCTCATCCGGGACTCCAAACAACGTTCGGTCACCAAATCACATAACTCATATAATACAAAATCATCATCGAACGTTAAGCGTGCGGACCCTACGGGTTCGAGAACTATGTAGACATGACCGAGACACCTCTCCGGCCAAACACCAATAGCGGAACCTGGATGCTCATATTGGCTCCTACATATTCTACGAAGACCTTTATCGATCGAACCGTTATGACAACATACGTAATTCCCTTTGTCATTGGTATGTTACTTGCCCGAGATTCAATCGTCGGTATCTTCATACCTAGTTCAATCTCATTACCGGCAAGTCTCTTTACTCGTTCCGTAATACATCATCCCGCAACTAACTCATTAGTCACTTTGCTTGCAAGGCTTCTTATGATGTGTATTACCGAGAGGGCCCAAAGATACCTCTCCGATTCTCAGAATGACAAATCCTAATCTCGATCTATGCCAACCCAACAAACACCTTCGGAATACCTACAGAGCATCTTTATAATCACCCAGTTATGTTGTGACGTTTGATAGCACATAAGGTATTCCTCCAGTATCTGGGAGTTGCATAATCTCATAGTTGAAGGAATATGCATTTGACATGAAGAAAGCAATAGCAATAAAACTGAACGATCAATATGCTCAGCTAAGGGATGGGTCATGTCCATCACATCATTCTCCTAATGATGTCATCACATCATTCTCCTAATGATGTGATCCTGTTATCAAATGATAATTCATGTCCATGGTTAGGAAACCTTAACCATCTTTTATCAACCAGCTAGTCAAGTAGAGGCTCACTAGGGACACAGTGTTTGTCTATGTATTCACACATGTATTAAGGTTTCCGATCAATACAATTCTAGCATGAATAATAAACATTTATCATGAATAATGAAATAAAAAATAAAAAATTTATTATTGCCTCTAGGGCATATTTCCTTTAGAGACCTCAATGGCCACGTGGGTACATCTAACACATGTTTTGAAGGGCTGCATGGGGGCTTTGGCTATGGCATCAGGAATCGAGAAGGAGAAGATGTCTTAATCTTTTCTCTAGCATACGACATGATCGTTGCTAACACCATATTTAAAAAGAAAGAATCACATCTGGTGACTTTTAGTAGTGGCCAACACTCTAGCCAGATAGATTTCACCCTCTCGAGAAGAGAAGATAGGCGTGCGTGCCTAGATTGTAAGGTGATACTGATACGTCTCCAACGTATCTATAATTTTTGATTGTTCCATGCTGTTATACTATAAATCTTCGATGTTTTATAATCATTTTATAGTCATTTTATATCATTTTTTGGTACTAACCTATTGACATAGTGCCAAGTGCCAGTTGTTGTTTTCTGCATGTTTTTTACATCATAGGAAATCAATATCAGACAGAATCCAAATGCAACGAAACTTCACGGAGATTTTTTATGGACCAGAAGACACATAATGGGTCCTGGCTGCGCCTAGGGGGTGCTCCGAGGAGAGCACAACCCACCAGGGCGCGCCAGGAGGCCCTGGTGCGCCCTGGTGGGTTGTGCCCACCTCGGGTGCCCCCCCGGACCGCCTCTTTGCTCTATAAATACCCCAATATTTCAGAAACCCTAGGGGAGTAGACGAAATATTGGTCCAGCCGCCGCAGAGTCCAGAACCACCAGATACAATCTAGACACCATCTCGGATGGGGTTCACCACCTCCATTGGTGCCTCTTCGATGATGCGTGAGTAGTTCTTTGTAGACTTTCGGGTCCGTAGTTAGTAGCTAGATGGCTTCCTCTCTCTCGCTGAATTCCGAATACAATGGTCTCTTGGAGATCCATATGACATAACTCTTTTGCGGTGTGTTTGCTGGGATCTGATGAACTTTGAGTTTATGATCAGTTATATCTTTTTATATCCATGAAAGTATTTGAGTTTCTTTGATCCCTTTTATGCATGATTGCTTCTAGCCTCGTATTTATTCTCCGATATTTGGGTTTTGTTTGGCCAACTTGATCTATTTGTCTTGCAATTAATCGGAAGAGGTGCTTTGTAGTGGGTTCGATCTTACGGTGCTTGATCCCAGTGACAGAAGGGGAACCGACACATACCTATCGTTGCTACTAAGGATAAAACGATGGGGGTCTATCTCTACATAGATGGATCTTGTCTACATCATGTCATCGTTCTTATTGCATTACTCCGTTTTTCCATGAATTTAATACACTAGATGGATGCTGGATAGCGGTCGATGTGTGGAGTAATAGTAGTAGATGCAGGCAGGAGTCGGTCTACTAATCTTGGACGTGATGCCTATATAATGATCATTCCCTCGGTATCGTCATGATTATTTGAAGTTCTATCAATTGCCCGACAGTAATTCGTTTACCCACTGTTTGCTATTTTTCTCGAGAGAGGCCACTAGTGAAACCTACGGCCCCCGGGTCTCTTTCTCATATATTTGCCTTTGCGATCTACTTTTCCTTTGCATTTATTTTCAGATCTATTAAACCAAAAATACAAAAATACCTTGCTGCGTTTTATTATTATTTATTTTATTTGGCGTTCGATCTATCAATCAACTACAATTTTCTCACGTCTGTTTGCCCATCTTGGGGTGCCACTACCCGAAAGGGATTGACAACCCCTTTTACACGTCGGGTTGTGAGCATTTGTTATCTGTGTGCAGGGGCTGTTTACGTTGTGTTGCTTGGTTCTCCTACTGGTTCGATAACCTTGGTTTCTCCACTGAGGGAAATACCTACCGTCGCTGGGCTGCATCATCCCTTCCTCTTTGGAGAAATACCGACGTAGTCCTAGCCGACATCAAAAGGAATTTTTGGCACTGTTGCTGGGGAGGATCTTCAACATATACCAGGTTCCTAATCACAAATCTCATTGCTACCTCTTGAGCATGCGTTGGTTTTCCCTTGAAGAGGAAAGGGTGATGCATCAAAGTAGCGTAAGTATTTCCCTCATTTTTTGAGAACCAAGGTATCAATCCAGTAGGAGATTACATGCAAGTCGCCTAGTACCTGCACAAACAACCAAGAACCTTGCAACCAACGCGATAAAGGGGTTGTCAATCCCTTCACGACCAGTTGCAAAAGTGAGATCTGATAGAGATAATAAGATAAATATTTTTGGTATTTTTATGGTATAGATTGAAAAGTAAAGATTGCAAAATAAACGGCGACAAAAATAGCTAGCTGACGGGAGATTAATATGATGGAAAATAGACCCGGGGGCCATAGGTTTCACTAGTGGCTTCTCTCAAAATAGCAAATTCTACGGTGGGTGAAAAAATTACTGTCGAGCAATTGATAGAAAAGTGCATAGTTATGAGAATATCTAGGCATGATCATGTATATAGGCATCACGTCCGCGACAAGTAGACCGAAACGATTCTGCATCTACTACTATTACTCCACACATCGACCGCTATCCATCATGCATCTAGAGTATTAAGTTCATAAGAACAGAGTAACGCATTAAGCAAGATGACATGATGTAGAGGGATAAACTCAAGCAATATGATATAAACCCCATCTTTTTATCCTCGATGGCAACAATACAATACGTGCCTTGCTGCCCCTGTTGTCACTGGGAAAGGACACCGCAAGATTGAACCCATAGCTAAGCACTTCTCCCATTGCAAGAAAGATCAATCTAGTAGGCCAAACCAAACTGATAATTCGAAGAGACTTGCAAAGATATCAAATCATACATATAAGAATTCATAGAAGAATCAAATATTGTTCATAGATAATCTTGATCATAAACCCACAATTCATCGGATCTCGACAAACACACCGCAAAAAGTATTACATCGAATAGATCTCCAAGAGAATCAAGGAGAACTTTGTATTGAGATCCAAAGAGAGAGAAGAAGCCATCTAGCTAATAACTATGGACCCGAGGGTCTGTGGGAAACTACTCACACATAATCGGAGAGGCCATTGTGTTGATGTAGAGGCCCTCCGTGATCGATTCCCCCTCCGACGGAGCGCCGGAAAAGGCCCCAAGATGGCATCTCACGGGTACAGAAGGTTGCGGCGGTGGAAATAGGGTTTCGTGGTGCTCATGGATGTTTTCAGGGTATAAGAGTATATATAGGCGAAGGAAGTAGGCCGGTGGAGCCACGAGGGGCCCACGAGGGTGGGGGGCGCGCCTCCGTACCTTGTGGCCGCCTTGTTGCTTCCTTGACGTCCACTCCAAGTCTCCTGGATTGCGTTTGTTCCAAAAAACGATCCTCGCGAAGGTTTCATTCCATTTGGATTCCGTTTGATATTCCTTTTCTGCGAAACACTGAAATAGGCAAAAAACAGCAATTTGCACTGGGCCTTCGGTTAGTAGGTTAGTCCCAAAAATAATGTAAAAGTGTAAATAAAGCCCATTAAACATCCAAAACAGATAATATAATAGCATGGAACAATCAAAAATTATAGATACGTTGGAGATGTATCAAGCATCACTACAAAAAAAATACACTTCCGTGATGATACGTGTTTGTCACAGTAGGTCACGTTTTCTGTCATGCATGTACATCCATGACAAATTTATGACAGAATCAAGATAGTCATACATGTGCTATCGTAGAAGTGTTCCATGACATTACCAAAATTATCATCACGGAAGTGTCCACTTCTATGACAATAAATCGCGCGTCACAGAAGTGCTTTCGTCAAGGGTGACCGACACGTGGCATCCACCGTAACAGAACGCCGTTAAGCTACCGGGTCCGGTTTTGGATCTGATAACCTGTTAACAGCCCGAACCAATGGGAAATTTCCACGTGTAAAATTCTGATTGGCCGGAGGAAACACGTGTCAGCTCGTCAGTGGGTCAGATAGCCGCCTATGATATGTCGACACGTGCGACGGCCCACCACCGGCCCATTTAGCTTACAAAGGCCGGCCCGTTTGACTTGGTCAAAAGTTAGCGGGCTGGCCCATGAAAAGCCTGTTAACGGTCTCTTCGCAAATAGCCCATTTTACGGCCTGGTAACTCACGGCCCGTTAGGGCCTACCCGAAATCGGTCCAACAACGTCATGTGGGCCGTCGAATATAACACCAGCCCGTTTCACTTTCAGCCCATGTATGGCCCACGACATCTTGCGGCCCATATGAGGCCTTCGTATCTTTAGGCCCTTTAAAGGCCCATGATGACTCTAGCCCAGAATAAACAGTAAATTTCTTTGTACCCGTTAACGGCCCATGATTCACATGGGCCATTTCCAGCCCGTGTTAGCTTTCGGCCTACTGACGGCCCATACGTTCTTGGGCTCCTTTCCGACCCTCGATTACTTCTGGCCCGTTACTGGCCTGTTCACCTAATGGGCCAAATTCGGCCCGTGGCAAGAGTCAGCCCGTTCCTGGCTTGTTAACCCGTTGCGCCATTTCCAGCCCATCCTATATTCTGGCCCACTAACGACCCGTTATGCCTGTGACAGAATTAAGCATTTGCTGTCCTCCGGCCTGTTAACAGCCTGTTGCCGTGCTGGGCTGATACCAATTACGCCCGTTTAAGGCCATGCAGACCCATTTATCTGACGGCCCGAGGCCCACTGATTCTACGGCCGTGTTGGAGGCCCATTTAAAGACGGCCCGTAGGAGGCCCATGGATCCTACGGCCCGTAGCAGGGTCATGGTTACCACAGTCCGTATATGGCCCATGGTTGTTGCAGCCACTAGCAAACCAGGGAAAAAGAAGACTAGGAAATAAATAAGCCCGAAACTAACGCTAGGCTATTAAGGCGATTGCACAGATTACATCCACTGGGCATCAAAGATCGCCACCAGTGCAAATATAGGGAACAACCTACACTATACAAAAATTGCTTGCTATTTTCTTTAGCCGGTGGCTACACGTTAAGAACAAATTTTCTATCGCAACAAAACAAATTACAACTATAAAACAAAAGGAAGGTTGTCATAAAAGTTAACAGTCTGGCAGATAAATGCACCACCAGAAGTTCAGAAGCTCAGTTCATTTGACCTGACTGTTACGTTTTCATGCTGTATTGTCCGATGGAGCACCATAACCTTCGCCTTCATTTCTCCTAGGCTCCTAAACAACATAGCAAATGTCTGATAGTCTGGTTTCAAAACCATGCCTATCTTGACAACATCAAACAATGTCCATCCTTGTTTCACAAAGGGTCTCTGTTAGGGAACGGACTTGTGTCTCGAGCGCAGATATAACATTGTTTTGAGCTTGCATATCTTGATCATGAGGCAGTTTGGACGAGATTGCCTTAACAACCAGCCCAGTATTACGCAGGAACGTGCTTTTGGCACTGTTAGTGGACATTGCGGTTATAGTTGCCTCGCCACCTTCAGAAGGTGGCGGTTCCACCATTTTTTCCATAGCTTGCTGAAAAGTTAAGTTTTTACATTAGTAGTACCACAATAGAAGATATTAAGGAGGCAACAAAACCAAACAATATAGCTTCGGTCTATATAAATAACTTATTCTGGTGAACCCATGTAAAATATTACTTGTATTTTACTGCAAAGTACATAATAAAACCAGGTTCCAAACATATGACCATGTACCATGGCTAATGTATTGTCTATTTCTTCACATTGTATTGACAACTAAGGATACAGAGACAAAGTTTATAATACAGTAAGCATAATATGACATCATTCATATCACAAAACAACTGAGAACACACAAACAAGCAATTGTAACGTTGTGTGGGCAAGTCCAGCACGGAACTAGATTACAGGTCAAGATCAAAGGAACATCACTTCTCTCTTTTAAACCTTGTAAGGTGCAATGATACGCTAAGACAATTGTGTATAAAATTGAAAAGAGTAATAGACATTGGCTGCAAACCATGTAGTTGAAGGCACGAGTCCGAGTAAGTAGTAGTTAAAAGGCATGAGGATTAAGAACTTACAACAGCGGCTTTGACTGGTATAGTCATGCCCTTCGTCTTGTTGGTGTGACAGTCCTTGAAGATTTCCACAGCATTTGGTTCAGGTACTTTTTGGTCCTTGCGGGATTTCCTATGCATTTGGAACAAGTCAATATAGATCTGATAATATGGTACAGCGAAAAGAGTGAAACAACAGCTAATTACAAGAGCCTCGCAGTGTGCAATATAGCTACGAGATCCTGTCGTCTGTTGGAATTTCACTTTCGTACGGTTGGCCTTGTTCTTTGAACAGTTCACCTACAAGAAGATAGATTTGTGTGGCACATGCGTAAATAGGACTTCAACATGTGATCTGATCACATATATATAATGTACCTGGTACTTCAGATCGGACCAGTGTTTAACGAGGCCTCTCCAGTCTTCATCCGATATATTTTCCACTGGAGATGTTTGGGCAAGTTCACTGTTAGCCTTGCCTTCAAAGTGAGTTTTCCTCAAGTTATACCGATACTGTCACAGAGCTGACTTGAAAACATGGGTGCAAGCTTGTGTGGTTGCATCATCTTGGCTATCCAACTTGAACCTCATCTGTTGAAAATTATGGGAGTCTCATTATCAGCAACCTAGAAAGTATTGGACAGAGCAAGACGATATTACTAGTTTCCATACATAACCATACTTACAGATAAATGGTCGAGGAAGGTGTTGAACTGGGTTTCGTCTTTGTCATTCCCGTACTGAATCCATGTTGGGAGGATACGTACATGACACCTAACAGCAACCGCTGCCTCTGATACTAACTTGGCTGACTCTGTAGCATCACGTGGCCTTTTTAAACCTACCTCAAAACGGATCTCCATTCTTCCTCCTCTAGATTTAGTTAACCTATCGAGCATTATCCCTGATGTTTGCTTCCTCTTGCGCCTAGGTGCTAGTCCAACAACAAACATAGGAAGTGTTAGTGTACATCAAACTGTGAGACTACATATAAAGAAGCATGCAACTATAACTTGACTCTAGCAACTACCTTCTTGTTGTTGAAGCTCACAAATTTCATCTGATCTTGCCAACTCATCTTGTGTCAAGAGTGCTTCGGAAGTAGTGTCAGGTGGCAAGGGAGCTTGGGAACGTGCTGCTAGCTGAGTTGACCAACGAGTAAATCATGCAGCTGGTGGTACTGTGGAAGGTGTTGCAACAGCTAGGGCTGTCTCTGCTTTGTTTGGTGGCAGCTATTTGTTTCTGTTTGGCTTGTTCTGCAGCTCGTGTAGCACGGGATACCCCATCGGTACAATTTTCCGCTAGACTTTGACCTTCTATTGCACCATCTGTACCAGCAGAATCTGCAGGATTCTTCCGCTTCCCTTTCCCTGACGTTCTGTGTTGCTTCCTCTTTCTCTGTGCCATGTTAAGTCAAGCCGACAAGAAAAACGAATAACAATTTAGTTCTTCAGAACAAATTGATGCGTGATACAGACAAACTGAACTTTGATGTTAGACAACCACATGATAGGAGGATGTAATATGTACGAAAAATAGGACGACATGAGATAACCAGAACTATGATGTGTAAACTAAGCAGAAGTCATTTCACTAAATTAGAAGCAATGCAATGGAAGGTAGACACCATATGAAAGATGCTACAAATATCGCTCTGCCAAGTTAACAGTGTCTCATCATAAATGCCGTTTAAACAAATGTGAAGCAGTACAAGAAATAAATCATATGCAAGATGCAAACAACATCACACTACCAAGTTAAAGGTCTCTCGTCATTAGTGCCATTGCATATTCACAGCTTATGATGTGTAAACTAAGGAGAAGGCATTTCAACAAATTAGAAGCAATGAAAGCTAGACACCATATGAAAGATGCAACGAATATCACTCTACCAAGTTAAAACTGTCTCGTCATAAGTGCCATTTCAACAAATTAGAAGTAGTACAAGCTAGAAAAGAATGCGAGTAACCTATATCACACTCCCAAGTCAAACGTGTCTTATGATAAGTGATTGTTGCAGGTTACACAACAGTAGTACTTTGATGTAAGAACATGGTGTGATAGACAAATATTGTATGTTCTAGAAATAGGAACACGTGTCTTATTCACAAGAATAATGTGTAAAGTAAGCAGATGAAATTCAACAAAATTAGAAGCAATACAATAGACATCATACATAACATGCAACCACATATAATAGTGCCAAGTTAGAGGGAGCACCTGTGATGATGCACTAGGGGAGACGTGCTCATCATCAACACAGCTACGTTGAGTGTCTATGCATCTGTTGTCTTGGAAATCATCTTGGGGGATGGAGGAGTAGAATCTGTAGAGGCCCTCAGTTTGGAAGGAGAACCATCATCCGCTACCTTGCTAACTTCCTTCCGCTTTATTGATTTTGAATTGCCAAGTAAAACCGACAAGAAAAAGCAATAAAAATTCACTCTTCAGAACTCATTCGTGCATGATACTAACAATCACTACTTTGATGTAAGGCAAACACATGATTCCAGGATGAAATAATATGAAAAACAGGACGGCATGGCATATTCACAACACTTTGTGTAAACTAAGCAGAAACCATTTCAACAAATAAGAAGCAATGCAAGCTAGACACCACATGAAAGATGCAACCAATATGACTCTACCAAGTTAAAAGCGTCCCATCATAAATGGCATTTCAACAAATTAGAAGCAGCGCATGCTATAAATCATATGAAAGATGCAACTAATATCACACTGCATATACTAAAGGTGTCTCGTCATATTGATTTATGCGGGATACAAAAAACAATAGTTTTATGTAAGGACATGCTTAATAGACATATGTACTATGTACTAAAAACAGGAAGGCATGTCACATTAACAGGTATAATGTATAAACTAAGCAGAATAGCACATGCACTTAACCATATTGGAAGAATTACAATCTAGACACCATATGCAACATGCAACCACATATCACGCTGCCAAGTTAGAGCAAGCACCTGCGATGCTAGTGTAGGGGAAATGCGGTAATCAACTATAGAGCTACGTTCACTATCTTCATCTAGCCTTGCTGTTTCTTGAGAATCATGTGGGGAGGCTGACGCTGCAATCTTTAAATGATGATCTTTTCTCACAGTAGTCCACTTGCCTGACTGCCTCATCGTAAGTGATTGATGAGGGATATACAAGAACATTAGTTTGATGTAAGAACATGGTTAATAGACAGATATACTAGTATGTACCAAAAACAGGAATGCATGTCATATTCAAAGGTATAGTGTGTAAGCTAAGCAGATGCAATTTAACCAAATAGGAAGCAATACAAGATAGACATCCGGCTGGAGTGGTGAGCATGATCATCTAGGACCTGAGAGCCTGGTGGGAGGGGGGCTGCTTCGCCACCATCGTGGCTTTTTAGTTGGCTTCCAGGTGATGCATGTCTGTGCTGGGGTTGTCACTGGCTCAGCCAGTGCCCTGACTAGCTATTTGTCTTCTGGTGCTCCCGGGATGGTGGTTTATGTAAAAAATATCTTTCCTTATCTTGATAAAGACCGACTTCGGCCTTTCGAATACAAGCTAGACACCATATGCAACATGCAACCACATATGACACCGTGAAGTTAAAGCAAGCACCTGGGATGGTGGTTCACGGCGAGCGAGATCATCAACTGCAGAGCTACGTTCCCCGTCTCCATCTGCTGACACTACACCCTTTAAAGTCTTGAAACGTGTCTGGCCTAGCCGCGTACCACGCTGAGCAACTTCTCTCTACTCTTTTCTGCTTCTGTCAAGGCAGGGTCTGAAATACCCTTGCATAAAAACACAATAGTGAGAGTATGGGTGAAGTGTGTGCAGAACTAGTGCATTGTAAAAGTAGCAGATAGCAGGTGGCTCAAAAATAAATGACAGGGGACATATGATAGCTCTACAACATTGCATGGCAAACAAAATTAGATTCTACTCCATATGATTTTGTAATATATGAGCACATGAAATGCAGGTACTCCTCCAGCACACCACAATATGTGGTCCTATCAAGATAACAGTCGACTGAAAATAAATAGGTCAGTCGATTTTTGTGTGAACCGTCTGATCTATAAGGAACGGGCAGATGTCCTTCGTCTACCTCCCGCCAGTCACTGTTGACGATCTTTCTCGAACCGCCAGCGACCACCGGCCCAGACTCCTGCCTCTGCCGCCCCGCCCTCCCCTCGATCTCACACCACCGCCGTGCTTGGCAGCACCCCCAGGCCATCCCTTTAATCCCGACCGACCTCCAGATCAGGCGCCAACAGCTCTAGGCCCCACACGCCCCTAAGATAAACACCGAGGCGCTGCTTCCTTGGTGTAATAGGCAGACTAGCGCCTGTTACACTAGGGAATGCTTCCGTTAATTGGGAATCAACTGACCAGGAATTGAAATCCAGGGGGCGACGGACCTCTAGCTAAGGTGAAATAGTATATGAGGAGAAACCTTGTGCATCGCGAGTAACTAGGAACATCTAGTATCAAGAAGAAGCGGTCAACTAGTGTCTTCTGTGGGATGAATACCGTGCAAGCAGACACGTAAGATTTGCACGAATAAGGGAAGAGGAGTACCATTTTCGGTTGCCGGTGTGGTCGCTTCCACATGTCGCGTCGATCTTCTTCTTTTTGCCGGGGAAAGCGATGTTTTGGAGGAGGGTGCAGGCTTGGATGAACCCATGGCCAAATTGTTGACTTTTTTGCCGTGGCCGTATGTCGGCGGAGGGGAAGCAGATCCGAGGCGGCGAAGGACGGCGTAGCAGGAACAGCTCCGGTGCGGTGGACGGTGGCGAAGTTGGAGCGGCAGCGGTGAGGCGCAGGACTGCGTGGTTGAACTGGCTCGGGTACGGACGGCTCGGCTTCAACTACTAGCCATGGAGGGCGTTACGGTGGAGGTTGCGGTGGACGACAACGTCGGGGTATCGGCTCTGGTGTGATGGAGGAGGGCGGCGGTTGATCGGTGGGATGGGGTAGCGGGCAGAGGACGCCGGGCTTTCGTGGCTGGTGGAGAGGTAGTTTTGTCGCCCACGGAGTACGAATGGGGAATTGTATGGGGGGCGAGGGGCGGGGGAGCTAAGGGAGAACCATGTTTCGATCTGGGGCGTGCTTGTTTTTGGCTTTTTTGAACAGATGGGACGCGCTTGTTTGAAATTTGGGGGAAGTACAAACTTTACCCCCCTCTTAAATTTCGGACCTACTGCGGGTCGGGGTAGGATGGTAATCCCAGGTGTCCCAAATAGTGGGCGGGAGCGATTTTGGCCGCGCGCATGTGTGCTTAGGCGGCCATTGTGTATGACTGTTTTTCGGAGGTGGTTGCGTGGCGTCTAGATGAAGCTACAAACCTACCCTGGTTTAGACCTTTGGACGTCGGGCCGGTAGGTTTCACGGGTCGGAGTTAGAAAAGTAATTTCCTTCTACTACCAAACATTGGTATCACGCGGTTTCGGGCGAGTAGATGCTCTTTTGGCGCTTCGTTCAAAATTTTGAAACAGAACCATTCACGTTTAGAGTACTCTTGAACTTTGAGGATTGACCTAAATAGACAACGTTAAATTTGACCTTGTATGTTTGAAAACCTCATTAAATTATCCGCTTCTTTTTGAAATTTTGACACTTGAAAATCCTATAACTATGATTATTTTGGAATGGAGGAGCTAAATTTGAATCTATTTTGTACACTAATAAATATGCTATTATGTACAAAATCAGAGCAAAGATTGGTGCCCCCATAACTTAGGTATGATTTACAAATGCCATGATATCGAATTCAAATAATTGAATGGACTTCATGTTGAATTCGATTTGTTTAAACCACCTTAAGTTGAATTCAAATGTATGCTAGTTCATAGCTAGCTATTTATAATGTTCATTGTGTAACTTTCGTATGTATAATGTGCTTTACACACAACATGAACTATACTCACCTTTATATTCGATTGCTAAAGCGATGCATTGTGTGGAGTTCAAAATACTAACTATGTGGATCAATTATGTCGAATAATAACATAGACTTGCTCAAATTCGATAGAATCTAGATGTTTGATGGATCAATGACCGTTCCTTACGCAAATTGCAAATATCATGATCCCATCCTAATATTTGGATACAATTTATATCTTTAATCAATGTGTACATCAGTCTTTTGCGTGTAGTTTCACTCTCCATCAGTGGTCTCTCACACATGCTCACACACTCTCTCCCGAGGTGTCTTTCTCGCAGACATGCTCTCGATATAACCCTCCCTCCCTCTCGTAGCCATTTACGACTGTTTTCACTAACCTTTATCACAAGCACTCTTCCTCTCACAAGCATACACACACACACAATCCCCATCGACCCTTTCTATATACATAGACCTGCCTACGTGTCTCCTGTATGCACATTATCTTTAGGCCTGTCTCTCACACATTGTGTCACACCTCTCTTCCTAATCGACGAGTATGATTCTAGCACAACATTCTGTACGATGCCCCTTAAAGTTAGGTTGGATGAATAGTAATATCAGAGATAAGGGGTTACCTTAGTCCGATAACCCAGGGTGACAAATCGTAGCCGGCTTTGTCAGTGGACACAGAGTCCTTCACAATTCTGCTATTGTTGTCTTGTACCACAAGTCATCTCCATGGGTCTCCCTAAATGCGTCACGGGCCGACCAATGTGGCGCAGGACGGAACCGAACCAAGGGCCTCACCTCTGCCCCCAGGTCTCGTTATCTTCTCACACCCACACATACCAACACAGACACCACACAAAAAAAATCTCCTCGTGCCTCTATACCCTCCCCCCTTGCATATACACACTCAAGGGAATCTCTCACCGTGACATCATATTAGTCTCTCTCTCTAGACCTCTCTCATTTCTCGTGCTATCTCTCCCACGCCCCCCCGCCGTCCCCTCTATCCATGCCTCTCTCGAATACGTAATACACACACATACCTCTCTAGGCCATGCCAAATACATAAACTACACATTCACACATGTTACATCACATACCCCATTGATCTAAAAAGCCCTCTCTTCACGTTTATTTCGCATACAACATTCCTCTTGAATAAAGTGTAGCCAAAAAAATATTTTAGAATTACTACATATATACAACATTACAAAGTTATATGGAGGAGTATGAACGCTAATTTGCATTGCATGGTGCCCACAATGATATTTATTCCGCACTGTGAATTTTTATATTTTTATACTATATATAAAGTTAGTCATAATAAAGAGAAACGAAGAGCATCTCTCTCCCCATCGCATACACCCCCTCTACGCCCCTTTCACGTACGCACACAAACTATCTCCAGGTCCTCTAAAAGTAAGCCCCCAACACATTCACGCATGTTTCATCTTTCTCTCGCGATATATACAGTGACGATCATTGTATTTGGAGCGAAAGCACGATACGTACATTGGACTTCAGAATCCACTCATTACGGTCACTATTTATGATTTGTGGTTATTATACAGTCACGGGCTCACCGTACAGCTCTGTATTTGCTCAAGACACGACTAGTTGACCAGTTAAACGCTCCACGTTGCACCTCTAGTGTTGTATCACATTATCTCACTACCATTGGGCCCACCTGTCGGCTTGTATCTACTCTTCTACACTCTTATAAAAAACAGAGTTGGTGATGATGGTGTGCCTGCCATCCTGCAACATAGGCCGTCCGATTTATATCTGACGGATAGGAAGGAAACTATGGCAATTTTGCAAAAAGGTACCCACACACCTCTCCACATTTGCAAATAAGGCCTTCCCTCGTTCATCCTTTTCTCTCACAATATAAACTAGTCATACAAATGCATCTTGATGTTACGTGCAACGCACGGGCATCTTGCTAGTAAGAATGAAAACAAACAACAAAAAAATATTGGACACTGGTTCGAAGTCATGACCGCGGGCACAGCGGACAAGGTGGCCTTGTATTGGTATGATGAACTGTTTGTTTTAACACATAGAAGCTGGTGTGGTGATTATACACACACACACGCATGCACACGAACTGGATGCACGCAACACTCACACGAACACATGTAGCCACGCACGCACGCAACACTCACACGTACACACGCAGCCATGCATGCACGCAACACTCACACGCACGCATGCATGCACACACCACATGACCAACACACACTCTCACGCTCAAGTGCTCAACCTACACGTGCATGCGCACACACCAGGCCCTGACAGACACATACACAACCAAGTGATTCCCGCGCATGGGTTGGAGTCTTGTCGCGCCTGGGTAAATTTGTGTTTATCTGACCTTTTTCCTATATGAACTGACATGTGGGACCCACAAGGAACGTGGTCAGTTTAACTAGTCAACATGGTGCCACACAGACTATTTGGCCGGTCAACAGAGTGCAATCCGATGCTGAACGGTGAGCAAGTGACCGTATAATCACCGCAAACCGTATATAGTGACTGTAATGAGCATATTCTGAAGTTCGGTGACTGTATTACGCTTTTCTCTCTGTAGGCCCTCCAAAACTACATCTCTACACGTTCTCGCATGTTACATCTAACAACTATGCAATACAACACTACTACTACACTCTAACACAATAAATCATATGTGTTTTTAGTTTTACTAGATATCATATTGTTACTTAATTATTCAGTTTGCATACATTAAAATTTCCTTTGAAATGTATGGACAGTATCATCTACCGCGCGGGAAAAATCCCGCCCTTTCCTGTTTAATCGGGTTTGTATCGATGGATCGTGCGAAACAGCAAAACTATAGTACTATACAGTACAAGTGACAGTTCACGGGGCCGCCGTGTCGTGTACTCCTCCGTCGTAAGAGTGGAGCGCTCGCTTTCATAAATGTTCTAGTCCCGTTTGCCGACATGTGGGACATCATGCTACCGGGTCCACGTGCCATACCGAAATACAGTACGGAGCAGCAGGGGTGAAGCACCCCAGTCATGGCGTCGGCATAGTAATGAGCAATGAGGTGTCAAATCACAAAGCTGCACCTTTCCCGCAGTTAAGTTGGAGGGACGAAGTAATAATGCTAAAAAAAGAAGTTGGAGGGACGAAGCAACCATCATTTCACTCGTTGCTGAATCTGCTTCTTCCTCATCTTCTTCAAGTTTTTTTTTTATAAGATCCTCTTCAAGTTAACCACGTGTTGCTTCTGCCGTTGTTCTGCCTCATGTGGGACGCGGATCGGCTTGGTAAAGCACTGACACATGGGACCGCATGTTAGCAAACCGCCAGGCCAACGTCCTCTAAAAATAAGAAACCTCCCCCGCCATCCGCGCGGCAAAATCACCTCCTTTTTACTAATCTTGATTCTATAATTTTCTAGACCAATATAATTGAGATTTGTATAGATAGCACACAGGAGCAAAACCAAGTGGTATGGTTAAGGGCATCCACAATGTGTAGCCAAATGCGAAAATAGCTTTTGGCATCGATGGGAACCATTGTGGACGGTGCTGCCAAAGCCAAAAAGATGGAACCGAAGCTCCCTGGTTGATTGATTGAAGGAATAGAAAAATGCAACGTCTCTCCTCTTGCTCCCGTGCTTGGACGCATGTACAGTATAGAGCACAGAGTCTACTTCCCTGTCCCTTCTATCACAAATCACAAAGCATTGAGGCATCAAATCACAAAGCACGAACGAAGCAACCATCATTTCACTCTTCGCTGACTCCTCTTCTCCATCGTCTTCTTCGAGAAACCATCTCACCGCACTAAGCTAGACAGACGAAGCTATTGTGGAGTACTAGTACATTTACACGTCCTTTGGTTCAACGGACTTCCTGGATGCAAATAAGGCGGTTGTCTCGGCTTGCAGGCGGCACTTGCGTCCGGTGGTCTTCCTCAACGGTGTTCTCCGTCGAATGCACTTCGTCAAACCACAACGTTTGAGATATCATCGACGTCACCGCAATGGGGAAGGAAGTCAAATAGTTACTACCTCCATTTTTTTGTACACAAGGCCAGTATATCAAAATTACAATTTGCAAACGGCCACTAACACTAATCGAGGCAAAATTGATGGGGTTTGCCTTGCACTAGCAACCAAGGACATTAATATACCCTTGCATGCATGCGGAAGTGAGAAGGTTGGTTTGCATGGCGCTACATTAATCAAGCAATGAGGAGTGAGATGGTTAGCTCTTTGGGCTTTAGAGAAAAAAATACGCATTAATTGACACGTCAAACGAGGATTTGTATCGATTAATCCCGCGAAGGAAAACCCCGCCTTTCTTTATTAACACCAGTACTCCTAGTACGTACGTACTTATCCTATTTGGGTCTAGGCCTTGCATTGCCATACTTCGCCACACATTTTTGCCAAGCTTGCCTAAAGTTTTCAAAATGAAAAGGAGTTACACTTGCGCACGGCTGTCGCGGTCGCACCGCACCCTCACACGGTCGCTCTGCACCCTCACACAGTCGCTCCTGCACGCCGCAAACCCAACCAAGGGAACGCACCCTCACTGACACGTGCTACCACATGTGAACAAACCAAACTCAGCCATCCTACCGCATAATTTTCGTTCATACAGTAAGTTTATCCAACCGCATGTTGGGGAGGATTCGTACGGCCTGTGCGGTGGTCTGTTGGGGAAAAAGAAGAGGTGAGGAAGAAGGGTTAGGAGACGTAGTATATTCATCCAACAGCCTGAAATGGTAGACTGACCCAAATGATGAAAGTCAGGCGACTTACATAACAATATATGTTTTTACACAGCAAAAGATCCCTAAAAACAACAACATAAAGAAAAACTATCACTACTCGCGGAATGAGACGACCTCGTCGTCTTTGGCTGGCGGCACAAACCAGCCATAGCTGTCAACGTGTGTCTCCGCACCGTGGTTGTCCTCGGCCTCCAGCTACTTGTTCACGCGGAGCGTGCGGGTGCTCTGCATGGACGAGAGCACCGCCCGGTTCAAGTCGAGGACGTCCGGTTCCGCCTGCAGGAGGGCCTCGATGGCAGCGGCATCCGCGCGCTCCGCGTCGAGTTGAGCCTCCGCCGCCCGGTTCAAGTCGAGGACGTCCGGTTCCGCCTGTAGGAGGGCCTCGATGGCAGCGGCATCCGCGCGCTCCACGTCGAGTTGAGCCTGCGCCGCCCGGTTCAAGTCGAGGACGTCCGGTTCCGCCTGCAGGAGGGCCTCGATGGCAGCGGTATCCACGCACTCTGTGTCGAGTTGAGCCTCCACCACCCGGTTCAAGTCGAGGACGTCCGGTTCCACCTGCAGGAGGGCCTCGATGGCAGCGGCATCCGCGCACTTCGCCTCAAGTTGAGCCTCCATCGCCCGGTTCACATCCACGACATCCGGTTCCGCCTGCAGGAGAGCCTCGATGGCAGCGGCATGCGCGCGCTCCGCGTTGAGTTGAGCCTCTGCCTCCCGGTCCTCCTTTAGTATCGCCAGGTTGAACCATTGGTCCGCTTGCACCATGGGGGACCCGGACGCCGGCACGAAGTCGACGTCCATCGTCTCATACCCATCGGGGGCCTTTTGCGCTTCGACCTCCGCCATGAACATTGGACCGGCTTCCTCCTCCTCGTAGCTTGGCTCCAGAGAACTCGGGGATTGGCCCGCCGCAAAGCGAGCTTGGGAACGGAGGTCTGTGGCGCTGACAGCGGCCGCGATTTCTGCGCGGCGCTCCGGCGTCAGCATCTTGTAGTACGTGATCTTGCGGCGCACCATGGCTTTCCGGCGAACTAGGGGACGCTTGATGCGGGCTAGGGGATCGAAAGGTGGGGGGATGGGCTAGGGAGGAGGTGTGGTTTTGGGGCAGTGGCTGGCGTATGCCGAGCAGCGAAGGTTCTGGTGTGAATAGTGATTCCGGTGACGACCGGTCAATCGGTTTTGACTGTACATCGCTCTTGTCGCGTTCGTGTTGCACCCCGGCACGCTGGACCCTCCATGTCGCTCACCGAATGGAACTCGCTTCGTCTTGCGTTTTCGCTCGCTTGTGGGACCACAGTTGAGAGCAAACCGACGTCCCTCCCCCTCCCCCGCCCGCGTCATTTATACTACCACTCCCTCCGTTTTATGCGGAGTAAATAAAAACAGAGGGAGTATACTACGGATGAGGATCCCCTGACGTGGCCGAACCCATTGAGTAACTGACATGCGGGGCCTAGCAAGCATGGGGTCCGCCACTAAGTGAACGAAAGGGAGGGTAAGGCAGGGATACCTACGTCAGAGGATCCACTTCCACTACTACTCCCTCCTTCCATCTACAGGGCCTAATGTGTTTTTCAAGGCTAACTTTGACCAAATGTTAGAGTAATAATATATGACATGGAACTTACACAAAGCATACGGTTAAATTCGTATGTGAAAGGAGCTTCCAATGATATAATTTTCACATTATACATCTCATGTACTATTAATCTTGTCAATAGTTAAAGGCGGTTTTGAAAAACGCATTAGAGCATGGTTAATAATATAGCCAGCCGGTCGCTATAAGGAACTGCCATGTCATCTATAGCCATCATCTATATGCACTCATGCAATAGTGTGGGCTATTTCTCGCAAAAAATATATATGGTTGGCTATTGTATTAGTACTTTTTTCCATCCCCTCTCTATCTCTTTCTTCATATTTATTGTATTTAACTAGGAATGCGTATATAGCTAGGTTCTTGCATGAGAGCTCACTCTCTTTACTTTTTCACATCTCTCTCCTCCACATAGGCCCTATATAAATGGAAGGAGGAAGTACTATGAGCACTGCATACTCTACTACAGATGTTGTCAGTACTCCACTAGTACTATTGTTTTAACAACTTTAGCTGATTGATCTACGGATGGAGGGATTCAAGCTTATTTTTGTTAACCGAGATGCAAACGACTAACAAACTGGATTTGAAGCCACCTGTCGTAATAGTACTTGCGGGTTCTTTCTATGGAGCCTTCAAATGCAATAGCTAGCTGCCCAACGGCCAATGCCACATGCAAATCTCCATTTTCCAACTTATACAACTCTTTGGGGTCCAAAGATACTCGCCAGACAGGGAGCTTAAAAAAAGTTACTATTGGACTGGCTATACGTGGCAAAAACCTAGTAGGAATAGCATGCGTGAGAACAAGCACATTCACGTGGTTTAAATTTTTTTGGAAACCATGTCTGTTTGAATACAAATCTAGGAGTACGTACGAACTAACAATATTGATTGGGCATTGTTGAATGTTGATACTTTTTTCTGTAAGTTTGATCAAAGTAAAGATACTTTGACTACACATAAAACTTATATGTAAACTACTAGAAAGGATCGGAGGGAGTATATTGTACGTTCAAGAGCGAAATGAACATTGAATACCCTTTATATATGATTTGTGGATGCTATGATCACCGGTTCAAAATTTTGAATCCGCCTTACGTATCACACATGCACCCACTCGTTCTCTCTCGATTTCATCTCGGGGTCCGGAGATCGATTGAAAGAGGACTAGGGTGGGTACAATACGTTCGTTTCGCTTATGAACATACAATATACTCCCTCTGATCCCCACAGACCCCCCTCCCCCGCCGGTCATTTCTATCATAGAAACAGACCAAACATTTATCTCCTTGCACGACACGCAAATTGATCTCTCAACATCAATTGATCTCGTCAAGATGTGTCGGGGCATGAACCGAATGGGATGTCAAAACTAAGACGGGAAGCGACACGTAGTGGAGGCAAAGTGAAACTTTAAACGAACCGTTTGTTTGTATGCATGTCGGACAAATTACAACATTGGAAATACAAGCATGGTCTAGGCCCACATGCGAATGATACTAAGCGGAATGTTCAAATGAGGCATGCGGGAGCGACACGCTCATCGTCGCTTTACACGGTGGGTTTCAGTGTGCCGAGGGTGGCGTTAGCGCTGTGGCACAACCAGCAGATCAACACCCGGCTCGTCGAGGATGCACGGGGCGCCGAAGTGCGCGCGCGCGCTGCGACACGTCCGCCGAGTGGTGTAGCGCGGCCAAGTGCATCCCCAGGACCTGAGACCATGCCGGGTCATCTTGCTTTTTCGATGACATGTGGGGTCGCATGTGATCAAAGGGCATCTCCAACGTTGCCACGACCGCAGCTGACTACCCTGGCACACCAAAAACCCTCGTCCCTTGCACCGTCGCACGGTGCGTTCCTAGCCGGTGCCAGCTGCCCGCATTCATGTCATCTGTCCGAGGAACCAACTCCGGCGACTTAATGAGGCACCCGGACGCTTGGCCTCACCGGAATGCGCTACCTAAAGCGGCAACGCCCAGCAACCTCCACACCATAGTGCATTGTCCTGCTACCTGGCACCACATCCGCCATGACCGCGAGCGCGAATGCTCTGTGGGAGAGCTTGTCTTCGGGGATGAAGCTCGAGGTCGCCGCCCTCGCTCAAGTCGCCGCACAAGCGGTGGCCACGCTGGCGGCCGACGACGGAGGCACCGTCAGCCACATGTCCTACTTGCCGCCGTCCAACGTCCGACACCGCCGAGGTTCGGGACTCCTCCGAGGATGAGTAGGGCATGGGAGGCGGCAGGGCATGGTGTGCTAACTAGCCAGTCCGTCTCCCGTGTTCTATGCTTCCTCGCCGGAGACCGCACCTTCACATCACGGGTCTTGAACCCCGCCCTCGTACATGGAGATCGCAGATGGAGGACGTCGGTCGCCGCCGTATAATAGGTTTAGGGTCGGGTTTCTTTTATTTTTCTGTCCTATAAAAGTTTGAAATGTAATGAAAATCTGCGGTGTTTGCATTAATCTCGGCCGGTGTATATGAACTTTCACAATAATATAGTACATTGTAGGAGTACTAGCAAGATGCCCGTGCGTTGCACGGAACATCAAGATCTTGTGGGAGAAAAGGATGAACGAGGGAAGGCCTTATCTGCAAATGTGGAGAGGAGTGCGGGTAAATTGTCATAGTTTCCTTCCTATCCGTTAGATATAGATCAGACGGCCTATGTTGCAGGATGGCGGGCACACCATCATCACCAACTCTGCTTTTTATTGAACCGAGACAAAGCTAACATGCGAAGTAAAATAAACATATAGTCTACATACACAATTTATCTTAGGCACTCCAATAGTACGTCCACTACACATTCACGCATTTCACATCTTTCTACATCTACGGGAACCTACAAAAGGGTTAACGTAAATTGCCTCTCTCTCTCCTCCTTGATTTTCATGGTGGTGGGCCCCTCCCTCCCCCAATCTATAATCAACAGCTCACACGTTTCACATTATGTTAATTACGTAACTGGGATTACATAGGTGTAGCATTACTCATCCTAAAAAACCCAACTAAGCCAACCTCCCAGCATATTGCGCGGGAAAAGACCCGGCCGCGCCGTCTTAGTCGGGATTACCGGATTACTAGTAGTAGTATCGATGGATCGCGCGAAGCACCAGGTTTTTTTTTCTTTAGGGGGCGAAGCACCTAGTTTATTAAAAGGAAAAAAGGCGGTACACTAACAGCACCCCTGTCGCGGTCGGTTTGCACCCCACACACGTTCGGTCCTGCACACGGCTCTCACAAACGAAACGCGCTTCGGCTTGCCTCTTCACTGACACGTGGGACTGCACTTGGAGAAACCGACCATGCGCCAAACTCACCCCGCCCACCGCGTGAAAATCCCCCCGCCCCCCCCCCCCCAAATTTCCCCCCAAATCCCAAATTCAACCGCACTTCGGCCAACTAGCCAATAATATTTCCCAAACCCCCTCCCCCTCCACTCCATTCGCTCCGCCAAAGCCGCCCTCCCCGCCGCGCCGATACGTCGGCGCCGCGGTTCATCGAGGGGACGCACGGCGATCCTCTCGCTCCCACGGTATGCTCTCGTAGACTGTCGTCCTCTAGTCGTGCCGCTACCGGTGGCGACGTTCTTGTGGAGGCGCACGGCGGTCAGCGCCGCCACCGCTGCCGACGTTCATGTGGAGACGCACGGCGGTCAGCTTCTCCCACGGTACGCGCATTCTAGACTGAGGCCTCGTGCATGTTGGTGTAGCGCTGAATGTTAGCTGATAGACGCTGTTAATCTCACTGTTTGCCGAAGTAGTTTACAGTCAATATGATCTGCTTAAGAAGCTTCCTTGCCCTGTTCTGCACTCAATCTGCTTAGCTGAGATGGCATGCCAAGCCCGATTAGTTGCTAAAATATCCTGCCATATATTTATTGTGACCTAGATTGCCATGGTCTAGTAGCCAATCTGTTAGGTGAAATAGCTGTACACCGTTTTATACTCGATCTTTGTTGCTGCGATGGCCTTCGATAGTTTGATGGTTGTGTGCTCGGCCTCATTGACTGCTGAAACAGCCTGCCATAATTTAGCAATCTGTTTGCTGAATTAGCTTTACATATATCTCGTTACTTAGATCTGCTCATCCAAATATCTTGCCATAGCTTTAGACATCGACCTAGGTATTTTTTTCTGGACTTCATAAAAAAGCATATATGTTTTTCCTGTAATATCTAGTAGAAGAACTAATTTGTATGTCTAATAGATGGACATGACTTGGATAACTTCTGCTCGAAGATTCTCCGCTGCATATGTCGAGGGGGTTAAAAACTTCATGAACTTTATCAGAGCTGAGTACGGTGGTCCAAAATCAGATGTGCTCTGCCCGTGTAGCAGTTGTATGAATTCAGTTACAAGACCCCAGTCAACTGTGCAACATCATCTACACTTGTATGGGATGTCGGTCACATATACTAGGTGGGTTCATCATGGTGAAGCTGTGAACGTCAATGTTACTAACTACGTGGAAGCAGCAGATCACCATCTTGATCTGCCTGATGCTCAGGTGGAAGAGGAGGAGGAGGAGGAGGTGGTGGCGGAGCCAGTGAGTTTGACCAACATTGAAACAATGCTACGAAATGCTCGTGCATTTCGTGAACTTTCACCTGCAGAAGAAAAACGGTGGGCCCGCATGTTGGAACAATGCAACGTGGCTGTCACCCCAGGAAATAAGCTATCAGTATTCTCAGCAATGGTCACCTTTCTTCAGGTGAAGACATCCGAGCGGATGACCAACAAATCATTCGATGCGATGTTGGCTGCTTTCCGCAAATCTTTCCCAGATGCGTCTGAGCTGCCACACACCTACAGTAAAATGAAGAATTTCCTTCGTGCAGTTGGAATTGAATATGATATGATCCATGTTTGTAAGAATAATTGTGTTCTATTCCGAAAGGATTATGCCAACTTAAGTGAATGCCCGAAATGCAAATCATCAAGATGGAAAGATGGCGATGTTGTGAAGAGGGTTCCTCATAATGTTCTGAGACATTTTCCAATTACACCAAGATTGCAGAGGTTGTTTCATGATACTGAAACAAGAGAGGATGTACTGTGGCATTCTAGGAACCAGGAGTACAGAGATCAGAATGTAATGAGCCATCCATCTCATGGTAGTGAGTGGCAAAGTTTCAATTAGAAACACAAAAAGTTTGCTGCTGCTCCCGAGAAACATTAGACTTGGCTTAGCTTCAGATGGATTTAACCCATTTGGCCACCAGAGCGCCACATATAGCATGTGGCCAGTGCTTGTTATCCCTTACAACATGCCTCCAAATGTCTGCACCAAAGAATCAAACTACATGATAGCCTTGCTCATCCCAGGTCCAAAAAGTCCTGGAAAGGATTTTGATTTATTCATGGAGCCTCTTGTGGAGGAACTTCAATAGCTATGGAAGGGTGTTCTCACTCGAGACCTATATAGCAGCCCACCTGTTGATTTCTTTCTGTGTGCTGTTATAATTTGGTGCATCCATGATTATCCGGCTTTGGGCACTATGTCAGGGCGAACGACACATGGTTACAATGCATGTGTTCGCTGTGACAGGAATCCGCTGTCATACGCAATACTTAGCAAGATCTGTTACATTGGACACCGACATTTCCTTGCCAAGGACAAGCCGCGTCCTACAAAATACCGAAGACATGTGTTCAATGCAAAGCATGAAAACCGTGATGCGCCAAAGAGGCTCACCGCCGATGAGTTGCAAGTGGAATTAGAGAAGGTCAGGCATATTACACCAGGAAACCATCCTGGTAATGGTAGCGGGAAAAGGAAGCGTGGCAAGGCAGAAGAGAGATTATTGTTTACCTGCAGGTCCACTTTGTGGGACTTGGAGTATTGGAAAGATTTGGATCTGTGGCATAATCTTGATGTGATGCACATCGAGAAAAATATATGTGATAGCATTGTCGGCACACTTCTTAACACTGAAGGCAATACGAAAGATACCTTAAAATCTAGGATTGATTTGACACATCTGGGTATCAGAAAGGATTTGCAGGTGCAAGATGAAGGTAAACCACGGGATATGGCACCAGCTGTGTACGTCTTGGACAAGGTAAAAAAGAAAAGAATTATGCGAGGTCCTATCACGTGTGAGATTCCCACATGGATTTGCTTCCAACCCTGAAAGGAGAATCAGTGCAGATGGAAACAAGATACAAGGGTTGAAAACTCATGACTACCACGTCCTACTTCAAAGGGTTTTACCTGTTATCCTTAGAGGATTGGGCCGCCCTGACTTATACAGAGCAGTTGCAGAGTTGGGACAATTCTTCAGGGAACTCTGCATTAGAAATATCAGGATAGATGCTTTGGAGCGTCTTAGAGACAAGATACCAACTATCCTACGCGACCTTGAGAAGATATATCCTCCAGCCTTCTTTGATGTGATGGTGCATTTGGCTGTTCATCTACCTGATGAGGCACTACTTAGAGGTCCAGTACAGTATGGCTGGATGTACCCTATTGAAAGGCGGCTAGGCACTTTCAAGGGCTATGTCAGGAACAGAGCTAGACCTGAGGGTTCCATTGCAGAGGCCTACATTGCTACAGAAGCGTTGACATTCTGCTCAAAATACATTGAAACATCTGATCAGCTTAGCAAAGAGGTGGGTGAAGACAATCCCGGGCTCAATGTTTTCGATTATTCTGTTCGAGTTACAGGGAAGAGTCGACAAGAGGACAAACCTAAAGATTTGGACAAAATGGTTTGGTATGTGTTGAATAACTGTCCTGAGATACTACCTTATATCAAGTAAGTGCTAAGTACTGCAGCTTATACATCATAATCTACTAAACTTGCAGCACATTATTATATATTTAGATGTTTGACGCGATCACTATGTTGTGCAGCATCTACAAAAACGAGTTACTACCACAAAATCCAAGAAACAATGGCAAACTGGTTATGGCAAGATTTACGAAATGGTTCAAGAGCCATGTAAGCTACTGAATTGCACTGTCAGTTTTTTTAATATATTGAGTACATAAGATGATCAGCTTCTCCATTTTCTAAGCATAGGTTAAGAAGATGCGGGAGGATGGGCAGGCAGTTGATGATGCCCTTTATGCACTAGCAATGGGTCCTGATACTCGGGTAAGACATTATGAATCTTGCGTTGTTGGAGATGTGCGCTACAACACCCTTGCACGCGATGAAGGCAGGAAGACACAAAACAGTGCCATCATGAGCACGGATACGTACGGCAGAGAGACAACTGAAATGTATGCTAACATAACAGACATTGTTCAATTGCAGTATATCTCCAGTTTAGAGGATCATCGGTGTGTGGTTCTGCTGTGCTGTCGTTGGTATAACCTGTTCTCCAGGATCGAAAAACCCAGAGATAATGATTATTTCAAATCCATCAATGTCAAGGCGGCGTACCAGACCAACGAGCCTTTTATTTTGGCAAATCAAGCAACACTGATATTTTTCTTGGAAGACACATTTGCATGGAGCGATGACTGGAGAGTATTGTAAAGGTTTGAGCAGAGGAATTTGTTTAATGAAGTTGCGCAACAAGATGATGCTTACACCGCTCCTGATGTACAAGGTTCCACAGATGTTCCTAATATCTTTGAGAACCATCACGTCAATGATGCTGGCGAAAAGATTGCCTGTCGTGCTGTGGACATACAAGAGTTGATCAAGAAGAAGCCAACGTTCGAGGACATTGAGGATGAAGAAGAAGATGACACTCTGGGGAATTACGATTTAGACTGATACACATGGCGAAGATGTTGACGCTGCTGCTGCGGATGATGATTAGATTGCTTTTGTCGTATTTGTCTGTCAAAAGACATTTTTTATCTACTATGTGAAATTGTGCTTGCTATGACAACTGAAACCTGATGAACGTGTTGTTCAGTATTTTGCTGTGAGAACATCACTTGTTATGTATGTTGATTTGTGTTTGGTGATTGTATGACGAGTAAAACATGATGGCATTGTTGTTTAGTTGTACTCATATTTGGCTGTGAAACTTGAATTTGATGACATAGTTTGCTATTGGACTGCAATTTGCTCGACGTCTTCGAATGGGAACAAAGCTGACCCGACATAGCCTCTGCTAATTTATTTATTTATTACCAAAAGGGCCTCTGCTATTTATTTATTTATGAGCAAAAGGCCGTTAATAGAAATCATTAGATGTTCACAACACTACGCCCAGCCTGCTACACAGGTTCCCTTCATTACTAGTTTCAGCAAAGTGCTCATGTCATAGCCACTTAATACATCACGGATGCTACATACACTGCAAATAAAAAGACAATCATCCTACAGAGCACATCGATTTTGCCCATTATCTTCACAAGCTCTTTCATCTCCTCATTGCTGTCAAGGCCGTTTAGCAGCTGTTGCTTGGCCATGATCAGAGGAACTGCATCTTTAACCTTCTGCTCTGCATCTTCCTCTTCTGCCGTTCCTTCAGTTACTTGTCCAACACCCCAACCTGCTGGTATTGGGATTCCTTGGCTAATCAAATAATCAGCGTAGTTGCATTCCCCCACACCAGCAACTTCCCAGAAATACAAATCACACGAATCTTCCCTTTTCTGCAAGAATCAAATTGGAAGATCATCAACCAAACTATTAAAAAATCAGCAACTGAAAGCAGTAGAACAACACTTAAACATATTATTACCCCATGATTCGGGCATTTGTAGAAGACTCGGCCAGGGTTGAGGATTGTGGTTGAGACGCGACGGATGACTCTGCGTGATTTGCAGCAGTGGCACCACACCAACGGCAGCGGGTTGCAATGAGCAACCAGCTGAAGTGCGTGTGCCGGCGGGGGTGTGATGAGACCCACAGGCGATGGTACGGGTGGCGACTTGGCGCATATCTGGTTGTTGCCTGCTGAAGAGCAGGTGGACGAGCAGCCAGCAGACATGGTTGCTGCGGCCAGACCTTCTGATGCTAGGCAGAGTAAGTAGAGAAGAGGAGAAGCGAACGTTGCATATGTCAGTTTTATTACTTGCAGAGTAGCATAGCACCATATATACTCATAGTCTAGGTTTGGATTCGAACCAGCTACAGGAGCATGTCTCTTTTTTTTCTAAAACTCAGCAACGTCTCTTTACTGGTACACTAGCTTGTTCTGTACGCCTTCTCAAGTCTTTGATTTTCTTTCTTTCTTTTTTGCGAGGAAGGAAGGAGGACAAAATTGAGAGTTCCTGGGACTTGAACCCAAGGCCTCTCGGTTGAATACCAAGGCTGCTAGTCACTTATGTGGCGAACGTTCACCGGGAGGAGGACGGAAGACGAACACATTTTCCTCGCAGTTTTAGTTGCAACGCAAGATCGAACGGTGGCAGTTTCGGGAATGTTACCAGGAGAATGAGCCCAGTTTTTCTTTTCTTCCTATATATAAAAAAGTATGCTACTTGGTGTCGGCTTCGTCAACAAACGATTGTGCCAAACTTGATCGTTAGATTGACATTCAACGTCTGTCGTGTTTCTTCAGTCTCTTCTTCCTCCAGCCGCCAAAGCCAAACCAGCGCCGGCGGGACGCCTGCTCCCGCCTCCCACGGCTGGCTGTGTTGCCGCGCACGCATCGTGGCCACATCACAGCCTAAAACTCTGCGCATCTTCCCCGGCTCCTGTTCGTTCCCGTCCGAGGCCTCACCATCGTCCTCCGCCTTGGTTCGCTCGCCGCAGCGCCGCCCTCCGGTGTTGTCAACATGGTCAACAACCGAGAGGAATAAGGATATGACTGTGCATGGTGAGGATGACAGTAGGGACCCAGCAGCGCGCGCAGTAATTTTGTTTTTTCGGGATGGAGAAGGGAACTGGGTTGTGCGGGAGCTATGGCCCGTCTAGCCCAGGCTTTTATTTCATATGTTTAGCACATGAATAGCCCAGTTTGTTTTTTTTCTTTCTGAAAATGGCTAGCCCAGCTATTTTGTTTTTTGCAGAATAACCAACGTAGGCCTACTTGCTTTTCTACGCCCTGCTGGCCCGGAAATCTTTCAAGACGAGGAGGGATGCATTTTGCCCAGAAAATGGGCTATAAGTAATAAGAAATGGGCTATAAGTAATAATAAATGGGCTGTAAAATGAAAAAATACAGCAAACAGGCAATTAGTTCCAAAATACTTTTTCTTTCGGATTTGGATATTTTAAATTTCATTGTTTTTGTGCGGGTAAAATTTCATTGGATTTAAATTAAGGTGTGTTTAGTTTTTAAATTAATTTGAATCTGGCTAGAAATTTCAGGCTGTATGCTGTTTGGGACAGATTTGGAGGCTGACTTGTGGGTCTACTAGGTTTACGTGTACGAAAGGCTTTGTCAACTTAGTCCACAAACGATTCTAGCAGCAGTGACCGTTGGATGTTAATCCAACGGCCGTGCTGCTTCTTCAATATTTGATCTTCTTGCTCCAGCCTCCCAAACCAGCGCCGGTGGGACTGCCTACTCCTGCCTCGCGTGGCCTGCTGTGCTACCGCACTCTACTCACCCACACCTCTTGTTATTTTCCAGCGACGGCAGCCGGACCGGTAAACCCTCGTACTCCCCACCGCATGGGCAACCACTGCGGAGTCTTCCCCGGCTCCTTACCGTTCCCTTCCTAGGCCTCGCCGTCGTCCACCGCCCTGGTGCTTTCGGCGCGGCGTGGTCAACATGGTCAACGAACGACATCCATCGGACGTGGGTACGTGGAGAGGCTGACAGCTGGGTCCATGGCCGCACATAAGGAAATGCCTCCTTATTACGTGCAAAATAATGATTCCTCCACCTGACAGCTGGGACCCACTGGAAGGGCCTCTGTATTTCGTGAAAAAAATGTTCTCCCTGCTGACAGGTCGGACCCACCAACTATATCTTCGCACGCAAGGAAGTGCCTCCTTATTACGCACAAAAAAATGAATACCCCCTGTTAGCTGGGACCCACCATAGTGGGAGGCTGACTTGTGGGCCTACTAAGTTGATGGGGATGGATGGCTTTGTCAACTTAGTCAATATGAACGATTCTAGCTCCAGTGACCGTACGATGTCCATCCAACGGTGGTAGTGCTTCTTCAACCTCTCGTCTTCTCACTCCAGCCACCCAAACCAGCGTCGGTTGTGTCGTGTGCTCCTGCTTCCCGTGGCCGGCTGTGATTCCGCGGAGGCCTCACCGCCCCCTACTACTCCCACCGCTGGCCAGGCCCTGCGTCGACAGCAGCCTCACACCGCAGCCGAACCAGTGAACCCTCATACTCCTCTTCGTGTGGGCATCCACTGCCGCATCTTCCCCGGCTCCACGTCGTCCCCTTCCTAGGCCTCGTCGTCATCCACCGCCCTGGTGCTCTCGGCGCGGCGTGGTCAACGTGGTCAAGGAACGACTTCCATCGAAAGAGTACTTTACGTGGAGAGCCTGACAGCTGGGTCCATGGCCGCAGCAAGGAAGTGCCTCCTTATTACGCGGAAAATAATGATTCCTCCACCTGACATCGGGGACCCACCGGACGGGCCACCGTATTTCGCGAAAAAACGTTTCCCCCCTGACTGCTGGGACCCACCACCTACATCTACGCACGCAAGGAAGTGCGTCCATATTACGGGCAAAAAATGATTCGCCCCCTGACTGCTGGGACCCACCAGCTACATCTTTGCACGCAAGGAAGTGCGTCCATATTACGGGAAAAAAAACGATTCGCCCCCTGACTGCTGGGACCCATCAGCTACATCTTCGCACACAAGGAAGTGACTGACAGTCGGGACCCACCCAGTCGAAGCGTACGTAGCGTTGTCATTCTGGTCGCGAACGTGTACGTACATACTGGTCGATGTAGAGGCGCGCACGTGTGGTAGTAGAGGCGCGCACGTAGCATGTACACATACATACAGCGGCCAAGGTGCAAGAAAGAAAATACGGCCACGTACGTACATATGGGCAGGGTCTCGAACGCCTACTCGCGCATACGTATGGCCAGGGCTCGTGTACATGGCTGTGGCTGGGTCGGAACGGAGAAACTGCGTCGTCGTCGTGTTCATGGGGAGGCAATGAAATGCGTCGTGTTCATCAGGAGGCAACAGAACGCGTGCTATTCATCGGGAGTGAACCGGCTTGGATGGAACAGGCGATGGAAACGAGGCCTGGCATACCGCAGAATAGAGGAAACGGCCTTGTGTTCGACCGGCCACGGTGGAAACAAGATCCTTTTCATTGGGAGGGGTCTGGCGTACCACAAAACGGAGGCAACGGACGTCCTATGGTCGAAATGGGGTCCTGTTGATCGGGAGGGGTGTGGTGTACCGCAAAACAGAGGAAACAGACTTGTGTTGGAGCGCTATGGTCGAAACGGGGGCCCTATTCATCGGGAGGGGTGTGGCGTACCGCAAAACGGGACTCCACGGGATACTGTTCATCTCCACCGTCGACCTCCTCCAGCCTCCACGGGCTCCTGTTCATCCACCATCGACCTCCTCCAGCCTCCACCTGCGACTGTTCATCCACGGGCTCCTATTCATCCAGCCTCCACCGCGCGCTCCTCCACCGGCTACTGTTCAACCAGCCCTCTCCACGGGGGTCCTGTTCAACCACCCCTCCATGGGCTACTGTTCATCCAGCCCTCCACCGGCTACTGTTCAACCAGCCCTCCACTGGCTACTGTTCAACCAGCCCTCCACGGGGTCCTGTTCATCCAGCCCTCCACTGGGTCCTGTTCATCCACCGGCTCGATCGATCGGGGTACTGTTCATCCAGCGGCAACGGCCTCAACTACCACGGAGTCCTGTTCATCCAACCCCCCACCAGGAACTGTTCATCCAAACCCCCTCAACAATGCTCACTGTTCATCTAGGGAAGGAGGCAGCAGTGTTTGATCGGCTTCAGTTAGCAGCGGTAGCGAAGGAATCACTCAGGTTCAGTTAACAGCAAGGGATTGATCGATCGCTCGGGTTCAGTAACGCGTAGCCTGCAGTGCAATCGCTCGGGTTCAGTTAGAGCCCAACGCCTCGCACACATGCGCGTACGTACGAGAGAAATGCACATCGCTCGGCCCCCGACCACCCACCGTAACCGGGAACTCCCCCGATATTTTCCTCGCCCTCGCTTCTACCACGGTTTTCTCCGTCATGGACGGCCCAAAGAATGTCATGCAGCTGCGTCTCCGGCCCGCCCAGGACGAAAAGCCCATTTTCTGTCATGATTTTTTGTCATAGAAGTAGGACCCCACCACATCTATGATGATACCGGGTTTTGTCACAATTATCGTCATAGAAGTGTCATAAGTATGACAAAAAAAATTCGTTCGGCCCAAAATGTCACGGATGTGTCTTTTTTTTGTAGTGCATCCCCAAGCTTAATTCCTGCTCGTCCTCGAGTAGGTAAATGATAAAAACAGAATTTTTGATGTGGAATGCTACCTAGCATAATTCTCAATGTAATTTTCTTTATTGTGGCATGAATGTTCAGATCCGAAAGATTCAAGACAAAAGTTTAATATTGACATAAAAATAATAATAGTTCAAGCATACTAATAAAGCAATCATGTCTTCTCAAAATAACATGGCCAAAGAAAGTTATCCCTACAAAATCATATAGTCTGGCTATGCTCTACCTTCATCACACAAAATTTTTAAATCATGCACAACCCCGATGACAAGCCAAGCAATTGTTTCATACTTTTGATGTTCTCAAACTTTTTCAATCTTCACGCAATACATGAGCGTGAGCCATGGACATAGCACTAAATGTGGAATAGAATGGTGGTTGTGGAGAAGACAAAAAGGAGAAGATAGTCTCACATCAACTAGGCGTATCAACGGGCTATTGAGATGCCCATCAATAGATATCAATGTGAGTGAGTAGGGATTGCCATGCGCAATGGACGCACTAGAGCTATAAGTGTATGAAAGCTCAACAAAAGAAACTAAGTGGGTGTGCATCCAACTCGCTTGCTCACGAAGACCTAGGGCATTTTGAGGAAGCCCATCATTGGAATATACAAGCCAAGTTCTATAATGTAAAATTCCCACTAGTATATGAAAGTGACAACATAGGAGACTCTCTATCATGAAGATCATGGTGCTACTTTGAAGCACAAGTGTGGTAAAAGGATAGTAACATTGTCCCTTCTCTCTTTTTCTCTCATTTTTTTGGGCCTTTCTCTTTTTTTATGGCCTCTTTTTTTTCAGTCCGGAGTCTCATCCCGACTTGTGGGGGAATCATAGTCTCCATCATCCTTTCCTCACTTGGGACAATGCTCTAACAATGATGATTATCACACTTTTATTTACTTACAACTCAATACTTAGAACAAAATATGACTCTATGTATGAAAATCATGAACGGTGGCTTTGCCACAAATACGATGTCAACTACATGATCTTGCAAAGCAATATGACAATGATGGAGCGTGTCATAATAAATGGAACGGTGGAAAGTTGCATGGCAATATATCTTGGAATGGCTATGGAAATGCCATAATAGGTAGGTATGGTGGCTATTTTGAGGAAGGTATATGGTGGGTGTATGATATCTGCGAAAGTTGCGCGGTATTAGAGTGGCTAGCAATGGTAGGAGGGTGAGAGTGTGTATAATCCATGGACTCAACATTAGTCACAAAGAACTCACATACTTATTGCAAAAAATCTATTAGTTATCGAAATGAAGTACTACGCGCATGCTCCTAGGGGGATAGATTGGTAGGAAAAGACCATCGCTCGTCCCCGACCGCCACTCATAAGGAAGACAATCAATAAATAAATCATGCTCCGACTTCATCACATAACGGTTCACCATACGTGCATGCTACGGGAATTACAAACTTTAGCACAAGTATTTCTCAAATTCACAACTACTCAACTAGTAAGACTCTAATATCACCATCTTCATATCTCAAAACAATCATAAAGAATAAAACTTCTCATAATATTCAATGCACTTTATATGATAGTTTTATTATACCTATCTTGGATGCTCATCACTTTAGGACTAAAATTTTAACCAAAGCAAACTACCATGCTGTTCTAAAATACTCTCAAAATAATATAAGTGAAGCATGAGAGATCAATAATTTCTATAAAATAAACCACCACCGTGCTCTAAAAAGATATAAGTGAAGCACTAGAGCAAAATTATCTAGCTCAAAAGATATAAGTGAAGCACATAGAGTATTGTAATAAATTCCGATTCATGTGTGTCTCTCCAAAAGGTGTGTACAGCAAGGATGATTGTGGTAAACTAAAAAGCAAAGACTCAAATCATACAAGACGCTCCAAGCAAAACACATATCATGTGGTCAATAAAAATATAGCATCAAGTAAAGTTACCGATAGACGAAGATGAAAGGGGGGATGCCTTCCGGGGCATCCCCAAGCTTAGGCTTTTGTTTGTCCTTGAATTTTACCTTGGGGTGCCTTGGGCATCCCCAAGCTCAGGCTCTTGCCACTTCTTGTTCCATAATCCATCAAATCTTTACCCAAAATCTTGAAAACTTCACAACACAAAACTCAACAGAAAATCTCATGAGCTCCGTTAGTGAAATAAAACAAACCACCACTTTAAGGTACTGTAATGAACTCATTCTTTATTTATATTAGTGTTAAACCTACTGTATTCCAACTTCTCTATGGTTCATACCCCCCGATACTAGCTAGCAGTGGGCATAAAAACTGACTTACCGAATACCGAACCGAAGCCGAAACCGAAAATACCGAATTTTCGGTTTTTAGTGCTGCCATGGAAAAATTCGGTTTTGCCCCTGCTAACCGAATTTAATTCGGCATGTACGGTTGTTTGGTACGGTTAACCGAAGAAACTGAGCTTCTACCGCGCGCTTGTGTGGCTGGGAATGAAAAATCTCTCGCTAGGTAGCCTCCTGCGATAGCGAGTGGACTTTTCACATGGCCCAAGCCGTCCATCTCCATGCAAGGCCCAATCTGTCGTGGGCTTGTTTCCACGTACATGCACGTACAGAAAGTAGAAGCCTTGTCGGTTAGTTTAGTCCCACCTCGTCTGGCTACAAAGAATGGGGTGATGAGCGCAACTATATATATGAGCGCAGGTGGAACGACCCTAGGCAACTAAAAATCTTTCTGCGTGTTCAGCTAATACGGTGTAAACCGTACACCAAACCGAATAACTCGGTTAACCGAAATATCGGTTAGCTGTTTTTAATGATTTTTCCGGTTTTCAAGATTGGTAACCGAATTTAAAAAAACCGGTATAAACCGAAATTTCGGTTTATACCGAATGCCCAGGCCTAATACTAGCCATAGATTCGTCAAAATAAGCAAACAACACACGAAAAACAGAATCTATCAAAACAGAACAGTCTGTAGTAATCTGTATCAAACGCAAACTTCTGTAACTCAGAAAAATCTACCAAAATGGGACGACCTAGATAATTTGATTATTGATCTATTGCAATTGGAATCAGTATTTTCTCACTTTCTGGTGATTTTTAACAATTGTTTTCGTGAGCAGAAAGTTTCTGTCTTTTTCAGCAAGATCAAATAATTATCACCCAAGAAGATCCTATAGGTTTTACTTGGCACAAACACTAATTAAAACATAAAACCACATCTAACCAGAGGCTAGATGAAATATTAATTACTAAACAGGAACAAAAATCAAGGAACAAAATAAAATTGGGTTGCCTCCCAACAAGCGCTATCGTTTAACGCCCCTAGCTAGGCATAAAAAACAAGAATAGATCTAGGTATTATCATCTTTGGCATGCAAATCATAAGTGACCCTCATAATAGATTCATAAGGCAATTTAATTTTCTTCCTAGGAAAGTGTTCCATGCCTTTCCTTAACAGAAATTGGAATCTAATATTTCCTTCTTTCATATCAATAATTGCACCAATCGTTCTAAGGAAAGGTCTACCAAGAATAATAGGACATGTAGGATTGCAATCTATATCAATGAAATCTACGGGCACATAATTCTTATTTGCAACAATAAGAACATCATTAATCCTTCCCATAGGTTTCTTAATGGTGCAATCCGCAAGATGCAAATTTAAAGAACAATCATCAAATTCATGGAAACCTAGCACATCACACAAAGTTTTAGGAATCGTGGAAACACTAGCACCCAAATCACACAAAGCATAGCATTCATGATCTTTAATCTTAATTTTAATAGTAGGTTCCCACTCATCATAAAGTTTTCTAGGGATAGAGACTTCCAATTAAAGTTTTTCTTCATAGGATTGCATTAAAGCATCAACGATATGTTTGGTAAAAGCTTTATTTTGACTATAAGCATGAGGAGAATTTAACACGGATTGCAACAAGGAAATACAATCTATCAAAGAGCAATTATCATAATTAAATTCCTTGAAATCCAAAATAGTGGGTTCATTGCTATGTAAAGTTTTGACCTCTTCAATCCCACTTTGACCAATTTTTGCATCAAGATCTAAAAACTCCGAATCATTGGGACACCTTTTAACTAAAGTTGACTCATCTCCAGTCCCAACTTTATCAAGATTCATATTAAAAAACAAAGATTTAATAGGAGACACATCAATCACTTTTAGATCTTCATCCTTATTATCATGAAAACTAGAAGAACACGCTTTCACAAAGCAATCTTTTTTAGCACACATCCTAGCGGTTCTTTCTTTGCACTCATCAATGGAAATTCTCATGGCTTTGAGAGACTCATTGATATCATGCTTAGGTGGAATAGATCTAAGTTTCAAAGAATCACCATCAAGATAAATTCTATCCACGTTCCTAGCCAATTCATCAATCTTAGGCAATTTTTCTCCAAGCAAAGCATTGAAATTCTTTTGCGAAATCATAAATTCTTTAACACTAGTCTCAAAATCAGAGGGAAAATTATTAAAATTTCCATAAGAGTTGTTGTAGGAATTACCATAATTATTAGAGGAATTACTAGGGAACGGCCTAGAATTAAAGTTTCCTCTATATGCGTTGTTACCAAAATTGTTCCTACCAACAAAATTCACATCCATGGATTCATTATTATTCTCAATCAAAGTGGACAAAGGCATATCATTAGGATCAGAAGAAACACTCTTATTAGCAAACAATTTCATAAATTCATCCATCTTTCCACTCAAAACACTAATCTCTTCAATCGCATGAACCTTTTTACTAGTAGATCTTTCGGTGTGCCATTGAGAATAATTAACCATAATATTATCTAAGAGTTTAGTAGCTTCTCCTAAAGTGATTTCCATAAAATTGCCTCCCGCGGCCGAATCCAAAAGATTTCTAGAAGCAAAATTCAATCCGGCATAAATTTTTTTGTATAATCATCCATAAACTCAAACCATGTGTAGGGCAATTGCGTATAATTAATTTCATCCTCTCCCAAGCTTGTGCAACATGCTCATGATCAAGTTGCTTAAAATTCATAATATCGTTTCTAAGAGAGATGATCTTAGCGGGAGGAAAATACTTAGAGATAAAAGCATCTTTGCACTTATTCCATGAATCAATACTATTTTTAGGCAAAGAAGAGAACCAAGTTTTAGCACGATCTCTAAGCGAAAACGGAAATAGCTTCAATTTGACAATATCATTATCCAGATCTTTCTTCTTTTGCATATCGCACAAATCAACAAAGTTGTTTAGATGAGTAGCGGCATCTTCACTAGGAAGGCCAGAGAATTGATCTTTCATGACAAGATTCAACAAAGCAGCATTAATTTCACAAGATTCAACATCGGTAATAGGAGCAGTCGGAGTGCTAAGAAAATCATTGTTGTTGGTATTGGAAAAATCACACAATTTAGTATTTTCTTGAGCCATCATGACAAACAATCCAACACACAAGCACACAAGAAGCAAGCAAAAAAGAGAAGAACGGAAAAAGGGCGAATAAAACAGCAAGGGTGAAGTGGGGGAGAGGAAAACGAGAGGCAAATGGCAAATAATGTAATGCGAGGGATAAGAGTTCGTGATGGGTACTTGGTATGTCTTGACTTGAGCGTAGATCTGCCCGGCAACGGTGCCAGAAATCCTTCTTGCTACCTCTTGAGCATGCGTTGGTTTTCCCTTGAAGAGGAAAGGGTGATGCAGCAAAGTAGCGTAAGTATTTCCCTCAGTTTTTGAGAACCAAGGTATCAATCAAGTAGGAGATTACACGCAAGTCGCCTAGTACCTGCACAAACAATCAAGAACCTTGCAACCAACGCGATAAAGGGGTTGTCAATCCCTTCACGGCCACTTGCAAAAGTGAGATCTGATAGAGATAATAAGATAAATATTTTTGGTATTTTTATGGTATAGATTGAAAAGTAAAATTGCAAAATAAATGGCGACAGAAATAGCTAGTTGACGGGAGATTAATATGATGGAAAATAGACCCGGGGCCATAGGTTTCACTAGTGGCTTCTCTCAAGATAGAAAATTCTATGGTGGGTGAACAAATTACTGTCGAGCAATTGATAGAAAAGTGCATAGTTATGAGAATATCTAGGCATGATCATGTATATAGGCATCACATCCGCAACAAGTAGACCGAAACGTTTCTGCATCTACTACTATTACTCCACACATCGACCGCTATCCAGCATGCATCTAGAGTATTAAGTTCATAAGAACAGAGTAACGCATTAAGCAAGATGACATGATGTAGAGGGATAAACTCAAGCAATATGATATAAACCCCATCTTTTTATCCTCGATGGCAACAATACAATACGTGCCTTGCTGCCTCTGCTGTCACTGGGAAAGGACACCGCAAGATTGAACCCAAAGCTAAGCACTTCTCCCATTGCAAGAAAGATCAATCTAGTAGGCCAAACCAAACTGATAATTCAAAGAGACTTGCAAAGATATCAAATCATACATATAAGAATTCATAGAAGAATCAAATATTGTTCATAGATAATCTTGATCATAAACCCACAATTCATCGAATCTCGACAAACACACCGCAAAAAGTATTACATCGAATAGATCTCCATGAGAATCGAGGAGAACTTTGTATTGAGATCCAAAGAGAGAGAAGAAGCCATCTAGCTAATAACTATGGACCTGAAGGTCTGTGGTAAACTACTCACACATCATCGGAGAGGCCATGGTGTTGATGTAGAGGCCCTCCGTGATCGATTCCCCCTCCGGCGGAGCGCCGGAAAAGGCCCCAAGATGGGATCTCACGGGTACACAAGGTTGCGGCGGTGGAAATAGGGTTTCGTGGTGCTCCTGGATGTTTTCAGGGTATAAGAGTATATATAGGCGAACGAAGTAGGTCGGTGGAGCCACGAGGGGCCCATGAGGGTGGGGGGCGCGCCTACCTACCTCGTGGCCGCCTCGTGGCTTCCTTGACGTCCACTTCAAGTCTCCTGAATTGCGTTTGTTCCAAAAACGATCCTCGCGAAGGTTTCATTCTGTTTGGATTCCGTCTGATATTCCTTTTCTGGGAAACACTGAAATAGGCAAAAAAACAGCAATTTGCACTGGGCCTTCGGTTAGTAGGTTAGTCCCAAAAATAATATAAAAGTGTATAATAAAGCCCATTAAACATCCAAAACAGATAATATAATAGCATGGAACAATAAAAAATTATAGATGCGTTGGAGACGTATCACTCATCTCCTCGCAATTTACATTATTTGCCATTTGCCTCTCGTTTTCCTCTCCCCCACTTCACAAAATTTGCTGTTTTATTCGCCCCTCTTTTTCGTTCGCCGTTTTCTCGTCAGATCTATTCTTTGCTTGCAATCATGAGTGATTTTGGTATGGCACCAACAGATGATGGCCTAACTCCTAAGATTGGACGTACGGGCAATCTGGATGCTAAAACTTTTATCTTGGGGCAAGGGAACGTTATGGGAAAAGAACGTATCCAATAATTTTTCAATTGTGTTCGAAATCTAAGTCTTGATGATGCTCCTATACTTAAAACTACTAGATCTTATGCGGATGCTATTTCAGCACTAGTTCTTACTCATTCTACTTTGCAAATATATTTTTTTAGCTTCCCGAAATAAAGAATCCTAGGGCTAAAAAGTTGGCCACTCTCGTTCTTATGAATGAGTTTGACTACATAATACGGGAAGCTAGGGAAATCTTTGATTTTTATGGTATGAATCATGAAAAACCCCGGGATAGATGAAATTCTTTACAATAGTCACTATGCACTAAGGCATTTTCTTGGGGATAATAAAATCTGTGACGAGAATCTTAAAATGGAAGTCCCCGTTCTAGATATAATCCAACGAGTTTTCAATAATGTTAATCAACATTACTCTTGGATTGTTGCGGGAAATCAAAGGGGTTATGATGAAAACCAACTTAGGAATGCTAAAGTTTCCATGGATAATATGTTTTATGTTGCGTTTACAAAACCCCATGATGAAAACACCTCAAAGAAAATTAAGAAGAAGGATGACAAAACTTAGATCCTTGCTTTATGCCTAGCTAAGGGCGTAAAACTATAGCGCTTGTTGGGAGGCAACCCAATGAATAAAATTTATTTTTTCTTTTTGCTTTATGTTCTTGTATGTTTGCACAATTATGCTACTGTTATGATTGTGTTTTTTGTGTTTTAATTAGTGTTTGTGCCAAGTAAAGCCTTTAGGATCTTCTTGGGTAATAGTTGTTTGATCTTGCTGAAAAACAGAAACTTATGCGCTCACGAAAACAATTGTTAAAAATCACCAGAACATGATAAAATGCCAATTATTTTGAAGAAGATTAATATACAAATTACCCTAGCCTTCCTCATTTTTCAGAATTTTTGGAGTTACAGAAGTATTCAAAATAGTCAGATTGCTACAGAGTGTTCTGTTTTGACAGATTCTGTTTTCTTTGCGTTGTGTGCTTATTTTGATGGCTCTATGGTTTTGTTTGATGAGTTTTTGCCATAGAAAAGTTGGATTACAGTAGATATAATGCAATAAAAAAAAATATTTTTTCTAGAGTACACACTAGCGTGTGTATCATGCATTAAAGAAGGAGAGGGGGGAAAGAGCCCCATCCACCAAAAGTCAACAAGATTACAAGCTGTTACACTCGGGCAGACGACCCTAATGCTACCGAGCCCCACCCGATCAGCCCTGGTCTAACTATTCGCGCCATCCCACCTAGACAGCACGGACAGGAAGGAGGCCATGTCGTGCTTGAACATGCCGGCTCGCGACCAAATGCTGCCTTCCGCCTCAATGCGCGCGATCACCACTGCCGTCGAAGGGGGGGCGCCCTCAAACACTATCTTGTTCCTATGTTTCCACAGTTCCCAGATGCATAGAGAGATCACGGTGATGACATCCCTCCGGTGGGTCCTTGGAGGTGAGCACGCCATGAACCAGTCGACAATCGAGCCATCCTGGCTAGGCGCCCAATCCGGCCTGCCGAGCGCCGCAAGCACATCAACCCACACCGCGCGGGCGAAGACGCAAGATAGCATGATGTGATTGATTGTCTCTTCACCCTGATCACAAAAGGGACAAGCCGCCTGATGAGGTAACCCTCGCTGCGCCAACCTGTCAGACGTCCAGCATCGATTCCGGGCCACCAACCAGTTGAAAAAGCAGCATTGGAGAGGAGCCTTGGATTTCCAAGCCATAGTGGCATAAGGCGCCCTTTCCCGGCCCCAAAATCTTGCCGCGTACGCCGACCTGGCCGAGTACTGGCCAGAGTCCTCCCAAGCCCATCTGACAGAGTCGCACACACCGGGCGTGAGCTGAACCACGGCCGTTGCCGACCACAGAGCCAAGTACTCCCGAAGAGTGGCCTCATCCATATCCGGCCCGATGCAAGTAACCCAGCTACCATCCCTAAGCGCCTGAGCAACCGTCATAGCCTTCTTAATCCTCTGAGGGACGCGCTTCCACAGCCCCGGCGCGATCTCTTGGGCCCTGAAACCACCGATCCACCTCCGGCGCGATCTCTTGGGAAATAAAAAAATATGAATTGGTTTGATACAGTACTTATAGTAGCGTTTGCTTTCTTATACTAATGGATCTCACGAAGGTTTTGTTGAGTTTTGTGTGATTGAAGTTTTCAAGTTTTGGGTGATCTTACGATGGATGAAGGAAGGATAGAAGAGCCTAAGCTTGGGGATGCCCCAGCATCCCAAGCTATTATCCAAAAATGAGCAACCAACTAAGCTTGGGGATGCCCCCAAGTGGCATCCCCTCTTTCTTCTAACGACCATCAGTATTTTACTCGAAGCTATATTTTTATTCGTCACATACTATGTGTTTTGCTTGGAGCGTCTTGTATGATATGAGTCTTTGCTTGTTTTATTTTGTGTTTTAAGTCTTGATCCCTTGCTGGACACACCTATTTGAGAGAGCCAAATTTATGTCATGACTTGTTAGAATTGCTCTCTATGCTTTACTTAAATTTTTATGAGCTATGGACTTGCTCTAGTGCTTCACTTATATCTTTTTGAGCATGGTGTGCTTTAGTATTTTTGAAGAAATGCTCTCTTGCTTCACTTAGATTTATTTGAGAGTTAGTATAATTTTCAAGAAGTTCTCTCTTGCTTCACTTAAATTATTTTGAGAGAAAAAAATTATGCTGATGATCTTCACTTATATTTGTTTGAGCTTATGAAAAGCAACACATGAAAATTAGTCCCAAAGTGATAGATATCCATAAGGATATAATAAAAACTTTCATGAAGATCATTGGACAAAATCAACTTGATTCTTAGTAATAGTTTTGAGATATGATGATGTGATCTGTGAGTTATGTTGATGAGTAATTATGCTTTAGAAAGATTATTGGTGTTAAGGTTTGTGATTCCCTATGCAAGCACAAAAGTCAATAGTCATGCAATGAAATTATATCCTACTTATGGTGCATTATTCGGTGTTAATTATGCTTAATGCTTGCTTATGAGATTATTCATTTCTTGGTTGGTCGCTTCTCAATCTTTTGCTAGCCTTCATTTTGTACTAAGTATGATCTCTACTTGTGCATCCAAAATCCTTTAAACCAAGTTTTGCCACATGAGTCCACTATATATACCTATGTGCGGTATTCTTTTGCCGTTCTAAGAAAATTTGCATGTGCCATCTCTAATTTTCAAAATAAACTTCTCTTTTGTGTGTTCGTATCGCTCGCGGAGCAGTGAGGGGTGGCTAATATTTTCCATGCTGGATGTGTTATTCTCACGATGAGTGTTTATTCACTTGTCATTGCATGAGAGTAAGGCAAAGGTTTTAGGGATGCCCAGTCCCAAAATGAAAAATTGAATTTACTTTATGTTGTCAAATAATAAATTCCTTGGAAAGTGTTGGTATGGAGGGCAACCGTGGATACAGCTAGCCATGGAAAGTGAAAGTATGGTGGAAAAAGGAATAAACTTTATTTTCCGTTTGGGAACCGCCTATGATATATCTAGCATGGAAAGTGTTGGGAACTCTAAGTCGTTTTCGTTGGTGGGATGGATACACCTCCCAAAATGTTTTTATCTCTAAGTTTTTCGCTTTGAGCTCTGGCACCTCTACAAATCCCTACTTCCCTCTATGAAGGGCCTTTCTTTTACTTTTATGCAATTTTTATTTTGAATTTGAGTCTCCATCTTCTCTTATAAAAGCACCAACTAGGAGGCAATATGATCGTACTTAAGTATTGGGTGTAGCTAATATGCGAGTGTGTTTCATGAATGGATCAATGGTTGAGCATGATGGGCTAAGGATAACTTATTTTAGCATTGATATTTTGAAAAACATGGTTGCTTGTTGATATGCTTGAGTATTTAAATTATCATGTCAAAACTAGACTATTGCTTTGAATCACATAAAAGTCCAAATGTCCATGCTATAAAGAAAAGAATATGACATGACATGTTAGGCAGCATTCCACATCAAAAATTCTGTTTTTATCACTTACCTACTCGATGACGAGTAGGAGTTAAGCTTGGGGATGCTGATACGTCTCCAACGTATCTATAATTTTTTATTGTTCCATGATGTTATACTATCAATCTTGGATGTTTGATAATCATTTTATAGTCATTTTATATCATTTTTTGGTACTAACCTATTGACATAGTGCCAAGTGCTAGTTGTTGTTTTCTGCATGTTTTTTACATCGCAGGAAATCAATATCAGACGGAGTCCAAATGCAACAAAACTTCACAGAGATTTTTTATGGACTAGAAGACACATAATGGGCCCTGGCTGCGCCTGGGGGGGTGCTCCGAGGAGAGCACAACCCACCAGGGCGCGCCAGGAGGCCCAGGCGCGCCCTGGTGGATTGTGCCCACCTCGGGTGCCCCCGGACCGCCTCTTTGCTCTATAAATACCCCAATATTCCAGAAACCCTAGGGGAGTTGACGAAATATTGATCCAGCAGCCGCAGAGTCCAGAACCACCAGATCCAATCTAGACACCATCTCGGATGGGGTTCACCACCTCCATTGGTGCCTCTCTGATGATGCGTGAGTAGTTCTTTGTAGACCTTCGGGTCCGTAGTTAGTAGCTAGATGGCTTCCTCTCTCTCGCTGAATTCTCAATACAATGGTCTCTTGGAGATCCATATGATGTAATGCTACCTCTTGAGCATGCGTTGGTTTTTCCCTTGAAGAGGAAAGGGTGATGCAGTAAAGTAGCGTAAGTATTTCCCTCAGTTTTTGAGAACCAAGGTATCAATCCAATAGGAGGCCCACGCAAGTCCCTCGTACCTACACAAACAAATAAGAACCTCACAACCAACGCGATAAAGGGGTTGTCAATCCCTTCTCGGTCACTTACGAGAGTGAGATCTGATAGAGATGATAAGATAATATTTTTGGTTTTTTTGTGATAAAGACTAAAAGTAAAGAAAGCAAAATAAACGGCAAAGGAAATAGCTAGTTGTCGGGAGATTAATATGATGGAAAATAGACCCGGGGGCCATAGGTTTCACTAGTTGCTTCTCTCAAGATAGCATAAGTATTACGGTGGGTGAACAAATTACTGTCGAGCAATTGATAGAGAAGTGCATAATTATGAGAATATCTAGGCATGATCATGTATATAGGCATCACGTCCGCGACAAGTAGACCGACTCCTGCCTGCATCTACTACTATTATTCCACACATCGACCGCTATCCAGCATGCATCTAGAGTACTAAGTTCATAAGAACAGAGTAACGCATTAGGTAAGATGACATGATGTAGAGGGATAAACTCAAGCAATATGATATAAACCCCATCTTTTTATCCTCGATGGCAACAATACAATACGTGTCGTTTCCCCTAATGTCACTGGGATCGAGCACCGTATGATTGAACCCAAAGCTAAGCACTTCTCCCATTGCAAGAAAGATCAATCTAGTAGGCCAAACCAAAATGATAATTCAAAGAGACTTGCAAAGATAACCAATCATACATAAAAGAATTCACAGAAGATTCAAATATTGTTCATAGATAATCTTGATCATAAACCCACAATTCATCGGATATCGACAAACACACCGCAAAAAGAGTTACATCGAATAGATCTCCAAGAAGATCGAGGCGAACTTTGTATTGAGATCCAAAGAGAGAAGAAGCCATCTAGCTAATAACTATGGACTCGAAGGTCTGAGCTAAACTACTCACACATCATCGGAGATGCTATGGTGTTGATGTAGAAGCCCTCCGTGATCGATGCCCCCTCCGGCGGAGCGCCGGAAAAGGCCCCAAGATGGGATCTCACGGGTACAAAAGGTTGCGGCGGTGGAATTAGGTTTTCGTGGTGCCCCTCGATGGTTTCGGGGTACTTAGGTATATATAGGAGGAAGAAGTAGGTCGGTGGAGCCACGAGGGGCCCACGAGAGTGGAGGGCGCGCCCAGGGGGTAGGCGCGCCCCCTGGCTCGTGGACTCCTCGTTGATTGCTTGACGTCCACTCCAAGTCCTCTGGATCACGTTTGTTCCAAAAATAACTCTCTCGAAGGTTTCATTTCGTTTGGACTCCGTTTGATATTCCTTTTCTGCGAAACACTGAAATAGGCAAAAAACAGCAAATTGCATTGGGCCTTGGGTTAATAGGTTAGTCCCAAAAATAATATAAAAGTGTATAATAAAGCCCATTAAACATCCAAAACAGAATATATAATAGCATGGAGCAATCAAAAATTATAGATACGTTGGAGACGTATCATGTAACTATTTTGTGGTGTGTTTGTTGGGATCTGATGAACTTTGAGTTTATGATCAGTTATATCTTTTTATATCCATGAAAGTATTTGAGTTTCTTTGATCTCTTTTATGCATGATTGTTTATAGCCTCGTATTTCTTCTCCGATATTTGGGTTTTGTTTGGCCAACTTGATCTATTTATCTTGCAATGGGAAGAGGTGCTTTGTAGTGGGTTCGATCTTACGGTGCTTGATCCCAGTGACAGAAGGGGAACCGACTGATGTCGCTTGAAGCTACGTCGGTATTTCCACAAAGAGGAAGGGATGATGCAGCACAGCGGCGGTAGGTATTTCCCTCAGATATGAAACCAAGGTTATCAAACCAGTAGGAGAACCAAGCAACACAACGTAAACAACCCCTGCACACAAATAAAAACACCTCGCAACCCGACGTGTTAAAGGGGTTGTCAATCCCTTTCGGGTACCGGTGCCAGAAACGGCGTGTGGACGGGAGAAAGTTGTAATAGATTGAATAAATAGATCGCAAATAAAATAAAGTGCAGCAAAGTATTTTTGTATTTTTGGTTTAATAGATATGAAAATAAATGCAAGGAAAAAGAAGATCGCAAAGGCAAATATGAGAAAGAAGACCCGGGGGCCGTAGATTTCACTAGTGGCTTCTCTCGAGAAAAATTGCAAACGGTGGGTAAACAAATTACTATTGGACAATTGATAGAACGTCAAATAATTATGACGATATCCAGGCAATGATCATTATATAGGCATCACGTCCAAGATTAGTAGACCGACTCCTGCCTGCATCTACTACTATTAGTCCAGACATCGACCGCTATACAGCATGCATCTAGTGTATTAAGTTCATGGAGAAACGGAGTAATGCAATAAGAACGATGACATGATGTAGACAAGATCTATCTATGTAGAGATAGACCCCATCGTTTTATCCTTAGTAGCAACGATACATACGTGTTGTTTTCCTTTCTGTCACTGGGATCAAGCACCGTAAGATCGAACCCAGTACAAAGCACCTCTTCCCATTGCAAGATAAATAGATCAAGTTGGCCAAACAAAACCCAAATATCGGAGAAAAAATACGAGGCTATAAGAGATCATGCATATGAGAGATCAAAGAAACTGAAATAACTTTCATGGACATAAAAAGATATAACTGATCATAAACTCAAAGTTCATCAGATCTCAGCAAACACACCGCGAAAAGAATTACATCATATGGATCTCCAAGAGACCATTGTATTGAGAATTCAGCGAGAGAGAGGAAGCCATCTAGCTACTAACTACGGACCCAAAGGTCTATAAAGAACTACTCATGCATCATCGAAGAGGCACCAATGGAGGTGGTGAACTCCACCCGAGATGGTGTCTAGATTGGATCTGGTGGTTCTGGACTCTGCAGCGGCTGGATGAATATTTTGTCAACTTCCCTAGAGTGCTGCTAAAATGCTTGCTCAATCTCGTGTATGAACCGGTGCTGATTCACAGGTGTGAGGGTCCTAATTGGAGATTCAGAAGATCGGACTGATGGTCCTTGACCAGAACTGAAGAACGCTCCAAGGCATGCAATGGTCCGATTCAGGTACGCTAGCTCTGCTGATTGAACACTGCATGCACCTCTTCCCCGCCATAGTCAGGCAACAAATTGTTGTTCATTTCAGGCAAATGCTGATTTCGAAGCATCAGTTAACCAGGGAGATGAGCCTGAGCGGGCGACAAGTGGGAGCTCAGTGGTTTCCTCTCTGTCTCTGCAGGTGTTCAACCAAACCAGTCGTTGATATTATTATTATTATTGTATAAATGAGTTCTAATAAGCTACTGTGATATTTTCAGGTTAGCGGTGTTGGCGAAGTAGGCGATGTACATGGAAGACAAGAACTTCATGTTGCACACATGAAGTAATCTGTAGTGTGGTCCGGCATGTGTCGATGCAGCTTTGGTAATGACTCTCCATTTCCTTGCTGGTCGATTTGAGCAAGTAATAATTAGTGCGCTTGTGTTTAGTTCACCTTTAGATTTATATATATGGGCTCTGCTCCCTGCACTTGTAACTGTGTACTGGTACCAGCATAATGGTCTCTGTGTCTGGTCTTAATTAAAAACGATGTCTCTGGGGCGAGTGAGATCTTTGTAATTATGTGCTTGGGGATCATGTAATTGTCATAGTCAATATTATGTGCATTATTAAACTGCATGTGTTGCATCATTTTAAAAGCGGTCCGACCACGTGTCTTGGTCCCACAGAAGCCATGCAGAACGTGATTAGCACACTTGCAGAGGTTTATGGAGAAGGAGGACGGGGGGAGCAGTGCTTGAGAACACTGGTACTACATGCCGACCGTGTGCCATAAATGAGTTAAACGGCTCAGCTGGAACATAATCGACGACCGAACGGTCCAATCCGTCTCCTCCCGTCTGATCCTCCGCGTTAACTGATCAGTGGGTCGGGTCCTATTTAAGGAAATAACAGAAAGGAGCATATACCTGGTGCTATACAGACTGCAACACAGATCGCGAAATGAATAAAAGGACCAGATTTCAGGATCCTGTGAGCTCGGCCTCACATCAGCACTTTCGGATAATAACAGCTAGATTTAAATTAGTATAAAAAACAGATAGAAAATAAAATCATAATATATATATATGACAGCACTATTTTAATCCCAGAATTATAATAGTTATTTGAATCACAGCAGCCCTATATAAGGCCCGAAGATGTGTTCCCGTGATCTAAGAGTAGCTCCAGACCGGCCCATTAACACGTTCTCGAACGGCCTAAAAATCCACCCACGACCTTCCTGTGCTCCCCCGTCCTCCTCCTACGCCCCCCACCGATAGCCTCCTCCCGTGGCCCCGCCGCCGGCCTCCTCCCGTGGCCCCGTCGCCTGCCTCATCCCGCGGATGCGCCGGCGGCCTCATTCCGCCCAATCCGCCATGCGTGCAGCCCCCTGTGCCTCCACAAACGCCGTCGCTCATCGCGGCTGCCATCCGCCTCCACCAGCACGTCGACCACAACGCCCCCTCTTCCCACGCGCCTCCGCCATGACCTCTCCTCCCCGAAGCTCCCCGCGCGTGGCCGCCAAGTCCTGTCCTCGACGGATCCGGCCAACCACTCGCCGCCGGCCGCGGGTCCCACGCACACGCATCCGGCCGCAGATCATTGCCCCCACCACGGCGTTCCCTCTGCACCACCTCGGGTCATTCCCCTACTACCTCACCGCCACGCGCCGCCGCCGAACCATCCCGATCCCCACAGCCTGCCTCACGTCGCCCGCAACCTCCGCGCTAGCCGTCCGCGCCGACCTCCGTATGCTGCAGCTACCCACTGCTGCCCCGCGCAGTGGCGACCTCGGACCACCATGCGTAGCCATGGCTCACTTCCTGGCAGTAGACGTGCATCTACCACGGCAGTGCTCTGCACATCCACGGTTGTTGGTAACTATGCGCCCCTACCTGACCTTCATTGGGTGCTAGCCGTGGCCTTCATCGCGTGCGTCAGACCACAGGTAAAAACGAGCGGCTGTGTTGTCCAACTTCGGCGTGTAGCACGGCGCGACCGCGCCTCCCCAATATCCTATCCTTGACCTTTTTTTTTATCTCTAATCGCGACTGTGATGTGCTGGACTTGTTACAATTCTAAGATTGCGGCTGAATCGGTTGATTTTCTGTTTCTCTTCAACAGATCAGAAGTTCAGGTTGTTCTGGTAGCGCGGGCGAACATGCACCCTCCACTCTGCTGTGCGTGAGAAGGCACATGGGTAAGTGGCCTAGGTAGAGATTGAGATGCACTGAACTTCTTGGACTAGGTCATGGTGGAGCAGCCCCTGCTCTAGTTCTCTCATCGGCTCGGCCTGTTCTTGGTGGAATTGGTCAACAGGGAACAACAGGTCGGCTTGTACGCGGCTAATGATAGTCCAGTTACAGGGTAAACAACAGGTCGGCTTGTACACGGCCTACTAATAGAGTAAAATTGCTGCTGCTGCGTTAAAGATGGCCCCAAATGAAGCACGATCTAGCCGCTGTACTACTTGTTCTACTGTACATTGTGCCTTTTGTTTGGTGGATGAGCTACTGTTTTGCTAGCTTTGGGCATTGGCTGCTACATCACATGGAGCCATGGAGAAGAAAAATGGATAAGAGAGAGATGATGCGGTGGTTAGAAAATACAAATAGGAGAGGACAAGAGCAACCTTGTGGTGGAAAACACCCAACATTCGCACCTTATATATATATAAGAGCTCCAGAATTGTGATTTCGAGATGGATCAAAGTTAGGTACACAAATATATGATGCATCCAGAAAATAACTTTCTTTTGCATCCATTTTGTTCGAAAAAAGTGAACACCTGAAGTTCAAATATTAAATGCGAGGCAGAAAAAAGTTAAAAAGATCTAGTGGTCAAAATAAAATAAAACATACGAAGTAGAAAAAACTTAATAAGAAAATACAAAACTTGCAAAGAAAAATAAGCGAACAGTTCTATGTTAAAAATTGAAAAGTCACGAAACCCCTAAGGGTTCACCCAAAAAAATGGATCGATGTTTATTTAAGAAGTAATGGATTTCCTCTATTTCTAAAAAAACCTAGAATTTCAAATTTAAATAACAGAGAAGTTCAATGTTTATTACAAATCCAAGAAGGTCAAACTAAAAAACAGAGTAGTTCAAAAAGTTTATAAAAAAGGGTTTTCCCTGTTTCTAAAAAAACTTACAAGTTCAAATTTAAATAATGAAGAAGGTAAAAAAACTAGATGTTCAAATTTAAAAAGCGAAGAGGTTAGATGTTTATTACAAAACTTGGATTTCTCCAATTACCTAAAGGTTCAAACTAAAAAAAAGAGAGAAGTTTGATGTTTATATACGAAGAAAAAAAAGCGTCATGTAGAAAACGTTAACTCTCGACGTTCAAATTTAATATAATAGAGAGTTCGAAGAAACTGTTATGCATGTACAAAGAAAAACAGTTTGATGTTTGTAACAAAAACCTAGAAGTTCAATTTGAAATAACCGAGATGGTCAAAAAACCTAGAAGTTCAAATTTAAAAACCTAGATTTTTTCCTTATTTAAAACCATATTTTTTTCTAAGAAGTTCAAAGTAAAATAAGTGAGAAGTTCGAAGGTTAAAAAAACTTAGATGTTTTCTGGTTACTAAATAATAAAATGAAGAAGTTCAAATTAAAATAAAGGAAAAACTAAAAAAAAGTTTTAAACGAATTTTCTCACTTTTAAAAAACTAGAAGTTCAAACAAAATAATGAAGTGGTTCAATATTTATTAAAAAATCTAGGATTTTTACCTTCTTTAAAAAACTCAGATATTCGTTGTTATTAAAGAATCGACCATGAAGATCAATAAAAAAATAGTCACATTCATGTATATTTAAAAAATCAAAAACAAAACTTTACTAAAAAAAGTGAAGTTCAAATCACAGAAATTCAAAGTATATTAAAACCTATGATGTAGAAGCTCAAAAAACAAAAAACAAAAACAATGTCATTTTCGGCACCAATACTAAAGATTAAAACCAAGAAGTTCAATTTCAAAAAACGGAGTAGTTCAATGTATATAAAAAAATTGTTGTTTTCTCGTTACTAGAGAATAAAACCAAGAAGTTCAATTGGAAAAAGCGGAGCAATTTGATATTTATTTGAAAAATCAGATTTTTCTAGTTACTAAAGAATAAAACCAATAAGTTCAATTTCCAATAACGAAGAAGTTCGATATTTCTAAAAAACCTCCAATTTTCACATTTCTAAAGAACACACAAAAGAAGTTCAAAAATAAAAAGTTAGATCGGTTCGATGTCTATAAAAAACTCAGATATTTTCATATAACCGAGAGAAGTTCAATTTACAAAAAAATGTTTGATGCTTATTTAAAAAAATATTACCTTTCTAATAATATGACTAAGAAGTTGAAACTAAATAATAGAGAAGTTCGAAGTATATAAAAAAACTCATATTTGTTGGAAGAAGTTCACGTGCACCTCCGTGGACTTCATAATTTATATTGCAAGACGACCGACCTCCAATTACATGTTTTAAAAATGGCAAAAAATGATGTCGGACCTTCAATTGCGTGTAATTCGACGTACACACAAAAATGTGACAGAAGTTCATGGTGAAAACAACGAGAAGTTCACGTACTACAAGGAATGCATTTCAGGTGAGAAAATAAAAGTATAGAAAAATAGAAGCTTAAAAGGTTTGTTGAAATAGGTTCAAGTGCTCTGTTCGAAGAAGTTCAAAAATTCTTGCGAGAGAGGTTCACCTTGTATTTCCATGTTCGATTTTTTTTCGTATAAAAATTGAATACAATTCTTTACTCAAAAATATAAAAAGGTGAAGTTCATATTGAAATAACAGAGAAGTTCGGAGTTTATTAAAACCTAGGATTTACCTGTTCAAAAAATAAAAAACACAACGCCATTTTTTGCACTTTTAAAAACAACTCATAAATGGAAAAAAAATGGTTGCTAGAAGTTCAAGTGCTCGGCCAGGAAAAGTTTAAAAAATTCTTGCAAGAGAGGTTCACCGTGTATTTAGATGTCCCAAATACATAAAAATATTATGTTTTTTGTGTTTTGAAATAATTCTCTCAAACCAGAGAGAAGTTCAAAGTGATAACAACCAGAAGTTGACGTACTACATGTATGTATTTCATATAAGAAAAATACAATAAAGTGAAACAGAGTGAAGTTCAAACAGACATGCCCCAGAAGTTCAACTACTTCACGCAGTGCAAAAAACAGCACGTCAAAAACAGAGTGAGTTTCAAACAGACATGCCCGAAAAGTTCAACTACTTCACGCAGTGCGTTTCCATTCGCAATGAAGGCATAAATCATGATCTCGTCATTTCTCTAATTTACTTAAAAATGACAAAGAATATCATTTGTGTAAGTTCAAGTCCTCGGTCAGAGAAAGTTAAAAAAAATTGTGAGAGAGGTTTGTACAAAAAGAATATCATTTGTGTAACACTGACGAAATGGATGAGAAAATTACAAATGAAAATACGTCACAGAAGTTCAACGTGAAAACAACAGGAAGTTCGACTACTATAGTGAATGAATTTGAGATGGAAAACTTTTAAAATCGTCGCGAGTATGAAAAAATGATCAACACGGGAAAGTTGCGTGTTTACATCAGCTTTCCACCGGTATATCACTTGCTCAATTCCGGTGAGTGTTCCGGTGAGTGGATGGAGAGCTACGAGAAAAAAAGCACATAAAAAATAGAGTGAAGTTCAAGTAGACATGCTGAGAAGTTCAGGTTCTTCACGCGGTGAATTTTCGAAGAATCTATTTCGCGATAAAGGTAGAACGAATGATCTCGCCGTTTTCGAAATTACTTGAAAACGACTACGAATCAGAGAAAACCATCAACATGAAAAAGTTTCGCATTTTCCTTAGCTTTTCAACGGTATATTATTTGCCCCATTCCGATAAAATTTGTAAAAATTACGGCGAAAATATGTTTTTATCCATTTTCAAAATTGACTTAAAACAGTAAGGAATTGGGAGAAACAATATATACCAAAAAAATTCGCATCTCCTCAAGCTTTCCAACGCCATATCATTTGCTGCATTCGGACGTAAGGTTAAAAAATTAGCTCGAAAGTACGAACTCGGTGGAACTTGTACCGTTTTCTAAATTACTTTTAAACCGTTCAAAATTAGAAAAAAACTTTCAACAAGAGAAAGTAGTGTTGGAAATATGCTCTAGAGGCAATAATAAAATGGTTATTATTATATTTCCTTGTTCATGATAATTGTCTATTGTTCATGCTATAATTGTGTTATCCGAAAATCGTAATACATGCGTGAATACATAGACCACAACATGTCCCTAGTGAGCCTCTAGTTGACTAGCTCGTTGATCAATAGATGCTTACGGTTTCCTGACCATGGACATTGGATGTCATTGATAACGGGATCAAATCATTAGGAGAATGATGTGATGGAAAAGACCTAATCCTAAGCATAGCACTAGATCGTGTAGTTCGTTTGCTAAAGCTTTTCTAATGTCAAGTATCATTTCCTTAGACCATGAGATCGTGCAACTCCCGAATGCCGTAGGAATGCTTTGGGTGTACCAAACGTCGCAACGTAACTGGGTGACTATAAAGGTGCACTACAGGTATCTCCGAAAGTGTGTGTTGGGTTGGCATGGATCGAGACTGGGATTTGTCACTCCGTATGACGGAGAGGTATCTCTGGGCCCACTTGGTAATGCATCATCATAATGAGCTCAATGTGACCAAGTAGTTGGTCACGGGATCATGCATTACGGAACGAGTAAAGTGACTTACCGGTAACGATATTGAACGAGGTATTGGGATACCGACGATCGAATCTCGGGCAAGTAACGTACCGATTGACAAAGGGAATTGTATACGGGATTGCTTGAATCCTCGACATCGTGGTTCATCCGATGAGATCATCGTGGAACGTGTGGGAGCCAACATAGGTATCCAGATCCCGCTGTTGGTTATTTGCTAGAGAGGTGTCTCGGTCATGTCTGCATGATTCCCGAACCCGTAGGGTCTACACACTTAAGGTTCGATGACGCTAGGGTTATAAGGAAGGTTTGTATGTGATTACCGAATGTTTCTCGGAGTCCCGGATGAGATCCCGGACGTCACGAGGAGTTCCGGATTGGTCCGGAGGTGAAGATTTATATATGGGAAGTCATCATACGGTCACCGGAAATATTCGGGAGTATACCGGTATTGTACCGGGACCACCGGAGGGGTTCCGGGGGTCCACCGGGAGGGTCCACCTGCCCCGGAGGGCCTTATGGGCTGTAGGTGGAAGGGAACCAGCCCCTAAGTGGGCTGGGCGCCATCCCCCCTAGGGCCCATGCGCCTAAGGTTCGCGGGAACCCTATAGGGGGGCGCCCCCCTTGCTTGGGGGGCAAGCCCCCTCCCCCTTGGCCGCCGCCCCCCCTCTAGATCTCATCTAGAGGGGCCGCCCCCTTCCCCCTTTCCCTATAAATAGAGGGGTGGAGGGAGGGCTGCAGTACCACGTCCAAGGCGCAGCCCCTTCCCTCCCCAACACCTCTCCTCCTCCGCGTGAGCTTGGCGAAGCCCTGCCGGAGAACTGCCACTCCACCACCACCACGCCGCCGTGCTGCTGTTGGAGCCTTCTTCCTCAACCTCTCCCTCCTCCTTGCTGGATCAAGGCGCAGGAGACGTCACCGGGCTGCACGTGTGTTGAACGCGGAGGCACCGTTGTTCGGTGCTTGGATCGGATTCTTCCGCATCGCGATCTTGAAAGGTATGAAGATGCATTCCCCTCTCGTTGCTAGTAAACTCCATAGATTGATCTTGGCACTACAAAAAAAAGACACATCCGTGACATTTTGGGCCGAACGAAAAAAATTTCTGTCATACATATGACACTTCTATGACGATAATTGTGACAAAACCCGGTATCATCATAGATGTGGTGGGCTCCTACTTCTATGACAAAACATTATGACAGAAAATGGGCTTTTCGTCCTGGGCGGGCTGGAGACGCAGCTGGATGACATTCTTTGGGCCGTCCATGATGGAAAAACCCGTGGTAGAAGCGAGGGGGAGGAAAATTTCAGGGAGTTCCCGGTTACGGTGGGAGGTCGGGGGCCGAGCGATGTGCGTTTCTCTCGTACACGTACGCGCGTGTGTGCGAGGCGTTGGCTCTAACTGAACCCGAGCGAGGCGTTGGGCTCTAATTGAACCCGAGCGATTGCACTGCAGGCTACGCGTTACTGAACCCGAGCGATCGATCGATGGCTGTTAACTGAACCTGATCGAGCGATTCCTTCGCTACTGCTGCTAACTGAAGCCGATGGATTGGATGAACAGTGAGCATTGCGGGGGGGTTTGGATGAACAGTGAGCGGTGGCATTGCCTCTGGATGAACAGGACCCCGTGGTGTGGAGGGCTGGATGAACAGTAGACGGTGAAGGGGTGCCCGTGAAGGGGTGGTTGAACAGGACCCCGTGGTGTGGAGGGCTGGATGAACAGTAGACGGTGGAGGGGTGCCCGTGGAGGGGTGGTTGAACAGTAGCCGGTGGAGTAGCGCGCGGTGGAGGCTGGATGAACAGGAGCCCGTGGAGGCTGGAGGAGGTCGACGGTAGCCCGTGGAGGCTAGAGGAGGTCGACGGTGGAGATGAACAGTATCCCGTGGAGTCCCGTTTTGCGGTACGCCACACCCCTCCCGATGAATAGGACCCCCGTTTCGACCGTAGGAGGTCCGTTTCGTCCGTTTTGCGGTACGCCAAACCCCTCCCGATCAACATGACCCCTGTTTCGACCGTAGGAGGTCCGTTTCGTCCGTTTTGTGGCACGCCACACCCCTCCCGATCAACAGGACCCCCGTTTCGACCGTAGGAGGCCCGTTTCCTCCGTTTTGCGGTACACCACACTCCTCCCGATCAACAGGACCCCCGTTTCGACCGTAGGAGGTCCGTTTCCTCCGTTTTGCGGTACACCACACCCCTCCCCATGAACACGATGCATTCCGTTGCCTTCCCATGAACACGACGCATTCCGTTGCCTCCCCATGAACACGACGACGACGTTGTTTCTCCGTTCCGACCCAGCCATGTACACGAGCCCTCGCCGTACGTATGCGCGAGTAGGCGTTCGAGACCCTGCCCGTATGTACGTACGTGGCCGTATTTTCTTTCTTGCACCCTGGCCGCTGTACGTACATGTACATGCTACGTGCGCGCCTCTACTACGACACGTACGCGCCTCTACTACGACACGTGCGCACCTCTACATCGACCAGTATATATGTACGTACACGTTCGTGACCAGAATGACAACGCTACGTACGCTTCGACCAGGTGGGTCCCGACTGTCAGGCACTTCCTTGCCTGCGAAGATGTAGCTGGTGGGTCCCAGCAGTCAGGGGGGCGAATTGTTTTGGTTTTTTTTGCCCGGACGCACTTCCGTGCGTGCGAAGATGTAGCTGGTGGATCCCAGCAGTCAGGGGGGCGAATCGTTTTTTTTGCCCGGACGCACTTCCTCGTGTGCGAAGGTGTAGCTGGTGGGTCCCAGCAGTCAGGGGGAAACGTTTTTTTCACGAAATACGGTGGCCCGTCCGGTGGGTCCCTGCTGTCAGGTGGAGGAATCTGTTAGAAATATGCCCTAGAGGCAATAATAAATGGTTATTATTATATTTCTTTGTTCATGATAATAGTATATTACTCATGCTATAATTGTATTGTCCGGAAATCGTAATACATGTGTGAATACATAGACCACAACGTGTCCCTAGTAAGCCTCTAATTGACTAGCTCGTTGATCAACAGATAGTCATGGTTTCCTGACTATGGACATTGGATGTCATTGATAACGGGATCACATCATTAGGAGAATGATGTGATGGACAAGACCCAATCCTAAGCATAGCATAAAAGATCGTGTAGTTTCGTTTCCTAGAGCTTTTCCAATGTCAAGTATCTTTTCCTTAGACCATGAGATCGTGCAACTCCCGGATACCGTAGGAGTGCTTTGGGTGTGCCAAACGTCACAACGTAACTGGGTGACTATAAAGGTGCACTACGGGTATCTCCGAAAGTGTCTGTTGGGTTGGCACGGATCGAGACTGGGATTTGTCACTCCGTGTGACGGAGAGGTATCTCTGGGCCCACTCGGTAATGCATCATCATAATGAGCTCAATGTGACTAAGGCGTTAGTCACGGGATCATGCATTGCGGTACGAGTAAAGAGACTTGCCGGTAACGAGATTGAACAAGGTATTGGGATACCGACGATCGAATCTCGGGCAAGTAACATACCGATTGACAAAGGGAATTGCATACGGATTGATTGAATCCTCGACACCGTGGTTCATCTGATGAGATCATCGTGGAACATGTGGGAGCCAACATGGGTATCCAGATCCCGCTGTTGGTTATTGACCGGAGAGGCGTCTCGGTCATGTCTGCATGTCTCTCGAACCCGTAGGGTCTACACACTTAAGGTTCGGTGACGCTAGGGTTGTAGAGATATATGTATGCGGAAACCCGAAAGTTGTTCGGAGTCCCGGATGAGATCCCGGATGTCACGAGAGGTTCCGGAATGGTCCGGAGGTGAAGAATTATATATAGGAAGTCCAGTTTCGGCCACCGGGAAAGTTTCGGGGGTTACCGGTATTGTACTGGACCACCGGAAGGGTCCCGGGGGTCCACCGGGTGGGGCCACCTATCCCGGAGGGCCCCGTGGGCTGAAAGTGGAAGGGAACCAGCCCTTAGTGGGCTGGGGCGCCCCCCTTGGGCCACCCCCCATGCGCCTAGGGTTGGGAACCCTAGGGGGGAGCTTTCCCCTTGCCTTGGGGGGCAAGGCACCCCTTCCCCCCTTTTGGTGGCCGCCCCCCCTTGGAGATCCCATGTCCCTGGGCCGGCCCCCACCAGGGGGCCTATATAAAGGGGGGGAGGGAGGGCAGCAACCTACAGCCTTGGGCGCCTCCCTCCTCCCCTGCAACACCTCTCTCTCTCTCGCAGAAGCTCGGCGAAGCCCTGCCGGAGACCCGCTACATCCACCACCACGCCGTCGTGCTGCTGGATCTCCATCAACCTCTCCTTCCCCCTTGCTGGATCAAGAAGGAGGAGACGTCGCTGCACCGTACGTGTGTTGAACGCGGAGGTGCCGTCCGTTCGGCACTCGGTCATCGGTGATTTGGATCACGGCGAGTACGACTCCATCATCCACGTTCATTGGAACGCTTCCGCTCGCGATCTACAAGGGTATGTAGATGCACTCCTTTCCCCTCGTTGCTAGTATACTCCATAGATGCATCTTGGCGAGCGTAGGAAAATTTTAAAATTATGCTACGATTCCCAACAGTGGCATCATGAGCCAGGCCTATGCGTAGTTACTATGCACGAGTAGAACACAAAGAAGTTGTGGGTGTTGATGTTGCCAATTCTTCTTGCCGCTACTAGTCATTTCTTGTTTCGGCGGCATTGTAGGATGAAGCGGCCCGGACCGACCTTACATGTACGCTTACGTGAGACAGGTTCCACCGACTGACATGCACTAGTTGCATAAGGTGGCTAGCGGGTGTCTGTCTCTCCTACTTTAGTCGGAACGGATTCGATGAAAAGGGTCCTTATGAAGGGTAAATAGAAATTGGCAAATCACGTTGTGGTCATATGTAGGTAAGAAAACGTTCTTGCTAGAAACCTACAAACCACGTAAAAAGTTGCAACAACAATTAGAGGACGTCTAACTTGTTTTTGCAGCAAGTGCTACGTGATGTGATATGGCCAGAAGATGTGATGAATGATATATGTGATGTATGAGATTGATCATATTCTTGTAATAGGAATCACGACTTGCATGTCGATGAGTATGACAACCGGCAGGAGCCATAGGAGTTGTCTTTATTATTTTGCATGACCTGCGTGTCATTGAATAACGCTATGTAAATTACTTTACTTTGTTGCTAAACGGTTAGCCATAGAAGTAGAAGTAATCGTTGGCGTGACGACTTCATGAAGACACAATGATGGAGATCATGATGATGGAGATCATGGTGTCATGCCGGTGACGAAAATGATCATGGTGCCCCGAAGATGGAGATCAAAGGAGCATAATGATATTGGCCATATCATGTCACTATTTGATTGCATGTGATGTTTATCATGTTTTTGCATCTTATTTGCTTAGAATGACGGTAGTAAGTAAGATGATCCCTTATAATAATTTCAAGAAAGTGTTCACCCTAACTGTGCACCGTTGCGAAGGTTCGTTGTTTCGAAGCACCACGTGATGATCGGGTGTGATAGATTCTAACGTTCGAATACAACGGGTGTTGACGAGCCTAGCATGTACAGACATGGCCTCGGAACACACGCAATACACTTAGGTTGACTTGACGAGCCTAGCATGTACAGACATGGCCTCGGAACACGGAGGACCGAAAGGTCGAGCATGAGTCGTATAGAAGATACGATCAACATGGAGATGTTCACCGATTTTGACTAGTTCGTCTCACGTGATGATCGGACACGGCCTAGTTAAACTCGGATCATGTTTCACTTAGATGACGAGAGGGATGTCTATCTGAGTGGGAGTTCATTAAATAATTTGATTAGATGAACTCAATTATCATGAACTTAGTCTAAAATCTTTACACTATGTCTTGTAGATCAAATGGCCAACGTTGTCCTCAATTTCAACGCGTTCCTAGAGAAAACCAAGCTGAAAGATGATGGCAGCAACTATACGGACTGGGTCCGGAACCTGAGGCTCATCCGTATAGTAGCCAAGAAAGATTATGTCTTAGAAGCACCGCTAGGTGATGCACCAATCCCACAGAACCAAGACGTTATGAACGCTTGGCAATCACGTGCTGATGATTACTCCCTCGTTCAGTGCGGCATGCTTTACAGCTTAGAGCCGGGTCTCCAAAAGCCTTTTGAGAAACATGGAGCATATGAGATGTTCGAGGAGCTGAAACTGGTTTTTCAAGCTCATGCCCGGGTCGAGAGATATGATGTCTCCGACAAGTTCTTCAGCTGTAAAATGGAGGAGAACAGTTCTATTAGTGAGCACATACTCAGAATGTCTGGGTTGCACAACCGCTTGTCTCAGCTGGGAGTTAATCTCCCGGATGACGCGGTCATTGACAGAATCCTCCAGTCGCTTCCACCAAGCTACAAGAGCTTTGTGATGAACTACAATATGCAGGGGATGGAAAAGACCATTCCCGAGGTATATTCAATGCTGAAATCAGCGGAAGGGGAGATCAGAAAAGAACATCAAGTGTTGATGGTGAATAAAACCACCAAGTTCAAGAAGGGCAAGGGTAAGAAGAACTTCAAGAAGGACGGCAAGGGAGTTGCCGCGCCCGGTAAACCAGTTACTGGGAAGAAGTCAAAGAATGGACCCAAGCCCGGGACTGAGTGCTTTTATTGCAAGGGAAGTGGTCACTGGAAGCGGAACTGCCCCAAATACTTAGCGGACAAGAAGAAGGCCGGCAACACCAAAGGTATATGTGATATACATGTAATTGATGTGTACCTTACCAGTACTCGTAGTAGCTCCTGGGTATTTGATACCGGTGCGGTTGCTCATATTTGTAACTCAAAGCAGGAACTACGGAATAAACGGAGACTGGCGAAGGACGAGGTGACGATGCGTGTCGGGAATGGTTCCAAGGTCGATGTGATCGCCGTCGGCACGCTACCTCTGCATCTACCCACGGGATTAGTTTTAAACCTCAATAATTGTTATTTAGTGCCAGCTTTAAGCATGAACATTGTATCTGGATCTCGTTTAATTCGAGATGGCTACTCATTTAAATCCGAGAATAATGGTTGTTCTATTTATTTGAGAGATATGTTTTATGGTCATGCCCCGCTGGTCAATGGTTTATTTTTGATGAATCTCGAACGTGATGTTACACATGTTCATAGTGTGAATACCAAAAGATGTAAAGTTGATAACGATAGTCCCACATACTTGTGGCACTGCCGCCTTGGTCACATTGGTGTCAAGCGCATGAAGAAGCTCCATGCAGATGGACTTTTGGAGTCTCTTGATTACGAATCATTTGACACGTGCGAACCATGCCTCATGGGTAAGATGACCAAGACTCCGTTCTCCGGAACAATGGAGCGAGCAACCAACTTATTGGAAATCATACATACCGATGTGTGCGGTCCAATGAGTGTTGAGGCTCGCGGAGGATATCATTATGTTCTCACTCTCACTGATGATTTAAGTAGATATGGGTATGTCTACCTAATGAAACACAAGTCTGAAACCTTTGAAAAGTTCAAGGAATTTCAGAGTGAAGTCGAGAATCAACGTGACAGGAAAATAAAATTCTTACGATCAGATCGTGGTGGAGAATATTTAAGTCACGAATTTGGTACACACTTAAGGAAATGTGGAATAGTTTCACAACTCACGCCGCCTGGAACACCTCAGAGAAACGGTGTGTCCGAACGTCGTAATCGCACTCTATTGGATATGGTGCGATCTATGATGTCTCTTACCGATTTACCGCTCTCATTTTGGGGCTATGCTTTAGAGACTGCCGCATTCACTTTAAATAGGGCTCCGTCGAAATCCGTTGAGACGACACCGTATGAATTATGGTTTGGGAAGAAACCTAAGCTGTCGTTTCTAAAAGTTTGGGGATGCGATGCTTATGTCAAGAAACTTCAACCTGAAAAGCTCGAACCCAAGTCGAAAAAATGCGTCTTCATAGGATACCCTAAGGAAACTATTGGGTATACCTTCTACCTCAGATCCGAGGGCAAGATCTTCGTTGCCAAGAACGGGTCCTTTCTAGAGAAGGAGTTTCTCTCGAAAGAATTGAGTGGGAGGAAAGTGGAACTTGATGAGGTGATAGTCACCCCTTCCGAACCGGAAAGTAGCGCAGCGCGGGAAAATGTTCCTGTGGTGCCTACACCGACTGTGGAGGAAGTTAATGATGATGATCATGAAGCTTCGGATCAAGTTACTGAACTTCGTAGGTCCACAAGGACACGTTCCGCACCAGAGTGGTACGGCAACCCTGTCCTGGAAATCATGTTGTTAGACAACGGTGAACCTTCGAACTATGAAGAAGCGATGGCGGGCCCGGATTCCGACAAATGGCTAGAAGCCATGAAATCCGAGATAGAATCCATGTATGAAAACAAAGTATGGACTTTGACTGACTTGCCCGATGAGCGGCGAGCCATAGAAAACAAATGGATCTTTAAGAAGAAGACGGACGCAGATGGTAATGTGACCATCTACAAAGCTCGACTTGTCGCTAAGGGTTATCGACAAGTTCAAGGGGTTGACTACGATGAGACTTTCTCACCCGTAGCGAAGCTGAAGTCCGTCCGAATCATGTTAGCAATTGCCGCATACTATGATTATGAGATATGGCAGATGGACGTCAAAACGGCATTCCTTAACGGCTTCCTTAAGGAAGAGTTGTATATGATGCAGCCGGAAGGTATTGTCGATCCTAAGAATGCTAACAAAGTATGCAAACTCCAGCGCTCAATCTAAGGGCTGGTGCAAGCATCTCGGAGTTGGAACATTCGCTTTGATGAGATGATCAAAGCGTTTGGGTTTACACAGACTTATGGAGAAGCCTGTGTTTACAAGAAAGTGAGTGGGAGCTCTGTAGCATTTCTCATATTATATGTGGATGACATACTATTGATGGGAAATGATATAGAATTCTTGGAAAGTATAAAGGCCTATTTGAATAAGTGTTTTTCATTGAAGGACCTTGGAGAAGCTGCTTATATATTGGGCATCAAGATCTATAGAGATAGATCAAGACGCCTCATTGGTCTTTCACAAAGTACATACCTTGACAAGATATTGAAGAAGTTCAGTATGGATCAGTCCAAGAAGGGGTTCTTGCCTGTATTGCAAGGTGTGCAATTGAGCACGGCTCAATGCCCGACCACGGCAGAAGATATAGAAGAGATGAGTGTCATCCCCTATGCCTCGGCCATAGGGTCTATTATGTATGCCATGCTGTGTACCAGACCTGATGTAAACCTTGCCGTAAGTTTGGTAGGAAGGTACCAAAGTAATCCCGGCAAGGAACACTGGACAGCGGTCAAGAATATCCTGAAGTACCTGAAGAGGACTAAGGATATGTTTCTCGTTTATGGAGGTGACAAAGAGCTCGTCGTAAAGGGTTACGTCGACGCTAGCTTCGACACAGATCTGGATGACTCGAAGTCACAGACCGGATACGTGTATATATTGAATGGAGGAGCAGTAAGCTGGTGCAGTTGCAAGCAAATCGTCGTGGCGGGATCTACATGTGAAGCGGAGTACATGGCAGCCTCGGAGGCAGCACAGGAAGCAGTCTGGATGAAGGAGTTCATTACCGACCTAGGGGTGATTCCCAATGCGTCGGGCCCGATGACTCTCTTCTGTGACAACATTAGAGCCATTGCCCTTGCGAAGGAGCCCAGGTTTCACAGGAAGACCAGGCATATCAAGCGTCGCTTCAACTCCATTCGTGAAAGTGTTCAAAATGGAGACATAGATATTTGTAAAGTACATACGGACCTGAATGTAGCAGATCCTTGACTAAACCTCTCCCTAGGGCAAAACATGATCAACACCAGGACGCAATGGGTGTTCGATTCATCACAATGTAACTAGATTATTGACTCTAGTGCAAGTGGGAGACTGTTGGAAATATGCCCTAGAGGCAATAATAAATGGTTATTATTATATTTCTTTGTTCATGATAATAGTCTATTATTCATGCTATAATTGTATTGTCCGGAAATCGTAATACATGTGTGAATACATAGACCACAACGTGTCCCTAGTAAGCCTCTAATTGACTAGCTCATTGATCAACAGATAGTCATGGTTTCCTGACTATGGACATTGGATGTCATTGATAACGGGATCACATCATTAGGAGAATGATGTGATGGACAAGACCCAATCCTAAGCATAGCATAAAAGATCGTGTAGTTTCGTTTGCTAGAGCTTTTCCAATGTCAAGTATCTTTTCCTTAGACCATGAGATCGTGCAACTCCCGGATACCGTAGGAGTGCTTTGGGTGTGCCAAACGTCACAACGTAACTGGGTGACTATAAAGGTGCACTACGGGTATCTCCGAAAGTGTCTGTTGGGTTGGCACGGATCGAGACTGGGATTTGTCACTCCGTGTGACGGAGAGGTATCTCTGGGCCCACTCGGTAATGCATCATCATAATGAGCTCAATGTGACTAAGGCGTTAGTCACGGGATCATGCATTGCGGTACGAGTAAAGAGACTTGCCGGTAACGAGATTGAACAAGGTATTGGGATACCGACGATCGAATCTCGGGCAAGTAACATACCGATTGACAAAGGGAATTGCATACGGATTGATTGAATCCTCGACACCGTGGTTCATCCGATGAGATCATCGTGGAACATGTGGAGCCAACATGGGTATCCAGATCCCGCTGTTGGTTATTGACCGGAGAGGCGTCTTGGTCATGTCTGCATGTCTCCCGAACCCGTAGGGTCTACACACTTAAGGTTCGGTGATGCTAGGGTTGTAGAGATATATGTATGCGAAAACCCGAAAGTTGTTCGGAGTCCCGGATGAGATCCCGGACGTCACGAGAGGTTCCGGAATGGTCCGGAGGTGAAGAATTATATATAGGAAGTCCAGTTTCGGCCACCGGGAAAGTTTCGGGGGTTACCGGTATTGTACCGGGACCACCGGAAGGGTCCCGGGGGTCCACCGGGTGGGGCCACCTATCCCGGAGGGCCCCGTGGGCTTAAAGTGGAAGGGAACCAGCCCTTAGTGGGCTGGGGCGACCCCCTTGGGCCTCCCCCCATGCGCCTAGGGTTGGGAACCCTAGGTGGGGAGCTTTCCCCTTGCCTTGGGGGGCAAGGCACCCCTTCCCCCCTTTTGGCCGCCGTCCCCCCCTTGGAGATCCCATCTCCCTGGGCCGGCGCCCCCCCCCAGGGGGCCTATATAAAGGGGGGGAGGGAGGGCAGCAACCTACAGCCTTGGGCGCCTCCCTCCTCCCCTGCAACACCTCTCTCTCTTGCAGAAGCTCGGCGAAGCCCTGCCGGAGACCCGCTACATCCACCACCACGCCGTCGTGCTGCTGGATCTCCATCAACCTCTCCTTCCCCCTTGCTGGATCAAGAAGGAGGAGACGTCGCTGCACCGTACGTGTGTTGAACGCGGAGGTGCCGTCCGTTCGGCACTCGGTCATCGGTGATTTGGATCACGGCGAGTACGACTCCGTCATCCACGTTCATTGGAATGCTTCCGCTCGCGATCTACAAGGGTATGTAGATGCACTCCTTTCCCCTCGTTGCTAGTAGACTCCATAGATGCATCTTGGTGAGCGTAGGAAAATTTTAAAATTATGCTACGATTCCCAACAGAATCATTATTTTCCGCGTAATAAGGAGGCACTTCCTTGCTGCCGCCGTGGACCCAGCTGTCAGCCTCTCCACGTACAGTCCACGTCCGATGGAAGTCGTTCCTTGACCACGTTGACCACGCCGCGCCGAGAGCACCAGGGCGGTGGACGACGGTGAGGCCTAGGAAGGGGACGACGCGGAGCCGGTGAAGACGCGGCAGTGGATGCCCACGCGGAGAGGAGTATGAGGGTTCACTCGTTCCGCTGCGGTGTGAGGCTGCCGTCGCCGCAGGGCCTGGCCAGCGGTGGGAATATTAGGGGACGGTGAGGCCTCCGCGGCAGCACAGCCGACCACGGGAGACAGGAGCAGGCGGCACGACCGGCGCTGCTTTGGGCGGCTGGAGCAAGAAGACCAGAGGTTGAAGAAGCACTACGGCCGTTGGATGGACATCGTACGGTCACTGGAGCTAGAATCGTTCATATTGACTAAAGTTGACAAAGGCCCCCGTCCCAGTCAACTTAGTAGGCCCACAAGTCAGCCTCCCACCATGGTGGGTCCCAGCTAGCAGGGGGAGTATTCATTTTTTTGTGCGTAATAAGGAGGCACTTCCTTGCGTGCGAAGATATGGCTGGTGGGTCTGAGCTGTCAGCGGCGGTAACGTTTTTTTCGTGAACAGTAGCCCATGGAGGGGTGGTTGAACAGGACCCCCGCGGAGAGGGCTGGTTGAACAGTAGCCAGTGGAGGAGCGCGCGGTGGAGGCAGGATGTATAGGAGCCCGTGGATGAACAGTCGCAGGTGGAGGCTGGAGGAGGTCGATGGTGGATGAACAGGAGCCCGTGGAGGCTGGAGGAGGTCGACGGTGGAGATGAACAGTATCCCGCGGAGTCCCGTTTTGCGGTACACCACACCCCTCCCGATGAATAGGGCCCCCGTTTCGACCATAGCGCTCCAACACAAGTCTGTTTCCTCCGTTTTGCGGTACACCACACCCCTCCCGATCAACAGGACCCCGTTTCGACCATAGGAGGTCCGTTGCCTCCGTTTTGTGGTACACCAGACCCCTCCCGATGAACAGGATCTTGTTTCCACCGTGGCCGGTCAAACACAAGGCCGTTTCCTCCGTTCTGCGATATGCCAGGCCTCGTTTCCATCGCCTGTTCCATCCAAGCCGGTTCACTCCCGATGAATAGCACGTGTTCTGTTGCCTCCTGATGAACATGACGCATTTCATTGCCTCCCCATGAACACGACGACGACGCAGTTTCTCCGTTCCGACCCAGCCATAGCCATGTACACGAGCCCTGGCCATACGTATGCGCGAGTAGGCGTTCGAGACCCTGCCCGTATGTACGTACGTGGCCGTATTTTCTTTCTTGCACCTTGGCCGTTGTACGTATGTGTACATGCTACGTGCGCGCCTCTACTACCACACGTGCGCGCCTCTACATCGACCAGTATGTACGTACACGTTCGCGACCAGAATGACAATGCTACGTACGCTTCGACCGGGTGGGTCCCGACTGTCAGTCACTTCCTTGTGTGCGAAGATGTAGCTGATGGGTCCCAGCAGTCAGGGGGCGAATCGTTTTTTGCCCGTAATATGGACGCACTTCCTTGCGTGCAAAGATGTAGCTGGTGGGTCCCAGCAGTCAGGGGGCGAATCATTTTTTGCCCGTAATATGGACGCACTTCCTTGCGTGCGTAGATGTAGCTGGTGGGTCCCACAGTCAGGGGGGAAACGTTTTTTCGTGAAATACGGTGGCCCGTCCGGTGGGTCCCTGATGTCAGGTGGAGGAATCATTATTTTCCGCGTAATAAGGAGGCACTTCCTTGCTGTGGCCATGGACCCAGCTGTCCGGCTCTCCACGTAAAGTACTCTTCCGATGGAAGTCGTTCCTTGACCACGTTGACCACGCCGTGCCGAGAGCACTAGGGCGGTGGATGACGACGAGGCCTAGGAAGGGGACGACGCGGAGCCGGGGAAGATGCGGCAGTGGATGCCCACACGGAGAGGAGTACGAGGGTTCACTCGTTCGGCTACGGTGTGAGGCTGCCGTCGACGCAGGGCCTGGCCAGCGGTGGGAGTAGTAGGGGGCGGTGAGGCCTCCGCGGAATCACAGCCGGACACGGGAAGCAGGAGCACACGGCACAACCGGCGCTGGTTTGGGTGGCTGTAGCGAGAAGACCAGAGGTTGAAGAAGCACTACCACCGTTGGATGGACATCGTACGGTCACTGGAGCTAGAATCGTTCATATTGACTAAGTTGACAAAGCCCCTCTGTCCCCGTCAACTTAGTAGGCCCACAAGTCAGCCTCCCACCAAGGTGGGTCCCAACTAGCAGGGGGAGTATTCATTTTTTTGTGCGTAGGAGGCACTTCCAGTGGGTCCGAGCTGACAGCGGGGGGAACGTTTTTTCGCGAAATACGGTGGCCCGTCCGATGGGTCCCAGCAGTCAGGGGGAAACGTTTATTTCGCGAAATAAGGTGGCCCACCCAGTGGGTCCCCGCTGTCAGGTGGAGGAATAATTATTTGCGCGTAATAAGGAGGCACTTCCTTGCGGCCACCGTGGACCCAGCTGTCAGCCTCTCCACGTACGGTACTCTTCCTATGGAAGTCGGTCATTGACCACGTTGACCACGCCGCGCCGAGAGCACCAGGGCAGTGGACGACGGCGAGGCCTAGGAAGGGGACGACGCGGAGCCGGGGAAGACGCAGCAGTGGAAGCCCGCGCGGAGTGGAGTACGAGGGTTCACTGGTTCGGCTGCGGTGTGAGGCTGCCGTCGCCGCAGAATAACAGGGGATGTGGGTGAGTGGAGGGATGGCCTGGCCAGCGGTGGGAGTAGTATGGGGGCGGTGAGGCCTCCGCGGCAGCACAGCAGGCCACGGGAGGCAGGAGCAGGCGGCACGACCGGCGCTGCTTTGGGCGGCTGGACCAAGAAGACCAGAGGTTGAAGAAGCACTACGGCCGTTGGATGGACATCGTACGGTCACTGAAGCTAGAATCGTTTATATTGACTAAGTTGACAAAGCCCTTGGTACGCTCCAACTTAGTAGGCCCACAGGTTAGCCTCCGAAACGGTGCGCCCCAGATGTCAGGGGGAGGAATCATTTTTTGGGCGGCCGAAGCTAAGAATATCCGAGATTGAAGAAGAAGCACGACATCCGTTGGATAGACATCCAACGGCCACTGCTGCTAGAACCGTGTGTTGACTATAATAAGTTGACAAAGCCTTGCATACGCGCCAACTTATTTTTTTAGGGGACGCGTCACTGAGTAGGCCCACAAGTGTGTGGCAGAGAACTTATAGCCCATTTGCGTTTTGTAGGAATGTATAGCCCATTTTTGAATTCTAATGGAATTTACAACAGCCCATTTACAGTTTGTTAAAAGTACAGCCCATTTTCTAGCTAGGAAAACGATTAATAATTTCAACCAACCATTGAAGACAAAATTCAATAAAATTTCCCACATTTTGATGGGATCCGAAATATTTTTATCCCGAAATTTCTAATCAGATTAAATATAAATTTGTATTACGTAAAAATCCAATGAAACATTGCACGCGCAACAATGAAAATTTAAGATTTTCAAAATCAATAAATAATATTTTATAAACTAATTTCGTGTTTGGTGCATTTTTTATAGTTACTGCCCAGTTTTTATAATTACATCCCATTTATTATTTTTTAAAGCCCATTTTCCTGTTAAGCCTAATGCATCCCTCCTAGGAAAGATTTGCAGCCCAGCGGGCGGAGAATAACAAGTTGACCTTGCCTGGGTATTCCTCAAAAAGACGTATAGCTGGGCTAGCCATTTTCATCTTGAAAAATTAGTATCTGGGCTGGATATCTGGCCTGGGCTAGACGGGCCACAGCCCGCCCAGTTAATACCCTGCTCTCCTCTGAACAACAACGAAATCATCGCCAAGAAAAACTCTGCAGTGCTCACGCCTCAAAAACACAAATACTGCTCGAGCTGCTTGGTCCCAGCTGTCGGCTGCACCTTGTGCAATTCTCTCGTTTATATTGACTACATAGGTTGACAATGGTGTGGGACCGTGATGTCAGGAAACCAGGAGAAAGGAAAAAAATATAGTTGTACATAATAAGGAGGCACTTGCGTACGTACGGCTATGACCCTAGTGGGTCCCTAGTGTCATCCAGTCAAAATAAAGTCATCTCCTGAATCCTCATGTTCGTTGACGATGTTAACAATGCTCGGCGCCACGGCGAGCGCAACAACTCGAAGGACAACGAAGAGGGCCTCGCGGGCCCTACGGATGGTCTGATACAGCGCCCACTGCTCATTCAGGAAGCCAGGATCATCGGACACCTATGAGCACCTTCGAGAAACTGAGACGACATGAAACGGTAAGGCCACGCTTGGGAGCTCTGGTTTATTTCGAACCTGTATTAACATACAAGTGTAATTTACTCGTCATCGGAAACAACGCGTAAAATACAGGCGTAATGAAACCGAGGGCCCGAGGTCTGTAAGTAAAACCGGCGGGTTACGCGTGCAATTTGAGAGACCAGTGTATATTTTACGAGCACTGCTATATGGACGACATTACCAGACGATACATGCACGATGTGCGTATCATGCCATCCATGGGCAAGCTGAAACAGCAGCTAACGGCTAGATTAGCAATCGTCCGAGTGTCGTTCAGCGTTTTTATCGTGTTTGAAGTACTTTCGATGTTTTACTAGTCGAAATCGACCAACCAAGCGCCTTCGCCCGAGACCATCTGCTTTAATTTACAAGCATCGGTTTTACAAGCGGTGTTGGTTGGAAAACGACGATCCAATCACGGCCTAATATCATGAGTTGGTTGGAAGATCATATGGTTTCATGTCTAACCTACCCGACTTGTCATATAGGCTATGGATGAAACATCTGACGATGAACTTCTTAAGCACGGAAACAACAGAAGAGGATGATCTTCTTAACAAGCAAATCACTGGCATTAGATCGACATGCAAAACAATACGAAGCATTATTCTCAGGAGGCACGGTGAACAACTCGTGATGCCGCATGCCACAATATTCCAAGCTCAACTTTGCAATCAAACACAAGGCCTGGCATTACATAGACAATATTCAAAACAAATTCTTAACACAGGAATATCTCAGCAGAGTAACTATTTACTTCTAAACTGAACACAGGAATAGGAAAAAACACTCGACGCTGCTCACAGCAAGGGCGTCCCACTCAAAAATATCAAATGCATGTCTTCTGGCTAACATCAATGAGAAAATTTTGACAAGGTTTTCCAATTCCAATATATTAAACTAACGTCTTCTTGCTAACATCAATGATTAAACTTTGACAAGCTTTTCCAATTCCAATATATTAAACTAACGTCTTCTTGCTAACATCAATGATTAAACTTTGACAAGTTTTTCCCATTCAAAATATGTAATGCCTATGATCGTGGAGTCCTGTTGTAGCTTCTTGTACTTGTTTGGGCACTTTTTGCCCAGGGTACTCCACGTGTTGTTAAATTGCCAATGGTCTCTGGAGACTAGTCATGTCACCGGTGTCTAATAATACTCTGTAAAGCTTCTCGGTCATTCCTTCTGTAATGCAGCGCAAACAGTGACTGCTTCTTTCTGCAAAGTGGAACAACCAACTGGACCCAGTAATGCAGCAGTTTGCCTTGGACACATTGGCTCCTTTTGTGCAATTCAACTAAAATCAAAGTCGGAATAAAACCGAACTTTAATTTTGATATCCCTGTAAGCAACAATAGGTATAAGGGAAACAATTACTGAGAAATAACGGTTGATGACTTGTACTCCCAGAAGAAAAGCATCTACTGATCTACTTTATCTTAATGGGAAACAAAGCAGGAGAGTAGCAATTCTCCATCAGTGTGATTCATTCATATTGACTGAGACATTATCTTAACAATGCCTTGTTTCAACATGTATAAAGAACGCAAAGCAGAAAAGTACCATTCCTAAAACAATGCAACTGATTCATTTTAACAGAGACATTATCTTAACAATACCTTGGTTAAACATGTAGAACGAACTACAAAGTAGGATAGTACCATTCCTAACAAGTGTTGCAGTTTTGAACTAAGATTCAGTAGTTAATTAATTCAGAGAGTGGCATTGCTTAATTTTACCAGCGGAATTAGATTAACGAAAAGCATAAACAGTTCCAGGGGAGAGTGGGCGCAACAACAGTATGTGCTTCCATCTACTTATAAAGGGGGTGATGCAGAGTTTGTTGTAACAAAGCAACAAGCATCATGTTTGGGTTGGTCCCATTTTTGTTCACTACTTAATGGGAAAAGACAGCAATACAATAACTTCAATTCAACATTTATTTAAAACCGTACCAATACAAGTAGCACAACATCTCAAAGCACACTGCACAATGATGTGGATGAAGGCCTGTACTGACCTTTCATGAGACGAACAAGATAAAATACGAATCTGCCAACACGAATAGGAAATCCAATCTCGTTTTGTGTAGTTGCACTGAAATCAAGCAAAGTATTTCGCGTAGCGAAGCAAAATGTCGCAATAGCAACAAGTTGAATAGATATCCCTGTTTAAACAGAGGCAAAAAGGAATCAATTACTTTCTAATAAAGGAGGATGAAACACGCGGCCACAAAAATGGTAATCCCGCCAATCCCTAACAAGTGTTGCAGTTTTGAAATAAGATTCAGTAGTTAACTCTGAGAGTGGCATCAATTACTGGCTTATAAAGGGGGTGATGCTGAATTTGTTGTAACAAAGCAACAAGCATCATGTCTGGGTTGGTCCCATTTTTGTTCACTACTTAATGGGAAAAGACAGCAATACAATAGCTTTAATTCAACATTTATTTAAAACAGTACCAAAACAAGTGGCACAACATCTCAAAGCACACTGCACATCATGTGGTTGAGACCAAGATTTGAAACAACTCGCCACGAAGACTGGAAACAAATCTCGATCTCCTTTTGTGCAATTCCACCAAAATTAAGCAAAGTCACCGGTGTGACATTCAAGTTGAACTGCACAAAACACTCTTAAAACATAAGTGTTTCGAGTAGCGAAGCAAAATGTCGCAATAGCAACAAGTTGAATCGATAGCCCTGTTTTAACAGAGGCAAAAAAGGAAACAATTACTTGCCGATAAAGGAGGATGAAACAAACGGTGACAGAAAGAAGCATCTAACTTATCTTGGATGGAAAACAAAGTAGGACAGTAGCATTTCTCATATTAACTGAGACATTCTCTTGAAACAACATTCGTTAAAAAATGCAATTTACTTTTAACAGTGGCATTGCTTCAATTTTCCGGCGGCATTCTTAGATTAACAACAGCAAAATAGCTGTATGGGACATGCCAGCACCATGTGCATCCACACGTATAAATGGGTGATGCAGAGTATGTATCCAAGCAGCATATATGCGCTGGTCCCATATTTGTTCTCTTCGAACCTTCTTCTATGTGAGGGCAGCAAATCTAGTCCTGCACAAACTACCCGACCCCCCAGTTTCTTTCCCTTTTCAACAAAGAGATCGGTTCCTTACAGATGTGTGTACTGGGTTACCCCCTTTTTCCCTTTTCGACCTACAAAGCGGCTGGATAGCCAGTCTATACTACTTTCCGCCCCTCCTTTCGTCATTGAACCACGTCCTAGATTCTTGCTCCAGCCCACCGCACCCTTCTTTCCTCTTTGAACCAAGACCTAGATTCGACTACAGATCGAAAAAGATCCACATGCAGCTAGAGCAACGACGGTTTCAAAGAAACTTATACCTTAGGGTCGTCGGGATGTGGCAAGGCGTGTGGCGGGAGGCCGGATCTGCCCACACTACGTACGGCAGCGAGGAAGAAGGGGTCGGTGGCCCACCCGCACAGGCGCTGGGTGAAAGAGAACAGCGCAGCCGGCAGTGGATTGCCTCCCTCGCCAAGGCGATAGAGTGAACGCTGCACCTCCTCCCCTTCCCGGTGCGACGGGATACAGACGCCTCCTTCACCAGCTGTGAGGGGGGAGAGAGACAAGAGGCCAACGCAGTCTTGTTTAGATCTGGTGAAGAGAGGGTGAGAGACTGTGAATATAGCAAACCCTAGCAAATGAACGCTGAGCCTCCAGCGTGTAACATATATGGAGAGGGTGAGAGAGCGAGACGCGAGAAACTCTATCAAACAAGAGGCTATAATGGAGTAAAAAAATCTCTCCATAGCAGTGGTTTTAAATAGAATACGCGCGTTCCCAGAAAAAAGAAACGAAAACTGGCGGACAATTTTTTAAGGGTCTGTCTAGGACACATCTAGATGTGACATAGTTATGTCACATCTAAGTTCATGTCCACTCTATTTGTGGTCTATTTTTTTTCCTAGTTTTTTTTTGTTTCTTGTTGCTACATTATATACTTGTGGGAGCTTAGATGTGATATCCTTAAATAACATCTAGATGTGAATTAGACAAACTGATTTTCTAACGTACCAAGAAAGAAAACTCGATCAAAAACACGCCCCCGCTTCCAGGTCGCGAGAGTCGTCGCGCACACAGACATAGACATAGACATGCATATCCGTGTTTACGTAAAATTCCATTTCCATCTCCATCTCCAATCATATTTGTCCAAATGGCACATTATTTACGTTGTTAATTATATACGCAGCAATATTAACGTACAACATCTCTTGTTTGCGCACGTCCGGACCACTGCCACGGCCGGTCCCGACCAACCCGAACCCTCTTCATCACCCGCGCGTGCTTCCCGCCCGAAATGGTCAGTGCCGCATTCATGCCCGGCCAAAGCGGACGCGACCTCTCACTGGCGCCGGCATTGAAGCGGCGCGCCGGCCGAAAGAGCGTCGCCCGCGCCGCTTCCGGGTGCACGCGGCTGCTCCGCGTTCAAAGGTCGCAATAGCCGGCTACAACATGCATGTAAAAAGTTCTTGGGAGTCCGTGCTACAGCTAGCTGTCCTCCCCCAACTCGTCAATCTCTTCCAGTAGTGCTAGTACTCCATGGCGCGATCCATCGACAAGCAGGCGGGAAAGTTATCGTATACTCGGTTTGCGGTGAGTGGCATGCCGAGCGACCGTGTGGGGTCGAGCCGTGGAGGAGGGTGAGACACGAACACGACAGATGTGATTTAAACGTTGGTTTTGCTCGATGGCGCGATCCAACGAAACGAAACGTTGGTTTCTCGCCGTTTCCATTTTTTCTCTGGAAAAACGGAAACTTTCCACTCCATTTTCATTCCTATTCCAAGGTTGCCCCGTTACAACATTCCATCAAATACAAAGGAAAACTAACACGCATGCTGATGCATCTCAATGATTCACAGATCATAGCCAATATTTACTTCACAACTAAAGAAAAAAGTTGTGAGAGCGTGTACGAAAGAAAAACTACTGATGGGGTCACTACGACTTAAACCCTAAACCCTAAACATGATTTAATTTCCTGGCCGGGTAGAACCTGTCGAAGGAAAGACGGCTGGCACCCTCGGATCAGACGATGCTTTTGTGCAGTTCCACTAAAATCGACCTGAGCATCCCTGATGGCAAAGATATTGAAGAAGTGTGATTAGAATAATAGTACTGGCACTAGTTCATGAGACATAAACTCATCACAAGTAGAAGCCGGTAGAAGTTGAGAAAGATCGATATGGAGATGGAGCTACGGCAGTGGAGCAAGCCGGCTCCAAAAGGAAGATGGACTACCTGGGACGTCGGGCTGTAGTTAGAAGGGCGGTTGGGACGCGGCATCGGCCCATACCGCGGTGACCCCCGATTGGGACGCACCGACTGTGGGTTTTCTCCCTCGCCGATGTCGACCGCGTCTACGCATAACATTGTTCCCTTCCCCCAGCTGCGGGATCAGGCCTGTCGTTCTATGCTTGTGAAGAGAGCAACCTAAGCAAGCAGGCTTGTAGCTTAGGCTCCTGCTAGTGTATATATAGTGGTTTTCTTTTTCTCTCCATATCAACCATTTTATATTGCGTACGTGTCATTCAAGAGTGAAATGATGGTTGCTTCTTCCGACTAACTTACTGTCTGATTTGACTGCTCCTTAGTGGCCCCTACACATACTCCCCCTACGTGTATGCAACAGTCACACGTACACATGGACGCAAAAACGCGCGCGACGCCCTAATGCATGCATGTCCGAGCACACGACGGAACACACACGGTCACGCTCAAGTGCTCAACCTACACGTGCATGCACACACATACTCAGTCAGGGTGAGCTAGTGACCGTATAAACACCGGAAAATATATATATTGAGCGCAATGAGCGTATTATGAAGTCCACTGACCGTATTTTTACAAATATACAGTGACAGACAGTGTATTTATCTCGTTTGAAATTAAGCCATATTAACCGGAGGGGAGGCAGTATGGACTAGCATTACTTTGCTGTGTCCCGTCAACTTGCCGAACGAGGAGAAGGTTGCAGGACGGGAGAAGCTTGCGCGCGGTGGCTCGCAGGACAAGGAGAAACTTTTGACTAATGCAAGCTCTCCCTCGCTCAGGCGGTGGACGTGCAACAGTTAATTCGGTGTCAGATTGCCAGAAGCATACACTATACTACTAGTGCTATTATTGTTCGACTTCCCGAATAGGCGAACAGCCAAGCGCAAAGTTTACTAGTACTACTACTATAGTCTATAAAGGTACGTACTATACTAGTACTAGGAACCGGATGGAGGAGGGTCTGCACTCTTATTATAATTTTAAAATGTGATAAAGCAATCTCCAACACCTTTGGTTCTCTTCGAGGGTTCTCGCATGTGATAATGGAAGTTGATTGCATGGAACACTCGCCACAATTCTCGCTTAATTCTGGCTCATATCCTGTTACAAATAGTAGCGCTCGGTAATATTTCCTCTTTTTTTGTTATTCAGCATGTAAACAGGTCAGCAAACCTTGCGGCGCATCTTCGTGCGAACCGTGCTTGCTGCACTTTGAATGTGGCCGAGAACTGGCTTGATGGAACACCTCGCTTCCTACTTCTTTTTTTTGCGGGGTACCTCGCTTCCTAGTGACCAGTGTCTTGGCTGATCGTCCTAAGAATGCTTATATATGAATAAAGCTCTCTCATTTACCCGCAAAAAAGATTAAGCCATATTAACCGGAAAGGAGGGAGTATGGACTAGCACTACTTTTTGGTGTGTCCCGTCAACTCGCAGAACGAGGAGAAGCTTGCAGGACAAGGTGAAGCTTGCTTACGCCTTTTGACTAATGCAACCTACCCTCGGTGGACATGCATCAGTCCATTCGGTGTCAGATTGTCAGAGGCATACACTGTAGTACCCAACATGCGGAGTACCATCATTGTTCGACTTCACGAAGAGGCGAAGAGCCAAGCGCAGTAGTACGAGTAGTACTACTACTAGAACCGCATGGTGGAGCGTCTGTACTCTTATTTTTTTATCTCTGATAAAGTACACGTTTATTCCGGAGAAGGGCGGAAAACGGCAGCCCAACATGTAATGAATGATATCGATCAACCAACCATCTTCGAATATATCTTGGCCTCCGTGCGAGCCCGTCTGTGTGTTCTCGCTCCTCGTCTCTCTCAAGGAACGGCGGGTTGGCTCTTTGCCATCAATTGAGATCGGTTTGCTCACACTCCTGTCCCACATGTCAGTGATATGCCAAGAGGAGGTGCGTTGACCGACTGGCCATACGCGTACTTGATTTTGCACCTTTATACTACTCCTCCCTCCGTCATAGTTTACAAGGCGCGCTTCATTATGATGCATTTCTCTCAATGCATTTCCAACACCAGAGAGACTTTAGACGCGTTTGGTTTAATGCTCAATTAATTAGGGCGTGGTAACCGCAATCAAGTCCACAATTTTCTCTCCATGTACTGTACTACTACGGAGTGGAGTAAGTGCATGCATGTGTGTACCCGGGGTGGAAGCACTACATGCATGTGTGTACGCATTATTCCCTCTAGTAATAGACGCCGTGCTATAACTACCAATGCTATTTTTCAGGCCGATCGCTAGTCGCCTTGGTCCCACAGATTTTTTTTCTTTTTTCTGAAGCGCGCTGTATAAACAGTGACGGATGGAGTAGTATGAACGGATTCAAAGAAGAGCGTATTGATGGTTGCTTCTTCAGAGCAACTTACAGTGGGAAAGGTGGGGCTTATGATTTGACTGCTCATTACTCACTATTAATGCGGTGCAACGACCGGGCTGAGCCTCCCATGCGGTTGTGCACTACCCCCTCGGTTCTTAAATATACTCCGGAGTATTTGTCTTTCTAGAGATTTCAACGAGTGACTACTCAAATATTTGTCTTTTTAGAGATTTCAAATGGACTGGCACATACGGATGTATATAGACATATTTTAGAGTGTAGATTCACTCATTTTGCTCCGATGTAGTCACTTGTTGAAATCTCTAGAAAGACGAATAGAATATTTAGGAATGGAGGGAGTACACATACGAAGCAAAATGAGTGAATCTACACTCTAAAATATGCCCGTTTGAAATTTGTAAAAAGACAAATATTTAGGAACGAATGAGTATAATTTTGTGCATGGCACATGGACCCGGATGATGAAGAGGCTTCTGGCAATGCTATCAAGCTTCCATCATTTGTTTACATAATTGACGTACTATACAAATAATTTTCCAGCGACATGAAATTGTACAATGGTGTGAGCTTTCAGCTTTTGTTTCGCGTGTCTTGCCATCGATGCTCTTTTGGAAACAATAAAAAACTAACTTCCTTGCTAATGCATGTCAATTATTAGCAGATCAGAGCTAATAATTACATCACAACTGAAGACAGAGTTGTGAGAAGGTGTTAAATTAAAATTGATCCATGCTTTCATTGGCAGCAACGTCCCCCCAGCTCTGTCTAAATCAACAAGGCATGTTGGGAAAAAAAGTAGCTGTCTAGAGCATGCAACATTCCGATCATTTTGTGCAGTTCCACTAAAATAGAGCTGAGCGTCCCTGTTCCAAAGATATTAAGTGTGATTACGATAATAGAGGACTGCTGATGAAACAATAAACACACAAATAGAAGCCGGTCACCTTTGCAGTCTCTCTTAAGACTAACTAGTTGGAGAAGATTAGGCTCGGAGTTGGATGAGGAGGATAGAGCAAAACCAATCTCCCTTTGTGCAGTCGCACTGAAATGTAGAGACGTTGCCCGTGTGACATTTTAGTACAACTGCACAAAACACTCTTAAGAAAAAAGTGATTTGTGCAGTTCACCAAAAGGTCGCAATAGCAACGAGTAGGAAGGAAACAATTACTGGCCAATAACAGTTGATGACACATGCGACGACAAAAAAGAAGCATATTCCTTGTCCTAAGGGAAGATAACAACACGGTTGTGTTTGTCTAAAACGGTGTGAGGACGAGAATGCAATATGGAAAGTACGCCGGACGAGCTACGTTTTGGGCAAAGAACTATGGAAGATCCACATGCAGCGACGTGGGAAGACGGGCAATGGAGCAAGGCCGGAGGGGATACCTGGAGGTCGTCGGGATGTAACTAGGTGAGCGGCGGCGGGCGGAATCTGCGAGCAGGTGGCGTAGGCCCTGCCGCGCCGGAGCTTGGTTAGAGAGAACGGCGTGTGCCGCATATCGGGACGTGCTGCCTCGGCGCCGTCAAACGGAGAAACGATGCACTTCCTCCCTTTCCCGCGGCGGACGGGATGCGGCCGGATCAGTGACCAACGGTGAGAGAGAGAGAGGCCACCGCACTCCCTTTCCCCCGGCAGACGGGATGCGGCCGGATCAGTGACCAACGGTGAGAGAGAGAGAGGCCACCGCAGCCTTGTGTGAGATACTCTGAAGAGCGACAAACCAGGCCGGCAGGCTCAATTGTATATAGTGAGCGGACTACCTTTTTCTCCATAAAAATCGTTTTATATTCTGTGTACGTGCCATTGAGCGCTATAACTTTATTTAAAAACAACGCAGCAACGCATCAAGTCAAACTTTGTTTCGTGCACGCGTGGTACACGACCTCCCTAGGTAAACAACCGCTACAGGCGTTCAAATTAGCACGTGCGCATCAACCTCCGCGAGGGTTTGTTTTAAACTTTCCCCTCTAGTTAGGGTTTCTCTCTCCTCTCGGCGGCGTCGGTGACACCACCGTAGAGACATGATCTCCCCTCCCCTCTTTCCTCCCGCCGGTGACTGCCGGGGCCCGTGTGGCCTCGCCAGCAGGGTGCGGGACGAGGATCTCTAGGGACCATACCGCTCGTGGATCTCAAACTTCTCGGGCAAGGGACAATGGCAGATACGGCGTCTGGAACGAAGCATGACGTCTCCGATCTGGAAGCGATGATGGAAGAACTTGGGCTGACTGAGGATAACCTGCAAGATGTTGTGATTGAGGATGAGGAACTTCCGGCGGAGGTAACACGCTGGATGGCAATCCCTAGGGTTCACTGAAAAACCCTACAGTCAATACTGGTTTTTCAGAAACATGAAGATAGCATGGGACTTGGCCAAAGAGGTTAAGATACGACCCCTGGAAGAGAACCTATACACGATGCAATTTGGTTGTCTAGGCGACTGGGAGCGCGTGATGGAGGAGGGGCCATGGCAGTTCAAAGGGAAGGCAGTGGTTCTTGCGCCCTATGACGGCTTCACGAAGCCATCTACAATAGAGTTGAAAACGACCGACATATGGTTGCAGATACACGATCTGCCGGACGGTTTCTTCTCCAAGATCAAAGCCCTATCCTGTACGGTAGGGGAGTTTGTTTATGCTGAACCAAAATCACATGATTTTGAAGGGAACTTTGCTCGGGTCCGTCTGAGAATCGATGTCACAAAGCCTCTCAAGAATGTTGTGTCGCTGGTAATCAGGAAAAAGGATGCACTTGAAAGGGTGATTTTCAGGGTGAAATATGAGCGTCTCCCTGACTGGTGTGCAGTATGTGGATACCTCGGCCATTTGTTTAAAGAATGTGGTGATGGAGTTCACGCACCAAAGGCTCTAGTGTTCAAAGATCTCAGGGCTACTTGGTTCAGAGGACCAGGCAGAGGACCAGGTGAAGGAAGAGGAGATGCCGATGCTGGTGGTACACGAGGTGGCCGTGGTAGAGGTCGGGCAGGACGAGGCCGTGGACGTGGATTCACCGGGCAGAACTACACAGACAACACTGCAGAGACGGATGAAGAGAAGCACCAGGACATTGCTATGTTTAATGCTCATTAGAACAGGCAGAGGTTCGGCGCTGTGTAGTTGTCTTCAGTTTGATTAATCGCTATATAGAGCTAGTAGGCAAAAAACACATATTTGACTTGAGGACGAAAAGAATTCACAATCTGAACTGCTTTCGAAAAAATTTCACTGAGCTGACCGTTCCGAGTGGCGCCCGACAGATAGGCGCCACACTGTACTGTGCAGCGCCTGGCTCTTAGGTGCCACACGTCGGTCCAGCGTGGCAGCTCGGGCCCCACTCCTGGTTGTGCAGCGCCTAACTGAAAGGAGTTACACAGTGTAGTGCAGCGCCTAACAGAAAGGAGCTACACAGTGTAGTGCAGCGCCTAACTGAAAGGAGCTGCACAGTGTAGTGCAGCGCCTAACTGAAAGGAGTTGCACTATCTTATATTAAAACTGTTGTAACTTTTAATCCGTGAATCCAACGAAAACGTGCCTTATATGAATGTTGCACATTTTTCCGTGTTCTATGCAATGGTGGCATTTTCATCTATGTTAGGATCAATTTGCTTGATGAAAACCCTGTTGCAAAAGTGTGTCATAATATAACTGGCAGAATCTGTTAAAATTTACAAACTTGACATGATGATAGCCATTGACCTATAGCTCTTACGCGTTTGCAACCTACATGAGTTTTGCACTGCATAATGTGTACTTTCACGCCATGCCTATGCTTGCCATGTTAATCATCTTTAACATGTTCATTTCTTGCATCTAAGTGACTAACATGATATAAGTGAACTTCTGTTACAGAAAGTTACATTTTGTAAGATCCATAGTAATTAATCTTAACATCATATGAATATGATCTAACTATGAAAGTTGGAAAATTTTATGTCTACCTTAAGTCCATGTCATTTTCATACCCACTAAATATTTGCATCGCTATGTTTTGAAACACTAAAGTACCTAAGGCAATGTTCTGCCAGATTGACATGTTAATTTCACCAAGTCTGTCAACAGAACTTGCATTTTGTAAAATGCATAGTAAATCAACCATGCTTCATATGGAATAACTTTATATATGAATTTGAGCATCTCCATGTCTACTTTCAGTATATCCAGCGTGTTGCCATGTTAAAAACATTTAACCTGATGTTATGTCGCACTAAAGTAGGCATGATAATGTTGTTGACAAATTTGTTGCATATCTTGACATAATCATATCTTGATTTCAACAAAACCCCTTGGCATGAACTTGATATGTTTTTCATTTAGAGTTTGTTTAGATCAATTTAGTTTTTCTGCTGGCTAAACTCTGTTATTCATTATGCTAGTAAGAATAAGCCTTCTAACATCCAGCTAGTAGCGCTGACAGCTAGTTTTCCCGTCAACTCTGTTTTGTCATCCTGGTTAGCATGAGGCCATCCTGGGTTATCAAGATCAAACCGACTCACTCCATACCGACCTCAGCTTTTTCCAGTAGCCTAAAGACAGAGTCCAAATCAGAGAACATGTGTTCTTGCTACTGACAGAAAACATTATAGGTGCTAAATTTTAAGGCTGTATAAGTATACATCTTATAAAATGCAAAGTTCTGATGATATCCATGAACTCGATGAAATTAATGTGTCAATCTGGCAGAACATTGCCTTAGGAACTTTACTGTTTCAAAACATAGTGATGCACATATTTAGTGGGTGTGAAAATGACATGGACTTAAAGCAGACATAATATTTTCTAAGTTTCATAATTAGATCATATTCATATGATGCCATGATTAATTACTATGGATCTTACAAAATACAACTTTCTGTAACAGAAGTTCACTTATATCATGTTAGTCACTTAGATGCAAGAAATGAACATGTTAAAGATGATTAACATGGCAAGCATAGGCATGGCGTGAAAGTACACATTATGCAGTGCAAAACTCATGTAGGTTGCAAAAGCGTAAGAGCTATAGTCAATGGCTATCATCATGCCAAGTTTGTAAATTTTAACAGATTCTGTCAGTTATATTATGATGCACTTTTGCAACAGGGTTTTCATCAAGCACTAACATAGATGAAAATGCCATCATTGCGTAGAACACGAAAAAAATATACAACATTCATACAAGGCACGTTTTCATCGGATGCACGGATTAAAAGTTACAACAGTTTTAATATAAGGTAGTGCAGCTCCTTCAGTTAGGCGCTGCACTACACTGTGCAGCTCCTTTCTGTTAGGCGCTGCACTACACTGTGCAACTCCTTTCAGTTAGGCGCTGCACAACCAGGAATGGGGCCCGGGCTGCCACGCTGGACCGGCGTGTGGCACCTAAGAGTCAGGCGCTGCACAGTATAGTGTGGCACCTATCTGTCGGGCGCCACTCGAAACGGTTAGCTCAGTGAATTTTTTTCGAAAGCAGTTCAGATTATGAATTCTTTTCGTCCTTAGGTCAAATATGTGTTTTTTGCTTACAACACAATGAATAAAGACGAATGGCTGCAGAATCGCTGGAGAGTGCACTCAGCAACATGTTGAATAGCAAAATATCTCGCACTGTGATTCAACTTTCTACACAACAGCTTTCGCAGCGTTCTGCAGCTACGAGGTTTCTAAAATGGCACTTTCAGCTCCAAGCTTGACCCATGCCGAATATATGGGCTTCAGAGACAGTTTTTTAATTATTGTCAACCTAATGGTACTGTGCTAGGGAGGTCACACATGGGTCTCTCGTCTCTCTCCAGTAATCAAGATGCATGCTACTTTAGAACAGCAGGGCTAGGCAGATACTGACATATATTTTTAGGACAAGTATTTCCGGACGGAGGAAGTACCAGTTAAGGATAGCTAGATAGAAGATGTGCACAGGGCTTGCTTTCGGTGGAAAGATGTGTAACCACTAACCAAGTCACGACTCACGAGTGTGATGAGCATGCATGCACCAGCGCAGATTTTCTTCTAGCATTCATCTCTAATGTGGAAAATAACAAATAGAGTGGTGAAACGTCAATAATATTTTTCTAACCTGGCGGATTCGAAATTATCGAAGTTAGCCGCTTGTTGCTTTTTCTATGGTGAAAATGTGATTAACAAACTGCTCTCTTATTGTCTAAAATCCATGCTGCTGTGATATGATCGCCAACCATCAAGAGTTTCTGAAACTAACATTTTTGGACTCTAAAAATACTCACACAACAGATCGTCACGTTTGTCATTACATTTTAAAAAATATGAAATGCATGCCATTAAATAGTTGTAATTCAACAGTAAAATTCTATGGAAAGTAGGCTAAAATTCTGTAATCCATTACAGTATTGGAGAGCGTCAAATGGTGGTGGGCGAAAGGGACTAGAGGTGTGATAATATCTTAGCACAAATTGGTCGCACACCCACATGCCTTAAATTTCCTCTAAGAAAATAAAAAGCAACACTAGATGTATTCAGAGCTAGCCCATATTCTTTATTTTCTTGCTGCCCAAAGTCATGCACACAACGCCACAATTGGACAAAAGGGTCTCCCGCAGTCTGAGCTACAGTAGCCCATGAGATGCATGTCATCGTACAGATGAAGAAAGTCAAACCAAATATGCTCATCTGACATGCAACAGGTTATGGTCTAAAATGGAAATCTGGGGTTTGGTCTTTACTAACATAGGTCTGTACCCGCCTTTGCATTGATTTGAATGACATTTCGAGCGCTGGTAATTCTGAAAGAAACACTGCATAATACCAAGTTTGTAACATGTAGAGTATGGCAAAAAGATATTGTTTTACATGAATAATTCTTCATACATCTGAAGCTCAATATCTCTCAAAGATGAACAAAGAAGCAGCCCCAGCTCAAAGATGACCCAAATTATCACACAACAGGCAGTGGAACTACCCACTTGGTAATCCTTGTGGGAAAAGACACTTTCATTTGACTTAGGAATATACACACCTCCTTGCAACAGGTCGAAGGAAAAAGGTTCAACCATCCTTGGATTCATAAAAGACGACATAAGTGCTTGCGTTAATCTGATCAAGACGGCTGAGGAAAGCTCTTTGTCCGGGCCACTACCGAAAAGAAGGGTAGCTCCTAGGCAAGCCAGACGGTCACCATTTGTGATGTAGTACATCTGTACATGCTGTCAGAGAGGGCATCTGCCAATGCAATACACTTGTATGTAATTTTTTTCCCCAAATGTTTGGTTTTGTGCTAAGCAAGTAAAGTGACATTATAGCGTTTAGAGCTGCAAGCAAACCCACAAACTTTCATCGAATCCATATACTTTTACCGCACGGTGCTGATATAAACTTAAGAGGCGTCTAAACTAAATTGAAATTGCCTCGTGCGATGAATGGAAACAGTCAACGCTGGCCTCCCAAAACGAACGACCCGTGGACATATTACTGGAATCCTGGGATCAGAGTTTGGCTGACGTATTCTGTCCGCGCTCCTTTCCACATTTATCTGTAGCGAAATCTTGAAGCGGTCCCTGTTCGTTCCCACTCACAAGCAGCTATGACCCGATAAAAACTTGGAGCAAACACGCAAACAATTAGAATCGGTAGATCAACCGACCGACATGCGCGAGGAAAAGGCAGCTACAGCGAAGAGCACCACCAAGAAAACAGCGATGTGTGCATGGAAAGGTCAACTGCGGAGCGGGTCGTTCTCCTCCTCCAGCACACGGATCCTCTGACGCAGATCCACCAAAAGCTCAGGCATGTACTGTACTCGGCTTGGATCAAGCCAGTACGCGCACGGTGGCAAACCTTCATCCATTACAAAGCTCGGCTTTTCACGTGCGTCGTCGCCCATTAACCGAGTCTTGCGTTAGGAAAAAGATGGACGGTGGATTACCGTCGCCCGTGAGCAAGACAGGTATCTCCGGCCGGGGTTGGCGTCTGTCCACGAAGTCAGGCTGGCTGCTTGGCGCCGCAGCTACAAAAAACAGCAGGCTTCGTAGTCCAGGGGGTTCCCGGCGCGCGGGAGAGCCGGAGAGGTCTCCTGCCGCTCGCGAATCAAGACGAGCTGGAGGTACTGCTGACATGGCTGGCAGCTGCAAAACTGCGGAGGACAGTGGGGGCGTTTGGACCGACAAATATCTCTCGAAGTCGCTAAGAGTTCAATGATTTCAATGCCCGCTTTCGTTTCTTTCATAGCGAAGCCGAGCCGGCTGAGACTATTGCATACCGCCATGGTGAAAATGAGCACGCAGTGATTGGTGGGCAAGCACTTGCGTCGATGGCATGCCAAATCGACAAGCCAAGGCCTCTATCACCATGCTTGTCTCTTGGACAGTCTGAAATGAGCGGAACGAATGGGTTTTTAAGCAGGCCAACGGGAATGCCAAATGCAGGCCGAGTGCCAAGAGGAGGAGCGCCATGCCCGCTGGGTACGGGAGGAATAAAAGGAGTGCCGACAGCAGGAGGCAGAGGAGCACGCGCGCCGCGCAGCAGGCGACAAAGGAGGCGGCACGGGCGACGGGCAGCAGGCCTTCCCGTGGGCGGCGCCGCCCCCGAACTTCGTCGACCTCACCGGCTCTGAGGACGATGTCGACGCCTAGTGCAGCATGCTGGGCGGCTGGGAGGCGCATGTTTTTTTAGTTTTTAAGTTTATGTTTAAGTGGACCTTGGCCCGCGGTTGACCCGTTGTTTTAATGTTAAATTATATTTAATTTGTGCGCATGTTTTGAACTTAATTTTTTTAAGTCCATGCGAAAAATGCCCGTTGGACGCATCGGTTGCCCCAAACAAAAAAGCGAACACATCCATTCACTCGGTTGACTCAAATGGACAAAAAAGACAAAATATGTGTCTGTGCGCTGGAGTTGGGCTACGTTATTCTGCGTCTTGTTCGTATGTAGATGTCCTTGTCTTGGCAATGTTGCGTAGCACATGACACCGTTATACATCTGTGGCAGGTTATCTTGTTTTCTTTTTAGCACCCCCGGTTGTGCATGTCAGTGGACCATAGCAGTATCACTAGCTTGCATGTGTATCTTGTAAGGTAAATCTATTCATGGAGACGGTTGAATAATTTGTGATGTAAATGCGAGAATTACAATGAATAAAAGGAGAACGGAAGAGCAGAAAACTTGTATCTTGTTCGCAGCACAAAACCACCGTCTCCATGTTGCATGCTTGTTTTCTTCCCTCTCAGACGGCAGCGGCGCTACCCTGTAGGCTGTAGTTTCTACTTTCTTGCAGGCAGTACGGTAGTGCTTCATACGCCCCCTTGCAAAGTCCATCAGCCACTGTCGCACAGGAGTGACAAAGAACAGAGGCTCAGTTGTCAGTCCATATAACCTCAGAGCTCAGAGATTCAAAGTCAATAAGCAGAGAAAGGGCACTTGCAAAAAGAGAAAAAAGACTGTTTTGGCCCGATTTGTCTTTTTTGCCGAGAGCTGCTCAGATGTCCAAATGACTTCAAATTTTGAGCGGGCCTCACGCATCAAATTTTCTACCGCACAAAAAAATTGGAATTTTTATTTTTTTTATTTTTTTACGAATTTTTTCTAATTGGGTGCAGATGAGTCTGGGCACCGAAACGTCCTACTCGACAAGGGAACCTTTATTTTGCATTGCCCAAACATGGCACAACCGTATGCCTGCACTCTTTTTATTGGACTGAGCACCTTTTATACCATGACCATTATACCCCTCAGGGCACCATCATTATCGAGTAACTATGTTGAAACACTTCTAAAATCATATCACTCGTTTGGGGGGAGGGGGGCGTGGAACAATGTCAAATTCTGCATATATAGCTTTTATGTGCATATAAAAAGCAATGTAGGTCAAGTAATTTCTCAGTGCAAAAATGTTAGTGAACAGAGAAATATTATTGGTTTGTCGATAAGTGGTGTATATGACAATGGGGTCCTAATAGCTTGCTTAGAGGTGAGCTTGCTAAAGTGTTAATGGAAAAAGCTTCATGTACGTACACATGTTAGAGCATCTTTAGCAGATCCCACAAAATTCCGACCCGCAAAACGCGTTTGCAGTTCGACAAATATCTTGTTTGCGGGTCGAAAACGTGTGTGGCCGAACAGAAACCGTATATGAAACTGCATAATTTGAAAAAAAGTTTCGCGGGAGAAATTGCAACCATAGTAGTTCATCACATACTACATGATCATTCATAGTTCATCATCACATACTACATTATCATACATACTACATTCTACTACTACCACTACTACTAGAGGGAGGGGGGGATCTCGCGGCGGCGAGGCCGAGGTCGATATACCGAAATGGACGAGCTCGCGGCCGAGGACGACGCGGTGGAGGAGCTCAGTCCTCGTTGGAGCTGGCGAGATCGATGAACTTCGACCTCTGCTCCTCGCGGATGCGCCGCCACTTATTGTCCTTCTCCTTCGCAGCAAGGTTGGCCGCGACCGCCTGCTGGAGGATGAGGTCGTCGACCTCGTCGTCGTGGCGCCGGCGCTCCGCCTCTTCGCGCAAGCTCCGCTCGGCAATGGCGGCCGCGACCGCGTCGAAATCGGCCACGAAATCTTCAGGCCTGACGACACCTCGGCGCTCGATCTCCTCCGGCTCCTGCTTGACGGCGACGACCTCGATCTCCTCCGGCTCCTCCGACAAATCCCTCTTCACGGGGAGAAGCCTCCCGCCTGAAGAGGAAGAGCTCGCGGCGTGGGAAGATCTCGCGGCGGAGGACGAGCCCGCGGCCGAGGAGGGCGTACGCCCGTGCCGACGGTCGTATTCCTCCGTCTCGCAGACAAGGAAGCTCGGCGGCGGCAAGAGGCCCTTGTTCGTCCACCTCCTCGCCTCGCGCTTCCTCGCGTCGTCCGAGCGGACACGCCCACTACTAGGAAAAGGCCTACTAGTGGCGCACCAGTTTTGCCTACTAATGGCGCACTATTGGTGCGCCACTAGTACCACGTCACTAGTATTAAATACGAATGGCGCACCACAGGTGCGCCATTAGTATACCAGATACTAATGTCGCACCATGTGGTGCGCCATTAGTATATCATTCGGTGCTCCACTGGTATTCCCTCCAGGTGCGCCACTAATAACCTTATAGGTGCGCCACTAGTAATAAAGGAAGGTGCGCCACTAATAAGGGCTTAAATGCGCCACTAGTAATGTATTTAGAAATAAAAAAAATCTAAATTTACAGAAAACAACGTATAAGGAAAAATAATTTAAAAACAAAAAATGAAATAGAATCATAATTTTTATTATAGTAAGAATATTACAATGTCTTTACAAGTTTCCAATAAAAGGAAAATTGCAAGGAAATAAAAGAAAATCCTAAAACTAATCTTCTAGTAATCTTTTCTTCTTTTTCTTCACTTTATCCCTGCAAAATGTAACAAAATAAACAGAAAGACAAACAAACTATTTATAACATGTCAATACTGTCATTTTTTATGCAGAACTAGATATGAGCATATATTTCCAATTACATGGTAAGTAGTGCAGCATCTGTTGGTAAGTAATGATGAGAACCTCAGGACACCATCATTGGCATGGCAAGATTAAGGAGCACATGTTCTTATCAGTGAGAGTAGGAGAGAAAGAAAGAAAGTGAAGAGACCAGTGTAGCATCTGTCCAAATCAGATTTAAGAGAGAGGGAATTGGCAAGGAAAGATATAGTCCATAACCTGCAAGAAGAAATAGGCCATTGATAGCACATTTACTAAACATCTGCTGTAAGCAGAACACATACACCCACTTACACATGGGTACTATTCTGTATATAGGTACACAAGCACAACACATGCACCTGGTATAGATAGGAGTATAAGCATGCATCTAAATCATGTGAAACATATGAAATAGCTAATGCAAAGAAAGAATTATCACTACATGCAACCATCAGGACTATGTCCTGTACAATATACAACTAAACCACCAGTAGATGATGTACTAAACCATACAAGAAATACCAATACATGGTATTTAGATAAAGACTAGTATATATCAAACACAATACCAGCTTGAAAGAGAAACTATAATTTTATACCACTACGGGAGCAAGTCATGAACTACAGAGTAATTGCAGTGAAGAGATGAATCAATATATGTTGATCAATAAGAGAGTTAAAGCTATATACAAATGAAAGACTATATCCTTTATAAGATAACAAAGAAACATTAGCACTTATACATATGAACAAATAGAACCAGCAGCCAACTAATAAAGAAAGTAGCATGTGCTATATGACAGGAACAATAACATCTATAAGACCAAGATAATTGCAATGATAACAGTAGGGTCATGCCATCATTCGATCCAATCATTGCAGAACTAGTTGAGCGACAAATCAAATATAACAGTAGTTCCATTGGTTCAGCCCACAAGTTAACAAAAGTTTACTTCCTACTAATTTTGCAACTCGTGATAATAAAGAAAGCAGAGCTCGACATCACAGCAACAAAAGTGGTAGACTGGGAGCCTGGAACCATGCACGTCAAATCGCAGAGCAGAAAAATAGCAGTACTACCTGGAGCAATAAGAAACTCAACAGACTGGGGTAACATTTGGAAGGAGACAAGCAAGTACTACAACAGCTAGCTAGGCTGAATTGAAGATTAAAAAAAATCATATGTTGAGCATGATTATACACGTCAAGGGGAAGGGGTTCACGGCAGGGACCTTCAGGTCATGGTATGGCTTGCATCTCTCCTCCGCATGTGCATTGGTTTGCATCCAATCCTTGCAGTCCAATCCATGGACGTCCCTCCCTCCCTGCATCTCTAGAACAACACGACACTTAAATTTCATCAACTTCCGTTGCTACTGAATAAAAGAGGAGCAAGATGAATATGCTGCATAAGACATACATGGAGAAGCAAGCTGCTTGAAAACAGAGGAGATCCATGATGGTTGTTTTCATTCGCAATAGAAGAACTCAAAAAAATGCGCAAGTGTATGCTATCTATGGATACACCACCTCCACCAGTACCTAGCTCCCAAACTGAGAAAAGAAATCCATTCATATGCAGCAACCCAAACTTGACTTTGAGAGACGGACTGATTAACATTTTTTTGTTGCGTCGAATTTTTCACAAATAGAAGCACTCCAGCAACTATGAGAATAAATCATAGAGGCTGGCCGAACTAATTGGCGCACTCAAACGATACCTGAGAGCGGCCTGATGAACACATTGTTAGGGACGCACATCTAGCTAGTTTCCTGTATATCAATTAAGCTACTAGCTTGGTTGCTTCTTTTAGCTAGCATACACGTACAAGATTTGTTATAGCATACATAAACAAACACACGTTTCTTTTAGCTAGCTAGGCGGAAGTGAAGATTGACCAAAATCACATTCATATCAAGCAATGTGAAGCATCATTATACAAGGAAAAGGGGTGAACAGAGGAGTGCAGAGGGGCTCACCATGGGGGTGCTTTAGCCGATGCAATGCACCGCCGTCTCGCCGGAGTTTACCCGCCGCGTGCGTCCGCCCCGCAGCCGCCGGGTGCAGGAGCACCGACCACGAGGCGGAGCCGCCCGTGGGACTTGCGGTGGGCGTCGGAGAGGGCGGAGCAGAGTCGCCAGCGACACGCCGGAGTTGGAGGGGACACCACCCTCGAAACCCTAGCCATGGGGAGGGGTCGTGGGTGAGCTCTCGGGGCCGCGAGAGGCGGATCCGGCCGGAGGGAAGGGAAGAGCGGCGGCAGCGGAGCACGGATCTGTGCTGCGCGCCGGCGAGGGCCGCCGGAACACGCCGGAATCGAGCGGCGTAGGCAGCGGCGGCGAGGGTTTCGTGGGTGGGGGGAGGGAGCAAGGAGAGACGAGCGAGAGAGGGAGAGGGAGAGGCCGTGCTGCAGGGTGCCTTTTCTCTAGATGGATGGATGGATGGGTGGATGGATGTGGGGTGGAGAGCTAGTGGCGCACGGGGTGACTGGTGCGCCAATACTAGTTAACACTAGTAATGGCGCACTGTGCCACGGTGCGCCATTAGTATTTTTGGAAAAAAAATAAAAAATAAATTTTGTTAGTAGTGGCGCACCATGTTTCTTAGTGTCTATCACACTAATGGCGCACCAGCACACGGTGCGCCACTGCTATATAGTAGTGGCGCACCAGATGTCTGGTGCGCCATTAGTGTGCATATTGTCTATAGCCCTTTTCCTAGTAGTGGCCGCTCGCGCTCGGGGTCGCCGCCCCCGCCGGAGCTGCTCCCGGAGCCGCGGCCGGAGCTCCACATGTGGCCCCACATGGCGGCTGGAGGCGGAAGGGGCTCACCGATGGCGAGAAATATGAGGAGGGAAGTGGGGAATTGCGGAGAGACGCGGCGGGGGGGGGGGGGGGGGGGATAGGGTTTCGACCCGCAAATGCACCACGAACCCGTAGATATACTGCTTGGGGGAGGGGGCGGTTTGTGGGCCGCGGTAAAAAAAATTAGGGTCCGGACGAGTATACGGGCTCTGTTCTGACCAGAAGCTCATATACTCGCCGGAATTTACGGGTTTGCGACTTTTGCGCGGTCTGTTAGAGTTTCTCTTATATTGTTCTCTAGATCTATATAGTCGCGTCCATCATTTCTGTGGGCGCGCTTATGCTAGATGCAATGCAGCGGGAGGGCACCATGGCAATTACAAAATCCAGCATAATGCGGGGAATTTGTGCTTGAGCTACTCTTGGCTAGTTGAGCACTAACTAATGACTACGTACAAATTAACTCTCAAAAGAATGCATACAAGGGCTTGGTTTGCTCGTGACATGCAAAAGCGGGAATGGCATGTACTGTAGTCTAGGTGGACACGTGAATCCTTAGCATGTGAAAGTCTGCGTGAAATTGGTGAGCCAGGGCAGCGTCAGAATCATCAGTGCATGCATTTACATGTATGAGCCTTTGACTCGGGAGAGCTGATAGTCGAATCTGTATCATCATCTTCGAATCCAGGCATGCATGTTAGCTGAATAAGGAAATATGCATTCTAACTGCTGCATCGTCCTATCACGCGAAGGGCCCATTAACTCCAGCAGCTAGCGTGTGGCCGCTGGTAGAAACCCTGGCATTGCATGAAAACCCGGACGCTGTTCAGACTGCTCGTCTTGGCGTGCCTTCGTTTTTCTGGACTTCCACGATGTTATCACGGATGGATCATGCGCTGCTGAACCACTAACTAAATGACTGTAAATTAACTCAATCACGATGAATGCAGGTTCTATTTGCAGGGGATGAATGCATGGTGTGGCCAACAGGGTGGTGAAGAAAATGGCGCGGCACCCCTCCCTCTCTAGCGCGCAGCTGGCGCGGCCTCAAAGCGATAGCGTGTGGCCAAAGCGATGCACACAAAAAGATATAGCCAAGGGCTCGTATCGTGCCCTTTCGTTTTCTTTAATTTCTCGTTTTGTCCCTCTTTCTTTGCGGGATAAGAGAATATAAATTAGTTAGATATAGAGTCACAGTCATAGTTCATAGCGTCGGCAAGTTCCAGAGGGAAATTCCTAAGCCAGACAACAGTTTTTTCTTGCACTACCTAGCCTTATCATGTGTCCTAACCTAGTATTACGCCACTGTTTAATCCTTGCGACTCCTACTAATACTACCACGTATGCATCCTAGCCGGACTACTATTGTGATTTTTCCTAATTTATTAATTAGGCGGCCACCTTGATTGGTGTTTAATCCAAGACCACTCTTGTACGAGCAGGACTCTCACCTACGAAGACTATGCACAAGATTACACTAACAGATACTCCTACTACCCTGCCAAAGTGCCCAAATGTGCAGTTGACCAAGTACATCGGATACCCACCATGAGTGCAAGTCAAAGTCTTATTTTCTCGGTGCGTGCAGTGGCTGCATCTGCTCCAACTTTCCAGTTTGCAGAAATGTAGACAGCCTCTGTCTAGCAATGACAGTATCGTATGTGCAGGAAACCAAGCGCAGCGGACGTGAGCATCCCATAGTGCATGTGAGTAGAGAGAAGAATAGAGTAAACCATCAGCTTAGATGGAGCGTACTGTGAATAAGCGAGACTGCCGATTTTCTTGCTGTACTGTGAACAGGCTATCAAAGAAGGCATCAGGCAGTGCAACACAATTGTCTCTAATTCCTTTCCCAAATGTTTGGTGCTGTGCTAAGCAAGTAAGTGACATTACAACGTTTACCCGAATGTTTATACAAGTGAACAGGTCATAATTTCACTTGAACAGATCAGCGTCAAGGCCGTGCAAAAGCTAGCTTCACGTGTGTGTAGGTTAATTACCTCCTGAAGATCGATCCAGCAGCTAGCTTGGTAGCTCCAGTAGCTAGCTTGCTACGTGCGTGTTGCTTCAAACAAATCAATCAAGGCAGCTTGTATACTTGCGCGTATTGAAGTGTGTGCGTGGGAGACTTACAATAGAACTTTTTGTATAAATAGAAACTGTGAAGATGGCAGGTGAGGTAATCTTATGATCGCTTCATAAATAAATTACATTTGGAATATAAATACTTACATTCATATTGATTCACCACGTAAAATTTGGTATAAGAAAACAAAAAATAAGGTTAGTAGACCAGAAATATCGCATTTTATGTATGTTTTACACTATGTTTTTACGTTTGTAATATATATATATATATATATATATATATATATATATATATATATATATATATATATATATAGTAATATTATTCGTCACCCAGGATGCAGAATAAGTTATTTTTCACCCGAGGTAATTTTATGATCGCTTCATAATATCATCACATATCATCACATATGCGTGATGATACTTAACTACTAGGTACAATGCATAAAATTGAAAACGCACAATACTAAAATTAATAATCCCTCTTGGGGCCAGTATTCCGGCAGCCCCTCGCTAGCAGCTCCCTGGTGCGCGGCGTCTTCCCAGTGCGGAGGCAGTACTCCGCGCCTCCTCCGCCTCGCAGCGCTTGACGTACCGATCTGCCTCTTGTTGGCGGACGAGCACAAACGATTTTGCCATTTCGTTGGGCGCCCACCGGAGCTCCTCGTCGGTGGCACGCTGGAGCTTATCGGCCCACCTCCACGCAGCGACGAGGCGCCCAACGCCTTTGATCTTCCTCACGAAGTACACGTCTTCGTACACCTCCTCCGCACGACGACGCGCCTGCCCCCAAAGCTCCGCCGCCTCCTTTTTCCAGGCAGCATCACGGGCTTCACAGGCCGCCTGGTACCTGGCTTCCTCCTCCGCCATCTCCTTCTTGAACGCCACTTGCCTGGCTTTCTTAGCCGGCGGCAGCGACTTTCACATACAAAGATTGTACCGGCCCCAAAACCAATCCAGTGTTGGGGGGTCCGGCGCAACCTCGTCCGGCGGCGCGTAGGGGTCCTCGTCGCAGCTATTCGAGTGAGCGTCCTCGCGGGGCGGCGACTCCTCGTGGGCACGTGGGCAGACCGGCGGCGCCATGGCAGAGATTTGAGAGAGAGAGAGAGAGGGCGAGCGAGGGCGAGCGAGGGGAGGATGTAGATGAGAATGCAGGCGGGACGACGTGAGCAAGGAAGTATTTATTGGCGGCCGAAATCTAGATCGACGGGAACAGTACACACGCCGGTCGCCGGAATTTACGAGTACTGTAGTTTGAATTACGCACGATTCCTGCAGCAAAATCCGTGTGTGAACATAATAGCTGACGGTTTCCAATATAGAACCGTGTCTGATTAATGATCCCCGCCACTCACCTACCAAACCTCGAGCCACGTGATAGAGTGCCAATCATGTGGGGGCCGGTTGTCTTGCCAGATCTTTACATTATCTTTTTTGAACACCAGATATTTACATCATCTGATGATTTTTTAACTCCCACACAAGTACACAAAAATATGATTTTTCAAACCATTATGGTTAGCCGTTGCATGTAGATGTAATTCAAATTTGAATTACGGTCATTAAATGGCTAGAAAATCACTTAAATGTCTTTAAAAGGTCAAATGACCCCCTGAAATTTTTCAAATTTTCACATGACAGTTGTATTAGTGCACGTTAATCATAGAAAAAAAATTGAAGGCCGTAAGAGAAAGCTATCTCCTGTTCGTCATCAAACATGCATTATTCCCTCTCGGAACCACGAACCTTCTAGTGAGTTGCTCCGGTTTGTGAGGGGGGTGTGTCCAAACTTTCGTCAAACAGGCCAATTTTTTTACCACATCATCTTGGTGGCATGACATTACATCAAGCAAGGTTTCATGTTTTTCTGATCATTTTTTTGGAATTAAAATGACATCGCACTACATGCATGTGCCCATGTCGTGAGACCAATATGTTTGAAAATTCCTTCTATTTTACTGCACATGGAATTAACTCACACACAAGTACACAAATATTATTTTTCAAACCGTTATGGTTAGTCGTTGCATGTAGATGTAGTTCAAATTTGAATTACGGTCATTAAATGGCTAAAAAATCACTTAAATGTCTTTAAAAGGTCAAATGACCGCTAGAATTTTCCAAATTTTCACAGTACAGTTGTGGTAGTGCCCGTTAAACATAGAAAAAAAATTGAAGGCCGTAAGAGGAAACTATCTCCTGTTCGTCATCAAACATGCATTGTTCCCTCTCGAAACCACGAGCCTTCTAGTGAGTTGCTTCGGTTTGTGAGTGGTGTGTGTCCAAACTTTCGTCAAACATGCCAATTTATTTACCCCATCATCTTGCTGGCATGACATTACATCAAGCAAGGTTTCATGTGTTTCTGATTTTTTTAATTTTTTGGAATTAAAATGCCATGTCACTCCATGCATACATATGCATGTGTCCATGTCGTGAGATAAATATGTTTGAAAATTCCTTCTAATTTAATGCACATGGAATTAACTCGCACAAAAATACACAAATATGATTTTACAAACCGTCATGGTTAGGCGTTGCATGTAGATGTAGTTCAAATTTGAATTACGATCATTAAATGGCTAGAAAATCACTTAAATGTCTTTAAAAGGTCAAATGACCCCTAGAATTTTCCAAATTTTCACATTACATTTGTAGTAGTGCAGGTTAAACATAGAAAAAATGTGAAGGCCGTAAGAGGAAGTTATCTCCTGTTCGTCATTAAACATGCATTGTTTCCTTTCGGAACAACGAGCCTTCTAGTGAGTTGCTCCGGTTTGTGAGGGGTGTGTGTCCAAACTTTCGTCAGACATGCCAATTTTTTTACCACACCATCTTGGTGGCATGACATTAATCAAGCAAGGTTTCATGTTTTTCTAATTATTTTTAAATTTTTTGAAATTAAAATGCCATGGCACTCCATGCATACGTATGCATGTGTCCATGTCGTGAGACCAATATGTTAGAAAATTCCTTCTAATTTACTGCACATGGAATTAACTCGCACACAAGTACACAAATATGATTTTTCAAACCGTTATTGTTAGCCGTTACATGTAGATATAGTTCAAATTTGAATTACGGTCATTAAATGGCTAGAAAATCACTTAAATGTCTTCAAAAGGTCAAATGACCCCTGAAATTTTCCAAATTTTCACATGACAGTTGTATTAGTGCACGTTACACGTACAAAAAATTTGAAGGCTGTAAGAGGAAGATTTCTTCCATTCGTCATCAAACATGTATTGTTACCTCTCAAAACCACCAGCCTTCTAGTTAGTTGCTCCGGTTTGTGAGGGGCGTGTGTCCAAACTTTCGTCACACATGCCAAACTTTTTACCACATCATCTTGGTGGTATGACATTACATCAACCAAGGTTTCATGTGTTTCTGATATTTTTTATTTTTTCTGGAATTTAAATGCCATGGCACTCCATGCTTAATTGTGTCATAGCCGTTAGACCAATATGTTTGAAAAATCCTTTCAATTTATTGCACATGAAATTAAATCGCACACAAGTACACAAAATATGACTTTTCAAACCGTTATGGTTAGTTGTTGCATGTACATGTAGTTCAAATTTCAATTATGGTCATGACATGCATTGTTTCCTTTCGGAACAACGAGCCTTCTAGTGAGTTGCTCCGGTTTGTGAGGGGTGTGTGTCCAAACTTTCGTCAGACATGCCATTTTTTACCACACCATCTTGGTGGCATGACATTAATCAAGCAAGGTTTCATGTTTTTCTAATTATTTTTAAATTTTTTGAAATTAAATTGCCATGGCACTCCATGCATACGTATGCATGTGTCCATGTCGTGAGACCAATATGTTAGAAAATTCCTTCTAATTTACTGCACATGAAATTAACTCGCACACAAGTACACAAATATGATTTTTCAAACCGTTATTGTTAGCCGTTACATGTAGATATAGTTCAAATTTGAATTACGGTCATTAAATGGCTAGAAAATCACTTAAATGTCTTCAAAAGGTCAAATGACCCCTGAAATTTTCCAAATTTTCACATGACAGTTGTATTAGTGCACGTTACACGTACAAAAAATTTGAAGGCTGTAAGAGGAAGCTTTCTTCCATTCATCATCAAACATGTATTGTTACCTCTCAAAACCACCAGCCTTCTAGTTAGTTGCTCCGGTTTGTGAGGGGCGTGTGTCCAAACTTTCGTCACACATGCCAAACTTTTTACCACATCATCTTGGTGGTATGACATTACATCAACCAAGGTTTCATGTGTTTCTGATATTATTTATTTTTTCTGGAATTTAAATGCCATGGCACTCCATGCTTAATTGTGTCATAGCCGTTAGACCAATATGTTTGAAAAATCCTTCCAATTTATTGCACATGAAATTAAATCGCACACAAGTACACAAAATATGACTTTTCAAACCGTTATGGTTAGTTGTTGCATGTACATGTAGTTCAAATTTCAATTATGGTCATTAAATGGCTAGAAAATCACTTAAATGTCTTAAAAGTTAAAATGACCCCTGAAATTTTCCAAAATTTGACATGACAATTGTATTAGTACTATAAAATTTCTTGTTCATTTAAAACACCATCGGCTGCCACTTTATTCCAAATTCGTCTTTCACATCTAATAAAAAATATCTACAACATCACACACAGTTGTTTTCTAGGAACCGTTTGTGATGAAAATATCTGGGTCTATTTAAGTCTCTCTCCTTAAGCTTCGCCGAATCGTCTGCTCCAATGCCGGAAACCCCCGAATCCACGAATCCCGGTCCCCATTCCCGCACCCCCTTCTTGCAAAGATGACTTGTGAAAACGCTTCATGAAGGCCTGTACGATGGCCGCGTCCCCCCTCCCCCCCCGAGCGCCGCCGCCTGCGCCGAGAGCGCCGCCGCCTACACCGAGAGTGTTGCCGCATCCGAATTGAGCGCGGCCGCTTCCGCCGAGAGGGCGTCTACGGCAGCCGACAGGGCAGCTGCAGCAGCAGAGACGGCTGCAGCAGCTGCTGCGAAGGCGGCTGCAAACGTCGAGAGCGCTCGAGCTGCCGTCTGTGCCGCCAATGTCGCCCTAGCCCGGGTCGAGGCCATCCACGCCAAGATCGAGGATGCACAAACCAAGATATTCCAAGCCACCTTGGACTCCAGCATGCAACCCACGTCCGAAAAGGCAGCGGTGCCATGGAGCACCTTCTTCCTCATGAGGCCGCCGAGTGGGAGCTGGAGATGCAGGAGGCGACGAAGATCGAGGAGCGCCGGGAGGAGAAGTTGCGCGTGGCCGAGGTCGAGGTAGAGAAGAGTCTGTCCATCGATGAATCGGCGGTGGAGTACCAACGCGAGCTCTGGCGTAGCCACTACTACGAGTACTACAACCTTGAGGACGGCACCGAGGACGAGGACAAGGACGCGGTCGACTTCAGCAGGGGGGACACAGAGTCCACCAATGGCGGCATGTCGCCAAGACAAGTCATTGACGTCTCATCTCACACCGGCGATGCATAGGCCGGCGCGGCGACGGATTTGTTAAAATTATGTGTACTTAGGCTTTGTTTTTAATGTTGGTCTTTTGTTAGAGTAATGTTTAAGTCAACTGGCTCTGTTTAATTACTAAAATTTCATGATTCGGTAAGTGTGGTCTGTCTTCTGTATGCTCTTTTGTGTGCCCAAATTAGCAAGCGATATTAAATTATGCAATGACGTACGAGGGCAAATTTCCACCAAAATTTGAATTATCAAACTCATCCCATGTGCGTAAAGCCGAAGAATCGTTTGCGATGCACACAATCGTTCAAAGTGAGTGGTCCGGCGGCACTGCGCGCAAAGTTTTGCTCCACATTTCCAAAAGTTTGGCCTACCGCCATAATATCTACCCTCGCCCCCTCCCCCTTCCTCACCCCCTTTTCTCCCCGGCCACAAGTCACATTTCCCCTGTTTCCTCCTTCCTTCCTTCATTCCTAACCTATAGCCGCTTCCTCGCTCTCGTCGTCTCGCATCCTACCGCCGGGGTCGCCATGGTCTTCTTCAAAGACCTCTCCAGCGGTTCCTCCACCGGCGATGACTCCTTCACCACCCGGGTATGCCTCTCTTCTCTCTCTCTCGGGCTATGACTTGGAATGAAGGATTTTTACCCGGCGGTCGATTTGAGTCATCTCTTCCTCTTGTAGATCCCTAGGACCATCAGTGGCAACGAATGGAGCGAGGTGGCTGAAGATCTATTTGCTCGTTTTGTCACTATCAATCTCCATGCGTGAAGCTAGTTGCGTTTGAATCTATGGACAGTGGGAGGAAGTTTCTGGCATGTGCAGAGAAGGTTAGACCCTCTTTCGTTGTTACAAATCATTTGTTGGATGTGACTCATACACTATCACGGTCCCAACCCATTCATACCACACCTTCAACCAAACGCATCCTAAGACAGTGTCACAGTTTGAACCTAGTATCTAAAATTGTTGCCATCTCATCAGCGGTGCCATTAGACAATTATTTGGCACCGCTTCAGTAGTTTGTGTAGCGAACTTTGGTCCACACATCCGAGCAGCCAAGCAATAAAATACTAAATCTTTATGGCACGAAGGAACTGGGCATCGGAGCAACTAGGTGCTCTAGAGTCCGGATCCCTGATTTTTTCCCGCTGCATCGGCTCGCCAGTGCAGGGCACCGGTGCGAGATGTAGCAACAGTTGTCTTTACACCAGTTTTGGCATACATAGTGGACGACCTTAGTGCTATTAGTTCTATGTTACTAAATTTGTGCATGTACACACCTGTTAGTATCAATTTGCTGTCATCCAAACACTGTCGCTATGCTGTTGCAGTTATATTTACCTTCCTCATAAAATTTTCAATTTGTTATTTATTGTACATGAGTAAGAACTTATAGCGTTGTTGTAGTTAATTATAGCTTCTGATGTTCCAGAATTTGGTTGTTGTCTCAGTAGCAATTAATTCATTTGCACATTGATCTTTTTGAAAACATATGTCATAATTAACATGTTTCTTCAGTTTTTCAAAATAAGCATTGGTGATTTTTTATGTTGCTATAAATCCATTTCCCCTACAATTGTTACTGATCTAGTTTTAAATATTATAGGATGAACGGAAGTGTTCTTACTTGGAGTGGGTTGATCAAGAGTGGCCACAGTCTTTGAAGATGTGCCTAGCGAAGCTCTGGAGCATGTATGAGGAAGAGAACAGAGAAAGTGTTGTCAACGCTGAACAATATTTGAAGATGCGGGATAAAAAGAGGAAGGTGGAGAATGAGCTTAGATTTTTTTAAATGAGACTTTGCTAAGATGGTGTTGGCAAAGGAGGAGACACTTTCCCAGTTGGCCAGTGTAAAACATGTTCTTACTGAACTGAAAGCAGAGGTGGATAAGACGAGCCTGGATGATCTCGATTAGGGAAATGAATATATTGTTCTTATGAAGTTGAACTAGCTATATGTTGTACTCTGCTGTTTTCATGTAGCTATCGTACTGTGATGTTATAATATATTTATGTGCCTGATATGAAATTGGCAAACAGCTGTTCGATATGAAATGTGAATTTGCGTAATGCTAGAATTATTAATTGTAAACTAATAAACCTGCTAAATGTGTCATGGAACTTTGCAAACGGTTCTAGCAGTAAAAGCGCTTGTGATGGATAGCCCAATGCCACATAGTTTTCTTCATCAAATCGTGTGTGATGTAGTTGATAAAAGCAAAAAGTTAACCAAGGCAGAGCGTGTGTGATAGTTACACCTTTCACACACGAGCCTACACATAAAACTGTGTGGGATGTACATATGAACGAAAACGTTTTCCCTGGATTGATTGTGTGTGGATGTACATAAGAACGGAAATGTTTTCCCTGGTTTGACTATGTGGGATGTACATAAGAACGGAAACGTATTCCTTGGATTGACTGTGTGTGATATACATACCTACAGAAATGTTTTTCTGGGATTCACCGTGTGGGATGTACATACCTACGGAAATGATTGGGTTTCGATGCCTCGCCCGATCGCACACGAGCTCATTTGGTGTGCCAGGAGGGCCTATCCCCGACGATTTCTGGGTCGCGTGGGAAGGACCCCTCTATCGCCCACACTCACTTGGCGACGGTTCCAAATGCCGTCGCGGAAAGGGGTTAAAAACCGTTTGTATAGCACCAATGCGTACCAGTGTGATGATGTCCAGAAGGCGATTAAGGAGAAGGAAGATTGTTCAAACGCCTATACCTAGATAGGAGTGCAGACAACATAGAGAAGTACAAGATGGTGAAGAAGGCCGCAAAGCGAGCTGTCAGTGAAGCAAGGGGTCGGGTGTATGAGGACCTCTACCAACGGTTAGTCACAAAGGAAGGCAAAAGGGACATCTATATGATGGCCAAGATCCGTGAGAGGAAGACGAGGGATGTTAGCCAAGTCAAATGCATCAAGGACGGAGCAGACCAACTCCTGGTGAAGGACGAGGAGATTAAGCATAGATGGCAGGAGTACTTCAACAAGTTGTTTAATGGGGGGAATGAGAATTCTACCATTGAACTGGACAACTCCTTTGATGAGACCAACATGCGTTTTGTGCAACGAATCCAGGAGTATGAGGTCAAGGAGGCTTTAAAAATGATGAAAGGAGGCAAGGCGATGGGCCCTGATTGTATCCCCATTGAGGTGTGAAAAGGCCTCAGGGAAATAGCGGCTAACCAAGCTTTTCAACCTCATTTTTTGGGCAAACAAGATGCCAGAAGAATGGAGACGGAGTATATTAGTACCAATCTTTAAGAAGGGGTGTACAGAGTTGTACTAATTACCATGGAATTAAGTTGATGAGCCATACAATGAAGCTATGGGAGAGAGTCATTAAGCACTGCTTAAGAAGAATGACGAGCGTCACCAAAAATCAGTTTGGTTTCATGCCTGGGAGGTCGACCATGGAAGCCATTTTCATGGTACGACAACTTATGGAGAGATGCGGTGAGCAAAAGAAGGACTTGCATATGATGTTCATTGACTTGGAGAAGGCCTATGATAAGATACCACGGAATGTCATGTGGTGGGCCTTGGAGAAACACAAAGTCCCAGCAAAGTACATTACCCTCATCAAGGAGATGTACGATAATGTTGTGACAAGTGTTCGAAGAAGTGATGCCGACACTGATGACTTCCCGATTAAGATAGGACTGCATCAGGGGTCAACTTTAAGCCCTTATCCTTTTGCCTTGGTGATGGATGAGGTCACAAGGGATATACAAAGAGATATCCTATGATGTATGCTCTTTACGGATGATGTAGTGCTAAGTTAGACTTCTGGAGACAAACATTGGAATCGAAAGGCTTTAGACTTAGTAGAACTAAAACCGAGTACATGATGTGCGATTTCAGTACTACTAGGCACAAGGAGGAGGAGGTTAGCCTTGATGGGCATGTGGTGCCTCACAAGGGCACCTTTAGATATTTTGGGTCAATGCTGCAGAAGGATGCAGGTATTGATGAAGATGTGAACCATCGAATCAAAACCAGATGGATGAAGTGGCGCCAAGCTTCTGGCATTCTCTACGACAAGAGAGTGCCACAAAAGCTAAAAGACAAGTTCTACAGGACGACGGTTCAACCCGCAATGTTGTATGACGCCGAGTGCTGGCCGACTAAAAGGTGACATCTTCAGCAGTTAGGTGTGGTAGAGATGCACATGTTGAGATGGATGTGTGGCCACACGAGAAAGGATCGAGTCCGGAATGACGATATACGAGATAGAGTTGGGGTTGCACCAATTGAAGAGAAGTTTGTTCAACATCGCCTGACATGATTTTTGGGCATATTCATCGCAGGCCTCCAGAAGCTTCAGTGCATAGCGGAAGGCTAAAGCGTGCAGAGAATGTCAAGAAATGTCGGGTAGATCGAATTTGACATGGAAGGAGTCCGTAAAGAAAGATCTGAAGGATTGGAGTATCACCAAAGAACTAGCTATGGACAGGGTTGTGTGGAAACTTGCTATCCTTGTGCCCGAACAATGAGTTGGTCGCAAGATTTTATGGATTTCCCCTCTAACCTATCTCAACTTGTTTGTTGTTGCACGAATCATGACGCCATGGATCGAGGAGCGCGCGAGGTCGGCTGAGCCATTCGATCGGGCGTCGGGAATGGGAGAAGGGGAGACGGATCGTGATGCGTGGTAGCACTTCTCGCTTGAGTGGGCCAAGTTGCTGGGAGAATCTACGCTCATTTGAATTGCTCACATATATTTTTTAAAGATATCGGGAATATATGCTCACATTTCACTTATCAAGATCCATAAAAAAACTTAGTGTATCAAAACTCTGGCTCGGAGATAGGTTTATATAGTTATTTAGAAAAAAAGGAAATAAAAATCAATATTAACCTTCCTCTTATGTTCGGTTTACATGTCAGCTCGATACAACGGTGTTTCAAATTTAATGTGAATTTTTTTCTCTTTTTCTCCGCTAACCACCCTAGGCAGTTAGGGAAAACTCTTTCCTCCAGCTTTCACTGGTGAACCCATGGATTTGCCCCCCTCTACCTGCCGCTCCGACGGTCGGTGGCGGGGTGAGGAATCCCGGTGACTCCGTTCTGGTTAGTAATTTACGTTAGGGTTTTTTATTCCTTGTTGGTGCGGTGTTCGAGCGGACGGCGACGCTTCTTCTTTGAATTTGTCTTCCAGACTCTGATCCTCTTCGAGTTCATCCGTCTGATTGAAGTCGACGGAGCTCCGGCGTAGATTCTTGCCGCCTTCTTGGGGTGGTGAGGTTAAGATTTCTCGTCGTGTGTTAAGATTTGGTGTCTGGTGCTTCAGATCTATGCAAGGGTTCAACAACGACCATGCTGCTCCACGGCATTGGTTCTTATGGGCACACGCACGAAGACTTGCCGCCTATCATTGACAAGGCCAAGCTGGCTTCGGTAGGGGAGTGGCGATAGCAGCGCGTCGACGGTTCATTCTAGCGGCAATAGTGATTGTTCGGTGTTCTCAAAATCTTGACGTAATTTTTCTTATGTGTTGAGATGATTTGTACTTCTGTTGAGATGCTTTGCTGCAGTGGCGGACCTAGCCCACTGGGCCAGGGTGGGCCAGTAGTGTACTGTATATATACACTTATTTTTTCCTTTTATTTTTTAGTTTTTCTCCTATAGTATAAATGTTGTTTTCAAATCTCAGGGTGGGCCATGGCCCATCCTGGCCACCCTCTACCTCCGCCACTGCTTTGCTGGCATGTCTCACATGATTGGTCCATATAGCTAGTGGTGTTTTTATGTTCCTGATTTCGCCTCGTCCTATCTTGGTCAAGCGCGTTGGTTGCATCAAAGTTGTGTCTACTTTCTGTTCGAAAATACTTATCGAAGAAATGGATGTATCTAGACGTATTTTAGTTTTAGATACATTCATTTTTATCAATTTCTTCGAAAGTATTTTCGGACGAAAGGAGTGGTTCTTAACACGATAATTGCCATGTGAGCCCAGACTTGTCTCCTCTTGAAGGACAATAAATCCAAAAAAGATAGGAAAAAATACAAAAAATGTGAATACAAATTGAGGAAAAAATACAAAAAATGTGAATAAAAATTGGCATGCAAGATGCTTGGGTGCGCATGATTCGTGCAACTTTTGGTGGTGATCAGATCGTGCATTTTTTTTTTCAAAGTTTCACAAAAAGACTTTTTTTTGGCCGATAGCTCCTCGAATGTCTAGCTTGACACTTCGTCAGATCAGCAGGACCCTGCCTGACATCGCCGACTACCCGCCGCGCGCCGCCGGCCAGCAAGCGCGCAGGCGCGCTGCAGCGTCGCTCCGCCCGGAATACAGGAGAGGGGGCGCGAGAGGGAGGCGCAGCTCGCCGTCCAGGGCAAGCGCGCCGCAGCGTCGTGCCGCTGGGCTCCGTCGTGGGGCTCCAGGAGAGGGGGTCGCGGCAGAGGCAGAAGGAGAGGCCGTGACCTCGTGGGTCGCCCGAGCGGCCCGCGAGGCGCGCTATCTGATCCGAGCTGCAATGGAACGAACTCCTGTTCCTGAGGTACGCACGTCTGAGTATATTTCGTACTAATTGCAAAAGAAGAATATATTTCGTACTTGTAATTGCAAAACACGAGTATGTTTAGTACTACTGGCAATCTTCTCAGTAAATTCTTGGTGATGAATTTACAAACTATTAGCCTGCTATTTTCTGTTCTTGTATGCAGCATTGCAAGCGAATTAGATAAATATATACATTGCTGCAACTCCTGCCACACTATTTACACACACACACACACACACACACTTGGGGAGCAAATTAATTTGCAAACGAGTAAATTCATCGCTTTGTACATAGTTTCATATCTACTTATATCGACTACACCGGCTTATTGCGCCCATATGGATGTTCTTAATAACAGGACAAATGTAAATTTCACAGACGGTTGGCATCAATCTGAATCTTTGATTCATAACTGTGACTCCTCCATTTCCCTGAAGATTCTACGATAATGTTGTGATGAAAGCATCCACCTTGTCATTCATCCCTCTTGACAGAAACTTCATGCAGATTGGAGGTTTCACCTTGGCAAGAGCAAGCACCGACTGAGGCAGAACCCACAATCCATCGCCGCAAATCAAGCCGGAAGCAACTGCCGGTGCAAATGTTTCCGATTTGGCTCTGTCCAGCTTTTGCCAGACAAAAAGGATCACTGTCCCGATGAACATGTCGATGGCGAAATACGATCCTATGTAGAATGGGATTGCCATCGCCATTGGGATTGGTATGAAGTTTGATACCTTCTTGGGAACAAGATCTCTTATCAAGTTGACAACGATTGCTCCAACAAAGAATATGTAGCAGAGAGTAAGGCAGTTCTTTGGTAGCGATGAGAAGCCATCGACACCTAATATTGCCATGCTGCGGAAGATGGCAGCATTTGGTGCAGGGTACTCACTTCCACTGATCCCAATATTATCAAAGGCCTTGTAAAAAAGCCAGAAAACACAGGGAGCAATGACGCAACCCATTGCAGTGCCTATGACTTGGCTGATGAACATTGACCTTGGTGAGGCCAGTGTCAGGTATCCTGTTTTGAAGTCCTGCATCAGATCAGCAGCAGTAGAAACAATGCTCATCATCACACCACAGGCAGCCAGACCTGCAAGAACACCTCCATGTGAAGCACCTGTCCACGCACCGAAAGCAAAGATTGCGAGCTTTCCATAAGTTGTAACGAGAGACCAATCAGTGAGGCCAGTTCCATAGGCATTGCAGAAGGCAAGTATCGGTGCTACGATGTAGGCTACCAATATTTGGTACCACTTCAGCTGAGGGAATATCTGCGGGACAGTGCCAATAGATACGGCGGCAACAGCAGCATAGCCTCCATATGCAATGTACCAGGGGATTTGATCCTTTAGAAAGAGTTCATTGCGTCGCTCCTCATCGTATGATATAGCTGCAGTACCATTGCTTTGTTCATCATCAGAGATTGGAAGTGTGCTAGCGCTACTCTTCTTGTGTTGAGATCTTAATGACCAGGCTGTGAGAATGAGCATCTTGAGAAAGTTGTAGAGGCCATCACCGAGAATCAAGGCAATGGCTATAAACACCTGTAATATCAATTGGAATTTAGTAGAAGAAAGGATAACTCGGGCTTCAAGAAAGAGCGTTTTCTTACCCGGTAACCTTGCATTCCGTGAAGACTAGTATCAGCAAGATCAGCCGAGAACCAAATACCCCTTTTCTTGGCTATGAGAGACCACATTATTCCCCATGACAGGATGCCTCCAAGGAGAACAGATACGTTCACAATATGTGGGCAAATCATTCCAACTCCGACATAGGTCGGAGAGAAGTCAAAGTAAAACCTTGCAAAAAAGAAGTTCGATTAAGGAGATGTTGAAAGAGTTGTGCTCTGCAGATTTGAACGAAACTTCAAATTCAGAAATCAGAGTAAGAACATGATGTAATGACGGTTCGCCTCGCCTAATTAAGTCTCCTCCAGAGCTGGAGAAGGCTGAGGCTTAAGGACTCCAACACGTCAAATTGTCAAAACAGCGTGCACACAATTAGCTAGCACGAGCCGTGATTCTATACAAATTATGTAACCTAACTGTTATGCAAACTAATTTGTCGTTCTAGGTCGGCAAGTCATATTACTTTCCGTAGGGTCCAGGCTCCAGAAGACATAAATAATACTATCACCTTATGAACAATTGGCTGATTTTGTAGAAAACAATTAACCATATCATTGCGTATACAAATAATTAGTTGACCTGCTTTATAAACAAAACAATGTGCATTCTAGTGGTCAGAGGTGTCCCTCATTTTCCGTAAGGCCCAGGTTCAGTTTCGTGGACGAGACTTGCCTGCTCCCTTCCCATGCTCCCATCCGTGCTCCCGCATACGTGGCTTGATTTGATTGGAAGAAAATAAGGCCCGGCCCCACCCCTTGAAAATCAGGGGGGGAGATGATTAGATTAGAAAAGAAAAAGGGAAAAGAACAGCCGTAGGATGAAGTGGGAGCACGGATGGGAGCATGGAGAGGGAGCAGGCAAGCCGGATCCCAGTTTCGTCTGCTTTAGGGAAAAAACTCCATGTAAATAATTCACCCAATATGCAAGGTACGCGGACGCGGCAGCCACGTGGACAGTTTTTTCCTCTTCCGAATCAGTTTTAGCCTTAACTGAACAAATAAACGTGTTTATTTACTTCCTAAATCGACCACTTCCCGAGTTGTTGGATTAAAGTGTGCAACGAGTTTAAGTTAATGGACTAATGACGCATCACTCTTTGGAGAAATTTTACTGAAGACATCCTTTGCATGGTCTACAATCTTTACCTGTTCTGGTAAGCTTGCAGCCCTAATGATGGGAATTGGTTGAATCCACAAGTATCGGTGGCTGTGTAGAACCACTGAAAGAAACCCCAGAAGAAGCTGAGCACGAAGAACAAGCCCAGTTTCTTTACTTGCTTCCTGTGAAACGACGCAAACCAAAGCAAGACTCGTAAGCTCGTCGTGTACAGATCTGACTAGCTCAAAAATAGAAATTGTTGCAGTATTTACACTGCAATCTTGGCACCATGGGGCGTGTGAAAGCCGTTTATGAGATAGGCAGTTGCAGTGCCGCTTGGATAGGTCAGCTTGTAGTCGATGATCATGATCTGGACAGTGCTAATTTGGTTAAAATGGTATGCACATGGTTGCTTGAGAAAATAAATATCAGAACATAGAATGATTTTACCTTCCTCAGAGGTACAAGACCAAAGAGCCCAATGAAGCTGACAAGAAGCAGGAAACCAATTATCCATCCAAGATGTGGATTCTTGATATTTTGAGGGTTATTTGCCTCATCTGCCTGGGAAGCGATTCTATCACTCATGGCCAGTAGGTAGTTACCAAAGCCACCTGAAAGACGTGGATGAGTTAATCGTGAAATAGGGATCCTGGACAAGTGCTTTCATAAATTTTTACTAGAGAAATCCACACAAAAAAGTTGGTTCCAAAGAGAATTTCGCAAATAGTTAAGGTACCTATCGTAGAAATATCTTTTTTTTTTGTAAACTATCGTAGAAATATCTAACAAGCTTGACATATTCATGTAGAAATAACCAACAAGCTTGACATATGTACTCATGTAGAAATATCTAACAGGCTTTACAATTTCCCTATTGTGGGCTGTAGAGTCTGTAATTCAATCTGGCCTTTGGCCTTATTGCAAAAAAAAAGGTGACTTAGTATGTATGAGCCTAAAAAAAAAAACTTAGTATGTATGCGCATGCCAGTATCAAAAATCAATGTTTGAGAATCGCGAAACCGATCGATGTGCTGCCACAAGAATTACCGCTGAAGGAGATGCCGTAGGCGGCGACGACGCAGGTCTGGATGACGGTGTTCTCCTGCCGGGTGAAGGGCTGCCTGAGGAGGCCGACCTTCTCCATGGCGGCCGTCCAGAGGCGGACGAAGAAGAAGCTGAGGAGGCCGGCGGAGACGTTGAGGGAGGGGATGATGCCGACGGTGAGGTTGAGCTTCATCACGATGACGCTGAACATGGTGGCCAGGAAGAAGCTCGCCACGAAGGCGCGCACCGTGAGCTGCTCCCGCCACGACGGCACGCGCTGGTCCGCGAACGCGCGCTCCACGGACGCCGCCTCGTCTTCGTCCTCCTCCGCAGCGGCGACGGCGCCCCCGTCGCCGCGCGGCCTGTTTCGCCGCCGGAGCTCGCTCGCCTCCACCATCTCCACGTCGTCAGCCGCGGCCGCGTTCGAGCCGGTGGCGTGCTGCATGGCGGTGGCCATGTGCCTGCCAACCTAGCAAGAGAACGGCGCACCACGGACGCTAGCTTTCTACGTCGAGGTAGCCGGGCGGAGGTGCACGCCGGAGGCCGGAGCCTTTGGTTGGTTTATATGCAGGGCAGCAGGGGTGCTTCCACAGCTCCACTGAGATGACGAGAACGGCCGGCCAGGCCACGACAACGATGGCCCGCGTGATCGTAGGCTCGACGCCTTCTGGTTTTGACTTATACCACGTACCTCTGTTCCTAAATGTACATTTTTGAATAGAGGGCGTAGTTTGTAAGCATCTGCATCTGGTGTACAGCTTTCTCACATTTGACATAGTCGGCATCTGCTATTATTGATGTGTCTGCTTAAGACGGGTTATTCTTTCTGCCTAAGCAACCTTCTCGTCGATATATAGCAAGATACATATGGTGAATTTACCAATCTTGAAGCTCCCAGACTCGGGTTCTCCATAGGCATTGCGTAGGTTATACTCTTTATCTTGAAGTGGTTAACTAGTTTTATTGCTAGTGCTGAATTTATCAAAGAAATTTTTTAGATATTGTGGCCATGCCCAAATGATATTATATACTCTATCTTAAAGTGGTTAAGGGCTCAAACCTCCGGATCATGCGTCCAGAACATGTTTTGTCATCCAACGAGGTACTGTATCGATCCATTCTGTGGTTCGGATGTCATTTTTTTCACAAACCGAAAATAAACCAGGGGGCTTTGCGGCTGTCCGAACCACTGCCACGCGAAAGCGTCTGACAACCCTGGCCCACCCAAAAAAGCCCTCCCATCTCTCCCGCGCTTTACATCCAAGGCACGTGCTGCTTCCCGCGCCGCGTTCATGCCGGCCTAGAGCATGTAGCGGCCGGCATTGAAGCCACGCAACGTGACCGGACAGGCGCGCGGCGCTGACCGACACGACATCTCGGGCCTCGTCGCTTGGCGTGTCGCATTCATCTTGGCCCAGAGCACGTAGCGGCTGGCACTGGCCGCGCGATGTAACCAAACTAGAGGGCGGCGCTGACCGGCGCGACCTCTCGGGTCTCGCAGCTTCAATGTGGAGTCGCGTCCTGAGAAAGTAACTCCGGCCGTTGTGCCGCATTGAAGTGGATTGACCGTCCAATCACATGGCCTGCCCACAGCTATGTAAGCCGTGCTCCAGCAATGCATATCAACTCCGTATATTTGAGGAGTATTAAAAATGTGGTTCCTAGCCGCCAAACTCTTTATTTTTACTCCCTAAAACTCATTCACACAAATTTAAATATCGATAGTCAAATTTGATTCAAACTACATTGCATAACACACATATAACAATGGATAGCACAAATTAGGTTCAAACTACATTACATAACATGAATCTAAACTAGTTGGTTTGAGCGAAATAATAAAAACAATCAAACCTATTCGTTTTCTTCCTCCCCTATTTCAGCCACGATCTTCTTCCAATTCACGCCGCCGGAGCCGGAGCCAGAGTCAGAGTCGTTACACAAAAGCTCGATCACTTTCGCTCTGCCCCCCCCCCCCCCCCCCCCCCACACACACACAGGACGGCCTGGCCTCGAGGCCCATCTTGTATAGATCGAGCTGCTGGCGTTCCTCAGCGACGAGCTCCAGATATATCCGGTGGAGCTCGGTCATGCACTCTTCATCGGCACGCGCCACCTCCGGTCGCTCAAAGGCCTCCCGGTTCTCCAGCAACTTGCGGCGGGAGACCAATCGGGGGTCGATGTCGACGGCAGCTAGTACCAGACGCTGGTGTCCATGCCCTTTATTTCGGACACCCACGTCCCCCATGGCCACTGCCACACGTTGTGTACTTCTTCTTCTTAGGTGGCGGCAGCCGAGACCCATGTCTGCCGTGACCTTGGGTCGGACGCGCGCTATGGCATGGGTCCATGCTTCATATCGGCGGTGGCAACCTCCGGCGGCTAGATACGGCCATTTCGGGGCGGCGTCGACTGATTGGAAGCGTGGAGGAGGTGTGGGGCGGCTCTGGTGCAGGCGGGAGGAAGGGCGATTTGGGCGTCATCACGGTGCGAGCGAGCTGCGAGTGAGAGAGAGGGGTCGGAGAAGCGACGCCGCTCGAGCAAATATAAGGGGTGGCCACCGCGATGCGTAAAAAAATTCCTCCTCTAAAGCAGATAAGGGATCGGCTAGGTCCAATTTAACCCCTCAAAACCGAAATTTACTCCTCGAATAGTTTTCAAGAGATCGGGTGGAGATGCCCTTAGGCCAGCGGTAATGTTTGAGACGACATTCAAGCTGCCTAGATTATGCTGCCAAAAAACCTTGTTATTTGGGACGAGATCACATCTCTCATCATGTAAGTCGTCCTTATATAAGATTATAGAAAAAACTTTGGGAAGTTAAGTTTAGGCCATGGGCTAGGTGCAAGCCTCTCTAACACCTAAAAATCACTTGCGAGTTAAGTTATTTCATGTAGTAGTAGTTTTGTTCGTGAGTTTAGGAGCTCAAATTTCAAGGCTTACAATCTAGCGAAGCATGTTTTAAGTTTAGGGGTGGGCCGCCATGTTTGGTTAGGACACCCTGATAATCTCTCGTTTGTACCTCTGAACATTGGGTCGAACTAAATAAAGCTTCGCGTGGATTGTCTCCAAAAAAAAACTTGCGAGTTAAGTTTATATAAGGAGTTAAATTAAGAGGAAATTGCTAGAGATGCTGTTGACGCGGCTCCAGCCGGCCGGCCGAGCCGTCCCGTTTCCGGCAACCAGCCAGCCAAATTTTATATCCGCGCCTTCTCCTTGTCCCCGAGATACCGTAGGGGCTAATCCGTTAAGATCCCCCATCGTATTCGTATCAGCCTGCAATGCAAAGCAATGTGGTCAAAGCCTTCTCGCCACAAGAATCAAAGGAATCTTTCAAGAGATTACGTACTAGTAGTAGCACTGGTTAATACGCATCAACCATCAAGCGACCACTCGCTATCAGTTTAGCTGCGTAGCTTACGTGCTTTCACACGCTGGCCGCATACACATGCGCATGCGCTACCCCGTTGCTCCGCAGTTCACATGGAAAGAGAGCCGAAAAATACTCGAGGAGGCGAGCATTTGATCGTCCAGTCAGTCAAGCATGGCCTGCGGATTCTGCTCCTGTTTATGCTAGCTGCTCGGACCAGCGAAAACGGCATGAACTCGCTCACCGTCGTATTATCTGCAGAACAGGTATCTTGGGGGAGATCCCGTCATGCTAATCCGTTAGGAAGATCCCGATCGTGTCAGCTGGTCAAAGTCGTGGGACTTGGAGGAATCTTGGCGTGCAGCCACAAGAGATGAACATTTATACGCATCGATTATTAGGGGATCACTCGCTATCAGTATAGCCGTGCCTAAGTTTCCATATCCGCTGCTTTCACATGCTGCCCGCGTGCTGCGCAGTTCACACATGGAAAGAGCCAAAAAGAAAGGAAGTCTACAAACCTCGCTCCAATCCAAGCTAGTACGCACCGTGGTTGATTCTGGATATGAGCAGCATCCAAGTGGAGCTGGACGTGTGATCGATCGGGGTCGGGGGTCAACTATGGTGGTAGGAGATGGCGCCTGCGGCGCTGCACAGTCGGCGTTTGCGTTTTCCGCTCCTGTTTATGCTGCTCTGCTCGGGCCAGCCAGCGAAAGCGGCCTTGAACTGACCGTTGGATTATCTTATCTATCTAGAGAACATGCATTTATCTATGTATATGTATGTACACGAGGCCCCTGTTCCTGTGCCGTAGCAAGCAGACTAGTATGTTATACAGCTGGAATCGGATAAGCGTTGGAGCTTCAGTTTGACTTTGCTTCACTCGGGAGTCCTGAAGAAAACCAGGCCAAATTTTGTGCCGATTTATAGAGGGGGCTTAGCCGGCATCGGTGATTGTCGGTCTTAGCTGTGCATTCCCGATTCACATAGACATAGTGTACTAGGCAGATACGCTGGTCACACACTACTCCCCGAAAGCTGTCTGCATTCGCATGATAAGAGCGCTGTATTAAGAGTGTGCTTGGATCTAAGGGACTTATTTTAGTCTGACTAAAAATAGTCTCTTTAAGAGGCTAAAGTTTCCAGCACCCCTGACTAAAGAGAGACTAAAACTAGTCTTGAGACTAAATTTTTTAGTCAGGGGTACCCCTACTAAAATATGGATTAGTCCTCTCTCTCCTCATTTAATTCCTCTCCTTTAATACAAGCGAGTTCTGGATTAGAGGGTTTGAAGGATAATAAATGCTTATTAACTTGATTTTAGTCTCTTTAATATTTGGATTCAAGCATGAATGAGGCTAACAAGTTTTAGTCCCATTATTTTTAGTCATGCGACTAAAATGTATCCAAGCTCGGACAGAGATTTTCATCTCATGACAACGTCGCTGTAGTAGTAAGCTGTATCATGACGCCCGATTAGTTTAGGCGGACAGGCTCGCCCTCCCATCAATGAGAACACGCGAGCTACGTAGTACGTACGGCTAAACAACGGCCACTTGAACATCAGCGTGACGCTCAGCCGGCGCCAACTCAATGAATAATCAATATTCACATCTAACTCGAAATAACAATCGAAAACAACATGTACCAGTCAGTGTACTGGTAGTAGTATGTATAGCTGGAATAGTATATAGAGCAGAAAAATCAATGCGTTAATACCATCCAATCCGCACGGTGTGCGTCAGTATCAAAGTTCCATAACCTCCAAGCCTCGATAAATACAAACCCTCGCCACCGTAGCGGCACAGCTACAGCTACGCTCACACGCAGAGCTGAAACAAGGAGGAGGGGCACGCGGTGCGTACGTCCATTCCAAAAGGCAATGGCGCCGCACACCACGGAAGCGGACGCCTCCGCCGTCGGCGCCGGCGACGAGGAGTCGGCGGTGGAGGCCGGCACGCTGCGCCACCGCCACAACGCCGCCAAGGCAGACGGGGCCGACGACGGCGAGATCAAAGGGGTCGCGCCGGCCGGGGAGGCGTCCGTGGAGCGCGCGTTCGAGGGCAAGCCGGTGCCGACGTGGCGGGAGCAGCTGACGCTCCGCGCCTTCGTGGTCAGCTTCTTCCTGGCCATCATGTTCAGCGTCATCGTGATGAAGCTCAACCTCACTACCGGCATCATCCCGTCGCTCAACGTCTCCGCGGGCCTCCTCGGCTTCTTCTTCGTCCGCCTCTGGACCTCCGCCATCGAGAGGATGGGCTTCCTCCGCCAGCCCTTCACCAGGCAGGAGAACACCGTCATCCAGACCTGCGTCGTCGCCGCCTACGACATCGCCTTCAGCGGTAAGCTCTTCAAGTCCAAACTCCCGCGACTCTTTTTTTTCCCTTCCCTTTTTGATTGACGAAGGGGAAGCATGGCTCTGCCTTTTCGCCTAAGGGGAAGCAGAGCTGTATCAAGTGCTGTTCTTGCTACTGTCCAGTGGTAGTTATTAGGGATACTTTATTCATAGGCTTCTATCAATTCTTTCGCAATCACTCGAAGTTTATTTAAACGCCGAAGTTGCTACACCAAGGTGATATAGAAAGATGATGAAACCTACTAACTTGTCCATAGAAAACCTGCACTTTTTTAGTGATTTATAAGGGCTCTTATATTTCTTTACAAGGGAGTACGATTTACCGATTCTTTATTGTCGCGTCCGCTGATAAAACTACATAAGAGTTCAACCACCTGCATACGAACATGCTACATGCACAAAGCAAAAAAATAGACAAAGTAAATCACGTGAAATGAAATAGCAGGCCTAAGATAGAAAAAGCAAATATTCAGTTGGAGGAGTTTTGTAGTTCCGAGTGAATAACATTATGACTATGGTAGGATGAAATTAGAAAAACAGCAAGAAATTTAGAAAAATCTTGAATATTCCATCACAATTTTTAGAAAATACAGTAATTTGCCAAAAGAACTGGAGCAACATACTTGATAATTATAGAATTCCATGGTTTTGCATAATATTTCTGATAGCTACAAAAAAAAATCCTACAAACTTTAGTAACTTCACTTGATTTTTTGGGGGTTTTATTTCCTGTGCAAATTTTCTTGATTTTTGACAATTTTCTGTGCTGACCGGGCTGCCACGTGTGTGGAACATCCGCCATGTCGTCACCCAAACTGCTTTTAGTTGGTCAAGGGACCAAATCTTGATTGTTTTCTTTTTGCGGGGAAAATCTTGATGGTTTTGACACCAGAGAGACTACAAGTTTCTGGTTTGGAGTGAAGTGACCAAAACTTAGGCCTTGGCAATCGTCGAGGGACTAACAAAATATGTATATTTTGTTTATTTAACTTGTTCATGTAAAGAAGACTTTTCACTAGTATGTTGATAGACTGGTTAACTGTGTATTCAAATTATCGTTATCACGTACTAGTAATTGGGGTCTCAGTATGGGACAGCCAAGTTGCATATGACCTCATGTTGAAATAGTGATCTAGATGGTTTGACTCCATATCTATACGCATGGTTGAAATATAGAAAAGAATTAATAGGCTGTGGCCCATGGATGTGATGTTGTAGACTTGACTTCAACGACTGTCCCTTTTTTTCAATCTTATTAGGCCCTTCCTTTTTTTTTCCTGGCGGGAATCTTGGACTATGATGATTGGATGTGAAATTCCTAGATTTCAAATATGACCCCACTTGTTTTTATTTTTGGACAGTATGACCTCACTTGTTAGTTTGTAGAGAGTTTGATAGAGATGTCTGCAAAAAAAAAAATCTCATTTGTTGGACTGTTACTAATAACAGATGACACAACTCAAACAACCAAAAAACAGATGGCAAAATATCTTATCCGAGCCTTTTCACATTTCAATTTTGAATATTTAGGAACTGATAAATCTAGGGGACAGTCATGCTTGTTTAAACCTAAACTTTTCCTGCAAATATTTGATGGCTCTGACTACCTATAATTTGTGTTCCGTACATGGGGAAATGTGATATTCACTGCACTGGCTCATTCCAACTGATTAGGTGGATTTGGCAATTACTTGTTTGCCATGAGTGGAACCGTCGCCAGCCAAGCAACAGAGGCTAACGATGCTCAGAATGTCAAGGACCCCCACATCGGGTGGATGATAGGGTTCCTCTTCCTCGTCAGTTTCGTTGGGCTGTTTGCTCTTGTGCCCCTGAGAAAGGTAAATCTTCAGCCTGTTTCCGCATTTCTACTAACGTTCTTACAGCATCCCTGCATACCCATCTACTAATCGTCTCAAATCACTTTCTTGTTCAGATTATGATTGTCGACTACAAGCTCACCTATCCAAGTGGCACCGCGACCGCGTATCTTATCAACGGTTTCCACACGCCAGAGGGTGCAAAGCTTGCAAAGTAATCTAATCGTCTGAATGTCACGGTGCTAGCATTCTCCTTGGTGATATATACAGTAGTTACTGACAACATGATTATGGTATTTCAGGAAGCAAGTAAGGACATTGGGCAAGTTCTTTTCGTTCAGCTTCCTCTGGGGCTTTTTCCAGTGGTTCTACACTGCTGGAGATGGCTGTGGGTTTCAGAACTTCCCTACATTGGGCCTTCAGGCCTACAAGAGCAGGTTAGATAATGCATGTTTGGTCTGAATGTCTGAAACTGTTATCTTGGATGAAACCACAACAATATATACTACTAGTTCTCCAATTTGAACTTCACATTTCGAAATTTCAGGTTTTATTTCGATTTCTCCCCTACCTATGTTGGAGTCGGGATGATCTGCCCGCACATAGTGAACGTGTCTGTTCTACTGGGAGGCATCCTGTCGTGGGGTGTGATGTGGCCCTTGATACACAACAACAGAGGGAGCTGGTACTCGGCTGACCTCAAAGACAGCAGTCTCCATGGCCTCCAAGGTTACAGGGTAAATATCTTTGATCCCAGTTTTTGTGGCTAACAACATGTATAATGGTGAAATATAGATACAGATGCCCCATACGAAAAAGTAATTTGAAGCATCTATATTGATTTTTTTTCTCCTCGACACAAACTACTGCAGTGGGCCTCATTAAAAAAAAATAGACTCTCACTATAAATGCATCCCTACTTTTCAATTCAACCTTTTCAGCTTTATACACCACATCACATTTTTTCTCCCCCAGCACCCGTCTCCTGCTGAGGATCCCGCTACACCATCCGAACCTACGTTGCCTGACATCAGATCCTACATGACCTGCGAGGCATCACCTTAGGACTATGCATTGGTCATGCCCTAATCAGTGCCACTGTTGCCAACTCTGCAGGTGTTCATATCCATCGCCATGATCCTTGGGGACGGCCTGTACAACTTCGTCAAGGTGCTCATCCGCACGAGCGTCGCCTTCGCGGCGATGGCGAAGAAGAACAGCACCATCCCGGTCTCGGACGTGGGCGGCGCCAAGGCCACCGGCGAGCCCGTATCGTTCGACGAGCAGCGCCGCACCGAGCAATTCATGAAGGACCAGATCCCCAAGTCAGTGGCGTACGCGGGGTACGCCGCCGTCGCCGCGGTGTCGATCGCCACCCTACCACAGATCTTCCCGGACCTCAAGTGGTACTACATCCTGGTGGCGTACGTCTTCGCGCCCGTGCTGGCCTTCTGCAACGCCTACGGGACCGGCCTCACCGACTGGTCCCTCGCCTCCACCTACGGCAAGCTCGCCATCTTCATCTTCGGCGCGTGGGCCGGCGCCCCGCACGGCGGCGTGCTCGTCGGCCTCGCCGCCTGCGGCGTCATGATGAGCATCGTCTCCACCGCCGCCGACCTCATGCAGGACTTCAAGACGGGCTACCTCACGCTCGCATCGCCGAGGTCCATGTTCATCAGCCAGATCATCGGCACCGGCATGGGCTGCGTCATCGCGCCCTGCGTCTTCTGGCTCTTCTACAAGGCCTTCGAGGACATCGGCATCAGCGGCAGCGAGTACCCGGCGCCCTACGCCATCGTCTACCGCAACATGGCCATACTCGGCGTCGACGGCTTCTCCTCGCTCCCCAAGCACTGCCTCACACTCTGCTACGTCTTCTTCGCCGGCGCCATCCTCATCAACCTCGTCAGGGACCTCGTGCCCGCCAAGGTCGCCAAGTTCATCCCACTGCCCATGGCCATGGCCATACCGTTCTACATCGGCTCCTACTTCGCCATCGACATGTTCGTCGGGACCGTCATCGTCTTCGTGTGGGGGATCATGAACAAGGCCAAGGCCGACGCGTTTGCGCCGGCGGTCGCCTCGGGGCTGATCTGCGGCGACGGCATTTGGACGCTGCCGCAGTCGATCCTCGCTCTTGCAAAGGTGAAGCCGCCAATTTGCATGAAGTTTCTATCGAGACCCGTCAATGCCAACGTGGATGCCTACCTAGGAAATTAATTAGCTACGAGGGAGTTGTCCTTTCCTTGGAAAAAAAAGGAAGGCCTCCCTGTCTATAGTTTGAAGAACACGGACTGTACTCTATCATCATCATCCTATAATCACAATTGTATATGGATTGTTATGTATGGTGATTTTGTAGCTAATGTATGTAAGCTTTAAGGTTGTGCTTGTTAAGTGGCTATAGGGGTGATTTTGTAGCTAATGTATGTAAGCTTTAAGGTTGTGCTTGTTAAGTGGCTATAGGGGTGATTTTGTAGCTAATGTATGTAAGCTTTAAGGTTGTGCTTGTTAAGTGGCTATAGGGATGTAAATGGCAAATAAGGGGCGCCTATAAGTCCCGCTTGGTTAGCTTTAGCTAGCTCCATAGTTCATTTCTCTGAAGAAGAAAAAACAAAATTTTAAACTACTATATTATTAGTGGGTTTAAACGGTTGACATCCCTAAATGGCTACCCCTCCGTCGGTTGGATAACTGTAATTTTTATGTGCTTGTCATATGTTTAGTTTCAGAGCATGAGAGGAATAGGGATAACCAAATTCTGAGGATATTCCTCCACAAAAGACTAGCTAAACTGATCTGCCGACAAGTGGCGGTTGAGGGCAACCACTCAGTCGCTAGCCTCATTGTGAATGCAAGAGGGGCAACTGAAGTGGCCAAAACAGCGAGCTAATTTTTTTCCGGTAAACTTTCATTTTATTCACCATCAATCATGCATGATAGTAAAATGAATACTACAAATAATAAAAATTACATCCAGATCTGTAGACCACCTAGCGACGATTGCAAGCACAGAAGCAGGCCAAAAATGCGTCGCCGTCATCGCCCCTCCCTCATTGGAGCCAAGCAAAACTTGTTGTAGTAGATAGTCGGGAAGTCATCCTGCGCACACCAGAACAACAACCGCTGTCGTTAAAGAGAAGCTTAGATCGGAATGATCCAACCTATAGACACAGGAACACATACAAACAAAGACTGGATCCACGTGGATCCACCGAAGACAAACGCCGACCGAATCCCGCAAGATCCGCCGGAGACAAACCTTCACACGCCCTCCGATGATGCTAGAAACATCACCGTAGAAAACTTGAGCAATATAATATGTACCAAAACAAGTAATCACTTGAGCAATAACCCATATGACAAGAGGAAAACCAAATCAAGGGGAGGCACAAGGATTTATATAGAAACTCCATGCATGGAAAAACCACGAACGGCGGTGAACTATCTTTTACTGTAGAGATTAATCAAATATAATAGATAAATCAAGTATAATGTGAAAATCAACAAGGGAGGCTCCAAATCTTCAATTTTAGAACTCGTATTTGAATGGATTTGTGGGTCAAGTGCTCTCACTTCTCGCTGTTGTTCTCTAGTACTCTCGCAAGAGCCGAAAAAGCTCAACTCCCCATCTATTCTCGAGCTAGGGAAGAGGCGCAAATAAACAACTTTGTAGAAAGTCCCCTTAGCTTCATAACTATGTCAAATAACCCCTATTTCAGTCTACAACATGCTAGTTACAACTTTGCATGTTAGAATGGCTAAATGGCTTCCAGAAGGTGAAATAAGAGTTGCACGTTATCACACACCCACGCATGCACGCACGCACGCGCACACACACACACACGAGTTGGTCTTCTCCTTCGGCCCGCTCAATCAAATTCTCTCCGAATGGAAAGCTCCATACTCATACTACTCCTTCCCCAAGCCTTATCACATCTTTCTTGTGTAGGAGCGGCTCAAGTTCCTCACGCAACGAAGCATCGAGTTCTGACAAGATTGGCTACCTCGACACCGACATTAGGGCCACGCCTGCAACAACTAATTTACAACAATTCTTGTCAGGGCGTCCACGACATTCTTGTTGCCACTTTGAGAGGGAATAGAGGAGAGATAGGGGAGGTGAAGGTGTCCCGGCTAGGGGGTCCCTCACCACGTCATCTCCCGGCCTGGTGGGTCAAGCCGAGGACCCCATGTCGGTTCACCAATGGGCAGAGAATGCAGCTTATTACATCCTCTTTTTTTAGGGAAAAGGATCCATGATACGCTCTGAAATGCGGCTACTGTCGGATGTGGGGTTCCGGCAAACCCTTAAGGTTCGAACAATGGGGTGCGCGCGAAGTCTCTCCCTCCTACTGATCTACGCTCTAGCTCGCTAAGATCTCGCGGATGAACTCGACGAACTTGCAACACAGAAAGACACGAGGTTTATACTGGTTCGGGCCACCGTTGTGGTGTAATACCCTACTCCAGTGTGGTGGTGGTGGATTGCCTCTTGGGCTGATGATGAACAGTACAAGGGAAGAACAGCCTCCTGAGGTTGAGGTGTTCTTGTGCTTGTGAACTTGTGGCGTGAGGATTCGATCAGTTCAACCTGCCTCTACTGTGGTGGCTAGCTCTACTTATATAGGCCCTGATCCTCTTCCCAAATATCGAGCGGGAAGGGAGCCAACAACGGCGGGCAAATTTGAAGGGGGACAGCTAGTACAAGCTATCCTGACAAAAGCGGTCTTCTCCTGCGAAAAGCTCTGGGGTGACGCCGTCTTGGGCTCCACGATGACCTCCGCCTTGCCGTCCTCCTGGTCTTGGTCTTGTCGCACCAATATGGCAACCTTTGCCTGATGCCTCGGTACTCTTCGCCTGCGCTGGCCTCCTTAGCACCAAAGGGGAAATAAGGACGCTGCGCGCACCGGCGCCCACCTGGCACCCGCCTGGTACCGTTCGTCATGGCTCACGTCACGAGAGCCTCGTGAGGTTTGCCTCGCCTTGATATCTCCGCTCCTCATGAGCCCGCTTGGCTAGGCCGCTCCAGAGGAGGTCTTGCGTCGTCCGCCTCGCGAGGCTTGGACCCTCGCGAGGGTCTTGGGTGCCTTGTTGACGAAGATGGGCCGTACGGCCTGCTGCTTAGCCACGCTATGGGCCGCAGGCAGGCAAGTCTGGGGACCCCCGTTCCCAGAACGCCGACAGTAGTCCCCGAGCCCAAGGTGCGCTCGGGCTTGGCTTTGCGGCGAAGCCAAGGGTCAAGTTCGGAGCACCGCGTGCCCCAAAAGCCTACGGCCTCGTCGACGTGTGGCGGTTGATTGGACGTGGGCGTCTCCGCTTCCCCACGCTGCCTCGGCAACTGCTTGACCTGACAAAAGGCTGGCGCGGGCAGTTCTCGCCTTCATTGCTTCTTCCTTGCCTCACTCCAGATCCCCTTTCTTGCTCCTCGCCACCGCTACCTCCAGATCCGCTCCAGCCTTGCTCTGCATCTGCCACCCATGGCGCCGCGCAAGGTCAGGACCTCCTCATCACCGGCTTGGTATGAGCCGGCCCTCGAGGCGCCCACCATCATGGAGAAGAGCCTCGCCTCCATGCGCCTGCTGACAGCGGGCGAGGGAAATGAGTGGGGGAAGACGGAGCTTCGGCTCACCTCCGACGAGCCCGAGTCTGAAGGGAGCACCTTCTTCCCTTTCTTCTCGAGCAGTGTCGCCGTTGGGTTGGTCCCCCCTTTCTCTGATTTCTTTTATGAAGTCCTCGACCACTACGGTCTGCAGGCGTTGCATCTCCATCCCAATTCTGTCCTCCTCCTGTCCATCTTCGCCTACTACTGTGAGGCGTACTTGGGCGTGATGCCTTCCGTGGCGTTGCTTCGCCATTTCTTCTTCCTTCGTGTCGGCGAGGGTCACATCTCCGGGTGCGCTAACTTCGTCGCATGCGGCAAGGCCAACTCGATCTCGAGCACCGGGAAGAGGGCCGACAACATCCGATCCAAGTGGGTCATGATGGATGCCTAGCGTGCCGATCCACGCCTGGCGTTGCCGACGGAGGCGCCCCGGCAGGGCAAGGGGTGGCCCAAGGCGGAGCTTGTCGACGAGCGGTCATCGTCAGTGTTGGGGCAGAGGATGACCGATTTGAAGCCGGGCAACGCGAGGGCGGCCAAGATAACGGGGGCGATGCTCCTGAGGGAGTTCTTGATGCTGCGGGTTGCCCCACTCCAGGCGCGCGCGCGCCCCCTCTAGGAGCTTGACGAAGAGGAAAACAAGACCCGCCTGAGGCCGGGGGACCTGCCTGGCGATGAATTGGATGTCGTCCTGCGCCTCATAGTCGGGGACAACCAGGAGTACCCGCCTAGCGCCTTCCTTCCCCTGTTCAAACGCAGGGACCGGGAGGAATTCGTCGCCTCCAGGCCGACTTTTGATGCGCGCGGGCTGGTGCCGCCGGGGCTTCCGGAAACTCCTATGCCGCAGAACCCGGTGGAGGTGTCTTCTGGTGAGTCCCGCGGAGAGGGAGAAGAGGAGGAGGACTCGGAGAAGACCCTGGAAGAGGTGGGGGAGACTTCCCCTCTGAGCAAGGCCGAGATTCTCCGCGCCCTTCCTGATGATGCCCATGCCGACGCACGCCAAGGGGAGAGGGAGCAACCTCCCGTCCCGACGAGGAGTAGGTCGTCGCTGGTAGCCCGAGGTGCCGCCTCCGCCCCGATACCTCCTGGGGCTGGATCCGGTTCTGCCTCCGCTCCGCCCGGCGCCGCCGGTGTCCGAACGCCTGCCCCTCAGGTCCGAAGCTGTCAGGCTTCAAGCCTCTCAAGCGGTCAGTGGAATACGTTGCAGTGGATCGGTAAGTGTCTTAAGTTTGCTTTGTCCTTGCTTGTACTCGTCGCTTCCTGATACTTGCCCTTGGTTGATCAGGTCGTCATCTTCGGCGAAGAAGAGGAAATAAGACGCAGTGGCCGTGCCTCCCGCGGAGAAAGGAGGCAACAACGCTCGCATCTCCCCAGCCCGATCTTCCTCGTGAGGCCAAGAGGGGCATCACCGCGTGGAATCAGCCCCCACGGGCCCGCTGGCTCCGGAGGTGCCGGTACTTGGCGCAGCTGACGAGGTCCCAGCTGCTCCGGAACCCGCGGTCTCCCAAGCCCTGGTGATGATGTCGCTTCCTCCCACTGCTGCATTTCCACTCCTTGGTCCTTCTGCTCCTGCTGCCATCTTGGAGCGTGCCCTTGCGGAGATGACCCAGTTGCAGGCGGATGTCCTGAGCACGGACCCGCGCCTGGTGGCCGGGCGTCTGGAGCTGGCCTCTGGCTGGCTTCACTCTGACCTGGCAGTTCGCGCGGCGCTGGGCCAGGCTGCTGCGGCTTCCGAGAAGGAGAAGCAAGGTGCCGCCAATGCTTCAGCCGATCGTGAGGCGGCGCTAAAGAACGCCAAGGCCGCCCGCGACCACTGCCAAGCGCTGGAGGGCGAGCTGCAGAGCCTGCGCGACAAGCACGCCGAAGAGGTGCGCTGCCGCCAAGCGAAGGAGGAGGAGATGAAGGCCCGGGAGGAAGCCGCCAAGAACCGCGATGCCAAGTTGGCGGAGCTGGGGAAGAAGCAGGCCGCCGAGCGCAACCGGTTTGGAGAGTTGGAGCGGAAGATGAGGACGAGGGAGGCCGATCTTGATGCCAAGGCGCGAGGCCTGGAAGAAGACCGCGTGGCCTTTGCCGATCTCGAGGAGAGGTCTCGTAAGGCGCTGAAGATGCTCTACGAGCACGGCCTGGAGAAGCCTCTGGACACCGACGAGGACGGCCCCGCCCAGCTACTTCCTCTCGTGGTGAAGGCTCTTGAGGAGGTTGTTGATGGTCTCGGTCCCATGGCGGAGGCAGAAGCTCGCGTCCTGTCTTCAGCCGCGCTGACTCGCGTCTTTAGCCACCTGCACCTTCGCGACCCCAACGCTTGCCTTGACGAGCTGCTGGAGCCTGTAGCCGAAGATCAGTACGAGGCGGCTGCCGCGGCCATGCAAGATCAGGTGGGGGCCTTGCTGAGGAGGTTCCGTGGCTTTGTCTCCGCTCCTCTGTCCGGCGTCGTCGACCTTGCGGCTGGTGGTGAAGACAAAACCGATCACGAGGGAGCGCCTTCCGCAGGCGACGTCTAGAGGTGACCATTCTTCCCGTTCCGTTCCTGCGACCATTCTTCCCGTTCCGTTCCTGCAACATGTAACAGGCCTCGTGGAGGCGTTTAAACTTTTATTTGGTATTGTGAGGACAATATGCTTGTAATATTTGCTTCGAGATTTCGCGATTTCCTTCCTATTTGCTTTGCGTTCTGTGTCGGCAGAGCCCGGCCCCACGCATACCTCAACCGCCATTTGGCCGGCCGGAGACCAGGACGGACCAAGGAGTGAGGGGCTACGTGACCAGTTAGGCTCCTGAGTCGCGATGCTCAGGAGTCCCCCTTGACGCGCAAACAACATATAGGGAGAGTTCGTGGGGATAGATTAATGTTCTACGTCGGCAGAGCCCGGCCCCGCGCATACCTCAACCGCCATTGGGCCGACCGGAGACCAGGACGGACCAAGGAGTGAGGGGTTACGTGACCAATTAGGCTCCTGAGTCGCGATGCTCAGGAGTCCCCCTTGATGTGCAAACAATTCCCATACCTGCCCTCGCCGAGGCCTCGGGAGGGGCGCGCGATGCCCAGGTCCGGGGGACCTGGTTAGGTGGCGTGCGCTTGGGCGTGGCCCGAGCGCAGCCCCCGTGCCCAGCCCCCATGCGCGGCTTTCCCGAGGGGAGTCGTTGCGGTAAGGCTGGGCGCTGAGCTCTAGGCTCCCTGAGGTTTGCACGACCGTGGGGTCGCCCTCAGTTGTTTATCACCAGCGCGGAGCATAGTGCTTCCGCTTGTGCACGGGCATAGCCGCTCCTCGGCAGTGTCGACAGCCAGTGCGGAGCATGGTGCTTCCAAGGGCGTGGGATGGGGGGCCCCCTCCGGGAGGAGCCCCCGGGGCGTGTACAGCCCCGCCCTGACACGTGGCTTGCACGGCAGGGCTGCGAGGTGTATCTGGGCACTCGTGAGCCAGCGCGGGACTCACGAGGCCCTACCTCAAGGCGGGTTGCGCCTGGTCTTGAGTCTTGGCGACTGTATGTTCCTGCAAGGCGGTTAGATGCAAGCACTCTACGTCCTCAGGTCCCGGCCCTCGAGCGAGCTCAGCCGCCGCTGGTATGCCAGGTCGCGATGCCGTGGTCAAGGCCAGGGGGTGAGGGCTGGAGAGCCAGTAAGAGCTCCTGAGTCGCGATGCTGAGGAGCCCCCCTTTTAACGTGCAAGCGGATTGCATGGGATAAACAGACCCGCGGCGGGCGGCAATCGAGCAGGCGATAGCCGTTGGCAGGTTAAGCATGAAGAGCAGATCAACTTGGATAAAGGCAGGACGATACATGCCACTGGGTCTGGCCCGAGCGGCTTGGGGATGATGCAGCCCGAGGGGCGCCCCCAGCAAAGTAAGCTAAAGACATAAGAAAAAGAGATACATGCCACAGGGACGGACCCATGTGGCCTGGGAATAATGCAGCCCGAGGGGCGCTCCCAGCTTAAACGAACTTGGAAGATGTTACCTGGTTCTGTAGACGAAGTAGAGTTGGTGCAGCTGAAGCCGCGCGCGAAAGGAATGGCTCCTCATGAGCCACCGGGACCCTGAGCCTCGGGAGCCTCTGGAGGTTCAGGAGGTTCCCTGAAGACCGTCTCCATCTCCTCCAGGACGGCGTGGTACCTGGCCTCCTGAGCCGCCAGGATATGGCGTAGGTTGCGCTGATAGGCCGACACCACGCTCGGCAAGCCGAAGGGCATGCGAACGTAGCTGTGTGGTGGGCCCATGCAGCGGCCCACACGCGATGGCCAGAAGCGCTCCTGAGATGCGGCCCTGTTGAGCCCTGGGACGTCGACGCAGACATGCAGCCCGGCATCCTCGCCTGGATGGGGAGCTGCGCCTTGTGAGTGGCTGTGGCCGCGCATGGCTCTTGCTTCTTGCAGTTCCTGGGTGGTCTTGGTGATGAACTCCTGAGTGGTGGGCACTCCTTGCCATGTGCTCTCCTGAGGGTCACGTTCCGCGAAGCACGCTTCCAAGCCCAAGCGCCTCCCTCGTGAGGTTGGCAAGGTCTGAGGCTCTCCAGAAGAGAGCCCCTGAGCCCTGCCTGAGGAGGGCGCCGGCGCGCCTTCCTATGCGGTGGAGGGAGGCGCCCCTGGAGCGGGCGCTGATCCGGACGAGGCTCCCCTGCCGCGACGCCATCCTCCTGAGGTCCTGTGCAGCGCGGCAGCTTCTTCTTGGGGATGGTCTCCGGAGGGCCTTCACTTCTGCGGTCGGGTCGTCGATTGCTGCGGCTTGAAAGGCGCGCTCAAGGGAGCACACCGCATCCCTCTCCTCACACGGGACCGTGATGATTCCTCCACTCCCTGGCATCTTGAGAACGTTGTAGCCATGATGAGTGACCGCCATGAACTTGGCCAGGGCTGGATACCCGAGGATGGCATTGTATGGCAGGCGGATGTGTGCGACGTCGAAGTCGATGAGCTCGGTGCGATAGTTCTTGCGCTCCCCGAAGGTGACAGGCAGGCGGACCTGCCCTATCGGTGTGGTGGAGCCGTCGGTCACTCATGAGAAAGGCTTGGTTGGCTGGAGCTGCTCATATGGCACTTGGAGGTTGTCGAACGTGTCGACGGACAGGACGTTGAGCCCTGCGCCGCCGTCAATGAGAGTCTTGGTGACTTGCACATTGCTGATGACTGGGGAGCACAGCATAGGGAGGGCGCCAGCGGTGGCTGCGCACTTGAGCTGGTCTGCCGAGTTGAAGGTGATTGCACATTGGGACCACCTGAGCGGGCGTGTGGCCTCGAGCTTGGGGAGCACCGCGTTCACCTCGCGGGCGAACTGTTTGAAGATGCGCTGAGAGGCTGGGGCCTGGGCACCGCCCAAGATGCAGGCGATCGCACGCGGCTCCTGAAAGCCCCCAGCCCCCTCGTCCTGGTGGTGGTCGTCGTTCCTTCTTGGTGGCGGCAGCGGGGGAAGACCGGCGTTGCCCTGGGGGCGATCCTCATGAGGCGGGTCCCTCCAGGCGCCCTCGCGAGGTTGGTCCTGCCAGCGGTCCTCACGAGGCCGGTCGCGCCACTCCTGGCGCGGGCCACGGTCGTCCCAGCGTCCGCCTCCACGTCTTCCTCTGCGGCCGTAGCCCCGGTCATTGCGCTCGGGGCGTCGACCGTAGCGTCCTTTCGTATGGCTCTGAGCTCTTGGCAGTCGCTGGTGTTGTGGGTGTTCAGGTTGTGGAAGGCGCAGAACGGTCGGCCGTTCTTGGATGACTCGGGCTGATCTCTACCTCGCTTGGTGTTGGGCTCCGCTGCGAGCACCACTGCCTCTTTGCGCTTCACGTCATTGGCCTTGGCCTTCTTCTCCTCCACTCCTGCAGCTGGCAGCTCAAGGAGAGAGAGGCGCCCCTCCTCAGCTCTTGCGCACTTGGTCGCCAGGTTGAACAGCTCCTGAGATGTGCAAAGCTCCTCGTGGATAGCGAGCTTTTCCTTCATCTTGACGTCACGGACACCGTCCAAGAACACGGAGATGATGGCTTCGTCCGTGACCTTGGGGATCTTGAGGCGGGTGTTGTTGAAGCGCTGGATGTACTTCTGGAGGGTCTCTCCTGACTGTTGCTTGATGCGGCGTAGATCACCCGCGGCCGGTGGGCGGTCGCGAGTGCCCTGGAAGTTGGCGACGAAGCGGTCGCGCATCTCGTCCCAGGAGGAGATCGAGCCGTGTTGCAGGTTCAGGAGCCAGGAGCGGGCCCCATCCTTGAGAGCCATGGGAAACCAGTTCGCCATGACTTTTTCGTCGCCGTTGGCCGCTTTGATGCTCAGCTCGTAGAGCTGCAGGAACTCCGCGGGGTCGGCGGTGCCGTCGTAGCGAGGAGGCAGATCTGGCTTGAACTTGCCTGGCCAGGCGACGCTACGCAGTTCGGGGATGAAGGTGCGGCAGCCGACCGTGGTCGCCGGGGCCCTCTTCTGAGGTGGAGCTTGGTCTTGGCGAGGTCCGCGCTGCGCCACTGCAGGTGGCACGCGGTCTTGATGAGGTGGCGTGGGGAGCACCGGTGGAGCTTCTCGCGGCCGCGGAATTTCTTGGCAGCTTCTTTCTTCACGCGCGGGCGCCGGGCACGGTGGATCACGCCACGGAGGCGCGCGCCTTGGTGCCAAGGCACCGTCTCGGGGTTGAGGTGGTGGAGGCATGCCATGAGCCCCGTCGCCCGCGGCTGGTTGAGGGGGAGGCAGAGAGTGGGACGGCGCCGGAGAGCCCCCTGCGGCGCGAACGAGCTCGGCGACGCGGTCGAGCCACTCCTCGTAGAGGTCGTCGACGGGGTGGCAACGTAGGAGCTCGTTCGCCGCGATGAGCGCGGCCCGTGCCTCCATGGGAGCGCGGTGCGCGTGAGACGAAGAACCGGCAGGGGTAAGCGATGGAGTAGCGGTGCGGCCGTCTTGCCGCACCGAAGGATGCAGCGAGGACGCCTGCTGCTCATTCCCCGCCGGGCCGGTTGCAGCGTTGGCGGCGGGAGACGGACAACGACGAGGTGGCCCGCCTACGGGAGCCGTCTGAGCGACGCGGGCGGAGAGGGCAGCCCGACGCTCAGCTCGAGCACGGCGAGCGTCCGCCATGGAAATGACGGAGCGATGGAGCCACGAACTGATGGAAGGGAAACTACGGCGCACCCCTACCTGGCGCGCCAAATGTCGGATGTGGGGTTCCGGCAAACCCTTAAGGTTCGAACACCGGGGTGCGCGCGAAGTCTCTCCCTCCTACCGATCTACGCTCTAACTCGCTAAGATCTCACGGATGAACTCGACAAACTTGCAACACAGAAAGACACGGGGTTTATACTGGTTCGGGCCACCGTTGTGGTGTAATACCCTACTCCAGTGTGGTGGTGGTGGATTGCCTCTTGGGCTGATGATGAACAGTACAAGGGAAGAACAGCCTCCTGAGGTTGAGGTGTTCTTGTGCTTGTGAACTTGTGGTGTGAGGATTCGATCAGTTCAACCTGCCTCTATTGTGGTGGCTAGCTCTACTTATATAGGCCCTGGTCCTTTTCCCAAATATCGAGCGGGAAGGGAGCCAACAACGGCGGGCAAATTTGAAGGGGGACAGCTAGTACAAGCTATCCTGACAAAAGCGGTCTTCGCCTGCGAAAAGCTCTGGGGTGACGCCGTCTTGGGCTCCACGATGACCTCCGCCTTGCCGTCCTCCTGGTCTTGGTCTTGTCGCACCAATATGGCAACCTTTGCCTGATGCCTCGGTACTCTTCGCCTGCGCTGGCCTCCTTAGCACCAAAAGGGAAATAAGGACGCTGCGCGCACCGGCGCCCGCCTGGTACCGTTCGTCATGGCTCACGTCACGAGAGCCTCGTGAGGTTTGCCTCGCCTTGATATCTCCGCTCCTCGTGAGCCCGCTTGGCAAGGCCGCTTCAAAGAAGGTCTTGCGTCGTCCGCCTCGCGAGGCTTGGACCCTCGCGAGGGTCTTGGGTGCCTTGTTGACGAAGATGGGCCGTACGACCTGCTGCTTAGCCACGCTATGGGCCGCAGGCAGGCAAGTCTGGGGACCCCGTTCCCAGAACGCCGACAGCTACAGCTATGGGAGTTGGAGCTGATGAACTGTGAGAAGCAAATGATGAACTCGGTTTGTGCTGCTCGTGGTTTCCTCCTACTGAATTGAATGTGTGGGCCAGGCAGGCGTCTTATACTCGTACACAGTCGCACCTATATGTATCGTTATGTACGCGTACACACTTGAGACCAACAGTGTGTTTGACTACGGTAGAAGTACATCTGAATCTCAACACCATCCGACGTCGGCTAGATACCCGGTAGAAACCAGTTTCCCTGGAAATGTCACTCTCGGCGAGCTCTATAAATTATACCGTCGACTCCCATATGTCGACTTTTTATTTTGGTCAAAATCATCATATTAATAGTTATTATGCCGATAGGACCAATCTGATGACTCTGCTAAAGTTGCTCTTATAGATTTACTTTCCTCGTCTGAGATTATAAAATTTGCTGCATTTTGCACTTGATGCTCTTTATCTTTGTTGTTCCGTTAGTTATCTGATGATAGTGGGCTGATAGTGGAGCGCGGCCAAAGTTTGATCGTATGAAAAAGGTATTGGACTACCGTAACAACGAGTGCACACTGACACTGTAATCGGCCGGACCCGATTTACGGATGCCGGTGAGCCATCGAAATCAACCGGCACCTACGCAAAACGTACACGCATATACGACGATCAATAGAAATGGATGCGTACACGCGTGCCGTGCGCCCGTTTACCTCTTTCGCTTTGTCGCGTGTTCGGTCGCCGTATGCGCGCGCTGTCTCTACGCTCTCTCTGATGGATTCTGCCGGTACACGCGCATGTTCCCTTCTCTCATGTCCTCTCGCCCGCCAGGGTGGCGTGCCTGACTTAAGAGCATCTCCAGCCGTTGAGCTTCTCAAAAGGCATTTTTTTGCCGCTTGGGAGGCTGCCGACGATAATTTTAGCCTGGGTGTCAAAAAAATTACACTCGTTGTCCCCGCAGGCGGGCGGGCGCGGGTGAGCTCCGCCACGCACAGGCGGACGTGGGCGCGGGCCGCCCCGGCCACGCAGAGGCGGGCGCGGACCAGCTCCGCGTGCAGCTCGGCGTGCAGATGAGAGGAGAGAGAGGGGGTGGGCAGAAGGAAAAAGAAAAGAGAGGAGAGAGAGGAGAGAGGGGGGTGGGTGGCTGACATGGGGCAATCAGATTGGTTAACAAAAAGCGCCGGTGCTCCCAGATGCCCCCCGATGGCCTGGGTGTGGGCTGGGCTCGCCAGCTGTATTTTTCGTCTAATCCGGCGAAAAGTGAGATCCTGGGACCCGAGTGAGGCGTTTTTTGCCCGCCGGCGCTCAAAAAATGGCCCGGGGGACCATCTTAGGGGCGCTAGTGGAGATGCTCTAACTCTTGTTTGATTCCCTCCTACTGCTTAGTTAGCTCCCAAATTGCACCCCCCAAATAGTTCGCTGGCAAATATGTAACGCATGCATGCCATTAACACAGTTGATTTGTCTGTGTCATGTGGATATGCGGAGCAATGCACTACTGCGCGCCCATATTTGGAGGCATTTTATTTCCTCATTGATTAGGATATATCTGGCTCGATTAACTCGTTATTTATGTGTAGCTATATAGGTGCGTCACTCCCTTGCTATGCGCTCGTTAAATATACGTCGTTCTGGGATTTTCCTATCGATCGGCTCGATCTTGCTTCTTCTACTCATCAGTCCATTGATACGATGGTGAAGACGAGGATCGGTGCCTTCGGGCCGTGGGCGCTTCTCGCTCTGGTCCTCCTCATCGCCGGCAGCTGCGTACAGGCGGCGGACGAGCAGGCGGCGAACGGCGGTGGCAGAAGGAGGAGGACGCATCGACGTTCCGCGGCGGCGGTCGCCGACATGATGGTGCCCATCACCTTCCTCAACGCCTCCGTCGAGAAGGGCGCCGGTATGTCCACTCCAAGTCCAAGCATGGTTCTGTGAACCACTGTTCGTTTTTTCTTGTTCATCTGCACCTCTTTTTTAGTTTTGGCGGGGGACTTCTGCTCCTTTTTCGGTGTGTGCTATGGGAAATGGTATCTTACCTGCTTGATCGATTCAGCTGATAGCTAGCTAGAGAGCGCAAAAGTTTACGGATGTGTAGAGGGGAGTGGACAATTTGGTCTTGTGGATTATCAAGAGTTGTCTGCAAAAATTCTGGCGCCGGTCGGTAGTTAGTTTCATATGCCTGTGAGCAATTGGAATCCAGTGGCGCACGGCACGACAATACACGCATGCATTCTTCATCTTTCCCTTGTGCTTCTTGCGCTCGAGCCTCGAGATCGCTCCAGTGCGTCTCCGGCGGGCACTCAGATCCAGCTGTCGGGGCCGTTTCTCTGCCTCCCTCTCTCTCCCTCGCCGCGGCTGGCTGGTGAGCGCCGTCCGGTGAATCCCGGCCCGCACTACAGCAGCGACCGGGGCGCCGAATATACCAGCGGGCCCATGCTGTCAAGCCCGTCTGGAGTGTGGATATTCCCATCTCTGAAGGTTTTGTGTTGGTCGTATGTTCGCTCACTTTTCTCTACTCCCATATGTGGGGCCTTTTGTGAAAATAGACAAAAATATATTCAGAAACGCTTCAAATCACCCGACGATCCCATTGTAGCCTCGTGTCCGCCGCCTCCCTTGCACGCCAAGTGCCCCGTGGGCCCTACACGCAGTGCGTTATCATGTTCCCCTTCCCACCAGAGAAGTCACGAATTGTCTTCCCTCTCCTCATTGTCAGCATCGAAGCAAACCAAACCAGCGCGTCGAGTCCTCTATTTTCCCTCGTCCTCACACACCGCTCCTCTGGTGAGCTCAAGAGGCGGCCAACCGATGTTGCAAGGCCGGGGCATGGCGCTGCAACTAGCCCGCACACTACTTCAAGGGAAGAGAGAGGCGGTAGCGATCACCCATGGTGTTTCTAAAACATCACGTGTGTTGTAGAGGCCGACACGTGTCCGTGAGCTCGCCAGATTGCTATGTTGTCGATGTTTCTGAAATCATTGGTGTTGCAGAGGTGTGGGTGTTGCGGGCTCGCCCGATTGCAACTTCACCATTGGTTTCGAAAACATCGCTGATGTTGCGGAGACACGGGTTTCGCGAGCTTGCCGAATTGCAACTCTATTGATGTTTTTGAAACATGGTTGATTTGTGATGTTGTTTTTGTGAAGGGAGGATGCACGAGGCGAATTGCAACTTAGCTGATGTTTTTGAAATATGGCCAATGTTGCAAAGCTGTTTTTTGTGGAAGGAAGGATGAGCGAGATGAGGGATGCACTGCGGGCCATTTGATCGTGCTGATCTGATGGTCAAGGAGGCGTTGGATAACTAAAAGTTATCACCCGACCGACGCGTAGCAATGACCCAAATAAAATGTCGAGGAAGTGGAAGGTTGGTCTAGGCATGGTTCTTGCTTCCATTCCACCGCGCGGCTGATAAACCCCTCCCAATCTTTTCGTTTCCCCTTCTCACTGGAAATGGAAAGTAGTGGTCAGTTCTATTCGTTACTCACTTGCCGTGGAGTTGACTTTTTTCCCCTGTGGTTTTGACAAAAGCGGTGGCGATCCGTTAGCCTAGCCACAAATGTGATTGTTTTGAGCAATTTACTCTGTCAGAATCAAGCCTAGCTAGCTAAGAATTTTGAGTAGTATTGGTATATGCTATTGAACTGTGTTTCTCACGTCTGTAAGCACAGTATTGATTTACTTTAAATCCTGTGCAACACACCGAGACTAATTTGCTATCTACGATTGCAGTGTGCATGGATGGGACGCCGGCCGCTTACCACCTGGACCGGGGCTCCGGGGCAGGGAACAAGAGCTGGATCGTCAACCTCGAGGTGCCTCGCGGGCGCACTTATACAGTGGTGCATGTATGATTTTCCCTGATCGATGCATGCTGCATGGTAAGTGCAGGGAGGCGGGTGGTGCAACAACGCGAGGACGTGCAGGTTCCGGACAAGGACTCACCATGGCTCGTCCAACTTCATGGAGAGACAGATCATCTTCACCGGCATCATGAGCGCCAGCTCCGCCGAGAATCCTGGTCCGTCTCTCTCAGCTCCAAAAGCAAAGATGGTTTCATGCATCATTAATCTCGGGCGAACGAAATGTATGGAGTACCATCGACGTACGACATGTGCATTTTCCATGCAGATTTCTACAACTGGAACCGGGTGAAGATCCGCTACTGCGACAGCGCCTCCTTTGCCGGCGACGCCTTCGACAAGGTGCGTGTCGATTCTTTACACGCAACAATTTGTCAGCTCCTCATGCATCGACCCGTGCTGTCATCATCATCATCATCCTACATTTTCACGCATGATCTGATCTTTCTTCTCTGTATGTTTGCAGGGTACCGGGCTCTACTTCCGGGGGCAGCGGATCTGGGAGGAAGCCATCCGGCACCTCCTCTCCATCGGGATGGCGTCGGCCGACCGGGCGCTTCTCACGGGCTGCTCCGCCGGTGGGCTGGCGGCGATACTGCACTGCGACCAGTTCGGCGCCTTCTTCGCCGGCCGAAGCACCACCGTCAAGTGCCTCGCCGACGCAGGCCTCTTCCTCGACGCGTGCGTCTACTTATTTACCTCCTCAAGTATATATACATCACCGTCGCTCTCACAGTCTCAACCCAGCTGATGGATGGTTTGCGTGCAGCGTGGATGTCTCCGGGGGCCGCAGCTTGAGATCTTACTACGGCGACATTGTAGCCATGCAGGGAGTGGCTCCGCACCTTCCGCCGACCTGCACCGATCACCTCGACGCCACCTCGGTGCGTGCGTGCTTCATTTACTTGTTCATTTGCGTGCAAGAAAGATCATCCGTTACTAAAAATTCTCTTTTGTCGATGCCGCTCAACTGATCCTTTGCACGCACGCCCGCAGTGCTTCTTCCCTCAGAATATAATCGACAACATCAAGACGCCCATCTTCTTGCTCAACGCAGCCTACGACGTCTGGCAGGTAATCAGATATTTTCACTACACATGAATGATGATTTATCTTGGGTAATTGATTTTCGCAATGAGCTAGCAAATGTGACGGAAATTTAATCAGATCGAGGAAAGCCTGGCCCCAAGCAAAGCTGACCCCAGCCGCGCCTGGCGAGCCTGCAAGTTCAACCGCTCCGCCTGCAATGCGTCTCAGATAAACTTCCTCCAAGGTAAAAGAACAATTCAACTCGTCACTTGAAACCTAACCGATTGAATAACTAGAACCAAAGCCATTGCGCGGCTAGCGTTATAGGCAAAACACAATACTCCTTTCAGTGAAGTGAGGATCTGGACAACTCCCGAATCCGGAGTAAGTAATTTTTGTTCACATATGCAGATTTCAGGGAGCAGATGGTGGCATCTGTGAGAGGCTTCTCCGGTTCCAAGAGCAACGGGCTCTTCATAAACTCGTGTTTCGCCCACTGCCAGTCCGAACTGCCGGCCACCTGGAATGGCACCCCTACCATTCAGAACAAGGTAGAAGTGTAGAACACATCAAGTATCATCAGCTAGCATTTACACATTTTACACTTTCGTTAACAGTTCATGTAAATTTTGTGGTCATTGCAAATACAGAGGATCGCTAAATCTGTCGGTGATTGGTACTTTGGCCGGGCCGAAGTGAAGGCGATCGATTGCCCATACCCCTGCGACAACACATGCCGCAACATCATATAAGAAGATCTTCCAAGCTAGGGCCGTCTCGAGCCTCATGATTAGGATTTAGAACCCAAGGCAAGTTTTTTTTTCCATAGAGACTTCACTTCAGGCCGGATGATATGTCTTTGTGTATGATGTAATTATGAAGGTCTCTTCAGACTAAACTTGTTAAATGTAGTAGAAATAAAAATTAGAGGCTATACCCCCAATTTTTCTCGTGACAAAGACAGCCAACTCTCTATGCCCTCTCCCTAGCTAAACTTAACTCCCCAAAAACGAGGGTATTGGCCTTTTGGGAGGCTTGCACCTAGTCCTTCCCTTAAACTTAACGACTTCTTTGATACATTGCAAAGTGAGATCCATTGTTGCCCTCCGAGGCATGTAAATTGTCTTCAAATATGTTGCATGGAGGAGCTTTCCAGATAGTTAGTCTTGCAAATAGAGGAAATCTTTGCAGGACATTGAGGTCATTGTACGAGCCAGACATTCCAAAGTAAGAATGCCAAATCTGCAGATGCTCTTATTCGAGTACTTAAAGTATGATGGTTGGATCATGGCAACGTCGGTGAACTGTCGGTGCCATGCCGCATGACAATTCTTCCATGTCCAATGCATAAAACTAATTGATCCAAACATCCGACGAAAGCCCCTTTACTCACCTATCACCATAAGCCTCACAATGTCTCAAGTAATCAACTTGGAGGAGCTCAATTACAACCAGTGTAAATCTGTTCACTCTCGATGATGGTATGATAAACTAGGTACATCACTACGCCAAGCTAGAAAGCGCCAATTGGACCATGCAATGCCGAGGGCGTGAACCAACGCAATACAACATGAGGTGAATCTTTTCCTCAATGACTACCCACTTGATATGCCTAGGGGTAATGGTGGGCTGCCTAACACATGAACCTTGTGTATGCTTAGGGTTGAAGACAAGGAACATGAACAAGCAAGGATAGATAGCCAAGACACGGACTCGGAGCAAGGAAAAGGACAAATGGAATATCCCCTGCCTGGCCAGAGCAACCCTAGACGCATCACAGGCCCTTGGCCGGACCGTCAGGCGCTAATATTTGTAGCCATAGAGCCTGAGGAAAATTGTCGGATCATCTAGGGCACAGACTGAACGACCCCAGACAAGCCACCAGACCGTCGACACTAGGAGCGACCACACACTATAGACTAAAGGTCCATCGAAGCTTAGCCCCAAATCGTTTGGGCTAGGCACCAAATTGTTCGGGCAGCTGCATGAGTGCGGATTTGGGCCAAGGCATGTGTAGGAAACCGGTCGTAGCATGTTTGATGTTTGTTGTTGCTGGATTTGTTTATCCTCGTTTTTCTTCCTCTCATTTGCTTCTCTCCCTCCTTCAATTTGTGAAGATCAGGCAACCTGAGGTCGACCAGACGCATTGTTTGATATAGGAGCAGAGGTTGCCTCAGATTGGTTGCATCACCCTTCTCGTCCCCTATCTTGCTAGCTTTCTTTTGGAATTTTATAACAAAATTTGAAAATCATCTAAGCCATGAGAACTAGGCTGTAGCCAAGTGGCAAAGGGAGTTAATTTCTGGTTCCTCACTCGGGTGGGCTTCTTTTATAAAAATATGTCATGAATGGATCTCATTTAAAAGAAGAAGAAAAAGGTAAAGTGTCAATAAAGGTATCCATTCTGTCAAAAAACTTCTCCTTGCCCCTTTTTTTGTGAGCCATGCTACCCCTCTTGTAGAAACTTCAAACCTACCGAGATTAGTTCACCAACCATTTCTGTTACGAACCTAAAATCTGGTTCAAGGTATGAAATGAATAAAACCCGGTTCAAGGTGTCCCAATGTCATAATATCTAGTTCAAAGTGAAATTAGACAACATAATTATAAAATCTTCAATATTTTATAATGTGAAAATGCTTCTGAAGGAATCTGCTCATATCCTAGCTATTACTATATAATAAGTATTATTATTACTACACTTGAACTGCGACCGTTTTTCCAAAGAAAAAAAAAGAACCGGAGGGAGTACTAAGCTCTAGCATGTGGTTGTAGTTATAATTGCGCAGTTATAAAACCTATAGCCAAGAGGCTGTAGATTTCAAAAATAGAGGTGCACTTATATTACAAATTTACAAGAGGCTGCTAACCTCTGAGCAAACAAAATAATTGACATATTTCAACCAAACAAGGACAAATCTAGATGTCTACGTCAAAACTAAAAAGGACCAAGATGCTCACTTTGTCCGGGGCTTCAGGCCTTCTCAATCTGTACCGAGCTGCTCAATCTTCACAGTTGACTCAGGAGAGTTCTGCTCAGCCCACACAGCTGCATCCTGGTACCCAAGCTCGTACAATTTGTCTAGAACTTCATCTTCAGCAGGTTCCAGAGCCCAGTTAAACAGCTGGAATTCGTTCAAGAGCACCGAGGGTAAGTTTTAGAACAAAACCATGGATAGTTGCAAGAACTGGTACATGCGAATTTCTGCTACCTGTCGTGGAGTAGCTCTGTTCTCCGGATTGCAGTCTGGACTAATACCAATCCCTTGCAGTCCCAGTCTGCCAGCTGGGAAAGCACAGATTCGAACCTACATTAACAGCCATACCAGTCAGTGATGAGCATTGTGTTAAACCAAAATGTGGTCCGAGTACTACAGTAGACTGGTTCCACCAGTGGACAGTGAATGGTGCTGAAAACAGAGTAACAGAGTGTACAAACAGAAGCCCCAGCTCGCAAGTGAGGACGAATATCAGGCAAACTTATGCCCGTGCTCTTGTATGAAGGCGGAGAAGTGCTTGTGTGGAAGGCACAAAATAAAGATAGTATTTCAGTTAAGTATGGTTATGAGTATAAAAGAGTAGTATAAACAAGTGTATTTGAGAAAGAATATGCAAAGAACAATATTGTGAGGCAAACACATGTAGCAACATCCTTGCAATGGCAGATCATCAAACAGAAGGAGAGATGTCCTCATTGTTGGGAGAAAGGAAGAAAATTCCTCCCAGAAGAAATAAATGAAAGACAAGGCTCCAGATAATTGTGTATCTAAAAGTACCCTAAATTCCAAAAATATACTCTCTCCGCCCATAATATAAGAGCGTTTTTTACACTAGTGTAGTGTCAAAAACGCTCTTATATTATGGGACGGAGGGAGTAGCATGCAAGACACTAATAATGCTTATGATCAGAATAATGTTGCAGGAACAGCAAAAGGAAGTTGTAGATATACTGTTTCAGAAGCAGAAGTGGGTGGCATAAACAATGTAAGGCCCCCATCAACGCACAGCCTGTTACGGAATAAAGTCGCAGGCCTGGGAGCCAAGTATCTGAAATAAGAACACAGAGAAATCGTCTTTTCATTAAGCAAAATATAACTAAATAGTAAATACACAAATGCAGTGTTAGGAAAGGTTAGCATGAGTCTCACCCAGGAATAAATGAAGATGTAATAATTGCATTAATCACGTCTTCCTTGGAGTCAAACTGGTCGACCAGTAAGCCCCTAGGTCTCCAGGATAACTGAGTAATAGCAACTGTATGAGAAGAACATCAGTTTTCTGAAAATGACCAAAAGCTAAGTTGCCAGAGATCAAAATAGCAGAAAATGCACATAGACAATATGAAGATACAACACTTGTATAGTATAAAGCTTACCACGGATCCTTCCGTTGCACCTGATATGCAGATCATCTGGGAGAAACTTTTCTAGAACATCCTTGAGTACAGCCTGCACAAGGGCACAGGATTACATGGTGAAAACCTGTAAAAGTTCACCAGCTAATACAAGTAAGAACTAGTGCTTGGACATAATATCTTTGATCTTCAGCTTATTTAAGGGCGTATAACAAGATGGCAGGTTATTCATCACCCTTTTATGCCACTACTTTGTTTGTAAATGAAAACATGAACTTAATCTTGAGTAAGTACAGCAAACACCAAACAAACCAAAATTTGAAAAATGAGATAATCTATAATACTACAACACATTCCTAACTCAGTTGGAAAATTAGTCATAAATAAACCATGACTCGCATAGTTTTGCCTATAATTTACACGTTCAGGTACTTGAGTCAAGAGTTGGCATCTGACACCCAATGATATATGACAAATATAACTTGACGAGCTAAATTTTCATAGCTCAGTAGGTTTTGAATTTTTTTTACTAGATTAATTTTACAGAACCAAGAGCTCAAGGATTAAAGCAGTGTATGCATACATAGTAAACAAACAGACGCTCCACATTGGTTCTGTCATAGTCCATTTTAGTCACCAAAATTCATGATAATTCATGTCTCATGGTCATGCACTGCTGATGCTACTGATCCAGTTTTGCAGCATCTTAATCTTTTTAATAATCAATTCATAATGTTGCACTTCAACAGATAAACACCACAAAACAGAACAATGCAAGGGTTCTAATTCATAAAGAAAACACAACTCATCAATTCAGAGGAAAATACTTCACTGCGAGCATTTTTCCAGGTCATTTGCTCCCTTACCTTACCACAATTTATCCATACAGCACTCAGTATACTTGAACATATACTCCCTCCGTTCCAAAATAAGTGTCGTGGAACAGAGGGAGTAATATACAAAAACAAACAAAAGACATACCCCAAGGCGAAAGGCAGTCCCTTTACTCCGGCAGTCTTCAGCTAGAATCTTGGTCACCTGAAGAGCCTCTTGCATTGTGTTCCCGGATGCAATCACTGCACAGATTATGGCACCAGCTGATGAGCCAGCTAACGGAGTTCTTTCCTAATGCATATGCCAAAAAGGGAAAAGAAATAGTCTATAAGAAGGTTTCTACAATAGACGAATATAAATGTGGAATTAAGTCACATTCACATATAAGTGATGAGCACGCAGGTATATTAGTTCCCATGCATAACCACGCATGCCCTGCCACCACCTAGTACAAAGTAGCATGAGATCAAGACACAGCCAAGCCACATGTATTTTATGTTTTTAACATAAAAGGCGCTCAATTGCTTGTAGGCACTAGGCACAACAATGGCTGAAATCACTATTTGTCCGAGCTATACAGTACAGAAAGTATGGATGCACATGAGGATATGGCGATGAGGTGGGGGATAAAGATGCGTACTGTGATGTAGCCTTTGTCGAGGAGGCACTGCGCGACGCCGAGGTGGTAGGGGAAGAGAAGCCCGGCGGCTGAGAAGCTGAACCCGGGGCTCGCTGTCGCCACCTCCCGCCGCTGCCGCTCCGCCTCCACGTCCTCCGGGCGCTGCTCCCACAACACCCCCTCCCTCCGCTCCACCTCATCCACCGGCGCCGTCCCCCTCCCCGCGCGGATGAACAGCGCACTCAGACCCAAGAACAGCTCCCCCGTCCTCACCGCAATCGACTTCTTCTCGCTCTCGGCCTGCGGCGGCGGCTCGGGGTCGCGGCGCGCGGCGGCGCGGGCGAGCAGGAGGCGGAAGCGCGACGCTCGTGCGGAGGAGGAAGCCGGGGGCGGAGGGGGAGCGGTGTGGGACGGCGAGGGTTTGGGCGGAGGGCCGGAGGCGGAGGAGGAGAAGGCGAGGAGGGAGGCCATGAGGTGTCGTCGGCGGCCGACGAGAAGGCCTCGTGCGCTCGCCCGGCATACGGTGCTGCGTAAGCTCGGACTGTTCTACGTCGTCGTTTTGTGCGTGGATATCACAAATTTTCTTTAGATTAGAAAATAATAGTATGAGATTTGTTTTCTTTTGACGCACGTAATAGCTCAGTGAAATTCAGAAGACACGGATATTATAATGTTCTTGCGGCATGAACCCTAGATTTTATTTTATGGCACGCGGCAAATTAATCCGAGTTTTATGCCACACGCGGCTGCGAGTTGGTTTTCTTTTCGGATACGGCCAAACTTTCATTTTTTCTAGCAAAAGGCCAAAATTTATAATAATCAAAGACCATAAATATACTGAGATACAATTTGGGTCATGTGATTGGTCAAACCATACATGACGATACAGGTGGTTAGAGCATCTCCAACCGTGCCCCCAGAACGGCCTCCCCAGGCAGTTTATTTGCGCCGGCGACGAAAAAACGGCCCAGTCGCGCCCCCGGGACGCCGAAATCCGCCGGCCCGGCCCGTTTTTGCGCCCGGCGCTTGCAGGCCGAACCCGGCGCATTGGGGGGCGCTCGGGGGCTCCGGCGCAAGGGAAAAGCGTTCCTGGGGCCACATTGACAGGCGAAAAGTCAAGCCACCCGCCTAGATTCGCCTCCTACCCCCCGCGCTCTGCCGCCACCCTGCCGATCCCGGCGCCGATCACCGTCCGCCGCAGCTAGGTAGACCATCCCCTGCCGGGAAAAAGAAGGGGTTTCGCCGAGGCAGCCTCTCCGCCGCCGCCCAGGCACCTTTTCCGGCGCTCCGGCCGCACATGGCCTGTACACCGGCGGGTTTGCGCCCACCTCGCCCACAAGGTGTTCGGTGAATTGCCCGGCGATGGACTCCGAAGATGAGGAGGCGCTCGCGGCGTTGCTGGATGAGGAAGCCGAAGCCGGCGTCCAGGAGCAGGAGCATCTCATGGTGCTCGCCGCCCTCGCCGGCCTGCTCGCGAGCAGTGAGAAGCCGCGGCGAGGTGGCTCGGCGCTTGGGTGGGTGAAAGCAAAGAACCGACATCGTCTGGAAGGCTACTGCATGCTCTACTCGGACTACTTCGCCGATGCTCCATTGCACGGTGAGAAAACATTTCGGCGCCGTTATCGGATGAGCCGAACGCTTTTCCTCCGGATTGTGAATTCCATCCGGGAGTTCGACAGCTACTTCAAGTGCAAGAAGGATTGCACCGGCACACTTGAATTCACCTCCATCCAAAAGTGCATGACAGCTATGAGGATGCTTGCATACGGAGCTCCCGGTGATTCACTCGACGACTATGGGCGGATGGCCGAGTCCACCAGCATAGAGTGTTTCTACAAGTTCTGTCGGGCAGTGGTGGCAGTGTTTGGACCGCAATACTTGAGAACACCCAATGCGGAGGACACTGCTTGGATCCTAGCACAGAATGCAGCAAGAGGATTTCCTGGGATGCTTGGAAGCATCGACTTCATGCATTGGAAATGGAAGAATTGCCCATTTGCTTGGCAGGGGTTGTACAAAGGCGCCAAAGGCGGTTGCAGTGTGGTGCTTGAGGCAGTGGCCATGTATGACCTCTGGATTTGGCACTCTTTCTTTGGGATGCCAGGAACTCACAATGACATCAACGTCCTGCAGTGCTCCCCAGTCTTTGCCAAGCTTGTTGAAGGTCATTCTCCTCCGGTGAATTTCGAGGTCAATGGATGGCAGTACAACAAGGGGTACTATCTAGCTGATGGCATCTATCCGAGATGGTCGACATTTGTGAAGACCATCTCAAACCCTGTGCCATGAGGCAAGAATGCCTGGTTTGCGAAGATTCAGGAGGCTTGCAGGAAGGATGTCGAGCGGGCATTTGGTGTGCTCCAATCCCGATTTGCTATTGTCCGGTACCCCGACCTGGTCGAAAGAACAAATGTGGGAGATCATGACTTGTTGTGTCATCTTGCACAACATGATCATTGAGAGCGAGCAGGAAGAGCCAGTGTTTGACACTGAACCATACTACAGGCAGGGCCCTCTAGCCGAAGTTGATCACCAGCTACCGGCAACCTGGACTGCCTACCTCAGTATGCGTCAGGAGATCCGAGACCCACAGGTGCATCATTAGCTGCAGCAGGATCTGGTGGAGCACCTATGGAGGCTCAAGGGCGAGGCCGGGAATGACGTGTGATGAAACTTGAGTTTTTTTGTTAAACTATATAATTTGTAGTGAACTATTTGTTGAACATGCCGAAACACGCCGAACTATGTGATGAAACACGCCGAACTATGTGACGAACTAATTGATTTCTATTTGTATGCGAAATTCACGCCGAAACACGCCGAACCGCACCGAATATGGGCCGATTCACGCAGATATCGGGCCGTTTTTGGGCCGAAAGCTGGGCTGAATTCGGCGCCTGGGGGCGACCTGGGGGGCGACGACTGGGTGCCGAACCGCCCCCAGCGCCGAGTTTATCACCAGCGCACCCCCAGGCCGCTCTTTTTCGGCACCCTGGGGGGCCGAACGGCTGGAGATGCTCTTAAGACTCGCTCTTATTAAGGGCATCTATAGCCAGGCCGGGCTAATTTGGCCTCTCAAATGTGGGTGACGTGCGTTGAGCCCCTATTTGTTATGAACAAAACCATGCCCTCCACGGTAAATGATTAAGAGTACTTTTTGCAAAGGTTCCTCACACCTTTTCAGGTTGCGAGTGCGCCACTTGTCGCAACCTGGGAGTTTTCTCTTTTTTGTAGATTCATTTATTCATAATTTTAGCTCTTAAACCGTGCGTCCAAATCTCGAACCGTTTTTATCGTTGGATTCCTCTTGTCGAGATCTTCAAAACTATATCACAGGTTGATAGGTTTCAACGAATATATTTTGAGAAAACAAACTGAACCGGAAGCATATATTTTTTTCTCTTTCCGAAGAGGCACAATTGTGCCTCTTGCGAAAGCAAATTCGTGCCTCCACAAGAAGTGAATACGTGCCTCTCGCGGAAGGAAAATATATATATTTTCTTTTTTCGAGAGGCATGAATGCGGTTCCCGCAGAAGCAAATTTGTGCCTCCACGAGAAGTAAATCCATGCCTCTCAGGGAAGGAAAAAAAGAAAATATGATTTTTTTCCTTTGCTGAGAGGCACGACTATGCCTCCCGCAGAAGCAAATCCGCGCCTACACGAGAAGTAAATCTGTGCCTCTTGTGAAAGGAAAAACGCGGTTTTTTGCTTCCTCTTGTGGAAGCAAATCCGTCCTTAAACGAGATGTAAATTTGTGCCTCTCACGGAAAGGAAAACATGTTTTTTCGTGCAATTGTTTTTCCAAAACCTAAGAAAACCCGGGGGAAACCAAAAAGCAGAAAAACAAAAAAAATCTAAAAGCCGAAAACGCATACAGAAAAAAAGTAAAACTCGGAGGAAACGCCCAAAGCGTGGCGATGGCTGAGAGCGCGCCAAGTGGCGTGCTCCCAGCCCACCAAAAGTGACCCTTGCGGGGGCTTCCAAAGGAGTACTCGCTAAGTACTTGCTTCCTCCACTTTCCACTTTATATGTCGGACATGCATTTGGTTGCGCAGGGTTGAAGAGAGAGAGAGAAACAAAAAATAATAAGGAAAACGTTTGTATTCAACCAGATGAAAACATCGCACGCATGTTGGTCGAGAGGTGTCCCCCGGGCCATCGATCGCTTCTCGAGCCTGATCTCTTCGCACAGCCTCTCTTCTCCGCGCGACTTCCTCGCTCCCGTTTTCCCGCTTCATATCTCTGGCTCCCATGGCGACTCCGTTCTACCGCCCACACTGTTGCGGCCATGGAGGAGCGACGATGCCCACAACCTGCTGCAACCCGCCACACGCCCGTTGTGATGTTGCAACCCCGTGGGCCGACACGCGGCGCACTCCTGCGACGCAACACGCAGGGGATAGGCGGGAGTTGCCAACGATGTGATGTGTCGCTCGTCGACTCCCGTCGGTGCTGCAACACAGCAACTCGACCACGGCCACGGGTCATATGTTGCATTGGAGCTTCACCGGAGCCATCAGTGTTGCGTTGGAGTCCTGTCGAAGTTGCATTGGAGCTTCACCGGAGCCGTCAGTGCTACGATGGAGTCTTGGCGAAGTTGCATTGGAGCTTCACCGGATGCGTCGGTGCTGCGTTTGAGCTTTGCCGGAGTTGCATTGGAGTTTTCACCGAAGCCGTTGGTGCTTTGTTGGAGCTCTCACTACAAGAAATATGTCAACTTGCGACCATCACTATTGGTCGCTGAAAGGTCATTGTTTTTCATTTGCGACCTTTTTGTGACCAAAAACAGATGGTCAAAAGCTGACGGTCGTAAACTGAAATTAACGACCTTCTTCGGGATAAGGTTGTAGACGTTTACGACCAAAACAAAAGGTCGTTGAACCCATGACCTTTTGTTTTGGTCACTGGCTGTCTGCCCAGGCCACGTCGGATCTGACGTGGCAATCTGACGTGGTAAAATTGCGACCAATTGAAAAGGTCGTTGATAAGATCCAACCCGGTCCAATTCGACGCTTTACATGGGCCGAGCCCAACAATTCAGCCTTTTTATATATTCTTTTCTGTCAATTTTTGATCAGCTTCATGGGCCAGGCCCAACGTTTTAGCATTTTTATTTTTGGGTTGTATCCTTTTTGTCTCAACAGTTTCATTTTTCTTTTTTTATAAAATGGGTCCCTGTTTTCAGGTTCTGGTAACTGGGCCCTAGCTGTCAGGGTCATATTCTTCATTTTTTTCAATTTAACATAAATAAATACCCAGTATGGCAGAGTCGCCGGACAAAACAATTCTACAAGTAACACTTCAAATATTATCAGCCAGATTCAATACAAAGCTCCTGCTGTACAAATAACACATAATAAGCTCTAACATACACTTTGCAAGCTCTGCAAGTGTAATAACAGTATGCCAGTCACAGCTACAAGCTCCACAAGTTCAATAATGAGATACAGTATTTTACAAGCTCTATAAGTGTTATGTTCTTCAGCATGAAGCTCCTTCGACAGCTTTACTGGACGACCTGTTACATGAATCAACAGAAAAGAATCAAACAAATTGGAGCCAATATACTATGAGCAGACCTTTCAAAAAAGGACAGTTATTAAGAATGCCAACACAAATTCAGCTAGTACCATGCTTTTTGTTCTCCAGCTAGTTAAAATGAGATACTCATTCATACAAGAAAACAGAGACACAATATGAAAATCCATTGCACAAGTGCAGGACATGCAAAATACTTCACTGCAACACATTGCACCTAAACTTCGCAGAAGATATAATTATAAAATTCAGTTTGCTGCTACTGACATTGGAAAACTGCTGTGGGTTTGTTTTGATCACAGAAGATAGAACTGATAACATTAGTTTGCTGCAACTTTGTCGTGGATTTGTTTTAATCGCGGAAGATAGAATTGTTAAAATTTAGTTTGCTCTACTGTCATTCAATAACTGCATCTGCAGCGGAGACAAGTTCTCTTACCCAGAGAGCCGACGTGCATGGACTTGTGCATCAAATGACAGAGTCGCCGGACTATCATCAATACCAAATTCCCAAACTCAATATAAAACCAGAGAAGTAACAGCCAACTGAAAGGTATATGAAGACAAGGAGTGAGCATAAACATCGATTTTATTTACTTTTACTTGTTAGTTGAGGGGTGATGCACAAGGAGTCGCAACTATCTGAAAAACTGACACACGTGAGCTAGGAAGCAAGCATTGGATCAAAAATGGAAAGCGTATGTGACTACATACAACATCTGATTATATAAGAAAATGTACAACGCAACTATGTGCTAGTTGCAGGCCCCGTTTGGATGCAAAGTATTTTCAAAGTATTACTAGAATACCATAGTTTTTGAAAAACTGTAGTTTTGAATACTTTGGGGCGTTTGGCTACCAAAAACTGCAATTTCATAAACAGTGGTATTGTTGTTACTGTGGTTTTCTTGGAGTATTAAAAAAAGTGGTCTGGACCTCTTTTTCTCAAACTAAGGAAAAGTCGCTCGTGTCATCTGCTGGTTGACTACCGTGCAGCTTGGTTCACAAGCATAACTAACCACATGTCAGTATCCTTTCAATGGCATGCACCACACTAATTAAAATAGGATACTGATTCCTATTCTTTGTAATTAGCTACTGCCGATCACGTCTGCATCTTCCTAGCTCAGCGGTCAGAAGACCATACAGCGTTGCATGCAGCCGGCCGGCACACACTGATTCGTGTAGCTCCGTAGGTTTAGTATAAGTTAGATTAAGTTGTGTGACTATCGATCAAAACTACAGTAAAACAACATCAGCCAAACGCATCGGTAGTTTTTCTAAAACTGAGAAAAATGTAGTTTCTTTAAAACTGTAGTATTCATTGCCCACGCATTGCAATACCGAAGCTTTGAGATACTATGGTATTTTAAATACAACGCTGCCAAACTAGGCTCACTCACTAATTTGGCCATTCAGGCAGGCAGGGTAGGGGCACCATGAGACATAGCAGCTGGGAGGGTTCTGGGTCCTCCAACTAGCACCCCTCTTCATCCATCTCGACAACAGTTCCAGGATCAAAGAGCACAACCATGGCTTTAGATTTTGCAGACCCAGCTAGGACAAGGCTGCCGGGCCTGGAGAGGCCAAAAAAGCGAAGAACAAATCGTTTATCACCACAAGAGAGTATATATGACAAAAGCTGAACGCATATCTATTAGAGTACCAGCAAATCAGATTGAACTTTCATAGAATGATTAGTACAACTAGACCACTTTATTTTAGGATGACATAAAAGACTAATCTTAACCCACTGGTAGCAGTCTAACACTAGCAACTAGTGAGCACTAAAGAAACAACAAGAAACAGCACAATGAAATAGCTCACCCTGATGGTGTGAGCGTAGTTCCATCCGACCTCCTTGGAGAGCTGGCCGAGGAGGCAGTACCTGTGCCCAGGCTGCAGCCTCAGAACCCTGCAAAACCACAAGTGACGTCAACATCAAACACACATACAAGACGCACGCCGAGATCTAGAAGGCAGTCCAACGCCGACGTACTTCAGCGCGTCAGGGATGACCATGCGCTTGGTCCTGTCGTACGGCGGCAGCACGCCCTCGTACGCCTTGAGCCTGGGCGGCGTCCTCGAGGCCACCGGCGGTCCCGGGCGCGGCATCCGGCGCAGACGACCAGCAGGCGAAGCTGAAGCCGCTGCATTGGGACAGTACGAACAGTGAGCCATATGCCTGGACCCCTGAACCATGAAGAAAGCAGTACAAAATTGGACTTCGTATAGAACAGAGGATCTACCTAACTTGCAATGTACAAACATCAACATAATGTGGACAGTAGCATCCTCGGTATATTGCTCTCCAATTTAGCAGGCAGCATGTAGGCATCACGTATGCACAACAAGAATAAATAAAATTCACCAATCAACATCAAACTTGGGTGACAAGATCGTCTCAACTTTGAGACTAGAGACAAGAGACAAGAGCAAGATTTGATTTGATTTGATTTAATTTACACACAGCACTTGACAAGAGAATCAATCATTCCTTGACTCACAGACTAAATCGGCACATCAAAAGGTGGAATCCATCTAACCCAATGTAATCGGGCAGGCAAGCTATGGACTAGCACCTGTATCTATCACTGAACCGACTGATTCGTGGCTGAAAGGAAAACGAGCCTATGCTTGCAATTCTATTTATGCAGCTGAAAGGAAAACCAACCTGTGCCCCCAAATTTCAATTGTTTTCTCCACGGGAGAAGCAATCTAAGCTAAGCATGGGGCGTAGGTACAGCCTCAAAACGGACGGGAGCAACAAGTAGAGCAGATCGAGCAGGTAGGGTGGGGTGGGATGGGGTGGCTGACCGACCTCACTACGGTGAGGGTGTTGTTGTTGTTCCAGACGGGCGCACCGGAGTTGGTGGTCCAGTAGCCAGAGTTGGCCTCGCTCGTCGGACGGTGCTGTAAACAACACAAGAAATCAAGAAAACCGAGCATCAGATCACTAGATCGTGGGGTGATAGAGACAGACGCTGGTGGAGCCGGATCAGGGGGGAAGAAGGGGGGTACGTACCTTGTAGGGATCCATGGCCGGGGCCAGCGACCGGGCGCTAGCGCTGGATCGAGCGGGGAGGCGCTGGCGATCTGGCCTTGTTCCGATGGGATCCTGTGCTGCACCCGTTGTCTGTTCAATATCCGGCATATCTCGTAGTAGGGGTCCTAAGCTAGGCGTCTTGGAGCGATGGTAACATGGACACAGGATTTTACCCAGCTTCGGGCTCTCTCGAAGAGATAATACCCTACATGTTGCTTTTGATTGTATTCATATGGGTGTAGTACAGAGTATATATATCTACCACGAGATAGTAGTAATGAATATGAGATTGTCTTATTGACTAGCCTGGCCTCGGTTTATATAACACACCGGAGGCCTAGGGTTTAGGAGAGTCCTTGGCTTAGGCGCCAAGTCTTGTGGAAACCTCCTTGTATGCGGCATGGGCTGCCCGAAGTGGCCCATGATGAACCACCATGGGGGTCCTCGGCCCGATCTAGCTGGTCGGGAGACGACATGGTGAGTACCCCCTAGTCTATGACACCGTCAGTAGCCCCCTGAACCGGTCTTCAAGTTGGGGACGCTCCTCGATTCTTTTGAACTGTTCTTCATCTTCGGTCGTCGGTCTTGAAAACTGGTTCAACAAATCTTCTCATCTTCGATCTTGAGGATCGCCGAAGTGCATCCGCAGAGTTTACACGTCGGGTATCCGAGGAGCCCCTTTAAGTTTCGGGCCTTTATCAATGCCTTGTTATTTTTATGCCACACCTCAGGTTTGAAGTTGTTCCCGGGTGGCAGCGTCCTCTTGCGTCCGAGATCCAACGCCGGACTGCATTCGAGGTATCTTTTGCAGCCGAGCACCAACGCCGGACCGCTTCTGAGCTCCAACGCCGGAATGTATCCGAGCTCCAACATCGGACTATGTCCAAGCTCCAACGCCGGACTGTATCCGAGCTCCAACGCCGGACTATGTCCAAGCTCCAACGCCGGACTGTATCCGAGGTGTCATAAATCACCTTGGTTCAAAAAAGTTGAAGGAGTTTAGCCGAGCTTAATGCCGGAAATGCCCTCTATGGAGCCAGCCACTAGCGCCCGAGCTTTATGACGGACTGCTTCCGAGGTGGTGCACCACCCCGACTACGGGCCGATTTTTTGTCAATATTTTTGATTGGTGCAATTTATTCTCTGCCGAGATATATAGCCAGTAGCCCTCAAGGTGTGTATCGGTCTAAAACCCGAGATGCACCTGAGGGATGACATAAGACCGCTGATCCCAGTAGCCCCTGAGACTCAGGTTGATTCGCGAAATCGGCCTGAGGATCAACTCCTAGCTCGGCAGAATACTTCGGGACACAAAAAGCGGTGTGCAAAGTCCTCGAAACTCAGGTTGGGTGCGGTCGACCAACCTGAGGATCATAATCTCCTCGAAAGCTATATTGCACTTAAATTTTCTGCATTGGATTGTCAATGCAGTAGCCCCCGAGAATTGGGTTGGGCAAAATGGCTGACCCTAGGATCGTACCTTCCCGGGAACAAGTTCAACTGTCATGTATGTTTTGACAATACCGAGGTGGAGTTCAGCAGGAAAGATGCCGAACTGTAGTTTTAGAAAAGAGTTTCACGCCGAACACCTCAACCAAAAGAATGTCCCGCTTCCTAAAACGTAAAATAGGTGAAAGATGTTATAAGCTCAAAAAAGGCCAACAAACATGCGTAAAAAACTTTACGTCTAGGTTGAATCAAGTTGTTTTGGTGCCAATATGAAATTGGTCTTAAAATTGTACTTTCGTCATGCTTTGTCATGACACATCTGATCTCTAGACTTCAAGTGGGTCAGCCCTCGGCTTCAACCTCCCTATCCCGAAGGCGGAGTGTTTCTCAGGCCAGTTTAGCGAACTAAACGCGAGCGGCTTTAGAGAGAAACCTGGCTACCCGGCTATTGATCATACACCTGAGTCGAGAAAGGAGTGGTAAAAAAAGACTGTGCAGCGACTAATAAAAACGGCTCATACTAATTCAAGAGCCCCCAAGCGACTTGGGTAAAAGAATTTTATGTATAATTATTGTATGTACCGAAGTACTAATATCATATCTCTGTTCACCCGAACTTTAAACGCGTCTTAACCGACCTCGGCTTCTCCCTCTTCGGTCAAGGGCCGAAAAGTGTTATGTACTATGTACTCCACCTGTCGAGAATATCGACAGTGTTTCCGATAACCAGGCAATCAGGCCATAAGGCTATAACAACAAAGCACGCTCAGGGACCTTATGCTATATTACTGATGAAGTGTAAGAAGCATCTTTGAAGAAAATAGTACCCCCGCCGATACCTTTCTTCGGTTGCTCATTGTTACTATGAGACTTGTGCAATAGAGTTTTGTACTCATGAGTTCCGTTGTGTGCCGACCATGATTGAAAACAATAAGAGCACTAGCTTTCGGCTTCACCCAGTCTGAGGTCCGAGCTCGGATGACCCGATCGTGACAATCGCAGAGGTGCTCCCTTTACTCCCTAGCCGAACAATCGGGAACGTAGGGGTAAACACAGGAGCAAGGCAACCCAGCTTGCAGAACACTTAAGTCAACATGGTGCATATTGTGGCGTAATACACGAACAAGGAACGAAGCCATACAAGTATAATAGTATGCAAGAGGAAAGGCTTCATAAAGGAAGCCCTTAAGTAAGCAGGGTATTTGAATTTGTGTGTCACAAACAAAGTTTTGACAAGGAAGTTGTTCACAAGCAACTTTTTGTCAAAAAAGTATAATGCTTGATTGAACCAAACAAAATTTAAAACTGAAAGTTTTTGAGCATGAAAGCGACTTAGCAGGTTAATGTGCTCAGTAAGCGGTCCGAGCTTACGGCGGGACGAGGTCCCAGCCCTCAAGCCGGTCCTGAGGTGGCGGAGAGAAGACCTCGGCACTCCGAAGTGGCGACATAGTACGACCAATGTGGCGAGGTGGTGTTGGGGAACGTAGTAATTTCAAAAAATTCCTACGCACACGCAAGATCATGGTGATGCATAGCAACGAGAGGGGAGAGTGTTGTCCACGTACCCTCGTAGACCAAAAGCGGAAGCGTTAGCACAACGCGGTTGATGTAGTTGTACGTCTTCACGATCCGACCGATCAAGTACCGAGTGCACGGCACCTCCGAGTTCAGCACACGTTCAGCCCGATGACGTCCCTCAAACTCCGATCCAGCCGAGTGTTGAGGGAGAGTTTCGTCAGCACGACGGCGTGGTGACGATGATGATGTTCTAATGACGCAGGGCTTCGCCTAAGCACCGCTACAGTATTATCGAGGTGGACTATGGTGGAGGGGGGCACCGCACACGTCTAAAAGATCAAACGATCAATTGTTGTGTCCTTGGGGTGCCCCTGCCCCCGTATATAAAGGAGCAAAGGGGGGAGGTGCGGCCGGCTAGGGAGGAGGCGCGCCAGGAGGATTCCTACTCCCACCGGGAGTAGGACTCCCTCCCTTCCTTGTTGGACTAGGAGAGGAGAGGGAAGGAGAGAGGGGGAAAGGAAGGGGGGGGGGCGCCGCCCCCCTCCTTGTCCAATTCGGACTTTGGGGGGAGGGGCGCGTGGCTGCCCCTTGGCTGCCTCTCCTCTTCCACCAATTGGGCCCATGAGGCCCAATAGCCTCCGGGGGGGGGGGGGGGGGGGTTCCGGTAACTCCCCGGTACTCCGGTATATATCTGATAACCCCCGGAACCATTCCGGTGTCCGAATATAGTCATCCAATATATCAATCTCCTTCATGTCTCGACCATTTCGAGACTCCTCGTCATGTCCGTGATCACATCCGGGACTCTGAACAACCTTCGGTACATCAAAACATATAAACTCATAATATAACTGTCATCGAAACGTTAAGCGTGCGGACCCTACGGGTTCGAGTACTATGTAGACATGACTGAGACACGTCTCCGGTCAATAACCAATAGCGGAACCTGGATGCTCATATTGGCTCCCACATATTCTACGAAGATCTTTATCGGTCAGACCGCATAACAACATACGTTGTTCCCTTTGTCATCCGTATGTTACTTGCCCGAGATTCGATCGTCGGTATCTCAATACCTAGTTCAATCTCGTTAGCGGCAAGTCTCTTTACTCGTTCCGTAATACATCATCCCACAACTAACTCATTAGTTGCAATGCTTGCAAGGCTTAAGTGATGTGCATTACCGAGAGGGCCCAGAGATACCTCTCCGACAATCGGAGTGACAAATCCTAATCTCGAAATACGCCAACCCAACAAGTACCTTTGGAGACACCTGTAGAGCACCTTTATAATCACCTAGTTACGTTGTGATGTTTGGTAGCACACAAAGTGTTCCTCCGGTAAACGGGAGTTGCATAATCTCATAGTCATAGGAACATGTATAAGTCATGAAGAAAGCAATAGCAACATACTAAACGATCGAGTGCTAAGCTAACGGAATGGGTCAAGTCAATCACATCATTCTCCTAATGATGTGATCCCGTTAATCAAATGACAACTCATGTCTATGGCTAGGAAACATAACCATCTTTGATCAACGAGCTAGTCAAGTAGAGGCATACCAGTGACACTCTGTTTGTCTATGTATTCACACAAGTATTATGTTTCTGGTTAATACAATTCTAGCATGAATAATAAACATTTATCATGATATAAGGAAATAAATAATAACTTTATTATTGCCTCTAGGGCATATTTCCTTCAGTCTCCCACTTGCACTAGAGTCAATAATCTAGATTACACAGTAATGATTCTAACACCCATGGAGCCTTGGTGCTGATCATGTTTTGCTCGTGGAAGGGGCTTAGTCAACGGGTCTACAATATTCACATCCGTATGTATCTTGCAAATTTCTATGTCTCCCACCTGTACTAAATCCCGGATGGAATTGAAGCGTCTCTTGATGTGCTTGGTTCTCTTGTGAAATCTGGATTCCTTCGCCAAGGCAATTGCACCAGTATTGTCACAAAAGATTTTCATTGGACCCGATGCACTAGGTATGACACCTAGATCGGATATGAACTCCTTCATCCATGCTCCTTCATTTGCTGCTTCCGAAGCAGCTATGTGCTCCGCTTCACATGTAGATCCCGCCACGACGCTTTGTTTAGAACTGCACCAACTGACAGCTCGACCGTTCAATGTAAACACGTATCCGGTTTGCGATTTAGAATCGTCCGGATCAGTGTCAAAGCTTGCATGAGCTCTTTGTCACCTCCATAAACGAGAAACATATCCTTAGTCCTTTTCAGGTATTTCAGGATGTTCTTGACTGCTGTCCAGTGATCCACTCCTGGATTACTTTGGTACCTCCCTGCTAAACTTATAGCAAGGCACACATCAGGTCTGGTACACAACATTGCATACATGATAGAGCCTATGGCTGAAGCATAGGGAACATCTTTCATCTTCTCTCTATCTTCTGCAGTGGTCGGGCATTGAGTCTTACTCAACTTCACACCTTGTAACACAGGCAAGAACCCTTTCTTTGCTTGATCCATTTTGAACTTCTTCAAAACTTTGTCAAGGTATGTGCTTTGTGAAAGTCCAATTAAGCGTCTTGATCTATCTCTATAGATCTTGATGCCCAATATATACGCAGCTTCACCGAGGTCTTTCATTGAAAAACTCTTATTCAAGTATCCCTTTATGCTATTCAGAAATTCTATATCATTTCCAATCAGCAATATGTCATCCACATATAATATTAGAAATGCTACAGAGCTCCCACTCACTTTCTTGTAAATACAGGCTTCTCCAAAAGTCTGTACAAAACCAAATGCTTTGATCATACTATCAAAGTGTTTATTCCAACTCCGAGAGGCTTGCACCAGTCCATAAATGGATCGCTGGAGCTTGCACACTTTGTTAGCTTCCTTTGGATCGACAAAACCTTCCAGTTGCATCATATACAACTCTTCTTCCAGAAATCCATTCAGGAATGCAGTTTTGACATCCATTTGCCAAATTTCATAATCATAAAATGCGGCAATTGCTAACATGATTCGGACAGACTTAAGCATCGCTACGGGTGAGAATGTCTCATCGTAGTCAATCCCTTGAACTTGTCGAAAACCTTTTGCAACAAGTCGAGCTTTATAGACAGTAACATTATCGTCAGCGTCAGTCTTCTTCTTGAAGATCCATTTATTCTCAATGTCTTGCCGATCATCGGGCAAGTCAACCAAAGTCCACACTTTGTTCTCATACATGGACCCCATCTCAGATTTCATGGCCTCAAGCCATTTTGCGGAATCTAGGCTCACCATCGCTTCTTCATAGTTCGTAGGTTCGTCATGGTCTAGTAACATAACCTCCAGAACAGGATTACCGTACCACTCTGGTGTGGATCTTACTCTGGTTGACCTACGAGGTTCAGTAACAACTTGATCTGAAGTTCCATGATCATCATCATTAACTTCCTCACTAATTGGTGTAGGCATCGCAGAAACCGGTTTCTATGATGAACTACTTTCCAATAAGGGAGTAGGTACAATTACCTCATCAAGTTCTACTTTCCTCCCACTCACTTCTTTCGAGAGAAACTCCTTCTCCAGAAATATTCCGAATTTAGCAACAAAAGTCTTGCCTTCGGATCTGTGATAGAAGGTGTACCCAACAGTCTCCTTTGGGTATCCTATGAAGACACATTTCTCCGATTTGGGTTCGAGCTTATCAGGTTGAAGCTTTTTCACATAAGCATCGCAGCCCCAAACTTTAAGAAACGACAACTTTGGTTTCTTGCCAAACCACAGTTCATAAGGTGTCGTGTCAACGGATTTTGATGGTGCCCTATTTAACGTGAATGCAGCCGTCTCTAAAGCGTAACCCCAAAACGATAGCGGTAAATCAGTAAGAGACATCATAGATCGCACCATATCTAGTAGAGTATGATTACGACGTTCGGACACACCATTACGCTGTGGTGTTCCGGGTGGCGTGAGTTGCGAAACTATTCCACATTGTTTCAAATGAAAACCAAACTCATAACTCAAATATTCTCCTCCACGATCAGATCATAGAAACTTTATTTTCTTGTTACGATGATTTTCAACTTCACTCTGAAATTCTTTGAACTTTTCAAATGTTTCAGACTTATGTTTCATTAAGTAGATATACCCACATCTGCTTAAATCATCTGTGAAGGTGAGAAAATAACGATATCCGCCACGAGCCTCAACATTCATCGGACCACATACATCTGCATGTATGATTTCCAACAAATCTGTTGCTCTCTCCATAGTTCCGGATAACGGCGTTTTAGTCATCTTGCCCATGAGGCACGGTTCGCAAGTACCAAGTGATTCATAATCAAGTGGTTCCAAAAGTCCATCAATATGGAGTTTCTTCATGCGCTTTACACCGATATGACCTAAACGGCAGTGCCACAAATAAGTTGCACTATCATTATCAACTCTGCATCTTTTGGCTTCAATACTATGAATATGTGTATCACTACTATCGAGATTCAACAAAAATAGACCACTCTTCAAGGGTGCATGACCATAAAAGATATTATTCATATAAATAGGACAACCATTATTCTCTGATTTAAATGAATAACCGTCTCGCATCAAACAAGATCCAGATATAATGTTCATGCTTAACGCTGGAACCAAATAACAATTATTTAGGTCTAAAACTAATCCCAAAGGTAGATGTAGAGGTAGCGTGCCGACCGCGATTACATCGACTTTGGAACCATTTCCCACGCGCATCGTCACCTCGTCCTTAGCCAATCTTCGCTTAATCCGTAGCCCCTGTTTAGAGTTGCAAATATTAGCAACAGAACCAGTATCAAATACCCAGGTGCTACTGCGAGCATTAGTAAGGTACACATCAATAACATGTATATCACATATACCTTTGTTCACCTTGCCATCCTTCTTATCCGCCAAATACTTGGGGCAGTTCCGCTTCCAGTGACCAGTCTGCTTGCAGTAGAAGCACGCAGTCTCAGGCTTAGGTCCAGACTTGGGTTTCTTCTCCTGAACAGCAACTTGCTTGCTGTTCTTCTTGAAGTTCTCCTTCTTCTTCCCTTTGCCCTTTTTCTTGAAACTGGTGGTCTTATTGACCATCAACACTTGATGCTCCTTTTTGATCTCTACCTCCGCAGCCTTTAGCATTGCGAAGAGCTCGGGAATCGTCTTATCCATCCCTTGCATGTTATAGTTCATCATGAAGCTCTTATAGCTTGGTGGCAGTGATTAGAGAATTCTGTCAATGACGCTATCATCCGGAAGATTAACTCCCAGTTGAATTAAGTGATTGCAGTACCCAGACATCTTGAGTACATGCTCACTGACAGAACTATTCTCCTCCATCTTGCAGCTGTAGAACTTATTGGAGACTTTATATCTCTCAATCCGGGCATTTGCTTGAAATATTAACTTCAACTCCTAGAACATCTCATATGCTCCATGACGTTCAAAATGTCGTTGAAGTCCCGGTTCTAAGCCGTAATGCATGGCACACTGAACTATCGAGTAGTCATCAACACGTGACTGCCAGGCATTCACAATGTCTGCAGTTGCTGGCGCAGGTGGTACACCTAGCGGTGCTTCCAGGACGTAATTCTTCTGTGCAGCAATGAGGATAATCCTCAAGTTACGGACCCAGTCCGTGTAATTGCTACCATCATCTTTCAACTTTGCTTTCTCAAGGAACGCATTAAAATTCAACGAAACAACAGCACGGGCCATCTATCTACAATCAACATAGACACGCAAGATACTATCAGGTACTAAGTTCATGATAAATTTAAGTTCAATTAATCATATTACTTAAGAACTCCCACTTAGATGGACATCCCTCTAATCCTCTAAGTGATCACGTGATCCATATCAACTAAACCATGTCCGATCATCACGTGAGATGGAGTAGTTTCAACGGTGAACATCACTATGTTGATCATATCTACTATATGATTCACGCTCGACCTTTCGGTCTCCGTGCTCCGAGGCCATATCTGTTATATGCTAGGCTCGTCAAGCTTAACCTGAGTATTCCGCGTGTGCAGCTGTTTTGCACCCGTTGTATTTGAACGTAGAGCCTATCACACCCGATCATCACGTGGTGTCTCAGCACGAAGAACTTTCGCAACGGTGCATACTCAGGGAGAACACTTATACTTTGATAATTTAGTGAGGGATCATCTTATAATGCTACCGTCAATCAAAGCAAGATAAGATGCATAAAAGATAAACATCACATGCAATCAATATAAGTGATATGATATGGCCATCATCATCTTGTGCTTGTGATCTCCATCTCCGAAGCACCGTCATTATCACCATCGTCACCGGCGCGACACCTTGATCTTTATCGTAGCATCGTTGTCGTCTCGCCAATCTTATGCTTCTACGACTATCGCTACCACTTAGTGATAAAGTAAAGCATTACAGGGCGATTGCATTGCATATAATAAAGCAACAACCATATGGCTCTTGCCAGTTGCCGATAACTCGGTTACAAAACATGATCATCTCATACAATAAAATTTAGCATCATGTCTTGACCATATCACATCACAACATGCCCTGCAAAAACAAGTTAGACGTCCTCTACTTTGTTGTTGCAAATTTTACGTGGCTGCTACGGGCTTAGCAAGAACCGTTCTTACTTATGCATCAAAATCACAATGATAGTTTGTCAAGTTGGTGCTGTTTTAACCTTCACAAGGACCGGGCGTAGCCACACTCAGTTCAACTAAAGTTGGAGAAACTGACACCCGCCAGCCACCTGTGTGCAAAGCACGTCGGTAGAACCAGTCTCGCGTAAGCGTACGCGTAATGTCGGTCCGGGTCGCTTCATCCAACAATACCGCCGAACCAAAGTATGACATGCTGGTAAGCAGTATGACTTATATCGCCCACAACTCACTTGTGTTCTACTCGTGCATATAACATCAACACATAAAATCAGGCTCTGATACCACTGTTGGGAACATAGTAATTTCAAAAAAATTCTACGCACACGCAAGATCATGGTGATGCATAGCAATGCGAGGGGAGAGTGTTGTCCACGTACCCTCGTAGACCGAAAGCGGAAGCGTTAGCACAACGCGGTTGATGTAGTCGTACGTCTTCACGATCCGACCGATCAAGTACCGAACGCACGGCACCTTCGAGTTCAGCACACGTTCAGCCCGATGACGTCCCTCAAACTCCGATCCAGCCGAGTGTTGAGGGAGAGTTTCGTCAGCACGATGGCGTGGTGACGATGATGATGTTCTACCTACGCAGGGCTTCGCCTAAGCACCGCTACAGTATTATCGAGGTGGACTATGGTGGAGGGGGGCACCGCACACGGCTAAAAGATCAAACGATCAATTGTTGTGTCCTTGGGGTGCCCCCTGCCCCCGTATATAAAGGAGCAAAGGGGGGAGGCGCGGCCGGCCAGGGAGGAGGCACACCAGGAGGAGTCCTCCTCCCACCGGGAGTAGGACTCCCTCCCTTCCTTGTTGGACTAGGAGAGGAGAGGGAAGGAGAGAGGGGGAAAGGAAAGGGGGGGCGCCGTCCCCCTCCTTGTCCAATTCGGACTTGGGGGGGGGGAGGGGTGCGCGGCTGCCCCTTGGCCGCCTCTCCTCTTCCACCAATTGGGCCCATGAGGCCCAATAGCCTCCGGGGGGGGGGGGGTTGGTTCCGGTAACCCCCCGGTACTCCGGTATATATCCGATAACCCCCGGAACCATTCCGGTGTCCGAATATAGTCATCCAATATATTAATCTTCATGTCTCAACCATTTCGAGACTCCTCGTCATGTCCGTGATCACATCCGGGACTCCGAACAACCTTCGGTACATCAAAACATATAAAATCATAATATAACTGTCATCGAAACGTTAAGCGTGCGGACCCTACGGGTTCGAGAACTATGTAGACATGACCGAGACACGTCTCTGGTCAATAACCAGTAGCGGAACCTGGATGCTCATATTGGCTACCACATATTCTACGAAGATCTTTATCGGTCAGACCGCATAACAACATACGTTGTTCCCTTTGTCATCCGTATGTTACTTGCCCGAGATTCGATCGTTGGTATCTCAATACCTAGTTCAATCTCGTTACCGGCAAGTCTCTTTACTCGTTCCATAATACATCATCCCACAACTAACTCATTAGTTGCAATGCTTGCAAGGCTTAGGTGATGTGCATTACCGAGAGGGCCCAGAGATACCTCTCCGACAATCGGAGTGACAACTCCTAATCTCGAAATACGCCAACCCAACAAGTACCTTTGGAGACACCTGTAGAGCACCTTTATAATCACCCAGTTATGTTGTGATGTTTGGTAGCACACAAAGTGTTCCTCCGGTAAACGGGAGTTGCATAATCCCATAGTCATAGGAATATGTATAAGTCATGAAGAAAGCAATAGCAACATACTAAACGATCGAGTGCTAAGCTAACGGAATGGGTCAAGTCAATCACATCATTCTCCTAATGATGTGATCCCGTTAATCAAATGACAACTCATGTCTATGGCTAGGAAACATAACCATCTTTGATCATCGAGCTAGTCAAGTAGAGGCATACTAGTGACACTCTGTTTGTCTATGTATTCACACAAGTATTATGTTTCCGGTTAATACAATTCTAGCATGAATAATAAACATTTATCATGATATAAGGAAATAAATAATAACTTTATTATTGCCTCTAGGGCATATTTCCTTCAGGTGGAACACCAGTCCGACTGAGGTGACGGAGCAGGCCGGCAGTGTGACGCCGAAGTCTCCGGCATGGGTTAATGAAGTGTTGGCGAAGCCCCCGGTTAGCCGAGGTGACATGGTACGTCGGTATGTCGAGGTGACAGTGCTGCCCAACCCGGATCATTTATCTGTGCACAAAAAATAGTGCAAGCCAGAGATAATAGTAAAAAAATCACAACATAATAAATAATTTATGCAAAAAGAGTAATAAGAAAAATATGGCCCGTGTGCCGAACACTCGATGAGGTAGAGTACTCTTAGCAATGGCGGAGCCCCCGAGGCAACCGAACATGTCGGAATGGAAATTCGACTAACAAGGTGATCACGAGAGCTGATTTACACCGATTGGGACGACGACGTCGGCTTGCCGAAGACCGCGTGACGCAGTCGAAGTCGATTACCTACACATGTAAAATAGTGCGGTCTAAAAAATAATAATATAAATATATAAAAATCCTCGCATAATTAATTTACGTAGAATATTATTTTTTAAAAGAGATGTGGCCTGGCGGTAAAGCCAATGTCGATGCGGGGCGTCGGCGTGACACAGCCTGAATTTGCAGGGCGGTCCGGGTCCCCGATGCGGCGTTCACCGAGCTAAGGACGGGAAACTGACCGAACTATCCGCAACCATCGTTAATGCGGCCATCATTTGACAGAGCTGTGTACAGATATTGGAACAAACCAGAGTAATAATTCCTCGGGAAAAATAAACCCAAGCAAGCAACAATTACTAGGATTAATAGCACCTGGTTTATTCGTTGTAGCAATCTGAAGAGACACATGTCGGCGGTCAGCAACCGTTGTGTACGGTACTGCGTCATCTCCTCGGCTGAGCCGTACTATCGCCAGTCTCACATGCATGTTGCGGCGTAGTAGTAGCAATGATAATAAAAAAAACTTCTACTTAATTTAAGCAAGTAAATGATTAAATAAAAATGGCCTGTGAGCCGACGCTGGCATAGGGACACGCGCTGAGGTGACGCCACAACTTGATCGATGCAAGCAGGACGACGATATTGGCCCACAGAGTTGACCGCATGACGCAGGCAAAGTTGATTATGTGCACACATAAAATAATCCAGCAAAAGACAATAACAAATAATGATAATAAGTTTCCTCTACTTAATTGATTTAAGGAGGTATAAGAAATATGGCCTCGACGGCTCGGTGGAGTTGAGGCGTCGACGCCGGTAAAAAAATCCACAAGATGATGATGAAGTGGTTCAAATTTGCATGGTAACCCGAGCCGCGGATGAAGTGTTCATGGACTTAGGATGAAGCAGACTGAGCCAGAACCGACAGTACTCGAACCGTCCGGACCATCGCATCAAACAAGTGACTGCAGACCGAATTGTATCTGGCCACAGAGAAACTATACAGAAAAATCATGCAAACCAGGCAAAAATATACCATGTGTGAAAATATCACGCGTGAGAAGAAAAATTCAAGAAGATATCACCTGGCAGATCGCTCGACGTGCGGCTGTAGCACTGAGAACGTATGTGGATTCACCTGCTTGTACTAGCACCGACAGATTTGATGTGATCTTGACATGAGGAATTGCTCTCAACTGTTCAAGCCCTCCCGCATATACTAGTATTTAATTGTGCTACTAGTACTAGCAGACAAGACATCTTCATGTGAACTCAAGTAGGCTTGTGCTTTATGATGCCTTGCAATCCTCTGTCCGCTTCGAAGGCTACGGACGCCAGGATTTTGCGCGGTCCTTGGCGCTGCCCGCCGCCCTGGCTGGTCCCCGTCAACGCGCCTGCTCCCTGCCAGTAGCGCTGCCGCTATAAGGTTAGTTGACGTCGAAGTCTCCATAAGCGGATCGAGCTGTCAAAGGAGATTAGTTTGGGTGGACTATCAAACGCTGCATACGGACGCCATCATCCGAACTCGTGATCCGATCTAGCAAAAATCTGTGAACATAATTTGCACGAACCAACAGTAGTAATACAAAAAGGAAACTGACACGGAACAAATCTGACTAGAAAAACATCACCAGATCTGGCATTCGTTAAATATCCCATCGCGCCGCGACGATCACCTAGCAGGCTCTCAATGAAAGCACCAATGTCGGTTCAATATCCGACATATCTCGTAGTAGGGGTGCTAAGCTAGGCGTCTTGGAGCGATGGTAACATGGACACGGGATTTTACCCAGCTTCGGTTCTCTCGAAGAGATAATACCCTACATGCTGCTTTTGATTGTATTCATATGGGTGTAGTAAAGAGTACATGTATCTACCACGAGATAGTAGTAATGAATATGAGATTGTCTTATTGACTAGCCTGGCCTCGGTTTATATAGCACACCGGAGACCTAGGGTTTAGGAGAGTCCTTGTCTTAGGCGCCAAGTCTTGTGGAAACCTCCTTGTATGCGGCATGGGCTGTCCGAAGTGGCCCATGATGAACCACCATGGTGGTCCTCGGCCCGATCCAGCTGGTCGGGAGACGACGTGGTGAGTACCCCCTAGTCCATGACACCGTCGTGGTTCCGGCGACCTTCGACGGAGAGGAGGGCGTCAGCGTCCTCGGAGCAGAAGCAACGGAGGCCGGTGGCGGGGTCAGAGATGAGGACGAACTCATTGCTGGGGTTGGAGAGGTGGTGCTGGAGGATGGAGGAGGCAGCGGCAAGGGGGTTGGGAGGCAGCGGCAAGAGGGTGGTGGCGGCGCTCGGCGCATAAGGATGAGAGCGTGGCGGCGTCGATCTGGATCGGGGAGACGGCGGCGGCGCGAGGAGGCGCAGATCCAGCTCGTCGACAGCGCGGATCCAGAAGGCCCACTATGGCCATGGCGGGGGACATGACCCACTTGAGGACAGGGAGGCGTGGGGATTCAGGCTCCACGCCGTCGACGGCCATGGTGCGGGGGCGGGGGCGGCGGCTAGGGTTTGGCGAGCGGGTGTGGGTGCGGGAGAGAAGGGTTGGAACGGTGGGGAGTGGGGGCGTGGGGGCTACGTGGGTGAGAGAGTGAGGGGATGAGGTCCGCCATTGAATCCGGGAGCATCCGACGGTGTCTGATGCATGATCCGCGTGATATGCTTATGGACCAATCAGAACGCAACAAACAATTTGAAGACCTTATGACCATCTAAATAGGTCACGAAAAAATCATTTTCCATTTTTTAGTGCTCAAAATGAGTTTTTTTGTAAAAGACCTACCAAATATTTGTTCAAATGATATCATATTCTGCAAAAGTTTACATCTTGGATTGGTAAACAGTATCGACAAAGGGATTTTTATTTTGTTTGCACAAAAAATCAATTTTCCATTTTTTGAGTGCCCGAAATAAGTTTTTTTGTGAAGGACCTACCATATATTTGTTGCAAAATTGGATCAAATCAATTTTCTAAAATACCAGGCCATATTTAATGCACAATTAACTGAATGGTTGGGTGTATAAAGATTTGATCCACCTTTGGTGAAAAATATAAATTCCCACCGATTCATTAGTAAGCGGGTCAAATTTGAACTGCAGCTGCCTCATAGTTTGCTTTTTATTTTTTCCAAAAATCATTTATAGGTACATAAGTATCTATTTAATCATAGAAACACCAAAAGTTTTCCAGGATTCAACCACTAGCTAAGAACGGTCATGCCTGTTGTTTTGACCGCATTTTGAAACAGGCATAAAAAATTCAAAAAAATTTGGAAAACCTTCGCATTGTGTCATTATATGTGACCAAGTTAACAGGAAAAATAATAAACTTATAATACGGCAATTGTTTTTAAAAAGTGTTCCAACAAATGAGCTATCATGTGTGAAGATTCATGGCTTTCAAGCCAAATGATAAATCTTATGGCCACATTCATGGCATAGTTTGTTCAAATGATCTCATATTGTGCACAAGGGTGCATATTGGAATGACAAACAATGTTGCCTAAGGGAGTTTTCATTTTCTTTGGACGAAAAATCACTTTTCCATTTTTTGAGTGCCCAAAATGAGTTTTTTTGTGAAGGACCTATCATATATTTCTTGCAAAATTGGACCATATCATTTTTATAAAAAACTAGGCCATATTTAATGCACAATTGACCAAATGGTTGGGTGTCAAAAGATTTGATCCACCTCAGGTGAAAAAGAGAAATCTTCATCGATTCAGTAGGAAGCGTGTCAAATTTGAACCGCAGCTGCCTCATAGTTTGCTCTTAATTTTTTCCAAAAATCATTTCTAGGTACAAAGGTATCTATTTAATCAGAGAAACACCAAACAAATTCCAAGATTCAATCACTAGCTAGGAACGGTCATTCCCGCCGTTTTGACCGCATTTTGAAACGGGCATAAAAAATTAAAAAAAAACAAAAAATTGGAAAACCTTCGCATTGTGTCATTATATATGACCAAGTTACCATGAAAAATAATAAACTTGTAATACAACAATTCTTTTAAAAAAGTGTTCTCAGAAATAAGCTATCATGTGTGAAGATTCATGGCTTTCAGGCCAAATGATCAACCTTATGGCCACATTCATTGCATAGTTTGTTCAAATGATCTCATATTGTGCACAAGGGTGCATATTGGAATGGCAAACAATGTTGCCCATGGGAGTTTTCATTTTCTTTGGATGAAAAATCAATTTTCCATTTTTCGAGTGCCCAAAATGAGTTTTTTTTGTGAAGGACCTACCATATATTTGTTGCAAATTTGTACCAAATCAATTTTATGAAATACTAGGCTATATTTAATGCACAATTGACAAAATGGTTGGGTTTCAAAAGTTTTGATCCACCTCTGGTGAAAAAGACAAATTTCCGCCGATTGAGTAGGAAGCGGGTCAAATTTGAATTACAGCTACCTTATAGTTTGCTCTTTATTTTATTTTCAAAAATCATTTCTAGTTACATAAGTATCTATTTAAGCAGAAATATATGGTTTTGTGGTGATACATCGAGGTTTGGACGGTGGCCCAGGGCCCCAACTCCAAAGCACGTAAACTCGCATGCCCGCCGCATGGTCACCGCGTGACCTTGGCATTGACATCCGTTCTGGGAGGCCTAGGCATGTCTAGTGGGTTGGGTACTCCCCAGGTAGGTGCTAGGAAGAAAATGACAACATAAGAATCTCACGAGGCGATCGAACTATGCTCAAACATGAATTAGCAGCCAAGTGTTTGATTAGCGGTAAGGGAAATGCACATCACCAATGGATGTGAGTTTGGCTGAGGATGATCATATACTAAGAAGACTTTCTTCAAAAAAATTCAGCTCAAAAGGAGGAGCCTAGGTGGTACTTGCTTTGCAAAGTACCACACTGGACAGAAATATGAAAGTTGAAACTGGGCTCAAAATAAGAATGGATTGAGCTGAAATTTGGTGGAGGATGGTTATTTGGGCATTGTAAAGCACTGTAGAAAATGGATAACATTTGGACATGCCAAAGTGGTACTTCCTTCACAATGCTCTTCTCTGGACAGAAACTTGGGAAAATGAGTGAGAGAAATTGGATAAATGAAATGAGCTCAAATTTGGTGTAGATAAGTTACATAGGTATGGTCATGCCCTGGTAGATTTTTAGATCATTTGGGTAAGCCTAGCTAGTACTTACTTCACAAAGCTTATCTCTAGATAGAAACTCTGGAAATTTTCTGAGGAAGATTTACCAGGAAAATGGAGCTGAGTATTATCATGTGGCAATGATTTGGGTATGGAAGAGTGCCCAAAAAGTTTGAGGGTAATAGGAGGGGTCTAGATACCACTTGCTTTGCAATGTGCCAATCTGGCCATAAAATAGAAATTGAACCTGGGCTCACATAGATGATTTGACTGAGCTGCAATTGGAGGAGGGTGATAATTTGGGCATATGAAGGAACTGTATAAATTTCATGTCATTTGGATATATAAAAATGGTACTTCCTTCACAATGCTTCTAGGTGGACAAAAACTTTGGAAATTTGCCGAGGAAGATTTACTGGGAAAATGGAGCTGAATTTTTTCATGAGGCAATGATTTGGATAGGAAAGAGTGCCCAAAATTTTTGAGGGCAATCAAGAATATATAAATAGCACTTCCTTCACAAAGTGTTGTTATGAACATAATAGGAAATGAATATTGTTGAATTATTTTTGAACTAGGCAAGGAAGGATTTCTACATATTTGACGAAGATATGACCCAAAGAATTTATGAGATTTTTTGGGGAATTTTGGGAATGACAGAAATATAGGTTGCTTTACAACCTAGGGCAAAAATTGACACATTGACATGACACATAGGCAAAACTGATGAGGTGGCGCCTAGTCATAGCAATCCACCACAATTTACAAGGTATGACCATCTATATTGGTCGTGATAAGATAGAAATAAGGCAGCGGACTAGTGCTGTCTGCTTTATGACCATTTCGTGTAAGGAAATTACGACCTTTCTGACCAAAATGGTCGATATAGTTTAGGGTTCGGAGCCCCCCAAACAGCTTTTGACCAATTGGTCTCAAATGGTCGTAGATTTATGACCAATTCTTCCAGGGTCATTGACAAAAGGTCACAAGTTGACATATTTCTTGTAGTGTCTGTCGGTGTTGCATTCGCTGGTGGCAATGTCGATGTCTGCTGCATCATCATCGGTGTTGTGATGCAGCATCATCGGGGCCGTAGAGGTGATGCGATGGAGGACAGACAAGGTCGAGAGGGGTCCTCATGGATGTGTGGCGAGAGGAGGAAGACGAGTTGCGAAGCCTATGATCGAAAGGCCCCGTGCGCTTAATCGGATGGCTCCCGAGGAGGAGGATTTTTTTGCAAACATCATCCATACTCGGTATGAGGAGAGCTCGGTAAGCAGGCAAAGAGTTTGTAGCAGCAACCAAAAAATAAAATAAAAGAAAAGATGGTCCGGGCCAAATCCTACGTGGCACATTGACCCGGGCACGCCTGGGCATCCCATATCCTTCCCATATATAGGAGGGGTACGAGGGTTTGCAGAATGCCCGGACATATGACGACGAAGTGGGGGGGGGGTTAGGTTGGGTGACTTTTTTTCTTCTATTTTCTGTTTGGGCAGTGATCGGGATGTCCACTGATACGTCTCCAATGTATCTATAATTTTTGATGTATTCATGCCATGTTTATAATATTTTTACATGATTTTGGTATGATTTGGTTAGAACTAACCCGGACTGACACTGTTTTCAGTAGAACTACCGTGGTGTTGTTTTTGTGCAGAAATAAAAGTTCTCGGAATGCACTGAAAATCAACGGAGATTTTTTCTGGAAAATATAAAAAATACTGGAAGAAAGAGTTACCGGAGGGGAGTCCCATGGGCCCCACGAGGGTGGAGGGCGCGCCCCTGCCTCGTGGACTCCCTGTGGGGCCCCCTGAATTGTTCTCGACGCCAACCTCTCCTATAAATCCCCAAACTTCCAGAACTTAACCTAGATCGGGAGTTCCGCCGCCGCAAGCCTCTGTAGCCACCAAAAACCAATGGGCACCCTGTTTCGGCACCCTGCCGGAGGGGGGAAGCATCACCGGTGGCCATCTTCATCATTCTGGCGCTCTCCATGACGAGGAGGGAGTAGTTCACCCTCGGGGCTAAGGGTATGTACCAGTAGCTATGTGTTTGATCTCTCTCTCTCTCTCTCTCTCTTGTGTTCTTGATATGGCATGATCTTGATGTATCGCAAGCTTTGCTATTATAGTTGGATCTTATGATGTTTCTCCCCCTCTATCTTCTTGTAATGGATTGAGTTTTCCCTTTGAAGTTATCTTATCGGATTGAGTCTTTAAGGATTTGAGAACACTTGATGTATGTCTTGCATGGGATACCCGTGGTGACAATGGGGTATTCTATTGAGCCACTTGATGTATGTTTTGGTGATCAACTTGCGGGTTCCGTGACCTTGGGAATCTATGCATAGGGGTTGGCACACGTTTTCGTCTTGACTCTCCGGTAGAAACTTTGGGGCACTCTTTGAAGTTCTTTGTGTTGGTTGAATAGATGAATCTCATATTGTGTGATGCATATCGTATAATCATACCCGCGGATACTTAGGTGACATTGGAGTATCTAGGTGACATTAGGGTTTTGGTGATGTGTGTCTTAAGGTGTTATTTTACTACGAACTCTAGGGATGTTTGTGACACTTATAGGAATAGCCCAATGGATTGATCGAAAAGAATAATTTTGAGGTGGTTTCGTACCCTACAATAATCTCTTCGTTTGTTCTCCGCTATTAGTGACTTTGGAGTGACTCTTTGTTGCATGTTGAGGGATTGTTATATGATCTAATTATGTTATCATCATTGAGAGAACTTGCACTAGTGAAAGTATGAACCCTAGGCCTTGTTTCGAAGCATTGCAATACCATTTCTGCTCACTTTTATCGCTTGCTACCTTGCTATTTTTATATTTTCAGATTACAAATACCCATATCTACCATCCATATTGCACTTGTATCACCATCTCTTCGCCGAACTAGTGCACCTATACAATTTACCATTGTATTGGGTGTGTTGGGGACACAAGAGACTCTTTGTTATTTGGTTGCAGGGTTGTTTGAGAGAGACCATCTTCATCCTATGCCTCCCACAGATTGATAAACCTTAGGTCATCCACTTGAGGGAAATTTGCTACTGTCCTACAAACCTTTGCACTTGGAGGCCCAACAACGTCTACGAGAAGAAGGTTGTGTATTAGACATCAAGCTCTTTTCTGGCGCCGTTGCCGGGGAGGTTAGTGCTTGAAGGTATATCTTTAGATCTTGCAATCGAATCTTTTTTTTTCTTGTTTTATCACTAGTTTAGTCTATAAAAGAAAGCTACAAAAAAATGGAATTGAAGTTGCCTCATATGCTTCATCTTTTTAATGTCTTACGTGAAAATAAGGCTTCTGATAATTGTGCCAAAGTGTTAGAAGAAGAATGCAATAAAATGTTTGGCATACAATCTTTGAATGATGAGCATGATTGCAATGTTGTTAGTATGAACTCTTTGAATATTCATAGTACTAATGATGATTGCACTAGTAATGATAAAATGTGTCATATAAGCATGTCAATTTTTGTGAAGTGCATAGAGCTTGCAAGCACACACCAAATAGGGAAGATAGATTTTGCAAGAGGCATAAGTATTTAGAAACTAAATGGTTGTAAGAGAGGCTAGATGCTTGTGCTGAAAATTTAAAATTTCTTTGCCATCCTTGTGAACTTTGCAATGAACGTGATCATTTAAATCTCCAATGCAAATTTTTTCATGATCGAATCGTGTCCAAAAATTGTGATTAATTGATTTCCCTTGCGCATCATAGTGAACATAGTTTGCTTGTGGGTTATGAACAAATGAAATGTATAACTAATGATCTTCTAGAATTTGTCCTGGATAAAGTTCTTGATTTTGATCTAGTGGAAATTTATATGTATTGTGGAGTGAATTGCATTGAAAATCCTTATATTGCCAATTACATAAAGACAAGAAAACAAATAGAAGATGAAGAGAATACTAATGAAAGGGAAGAGATTTCCCAATATGCTCCTATTCTTTCTTATGATGAATCAGGTAACGAGGAGGAGCTTTCTATTCAACCAATCTCATTAATAAGGAGCTCCAAAAAGAGGATTAAACCCACACATGATGCGAAGAAGAAAAAGAAAAGACGTAGAAGCAAAGGTAAAAAGGTATCCATCCCAAATGATGTTGCTCCTATTACTCATTGTGATGATGATAATTGCTATACTATTGGTGCTATCCATACTATTAATGATGAGAGTGATTATGCTTATGATATTAAAAGGCCCAAGCTTGGGGATGCTATGTTTGATAAGAATGGCATGTTTGAGAATTTATTTGCTGCAATTAATGTTTGTCCCAAGCTTGGGGATGCTATGCTTAATGAAGTTGATATTTTTAGTCTCCCAAGTTTTGATGAGCAAATTTATTATGATGATAGCATGCCCCCTATTTATGATGATTATATTGATGAAAGTGGGTTTGGAAGAGTGTCAACTTTAGGAAGTAATGATCCCACTATTCTGGAGGATGTTGAATATTATTGTCATAATTACAAAAGTGGATTTGGAGAGGTCATGACTTTATTTAGTAATGATTCCACTATCTTGGAAGAGGTTTCAATGATTATGATGAGAACAAAGTTGCTACTTATGATGATTATTGTGATGATACTTATGTTATAAAAAGTAGTGATGATTATATTTACAAAACTTGTCATGATTATGATTACCCTTTTTCTGAACATTATTCTTTTAATGTGGAAACAATTTATAGTATTCGAGTTTTTTATGATATTCCCACTATTCCGAATGAGAAGAAATTTGCTTATGTGGAGAGTAATAAAATTTCTATGCTTGTAGATCATGTAAAGAATGATTTTATGTGATACTTATATTGTTTAATTCATTCATGATGCTACTGAAACTTATTATGAGGGAGGAATATATGCTTGTAGGAATTGCAATAATATCAAGTTTCCTCTCTATGTGTTGAAAATCTTGAAGATTTGCTTGTTTTACCTTCCTATGCTAGTTGTTTCTTGTTCCCATAAGTTGTTTGCTCACAAAATCCCTATGCATAGGAAGTGGGTTAGACTAAAATGTTCTAGCCATATTCTTCATGATGCTCTCTTTGTGTTTCAATTCTTATCTTTTATGTGAACATCATTGAAATCATCATGCCTAGCTAAAAAGGCATTAAAGAAAAGCGCTTGTTGGGAGACAACCCAATATTTACCCTTACTGTTTTTGTGTGTTCCCATGATTAAGATACTGTAGTAATCATGTTTTATAGTTTTTGTTTCAATAAAGTGCAAAGTAAGACCTTTAGGATAGCTTACGGTGATAGTTGTGTTGATCCTGCTGAAAATCAGAAACTTCTGCGCTCAGTAAATTAGTTTTGGTAATTCACAGAAATGTGCTTTTGATCGGATTCCTTTTTCTATGAATTGCTACACAAATTGCTCAGGTTTTCCTAATTTGGATGGATTTTTTGAAGTTACAGAATTATTCGAGAGTTACAGATTACTACAGACGGTTCTGTTTTTGACAGATTCTGTTTTCTATGTGTTGTTGCATATTTTGATGAATCTATGAGTAGTATCGGAGGGTATGAACCATAGAGAAGTTGGAATACACTAGATATTACACCAATATGAATTTAGAATGAGTTCACAACAGTACCTAAGTGGTGATTTATTTTCTTATACTAACGGAGCTTACGAGTTTTCTGTTAAGTTTTGTGTTGTGAAGTTTTCAAGTTTTGGGTAAAGATTCGATGCACTATGGAATAAGGAGTGGCAAGAGCCTAAGCTTGGGGATGCCCAAGGCACCCCAAGGTAATATTCAAGGACAACCAAGAGCCTAAGCTTGGGGATGCCCCAGATGGCATCCCCTCTTTCGTCTTCGTTCATCGGTAACCTTACTTGGAGCTATATTTTTATTCACCACATGATATGTGTTTTGCTTGGAGCGTCATTTTATTTTATTTTGTTTTGCTTGCTGTTTGAATAAAATCCCAAGATCTGAAATTCTCAAATGTTAGAGAGTCTTCACATAGTTACATATTCGACTACTCATTGATCTTCACTTATATCTTTTGGAGTAGTTTGTCATTTGCTCTAGTGCTTCACTTATATCTTTTTAGAGCAAGACGGTGGTTTTATTTTGATGAAATAGATGAACTCTCATGCTTCAATTATATTATATTGAGATTCTTAAACAACATGGTAATTTTCTTGGGTTATAAAACTAGTCCTAATATGTTGGGTATCCAAGAGGGATATAATAAAAACTTTCATATAAAGTGCATTGAATACTATGAGAAGTTTGATTCCTTATGAGTGTTTTGAGATATGAAGATGGTGATATTAGAGTCATGCTAGTTGAGTAGTTGTGAATTTGAGAGATACTTGTGTTAAAGTTTGTGATTCCCGTAGCATGCACGTATGGTGAACCGTTATGTGATGAATACAGAGCATGATTTATTTTTTTATTGTCTTCCTTATGAGTGGCGGTCGGGGACGAGCGATGGGTCTTTTCCTACCAATCTATCCCCCTAGGAGCATGTGCGTAGTACTTCGTTTTGATAACTAATAGATTTTTGCAATAAGTATGTGAGTTCTTTATGACTAATGTTGAGTCCATGGATTATACGCACTCTCACCCTTCCACCATTGCTTGCCTCTCTTGTGCCGCGCAACTTTCGCCGGTACCATACATGTACCATATACCTTCCTCAAAACATCCACCATACCTACCTATTATGGCATTTCCATAGCCATTCCGAGATATATTGCCATGCAACTTTCCACCGTTCCATTTATTATGACACGCTTCATCATTGTCATATTGCTTTGCATGATCATGTAGTTGACATCGTATTTGTGGCAAAGCCACCTTCATAATTATTTCATACATGTCACTCTTGATTCATTGCACATCCCGGTACACCACCGGAGGCATTCATATAGAGTCATATTTTGTTCTAAGTATCGAGTTGTAATTCTTGAGTTGTAAGTAAATAAAAGTGTGATGGTCATCATTATTAGGGCATTGTCCCATGTGAGGAAAGGATGATGGAGACTATGATTCCCCCACAAGTCGGGATGAGACTTCGGACGAAAAAAATAAAAAAATAAGAGAAAAAAGAGGCCATAAAAAAGAGAAGGCAAAAAAAAGAGAGAAAAAGAGAGAAGGGGCAATGCTACTATCCTTTTACCACACTTGTGCTTCAAAGTAGCACCATGATCTTCATGATAGAGAGTCTCCTATGTTGTCACTTTCATATACAAGTGGGAATCTTTCATTATAGAACTTGGCTTGTATTTTCCAATGATGGGCTTCCTCAAAATGCCCTAGGTCTTCGTGAGCAAGCGAGTTGGATGCACACCCACTTGGTTTCTTTTTGAGCTTTCAGACACTTATAGCTCTAGTGCATCCATTGCATGGCAATCCCTACTCACTCACATTGATATCTATTGATGGGCATCTTCATAGCCCGTTGATATGCCTAGTTTATGTGAGACTATCTTCTTCTTTTTGTCTTCTCCACAACCACCATTCTATTCCACCTATAGTGCTATATCCATGACTCACGCTCATGTTTTGCGTGGAAGTTGAAAAAGTTTGAGAACATCAAAAGTATGAAACAATTGCTTGGATTGTCATCAGGGTTGTGCATGATTTAAATATTTTGTGTGATGAAAATAGAGCATAGCCAGACTATATGATTTCGTAGGGATAGCTTTCTTTGGCCATGTTATTTTGAGAAGACATGATTGCTTTATTAGTATGCTTGAAGTATTATTGTTTTTATGTCAATATTAAACTTTTGTTTTGAATCTTATGGATCTGAATATTTTTGCCACAATAAAGAAGAATACATTGATAAATATGTTAGGTAGCATTCCACATCAAAAATTCTGTTTTTACCATTTACCTACTCGAGGACGAGCAGGAATTAAGCTTGGGGATGCTTGATACGTCTCCAACGTATCTATAATTTTTTATGTATTCATGCCATGTTTATAATATTTTTACATGATTTTGGTATGATTTGGTTAGAACTAACCCGGACTGACGCTATTTTCAGCAGAACTACCGTGGTGTTGTTTTTGTGCAGAAATAAAAGTTCTCGGAATGCGCTGAAAATCAACGGAAATTTTTTCTGGAAAATATAAAAAATACTGGCATGAAGAGTTACCGGAGGGGAGTCCCGTGGGCCCCATAAGGGTGGAGGGCACGCCCCCTACCTCGTGGACTCCCTGTGGGCCCCCTGACTTGTTCTGATGCCAACCTCTCCTATAAATCCCCAAACTTTCAGAACTTAACCTAGATCGGGAGTTCCACCACCGCAAGCCTCTGTAGCCACCGAAAACCAATCGGGACCCTGTTCCATCATCCTGCCGGAGGGGGAATCATCACCGGTGGCCATCTTCATCATCCCGGCGCTCTCCATGACGAGGAGGGAGTAGTTCACCCTCGGGGCTGAGGGTATGTACTAGTAGCTATGTGTTTGATCTCTCTCTCTCTCTCGTGTTCTTGATATGGCACGATCTTGATGTACCGCGAGCTTTGCTATTATAGTTGGATCTTATGATCTTTCTCCCCCTCTATCTTCTTGTAATGGATTGAGTTTTCCCTTTGAAGTTATCTTATCGGATTGAGTCTTTAAGGATTTGAGAACACTTGATGTATGTCTTGTGTGGGATACCCGTGGTGACAATAGGGTATTCTATTGATCCACTTGATGTATGTTTTGGTGATCAACTTGCGGGTTCCGTGACCTTGGGAATCTATGCATAGGGGTTGGCACACGTTTTCGTCTTGACTCTCCGGTAGAAACTTTGGGGCACTCTTTGAAGTTCTTTGTGTTGGTTGAATAGATGAATCTGAGATTGTGTGATGCATATCGTATAATCATACCCGCGGATACTTGAGGTGACATTGGAGTATCTAGGTGACATTAGGGTTTTGGTTGATGTGTGTCTTAAGGTGTTATTTTACTACGAACTCTAGAGCTGTTTGTGACACTTATAGGAATAGCCCAATGGATTGATCGCAAAGAATAACTTTGAGGTGGTTTCGTACCCTACAATAATCTCTTCGTTTGTTCTTCGCTATTAGTGACTTTGGAGTGACTCTTTGTTGCATGTTGAGGGATTGTTATATGATCTAATTATGTTATGATTGTTGAGAGAACTTGCACTAGTGAAAGTATGAACCCTAGGCCTTGTTTCGAAGCATTGCAATACCGTTTCTGCTCACTTTTATCGCTTTCTACCTTGCTGTTTTTATATTTTCAGATTACAAATACCCATATCTACCATCCATATTGCACTTGTATCACCATCTCTTCGCCGAACTAGTGCACCTATACAATTTACCATTGTATTGGGTGTGTTGGGGACACAAGAGACTCTTTGTTATTTGGGTGCAGGGTTGTTTGAGAGAGACCATCTTCATCCTACGCCTCCCACGGATTGATAAACCTTAGGTCATCCACTTGAGGGAAATTTGCTACTGTCCTACAAACCTCTGCACTTGGAGGCCCAACAACGTCTATGAGAAGAAGGTTGTGTAGTAGACATCATCCACCTAGACCTTTTGGGGACTCAGTACAATATTCATAAGGGACCTGTATCTAAATATTCTGTTCTAACATTCCTATTTTGGTTGGAAGTTTCTCAAATGAAAGAGCACAACCCTTTCCACTTCTCTACATACTGGCATTCAGAGCTAGGAGGAGAGAAGAGAAGTCAATCGGAAGAATCGTTAAAGCCTGGAGCTCAAACATTGCGTTCTACACTTTACTTTTGTTTTGTATCTTTGAAACAGGAGTGAAAAGAAATCAGCTCATCCACCGCTAACTGAACAGGGCGAAACTAGCTCTTCTTTGGTTTCCCTGGGTCCAAGTTGGGGCAAAACCTGCTCTTTTCCCACAAAAAGTCTATCGTACTAGGTGGCACAACACGCGACATAGGTAGTAAAGTAGCGATTTTGGGCCCAATTCATACTTCTTTTTTGATTGGAACTCTTATCCTAGCTCAGCCTACTCGCGAGATGTTAGCCTTCAGCCTGATTACATAAAGCATAGCACTTCTGATCGATCTAGTTTCAAGTTCGATCAGACACAAAATCAGGTATAGCCACCGGCCTAGATAGAACGGGCGGGGGAAGGCCGAGAGTGCCTGCCCTTTCTGTCAAGTAGGCTACTTTTTCCGGAATGCAGTCTAGAATAGGCGTTCCTGTGTATCCGAAGGAGCAACCCCTTTTTTCACTTTAAATTGGTCAAAATACGCAAAATTTCCGACTTTTCGCGGAGGCTCACATTAGCTGCTGTCATTTTCCTCTTCTGAATTAAGCGAGTGAAAAACAAGGGGATTAGAAGAACAAACAATAAGAATGAGGGATTGAAGGGCGCCTTACCGCACCGCACGCGCACGCGCTCAAGTGCTTGTGTAAGTTATTTTTTACTCGAAAGCCGGTTGCTTTTTTTACGATCAAGGAATTTCTCTACCTTAGGACAGCTAGAGTTACTGCCGCCGTTTACCGGGGCTTCCATTCGAAGCTTTTCAAACTGATTTCATAATTTCTTGAGGCCAAGTAGTGGTGTCTTTCTTTCCATTACGAACGACACGCTTCGCCTGCTCCCTCCCGTACCACCTTGGGGTCAGATGAGCTTTTGGGGAGCAACAGTAATTACAAGCTCAGCTAGCGCCATACCAGTAGTAGGAGATATCATAGTGACTTGGCTGCAGCTTACGATTTTGACAGGATCTCAGAACATTCTTTATTTGCTTTTTCAACAACGAAATGGAGGGTAATGATGTGTTCAAGCCCAGAAGATTTGTGTTGGTTTGATGATATACTTCTTGACAGTAAAACAGTGAAGGAGCATCAACAGCACTTGCAGCTAACACTTTTTCTGCGGAATCAACTACATGCTAAGATGAGCATGTGTGAGTTTTGACTTTCAAAGGCGGAATATTAGGGGTAAAATGGAAAATAAGGCATAATGAGTGGTACGCAATGCTGGTACCACCATATTTTTTCCTCACTCTGTGTAGCCACACTCGTTTGCCCATTTCTACTTATTATTTATGTTAAATAGTATCCGTTGGTTATAGAAGCACTAGCGTTCAGGGATTGAAAAATCCATAATGGAGAATTCCAGAATGCCTGCCGACGTTCAGATAAGTCTAATCAGACTGAAATTGATGTCGAAGACACGATCATTCACATCAATTGAAGCAGGCATAAATGGCGCGGAAGCTACCGTTTAACGAATGCAATGCAAGCAAGGTAGCTTGCTTACTCTCCATCTAGCGTGTGATACGTCTCCAACGTATCTACTTTTCCTAACGCTTTTCCTCTTGTTTTGGACTCTAATTTGCAAGATTTGAATGAAACTAACCCCAGACTGACACTGTTTTCAGCAGAACTACCATGGTGTTGTTTTTGTGCAGAAATAGAAGTTCTCGGAATGGAACAAAACTTTGCGAGGATTTTTATATCAATAAAGAGAATTTCTGGAGCCAAGACCCACCAGAGGGGGGCACCTGGGTGGGCACAACCCACCAGGGCGCACCCCCCTCCTGGCGCGCCTAGGTGGGTTGTCCCCACCTCGTGGTCCCGCCGATCCTGAAACCTACGCTATAAAATCCTATTTTTCTAAAAAAATCCGAGAGAAAGAATTATCGCGTTCCACGAGACGGAGCCAGCGTCACATCCTGTTCTTCATCGGGAGGCCCGATCTGGAGTCCATTTGGGGCTCCAGAGAGGGGGATCTTCATTCTTCGTCATCACCAACCCTTCTCCATCGGCAATTCCATGATGCTCCCTACCGGGAGTGAGTAATTCCTTCATAGGCTCGCTGGTCGGTGAGGAGTTGGATGAGATTCATCATGTAATCAAGTTAGTTTTGTTAAGGCTTGATCCCTAGTATCCACTATGTTCTGAGATTGATGTTGCTATGACTTTGCTATGCTTAATGCTTGTCATTTTGGGACCCGGGTGCCATGAATTCAGATCTGAACCATTTATGTTATCACCATTATATCCATGTTCTAGATCCGATCTTGCAAGTTATAGTCACCTACTACGTGTTATGATTCGGCAACCCCGGTGTCGGATCACGGGTTCCGGCAAAACCCTCAAGGTTCGAACACTGGGGTGCGCGCGAAGATTTCCTCCCTACCGATCCATGCCCTAGCTCGCTAAGATCTCGCGGACAAACTCGACGGACTCACAACACAAAAGACACAAGATTTATACTGGTTCGGGCCACCGTTGTGGTGTAATACCCTACTCCAGTGTGGTGGTCGTGGATTGCCTCTGGGGCTGATGATGAACAGTACAAAGGGAAGAACAGCCTCTGGAGGTTGAGGTGTTCTTGTGCTTGGCCAACTTGTGTGGGTGAGGACTTGGTTCCCTCCAGACGAGATGCCTCCTACTGTGGTGGCTAGCTCTACTTATATAGGCCCTGGTCCTCTCCCCAAATATTGAGCGGGAAGGGAGCCAACAACGGCCAATTTGAAAGGGGACATCTAGTACAGCTTATCCTAACAAAAGTGGTCTTCGCCGGCAAAAGGCTCTGGTGGTGACGCCGCATTGGGCTCCATGGTGACCTCCGTCTTGCCGTCCCGCTGGTCTTGGTCTCGTTGCACCAATATGGAAACCTTTGCTTGATGCCTCGGTATTCCGCGCCTGCGCTTGCCTCCTTAGCACCAAAGAGGAAACAAGGACACTGCATGCGCTGGCGCTAGCCTGGCGCCCGCCTGATCTTGATCGTCATGGCTCACATCACGAGAGCCTCGTGAAGTTTGCCCTGCCTTGATTTCTCCGCTCCTCGCGAGGCAGCCTGGTGAGGCCGCTCCTGAGGAGGTCTTGCGTCGTCGGCCTCGCGAGGATTGGCCCCTCGCGAGGGTCTTGAATGCCTTGTTGATGAAGATGGGCCGTACAGGCCCGCTAGCTCAGCCACGCCGCGGGCCGCAGGCAGGCAAGTCTGGGGACCCCCGTTCCCAGAACGTCGACAGTAGCCCCCAGGCCCAAGGCGCGCTCGGGCTTGGCTTCGAGGCGAAGCCAAAGGTCAAGTGCGGAGCGCCGCGGGCCCCAAAAGCCTGCGGCCTTGGTCAATGCATGGCGGTTGATTGGACGTGGGCGTCTCCGCTTCCCCACGCTGCCTCGGCAACTGCCCGACTTGACAAGTCCCTGCGACATGCAAGGAAAACCATCATTACCTGTGATCGTGGGAGGCGCCGGTTGGCCTTCTTCCGCTATAAATGGGGAGGGGGGCAGAGCCCCCGTCGCCCATCTCTTCGCAGTTCGCCTGCTTCCTCCTCCTTGCTCCTCTGTTAGCAGCAATGGCGCCGTCGAGGAGGTTCTCCGCTGCGGAGAAGGGCAAGGCCCCTCGGGAGGGGCCCGGCTCCCCGGCGCCCAAGCATGGACGTGGCCATCCCCGCAAGCACGCCGCGACCCCCGCCGTGGCCCCCGGCCACCGGGGTGGCGCCGCTGCGCGTGGCAGGAGTCGCTCCGGTCGCGGCAGCCCCGTCGACGAAAGGAGACGCGCCGTGGTTGTGCACCCTCCACTTCAAGTTTGACGGTGACGCGACCCTCTACGTGAGGGTGTTCGGGGAAGGCGGTCGCCGCGCCGGATGCTGCCCCGAGGTGAACGACGACGAGGAGGTGCTCGGCCTTGGCGATGGTCGGGACGAGGAGGAGGGCGAACCCGCCGGCCGCGCCTCGTCCGGCTACGGTGGCTCCTCTCTCGGCGACAGTTCCAGCAGTGGCGGCTACGACCAGCCGCCGTGCCTGCTTCGAAGGTGGTAGAGGGTCGTCTCGTTGCCGCGCATCTGTGAACCGCGAGGAGGGGTCTGACTAAGCCCGGGACGTCGCCAAGGGCCCGCCCCCATGGACTGCTGCAGGGCGAGCGCCGCTCTTGTTTTGTCCCTCTTTTCCTTCCTGCATCAAAATGAAACCAGTATGGGCCCGAAGGGGCGTGTATCGAACCATGACTTCTTAATCATTATGCTGCGCTTGCTGTTTCTGTGCTATGTTGTTATTTTGTGCAGAGATAACTTAGCTTGGTGCGTGGGCGGCCTCGTCTTTACGAGGCGTTTGTTTCCTCGTGTCCGTCTTGACCTAGTGGTCTGTGATTGCTCAGGAACTGAAAAAAATGCGTTAGGAAGCTTGCTAGGAGATTTTTCGCTCACCCAAGCCTTGACCCGGCGCTTCATATCGCGGTACCCGAGGGGCACGGATTAGGGGAGATGCGCCAGCTTGCGGGCTCGAACGAGGGTGGCTTGCGAGAAGGCAGATACAAGGAAAAACGCTCGCGAGGGCACCTGCCTAGCCCCCCTCGCGAGGCATGCGGGAAAGAGAACACAAACAAACCAGAGTCGGAAAAGGCAGCAAAAGGCGAAGGAACCAAATCAGCAAGGAACACCAGAAGCAAACTTTGATTAAGAGAAGGCGAGCCAACTACAGAAAGCAAATGAAAAGCCGCGTCCGGCACCTAATCTAGTCTTCAAGTCTTCTCACCAGCACAGAGCTAAGTGTTGCCGCTAGGAGTGGGAGGGAGCCCCCCCGGCCCGAGGGCGGCACTCCTGAGACTCCGGGGTGTGTACATCCCCACTCATTATTACGTGAGAGTGTCACGGGCGGCGATTCTTCACAAGCACCGGGCCTTCTTCACAGGCACTGGGCCTTTCTTCACAGGCGCTGAGCCTTTCTTCACAGGCGCTGGGCCTTGCTTCATGGGTAGAACTTCCGGAGGTGTTGGATGTTCCCGGCGTTCTGGATGGGTACCCCGTCCTGCATCTCCAGGCGCGCGGCACCAGGCCTGGAGACATGGACGACCCTGAACGGGCCCTCCCACATAGGTGAGAGCTTGTGCAGCCCTTCCCTGGAGAGGACCCGCCTCAGGACGAGGTCGCCCGCCTCGAGCGTCCTGGAGCGGATGTTGCGGCAGTGATATCGCCGCAGCGCCTACTGGTACCTTGCCATCCTCAGTGCAGCTTGGCGACGCCGTTCCTCCCCCAGCACGAGGTCCATCCCCCGCGTGGCGTCCTGCTGCGTTTCATCAAACACCGGGACCTGTGCGGAGCGATGCTTGACCTCGTGAGGAAGGACCGCTTCGGCTCCGTAGACAAGGAAGAATGGGGTCTCGCCCGTTGGCTTGGTGGCGGTGGTGCGGATGGACCACATCACGGACTGGAGCTCGTCGTGCCAGCCCCTGCCGCAGGCCTCGAGCTTCTTCTTGAAGGTCCTGGTCTTGAGGCCCTTCAGGACCTCTGCGTTGGCGCGTTCGGCCTGACCATTGCTCCTGGGGTGTGCCACCGAAGCGTAGCAAATCTGCGTTCCAAGGTTAGCACAGTAGGTTTTGAAGAGGTTACTAGTGAATTGTGAGCCATTATCTGTGATGATGCGGTTGGGAACCCCGAAGCGGCTCACGAGGCCCTTGATGAACTTGACAGCAGAGCCAGCTGGGATGGTGCGGACGGCTTCCACTTCCGCCCACTTGGTGAACTTGTCGATGGCGACGTAGAGGTAGCGGTAGCCCCCAGGCGCTCGAGGGAATGGGCCCAAGATGTCCAGCCCCCAAACCGCGAATGGCCACGTGAGTGGGATGGTCTGGAGGCCTTGAGCCGGCTAATGGATCTGCTTGGCGTGGGACTGGTAGGCTTCGCAGGACTTCACCAGCTCGGCCGCGTTGTTGAGCGTTGTGGGCCAGTAGAATCCGCTGCGGAATACCTTGCCGATGAGGGTCCGTGATGACGAATGGTGCCCGCAGTCCCCGCCGTGTATATCAATTAGCAACTCCTTCCCCTGGTCTCTGGAAATGCAACGCAGAGAAACATCATTTGGCCGCTTCTTGTACAACTCACCGTCCTGGATGCAGTATGCCGTGGCTCGCCGGGCCACGCGCTCTACGTCCTCCTCCTTCTCCAGCAGCGCCCCTTGCATCAGATATTCCTTGAATTCCTTGGTCCAGCATCCCTCCTGGGGCTCGAGCGCCAACAACAGGGAAGCTCCTGAGGTCGGGCCACAGGCTGGGGCTCCTGTGGCAGGCGGCTGTGGGAGCTCCTCCCGAGGCTGAGCTGTGCTTGAAAGTGGTGGCGTTGCTGACGACTTGAAGAGCCGCTCCTCGAAGACGCCGGGCTCTTGGGGCTGCTGCTTGGACGCCCTCCTGGCGATGTCGTCGGCTTCCTTGTTGGTGCCACGGGGCACATGCTGCAACTCCAGGCCCAGGAACTGCTTTTCCATCTTACGCACTTCCGCGAGGTATGCCTCCATGTGCTCGTCCTTTGGCTCGTACACTTTGTTGGAGAAATTGACAAGGAGCTGTGAGTCGCCCCTAACGGTGAGGCGCTTCACCCCCAGAGCTGCGGCGGCCTTCAAGCCGGCTATGAGGCCTTCATATTCTGCGATGTTGTTGGAGACCTTCTCGCCCTGCTGAAAGCAGAGCTGCACAACGTAGTAGAGCTTGTCCTGAGTGGGCGAGATGAGTACCGCTCCAGCCCCCGCGCCCTGATGCGCGAAGGCGCCATCGAAATACATGACCCAACCGTCTGGCGCCTCGCTCCCTGGAGAGGTGGACCGGTCTTCGCCTACTTCAAGTGTCGGGGCGTCCGTCCATTCTGCCACAAAATCAGCGAGCGCGGCTCCCTTGATGACCCTGGTAGTGCTGAACTCCAACTAGAATGCTTGCAGCTCGATGTTCCACTCAGCGACCCCTCCAGCAGAGTTGGGGCTCCTGAGCACCCTCTCCAATGGGTAGGCTGAGACGACCTTGATGGGGTGGCCCTGGAAGTAGTGCAGCAGCTTGCGCGAGGCCACCAAGAGCGCGAGCAGGAGCTTCTGAGGCATGGGATATCGCGCCCTCGCGTCCCGCAACACTGTGCTAACAAAATACACCGGGTGATCGACGAGGGCTGGCGCGCTGTTGAGGTTCGTGTCTTGCAGAAGTTGGGATGTCTCCTGAGGCGGTGGGACTCCCGACGCCTGATCGCTTGCGGGAATCTCGGTGACGTCGTCCTGCCGAGCTTGGTCTTCTGTTGACGCTGCTAAGGCTCTCGCGGCGCCTTCCTGATCTTGCGTCATTTCGGCTGTAGCTTGGCGCAGCGTGCCCTTGGCTTGGTGCTCCTCCCGAACCGCCACCAACGCTCGCTGGCGGAGTACGGGGTAGCGGCAAGGTAGAGTACTAGGGGCTCGAGAGGTCGTGGCGCCACCATCACCGGAGGGCTGGGCAGGTATTTCTTGAGGTCTTGAAAAGCCTGGTTGGCCTCCTGGGTCCAATCGAATGGACCCTTCTTCTTCATTAGCTTGAAGAAGGGTAGGGCGCGCTCTCCTAGCTTGGAGATGAAGCGTCCCAACACAGTTACCCGACCAGCCAGCTTCTACATTTCCTTAAGGGTCTGCGGTGGGCTCATGTCCTCAATGGCCTTGATCTTCTCTGGGTTCGCCTCGATCCCTCTGTGGGACACGAGGAAGCCCAACAGCTTGCTGGAAGGGACACCGAACACGCACTTCTCCAGGTTAAGCCGCAAGTTCACCTGGCGTAGGCTCGCGAAGGTCTCCTCCAGGTCTTGAATCAAGGTCCTTGCCTCCCGAGACTTCACCACAATGTCGTCGACGTAGGCCTCCGTGTTTCTCCCGAGCTGCCGCCCCAAGGCGATGTGCATCAGCCGCTGAAAGGTTGCGCCCGCGTTGCGCAGTCCGAAGGGCATGCAGGTGTAGCAGTACACCCCACACAGGGTCAGGAAGGCTGTCTTCTCTACATCTTCTACCGCCATCTTGATATGGTGATACCCTGAGAACGCATCCAGGAAGCACAGCAGGTCGCACTCGGCGGTGGAGTCGACGATTTGATCGATGCGTGGGAGCGGGAACGGATCTTGGGGGCAGGCCTTGTTGAGCTTGGTGAAGTCGACGCACATTCGCTCCTTCTCGCCTTTGTTCGGCACTATGACGGGGTTCGCCAGCCATTCGGGGTACCGAACCTCGCGAATGGCACCCGCCGCCTCCAACTTGCAGGTCTGTTGGATGATGAAGGCCTGCTTCTCCGTGGACTGCCGTCTCGCCCGCTGCTTCACAGGGCGCATATTGGGGCATGCCCTTAAATGATGCTGAATCACCTCTCTCGGGACTCCCACCAGCTGATTGGGCTCCCATGCGAATATATCCTTGTTTGCGCGCAAGAACTTCACCAATGCTTCCTCTTGGCTTGGGTCGAGGCCGGCACCTATGGTAAAGGTGGCTCCTGAGGACCCGTCCTCGTTGACTGGCACCTGCTTGGTTTCCGGCTTGTCTTGTGTGAACAACTATTTCTTCTTGGTTGGTGCGGCTCCCTTGGGCTTGGAGGTGCCCGCGTCGGCAGGCTGCGCCGCCGCAGCGGTCTTGAGGGCGAGCTCGAGTGCCGCCAGGGCCTCCTTGGCGTCCCCCTTGACAGTGAGGACGCCTTTGCTTCCAGGCATCTTCATGAGGTTGTAGGCCGGATGAGTCGCCGCCATGAACTGGGCCAGAGCTGGGTACCCGAGAATGGCATTGTACAGGAGGCCGATGCAGGCGATGTCGAAGTCGACCAGCTCGGTGCGGTAGTTGTCCCACGTGCCGAAGGTGACGGGGAGGCGGATCTGCCCCAGGGAGCGGGCGGCGCCACCACCAACTCCTGAGAAATGCTTGCTAAGGCTGAGCCGCTCGAGCGGCACATGAAGAAGGCGGAAGGCCTCCACGGAAAGCAAGTTGAGGCCGGCGCCGCCGTCGATGAGGGTCTTGGTGACGGCCGCGTTGCAGATGGTGGGCGTGCAGAGCATCGGAAGCATGCCCGAGCCGACGGTGGTGACAGGGTGGTCCTCTGAGCTGAAGGTGAGGTCGGCCTCAGGCGCAGCCCAACCCGGCGGAGCCCCCAAGCGTTTGTAAGCAACACCAATCCGGCGGAGGAACGGCTTGATGTGGCGATCCGAAGGCGGCGCTTGAGAGCCGCCAAGCAGGGCCGCGACCGCGTGGTGCGCCGGTGCCGCGAAGCGCGCAGTGAAGTGGTCGCGGAGTTCCTCCCAGGATGCCACCGTGGATCCAGGGAGGTTGAGCAGCCAGGCGCGTGGCTCGCCGGCGAGGGCCATGGGGAGCCAGTTGGCCATGACCTTGTCGTCGCCCCCGGCCTCGAGGACAGCCTCCTCGTATGCCAGCAGGAAAGCCGATGGGTCCGCCGCGCCGTCGTAGCGCGGCGGCATCTCCGGCTTGAACTTGGGCGGCCATCGCACCCGCCGCAGGGCGGGGGCCAGGGCTCGGAGCCCCCTGGCCCCGTTGTCAGTGCCGGCCATTGGAGACGGTCGCGGGGCGCCTGCCATGAGGGCGAAGCATGGTGGCGGCGGAGCGTAGATTGGCGGAAAGGAGCTACGGCGCACGCCTACCTGGCGCGCCAAATGTCGGATCACAGGTTCCGGCAAAACCCTCAAGGTTCGAACACTGGGGTGCACGCGAAGATTTCCTCCCTACCGATCCATGCCCTAGCTCGCTGAGATCTCGCGGACAAACTCGACGGACTCACAACATAAAAGACACAAGATTTATACTGGTTCGGGCCACCGTTGTGGTGTAATACCCTACTCCAGTGTGGTGGTGGTGGATTGCCTCTGGGGCTGAGGATGAACAGTACAAAGGGAAGAACAACCTCTGGAGGTTGAGGTGTTCTTGTGCTTGGCCAACTTGTGTGGGTGAGGACTTGGTTCCCTCCAGACGAGATGCCTCCTACTGTGGTGGCTAGCTCTACTTATATAGGCCCTGGTCCTCTCCCCAAATATTGAGCGGGAAGGGAGCCAACAACGGCCAATTTGAAAGGGGACATCTAGTACAACTTATCCTGACAAAAGTGGTCTTCGCCTGCAAAAGGCTCTGGTGGTGACACCGCATTGGGCTCCATGGTGACCTCCGTCTTGCCGTCCCGCTGGTCTGGGTCTCGTTGCACTAATATGGAAACCTTTGCTTGATGCCTCGGTATTCCGCGTCTGCGCTTGCCTCCTTAGCACCAAAGGGGAAACAAGGACACTACGCACGCTGGCGCCCGCCTGGCGCCCGCCTGATCTTGATCGTCATGGCTCATGTCACGAGAGCCTCGCGTGGTTTGCACTGCCTTGATTTCTCCGCTCCTCGCGAGGCAGCTTGGTGAGGCCACTCCTGAGGAGGTTGCGTCGTCCGCCTCGCGAGGCTTGGCCCCTCGCGAGGGTCTTGAATGCCTTGTTGATGAAGATGGGACGTACAGGCCCGCTAGCTCAGCCACGCCGCGGGCCGTAGGCAGGCAAGTCTGGGGACCCCCGTTCCCAGAACGCCGACACCCGGAGTGACAATAGTCGGGACCACAACCGGTGATGACCATAGTTTGAGGAGTTCATGTATTCACTATGTGTTAATGCTTTGTTCCGGTTCTCTATTAAAAGGAGGCCTTAATATCCCTTAGTTTCCAATATGGACCCCGCTGCCACGGGAGGGTAGGACAAAAGATTCCTTGCAAGTCCTTTCCATAAGCACGTATGACTATTTACGGAATACATGCCTACATTATATTTATGAACTGGAGCTAGTGCCGTATCGCCCTAAGTTATGACTGTCAAATGATGAATATAATCCAACAAATTACTGATCCAATGCCTACGAATTTATCTTATATTGTTTCTGCTAAGTTACTACTACTATCATCATTGTTGCACTTGCTACAAAATTACTGCTTTCACTGTTACCGTTACCATTGCTGCTGTCACTATTATCAAAACTATCATATTACTTTGCTACTGATTACTTGCTGCAGATAATTAATCTCCAGGTGTGGTTGAATTGACAACTCAGCTGCTAATACTTGCAAATATTCTTTGGCTTCCCTTGTGTCGAATCTATAATTGGGTTTAATACTCTACCCTCGAAAATTGTTGCGATCCCCTATACTTGTGGGTTATCAAGACCCTTTTCTGGCGTCGTTGCCGGGGAGCATAGCTATATTTGTTGAGTCACTTGGGATTATTATGAATTTATCACTATGAAGAATCTGAAGGATGCTAAGACTAAGATTTATCCCTCTAAGACGAGGGGAGGTAAGGAACTGCCATCCAGCTCTGCTTTAGATTCACCTTCTATTATAAGTAAACTTGCAACAGCACCACATGCTATCAATTCTGATATGTCGCAAGTTATTGATGATGCTACTTCTACTATGAATCATACTTATGACGATGCTAGTACCTTGCTTGATAATGATGTGCCACTTGGTGACTTTCTTGATGAACAAATTGCTAGAGTAATACAACATGATGTTGTTGAATCTGTGATGAGCTTGAAACTGAAACTCCTGAAACACCTGCTAGAACTAGCCTTCCTAGATATGAATTGCCTAAGGTACCGGAAGGTTATGTTATGAATGAGGAGACAACTAGAGATATTCTTGCTTGTAAGGATAGAGATGATCTAGAGAAATTATTATGCAAGTTATTTTGAGAAGACATAATTGCTTAGTTAGTATGCTTGAAGTATTATTATTTTTATGTCAATATTGAACTTTTATCTTGAATCTTTCGGATCTGAATATTCATACCACAATTAAGAAGAATTACATTGAAATTAAGCCAAGTAGCATTCCACATCAAAAAATCTGTTTTTATCATTTACCTACTCGAGGACGAGCAGGAATTAATCTTGGGGATGCTTGATACGTCTCCAACGTATCTATAATTTTTTATTGCTCCATGCTATATTATATTCTGTTTTGAACATTATTGGGCTTTATTATACACTTTTATATTATTTTTGGGACTAACCTATTAACCGGAGGCCCAGATCAGAATTGCTGTTTTTTGCCTATTTCAGAGTTTCGCAGAAAAAGAATATCAAACGGAGTCCAAACGGAATGAAACCTTCGGGAACATGATTTTCGGAACGAACATGATCCAGAGGACTTGGACCCTATGTCAAGGCATCAACCAGGAAGCCACGAGGTAGGGGGTGCGCCTACCCCCCTAGGGGCGCCCTCCACCCTCGTGGGCCCCCTGTTGCTCCACCGACGTACTCCTTCCTCCTATATATACCTACGTACCCCCAAACTACCAGATATGGAGCCAAAAACCTAATTCCACCATCGCAACCTTCTGTACCCGTGATATCCCATCTTGGGGCCTGTTCCGGAGCTCCACCGGAGGGGGCATCGATCACGGAGGGCTTCTACATCAACACCATAGCCTCTCCGATGATGTGTGAGTAGTTTACCTCAGACCTTCGGGTCCATAGTTATTAGCTAGATGGCTTCTTCTCTCTTTTTGGAGCTCAATACAATGTTCTCCCCCTCTCTTGTGGATATCTATTTGATGTAATCTTATTTTGCGGTGTGTTTGTTGAGACCGATGAATTGTGGGTTTATGATCAAGTTTATCTATGAACAATATTTGAATCTTCTCTGAATTCTTTTATGTATGATTGGTTATCTTTGCAAGTCTCTTCGAATTATCAGTTTGGTTTGGACTACTAGATTGATCTTTCTTGCAATGGGAGAAGTGCTTAGCTTTGGGTTCAATCTTGCGGTGTCCTTTCCCAGTGACAGTAGGGGCAGCAAGGCACGTATTGTATTGTTGCCATCGAGGATAACAAGATGGGGTTTATATCATATTGCTTAAAGCATTACTCTGTTCTTATGAACTTAATACTCTAGATGCATGTTGGATAGCGGTCGATGTGTGGAGTAATAGTAGTAGATGCAGGTAGGAGTCGGTCTACTTGTCTCGGACGTGATGCCTATATACATGATCATACCTAGATATTCTCATAACTATGCTCAATTCTGTCAATTGCTCAACAGTAATTTGTTCACCCACCGTAAATACTTATGCTCTTGAGAGAAGCCACTAGTGAAACCTATGGCCCCCGGGTCTATTTTCCATCATATTAATCTCCCGACGACAAGCTATTTCTGGCGCCATTTTTATTTTACTTTCTTTACTTTGCATCTCTATCATAAAAATACCAAAAATATTATCTTATCATATCTATCAGATCTCACTCTCGTAAGTGACCGTGTAGGGATTGACAACCCCTTATCGCGTTGGTTGCGTGGATTTATTTGTTTGTGTAGGTGCGAGGGACTCGTGCGTGGCCTCCTACTAGATTGATACCTTGGTTCCCAAAACCTGACGGAAATACTTACGCTACTTTGCTGCATCACCCTTTCCTCTTCAATGGAAAACCAACGCAGTGCTCAAGAGGTAGCTAGAAGGATTTCTGGCGCCGTTGCCGGGGAGTCTACGCAAAAGTAAACATACCAAGTACCCATCACAAACCCTTATCTCCCACATTACATTATTTTCCATTTGCCTCTCGTTTTCCTCTCCCCCACTTCACCATTGCCGTTTTATTCACCCTCTCTTTTCCGTTCGCCTCTTTTTGTTCGCTTCTTGTCTGCTCGTGTGTTGGATTTCTTGCTTGTCACGATGGCTCAAGATAATACCAAATTATGTGACTTTACCAATACCAACAATAATTATTTCCTTAGCACTCTGATTGCTCCTCTTACCGATACTGAATCTTGTGAAATCAATACTGCTTTGTTGAATCTTGTCATGAAAGATCAATTCGCCAGCCTTCCTAGTGAAGATGCCGCTACCCATCTAAATAGCTTCGTTGCTTTGTGTGATATGCAAAATAAGAAAGATGTGGACAATGATATTGTTAAATTGAAGCTATTTCCTTTTTCGCTTAGAGATCGTGCTAAAGCTTGGTTTTCATCTTTGCCTAAAATAGTATTGATTCTTGGAATAAGTGCAAAGATGCTTTTATCTCTAAGTATTTTCCTCCCGCTAAGATCATCTCTCTTAGAAACGATATTATGAATTTTAAGCAACTTGATCATGAACATGTTGCACAAGCTTGGGGGAGGATGAAATTAATGATACGTAATTGCCCTACGCATGGTTTGAATTTGTGGATGATTATACAAAATTTTTATGCCGGATTGAATTTTGCTTCTAGAAATCTTTTAGATTCGGCCGCGGGAGGCACTTTTATGGAAATCACTTTGAGAGAAGCTACTAAACTCCTAGATAATATTATGGTTAATTATTCTCAATGGCACACTGAAAGATCTACTAATAAAAAAGTGCATGCGATAGAAGAAATTAATGTTTTGAGTGGAAAGATGGATGAACTTATGAAATTATTTGCTACTAAGAGTGTTTCTTCTGATCCTAATGATATGCTTTTGTCTACTTTGATTGAGAATAATAATGAACCTATGGATGTGAATTTTGTTGGTAGGAATAATTTTGGTAACAACGCGTATAGAGGAAACTTTAGTCCTAGGCCTTATCCTAGTAATTCCTCTAATAATTATGGTAATTCCTACAACAATTCTTATGGAAACTTTAATAAGATGCTTTCTGAATTTGAGACTAGCGTTAAGGAATTTATGAATTCGCAATAGAATTTCAATGCTTTGCTTGAAGAAAAATTGCTTAAAGTGGATGAATTGGCTAGGAACGTTGATAGAATTTCTCTTGATGTTGATTCTTTAAAACTTAGATCTATTCCTCCTAAGTATGATATCAGTGAGTCTCTCAAAGCCATGAGAATTTCCATTGATGAGTGCAAAGAAAGAACCGCTAGGGTGCGTGCTAAGAAGGATTGCTTTGTGAAAGCGTGTTCTTCAAATCTCTATGAAAATAAAGATGAAGATCTAAAAGTTATTGATGTGTCCCCTATTAAATCTTTGTTTTGCAATGAATCTTGATAATTATGGGATTGAATATGATCCACCTTTACCTATAAGGCGTTCCAGAAATTCGGAGTTTTTAGATCTTGATGCTAAAATTGATAAAACTGGGATTGAAGAGATCAAAACATTAGATATTAATGAACCCACTATTTTGGATTTCAAGGAATTTAATTATGATAATTGCTCTTTAATAGATTGTATTTCCTTGTTGCAATCCGTGCTAAATTCTCCTCATGCTTATAGTCAAAATAAAGCCTTTACCAAACATATCGTTGATGCTTTGATGCAATCTTATGAAGAAAAACTTGAGTTGGAAGTTTCTATCCCTAGAAAAATTTATGATGAGTGGGAACTACTATTAAAATTAAAATTAAAGATCATGAATGCTATGCTTTGTGTGATTTGGGTGCTAGTGTTTCCATGATTCCAAAGACTTTATGTGATTTATTAGGTTTCCATGAATTTGATGATTGCTCTTTAAACTTGCACCTTGCGGATTCCACTATTAAGAAACCTATGGTAAGAATTAATGATGTTTTTATTGTTGCAAATAGGAACTATGTGCCCGTAGACTTTATTGTTCTTGACATAGATTGCAATCCTTCATGTCCTATTATTCTTGGTAGACCTTTCCTTAGAACGATTGGTGCAATTATTGATATGAAGGAAGGGAATATTAGATTCCAATTTCCATTAAAGAAAGGCATGGAACACTTCCCTATAAAGAAAATAAAATTACCTTATGAATCTATCGTGAGAGCCACTTATGGATTGCCTACCAGAGACGGCAATACCTAGATCAATCCTTGCTTTTATGCCTAGCTAGGGGCGTTAAACGATGGCGCTTGTTGGGAGGCAACCCAATTTTATTTTTAGTTTTTTGCTTTTTGCTTCTGTTTAGGAATAAATATTTGTTCTAGCCTCTGGTTAGATCTGTTTTTATGTTTTAATTAGTGTTTGTGCCAAGTTAAACCTATAGAATCTTCTTGGATGATAGTTATTTGATCTTGCTGTAAATTCCAGAAACTTTCTGTTCACGAAAACAATTGTTAAAAATCACCAGAACGTGATAAAATATTTATTCCAATTGCTGATGATCAATAAACAAATTTTCTAGGTCTTCCTATTTTTTCTGAATTTTTGGAGTTCCAGAAGTTTGCGTTAGTTACAGATTACTACAGACTGTTCTGTTTTTGACAGATTCTGTTTTTCGTGTGTTGTTTGCTTATTTTGATGAATCTATGGCTAGTAAAATAGTTTATAAACCATAGAGAAGTTGGAATACAGTAGGTTTAACAACAATATAAATAAATAATGAGTTCATTACAGTACCTTGAAGTGGTCTTTTGTTTTCTTTCGCTAACGGAGCTCACGAGATTTTCTGCTGAGTTTTGTGTTGTGATGTTTTCAAGTTTTGGGTGAAAGATTTGATGGATTGTGGAACAAGGAGTGGAAAGAGCCTAAGCTTGGGGATGCCCATGGCACCCCCCAAATAATCTAAGGGCACCTAAAAGCCAAAGCTTGGGGATGCCCCGGAAGGCATCCCCTCTTTCGTCTACTTCCATCGGTAACTTTACTTGGAGCTATATTTTTATTCACCACATGATATGTGTTTTGCTTGGAGCGTCTTATATGATTTGATTCTTTATTTTTTAGTTTACCACAATCATCTTTGCTGTACACACCTTTTGAGAGAGACACACATGATTCGGAAATTATTAGAATACTCTATGTGCGTCACTTATATCTTTTGAGTTATATAGTTTTTGCTCTAGTACTTCACTTATATCTTTTAGAGCATGGTGGTGGATTTGTTTTATAGAAACTATTGATCTCTCATGCTTCACTTAGATTATTTTGAGAGTCTTAAACAGCATGGTAATTTGCTTAAATAATCCTAATATGCTAGGTATTCAAGACTAGTAAAAACTTTCTTATGAGTGTGTTGAATACTAAGAGAAGTTTGATGCTTGATGATTGTTTTGAGACATGGAGGTAGTGATATCAAAGTTGTGCTAGTTGAGTAGTTGTGAATTTGAGAAATACTTGTGTTGAAGCTTGCAAATCCCGTAGCATGCACGTATGGTAAACATTATGTAACAAATTTGAAACATGAGGTGTTCTTTGAGTGTCTTCCTTATGAGTGGCGGTCGGGGACGAGCGATGGTCTTTTCCTACCAATCTATCCCCCTAGGAGCATGCGCGTAGTGCTTGGTTTTTGATGACTTGTAGATTTTTGCAATAAGTATGTGAGTTCTCTATGACTAATGTTGAGTCCATGGATTATACGCACTCTCACCTTTCCATCATTGCTAGCCTCTTCGGTACCGTGCATTGCCCTTTCTCACATTGAGAGTTGGTGCAAACTTCGCCGGTGCATCCAAACCCCGTGATATGATACGCTCTTTCACACATAAACCTCCTTATGTCTTCCTCAAACAGCCACCATACCTACCTATTATGGCATTTCCATAGCCATTCCGAGATATATTGCCTTGCAACTTTCCACCGTTCCGTTTATCATGACACGTTCATCATTGTCATGTTGCTTTGCATGATCATGTGGTTGACATAGTATTTGTGTTCATACATGTCACTCTTGGTTCATTGCATAACCCGGTACACTTTCGGAGGCATTCATATAGAGTCATACTTTGTTCTAGTATCGAGTTGTAATCATTGAGTTGTAAATAAATAGAAGTGTGATGATCATCATTTTCTAGAGCATTGTCCCAAGTGAGGAATAAAAAAAAGAGAAAGGCCATAAAAAAAGAAGGCCCCAAAAAATGAGAGAAAAAGAGAGAAGGGACAATGCTACTATCCTTTTTCCACACTTGTGCTTCAAAGTAGCACCATGATCTTTATGATAGAGAGTCTCTTGTTTTGTCACTTTCATATACTAGTGGGATTTTTTCATTATAGAACTTGGCTTGTATATTCCAACAATGGGCCTCCTCAAGTGCCCTAGGTCTTCGTGAGCAAGCAAGTTGGATGCACACCCACTTAGTTTCTTTTGTTGAGGTTTCATATATTTATAGCTCTAGTGCATCCGTTGCATGGCAATCCCTACTCCTTGCATTAACATCAATCGATGGGCATCTCCATAGCTCATTGATTAGCCTCGTTGATGTGAGACTTTCTCCTTTTTTGTCTTCTCCACATAACCCCCATCATTATATTCTATTCCACCCATAGTGCTATATCCATGGCTCACGCTCATGTATTGCATGAAAGTTGAAAAGGTTTGAGATTACGAAAGTATGAAACAATTGCTTGGCTTGTCATCGGGGTTGTGCATGATGAGAGCATTCTTTTGTGACGAAAATGGAGCATGACTAAACTATATGATTTTGTAGGGATGAACTTTCTCTGGCCATGTTATTTTGAGAAGACATAATTGCTTAGTTAGTATGCTTGAAGTATTATTATTTTTATGTCAATATTGAACTTTTATCTTGAATCTTTCGGATCTGAATATTCATACCACAATTAAGAAGAATTACATTGAAATTATGCCAAGTAGCATTCCACATCAAAAATTCTGTTTTTATCATTTACCTACTCGAGGACGAGCAGGAATTAAGCTTGGGGATGCTTGATACGTCTCCAACGTATCTATAATTTTTAATTGCTCCATGCTATATTATATTCTGTTTTGAACATTATTGGGCTTTATTATACACTTTTATATTATTTTTGGGACTAACCTATTAACCGGAGGCCCAGCCCAGAATTGCTGTTTTTTGCCTATTTCAGAGTTTCGCAGAAAAGGAATATCAAACGGAGTCCAAACAGAATGAAACCTTCGGGAACGTGATTTTCGGAACGAACATGATCTAGAGGACTTGGACCCTACGTCAAGGCATCAACCAGGAAGCCACGAGGTAGGGGGCGCACCTACCCCCCTGGGCGCGCCCTCCACCCTCGTGGGCCCATTGATGGTCCACCGACGTACTCCTTCCTCCTATATATACCTACGTACCCCCAAACTACCAGATACGGAGCCAAAAACCTAATTCCACTGCCGCAACCTTCTGTACCCATGAGATCCCATCTTGGGGCCTGTTCCGGAGCTCCGCCGGAGGGGGCATCGATCACGGAGGGCTTCTACATCAAGACTATAGCCTCTCCGATGATGTGTGAGTAGTTTACCTCAGACCTTCGGGTCCATAGTTATTAGCTAGATGGCTTCTTCTCTCTTTTTGGATCTCAATACAATGTTCTCCCCCTCTCTCGTGGATATCTTTTCGATGTAATCTTCTTTTGCGGTGTGTTTGTTGAGACCGATGAATTGTGGGTTTATGATCAAGTTTATCTATGAACAATATTTGAATCTTCTCTGAATTCTTTTATGTATGATTGGTTATCTTTGCAAGTCTCTTTGAATTATCAGTTTGGTTTGGCCTACTAGATTGATCTTTCTTGCAATGGGAGAAGTGCTTAGCTTTGGGTTCAATCTTGCGGTGTCCTTTCCCAGTGACAGTAGGGGCAGCAAGGCACGTATTGTATTGTTGCCATCGAGGATAACAAGATGGGGTTTATATCATATTGCGTGAGTTTATCCCTCTACATCATGTCATCTTGCTTAAAGCGTTACTCTGTTCTTATGAACTTAATACTCTAGATGCATGCTGGATAGCGGTCGATGTGTGGAGTAATAGTAGTAGATGCAGGCAGGAGTCGGTCTACTTGTCTCGGACGTGATGCCTATATACATGATCATACCTAGATATTCTCATAACTATGCTCAATTCTGTCAATTGCTCAACAGTAATTTGTTCACCCACCGTAAATACTTATGCTCTTGAGAGAAGCCACTAGTGAAACCTATGGCCCCCGGGTCTATTTTCCATCATATTAATCTCCCGACGACAAGCTATTTCTGGTGCCGTTTTTATTTTACTTTCTTTACTTTGCATGTCTATCATAAAAATACCAAAAATATTATATTATCATATCTATCAGATCTCACTCTCGTAAGTGACCGTGTAGGGATTGACAACCCCTTATCGCGTTGGTTGCGAGGATTTATTTGTTTGTGTAGGTGTGAGGGACTCGTGCGTGGCCTCCTACTGGATTGATACCTTGGTTCTCAAAAACTAAGGGAAATACTTACGCTACTTTGCTGCATCACCCTTTCCTCTTCAAGGGAAGACCAACGCAGTGCTCAAGAGGTAGCAACGTTTGATAGGACACAAGGTGTTCCTCCGGTATTCGGGAGTTGCATAATCTCATAGTCAGAGGAACATGTATAAGTCATGAAGAAAGCAATAGTAATAAAACTAAACGATCATTATGCTAAGCTAACGGATGGGTCTTGTCCATCACATCATTCTCGTAATGATGTGATCCCGTTCATCAAATGACGACACATGTCTATGGTCAGGAAACATAACCATCTTTGATAAAGAAGCTAGTCAAGCAGAGGCATACTAGGGACACTCTGTTTTGTCTATGTATTCAACTATGTACTAAGTTTCCGGTTAATACAATTCTAGCATGAATAATAAACATTTATCATGATATAAGGAAATAAATAATAACTTTATTATTCCCTCTAGGGCATATTTCCTTCAGTCTCCCACTTGCACTAGAGTCAATAATCTAGTTCACATCGCCATGTGATTTAACACCAATAGATCACATCACCATGTGAGTAACACCCATAGTTCACATCACCATGTGACCAACACCCAAAAGGGTTTACTAGAGTCAATAATCTAGTTCACATCACCATGTGATTAACACCCAAAGAGTACTAAGGTGTGATCATGTTCTGCTTGTGAGAGAAGTTTAGTCAACGGGCCTGCCATATTCAGATCCATATGTATTTTGCAAATTTCTATGTCTATAATGCTCTGCACGGAGCTACTCTAGCTAAATGCTCCCACTTTCAATATGTATCCAGATCGAGACTCAGAGTCATCCAGATCGGTGTCAAAGCTTGCACCGACGTAACTCTTTACGACAAACTCTTTATCACCTCCATAACCGAGAAATATTTCCTTAGTCCTCTAAGGATAATTTTGACCAATGTCCAGTGATCTACTCCTAGATCACTATTGTACTCCCTTGCCAAACTCAGGGCAGGGTATACAATAGGTCTGGTACATAGCATGGCATACTTTATAGAACCTATGGCTGAGGCATAGGGAATGACTTTCATTCTCTCTCTATCTTCTGCCATGGTCGGGCTTTGAGTCTTACTGAACTTCACACTTAGCAACACAGGAAAGAACTCCTTCTTTGACTGTTCCATTTTGAACTACTTCAAAATCTTGTCAAGGTATGTACTCATTGAAAAGACTTATCAAGTGTCTTGATCTATCTCTATAGATCTTGATGCTCAATATGTAAGCAGCTTCACCAAGGTCTTTCTTTGAAACACTCCTTTCAGAAACTCCTTTATGCTTTCCAGAAAATTCTACATTATTTCCGATCAACAATATGTCATCCACATATACTTATCAGAAAGGCTGTAGTGCTCCCACTCACTTTTTGTAAATACAGGCTTCACCGCAAGTCTGTATAAAACTATATGCTTTCATCAACTCATCAAAGCGTATATTCCAACTCCGAGATGCTTGCACCAGTCCATAGATGGATTGCTGGAGCTTTGCACACTTTGTTAGCACCTTTAGGATCGACAAAACCTTATGGTTGCATCATATACAACTCTTCTTTAAGAAATTCATTAAGGAATGCAGGTTTGACATTCATTTGCCAAATTTCATAAAATGCGGCAATTGCTAACATGATTCGGACAGACTTTTAAGCATCGATACAAGTGAGAAAATCTCATTGTAGTCAACACCTTGAACTTGTCGAGAATATTTTTGTGACAATTCGAGCTTTGTAGATAGTAACACTACTATGAACGTCCATCTTCCTCTTGAAAATCCATTTTATTCTCTATGGCTTGCCGATCATCGGGCAAGTCAACCAAAGTCCGTACTTTGTTCTCATATATGGATCCCATCTCAGATTTCATGGCCTCAAGCCATTTTGCGGAATCTGGGCTCATTATCGCTTCCTCATAGTTCGTAGGTTCGTCATGGTCTAGTAACATGACTTCCAGAACAGGATTACAGTACCACTATGGTGCGGAACGTACTCTGGTTGACCTACGAGGTTTGGTAGTAACTTGATCCAAAGTTTCATGATCATTATCATTAGCTTTCTCACTTAGTTGGTGTAGGCATCACTGGAACTGATTTCTGTGATGAACTACTTTCCAATTCGGGAGAAGGTACAATTACCTTATCAAGTTCTACTTTCCTCCCACTCACTTCTTTCGAGAGAAACTCCTTCTCTAGAAAGGATCCATTCTTAGCAACGAATATCTTGCCTTCAGATCTGTGCTAGAAGGTGTACCCAACATTTTCTTTTGGGTATCCTATGAAGACGCACTTCTCCGATTTGGGTTCGAGCTTATCAGGCTGAAGCTTTTTCACATAAGCATCGTAACCCCAAACTTTAAGAAACGACAGCTTAGGTTTCTTGCCAAACCACAGTTCATACGGTGTCATCTCAACAGATTTAGATGGTGCCCTTTTTAACGTGAATGCAGCTGTCTCTAATGCATAACCCCAAAACGATAGTGGTAAATCGGTAAGAGACATCATAGATCGCACCATATCTAATAAAGTACGGTTACGGCGTTGGGACACACCATTACGCTATGGTGTTCCAGGTGGCGTGAGTTGCGAAACTATTCCACATTGTTTCAAATAAAGACCAAACTCATAACTCAAATATTCACCTCCACGATCAGATCGTAGAATCTTTTTTTCTCGTTATAATGATTTTCTACTTCACTCTGAATTTCTTTGAACTTTTCAAATGTTTCAGACTTATGTTTCATCAAGTAGATATACCCATATATGCTCAAATCATCTGTGAAGGTCAGAAAATAACGATACCCGCCGCGAGCCTCAACACTCATCGGACTGCATACATCATTATGTATTATTTCCAATAATTCAGCTGCTCACTCCATTGTTCTAGAGAACGGAGTCTTAGTCATCTTGCCCATGAGGCATTGTTCGCAAGCATCAGGTGATTCGAAAAGTCCATCAACATGGAGTTTCTTCATGCGCTTTACACCAATATGACCTAAACGGCAGTGCCACAAATAAGTTGCACTATCATTATTAACTTTGCATCTTTTGGCTTCAATATGTGTATCACTACGACCGAGTTTCAATAAACCATTTATATTGAGTGTATGACCATAAAAGGTTTTATTCATGTAACTAGAACAACAATTATTCTTAGACTTAAATGAATAACCGTATTGCAATAAACATGATCCAATCATATTCATGCTCAACGCAAACACCAAATAACATTTATTTTAGGTTCAACACTAATCCCGAAGGTAAAGGGAGTGTGCGATGGTGATCTTATCGACCTTGGAATCACTTCCAACACACATCATCACCTCGCCCTTAACTAGTCTCTGTTTATTTTGCAACTCCTGTTTCGAGTTACTACTCTTAGCAACTGAACTAGTATCAAATACCGAGGGGTTGCTATAAACACTAGTAAAGTACACATCAATAACATGTATATCAAATATACCTTTGTTCACTTTGCCATCCTTCTTATCCGCCAAATACTTGGGGCAGTTCCGCTTCCAGTGACTAGTCCCTTTGAAGTAGAAGCACTTAGTCTCAGGCTTAGGTCCAGACTTGGGCTTCTTCACTTGAACAACAACTTGCTTGCCGTTCTTCTTGAAGTTCCCCTTCTTCCCTTTGCCCTTTTTCTTGAAACTAGTGGTCTTGTCAACCATCAACACTTGATGCTTTTCTTGATTTCTACCTTCGCCGATTTTAGCATCGCGAAGAGCTTGGGCATTGTTTTTGTCATCCCTTGCATATTATAGTTGATCATGAAGTTCTAGTAACTTGGAGATAGTGCCTAGAGAACTTCGTCAATTACTATCTTATCTGGAAGATTAACTCCCACTTGATTCAAGCAATTGTAGTACCCAGACAATCTGAGCACATGCTCATTGGTTGAGCTAATCTCCTCCATCTTGTAGGCAAAGTACTGCTAGAGGTCTCATACCTCTTGACACGGGCATGAGTATGAAATATCAATTTCAACTCTTGGAACATCTTATATGCTCTGTGGCATTCAAAACATTTTTGAAGTCCCGGTTCTAAGCCGCAAAGCATGGTGCACTAAACTATGAAGTAGTCATCATACCGAGCTTGTCAAAACGTTCATAACGTCTGCATCTGCTCCTGCAATAGTTCTGTCACCTAGCGGTGCATCAAGGACATAATTTTTCTCTGCAGCAATGAGGATAATCCTCAGATCACGGACCAAGTCCGCATCATTGCTACTATCATCTTTCAACTTATATTTCTCTAGGAACATATAAAAATAAACGGGGAGCTACATCTAGAGCTATTGATCTATAACATAGATATGCTAATACTACCAGGACTAAGTTCATGATAAATTAAAGTTCAGTTAATCATATTACTTAAGAACTCCCACTTAGATAGACATCCCTCGAGTTATCTAAATTATCATGTGATCCAAATCAACTAAACCATGTCCGATCATCACGTGAGATGGAGTAGCTTTCAATAGTGAACATCACTATGTTGATCATATCTAATATATGATTCATGTTCGACCTTTCGGTCTTCGTGTTCCGAGGCCATATCTGCATATGCTAGGCTCGTCAAGTTTAACCCGAGTATTCTGCGTGTGCAAATCTGGCTTGCACCTATTGTATTTGAACGTAGAGCTTATCACACCCGATCATCACGTGGTGTCTCGGCACGACGAACTGTCGCAATGGTGCATACTCAGGGAGAACACTTATACCTTGAAATTTAGTGAGGGATTATCTTATAATGCTACTGCTGTACTAAGCAAAATAAGATGCATAAAGGATAAACATCACATGCAATCAATATAAGTGATATGATATCGTCATCATCATCTTGTGCCTTTGATCTCCATCTCCAAAGCACCGTCATGATCGCCATCGTCACCATCTTGACACCTTGATCTCCATCGAAGCATCCTTGTCATCTCGCCAGCTATTGCTTCTACGACTATCGCTACCGCTTAGTGATAAAGTAAAGCAATTACATGGTGATTGCATTTCATACAATAAAGCAACAACCATAAGGCTCCTGCCAGTTGTAGATAACTTTTACAAAACATGATCATCTCATACAACAATTTATATATCATCACGTCTTGACCATATCACATCACAACAAGCCCTGCAAAAACAAGTTAGACGTCCTCTACTTTGTTGTTGCAAATTTTACGTGGCTGCTACGGGCTTAGCAAGAACCGTTCTTACCTATGCATCAAAAACGACAATGATTTTTCATCAAGTGTGCTATTTTAACCTTCAACAAGGACCGGGCATAGTCACACTCGATTCAACTAAAGTTGGAGAAACAGACACCCACTAGCCACCTATGTGCGAAGCACGGCCGTAGAACCAGTCTCATGAACACGGTCATGTACTGTCGGTCTGGGCCTCTTCATCCAACAATACCGCCGAATCAAATTATGACATGCTGGTAAGCAGTATTACTATTATCGCCCACAACTCTTTGTGTTCTACTCGTACTTATAACATCTACGCATAGACCTGGCTCGGATGCCACTGTTGGGGAACGCAGTAATTTCAAAACAATTCCTACAATCACACAAGATCTATCTAGGAGATGCTTAGCAACAAGAGGGGAGAGTGTGTCCACGTACCCTCGTAGACCGAAAGCAGAAGCGTTTAGTAAGGCGGTTGATGTAGTCGAACGTCTTCGTGATCCAACCGATCAAGTACCGAACGCACGACACCTCCGCGATCTGCACACGTTCAGCTCGGTGATGTCCCACGAACTATTGATCCAGCTGTGGTCGAGGGAGAGGTGAAGGAAATATGCCCTAGAGGCAATAATAAAGTTATTATTTATTTCCTCATATCATGATAAATGTTTATTATTCCTGCTAGAATTGTATTAACCGGAAACATAATACATGTGTGAATACATAGACAAACATAGTGTCACTAGTATGCCTCTACTTGACTAGCTCGTTAATCGAAGATGGTTGAGTTTCCTAGCCATGGACATGAGTTGTCATTTGATTAACGGGATCACATCATTAAGAGAATGATGTGATTGACTTGACCCATTCCGTTAGCTTAGGACATGATCGTTTAGTATGTTGTTATTGCTTTCTTCATGACTTATACATGTTCCTATGACTATGAGATTATGCAACTCCCGTTTACCGGAGGAACACTTTGTGTGCTACCAAACGTCACAACGTAACTGGGTGATTATAAAGGTGCTCTAGAGGTGTCTCCGAAGGTACTTGTTGAGTTGGCGTATTTCGATATTAGGATTTGTCACTCCGGTTGTCGGAGAGGTATCTCTGGGCCCTCTCGGTAATGCACATCACTATAAGCCTTGCAAGCAATGTGACTAATGAGTTAGTTGTGGGATGATGCATTATGGAGCGAGTAAAGAGACTTGCCGGTAACGAGATTGAACTAGGTATTGAGATAGCGACGATCGAATCTCGGGCAAGTAACATACCGATGACAAAGGGAACAACGTATGTTGTTATGCGGTTTGACCGATAAAGATCTTCGTAGAATATGTAGGAGCCAATATGAGCATCCAGGTTCTGCTATCGGTTATTGACCGGAGACGTGTCTCGGTCATGTCTACATAGTTCTCGAACCCGTATGGTCCGCACGCTTAAAGTTTGGTGACGATCGGTATTATGAGTTTTTGTGTTTTGATGTACCGAAGGTAGTTCGGAGTCCCGGATATGATCACGGACATGACGAGGAGTCTCGAAATGGTCGAGACGTAAAGATTGATATATTGGACGACTATATTCGGACACCGGAAGTGTTCCGAGTGGTTTCGGAGAAAACCGGCGTGTCGGAGGGATACCAGAACCCCCCGGGAGAAATAATGGGCCTTATGGGCCTTAGTGGAGAGAGAGAGAGGGATGAAATAGGGCAGGCCGCGCGCCCCTCCCCCTCTGGTCTGAATTGGACTAGGAGAGGGGGGCGGCGCCCCCCTTTCCTTCTCCCTCTCCCCTTCCTTTCCCCCTCCTAGTAGGAGTAGGAAAGAGGGGAGTCCTACTCCTACTAGGAGGACTCCTCCTCCTGGCGCGCCCTACAGGGCTGGCCGGCCTCCCCCCTTGCTCCTTTATATACGGGGGCAGGGGGCACCTCTAGACACACAAGTTGATCTGTTGATCTATTCCAGCCGTGTGCGGTGCCCCCCTCCACCATATTCCACCTCGGTCATATCATAGCGGTGCTTAGACGAAGCCCTGCGTCGGTAGCAACATCATCACCGTCATCACGCCGTCATGCTGACGGAACTCTCCTGTGAAGCTCTGCTGGATCGGAGTTTGCGGGACGTCATCGAGCTGAACGTGTGCTGAACCAGGAAGGTGCCGTACGTTTGGTACTTGGATCGGTCGGATCATGAAGACTTATGCCTATATAACCCGCTTTGTGCTAACGCTTCCGCTATCGGTCTATGAGGGTACGTGGACAACACTCTCCCCTCTCGTTGCTATGCATCACCATGATCCTGCCTGTGCGTAGGATTTTTTTTGAAATTACTATGTTCCCAAACAGAGGCATCCGAGCCTGGTTTTCTGTGTAGATGTTATATGCACGAGTAGAACACAAGTGAGTTGTGGGCGATACAAGTCATACTGCTTACCAGCATGTCATACTTTGGTTCGGCGGTATTGTTGGATGAAGCAGCCCGGACCGACATTAAGCGTATGCTTACGCGAGACTGGTTCTACCGACGTGCTTTGCACATAGGTGGCTGGCAGGTGTCAGTTTCTCTAACTTTAGTTGAACCGAGTGTGGCTACGCCCAGTCCTTGAGAAGGTTAAAACAACACTAACTTGACGAACTATCGTTGTGGTTTTGATGCGTAGGTAAGAACGGTTCTTGCTCAGCCCGTAGCAGCCACGTAAAACTTGCAACAACAAAGTAGAGGACATCTAACTTGTTTTTGCAGGGCATGTTGTGATGTGATATGGTCAAGGCATGATGCTATATTTTATTGTATGAGATGATCATGTTTTGTAACCGAGTTATCGGCAACTGGCAGGAGCCATATGGTTGTCGCTTTATTGTATGCAATGCAATCACCCTGTAATTGCTTTACTTTATCACTAAGCGGTAGTGATAGTCGTAGAAGCAATAGTTGGCGAGACGACAATGATGCTACGATGGAGATCAAGGTGTCGCGCCGGTGACGATGGTGATCATGACGGTGCTTCGGAGATGAAGATCACAAGCACAAGATGATGATGGCCATATCATATCACTTATATTGATTGTATGTGATGCTTATCTTTTATGCATCTTATTTTGCTTTGATTGACGGTAGCATTATAAGATGATCTCTCACTAAATTTCATGGTAAAAGTGTTCTTGCTAAGTATACACCGTTGCCAAAATTCGTCGTGCCGAGACACCACCTGATGATCGGGTGTGATAAGCTCTACGTCCATCTACAACAGGTGCAAGCTAGTTTTGCACACGCAAAATACTCGGGTTAAACTTGACGAGCCTAGCATATGCAGATATGGCTTCGGAACACTGAGACCGAAAGGTCGAGCGTGAATCATATAGTAGATATAATCAACATAGTGATGTTCACCATTGAAAACTACTCCATCTCATGTGATGATCGGACATGGTTTAGTTGATTTGGATCACGTGATCACTTAGATGATTAGAGGGATATCTATCTAAGTGGGAGTTCTTAAGTAATATGATTAATTGAACTTAAATTTATCATGAACTTAGTACCTGATAGTATTTTGCTTGTCTATGTTGATTGTAGATAGGTGGCCCGTGCTGTTGTTCCATTGAATTTTAATGCGTTCCTTGAGAAAGCAAAGTTGAAAGATGATGGTAGCAATTACACAGACTGGGTCTGTAACTTGAGGATTATCCTCATTGCTGCATAGAAGAATTACGTCCTGGAAGCACCGCTGGGTTCCAGGCCTGCTGCAGATGCAACTGACGACGTTAAGAACATCTGGCAGAGCAAAGCTGATGACTACTCGATAGTTCAGTGTGCCATGCTTTACGGCTTAGAACCGGGACTTCAACGACGTTCTGAACGTCATGAAGCATATGAGATGTTCCAAGAGTTGAAGTTAATATTTCAAGCAAATGCCCAGATTGAGAGATATGAAGTCTCCAATAAGTTCTACAGCTGCAAGATGGAGGAGAATAGTTTTGTCAGTAAACATATACTCAAAATGTCTGTGTATAACAGTCACTTGATTCAACTGGGAGTTAATCTTCCGGATGATAGTGTCATTGACAGAATTCTTCAATCACTGCCACCAAGCTACAAGACCTTTGTGATGAACTATAATATGCAAGGGATGAATAAGACAGTTCCCGGGCTCTTCGCAATGCTAAAGGTTGCGGAGGTAGAAATCAAAAAGGAGCATCAAGTGTTGATGGTCAACAAGACCACCAGTTTCAAGAAAAAGGGCAAAGGGAAGACGAAAGTGAACTTCAAGAAGAATAGCAAACAAGTTGCTGCTCAAGAGAAGAAACCCAAGTCTGGACCTAAGCCTGAGACTGAGTGCTTCTACTGCAAGCAGACTGGTCACTGGAAGCGGAACTGCCCTAAGTATTTGGCAGATAAGAAGGATGGCAAGGTGAACAAAGGTATATGTGATATACGTGTTATTGATGTGTACCTTACTAGAGCTCGCAGTAGCACCTGGGTATTTGATATTGGTTCTGTTGCTAATATTTGCAACTCGAAATAGGGACTACGGATTAAGCGAAGACTGGCTAAGGACGAGGTGACGATGCGCGTGGGAAATGGTTCCAAAGTCGATGTGATCGCCGTCGGCACGCCACCTCTACATCTACCTTCGGGATTAGTTTTAGACATAAATAATTGTTATTTGGTGCCAGCGTTAAGCATGAACATTATATCTGGATCTTGTTTGATGCGAGGCGGCTATTCATTTAAATGTGAGAATAATGGTTGTTCTATTAATATGAGTAATATCTTTTATGGTCATGCACCCTTGAAGAGTGGTATATTTTTGTTGAATCTCGATAGTAGTGATACACATATTCATAATGTTGAAACCAAAAGATGCAGAGTTGATAATGATAGTGCAACTTATTTGTGGCACTACCGTTTGGGTCATATTGGTGTAAAGCGCATGAAGAAACTCCATACTGATGGACTTTTGGCATCACTTGATTATGAATCACTTGGTACTTGTGAACCATGCCTTATGGGCAAGATGACTAAGACGCCGTTCTCTGGATAAATGGAGCGAGCAACAGATTTGTTGGAGATCATACATACTGATGTATGTGGTCCGATGAATGTTGAGGCTCGCGGCGGGTATCGTTATTTTCTCACCTTCACAGATGATTTGAGTAGATATGGGTATATCTACTTAATGAAACATAAGTATGAAACATTTGAAAAGTTCAAAGAATTTCAGAGTGAAGTGGAAATTAATCATCGTAACAACAAAATAAAGTTTCTACGATCTGATCGTGGAGGAGAATATTTGAGTTACGAGTTTGGTGTACATTTGAAACAATGCGTAATAGTTTCGCAACTCACGCCACCCGGAACACCACAGCGTAATGGTGTGTCCGAACGTCGTAATCGTAGTTTACTAGATATGGTGCGATCTATGATGTCTCTTACTGATTTACCGCAATCGTTTTGGGGTTATGCTTTAGAGACGACTGCATTCACGTTAAATAGGGCACCATCGAAATCCATTGAGGCGACGCCTTATGAACTATGGTTTGGCAAGAAACCAAATTTCTCGTTTCTTAAAGTCCGGGGCTACGATGCTTATGTGAAAAAGCTTCGACCTGATAAGCTAGATCCCAAATCGGAGAAATGTGTCTTCATAGGATACCCAAAGGAAACTGTTGGGTACACCTTCTATCACAGATCCAAGGCAAGACATTCGTTGCTGAGAATGGATCCTTTCTAAAGAAGGAGTTTCTCTCGAAAGAAATGAGTGGGAGGAAAGTAGAACTTGATGAGGTAACTGTACCTGCTCCCTTATTGGAAAGTGGTTCATCACAGAAACCGGTTCCTATGACACTTACACCAATTAGTGAGGAAGCTAATGATATTGATCATGAAACTTCAGATCAAGTTACTACTGAACCTCATAGGTCAACCAGATTAAGATCCGCACCAGAGTGGTACAGTAACCTATTCTGGAGGTCATGTTACTTGACCAAGGCGAACCTATGAACTATGAAGAAGCGATGGTGAGCCCAGATTCCGCAAAATGGCTTGAGGCCATGAAATCTGAGATGGGATCCATGTATGAGAACAAAGTGTGGACTTTGGTTGACTTGCCCGATGATCGGCAAGCCATTGAGAATAAATGGATCTTCAAGAAGAAGACTGACGCTGATGGTAATGTTACTGTCTGTAAAGCTCGACTTGTTGCGAAAGGTTTTCGACAAGTTCAAGGGATTGACTATGATGAGACTTTCTCACCCGTAGTGATGCTTAAGTCTGTCCGAATCATGTTAGCAATTGCCGCATTTTATGATTATGAAATTTGGCAAATGGATGTCAAAACTGCATTCCTGAATGAATTTCTGGAAGAAGAGTTGTATATGATGCAACCAGAAGGTTTTGTCGATCCAAAGGGAGCTAACAAAGTGTGCAAGCTCCAGCGATCCATTTATGGACTTGTGCAAGCCTCTCGGAGTTGGAATAAACGTTTTGATAGTGTGATCAAAGCATATGGTTTTATACAGACTTTTGGAGAAGCCTGTATTTACAAGAAAGTGAGTGGGAGCTCTGTAGCATTTCTGATATTATATGTGGATGACATATTGCTGATTGGAAATGATATAGAATTTCTGGATAGCATAAAAGGATACTTGAATAAGAGTTTTTCAATGAAAGACCTCGGTGAAGCTGCTTACATATTAGGCATCAAAATCTATAGAGATAGATCAAGACGCTTGATAGGACTTTCACAAAGCACATACCTTGACAAAGTTTTGAAAAAGTTCAAAATGGATCAAGCAAAGAAAGGGTTCTTGCCTGTGTTACAAGGTGTGAAGTTGAGTCAGACTCAATGCCCGACCACTGCAGAAGATAGAGAGAAAATGAAAGATGTTCCCTATGCTTTAGCCATAGGCTCTATCATGTATGCAATGCTGTGTACCAGACCTGATGTGTGTCATGCTATTAGCCTAGCAGGGAGGTACCAAAGTAATCCAGGAGTGGATCACTGGACAATGGTCAAGAACATCCTGAAATACCTGAAAAGGACTAAGGATATGTTTCTCGTTTATGGAGGTGACAAAGAGCTAGTCGTAAATGGTTACGTCGATGCAAGCTTTGACACTGATCCGGACGATTCTAAATCGCAAACCGGATACGTGTTTACATTGAACGGTGGAGCTGTCAGTTGGTGAAGTTCTAAACAAAACGTCGTGGCGGGATCTACGTGTGAAGCAAAGTACATAGCTGCTTTGGAAGCAGCAAATGAAGGAGTCTAGATGAAGGAGTTCATATCCGATCTAGGTGTCATACCTAGTGCATCGGGTCCAATGAAAATCTTCTGTGACAATACTGGTGCAATTGCCTTGGCAAAGGAATCCAGATTTCACAAGAGGACCAAGCACATCAAGAGATGCTTCAATTCCATCCGGGACCAAGTCCAGGTGGGAGACATAGAGATTTTCAAGACACATACGGATCTGAATGTTGCAGACCCGTTGACTAAGCCTCTTCCACGAGCAAAACAGATCAACACCAAAACTCCATGGGTGTTAGAATCATTACTGTGTAATCTAGATTATTGACTCTAGTGCAAGTGGGAGACTGAAGGAAATATGCCCTAGAGGCAATAATAAAGTTATTATTTATTTCCTCATATCATGATAAATGTTTATTATTCATCCTAGAATTGTATTAACCGGAAACATAATACATGTGTGAATACATAGACAAACATAGTGTCACTAGTATGCCTCTACTTGACTAGCTCGTTAATCGAAGATGGTTGAGTTTCCTAGCCATGGACATGAGCTATCATTTGATTAACGGGGTCACATCATTAGGAGAATGATGTGATTGACTTGACCCATTCCGTTAGCTTAGCACTTGATCGTCTAGTATGTTGCTATTGCTTTCTTCATGACTTATACATGTTCCTATGACTATGAGATTATGCAACTCCCGTTTACCGGAGGAACACTTTGTGTGCTACCAAACGTCACAACGTAACTAGGTGATTATAAAGGTGCTCTATAGGTGTCTCCGAAGGTACTTGTGGAGTTGGCGTATTTCGAGATTAGGATCTGTCACTCTGATTGTCGGAGAGGTATCTCTGGGCCCTCTCGGTAATGCACATCACTATAAGCCTTGCAAGCAATGTGACTAATGAGTTAGTTGCGGGATGATGCATTACGGAACGAGTAAAGAGACTTGCCGGTAACGAGATTGAACTAGGTATTGAGATCTTCGTAGAATATGTAGGAGCCAATATGAGCATCCAGGTTCCGCTATTGGTTATTGACCGGAGACGTGTCTCGGTCATGTCTACATTGTTCTCGAACCCATAGGGTCCGCACGCTTAAAGTTTGGTGACGATCGGTATTATGAGTTTTTTGTGTTTTGATGTACCGAAGGTTGTTCGGAGTCCCAGATATGATCACGGACATGACGAGGAGTCTCAAAATGGTCGAGACGTAAAGATCGATATATTGGACGACTATATTCGGACACCGGAAGTGTTCCGAGTGGTTTCGGAGAAACCCGGAGTGCCGGAGGGTTACTGGAACCCCCCGGGCGAAATAATGGGCCTTATGGGCCTTAGTGGAGAGAGAGAGGGCTGGCCTAGGGCAGGCCGCGCGCGCCTCCCCCTCTTGTCTGAATTGGACTAGGAGAGGGGGGCGGCGCCCCCTTTCCTTCTCCCTCACCCCCTTCCTTTCCCCCTCCTAGTAGGAGTGGGAAAGACGGGAGTCCTACTCCTGCTAGGAGGAGGACTCCTCCGCCTGGCGCGCCCTACAGGGCCGGCCGGCCTCCCCCTTGCTCCTTTATATACGGGGGCAGGGGGGCACCTCTAGACACACAAGTTGATCTGTTGATCTATTCCAGCCGTGTGCGGTGCCCCCCTCCACCATATTCCACTTTGGTCATATCGTAGCGGTGCTTAGGCGAAGCCCTGCGTCGGTAGCAACATCATCACCGTCATCACGCCATCGTGCTGAGGGAACTCTCCCGTGAAGCTTTGCTGGATCGGAGTTCGCGGGACGTCATCGAGCTGAACGTGTGCTGAACTCGGAGGTGCCGTACGTTCGATACTTGGATCGGTCGGATCGTGAAGACGTACGACTACATCAACCGCGTTGCACTAACGCTTCCGCTATCGGTCTACGAGGGTACCTGGACAACACTCTCCCCTCTCGTTGCTATGCATCACCATGATCCTGCGTGTGCGTAGGATTTTTTTTGAAATTTCTACGTTCCCCAACAAGAGGTCGTCAGCACGGTGGCGTGGTGACGGTGATGATGAAGTTACCGGCACAGGGCTTCGCCTAAGCACTACAACGATATGACCGAGGTGTGTAACTATGGAGGGGGCACCGCACATGGCTTAGACAAATCTTGGAGTGCCTTTGGGGTGCCCCCTGCCCACGTATATAAAGGAGGGAGGAAGAGGAGGCCGGCCCTAGAAGGGGCGCGCCAAGGGGGGGAGTCCTACTCGGACTCCCGGTCCAAGTAGGATTCGGCCCCCCTTTTCCTATTCCAACTAGGAGAAGGAAGGGAAGGAGGAAGAGGGGAGAGGAAGGAGGGGGGCGCCGCCCCCTCCTAGGCCAATTCGGACCAGCCCATGGGGGGGGGTGATGACCCACAAGTGTAGGGTATCCATCGTAGTCCTTTCGATAAGTAAGAGTGTCGAACCCAACGAGGAGCAGAAGGAAATGACAAGCGGTTTTCAGTAAGGTATTCTCTGCAAGCACTGAAATTATCGGTAACAAATAGTTTTGTGATAAGGTAATTTGTAACGGGTAACAAGTGTAAATAAAGTGCAGCAAGGTGGCCCAATCCTTTTTGTAGCAAAGGACAAGCATGGACAATTTTTTATATGAAGGAAAACGCTCCCGAGGACACATGGGAATTATCGTCAAGCTAGTTTTCATCACGCTCATATGATTCGCGTTCGGTACTTTGATAATTTGATATGTGGGTGGACCGGTGCTTGGGTGCTTCCCTTCCTTGGACAAGCATCCCACTTATGATTAACCCCTATTGCAAGCGTCCGCAACTACAAAAGAACTATTAAGGTAAACCTAACCATAGCATGAAACATATGGATCCAAATCAGCCCCTTACGAAGCAACACATAAACTAGGGTTCAAGCTTCTGTCACTCTAGCAACCCATCATCTACTTATTACTTCCCAATGCCTTCCTCTAGGCCCAAAAAATGGTGAGGTGTCATGTAGTCGACGTTCACATAACACCACTAGAGGAGAGACAACATACATCTCATCAAAATATCGAACGAATACCAAATTCACATGACTACTTATAGTAAGACTTCTCCCATGTCCTCAGGAACAAACGTAACTACTCACAAATCATATTCATGTTCATAATCAGAGGGGTATTGATATGCATTAAGGATCTGAACATATGATCTTCCACCAAGTAAACCAACTAGCATCAACTACAAGGACTAATCAACACTACTAGTAACCCACAGGTACCAATCTGAGGTTTTGATACAAAGATTGGATACAAGAGATGAACTAGGGTTTGAGAGGAGATGGTGCTGGTGAAGATGTTGATGAAGATTGACCCCCTCCCGATGAGAGGATCGTTGGTGCTGATGATGGTGATGATTTCCCCCTCCCGGAGGGATGTTTTCCCGGCAGAACAGCTCCGCCGGAGCCCTAGATTGGTTCCGCCAAGGTTCTGCCTCGTGGCGGCGGTGTTCCGTCCCGAGAGCTTGCTTATGATTTTTTCCAGGGTGAAAGACACCATATAGCCAAAGAGGGGCACCGGGGGGCTGCCAGGTGGCCCACGAGGCAGGGGGCGTACCTAGGGGGTAGGGCGCGCCCCACACCCTCGTGGATGGTGGGTGGCCCTCCTCTGGTAGTTTCTTCGCTTAGTATTTTTTATTAATTCCAAAAATGACTTCTGTGGAGTTTCAAGACTTTTGGAGTTGTGCAGAATAGGTCTCTAATATTTGCTCCTTTTCCAGCCCAGGATTCCAGCTGCCGGCATTCTCCCTCTTCATGTAAACCTTGTAAAATAAGAGAGAATAGGCATAAGTATTGTGACATAATGTGTAATAACAACCCATAATGCAATAAATATCGATATAAAAGCATGATGCAAAATGGACGTATCAACTCCCCCAAGCTTAGACCTCGCTTGTCCTCAAGCGGAAGCCGATAACGATAAATATGTCCACATGTTTAGAGATAGAGGTGTCGATAAAATAAAATACGGACATGAGGGCATCATGATCATTCTTATAATAGCAACATATATAAATATTGTCATATGATTTCTTATGCTAAAGTAACAATCTATTCACAATGTTAAGTATGAATCAGAAACTTCATTCAAAACTAACAAACTATGGTCTCGGTCATTGAAGCAATTGCAATTTATCATAACATCGGAAAGTATCAATGTAAGAGCTTTTCAGCAAGTCCACATACTCAACTATCATTTAGTCTTTCACAATTGCTAACACTCACGCAATACTTATGGGTATGGAGTTTTAATCGAACACAGAGAAAGATAGGGGCTTATAGTGTTGCCTCCCAACCTTTTACCTCAAGGGTAATGTCAACAATAATAATTCATGCTAACTTACATCCAATTGGATATATATATATATATATATATATATATATATATATATATATATATATATATATATATATATATATATATATATATATATATATATATCAGGATCTTTCCAACACAATGTGCTTGGCAAAGGATAAAATGTAAAAAGGAAAGGTGATGATCACCATGACTCTTATATAAGGTGTAAGACAAGAATAAAAGATAGGCTCTTCGCAGAGGGAAGTGGAGGTTGTCATGTGCTTTTATGGTTGGATGCACAAAATCTTAATGCAAAATAACGTCACTTTATATTGCCACTTGTGATATAGACCTTTATTATGCAGTCCGTCGCTTTTATTTCTTCCACATCACGAGATCGTATAAAGATTATTTTCTCCACACTAATAAATCATACATATTTAAAGAGCAATTTTTATTGCATGCAACAATGACAACTCACTTGAAGGATCTTACTCAATCCATAGGTAGATATGGCGGACTCTCATGGCAAAACTGGTTTAAGGGATGTTTGGAAGCACAAGTAGTATCTCTACTTGGTGCAAGGAATTGGCTAGCATGAGGGGGAAAGGCAAACTCAACATGTTGGATGATCCATTACAATATACTTTATTTTGGATATAAGAAAACATAACCCATTACGTTGTCTTCCTTGTCCAACATCAACTCTTTAGCATGTCATATTTTAATGAGTGCTCACAATCATAAAAGATGTCCAAGATAGTATATTTATATGTGAAAACCTCTCTTTCTTTATTACTTCCTATTAATTGCAACGATGACCAAAACTATGTTTGTCAACTCTCAACAACTTTTATTCATCATACTCTTTATATGTGAAGTCATTACTCTCCATAAGATCAATATGATCTCTTTTATTTCTTTTATTTATTTTTATTCTTTCTTTTCCTTTATTCCCTCAAGATCGTAGCAAGATAATCAAGCCCTTGACTCAACACTAATCTTTATTATATATAGCTCACAGACTCGATTACATAGAAGGATTATAAAACAAAACTCAAAACTAGATCATACTAAACTTTTATTCTACTAGATAAAGATATTACTAAAACGATCAAACTAAGAAAAAGGTAAAGATGGGAGTGTGATGGTGATACAATACCGGGGCACCTCCCCCAAGATTGGCAGTTGCCAAGGGGAGTACCCATACCCATGTGATTATATCTCTTTCCTCGGAGGTGGTGATGATGGAGTTGTTGATGACGTGGGCTTGTCGTCCATCTTCCAAGGCATAGGCTCACCATCATATAAGGATGATCGAGTCTCCGGGATCCTCAAATCTGCAGCCAAACTCATCCTCTTGAATCTATATTCATACTCACAGTTTTGGTTTTGCAGGTCATAGATTTGGGCTTGGAGATGCTCGATCTTCTCGTGAAGCTTAAAGATGGTCTCCCCAATGTTCTTGGCATCCAGCTTGTGGTTGTTGGTGAACTCCACGATCATCATGTGATTGGCGTTGAGTCCACGTTCCACCATCCCCTGGCACTTGAAAACTTGTTGCTCCATTGCTTCGAGCCTCGTCTCCACGCTTCCGGTCCTTCTCGTTCCCTCAACATCGCGGATGTGCAGCAGCCCATCACGCATCTCAATGGTTTGAGGGTGTTGCAACACCTCCGCGAGGTAGGGGTTGATGACCTTCTCGAAGAACTTGTCCTTGGGGGCGCTTGGAGACGTCATGGCGATCTGGATCTGTCAGAAAAAGAGCTCGCAATGAAAACAGAGGATATTTGCGTGATACGAGGGTCAAAATCTTCGGGGGATTATGAATTTTTACCGACCAAAAGAAGTATCATGCAAGAAAACGGAGTCCGGAGAGCACACGAGGTGCCCACGAGGCAGGGGGTGCGCCCAGGGGGTAGGACGCGCCCTCCACCCTCGTGGACGCCTCGTGTCCTGCTTCCCCTTGAGCACTGCGTTGGTTTTCCCTTGAAGAGGAAAGGGTGATGCAGTAAAGTAGCGTAAGTATTTCCCTCAGTTTTTGAGAACCAAGGTATCAATCCAGTAGGAGGCCACGCGCGAGTCCCACGCACCTACACAAACAAACAAGAACCTCGCAACCAACGTGATAAAGGGGTTGTCAATCCCTTCACGGTCACTTACGAGAGTGAGATCTGGTAGATATGATAAGATAATATTTTTGGTATTTTTATAATAAAGAGTAAATAAAGATGCAAAGTAAAATAAACGGCAATGGGAATAACTAAGTGTTGGAAGATTAATATGATGGAAAATAGACCCGGGGGCCATAGGTTTCACTAGTGGCTTCTCTCAAGAGCATAAGTATTATAGTGGGTAAACGAATTACCGTCGAGCAATTGATAGAATTGAGCATAGTTATGAGAATATCTAGGTATGATCATGTATATCGGCATCACGTCCGTGACAAGTAGACCGAAACGATTCTGCATCTACTACTATTATTCCACACATCGACCGCTATCCAGCATGCATCTAGAGTATTAAGTTCATAAGAACAGAGTAATACTTTAAGTAAGATGACATGATGTAGAGGGATAAACTCAAGAAATATGATATAAACCCCATCTTTTTATCCTCGATGGCAACAATACAATACGTGCCTTGCTGCCCCTGCTGTCACTGGGAAAGGACACCGCAAGATTGAACCCAAAGCTAAGCACTTCTCCCATTGCAAGAAAGATCAATCTAGTAGGCCAAACCAAACTGATAATTCAAAGAGACTTGCAAAGATAACCAATCATACATAAAAGAATTTAGAGAAGATTAAAATATTGTTCATAGATAAACTTGATCATAAACCCACAATTCATCGGATCTCGACAAACACACCGCAAAAGAAGATTACATCGAATAGATGTGACGCCGCTGATTAAATCGTACACTAATCATACACGCAAACGTGTATGATCAAGATTAGGGACTCACGGGAAGATATCACAACACAACTCTAAAAATAAAATAAGTCATACAAGCATCATAATACAAGCTAGGGGCCTCGAGGGCTCGAATAAAATTGCTCGGTCATAGACGAGTCAGCGGAAGTAACAATATCTGAGTACAAACATAAGGTAAACAAGTTTGCCTTAAGAAGGCTAGCACAAACTGGGATACAGATCGAAAGAGGCGCAGGCCTCCTGCCTGGGATCCTCCTAAACTACTCCTGGTCGTCGTCGGTGGCCTGCAAGTAGTAGTAGGCACCCGCGGTGTAGTAGGAGTTGTCGTCGATGGTGGCGTCTGGCTCCTGGGCTCCAGCATCTGGTTGCGACAACCAGGTAGAAGGGAAAAGGGGAAAAGAGGAAGTAAAGCAACCGTGAGTACTCATCCAAAGTACTCGCAAGCAAGGAGCTACACTAACTATGCATGGGTATATGTGTAAAGAGCCATATCGGTGGACTGAACTACAGAATGATAGAATAAGAGGGGGATAGCAAATCCTGTCGAAGACTACACTTCTGGCCACCTCCATCTTGCAGCATGTAGGAGAGAGTAGATGGTAAGTTCACCATGTAGCATCGCATAGCATAATCGTACCCAGCGATCCCCTCCTCGTCGCCCTGTTAGAGAGCGATCACCGGGTTATATCTGGCACTTGGAAGGGTGTGTTTTATTAAGTATCCGGTTCCAGTTGTCATAAGGTCAAGGTACAACTCCAAGTCGTCCTGTTACCGAAGATCACGGCTATTCGAATAGATAAACTTCCCTGCAGGGGTGCACCACATAACCCAACACGCTCGATCCCATTTGGCCGGACACACTTTTCCGGGTCATGCCCGGCCGCGGAAGATCAACACATCACAGCCCCACCTAGGCACAACAGAGAGGTCAGCACGCCGGTCTAAATCCTATGGCGCAGGGTCTGGGCCCATCGCCCATTGCACACATGCACGTTGCGAACACGGCCGGAAGCAGACCTATCCTAGCAGGCGTTCCAGTCCAATCCGGCGCGCGCCGCTCAGTCGCTGACGTCACGAAGGCTTCGGCTGATACCACGACGTCGAGTGCCCCTAACTTTCCCACGTAGTTGGTTAGTGCATATAGACGAAATGGCCAGACTCATATCAAATACCAAGAACTCATTAAGCGTGTTATTTTTAAGTATCCGCGGACGCCGACCAGGGCCAGGCCCACCTCTCTCCTAGGTGGTCTCATCCTGCCCTGTCGCTCCGGCACAAAGTAACAGTCGGGGGCCGTGGGGAACCCAGGCCCACCTCTACCGGGATGGAACCACCTGCCCCTTCAGCCCCCATCTCCGAACAGTATCATAAGTAATGAAACAGTATCAAGTATATAGCATATGCCCGTGATCACCTCTCGAAGTGATCACGGCCCAGTAGTATAGCAAGGCAGACGGACAAGAGTGTAGGGCCACTGATGGAATACTAGCATCCTGTACTAAGCATTTAGGATTGCAGGTAAGGGTAACAACTGTAGCAACAATGACAGGCTATGCAGCAGAATAGGATTAACGGAAAGCAGTAACATGCTACACTACTCTAATGCAAGCAGTATAGAGAAGAGTAGGTGATATCTGGTGATTAAGGGGGGGGCTTGCCTGGTTGCTCTGGCAAGAAGGAGGGGTCATCTTCGGTGTAGTCGAACACACGGACATCGGCACCGGTCTCAGAGTCTACCGGAAAGAAGTAACGGAGGGGAACACAATAAATAACAGAGCAATCAAATGAAACACAAAGCAAGACACGGCAATATGCGGTGCTAGGGGTGACCTAACGTAGTGGGAGGTGATACCGGCGAAGGGGGAAACATCCGGGAAAGTATCCCCGGTGTTCCGTGTTTTCGGACAGATGAACCGGAGGGGGAAAGTTGCGTGTTTGCTATGCTAGAGATGTGTGGCGGACAAACGGGCTGCGTAACCGGATTCGTCTCGTTGTTCTAATCAACTTTCATGTACAAAGTTTTTCCATCCGAGTTACGGATTATTTTATATTATTTTTTAAAGTTTTAAATCATTTTCTAGAATTAACAGATTATTTTAATTTGAAATTGCATTTATGACGCCAGCATGACATCAGCAGTCAACTATGGCCATTGACTGGTCAAACTGACACGTGGGTCCCACTGGTCATAGACTCGAGTTAGCTAAACCGGGTTAATTAGTTTAACTAATTGTTTAGGTTAACTAATCTTAATTAGTTTGGTTAAACAGTTAATCAACTTAATTAATTCACTAATTAATTGATTAATTAATTATTAATTTTACTAATTTCATTTTTGTTTCTTTTTTTTAACGTTCTGGGCAGTGGGCCCCGTTTGGCAGTGGCCCAGAGGCCATAGCGGGCACGGGCGCTAACGGGCACAGCCCGAACGGGCGCTAGCCCGCGGGGGCGCACCCGACTGGGCAACAAGGGGCGGCTGGCCGGCGCGGGCGCCAGCGCGCCGGCGTTGAGCTCCGGCGGCTGCGACCGGGCGGAGCATGGGGAGGGCCGCGGCTGCCGACATGCAGCAGGGCGGCCGGAGGCGGACGACGGGCGCGCGAGGCCGTGGCGAGAGGGGCGGAGGCTCCTCGGTGCGACACAGGGCGAGCGGGGAGGAGCAACGCGTACGGGCGCCGCGAGCGTGCGGTAGAGGCGACGGCCGCGCAGGTCGGCGATGCAGCGGATGCACAGGAAGTAGGGCGGAGGAAGGCAGCAGGCGGGACGGAGCAGGGGAAAGGTCAAGCACGGTCAGGGCGGCGGTGGGCGCCGCGGGCGGGGCGCTCGTGGGGTGCATCGGGCGCAGGATGGCGCGGTGGCCAGAACGGGCGACGCGGACGGGGATAGAGGGAGGTGCTCACGGACGGTGTAGGGGAGTGGCAGCGGGCTCAAGGAGGACGAGGGTGACCACGTGCGTAGCGGGAGGCAGACCGGTGAGGGAGCGCTCCGGCGAGGCGGTGACGGCGACGGCAGTGGTGCGGCGTCGGGCGCCGGGGTCGGGGCGTCGCACCCCGATCCAGATCCAGCGGGGGGCAGTGGGTGCGAGGAGTGGGGAACGTGGGGTGTCGGTGGGGTGGATAGGGTTTCGGGGTCCAGGGATAAGGGGAAGTGGGGGGAGTGGCCGGCTAGGCCTGGTGGGTTGGCCCAGTTGGGCCTGTGGTCAGCTGGGCCGAAGCTCGGGGGGTTCTCTTCTATTTTTTTGTCTTTTGTTTTTTGTTTTTATTCTTTTTCTTTTATTTATTTTCTTTTACTGTTTTAATTCAACTTAGGGCATTTAAGTATTTTATAAATTTGTGTTTTCTTTACTATAATTACCTTTGTAATATTCGGCACAAACCGAACATTTTTGTTTCAATGTTTGAAGACATTTGTTTGTTTGCCATATCTTGAATTGATTTTTGAATCGGTTTTGGACTAACGCGAGATTAGCAACAGTAATCGAAGTGACGTGGCATCATTAGCAGAGAATTACTGTAGCTTGATTATCCTGGCGTCGCAATTCTCCTCCACTACAAGAAATCTCGTCCCGAGATTTAAGAGGCGTAAGGGAGGGGGTTCTGGTTACGAAATTCTAGCGAGTCTTCTCGGTCTTGGTTGCTCTTCTTGAAGAAGTTGATCCATTATGATGATGTCTTCATTTCTTTGCTTCAGATCATCATGATGAAGTCATCATCCTTTCTTCGGGAACTCCATCGTACTTACGAAAGAATAAAGGGGGGCATTCCGGGAGAACGGACCTCTGCAAGGTTGACTACCTGGTCGATAACATCGGGGAAGGTGACGGAAAGTAACTCTCGAATTGAAACTTCAGAAAATATCGAGAGTAAGGTACGAAGGTACAATAAGAGGTTCCTAGCGGATAGATAGTTGCTCGAAGTCTGAACCAAAGAGAGAAAGGGGTTCAGAGCAGCGAGAGTAAGTATTGCGTCTGATACTAGAATAGAGCACTAGGAAGGTGGCCTGTGAATTAAATACGAAGCCAAGCACGAGGAATAAGTTTGGAAACAGGGGGTATAGGAAAGTCAGGTTTCGATCCTGTGGAACTGTGGGTTATGGGCCCACCATGTGGGTTAAAAGTAGAAAGAGGGGTGACGTCTTGCACGATCATGTAAGAAAGGCATGTCAGAGAATAACCGGTCAGTTATGTTGGCAGCATCGTTGGTACCAAGGGCGAGGGACAAAGAGAACCATTTTCCTGCTCGTTAAACGAGGCGGACCAATAGGCAAAGTTCTCGCACATCGGTGGTTACCGAAATGCCATCAACAAATGCAACAGGGTCTTACTGACACGGTTGTACACCAAGGTGTTTACATAAGCAGGAGAAAATTACTGCTTAGATCATATAGATCACCAGAAAGGTTAAACAAATCAATGAAAACGAAAAGGTGACCATCAGATTAAACAGAACAATGGAAAGGTAAATGTGTCTAACACATGTTTCAGGGATATATCCTTCCCAAGGACAAGCAGAGCATGATATCCGTGACAGGATAGAAGTAGATAACTCTTTAGGTACGGGAGAGAATTTTCATGACATTACCCATACAACGGTGTTTGGATAATTGAGCAGGAAACATTAAACATTGGGCTTCAAATGTTCCTGTTGAAAATCGGAGTACCATAGACATGCTTCGACATAGCATTGACATGGTCAACAAGTGAAGATCAGACTTTGGAAACAAAAAGGATCCATCAGGAACAACTTATAGAATAAGTCTTACAATTTCCTCACGGAAGAATGACTAACCTTGCCAAAAGGAAACTATAACAATAGGTCCTCCGGCCAGGTGTGCTAGGCATGACATCACCTTACCGGGTCATATAAAGACCAATGTTATAACTCTTGGAAATATGTTCCAACCATCATATCTGACCGAGATTCAGATCTGATTGGTGTCAGGATACCTCAGAGTCAGGAACCTGAGATAAAAAGGTGTGACACAAATTGACAAGAAGTCGGCATAAGATTCTCGGGAAATGAACTATGGAAGTGAGTTTCGAAACAAGAGTTCATCAGTAAACCAAGGAGAGGATGAGGAGGTGGCTGATGGACTCAGCGACAAATCATCGAGATTTCCAAAGGATGGATTTCCACAATTATGTGAACAAGGAGATAACATTTGTCGGATCAAATGATATAATGATGTATGCTCGAGGAAAACATACACAATTTAACAATGATAGAAGGGTGCACCCAGAAATCTGGACTAGGTAGCACGATCAATGTTTGAATGATGATTCAATAAGCAATAGACTTAGAATGAAACATCGACCATTAATCTTCAAAGCAATAGGGTTGCTAGAAGTGAACGGATATGGCAAGGAGTGAACGGATATGGCAAGAAGTATCACCTGTACCAAGAATTCTTAAGAGGTGGTGAAATTCTCACGACATTCTTGACATAAAAGATGGTAATACTCCAAGGTAAAGAACAAATTCTGGATAGAAGGAGCTCCATAACATGAACAAGTTTGTGTTGGAGGGAAGGCAATAATGTTGTTCATGATAACACAAATCCTTGAGAGGCAAGGATGGTGTTTCTCATCATGAATTCAATTGATATCCAAGAAGGAGTCAAGATGTTGATAATGATCATGACAAATTTTGTCGAGAGGCTCCACGAAGAAGCAATCGAACAACAACAGCATCAAGCAAAAGGACTGATGCAGTGAAAGATTATTGGGTCTATGGATACGACACGAACTCGGAATCAAGCTTGTTGTTCGAGGTGAAACGATAAGACGAGGAAGATCGCCATAAGCTTAGCTCATCGCCGAAAGTTATGCACCGGGAATAAGGACCAGGTAGCACAGTTAAATTCAGCACGATAATGATATAGCCAATTAGGCTAGGAACGATGTGATCGAGTATTAAATTTCTAAGTAATGAAGGTTACCAAGAGTTGTTTAATCGCGGTGCGAACTCGATTCAGTTATCGATGTCTTTGAGTGTTTAATAACTCAAAGCCCGTGAAAATTTGGAAACAGTGAGAATGTAGTACTTGATGAAGAACTCATAAGAAGCAACACAGTTCTTTGATATTCTCGAGATACTGGAGGGCATTATTCGAAGGAAGATCGACCTAGGGGTTGCGGAGATGTATTGATTCACAGAAGACAAGTGTTTTCACTTGCTTAAGAAATGGGATCAAGTGGAAAATATGGTCGAAACCACGATTGCAAAGGATCAATTCACAGATACCAGATGATATTGTATCAAGGCAATAGTTATTATTACAAGAAGCTTCCATGATAGGATCTACATCGCGTCCATGGGCATGAACACAAGTTCAAGGTCGACTCCCACTTCTTCAATGTATAACCTTCCATTCACTGCTCTTATATAAAAAAATGATTTGAGTGTGAAAACCTACCTAGCGAATTACCAGAGGAAGATGACCCGTGAAAACTTTTCGGGCTCACACAAATTAAAGAAGGCATAGGTTCAACCCATCGGGGTATCTTAGAAACATATACCACAAGCTTCAGGAGTAAATATCACCAGCTCGAAAGCAGAGCATGGTTGGCCAAATCAAAGAATAGGATTTACCAATGGCATTATGTATCCGAGAAAAGACTCACAAAGTTATTGAATATGAAGGACGTCGTCGGATAAAATCCAATAAAAGTTCTGGTGTCCCATAAGGGATCTGATGTGAGCATCGGTACTCAACCAGAAGAAGAAAGAAAGCAAGGAGATCGGATTATCAAAACAATTGACTAATTCAAAGCTCAAATGCAAAGGAATTATAAATTCCAAATCAAGGGATCAGAAGCAAACACTCTAATCAAGGATGGATAAGTTGAGTAGGTTTAAGGGTACAATCGATGGCAATTTCATTGCTCGAGATCCAGCTCATGTTTAAAATGACGTCTGAGCCAAAAAGATAATTTAGAAGGATCAACTGATAATTGAGTGCATTCGCACTCATGTTGAATTAATAGGATCAAAATGACGGTGCCAAAGGAGACTAATGTATATTGCCAGATATATGGGAAGCATCCATAATGCAAGTAGACAAGTATTTGCAGAGTAATAAAGCTGCTAAGGATTTTCGGAGGATTGAATAGTATTTCAAAGACTTTTGTGAAACACCTGAACAACTGGGGATGAGCGGATACTCGGAAAGTGCGAGAAATTATTCTTAGGGGTATTCAGGTGGCAAAGAACTGCAAGGCAGTAGGCACAAAATATTCTCGGGGTATCTTGTAATAACAAGATCGACTGGGAATAAAAGTAAGCATGACAGGTGTAAGTATTTATCCATAGGGATATTTCGGTGGAAGGGAATTGCAAAAGCAACGGGCACAAGGTCTCGAGAGAATATCGGAGAGTATCTTCGAAATCTTCTGGTGCAGCCGGCAATCATCTGGACTGAAGGGGCTCTCTGGGAGAAAGTATTTTTGAGAACCTAAAGTTAGATTTTAGTAAAAATCGTTTAACCCGAATAGAAGAGAGTTCCGAATCCCAGAGTAAAGATCGAGGAGTAAAAGATCCTAATACCACCCAATGGCGACGTGGGCCCATGGGACACACAGCAATGTTAGTAAAAGTTTTTGCAATGTCTAGACTCGACTTCGGCCAAGGAGTGTGGAAGGGGGATTCCTACAGGCAGTCGGGTCTGATACCAACTTGTGACGCCCCCGATTCAATCGTACACTAATCATACACACAAACATGTACGATCAAGATCAGGGACTCACGGGAAGTTATCACAACACAACTCTAAAAATAAAATAAGTCATACAAGCATCATAATACAAGCCAGGGGCCTCGAGGGCTCGAATACAATTGCTCGATCATAGACGAGTCAGCGGAAGCAACAATATCTGAGTACAGACATAAGTTAAACAACTTTGCCTTAAGAAGGCTAGCACAAACTGGGATACAGATCGAAAGAGGCGCATGCCTCCTGCCTGGGATCATCCTAAACTACTCCTAGTCGTCGTCGGTGGCCTGCAAGGAGTAGGAGGCACCCGCGGTGTAGTAGGAGTTGTCGTCGATGGTGGCGTCTGGCTCCTGGGCTCCAGCATCTAGTTGCGACAACCAGGTAGAAGGGAAAAGGGGAAAAGAGGAAGTAAAGCAACCGTGAGTACTCATCCAAAGTACTTGCAAGCAAGGAGCTACACTACCTATTCATGGGTATATGTGTAAAGGGCCATATCGGTGGACTGAACTGCAGAATGCCAGAATAAGAGGGGGATAGCTAATCCTGTCGAAGACTACGCTTCTGGCCACCTCCATCTTGCAGCATGTAGGAGAGAGTAGGTGGTAAGTTCACCAAGTAGCATCGCATAACATAATCCTACCCGGCGATCCCCTCCTCGTCGCCCTGTTAGAGAGCGATCACCGGGTTATATCTGGCACTTGGAAGGTGTGTTTTATTAAGTATCCGGTTCCAGTTGTCATAAGGTCAAGGTACAACTCCAAGTCGTCCTGTTACCGAAGATCACGGCTATTCGAATAGATAAACTTCCCTGCAGGGGTGCACCACATAACCCAACACGCTCGATCCCATTTGGCCGGATACACTTTTCTGGGTCATGCCCGGCCGCAGAAGATCAATACGTCGCAGCCCCACCTAGGCACCACAGAGAGGTCAGTGTGCCGGTCTAAATCCTATGGAGCAGGGGTCTGGGCCCATCGCCCATTGCACACCTGCACATTGCGAACGCGGCCGGAAGCAGACCTAGCCAAGCAGGCGTTCCAGTCCAATCCGGCGCGCGCCGCTCAGTCACTGACGTCACGAAGGCTTCGGCTGATACCACGACGTTGAGTGCCCATAACTTTCCCACGTAGTTGGTTAGTGCGTATAGACCAAATGGCCAGACACAGATCAAATACCAAGAACTCGTTAAGCGTGTTATTTTTAAGTATCCGCGGACGCCGACCAGGGCTAGGCCCACCTCTCTCCTAGGTGGTCTCAACCTGCCCTATCGCTCCGCCACAAAGTAACAGTCGGGGGGCCGTCGGGAACCCAGGCCCACCTCTACCGGGATGGAGCCACCTGCCCCTTCAGCCCCCATCTCCGAAGAGTATCATAAGTAATGAAATAGTATCAAGTATATAGCATATGCTCGTGATCACCTCTCGAAGTGATCACGGCCCAGTAGTATAGCAAGGCAGACGGACAACAGTGTAGGGCCACTGATGGAATACTAGCATCCTGTACTAAGCATTTAGGATTGCAGGTAAGGGTAACAACTGTAGCAACAATGACATGCTATGCAGCAGAATAGGATTAACGGAAAGCAGTAACATGCTACACTACTCTAATGCAAGCAGTATAGAGAAGGGTAGGCGATATCTGGTGATCAAGGGGGGGGGGGCTTGCCTGGTTGCTCTGGCAAGAAGGAGGGGTCATCTTCGGTGTAGTCGAACACACGGACATCGGTACCGGTCTCAGAGTCTACCGGAAAGAAGTAATGGAGGGGGAACACAATAAATAACAGAGCAATCAAATGTAACACAAAGAAAGACACGGCAGTATGCGGTGCTAGGGGTGACCTAACGTAGTGGTAGGTGATACCGGCGAAGGGGGAAACATCCGGGAAAGTATCCCCGGTGTTCCGCGTTTTCGGACAGATGAACCGGAGGGGGAAAGTTGCGTGTTTGCTATGCTTGGGATGTGTGGCGGACGAACGGGCAGCGTAACCAGATTCGTCTCGTTGTTCTGAGCAACTTTCATGTACAAAGTTTTTCCATCCGAGTTACGGATTATTTTATATTAATTTTTAAAGTTTTAAATCATTTTCTAGACTTAACAGATTATTTTAATTCGAAATTGCATTTATGACGTCAGCATGACAACAACAGTCAACTCTGACCGTTGACTGGTCAAACTGACACGTGGGTCCCACTGGTCATAGACTCGAGTTAGCTAAACAGGGTTAATTAGTTTAACTAATTGATTAGGTTAACTAATCTTAATTAGTTTGGTTAAACAGTTAATCAACTTAATTAATTCACTAATTAATTGATTAATTAATTATTAATTTTACTAATTTCATGTTCGTTTCTTTTTTTAATGTTCTGGGCAGTGGGCCCCGTTTGGCAGTGGCCCAGAGGCCATAGCGAGCACGTGCGCTAATGGGCACAGCCCGAACGGGCGCTAGCCCGCGGGGGCGCACCCGACTGGGCAACAACGGGCGGCTGGCGGGCGCGGGCGCCAGCGCGCCGGCGTTGAGCTCCGGTGGCTGCGACTGGGTGGAGCATGGGGAGGGTCGCGCGTGCCGACATGTAGCAGGGCGGCCGGAGGCGGACGACGGGCGCGCGTGGCCGCGGCGAGAGGGGCGGAGGCTCCTCGGCGCGACACAGGGCGAGCGGGGAGGAGCAACGCGTGCGGGCGCGGCGAGCATGCGGTAGAGGCGACGGCCGCGCATGTCGGCGATGCAGCGGACGCACAGGAAGCGGGGCGAAGGAAGGCAGCAGGCGGGGCGGAGCAGGGGAAAGGTCAAGCGCGGTTAGGGGCAGCGGTGCGCGCCGAGGGCGGGGCGCTCGTGGGGTGCGTCGCGCGCAGGATGGCGCGGTGGCCGGAACGGGCGACGCAGACGAGGAGAGAGGGAGGTGCTCACGGACGCTGTAGGCGAGTGGCAGCGGGCTCGAGGAGGACGACGGCGACGACGTGCGTAGGGGGAGGCAGACCGGTGAGGGAGCGCTCTGGCGAGGCGGTGACGGCAACGGCAGTGGTGCGGCGTCGGGCAGCGGGGTCGGGGCGTCGCGCCCCGATCCAGATCAAGCGGGGGGGAGTGGGTGCGAGGAGTGGGGAACGTGGGGTGTCGGTGGGTTGGATAGGGTTTCGGGGTCCAGGGATAAGGGGAAGTGGGGAGAGTGGCCGGCTAGGCCTGGTGGGTTGGCCCAGTTGGGCCTGTGGTAAGTTGGGCCGAAGCCCGGGAGGTTCTCTTCTATTTTTTTTTGTCTTTTGTTTTTCTGTTTTTATTCTTTTTCTTTTATTTATTTTCTTTTACTATTTTAATTCAACTTAGGGCATTTAAGTATTTTATAAATTTGTGTTTTCTTTACTATAATTACCTTTGTAATATTCGGCACAAACCGAACATTTTTGTTTCAATGTTTGAAGACATTTGTTTGTTTGCCATATTTTGAATTGATTTTTGAATCGGTTTTGAACTAACGCGAGATTAGCAACAGTAATCGAAGTGACGTGGCATCATTAGCAGAGAATTACTGTAGCTTGGTTATCCGGGCGTCACAATAGATCTCCAAGAAGATCGAGGAGAACATGGTATTGAGATCCAAAGAGAGAGAAGAAGCCATCTAGCTAATAACTATGGACCCAAAGGTCTGAGGTAAACTACTCAGACATCATCGGAGGGGCTGTGGTGTTGATGTAGAAGCCATCCGTGATCAATGCCCCCTCCGGCGGAGCGCCGGAAAAGGCCCCAAGATGGGATCTCACAGGTACAGAAGGTTGCGGCGGTGGAAATAGGGTTTTGGCTCCGTATCTGATCGTTTGGGGGTACGTAGGTATATATAGGAGGAAGAAGTACGTCGGTGGAGCAACATGGGGCCCACGAGGGTGGAGGGCGTGCCCCCCTACATCGTGCCTTCCTCGTTCGTTGCTTTGCGTAGACTCCAAGTCCTCTGGACTAGGTTCGTTCCGAAAATCACGTTCCCAAAGGTTTCATTCCGTTTGGACTCCCTTTGATATTCTTTTTCTGCGAAACACTGAAATAGGCAAAAAACAGCAATCTGGGCTGGGCCTCCGGTTAATAGGTTAGTCCCAAAAATAATATAAAAGTGTATAATAAAGCCCAATAAACATCCAAAACAGAATATAATATAGCATGGAACAATCAAAAATTATAGATACGTTGGAGACGTATCGAGTATCCCCAAGCTTTATTCCTGCTCGTCCTCGTGTAGGTAAATGATAAAAACAGAATTTTTGATGTGAAATGCTACTTAGGATAATTTTCAATGTAATTCTCTTATTTGTGGTATGAATATTCAGATCCAAAAGATTCAAGACAAAAGTTAAATATTGACATAAAACTAATAATACTTCAAGCATACTAACTAAGAAATCATGTCTTCTCGAAATAACATGGCCAAAGAAAGTTATCCCTACAAAATCATATAGTCTGGCTATGCTCTATCTTCACCGCAAAAAATATTTAAATCATGCACAACCCCGATGACAAGCCAAGCAATTGTTTCATACTTTTGGTGTTCTCAAACTTTTCAATCTTCACGCAATACATGAGCGTGAGCCATGGACATAGCACTATATGTGGAATAGAAAGGTGGTTGTGGAGAAGACAAAAAGGGAGAAGATAGTCTCACATCAACTAGGCGTATCAAAGGGCTATGGAGATGCCCATTAATAGATATCAATGTGAGTGAGTAGGGATTGCCATGCAACGGATGCACTAGAGCTATAAGTGTATGAAAGCTCAACAAAAGAAACTAAGTGGGTGTGCATCCAACTTGCTTGCTCACGAAGACCTAGGGCAATTTTGAGGAAGCCCATCATTGGAATATACAAGCCAAGTTATATAATGAAAAGTTCCCACTAGTATATGAAAATGATATCATAGGAGACTCTCTATCATGAAGATCATGGTGCTACTTTGAAGCACAAGTGTGGTAAAAGGATAGTAGCATTGTCCCTTCTTTCTTTTTCTCTCTCTTTTTTTCTTATTTTCTCTTTTTTTTAGTCCGGAGTCTCATCCTGACTTGTGGGGGAATCATAGTCTCCATCATCCTTTCCTCACTTGGGACAATGCTCTAATAATGATGATCATCACACTTTTATTTACTTTACAACTCAAGAATTACAACTCAATACTTAGAACAAAATATGACTCTATGTGAATGCCTCCGGCGGTGTACCGGGATATGCAATGAATCAAGAGTGACATGTATGAAAATTATGAACGGTGGCTTTGCCACAAATACGATGTCAACTACATGATCATGCAAAGCAATATGACAATGATGAAGCGTGTCATAGTAAACGGAATGGTGAAAAGTTGCATGGCAATATATCTCGGAATGGCTATGGAAATGCCATGATAGGTAGGTGTGGTGGCTGTTTTGAGGAAGGTATATGGTGGGTGTATGATACCGGCGAAAAGTGCGCGGTATTAGAGAGGCTAGCAATGGTGGAAGGATGAGAGTGCGTATAATCCATGGACTCAACATTAGTCATAAAGAACTCATATACTTGTTGCAAAAATCTATAAGTTATCAAAGCAAAGTATTACATGCATGCTCCTAGGGGGATAGATTGGTAGGAAAAGACCATCGCTCGTCCCCGACCGCCACTCATAAGGTAGACAATCAATAAATAAATCATGCTCCGACTTCATCACATAACGGTTCACCATACGTGCATGCTACGGGAATCACAAACTTTAACACAAGTATTCCTCAAATTGACAACTACTCAACTAGCATGACTCTAATATCACCATCTTCATATCTCAAAACAATTATCAAGCATCAAACTCCTCATAGTATTCAACACACTCATAAGATTTTTTTTACTAATCTTGGATGCCTATCATATTAGGACTAATTTCATGATTAAAGCAAATTACCATGCTGTTTTGTAGGACTCTCAAAATAATATAAGTGAAGCATGAGAAAACAATAGTTTCTATAAAACAAATCCACCACCGTGCTCTAAAAGATATAAGTGAAGCACTAGAGCAAAAACTATATAGCTCAAAAGATATGAGTGAAGCACATAGACTATTCTAATAAATTCCAAATCATGTTTGTCTCTCTCAAAAGGTGTGTACAGCAAGGATGATTGTGGTAAACGAAAAAGCAAATACTCAAATCATACACGACGCTCCAAGCAAAACACATATCATGTGGTGAATAAAAATATAGCTCCAAGTAAAGTTACCGATGGAAGTAGATGAAAGAGGGGATGCCTTCCGGGGCATCCCCAAGCTTTAGCTTTTTGGTGTCCTTAGATTATCTTGGGGTGCCATGGGCATCACCAAGCTTAGGCTCTTGCCACTCCTTGTTCCATAATCCATCAAATCTTTACCCAAAACTTGAAAACTTCACAACACAAAACTTAACAGAAAATCTCGTGAGCTCCGTTAGCGAAAGAAAACAAAACACCACTTCAAGGTACTGTATTGAACTCATTCTTTATTTATATTGGTGTTAAACCTATTGTATTCCAACTTCTCTATGGTTTATAAACTATTTTACTAGCCATAGAATCATCAAAATAAGCAAACAACACACGAAAAACAGAATCATCAAAATAAGCAAACAACACACGAAAAACAGAATCTGTCAAAAACAGAACAGTCTGTAGTAATCTGTAACTAACGCAAACTTCTGGAACTCATAAAAATCTACCAAAATATGAAGACCTAGACAATTTGTTAATTGATCAGCAGCAATTGGAATCAGTATTTTATCACGTTCTGGTTATTTTTAACAATTGTTTTCATGAACAGAAAGTTTCTGGAATTTTCAGCAAGATCAAATAACTCTCATCCAAGAAGATCCTATAGGTTTAACTTGGCACAAACACTAATTAAAACATAAAAACAAATCCAACCATAGGCTAGATCAAATATTTTATAAGCAAACAAATTATCATAGCAAGCAAAAATTAGCATATGCAAGGAAGAAGAAAGAGACGATAGCAATCTCAACATGACGAGAGGTAATTTAGTAAGATAAAAATTTCTACAACCATATTTTCCTCTCTCATAATAATTGCATGTGGGATCATAAGCAAATTCAACAAAATAGTTTTCACATAAAATATTTTCAACACGACCCACATGCATGCAAAGTCGACACTCTTTCAAAATAGTGGGAATAACATTAACTAAAATCATGACCTCTCCAAACCCACTTTTATCAAAAATACCATAAGATTGAACATTCTCCAAATATGTGGGATCTAAAGTTGACACTCATCCAAACCCACTTTCAATATTATTGCAAACATTATTATCAATCTCATACTCATCATGGGGCTTAGATAATTTTTCAAGATCATAAGAAGAATCACCCCAATCATGATCATTGCAACAAGTAGTAGACATAGCAAAACTAGCGTCCCCAAGCTTAGGGTTTTGCATATTATTAGCACAATTGAATCAAGAGAATTTTTGGTAACATCATTGCAATCATGCTTTTCATTGAAGGAACTATCAGGTATGGGTGCAATAGCAACGATCTCATGTTTAACATAAGGAACTATACCAAATTCATCTTCATAAATATTGGCATCATGGCCACAAGAATAGCAAGCATCATGTTCATCAAGGAAAATTTCAATCAAATCATCGGAATCGTCATTATCTATAGATTCATGCATATCATTATTTTCTTCCAAAGCAACGGTCATTCTCTCGATAAATTCTTTGACCTAGACATTATGAGCATAGTTTTCATAGCAATATTTAAGTATGTCAAAATTTTCAGATTCGTAGAGAGTAATATCATACTTTTCAATCAAAGAAGCAACTTCATAAGCACCCTTAAAAGCAACAAATTCTTCAATTTTTTCGATATCATAGTAACTATAAACACCCTTTACATAAGAAGACAATATTTCATTTTCATTAAACTCACATAGGTAGGGAAGGTGTTTTTAGGGTTCTTAGAGCAACAAGTAAAATCATGAATTTCACAAAGATTCCAAGCATAACACAACAATCTGTTTATTTGACCCCATAAGAGTTTCCCCTTTTCAGACAAACGATGACGCACAAAATGAGCATGCTCATCTAAAGATTTCCCATCAACTAGGCGAGTTGGGGTTTTAGCACGAGCGCATAAGGATCGAAGATGATCCAACTAGAACACTTTAAGTGGATCCATATCAATAGATTTTTGGCAAGCAAAGATGCAAGCAAATAGAAGGCACGTGGAAACACAAACAAAAAGGCATACGGGAAGAAGGGAGAATAAAACGGCAAGGGTGAAGTGGGGGAGAGGAAAAGGAGAGGCAAATGGCAAATAATGTAATGCGAGGGATAAGAGTTTGTGATGGGTACTTGGTGTGTCTTGAATTGTGCGTAGACTCCCCGGCAACGGCGCCAGAAATGGCTCGTTGACGGGAAATCAAATCTTGACTTGAGTTAGTGTGAGCCTCCCCGGCAACGGCACCGGAAATCCTTCTTGCTTCCTCTTGAGCACTGCGTTGGTTTTCCCTTGAAGAGGAAAGGGTGATGCAGTAAAGTAGCGTAAGTATTTCCCTCAGTTTTTGAGAACCAAGGTATCAATCCAGTAGGAGGCCACGCGCGAGTCCCACGCACCTACACAAACAAACAAGAACCTCGCAACCAACGCGATAAAGGGTTGTCAATCCCTTCACGGTCACTTACGAGAGTGAGATCTCATAGATATGATAAGATAATATTTTTGGAATTTTTATAATAAAGAGTAAATAAAGATGCAAAGTAAAATAAATGGCAATGGAAATAACTAAGTGTTGGAAGATTAGTATGATGGAAAATAGACCCGGGGGCCATAGGTTTCACTAGTGGCTTCTCTCAAGAGCATAAGTATTACAGTGGGTAAACGAATTACTGTCGAGCAATTGATAGAATTGAGCATAGTTATGAGAATATCTAGGTATGATAATGTATATAGGCATCACATCCGCGACAAGTAGACCGAAACGATTCTGCATCTACTACTATTAATCCACACATCGACCGCTATCCAGCATGCATATAGAGTATTAAGTTCATAAGAACAGAGTAATGCTTTAAGTAAGATGACATGATGTAGAGGGATAAACTCATGCAATATGATATAAACCCCATCTTTTTATCCTTGATGGCAACAATACAATATGTGCCTTGCTGCCCCTGCTGTCACTGGGAAAGGACACGGCAAGATTGAAGCCAAAGCTAAGCACTTCTCCCATTGCAAGAAAGATCAATCTAGTAGGCCAAACCAAACTGATAATTCGAAGAGACTTGCAAAGATAACCAATCATACATAAAAGAATTCAGAGGAGATTCAAATATTGTTCATAGATAAACTTGATCATAAACCCACAATTCATCGGATCTCGACAAACACACCGCAAAAGAAGATTACATCGAATAGATCCCCAAGAAGATCGAGGAGAACATGGTACTGAGATCCAGAGAGAGAGAAGAAGCCATCTAGCTAATAACTATGGACCCGAAGGTCTGAGGTAAACTACTCACACATCATCGGAGGGGCTATGGTGTTGATGTAGAAGCCCTCCGTGATCAATGCCCCCTCCGGTGGAGCGCCGGAAAAGGCCCCAAGATGGGATCTCACGGGTACAGAAGGTTGCGGCGGTGGAAATAGGGTTTTGGCTCCGTATCTGATCGTTTGGGGGTACGTAGGTATATATAAGAGGAAGAAGTACGTCGGTGGAGCAACATGGGGCCCATAAGGGTGGAGGGCGCGCCCAGGGGGGTAGGCGCGACCCCCTACCTCGTGCCTTCCTCGCTCGTTGCTTTGCGTAGACCCCAAGTCCTCTGGATCACGTTCGTTCCAAAAATCACGTTCCCGAAGGTTTCATTCCGTTTGGACTTCGTTTGATATTCTTTTTCTGCGAAACACTGTAATAGGCAAAAAACAGCAATCTGGGCTGGGCCTCTGGATAATAGGTTAGTCCCAAAAATAATATAAAAGTGTATAATAAAGCCCAATAAACATCCAAAACAGAATCTAATATAGCATGGAACAATAAATAATTATAGATTCGTTGGAGACGTATCATGTCCTTCCCGGACTGCTTCTTATTTTCCTATTTTCTTAAATATTCCAAAACGGAGAAAAATTGCCATTAGAACTGTTTTGGAGTCGGTTTACTTACCGTACCACATACTTATTCCTTTTCGGAGTCTGAAACGTTCTGGAAAGTGTCCCTTATGTACTCCTCCGGGGTTACGGTTTCAATAACATTAGTTCCAACATTTATAGGATTACCTGAGATGTAATGTTTGATTCTTTGACCGTTCACCACCTTCGGATTTGTGCCTTTGAAGTTGTTGATTTTTATGGCACCGGAATGATAGACCTCTTCGATAATGTAAGGACCTTCCCATTTAGAGAGAAGTTTTCCTGCAAAAAATCTTAAGCGAGAGTTGAATAGCAACACATAATCACCTACATTGAACTCACGCTTTTGTATCCTTCTGTCATGCAATCTTTTAACCTTTTCCTTAAACAATTTGGCATTCTCATAGGCTTGGGTTCTCCATTCATCAATTGAGATTATGTCAAATAGCCTCTTCTCACCAGCAAGTTTGAAATCATAATTGAGCTCTTTAATGGCCCAATATGCCTTATGTTCTAGTTCGAGAGGTAAGTGACATGCTTTTCCATAAACCATTTTATACGGAGACATACCCATAGGTTTTTTATATGTAGTTCTATAGGCCCATAATGCATCATCAAGTTTCTTGGGCGAATTCTTTCTAGATCTATTAACAGTCTTTTGCAAAAGTAATTTAAGCTCTCTATTGCTCAATTCTACTTGACCACTAGACTGTGGGTGGTAAGGAGATGCAATTCTATGATTAACATCATACTTAGAAAGCATCTTACGAAAAGCACCATGAATAAAATGTGAACCACCATCAGTCATTAAATATCTAGGGACTCCAAACCTCAGAAAAATTACTTCTTTAAGCATCTTAATAGAGGTGTTATGATCAGCACTACTAGTTGGAATAGCTTCTACCCACTTAGTAACATAATCAACAGCAACTAGAATATGTGTATACCCATTAGAGGAAGGAAAAGGTCCCATATAATCAAAGCCCCAAACATCAAATGGTTCAATAACAAGTGAATAATTCATAGGCATTTCTTGACGTCTACTAATATTACCAATTCTTTGACATTCATCACAAGACAAGACAAACTTACGAGCATCTTTGAAGAGAGTAGGCCAATAAAAACCGGATTTTAATACCTTATGTGCAGTTCTATCTCCAGCGTGGTGTCCTCCATGTGCCTCGGAGTGACACTTGCGTAAGATCTGTTCCTGTTCATTCTCAGGTACACAACGTCTAATAACACCATCCACTCCTTCTTTATAAAGATGTGGGTCATCCCAGAAGTAATGTCTTGAATCATAGAAAAACCTTTTCTTTTGCTGGTATGTGAAGCTAGGTGGTATAAATTTAGCAACAATGTAATTAGCATAATTAGCATACCATGGAGCAATACAAGAAGCATTTATGACAACCAATTGTTCGTCAGGAAAGCTATCATCAATAGGTAGTGGGTCATCAAGAACATTCTCTAACCTAGATAAGTTGTGTGCAACGGGGTTCTCAGCTCCCTTTCTATCAATAATATGCAAATCAAATCCTTGTAGCAAGAGAACCCATCTAATAGGTCTAGGTTTAGCATCCTTCTTTTCCATAAGATATTTAATAGCATCGTGATCGGTGTGAACAGTTACTTTTGAATCAACAATATAAGGTCTGAACTTGTCACAAGAAAATACAACTGCTAAAAATTCTTTTTCAGTAGTAGCGTAATTTCTCTGGGCACTGTCTAGAGTTTTACTAGCATATTGGATAACATTTAATTTCTTATAAACTCTTTGCCCAAGAACAGCACCTACAGCATAATCACTAGCATCGCACATAATTTCAAAGGGTAAATTACAATCAGGTGGCTAAACAATAGGTGCAGAAATCAATGCTTCCTTAAGTATTTCAAATGCTTCTACACAATCATCATCAAAGACAAAAGGGATATCGTTTTGTAAGAGATTAGTCAGAGGCCGAGAAATTTTTGAGAAGTCCTTAATGAACCTCCTACAAAAACTGGCATGACCAAGGAAACTTCTTATATCTTTGATGTCCTTGGGACACGGCATCTTTTCAATAGCATCAACTTTAGCTTTTATCAACTTCAATACCTCTTTCAGAAATTTTATGCCCCAAGACAATACCTTCATTAACCATAAAGTGGCACTTCTCACAATTCAAAACAAGATTAGTTTCTTCACATCTCTGCAAAACTCGATCAAGGTTGCTCAAGCAATCATCAAAAGAAGTTCCATATACGGAAAAATCATCCATGAAAACCTCAACAATCTTTTCGCAAAAATCAGAGAATATAGCCATCATGCATCTTTGAAAGGTAGCAGGTGCATTGCATAAACCAAAAGGCATACGTCTATAAGCAAAGGTACCGAAAGGGCATGTAAAAAAGTGGTCTTTTCTTGATCCTCTTTTGACACAGGTATTTGAGAGAATCCAGAGTAGCCATCTAGGAAGCAAAAATGTGTATGTTTGGATAATCTTTCTAGCATTTGATCAATAGAAGGTAAAGGGTAATGATCCTTTTTAGTAGCCTTGTTTAATTTACGGAAATCAATTACCATCCTATAACCTGTTACAATTCTTTGTGGGACCAATTCATCTTTGTCGGGGGAAATCGACACCTATGGAATCACTGGGACCCTTCTACGGTTGGCGGGTGCGGGGTTGTGCAAAGAGCGGGTCTGACAGGAAGCACACGGATCGTTTACCCAGGTTCGGGCCGCGAAGATGCGTAATACCCTAGTCCTTCTTTGGTGGATGTTTCTGAGTGTTCTTGTGTCCTGAGCTAGCTACGGGGTGTGACTTGCCCAAAAGATCCGAATCCTGCTCCTGGACGCCTCGGGCCTCCTTTTATAGACAAAAAGGGGTTGCCACAGTGGCACACAGGAGGTGGAAAGGTGTACAGTGGATGAGTCTATCCTCTGGCACCGTCGGACAAATGCATTTAATGCGCTGCCGACGTGCCCCTCTCGCTTTATTGGGGACGGCAAGGAAGCACGTCCCAGCTGTCGCAGCCTCGCCTGGTCCCGACGCGCGTCCAAGCTGACGACGCGTTGCTGCGCCACGTTGGGTGTCTACTGGGCTGGCGCGGTGGTGGAGCCTTCATGAAGATCTGCATGCCACCACGTAGGTGCTTGCTGGGTCGGTGTAGAGGCCGCTCGTCGCCACGCAGGTGTCTGCTCAGCTGCATGGGGACGGCGGTGGCGTCTTGGCAGACGTGGGCCTGGCTGCGGCCCCGCTGGTGTCCTCGGCAAGGGTCTTGCCGGGGCCCCGGCAAGGGTCTTGCCGGGGCGTCGTGGTCCTCCTCGGCAAGGATCTTGCCGGGGGTCTTGTGGATTTCCTCGGCTGGGATCCCGCCGAGGGTCGTCGTCTTCTGGTCCTCATCTGATCTCATGTATTCATGATCTTGACAAAGATCTGCATGCCACCATGGAGGTGCCTCCCGAGCCTTGGTCCCAATGTAGTTGTCGGTGGCGTTTGGAACCCTTGGGCTCAATGGTGGCTTGCTCTGCTGGTGTCGGGCAAGCTGCCCCGGCAAGGCTCTTGCCAGGGCCACGGAGGCCGCCTCGGCTAGGGCCTTGCTGGGGGAGTCCACCTCGCCCCTTTGCTCTTTAGTTTTTCTGGCCTTGGCGTTGCCTCGATTGTCTTGTGCTCCGGCTTCCCTCCTCTGCCCTGCTAAGTGTGGTTGCGGGTGCGGCTCTGACTGCCCGTGCACAAGTAAAAGGGGTCAAAAGGAGAGCCCCTACTTTTGTACACCGACAGGAGCCCCCGGGCCTGGGCCACACATAAGCGCGACGCGTTGTTGGGCTAGGCCCAGAATGGTGCGCGAGCAGGTGGGGCAGATTTTACCGTAGTAACTTTTCGTCCGCTGCGCTTCCCCTCGACCCGCATTGAACACGCGATGTGGAGGGTCGTGCGTGATGTGGGGGTCATGCGTGGGGCGGCCTCCGCGCGCATGCGTCACATCGCAGTTAATGGGAAAAGAGGCGGCTCGCGCCTTCCCCGTAAAAAGGAATAACCGCGGGCGCGCTGCTCATTTACCCCCTGCGCCTTCTCCAATCTCGGAACCGCCGTCCCCTTCTTCCTCCCTCTCAAGCTCTTGCCTTTTGCTCGCTGCCGTCGCGTCCTCGTCATCCTTCCCCCTTCGCCTCTCGCAGCCGCCATGGCACCCAAAACCAGTAAAGGCAAGGGAGCGGCCAAGGACGCCGGGGCGAAGGAGCCGCCGGAGAGTGAGTTGGCGGTGCGGTGGACGCAGTCCGCCTACTTCCCCACGACGGTCGACGCGGTCCATCTCCGGGACTACTTCAAGCACCTGTGGGGGTGCAAGACCGGGGGGGACGACGACGGGGCACCCGGCCACGCGCGTCATCGTTGCCGCCTTCGCCGAAGCCGGCCCGAATCGGTACCCATTCTTCGTCGACTACTTTTCTTGCGGCCTTTGCCCCCCCATTCTCTGATTTCTTCAACGACGTCATACACACCTAAGGCTTTCACCTTCTGGATTTCACTCCAGACACCGTGGCGTGCATGGCTCTCTTTGCCCATCTCTGTGAGGGCTTCGTCGGAGTGTTCCCCAACACGGCGCTCTTCCGCCACTACTTTTGTCCTCGAATCCAAAAGGGAGGCGCCATCTCTGGTTGTGTCACCTGGATCCCAAGGACCAAAGGGACATACCCGGAGGGCGCTCAGAAGGAGAGGTGGGAGGAGTGGCGGGGCCGGTGGTGCTGGATTGAGGAGGAGGACCCGCAGGTATTCTGTCAGGTTCGCCAGGCGCCGCCGGTCCGCAGAAACAACTGGGGTGATGTTGATGCCGACGATGCAAAGCTCATGGTCGCCACCACCAGGATTCTTTGCCTCACCGAGGCCGGGCTCACCCTTGAGATGATCAGGGCGGATTTCATCCGCCGAATAATTGCTCCGTTGCACAACAAGGGGAGGCCGGCCTGGCTCTTCACGAATGCGGACGACATTATGGGGCTTCGCCCCGGCTTGGACCACAACCTCACGGTGATGGGGCACGCCCACTTCTGCAAGCGGCTCTTCCACCTCGACGTGACCCGCGACGGCAAGGTTGAGCGGTCCGGCAAGGCCGCGAAGGCCGGCAAGGTCGCCAAGGGGGCCTTGTTTGGGTTGCCGGCGGGGGTGGTCCCGCTGAGCAATAACTCGCCCTGAAACGACATCATTTCCATGATGCCGGAGTTCAACGCACACGGCCTCGTCCCAAATTGGGCCGAGCCGCCGGCGGATCAGGTGCAGGAGTTCTTCGATACCTTGGAGGAGAAGTACGTCCGTGAAGAGCCGCTGCTCGTCCAGGACACCACCCCGGCGGAGCTGGACTACATCGCCGCCAGGGCAGCGGAGGCGAAGCTCGCCAGGGAGGCCGGCAGCGCCGGCAGCGTGGAGGACAAGGCCGCGGCAGCCGCAGAGGAAAAGGAGCTCGCCCTATGGGTGGAGTCCGCTGGGGAGGCCAGCAGCGCCGGCACCGGGGCCCCTATCATTGAGGATGTGGTCGACAAGTCATCGGAGGAGGAGGCCGAGACTGTCGATCCCCCGGCCAAGGGGAGAGGGCGAGTCCTGCGGTGGGCCAGCTCCAGCGAGCCAGTCCGACCCGGCAGGGCTGCACAACCACAACAGACCCAGGAGGGGTCCGTGCGCCAGACAAGGGCCGCGGCGGCGAGGAAGTTGGTGAAGGCCGCCGTGACGAAGAAGAAAACAACTGCCTCTTCTTCGTCAAGTGTGGCTGGACTCCACCTTCTTCCCCTCCTCCGGCAGACGTCGACGCGGAGGTCGTCTTCGATTTCGGGTCCCTCAGCCCAAGGAGGAAGAGGAAGGCATCAGAAGAGGAGGTGGAGGATGAGTAAGTATCTTGTTCCTTTTTGTCATCTCCGCCTCCTCAGACTGTGCCGCTTATCTTGATTTGTCTCCATCTTTTTAGGGATGCGGAGACGTTGGCCCAAAGGGTGAAGAGGGTCAGAGCTTCGGTGGGCGGCCAGCCCCCAGCGGGCACTTCGAGGGCGCCGCTGGTGGTAGTGAGCAGCCCAGACAGCAGCCCCCGGCACAGCCCCCAGCGTAAGCTCATCACTCGCCCCTCGTCAACGTGTGTTGGGGGTACGATCCCTTGGCGCTAACCTTGCCATGGTTGCAGGAGGAGGACGGCAGCAGGAGGAGCTGCTGAGGGCTACCCCAACACGCCGCCCCCATCGACCACGCCGCCTCGAGGGGCATCCCCAGCAAGGGCGCCAAGCACCGAGCCCATGCACACGGAGGAGGAGGAGGCAAACTTGGGCGCCGGTGGCCCCGCCTCGGCGTCAGATGTTGGCGGGGAGGGGGCCTCTTCTTCCCAGCCTGGCACGGGTAAGTCACTCGCCTTCCGTCCCTGTTCTTTTTCTCTTCTTTCTGAATCTTGGTCTTGGCTTCGCCTCATCCCCTTCTCGATATCCAGATCCTCCCTCGGTGGACCGGGAGGACACGGACGCCGTCATCGAGGATGTCGCCAAGTACGTCGCGGCGGAGGCCGAGAAGATCGCCACCGAGGAGGCCGCTAAGGGCGCTGTTGAGGATGCTGCCAAGGGGTCTGCCGGGGAGCCCGGCAAGGGTGCTGCCGAGGAGGCCGACAAGGGGCCTGCCGGGGAGGCCGGCAAGGCCGCTGCCGAGGAGGTGGTGGTTGACGACCAACCTTCCTCCTCCGCTGCCTCTGGCTCGGGCAAGTACCTGAAGGTGAGTGACGACCTGTTCGTCCACCTCCCAGGGACGGCGAGCACGAGGGCGCCCATCGAGGGAGAGGTGTTCGACGAGGAGGTGCTTGCCGTCACCGGGCTGGAAGTTGTTGACAAGCCGAGCACTGACGGCGGCGGTTCTCAGGAAGAGCGGCTCCTCCAGGCCATGGGCGCCAGCTTTCGGAAGCTCCAGGCGCTCCACCGCGCCCGCCTGGACAAGGCCAAGTCCAGGATGGTAGTGGTGGACAAGGCGGAGGCGGACCTCGAGGGGCGCGTCGCCGAGACGCATGCTTGGTTCCGCCAGGCCTGTGAGGAGCTGAAGACCGCCCAGGACAAGCTGGCCAAGCGCAAGGTGGAGCTCGCCATGAAGCAGGCCGACATTGAGAAGGCCCAGGAGACGGCGAAGAACCAGACCACCAAGGACAAGGTCGCTCGGTCCCAGCACCAGGCCGCGCTGGACCTTGCCACGCGTGAGGAGAAGCTCGCCGCAACGCTCCACGGCAAGGACGAAGAGGTGGAGAAACTCGTCGTGCAGCGGACCCAGGAGCTGGAGCAGAGGCACAAGGAGGCACTCAATGCCCGGGCTCTGGTTCACGCCGGCAAGGTGAAAGAGCTGGAGGTGGAGCGGGACGGGCTGAAGGATCAGGCCCTGAAGCTGGCCAAGGAGAAGGACATGCTCAACGGTGCCCTGGTGGAGGCGCAGGGCGCAGTCCTCGGCAAGGCTCAGCAGCTCTCCAAGGCCAACAACTCCATCAAAGACCTGAAGCTAAAGCTGGAGGGCCTTGAATACGCTTTCGGAGGCCAAGGCCCGGGAGGAGACCCTGGCCAAGGATCTGGAGGCCGAGAAGCAGCTGCGGAAGAATGAAACCGCCAACCACAAGGACTTTGTGGAGGGCGAGAACCGCTGGATCGGCCGCCTCGAAGACGTCGCCGGCAGGATCACCACGCAGCTGGCTACCATGGGGATGCCAAATGTGAGGTACACCCCGGAGCGCAACGTGAGTCCCAATGCCAAGCTGACCCTATTCTTCGAGGGTGTCTTCAATTCGGGGCCCTGGAGCAGCTCCACTCCAATCAGGCCGCCTCTCTGGCCGATGAGACCTGGAGGCTTTGCCGGGGTGCCATGACCAAGCTCCTCACCAAGGTGGCGCACTGGAATCCCAACCTCGACTTCAATGCCACGCTGGGGAGCTTGCCAGAGGATGCGGACCTTGCGATGCTCAAGGAGCGTATCGAGCCCATCATCAGCCGCATCGATGGAATTCAGAGGATAGAGGGCCAGCGCCGGGACTAGGCACCTCGTTTCTCACCGCCGCTGCAGGTTCATGACCAAGACAATTTTTATCTTCAGTTAGAACCGCAGCAACAATTGATGTAATATAACTCTGCAACACTTTTGATATTATGCATGCTATCTTCCCGTTAGATCTCGCATTGTATGTTCACCCTATGTTAATCGGGTAGGCTTGCTGGCGCGTAAACCCAGGCCGCGGCACCTTGAGGACGGATCCCAAATGGCCTGCTGGGTGTGCTTGCTGCCAGGCGAACCACCTTACCGCTCTCAACGCGGCCGCTCAAACTGTCGAGCTTGACTCGAGTCAGAATCGAGAGCGTTGCCAATTGCGGAAGGCTACCCTGCCGTCCTCGACGCGGCTGCTTGGGCTGTTGAGCGGACTCGAAACAAAGCAAGGGCGTTGCCAATAGTGGAAGGGCCCCTTTGCGTGCAGGTTTTTCGTACATGGGACAGGACCTTCGAGGACAATAACCCTATATATAAAAAGAACTTGCTTAAAGTTTCGCATGACTTAGCTTTTCTGTCGTTGCACGGGCGTTCACCGCATCTGCAGATGGTGCCGTCAAGTTCGGTCGTCTTCTTCCTTGGAACGACAGCCACCATGAAGCCACTGCTCCGATCAGACCAGATTTCCACAACTGCGCCCCCTACCTGGCGCGCCAAAGATGTCGGGGGAAATCGACACCTATGGAATCACTGGGATCCCTTCTACGGTTGGCGGGCGCGGGGTTGTGCAAAGAGCGGGTCTGACAGGAAGCACACGGATCGTTTACCCAGGTTCGGGCCACGAAGATGTGTAATACCCTAGTCCTACTTTGGTGGATGTATTTGAGTGTTCTTGTGTTCCCGAGGTAGCTACGGGGTGTGACTTGCCCAAAAGATCCGAATCCTCCTCCTGGACGCCTTGGGCCTGCTTTTATAGACAAAAAGGGGTTGCCACAGTGGCACACAGGAGGTGGAAAGGTGTACAATGGATGAGTCTATCCTCTGGCATTGTCGAACAAACGCATTTAATACGCTGCCGACGTGCCCCTCTCGCTTTATTGGGGACGGCAAGGAAGCATGTCCCAGCTGTCGCCGCCTCGCCTGGTCCCGACGCGCGTCCAAGCTGACGAGGCATTGCTGCGCCATGTTGGCTGGCTGCTGGGCTGGCGCGATGGTGGAGCCTTCATGAAGATCTGCATGCAACCATGTAGGTGCTTGCTGGGTCGCTATAGAGGCCGCTCGCCGCCACGCAGGTGCCTGCTCAGCTGTTTGAGCTAGCAGCTGCATGGGGACGGCGGTGGCGTCTTGGCAGACGTGGGCCTGGTTGCGGCCCCGCTAGTTTCCTCGGCAAGGGTCTTGCCGTGGCGTCGTGGTCCTCCTCGGCAAGGATCTTGCCGGGGGTCTTGTGGATTTCCTCGCCTGGGATCGCGCCGAAGGTCGTCGTCTTCTGGTCCTCATCTGATCTCGTGTATTCATGATCTTGACAAAGATCTGCATGCCACCATGGAGGTGCCTCCCGAGCCTTGGTTCCAATGTAGTTGTCGGCGGCGTTTGGAACCCTTGGGTTCAAGGGTGGCTCGCTCTGCTGGTGTTGGGCAAGCTGCCCCGGCAAGGCTCTTGCCGGGGCCGCGGAGGCCGCCCCGGCAAGGGCCTTGCCAGGGGTGTCCACCTCGCCCCTTTGCTCTTTAGTGTTTCTGGCCTTGGCGTTGCCTTGATTGTCTTGTGCTCCGGCTTCCCTCCGGCTAACCTCCTCTACCCTGCTAAGTGTGGCCGCGGGTGCGGCTCTGGCTGCCCGTGCACAAGTAAAAGGGGTCAAAAGGAGAGCCCCTACTTTTGTACACCGACAATCTTTATCATTAGGGACAACAGTAATACCTCCCTTCTTAGGGACACAATGGACAGGACTTACCCACTGACTATCAGCAACCAGATAATTTATACCTACCTCCAGAAGCTTTAGTATTTCTTTTCTTACCACTTCTTTCATCTTAGGATTCAACCGTCGGTGGTGATCAACAACCGGTTTAGCGTCTCTCTCCAATTTAATTTTGTGCTGGCATAAAGTGGGATTAATGCCCTTAAGATCATCAAGAGTATATCCAATAGCAGCACGATGCTTCTTCAGAGTTTTCAATAATTTCTCTTCTTCCTTCTCTGAAAGGTTAGCACTAATAATAACAGGATATATCTTCTTTTCATCAAGATAAGCATATTTAGGAGTATCAGGTAATGGTTTAAGCTCAAACACGGGATCACCCTTGGGTGGAGGAGGATCCCCGAGGATTTCAACAGGCAAATTATGTTTCAGAATAGGTCCCTGTTTAAAGAATACTTCATCTATTTCCCTTCTTTCATTCATAAACATATCATTTTCATGGTCAAGCAAATATTGTTCTAAAGGATCATTAGGAGGCACGACAATAGAAGCAAGACCGATAATTTCATCTTTACTAGGCAATTCCTCATCACGGGGTTGTCTATGAAATTTAGCAAAATTAAACTCATGAGACATATCTCCCAAACCAACAGTGACAACATCCTTTTCGCAGTCTATCCTAGCATTAACAATATTCGAGAAGGGTCTACCAAATATAATGGGACAAAAGTTGTCTTGTGGGGAACCAAGAACAAGAAAATCAGCGGGATATTTAACTTTCCCACACAAGACTTCAATATCTCTAACAATCCCAACTGGTGAAATAGTATCTCTATTGGCAAGCTTAATTGTAACCTCAATTTCTTCTATCTCAGCAGGTGCAATATCATGCATATTTTCTTTGTATAAGGAATGAGGTATTGCACTAGCACTAGCACCCATATCACACAAGCCATGATAACAATGATCTCCTATTTTAATAGAAATAACAAGCATGCCTATCACAGGTCTATTTTTATTTTTAGCATCAGGTCTAGCAATTCTAGCAGCTTCATTACAGAAGTAAATAACATGCCCATCAATATTATCAGCTAAGAGATCTTTAACCATAGCAAAGCTAGGTTCAACTTTAATTTGCTCAGGGGGTTTGGGTGTCCTAATATTACTTTTGTTGACAACAGTTGAAGCTTTAGCATGATCCTTTAATCTAACAGGGAAAGGTGGTTTCTCAACATAAGCAGTAGGAACAATAGGATCATTATAAGTGATAGTCTTTTCTTCAACTTTAATAGGTGCAACTACTTTTACTTCAGTGGGGAAACTATATTTAAACCACTTCCCCTTAGGGAGATCAACATGAGTAGCAAATGATTCACAGAAGGAAGCTACTATCTCAGAGTCAAGTCCATATTTAGTGCTAAATTCACGGAAAGCATCGGTATACATAAAAGATTTAACACAATCAAACTTAGGTGTTAGACCTGACTCCTTACCTTCGTCGAGGTCCCAATCTTCAGAGTTGCGTTTAATTCTTTCCAATAAATCCCATTTGAATTCAATAGTCTTCATCATAAAAGAACTAGTACAAGAAGTATCGAGCATGGAGCGATTATTGAGAGAAAGCCGAGCATAATTTTTTTGAATAATCATTTCTCTTGAGAGCTCATGATTGGGGCATGAATATAACATTGACTTAAGCCTCCCCCAAGCTTGAGCGATGCTTTATCCTTCGCGAGGCCAAAAATTATATATATAATTACGATCACGATGAACAAGATGCATAGGATAAAACTTCTGATGAAATTCCAATTTCAATCGGTTGTAGTTCCATGATCCCATATCATCACATAGCCTAAACCATGTCAATGCCTTTCCATTCAAAGATAAAGGGAAGACCTTCTTCTTGATAACATCCTCGGGCATACCTGCAAGCTTAAATAATCCACAAACTTCATCCACGTAGATTAGGTGAAAATCAGGATGCAATGTTCCATCTCGTGTAAAAGGATTAGCTAGCAGCTTCTCTACCATACCCGAGGGAATTTCAAAGTAAACATTTTCAATAGGTTCAGTAGGTTGAGGAGCAACTCTTTGCTCTACTGGTCAGGGTGAAGATACCCCAAACAAGCCCCTCAAAGGATTACTTTCCATAGTAACAAGTGACAGTAAATTTCAGCACACTATATAAATTTTTCCTTACCAAATTCCACTTACCAAAGGCGCTTCACTCCCCGGCAACGGTGCCAGAAAAGAGTCTTGATGACCCACAAGTGTAGAGGATCTATCGTAGTCCTTTAGATAAGTAAGAGTGTCAAACCCAACGAGGAGCAGAAGGAAATGACAAGCGGTTTTCAGTAAGGTATTCTCTGCAAGCACTGAAATTATCGGTAATAGATAGTTTTTGTGATAAGGTAATTTGTAACGGGTAACAAGTAACAAGTGTAAATAAAGTGCAGCAAGGTGGCCCAATCCTTTTTGTAGCAAACGACAAGCCTGGAAAATTTCTTATATGAAGGAAAACGCTCCCGAGGACACATGGGAATTATCGTCAAGCTAGTTTTCATCACGCTCATATGATTCGCGTTCAGTACTTTGATAATTTGATATGTGGGTGGACCGGTGCTTGGGTGCTGCCCTTCCTTGGACAAGCATCCCACTTATGATTAACCCCTATTGCAAGCATCCGCAACTACAAAAGAAGTATTAAGGTAAACCTAACCATAGCATGAAACATATGGATCCAAATCAGCCCCTTACGAAGCAACGCATAAACTAGGGTTCAAGCTTCTATCACTCTAGCAACCCATCATCTACTTATTACTTCCCAATGCCTTCCTCTAGGCCCAAAAAATGGTGAGGTGTCATGTAGTCGACGTTCACATAACACCACTAGAGGAGAGACAACATACATCTCATCAAAATATCGAACGAATACCAAATTCACATGACTACTTTTAGCAAGACTTCTCCCATGTCCTCAGTAACAAACGTAACTACTCACAAATCATATTCATGTTCATAATCAGAGGGGTATTAATATGCATTAAGGATCTGAACATATGATCTTCCACCAAGTAAACCAACTAGCATCAACTACAAGGAGTAATCAACACTACTAGTAACCCACAGGTACCAATCTGAGGTTTTGATACAAAGATTGGATACAAGAGATGAACTAGGGTTTGAGAGGAGATGGTGCTGGTGAAGATGTTGATGAAGATTGACCCCCTCCCGATGAGAGGACCATTGGTGATGACGATGGTGATGATTTCCCCCTCCCGGAGGGATGTTTCCCCGGCAGAACAGCTCCGCCGGAGCCCTAGATTGGTTCCGCCAAGGTTCCGAGAGCTTGCTTATGATTTTTCCAGGGTGAAAGGCACCATATAGCCAAAGAGGGGCACCGGGGGCCTGCCAGGTGGCCCACGAGGCAGGGGGCGCGCCCAGTGGGGTAGGGCGCGCCCCCCACCCTCGTGGATGGTGGGTGGCCCCCCTCTGGTAGTTTTTCGCTCGGTATTTTTTATTAATTCCAAAAATGACTTCCGTGAAGTTTCAGGACTTTTCGAGTTGTGCAGAATAGGTCTCTAATATTTGCTCCTTTTCCAGCCCAGGATTCCAGCTGCCGATATTCTCCCTCTTCATGTAAACCTTGTAAAATAAGAGAGAATAGGCATAAGTATTGTGACATAATGTGTAATAACAGCCCATAATGCAATAAATATCGATATAAAAGCATGATGCAAAATGGACGTATCAGGGGGGGCGCGCGGCCACCCCTTGAGGCCCTTCTCTCCTTTCCCGTATGGCCCATTAAGGCCCACTACTTCCCTCGGCGAATTCCCGTAACTCTCCGGTAATCCGAAAAATACCCGAATCACTCGGAAACTTTCCGATGTCCGAATATAGCCTTACAATATATCGATCTTTACCTCTCGACCATTTCGAGACTCCTCGTCATGTCCGTGATCTCATCCGGGACTCCAAAAAACTTCGGTCATCAAATCACATAACTCATAATACAAATCGTCATCGAACGTTAAGCGTGCGGACCCTACGGGTTCGAGAACTATGTAGACATGACCGAGAGACATCTCTGGTAAATAACCAATAGCAGAACCTGGATGATCATATTGGCTCCTACATATTCTACGAAGATCTTTATCGGTCAAACCGCATAACAACATACGTTGTTCCCTTTGTCATCAGTATTTTACTTGCCCGAGATTCGACCGTCGGTATCCTCATACCTAGTTCAATCTCGTTACCGGCAAGTCTCTTTACTCGTTCCGTAATGCATCATCCCGTAACTAACTCATTAGTCACATTGCTTGCAAGGCTTATAGTGATGTGCATTACCGAGAGGGCCCAGAGATACCTCTCCGATACACGGAGTGACAAATCCTAATCTCGATCTATGCCAACCCAACAAACACCTTCGGAGACACCTGTAGAGCATCTTTATAATCACCCAGTTACGTTGTGACATTTGATAGCACACAAGGTGTTCCTCCGGTATTTGGGAGTTGCATAATCTCATAGTCAGAGGAACATGTATAAGTCATGAAGAAAGCAATAGCAATAAAACTAAACGATCATTATGCAAAGCTAACGGATGGGTCTTGTCCATCACATCATTCTCCTAATGATGTGATCCCGTTCATCAAATGACAACACATGTCTATGGTTAGGAAACATAACCATCTTTGATTAACGAGCTAGTCAAGTAGAGGCATACTAGGGACACTCTGTTTTGTCTATGTATTCACCCATGTACTAAGTTTCCGGTTAATACAATTCTAGCATGAATAATAAAAATTTATCATGATATAAGGAAATAAATAATAACTTTATTATTGCCTCTAGGGCATATTTCCTTCAGTTGCCTAAGGTGGTAGAGATAAATTCTCTAATAAAATTCAATGATAATGACAATCCTCACAATATGCACCCTAGTCAATGCCTTTATGAGTTTGAAAACTACATTAGAAAACAAGATCACTTCAATGCAAATGTTATGAAACAATTGAAATATAATTATGATATGATTGCTCGCTTGAGTGACTTGTTATTTAGAATCTCAAATGATGTTAGAGGTGTGGGGAAACATGCTTCTTTGGTACAAACCCAGTTAGAACAAGTTCCTAAATCACAAAGAGAATTGCTTGATGAAATGAATAACAACATACATGACTTTGCTGTTAGAGTTGCAACTAGAGGAGGTAAAATGAATCAGGAACCACTTTATCCTGTGGGACACCCAAAAAGAATTGAACATGATTCACAAAGGAACAACACCACTGCACCTAGTCCTTCTAAAAAGAAAAAGAAAAATGAGAGGACTTTGCATGCCTCTAGTGAACCTGAAATAGAAAAACATCTTGATAATGACAATGAAACTTCTATCTCTGATGCTGAAACTCAATCTGGTAATGAACATCCACCTAGTGATAATGAAAAAGATAATGTTGATGTTCATGAAGATACCCAACCGAACAATGAAAAAGAACCAGATAATGATGTTGAGATAGAACCTCCAGTTGATCTTGATAACCCACAAACCAAGAATAAAAGATATGACAAAAGAGACTTCATTGCTAGAAAACACGGTAAAGAAAGAGAACCGTGGGTTCAAAAACCTATGCCTTTTCCACCCAAGTCAACTAAAAAGAAAGATGATGAAGAATTTGAACGCTTTGCTGAAATGCTGAGGCCAGTCTTTTTGCATACTCGCTTGACTGATATCTTGAAAATGCCTCCTTATGCAAAGTATATGAAAGACATCATCACCAATAAGGGAAAAATACCGGAAGCTAAAAACTCCACCATGCTTGCCAATTATACTTTTAAGGATGGAGTACCTATAAAACTTGGAGATCCGGGAATACCAACTATACCTTGCTCCATCAAAAAGAATTATGTGAAAACTGCTTTATGTGATTTAGGAGCTAGTGTTAGCGTTATGCCTTTCTCTTTATATAAAAGACTTGATTTGAATAAGCTCACACCTACTGAAATATCTTTGCAAATGGCTGACAAATCAACTGCCATACCTATCGGTATCTGTGAGGATGTGCCCGTTGTTGTTGCTAATGTTACAATTTTGACTGACTTTGTTATACTTGAGATGCCCGAGGATGACAACATGTCGATTATCCTTGGTAGACCCTTCTTGAATACTACAAGGGCTGTTATTGATTGCAATAAAAGCAAGGTCACTTTTCATATCAATTGTAATGAGCATACAATGCACTTTCCGAAGAAACAATTCCAAGTGAATGGTATTAATGTTATTGAAAAATCTCCGACAATCACTATTGGAAGTTTTCAAATACCTCTACCTATTGTCAAAAAGAAATATGAAATGCTTATTGTTGGGGACATTCATATCTCGGTTGAGGTAACTTAGTGATTTACGAAATTTCTTTGGTTTCATGCTAATCGAAAGTGGTTGTTAATAAGACTTGATCAACCTTATTAATGGATCATTTTTTAGAGGTATGAGGTTGATGAATTTAGTAAGCACTACCTTCTGTCCCTACCTTTTGTTTTCTATTTTTATTAGTTAAATAAAATAAAAATGACATGATTTGTTTGTTTTCTGATTTTCCCGTGCAATAAAAAAATGACCCAAAAATAAAAGTTCTCAGGATGCTCTGGAAATTTAATACGATTTTTTCTGAATATTTAAGAATTCATGGTGCAGATAATATCAGAGGGAGGTGCACCAGGTGGGCACAACCCACCTGGGCGCGCCAGGACCCCCAGGCGCGCCCTGGTGGGTTGTGGTCCCCACGTGGCCCCCTCACTTATCCCTTCACACCACACCATCACTTACCTCCAGAAAAAGTTCTCAGTTGCTCTCTCTCTCGTGTTCTTGCTCCCAAACCCGCGGATTTTGACCTCTTTGCTCGAAGCTTCATTTCCGAAACTGTTTCGGGGGATTGTTGCTTGGTATGTGACTCCACCGTTTATCCAATTAGTTTTTGTTTTAGTGGTTTATATTTTGAATAATTAGCTACTCTTGGTGCTGCTGTAGATGAGATTGCATGTTGAATTCTTAGAGTTATAAGTACTTTGAATGCTTGCTATGGCCTCTATGTATCCCTATGAGTAGTTGCTATCAATTTTGTTGAGAAAAATTTGTGGACTAAAAATTTCAGAATTTTTGTTCATAGGAAAAGGATGAATATCTTTAGGAAATTTGCTTCTAAGAAGAACTCCAAGGGAGTTATTGGGGAGTCATATGACAGTGATCTCCATGCTCGGAGGTTGGTGGAAGTACGGCCGTGCGAATGGCCGCATACCCAGTTCATGGAAGAGGCTGGAATCCTTCAGGAGTTCACACAATATGTTGCTAATGCCGGCCTCACCGACTTCATCGCAGATGAGTGTGAACGGCATCATCTCCTCACAAACACCTTTGTTCAAAGTTTCACTTTCTTTCCTAGGAATAATCCCCCTGAAGTGCAGTTTAGTTTATATGCTGAAACCCGTCAGATACCACTTATTGAATTTTGTAACATATGGATGATTTCTTCTGACGGGAGCTTAGAAGAGCCAAGGCTGGCAGAGTTTGAGGCCTTTTATCATACCTTGACAGTGGGAGATGAGAGAGGGGTGTCGGCTATCACTGTCGCTGGCTTGCATTTTCCTGCTGTTCATTACTCTGCTCTTTTCATTGCAAAATGCTTGCTTGCTAGAGAGAAGGTGAGTGCACTCAGTTCACCAGACCTTGCAGTTTTACACCATGCACTAGAAGGCGACAACACTTATAGCTTGGGAGCTATTGTGGCACGTCGCCTCCATATTAATAAATCCAAGGATAAAATACATGGTGGGGTTTTTGCTACTCGTTTGGCGGCTCACTTTAATGTCGAGATACACCCTCATGATTACCCTTTGACCAAGGTCTACCTAGACCGCGCAGCCATGGAACACCACCATTTTCTTGCACGAGATTATCCTAACATTCCTATTCCTTATAACCTGGTTTTTAGCATTGAAACTCATGATATTACTCCATTTCCTGCTCCTGCTTTGTTTGATCCTGTTGCCAGGGGCGGATATAGGATTATGCATGCAGATATCATCGCCTACCGGAACGACCAGGCTGCAGTAGTGGAGGAGCCTCAGCAGTGGGATGCATGGATACCTGCTCCTCAGCACCCCAACTACTATCCAGGCTACTAATCGATTACCAAGTTAGGCCAAAAGCTTAAGCTTGGGGGAGTACGTGTTTCTCACCGACATTACATTCATGTTCGCACATATCATTCCAGTTGTCAGTGTTGACACTTTTTCATTGTATCATCCATGTTAATTTTATTTTTCTTGCTTTCTTCTTGTGTGTTTTGAAAAACCTTAGAAAAACAAAAAATAGTTGTATTTAGTTTACTTTCTTTGCATGCTTAATTGTAGTACTAAAAAGAAAACCCAAAAAGATTTCCTTGTTCTTCTTTTGCTTGTTGGGAGCTTTCCCGTCTAAATAGTTTTCTTGTTTTTGTTTTTCCCTTTTATTTGCCTGTTCCAGAAAACCAAAAACTCCAAAAATATTTCAGTGTGTTTCTCTGAATTTCTTTTCTTTTTATTTGAGTCATACTGAGGAGAAGACCACGATGAAAATGTTGAGTGGCTCTCATATGAATAATCGTTCATCTAACAAAGAGCCCATTTTACCTTGTCTTCTCCTATTGAATAAAATGTTTTGCAGATTCCAGCTTAGTCCACGACACTCTTGCACTATTATTATTTTCACATCGTTCGGTCGTGCAAGTGAAAGTCAATAATGACGATATTCGATGAACTGGCCATGGCAGAGAGAAACGGGTATGAACTCGACTTGTTCCGTTTGTGTAAATATGTTTAACCTAGTATTCATGATTTAGCTCATTATGATTAAACATGTTTGCAATGACAATTAGAGATCATAGTTTCTCATGCCATGCATAAGTAGCTAGGAGTGAATAATGATTTATCTTGGATATCAACATTGCATTAAAATGATTGTGATGTAGTATGATGACATGGTATCCTCCTCTGAATGTTCGAGTGGCTTGACTTGGCACATGTTCATGCATGTAGTTGAATCAAAACCAACATAGCCTCTATGATATTTAGGTTCATGGTGTTCATATCCTACTCATGCTAGTGTCCAATATTACTTATGCATAATGCATGTTCATGACCGTTGTTGCTCTCTAGCTGGCCGCTTCTCAACCTATTTGCTAGCATTCGCCTGTACTAAGTGGGAATTCTGCTTGTGCATCAAAAACCTTGAACCCAAGTTATTCCAGATGAGTCCACCATACCTACCTATATGCGGTATTACCCTGACGTCCTAAGTAAATTTGCATGTGCCACCTCTAAAAACTTCAAATAAATATCCCTTTTGTGTGCCTGGATCGTTCATGGAACGACAGGAGGTGGTCGGTATCTTCCATGCTAAGCAGGTTATTCTCAGGTCGAGTGTTTATTCACTCACCATCGCACGAGAAAAGGGCGGTAATAGGGATGCCCAGTCCCAAACTGCAAAAGAAATGATCTCTTAAATAATCAAACAAAAACTCCCAATGGAGTCAAAACCTTTATTTTTATCTCTTGGGAACTGCCACTAGCGTGCTTAGCATGGAAGATATTGATAACTGATGGTCGTGAAGTAAATGAGAAAGGTGCATGTCTCAAAATATCATTTACCTCTGTTTTAAAAACTTGAGCTCTAGCACCTCTGCAAATCACTGCTTCCCTCTACGAAGGGACTTTCTATTTACTTTTATGTTGTGACATCACCTTCTAAAATAAGCGCCAGAACCTGAGAGCACTGCTGTCATGCTTATGCATTGTCTGTAACTAATGTTGGATGCATCATGACTGGATCTTTTCTACCATGCATTACAATGTTTAGTCGTTGCTTGAACTTTGGAGGTGCTCTGCGTTTATGTCTTGCGGTCTTAGAAAGGGCTAGCGAGATACCACTATTGTCATATTATATCATGGTTGTTTTGATAACATGTTGCTGTTTGAGGTATCTTATTATTGCTCGCTAGCTGATTATGTCATTGATATGAGTTAATATAATCTTTAAGAGTTATTGCCGGCATGGTTAGTTATAATGTTGGCTGAAAACCTGGGTGTTGTTTAAGCTTACTTATGCAAACAATAGCAAAAGAGTTCGTAGAAGTTTTTCTTTTTCACTTTCAGTTTATCAACTGAATTGCTTGAGGACAAGCAAATGTTTAAGCTTGGGGGAGTTGATACGTCTCCAACGTATCTACTTTTCCTAACGCTTTTCCTCTTGTTTTGGACTCTAATTTGCATGATTTGAATGAAACTAACTCCGGACTGACGCTGTTTTCAGTAGAACTACAATGGTGTTGTTTTTCTACAGAAATAAAAGTTCTCGGAATGGACCGAAACTTTGCGAGGAATTTTTATATCAATAAAGAGAATTTCTGGAGCCAAGACCCACCAGAGGGGGGCACCTGGGTGGGCACAACCCACCAGGGCGCCCCCCCTCCTGGCGCACCCAGGTGGGTTGTCCCCACCTGGTGGCCTCGCAGACCCTGAAACCTACGCTATAAAATCCTATTTTTCCAGAAAAAATCAGGGAGAAAGAATTATCACGTTCCACGAAACAAAGCCGCCGTCACCTCCTGTTCTTCATCAGGAGGCCAGATCTGGAGTCCGTTTGGGGCTCCGGAGAGGGGGGTCTTCGTTCTTCGTCATCACCAACCCTTCTTCATCGCCAATTCCATGATGCTCCCCAGCGGGAGTGAGTAATTCCTTCGTAGGATCGCTGGTCGGTGAGGAGTTGGATGAGATTCATCATGTAATCGACTTAGTTTTGTTAGGGCTTGATCCCTAGTATCCACTATGTTCTGAGATTGATGTTGCTATGACTTTGCTATGCTTAATGCTTGTCACTTTGGGCCTGGGTGCCATGAATTTAGATCTGAACTGTTTATATTATCACCATTATATCCATGTTCTAGATCCGATATTGCAAGTTATAGTCACCTACTAGGTGTTATGATCCGGCAACCCCGGAGTGACAATAGTCGGGACCACTCCCGGTGACGACCGTAGTTTGAGGAGTTCATGTATTCACTGTGTGTTAATGCTTTGTTCCGGTTCTCTATTAAAAGGAGGCCTTAATATCCCTTAGTTTCCAATATGGACCCTGCTGCCACGGGAGGGTAGGACAAAAGATGTCATGCAAGTTCTTTCCATAAGCACGTATGACTATTTACGGAATACATGCCTACATTATATTTATGACCTGGAGCAAGTGCCGTATCGCCCTAGGTTATGACTGTCACATGATGAATATCATCAAACAAATTACCGATCCAATGCCTACGAATTTATCTTATATTGTTTCTGCTAAGTTACTTCTGCTATCATCACTGTTGCACTTGCTACAAAATTACTGTTATCACTGTTACCGTTACCATTGTTGCTGTCACTATTATAAAAACTATCATATTACTTTGCTACTGATTACTTGCTGCAGATAATTAATCTTCAGTTGTGGTTGAATTGACAACTCAGTTGCTAATACTTGCAAATATTCTTTGGCTCCCCTTGTGTCGAATCTATAAATTTGGGTTGAATACTCTACCCTCGAAAACTGTTGCGATCCCCTATACTTGTGGGTTATCAGCGTGCGTTGGCGGCAAGGAAGGAGGCTTTGATCACGTGAGGGATCAAAAAGAAAAGGCTATTTCACTCCAAAAAAGGAAGACCATTTGGCCTATTTATGAGACCCGACGTATGATCCTTCACAATCAGCCTCAAAGTCCTTGTTGGAAACGTTTTTTAATAGGAAACAAGGGTTCTGCCTAATGCATTCAGAACCACACATTTGCATTCCGGGCAAGGAATTCAACTGCTTTGCTATTAAATGGAAGTCCTCCCAAGGGTCGGACACTCTTTATTTATTTACCGAACTAGCAGCAAGGAGCTTTTCCTAGCAGATTTCCCTGTTCATAAAAGGGAAGGAAACCATGGCTTTTCCCGAACGACCGATCCTATCTGTGGTCGAACAACTTGATTTTAGTTGGATCATCCGATGAAGTGGATGCATACATGTACCTCAAGTGGCATTTTCCTTGTTGTGTAATGTGTTCCCATATGGTATATGTAGGTTACAGAACCTTTTCTCTTCCAATTTGGATACTGATTTCTTCTTCAATAGAACCACCCGCTTTCTTTTGAATCTTGTATACCAATTTACATCCCATTCCAACAATCTATTTGTCTTAAGCCCTTCTAGCAGCAATCCAAATGTCCCTCCATCTGCATCTCCCTAACTCTGCACGTGGATCTCTTCAACTAGTGATTCAATTGGGGCCAATCCTGCCGCATCCAGTTCCATCTATCAATTAGTGGAATCCCCAAAAGCGGAATAAGTTCTTTGCGCTAAATACCTTCTTTGCAAGTCGTGGGTCCCACAACGGACCGAAATGGCCATCAGAAAGCAGATTCATTTTTTGATAGAAAAATAATCTGCTTTCTTCTGGCACATGTATTTCTGAAAGGACTCCATCTTTGGAAAAGCTCGTTTGCACCTTGCATCGAATTAAACCACTCCTTTCACCGCAGGAAAATGAAACTTCCATTGAAGAGAAGCAAATGAAACGCTTTCATAAAAATTCTCGTAGAATCGAGAATGAAGTTTTCATTCTGTACATGCCAGATCATGAATTAGTAACTGCATCCAATCTCTTTTTTTAGTTGAAGACTATCAGGCCTGGAAATGGAAACTTTGGACCCGGGAGACAGTTTGATGTCTCGTACATAGCCAGCCCAGGGCGCTGCCCATAGGGGTCACTGTATGTAGGTTTTCAGCTCTAAGGTCCCCACTCATCACAGGCAACGAATCTCGTGGAATGTAGGAATCTTTTACAGATGTGAATTCTCAGAGATAATTGATAGTTGCCAAAACCACGTAAAAGAAACGAGATTGAACATATTTCAATTCAACAAATTCTAATTGTATCATTATCAAATGCAAGGGAAACCCGACGTATGATCCTTCACAATCAGGCTCAAAGTCCTTGTTCGAAACATTTTTTAATAGCAAACAAGGGCTCTGGCCAATTCTCTTATTAGAAACTCCCTATAGATATACTTCTTACTGATTGATTATGGCTTCCCTGACTAGAGAAGGAAATGGAGACGGATCCTGTTAAGTCAGTACGAATGTGATACGAAAAATCCTCTTCCATTCTTTCCGGCTGGGCAACATGACTGCTCGGAAAAGCTCCTTGTTGCTAGTTCGGTAAATAAATAAGGGACAATTGCATTTTTACCCCTAGTTGGTTCCTACCCACGGGTTTTGCCCTTACTTTTCGAGCTTGCTCAATTTTGCACTTACTTTTTCCGTCGAGGTCCCTTGAATGCCCTTTGACCGTTTGACCAAAACTTTGAAAATTCATAACTAATTCATATGAACACAGAAAAATGCAAATAAGATATCAAAATGTTCAGATAAACATTACCTTTATGTGCATATCATTTGCATTCAGGACAAAAGCATCGTTTAAACTACCTGAGGTAGTTAATTTTATTAACATTATTAAAAATAAAAAGGTATAAGCAATATTTTTTCATGAATAAAAATTACATGCAAATGTAGGTGATGTTTTCTGAACATCCTGATATCTTATTTGCATTTTTCTGAGTTTGTATCAACTTGTTATGAAGTTTCCAAATAATGGTCAAGGTCGTTAGAACATTCATAACAAGATGATATGAACTTAGAAAAATGAAAATAAGATATCTGGATGTTCAGAAAACATCACTTACATTTGCATGTAATTTTTATTCATGAAAAAAGTATTGTTTATACCTTTTTATTTTTAATAATGTTAATAAAATTAATTACCTTAGGTAGTTTAAAGGGTGCTTTTTTCCTGAATGCAAATGATATGCACATAAAGGTAATGTTTATCTGGACATTTTGATATCTTATTTGCATTTTTCTAAGTTCATATGAATTAGTTATGAATTTTCAAAGTTTTGGTCAAACGGTCAAAGGGCATTCGAGGGACCACGATGGAAAAAGTAAGGGCAAAACTGAGCAAGCTCGAAAAGTAAGGGGAAAACCCGTGGGTAGGAACCAACTAGGGGTAAAATTGCAATTGTCCCAATAAATAAAGAGTGTCCGAAAACAGGTATCAACAGATGGAAGTGAAAGAAGAACTGTTGATCGACCGGTGGTTTGGGTCTTGCCTTTTAGGATTCAGATTCCTATTGAATTGACTTTGCCTTTGCCGAGGAGCAGAAATCGGTCCTTTGATTTGCCGGTGAATACAAATCAATTGGAAACCGAACCCCGCATTCATGTCTCTAACAAGGTTGTCTAAGCTAAGCGGCTATGGACCCATGGACCCAGGGCAATGGATTGATTATGATTATGATTATGATTATGATTAAGTAGACTGACTGTTGGATGATGATACTCCGGCCTTCTGCCTAGATCCAAGGATGATGGAACCTGGGGCGGGCTCCCTTTCTTCTGGAGCTAAGGAAGGACCTGCGGGTGGCGTTTCCGGTAAAGGGGGAATCTCAAGGAGGGTCTCCAGACCTTCGAAGTGCCCCACCACCAGGGTTGGCGTTCTGGTGTAACGACTGCCCCGCTGTCTCCGACATGGACCCGGTGAAATTGAATTCTCTGTGAAGATGCGCGATCTCAGGTTCTCTATTGCACTCCCTGATTGGGGTTCTTTTCACCTTTCCCTGACGGTACTTGAATGCTGAATTTGAGGGGACCAGCTATAGTTGTTCTAAGCCTCTCAAGTCTCAAGGTAGGAGTACTACATATGGGACCTACATAGAAAGAAGAAAATAAAAAAAATACCTCCACCCCACCCATGTCGCTTACATACGGGCCACTAAAAAAGAAAAAGGAAAATTTTGAAATTGATTTACTATATTAATTAATATGTGGCCAAGTGATCCGTGGCTAATGCATGGGATGCACCTAGCAACGGCCCACCGTCTATTTGAATGTCGGCGACCAATACACATGGCGGAGCAGCGAGGGAACATGCTAGGGGAATGTGTGTGAGGTGCAAGAACTCACACGGATGCTACCGCGGAGCGGGATGCATGTGCAAGGCCTCAGGGTTGCCGGAATTGGGTTGGGGTCGAGCTCTAGTGGCGGTTGGCGGGCATCGCTAGGCGCGGTGGGGACATAGGGTATCAGAGGGAGAGATAGAAGAGGGGCGCTAGATCCAGGAGCTTACCAGAAACACATAGGCAGGGGCGGTAGAGCCAGAGGAGCACAGGAGCCAAAGAATGGCGGGGAGCGGTAGGCTCTGGACGCGACTCGTGACTCCTTGTTGCCCACCTGCGAACGAGCCATCCCGAGCATATGCACCTTCGCCATTCATCTCTTCTATCATCCAATAAGGACAATGCCACCTCCCTCGATGTCCTTCTTCTCGAGCTTTCTGGCTAGTTAGCTTTTGAAGGAAATATGCCCTAGAGGCAATAATAAAGTTGTTATTTTATATTTTCTTATTCATGATAAAGGTTTATTATTCATGCTAGAATTGTATTGATCGAAAACTTAAATACATGTGTGAATTCATAAACAAATACCGTGTCCCTAGTATGCCTCTACTAGACTAGCTCGTTGATCAAAGATGGTTAAGGTTTCCTAACCATAGACATGTGTTGTCATTTGATAACAAGATCACATCATTAGGAGAATGATGTGATGGACAAGACCCATCTGTTATCTTAGCATAATGATCGTTCAGTTTATTGCTATTGCTTTCTTCATTTCAAATACATATTCCTTCGACTATGAGATTATGCAACTCCCGGATACCGGAGGAATACCTTGTGTGCTATCAAACGTCACAACGTAACTGGGTGATCATAAAGATGCTCTACAGGTATCTCCGAAGGTGCTTGTTGAGTTGGCATAGATCAAGATTAGGATTTGTCATTCCGAGTTTCGGAGAGGTATCTCTGGGCCCTCTCGGTAATACACATCGTAAGCTTGCAAGCAAATGACTAAGGAGTTAGTTACAAGGTGATGTATTATGGAACGAGTAAAGAGACTTGCCTGTGACGGCATTCAACTAGGTATAGAGATACCAACGATCGAATCTCGGGCAAGTAACATACCGATGGACAAAGGGAATTACGTATGTTGTCTTAACGGTTCGACCGATAAAGATCTTCATAGAATATGTAGGAGCCAATATGGGCATCTAGGTTCCGCTATTGGTTATTGACCGGAGAGGTGTCTCGGTCATGTCTACATAGTTCTCGAACCCGTAGGGTCCCCACGCTTAACGTTCAATGACGATATAGTATTATATGAGTTATGTGATTTGGTGACCGAATGTTGTTTGGAGTCCCGGATGAGATCACGGACATGTCAAGGAGTCTTGAAATGGTCAAGAGGTAAAGATTGATATATATAGGAGGATGGTATTTGGACACCGGAAGTGTTTCGAAGGGTACCGGGTACTTATCGGATCAGCGGAAAGGAGTTTCGGGCACCCTCGACAAAGATATGGGCCTAATGGGCCAAAGGGGGAACATACCAGCCCCTGGTGCGCCCCTTCTTTGGATAGCAGGCCCTAAGGGAAGGAAAGGGGGGAGGGATAGCCCCTCCTGCCTTTCCCTCTCATGGGAGAAAAGAAAGGGGGGCGCCACCCTCCTACTTGGGCGCCTCCTTTGGCTGCTCCTCCCTCCCTCCCACCTATATATATGTGGGGAGGGGGCGCCACACAAGGACACAATATTGTCTTAGCCGTGTGCGGCGCCCCCGTCCACCGTTTACTCCATCGGTCTTATTTTCGTAGTGCTTAGGCGAAGCCCTGCGGAGATCACATCACCATCACCGTCACCACGCCGTCGTGTTGTCGGAAGTCATCTACTACCTCGCTGTCTTGCTAGATCAAGAAGGTGGAGGACGTCCCCGAGCTAAACGTGTGCAGAACGCGGAGGTGTCGTGCGTTCGGTACTTGATCGGTTCGAGCGCGAAGAAGTTCGACTACATCAACCGCGTTGTGAAACGCTTCCGCTTACTGTCTATGGGGGTACGTAGACACACTCTCCCCTCGTTGCTATGAATCTCCTTGGATAGGTCATTGCGTGTGCGTAGAATTTTTTTTGTTTTCCAGGCAACGATTCCCAACTGTTTTATCAAGTAATGGTCAGATTTCTTCTCTCTGCCTCCTCTCTCTGCATATAAATATATCCCATAACCCTTGAGTTGATTGCATGTTTTGGAGAAACTTAGAAACATCTTTCATAGGAGAACTTTGAGAGATTGAAGGCCATGCTCCTCCCTTTCTTGAACTCGTTTCCTTTGTGCTCCATCTCTCATCGCTTCAAGCTATCTATGTTGTGAGAGTGATCTTATATGTTCTTGAGAGAGTCAATTGAAGATCTTTTGAGAAGTTCATCCCAGTGATTTTGCTTAGTTTGTTACTCTGTGAGGGTGTGGACCTCCTAGATGGTTATCAGTCATTTGAGAGCCTTCAACATGTGAAGGAATGAAGAGTTTGTATAAGTTACAGTAATTGCCTTCTTCGTGGAAGATCAACTCCGGGTGAGACTTTAACCTTAGTGGTATTAAGCCATGGTGGAATAGATGGGAATGCATTTTGTGGGCTCTTTGTGGTCTACGTTGTCGGGACATTTGTGGTGTTAGGACTTTGTGTCTCAACCCCCGCCAACAAGGAGTGGGATAATGCTAACCATCGGAGCGTCGGAAAAACATCGATGTGTTAGCAGTGCTTGCAATCTCTTTTCCCTAACTCTTACATCCTTGTAAGTTTCCTTATGCATTTGTGCTTTGTTGTAGACTTTCACGTGTATATGTTCTTAAGGTTCCAAATAGAAAAGGCTATACCTTTTCAAAATAAAATTTAGAGTAGACATTTTTATAGGACTATTCACACCCCACCTAGTCCATATAACCAGGTCCTAGACAAACACTCGGAACCATCCGTGTAGCTTCCTATACGCAATTTTGCGTCCAGGCTCATGTGCCATTTCCCCTTCGCAAGTCACCTTAGAAGGAAACTATATAAGTCGTATCCCTCCTAAGATCTAGTGCGACACATGACATATAAAACAAAATTTTGATAGAAAACTTGTCTCATGCCTTTCCCCTTGTGGGACCAAGGCTTTCCCATGTGCAGATGAACATGTCCTCCCCTTTTGCCACTTATCCATGTTCTCCATCGATGGACCCGCTACAGGACAAGCCCCCGCCCCACCCCTAATCTATTTGGGAGTTATAAGACTACGATGAAAGGGTTAGGGAGGGCTCACTCCCCAAAAAAGATTTTTTTCGAGGTTTTTTTTTGGGTTAGGGTGGGTTAACTCCCAAAAAAGATTTTTTTTTCAAGGTAATTTCTTTTATGTCAAAGGATAGAGACACACCAAAATGGTATCTAGTAGCGCTGAATATATCGAACATTTTACTCCTTATATTTTCTCGAGACTACATTACATCCCTATCTTGCACTGCCACCCCCCACTCCGTCACATGCATACGTGTTACCGTCACGACACACGGAAATTTGGCACTTTTGAGAATTTGTCACTGCTTGCATTGAAATTGATTATTTGCCACACCCTACTTTCAAATCTTGATGATTTGTTCTTTTTAATTTAAACTTATTTTTAAGGATAAAATGTAAATACTCCTTCCGTAAAGAAATATAAGAGCATTTAGATAACTATTTTAGTGATCTAAATGCTTTTATATTTCTTGGAGTACATAGGAGCTGCACATTTATGCTTTGTTCACTGAAGAAATGAAAGAGGCGGCCGGCAAGTGCTTCTCGCCGCCGCCTCGTTCTGTCGCTTCTCCCCGTCGCCCAGTGTTGCTGCAACTCGCAGCCCCCGCGTCTTGCTGCTGTTGCACGCCGCCCGTCCAGGTCGCCGGCGTGCTGCTCTTCCGGCGCTCCCCATCCTCTCCTTGCTCACCCACGGCGGTGCCTCCCCCGACTGGACCTTGGTAGCAGCGACTCCGGCTCCGGCGACCTGCACAGCGCCGTGTCCCAGGGTCCTCGCTGAGTGCAGCGACCAGAGTTGGAGCGACCACCAACTGTCTCAAGTAGGTCTCGCGCTCCCGTTCGGCCTCCGGTTCCTACTCGGGTTACAAGTGAGGTCACCCCCCGTTCCTATTCGGTTCGGCCTGGGTTGGTTCACCTAGCGCCTATAAGTACAGCCGGGAGCAGCCTTCCGTCGGGGTGCGTTCTGCCTTGTACCAGATCAGATTACAAGCCAACAGACCTACTTGTAGCTCTGTCGCTGCCCCGTTCACTACTGAAATTTAGAGAACACCCACCGCCGATGGAGACCGAGATTGTGGTCAGAAATTTGCCGGAGCTACCGCGGGACGTATTGATGGATATCTTCGCCCTCCTGGAGATCCCAGACCTCAAGCGTGCGGGCTCCGTCTGCTCCTCGTGGTGCTCTGTCTATACCAGCCTATGCAGCCGGCTTGAGCTGTACAAACGGCCCCAGACGCCTTGCCTCCTCTACACCTCTGAATCTGCCGCTGACAACGTAGCTTGTCTCTACAGCCTCGCGGAAAAGCGGGTCTACAATCTAACTCTTCCGGATCCACCCATCTGCAGCAGGTATCTGATTGGGTCCTCTCATGGCTGGCTGATCACCGCCGACGAGAGGTCCGAGCTACACCTTCTCAATCCGATCACCTGTCAACAGATTGCTCTCCCGTCGGTAATCACCAACGAGAGGGTGAAGCCGGTCTTTGACGATGCAGGCACAATTAAGGAGTATGAATTGTGGGAGCCAAAGTATGACGTTGAGCTAGACTGTGAATTGGATGATCATCATAAGTCAACCCATGCTCTGGACAAGCTTCGTGACTTGTTCTACATCAGGGCATACATATTTCCTCATCCGTCTACACGAAGCTACATTGTGGTTCTCATCCACAGCGGATCACAACTTTCGTTTGCAAGAGTAGGAGATTGTAAGTGGACATTGCTGCCGCGGGGTAATGACTATGAAGACTGCATCTACATGGATGGCCTATTGTATGCCTTCACGAGCTTTGGACAAATTGATACTTTTGATCTCCACAGTCCTACCATTACAAGGAATAGAATTATAGGCGACATGAAGACTTATACTCAAGGGCGGCTGTACGTTCTCCAGGCTCCACCTGGTGATCTGCTGCAAGTTCACAGGATTTTGGAACTCGAAGATACTGATGATAAGGAGGAGGAGGCCATACTTGTGACTAACAGCATATTGTTATATAAGGTTGATATGGCAGCAAAAGACCTTGTGTTAATAAACGACTTGCATGATCAAGTGCTATTTCTCGGGTGTAACCAGTCGCAATACCGTAGCGCTGACGAATTCCCTCAGCTGAAGCCAAATTGTGTTTATTTCACTGATGATGAGGCATATGTTTGGAAGTATAAGAATTATTGCCGGGATATAGGTGTTATCAACTTGGAAAACAACAAAAGGGAAGAAATTCTACCTCAGCTTTGGTGTAGCTGGCCAAATCCCATATGGGTAACACCGAATCTTGCAAGGATGAACTGGGGTTGTACAAATAGATGACTTATTATAGTTATGTAGCCTGCTTCTAGGATATTAAAAATGGTCCACTAGGGTCGTGTTGACCAAGTTTACCAATTTTGTGGGCAGAAGCTACAATAACGGGGGCATGTTCCGTTTATCTGGCTTGCTAAAGTTGCTATATTTAAATGTCTTCCTTTTTATGAATTGTTTAGCATGTTTTGTTTTACTAGTATAATAATTGGGTACATGCTATTTGCACGTTAATGTTAGACAAGGATATTACTTGTATTGCACATTAATATTAGTCAAGATATAAATTACATGTTAATATTAGGTAGGACATACTTACTTGGTTAATGCTGACATTTATATTAGGCATGATACTAATTAGCCGAGGGTGCTAAACATGCTTAACGCAAAACAACGGAGCGACGTAGACCGTTGGATAAATGCGGTTGAACGGGTGAGATTTGTTGGATCTTTGCAAGCCGGTCTTTTTATATTGGCTCGAGTCCTCAGGGACCGAACACAAAGGACATAGCCCGTCGGAGGGGGTCTTGCACTTAAGTACATCCGTGCCTGAGGGGAGGAGGCCCCTAACTAACTGCCACATGAAGATCATAATCTTCAAGGGCAGTTCGATCTCCCAAAGGAGATTAAGTTCTACCGGGCCTGGGGGTGGGAAGGATCTCCCGATAAAGCGATCGAGCGGAAAATAGGTCCGTCGGCTCGAGGTCCCACCGACCCGTATCCGGCCCAAGCGCCGGTGTGTGGAGAGCCACACAAGCGATAAGGTCATCCCAGAGGTCCCGCTCTATGGGACCGAAGGTATGCCGGAATGCGATGCTACCCAGATCATTAAGGGTGGCAACGACGGTTAGGTTAGGGTCCGCACATATGTTGAACAGTGTTGAAACCGGATGGCGAAGGGTTGGGGGCCGGACCATCGCGGTCTAACAAAAATAGGGTGTTGGTGCCAGCACCAACCGAAATGGAAGAACCGATGCGAAGGACCGGCAATAGTTGGATGATCGTTTGCCAGAATTGGGAACCCCCCGATCTCTATGCAAAAGCTAGGCCCTAACCACGCAAATATTTTGCGTGGATGATATCCAACCAGAGCCCACCCTCCCCTGAGGCAATCCTCCATAGCCATTTGGATAGGAGGGCAATGTTCATCCGTTGGATGAGATAATGCCCAAGCCGCCTTGGTCCTTGGGTTTGCAGATCTCAGACCATCTCAGCATATGGTATTTTTGCTTGTTGTCCTTCCCCGCCCAGAGACCCAAACTCTTAAGGATTATGGGATCTATGTGAAACATGTTCCCTTGCTATGCGACAATGAAAGTGCTATTAAGATTGCTCATAATCCCGTGCAACATTCTCGAACTAAGCATATTGAAGTTCGTCATCATTTCATTCGATATCATGTTGCTAAAGGAGACATTGATCTTAAGCATGTCCGTAACGATAAGCAATTGGCAGATATATTCACCAAACCGCTTGATGAGAAAGTCTTTTGCCGTTTGAGAGGTGAATTGAACATCATTGATGCTTCAAACTTGGAGTAGAAACTCCTTGTGGATACATGCAAGGCATGAGCCTTTGACTAATCCTTGATATTTCTTTTATGATGATGATCATATGACTTGGATATATACTTGCACCCTTGCATGCTATCTAACCCTTGTAGGTACTTGGATAAGCCCAACTCTAAATATTCAAGAAATAACGATCAGAAATAGAAATATCTTTTGATGTATTTTCCTATGTGCTATCGTACAACAATCATAGTTTTTGATCTCTATCTACCCACAGGCATATCTGACGGAGTATTGTTTCTCCAATATCTTCTTTATTCTCTTGAGTAAGGGATATTTTGATTCCCTTGTTGCTTTATTGCGCTTGAATCATTTATTAGATTGTGATGTTTTGCATGTTACATACTAGCCACAAATGATTGACATTATTATTACTAGACATTGTTGAAGGAAATATGCCCTAGAGGCAATAATAAAGTTATTGTTTATTTCCTTATATCATGATAAATGTTTATTATTCATGCTAGAATTGTATTAACCGGAAACATAATACTTGTGTGAATACATAGACAAACAGAGTGTCACTAGTATGCATCTACTTGACTAGCTCGTTGATCAAAGATGGTTATGTTTCCTAGCCATTGACATAAGTTGTCATTTGATTAACGGGATCACATCATTAGGAGAATGATGTGAATGACTTGACCCATTCCGTTAGCTTAGCACACGATCGTTGAGTATTCTGCTATTGCTTTCTTCATGACTTATACATGTTTCTATGACTATGAGATTATGCAACTTCCGTTTACCAGAGGAACACTTTGTGTGTTACCAAACGTCACAACGTAACTGGGTGATTATAAAGGTGCTCTACAGGTGTCTCCAAAGGTACTTGTTGGGTTGGCGTATTTCGAGATTAGGATTTGTCACTCCAATTGTCGGAGAGGTATCTCTAGGCCCACTCGGCAATGCACATCACAATAAGCCTTGCAAGCATTGCAACTAATGAGTTAGTTGCGGGATGATGTATTACGGAACGAGTAAAGAGACTTGCCGGTAATGAGATTGAACTAGGTATTGAGATACCAACGATCGAATCTCGGGCAAGTAACATACCGATGACAAAGGGAACAACGTATGTTGTTATGCAGTTTGACCGATAAAGATCTTCGTAGAATATGTGGGAGCCAATATGAGCATCCAGGTTCCGCTATTGGTTATTGACCGGAGACATGTCTCGGTCATGTCTACATTGTTCTCGAACCCGTAGGGTCCGCACGCTTAAAGTTCGATGACGGTTATATTATGAGTTTATGTGTTTTGATGTACCGAAGGTAGTTCGGAGTCCCGGATGAGATCGGGGATATGACGAGGAGTCTCGAAATGGTCGAGACGTAAAGATCGATATATTGGACGACTATATTCGGACATCGAAAAGGTTCCGAGTGATTCGTTTATTTTTCGGAGTACCGGAGAGTTGCGGGAATTCGTCGGGGAGTATATGGGCCTTATTGGGCTTTAGGGGAAAGAGAGAGGAGAGGCTGCGCGCGCCCCCAAGGCCTAGTCCGAATTGGACTAGGGGGAGGGGCTACGCCCCCTCCTTCCTTCTCTTCTCTCTCCCCTTTCCTTGACTCCTACTCCTACTACTTGGAAGGGGGGAATCCTACTCCCGGTGGGAGTAGGACTCCTCCTAGGGCGCGTCATAGAGAGGGCCGGCCCTCCCCCTCCTCCACTCCTTTATATACGGGGAAGGGGGCACCCCTTGGAGACACAACAATTGATCTCTTGATCTCTTAGCCGTGTGCGGTGCCCCCCTCCACCATAATCCACCTCGATTATATCGTAGCGGTGCTTAGGCGAAGCCCTGCGTCGGTAGAACATCATCATTGTCACCACGCCGTCGTGCTGACGGAACTCTCCCTCAAAGCTCGGCTGGATCGGAGTTCGAGGGACGTCATCGAGTTGAACGTGTGCAGAACTCGGAGGTGTCGTGCATTTGGTACTTGATCGGTCGGATTGTGAAGACGTACAACTACATCAACCGCGTTGTGCTAACGCTTCCGCTTTCGGTCTATGAGGGTACGTGGACACACTCTCCCCTCTCGTTGCTATGCATCACCATGATCTTGCGTGTGCGTAGGATTTTTTTTTGAAATTACTACGTTCCCCAACAGTGGCATCCGAGCCAGGTTTATGCATAGATGTTATATGCACGAGTAGAACACAAGTGAGTTGTGGGCGATACAAGTCATACTGCTTACCAGCATGTCATACTTTGGTTCGGCGGTATTGTTGGATGAAGCGGCCCGGACCGACATTACGCATACGCTTACGCGAGACTGGTTTTACCACCGTGCTTTGCACATAGGTGACTAGCGGGTGTCAGTTTCTCCAACTTTAGTTGAACCGAGTGTGGCTACGCCCGGTCCTTGAGAAGGTTAAAATAGGACTAACTTGACGAACTATCGTTGTGGTTTTGATGCGTAGGTAAGAACGGTTCTTGCTCAGCCCATAGCAGCCACGTAAAACTTACAACAACAAAGTAGAGGACGTCTAACTTGTTTTTGCAGGGCATGTAGTGATGTGATCTGGTCAAGACGTGATGAGATATAAGTTGTTGTATGAGATGATCATGTTTTGTTGAAGTTATCAGCAACTGGCAAAAGCCTTATGGTTGTCTCTCTATTGCATAAGATGCAAGCGATAGCAATAGTTGCAAGAGCAATAGTTGGCGAGACGACCATGTGACAACACATTGATATAGATCAAGATGATGGAGATCATGGTGTCATGCCGGTGACGATGGAAATCATGACGATGCTTTGGGGATGGAGATCAAAGGCACAAGATGATGATGGCCATATCATGTCACATATTATGATTGCATGTGATGTTTATCTTTTATGCATCTTATTTTTCTTAGATCGACGGTAGCATTATAAGATGATCTCTCACTAAATTATCAAGGTATAAGTGTTCTCCCTGAGTATGCACCGTTGCGAAAGTTCTTCGTGCTGAGACACCACGTGATGATCGGGTGTGATAGGCTCTACGTTCAAATACAACGGGTGCAAAACAGTTGCACACGCGGAATACTCAGGTTAAACTTGACGAGCCTAGCATATAACATATATGGCCTCGGAACACTGAGACCGAAAGGTCGAGTGTGAATCATATAGTAGATATGATCAACATAGTGATGTTCACCATTGAAACTACTCCATCTCACGTGATGATCGGACATGGTTTAGTTGATATGGATCACGTGATCACTTAGAGGATTAGAGGGATGTCTATCTAAGTGGGAGTTCTTTAATAATTTGATTAATTGAACTTTAATTTATCATGAACTTAGTCCTGGTAGTATTAGCATATCTATGTTGTAGATCAATAGCTCGCGATGTTGCTCCCCGTTTATTTTGATATGTTCCTAGAGAAAAACTAAGTTGAAAGATGTTAGTAGCAATGATGCGGATTGGATCCGTGATCTGAGGATTAACCTCAATGCTGCACAGAAGAATTGTGTCCTTGATGCACCGCGAGGTGACAGAACTATTGCAGGAGCAGATGCATACGTTATGAACGTTTTGACAAAGCTCAATATGATGACTACTTGATAGTTTAGTGCACCATGCTTAAACGGCTTAGAATCGGGACTTCAAAGACATTTTGAACGTCATGGACCATATGAGATGTTCCAGGAGTTGAAGTTAATATTTCAAGCAAATACCCGAGTTGAGAGATATGAAGTCTCCAACAAATTCTATATCTAAAAGATGGAGGAGAATAGCTCAACCAGTGAGCATGTGCTTAGATTGTCTGGGTACTACAATCGCTTGAATCAAGTGGGAGTTAATCTTCCAGATAAAATAGTGATTGACAGAATTCTCTAGTCACCATCACCAAGTTAGTAGAACTTCGTGATGAACTATAGTATGCAAGGGATGACGAAAACGACTCCCGAGCTTTTCATGATGATGAAATCGATGAAGGTAGAAATCAAGAAAGAGCATCAAGTGTTGATGGTTGACAAGACCACTAGTTTCAAGGAAAAGGGCAAAGGGAAGAAGGGGAACTTCAAGAAGAACAGCAAGCAAGTTGCTGCTCAAGTGAAAAAGCCCAAGTCTGGACCTAAGCCTGAAACTGGGTGCTTCTACTGCAAAGGGACTGGTCACTGGAAGCGGAACTGCCCCAAGTATTTGGCGGATAAGAAGGATGGCAAAGTGAACAAAGATATATTTGATATGCATGTTATTGATGTGTACTTTACTAGTGTTTATAGCAACCCCGCGGTATTTGATGCTAGTTCTGTTGCTAAGAGTAGTAACTTGAAACGGGAGTTGCAGAATGAACAGAAACTAGTTAAGGATGAAGTGACGATGTGAGTTGGAAATGGTTCCAAGATTGATATGATCATCATCGCACACTCCCTATACTTTAGGGATTAGTGTGGAACCTAAATAAGTGTTATTTGGTGTTTGCGTTGAGCATGAATATGATTTGATCATGTTTATTGCAATACGGTTATTCATTTAAGTTATAGAATAATTGTTGTTCTGTTTACATGAATAAAACCTTATATGGTTACACACCCAATGAAAATGGTTCATTGGATCTCGATCGTAATGATACACATTTTTATAATATTGAAGCCAAAAGATGCAAAGTTAATAATGATAGTGCAACTTATTTGTGGCACTGCCGTTTAGGTCATATTGGTGTAAAGCGCATGAAGAAACTCCATGCTGATGGACTTTCGAAATCACTTGATTATGAAGCACTTGATGCTTGCGAACCATGCCTCATGGGCAAGATGACTAAGACTTCGTTCTCTGGAACAATGGAGCGAGCAACTGACTTATTGGAAATAATACATACTGATGTATGCGGTCTGATGAGTGTTAAGGCTCACGGCAAGTATCGTTATTTTTTGACCTTCACAGATGATTTGAGCAGATATGGGTATATCTACTTGATGAAACACAAGTCTGAAACATTTGAAAAGTTCAAAGAATTTCAGAGTGAAGTGGAGAATCATCGTAACATGAAAATAAAAGTTTCTACGATATGATCGCAGAGGTAAAATATTTGACTTACGAGTTTGGCCTTCAGTTAAAACAATGTGAAATAGTTTCACTACTCACGCCACCTGGAACACCACAGTGTAATGGTGTGTCCGAACGTCATAACCGTACTTTATTAGATATGGTGCGATCTATGATGTCTCTTACCGATCTACCACTATCGTTTTGGGGTTATGCATTAGAGACAGCTGCATTCACGTTAAAAAGGGCACCATCTAAATCCATTGAGACGGACACCGTATGAACTGTGGTTTGGCAAGAAACCAAAGTTGTCGTTTCTTAAAGTTTGGGGTTGTGATGCTTATAAGAAAAAGTTTCATCCTGATAAGCTCAAACCCAAATCGGAGAAATGTGTCTTCATAGGATACCCAAAGGAGACAGTTGGGTACACCTTCTATCACAGATCCGAAGGCACGATATTCGTTGCTAAGAATGGATCCTTTCTAGAGAAGGAGTTTCTCTCGAAAGAAGTGAGTGGGAGGAAAGTAGAACTTGATGAAGTAACTGTACCTGCTCACTTATTGGAAAGTAGTTCATCACAGATATCCGTTTCTGTGACTCCTACACCAATTAATGAGGAAGCTAATGATGATAATCATGTAACTTCAGATCAATTTACTACCTAACCTCGTATGTCAACCAGAGTGAGATCCGCACCAGAGTGGTACGGTAATCCTATTCTGGAGGTCGTGTTACTTGACCATGACGAACCTATGAACTATGAGGAAGCGATGATGAGCCCAGATTCCGCGAAATGGCTTGAGGCCATGAAATCTGAGATGGGATCCATGTATGAGAACAAAGTGTGGACTTTGGTTGACTTGCCCAATGATCGCAAGCCATAGAAAATAAAATGGATCTTCAAGAGGAAGACAGATGCTGATGGTAGTGTTACTATCTACAAAGCTAGACTTGTCGAAAAAGGTTTTGACAAAGTTCAAGGAGTTGACTACGATGAGACCTTCTCACTCGTTGCGATGCTTATGTCTGTCCGAATCATGTTAGCAATTGCCGCATATTATGAAATCTGACAAATGGATAAACAAAACTGCATTCCTTAATGGATTTATTAAATAAGAGTTGTATATGATGCAACCAGAAGGTTTTGTCAATCCTAAAGGTGCTAACAAAATATGCAAGCTCCAGCGATCCATCTATGGACTGGTGCAAGCATCTCGGAGTTGGAATATACGCTTTGATAAGTTGATCAAAGGATATAGTTTTATACAGACTTACGGTGAAGCCTGTATTTACAAGAAAGTGAGTGGGAGCACTACAGCATTTCTGATAAGTATATATATGTGAATGACATATTGTTGATCGAAAATAATGTAGAATTATTCTGCAAAGCATAAAGGAGTGTTTGAAAGGAGTTTTTCAAAGAAAGACCTTGGAGAAGCTGCTTACATATTGAGCATCAAGATCTATAGAGATAGATCAAGACGCTTGATAAGTTTTTTCAATGAGTACATACCTTGACAAGATTTTGAAGTAGTTCAAAATGGAACAGTCAAAGAAAGAGTTCTTGCCCGTGTTACAAGGTGTGAAATTGAGTAAGACTAAAAGCCCGACCACGGCAGAAGATAGAAAGAGAATGAAAGTCATTCCCTATGCCTTGGCCATAGGTTCTATAAAGTATGCCATGCTGTGTACTAGATCTATTGTATACCCAGACTGATTTTTGCAAGGGAGTACAATAGTGATCTAGGAGTAGATCACTGGACAGCGGTCAAAATTATCCTTAGTGGAATAAGGATATGTTTCTCGATTAAGGAGGTGACAAAAAGGTTCGTCGTAAAGGGTTACGTCGATGCAAATTTTGATACTGATCCAGATGACTATAAGTCTCAATCTGGATACATATTGAAAGTGAGAGCAATTAGCTAGAGTAGCTCCGTGCAGAGCATTGTTGACATAGAAATTTGCAAAATACATACGGATCTGAATGTGGCAGACCCATTGACTAAACTTCTCTCACAAGCAAAAACATGATCACACCTTAGTACTCTTTGGGTGTTAATCACATAGCGATGTGAACTAGATTATTGATTCTAGTAAACCCTTTGGGTGTTGGTCACATGACGATCTGAACTATGGGTGTTAATCACATGGTGATGTGAACTATTGGTAATAAATCACATGGTGATGTGAACTAGATTATTGACTCTAGTGCAAGTGGGAGACTGAAGGAAATATGCCCTAGAGGCAATAATAAAGTTATTATTTATTTCCTTATATCATGATAAATGTTTATTATTCATGCTAGAATTGTATTAACCGGAAACATAATACTTGTCTGAATACATAGACAAACAGAGTGTCACTAGTATGCCTTTACTTGACTAGCTCGTTGATCAAAGATGGTTATGTTTCCTAGCCATTGACATGAGTTGTCATTTGATTAACGGGATCACATCATTAGGAGAATGATGTGATTGACTTGACCCATTCCGTTAGCTTAGCACACGATCATTGAGTATTCTGCTATTGCTTTCTTCATGACTTATACATGTTCCTATGACTATGAGATTATGCAACTCCCGTTTACCGGAGGAACACTTTGTGTGCTACCAAACGTCACAACGTAACTGGGTGATTACAAAGGTGCTCTACAGGTGTCTCCAAAGGTACTTGTTGGGTGTGCGTATTTCGAGATTAGGATTTGTCACTCCAATTGTCGGAGAGGTGTCTCTGCGCCCACTGGTAATCCATATCACAATAAGCCTTGCAAGCATTGCAACCAATGAGTTAGTTGCGGGATGATGTATTACGGAACGAGTAAAGAAACTTGCTGGTAACGAGATTGAACTAGGTATTGAGATACCGACGATCGAATCTCGGGCAAGTAACATACCGATGACAAAGGGAACAACGTATGTTGTTATGCGGTTTGACCGATAAAGATCTTTGTAGAATATGTGGGAGCCAATATGAGCATCTAGGTTCCGCTATTGGTTATTGACCGGAGACATGTCTCGGTCATGTCTACATTATTCTCGAACCCGTAGGGTCCGCACGCTTAAAGTTCGATGACGGTTATATTATGGGTTTATGTGTTTTGATGTACCGAAGGTAGTTCGGAGTCCCTGATGAGATCGAGGACATGACGAGGAGTCTCGAAATGGTCGAGACGTAAAGATCGATATATTGGACCACTATATTCGGACATCGGAAAGGTTTCGAGTGATTCGGGTATTTTTCGGAGTACCGGAGAGTTACGGTTATTCGCCGGGGAGTATATGGGCCTTATTGGGCTTTAGGGGAAAGAGAGAGGAGAGGCTGCACCCCCCCCCAAGGCCTAGTCCAAATTGGACTAGGGGGAGGGGCTGCGCCCCTTCCTTCCTTCTCTTCTCTCTCCCCTTTCCTTGACTCCTACTCCTACTACTTGGAAGGGGGAATCCTACTCCCGGTGGGAGTAGGACTCCTCCTAGGGCGCGCATAGAGAGGGCCGGCCCTCCCCCTCCTCCACTCCTTTATATACGGGGAAGGGGCACCCCTTGGAGACACAACAATTGATCTCTTGATCTCTTAGCCGTGTGCGGTGCCCCCTTCCACCATAATCCACCTCGATTATATCGTAGCGGTGCTTAGGCGAAGCCCTGCGTATGTAGAACATCATCATCGTCACCACACCATCGTGCTGACGGAACTCTCCCTCAAAGCTCGGCTGGATCGGAGTTCGAGGGACGTCATCGAGTTGAACGTGTGCAGAACTCGGAGGTGTCGTGCGTTCGGTACTTGATGGATCGGATCGTGAAGACGTACGACTACATCAACCGCGTTGTGCTAACGCTTCCGCTTTCGGTCTACGAGGGTACGTGGACACACTCTCCCCTCTCGTTGCTATGCATCACCATGATCTTGCGTGTGCATAGGAAATTTTTTGTAATTACTACGTTCCCCAACAATTGTTGGTGCATCTTGTTAGTGCCACAGCCATTCCCTATTCAGCAATCAGAACTAAATATAAATTTAAGATTGAAGAGCAACATATGTGAATACAATATAGTTTTCATGTGCTACTTCGTAGGGTTCTCTTTCATACTTTGGGCAGTAAATTTGTCAAGATTACAATACAACAGTTTGGGATCTATACTTCAGACTGAGCAGTACTGTGAATGGGTTTTTGTTGCCATGCTCATTAAAACATACAGCGGTAGCATTTTTCCCTTTTGATTTTTAGCGTGCCAATTATTTGTTGATCATTCTGCCATGTTTGACTGTTTATGCCTCTGCTACCGTTTCCTTGTTAAGATACTGTGGTGAAGTGCAACCCTTAGGTAAACAAGTCGAAGTTTAGTGTAGACTCGGATTAGGCCCTGAAACTGAGAAAAAAATATGTTCATGTTAAATAAACTTCCTCGATCCTGCCAACCTTTGCTTTCTTTTATGTTCTATAAATTATCTATTCATGATAACTGAATGAACCTATTCTTAATATCGAATCAAGCTTGCTAAAAATTAATCGCCACTCCACAGTGTGGATATATAATGCAGATATATTTGATACCGCCTCTGGCAGTTGAAGGAAATATGCCCTAGAGGCAATAATAAAGTTGTTATTTATATTTCCTTTTATCATGATAAATGTTTATTATTCATGCTAGAATTGTATTAACCGGAAACTTAGTACGTGTGTGAATACATAGACAAAACAGAGTGTCCCTAGTATGCCTCTACTTGACTAGCTCGTTAATCAAAGATGGTTAAGTTTCCTAACCATAGACATGTGTTGTCATTTGATGAACGGGATCACATCATTAGGAGAATGATGTGATGGACAAGACCCATCCGTTAGCTTAGCATATTGATCGTTAAGTTTTATTGCTATTGCTTTCTTCATGACTTATACATGTTCCTCCGACTATTAGATTATGCAACTCCCGAATACCAGAGGAACACTAAGTGTGCTATCAAACGTCACAACGTAACTGGGTGATTATAAAGATGCTCTAAAGGTGTCTCTGATGGTGTTTGTTGAGTTGGCATAGATCGTGATTAGGATTTGTCACTCCGATTGTCAGAGAGGTATCTCTGGGCCCTCTCGGTAATGCACATCACTATAAGCCTTGCAAGCAATGTGACTAATGAGTTAGTTACGGGATGATGCATTACGGAACGAGTAAAGAGACTTGTTGGTAATGAGATTGAACTAGGTATTGAGATACCGACGATCGAATCTCGGGCAAGTAACATACCGGTGACAAAGGGAACAACGTATGTTGTTATGCGGTTTGACCGATAAAGATCTTCGTAGAATATGTGGGAGCCAATATGAGCATCCAGGTTCCGCTATTGGTTATGAACCGGAGAGTGTCTCGGTCATGTCTACATAGTTCTCGAACCCGTAGGGTCGCACGCTTAACGTTCGATGACGATCGGTATTATGAGTTTATGTGTTTTGATGTACCGAAGGTTGTTCAGAGTCCCGGATGTGATCACGGACATGACAAGGAGTCTTGAAATGGTCGAGACATAAAGATCGATATATTGGAAGCCTATGTTTGGACATCGGAATGGTTCCGGGTGAGTTCGGGCATTTACCGGAGTACCGGAGGGTTACCGGAACCCCCCGGGGAGTATATGGGCCTTATTGGGCCTTAGTGGGAGAGAGGAGGAGGAGGCCAAGGTGGGGGCGCCCCCCCCCCCACCAAGGCCAATCCAAATTGGGAGGGGCCCCCCCTTTCCTTCTCCCTCTCTCCTCCTTCATTCCTCTCCTATTCCAACTAGGGAAGGGGGAATCCTACTCCCACCGAGAGTAGGACTCCCCCTTGGGCGCGCCATGAGAGGGTCGGCCCGCCCCTCCTCCACTCCTTTATTCACGGGGGAGGGGGGCACCCCATAGATACACAAGTTGATTGTTTAGACGTGTGTGGTGCCTCACTCCACAGATTTCCACCTCGGTCATATCGTTGCAGTGCTTAGGCGAAACCCAGCATCGGTAACTGTAGGAGATACGCCCTAGAGGCAATAATAAATGATATTATTTATCTCCAAGTTCATGATTATGTTTATGTTCCATGCTATAACTGTTGTGGTTCCCGAGGCAGTATATCCATAAAGGCTCTGGGGAAAACCCATGTGCATGTGTGGAATAATAAATGATAAAATGTATTCCTAGTCATGCCTCTAAGACTAGCTCAAGTATTGCATGATGATTATGTTTTCCCAATCATGGGCATCTCTATGCTAGCAACTTTGAGGGCACAATGTTAGAAGAACATTTGTGTTGAATCGACCCGAATTGATGTTATGCTATGAGATACATTCGTCACAAGTTTAATGGTACATAACACAGAGATGGTTAACGTTTGCATGATTCCTTAGAGCATGAGAGTATCAAGTTTCTTCATGCTTGCTTCATGAACTTTGGGGTTTGTTAAACGTCATCCGTAAATGGGTGGCTATTACGGCGGCTTACGGGTTCATGGAAAAGTATGTCAAGTAACTTGATAGCTCAAGATTGGGATTTGCTCCTCCGATGATGGAGAGATATTCTCGGGCCCTCTCGGTGTTACGGTATCCATTATCGTCTGGCCAGATACCTTGTGATTTAATCACTGGGATGCCGGAACACGGAAACAAGAAAAGAGAACAAAACCGGTAACGAGGTAACTTGCATGGTGGACAAATTGTTCGTCCACGGGGATGCAATAAATATCACCTCGGGTGTTTGTGACATATCGCGAAGCAACAGGAATAGCTCACTGCAAACTGGAAGTTCACTTGAATATTCATTCGTGTGGGTATAGGGGTCAATATGGGTGTCCACGGCTCCGATGTTGATCATTGATCGGAAGGGGTTCCGGGTCGTGTCTATACTTCACTGAACCTACAGGGTCACACGCTTAAGGGTCATCTATCTACTGAATACTAGACAGGGAGTTTGAGAGAAAATCACCGAAAAAGTTTCGGACATCAGAAAAGTTCCGCAGAGAGAGGTCATCGGATGAGTTTCGGTGAAACCGAAAAGTTGTTTCGGGATATACTATTAAGTCAAATTGGTTTTGGCACATGCCTGATAATTCTTGGAGGGTTCCACAGTCATTCTGGAAACTTCCTGGAATTTTTCGGGATAAAAGCTGGAATTGCTCCGGAGCTGCCGGAACCACTTCAGATGCTTTTCGCAGATGAAAATCACTAATCGGAATTGTTTCGGAACGCGTTGAAAATTATTTTAGTGGGTACTAGAAATGTTCTAAGCTCACATAAATATTTTCAATTTGAACGGACGCTGAAAAATGTTGTCGTAAATAGTAAACGTGCTTTTTGGGATATTTATGGAAAGCCACCTTTTGGGGCTTTTCCCAAAAGGCTTCTAGAAGGACTTGGGGATCAAGGAACCCCCTTTGGGGGGCTCCCATGAAGGTGGGACGTTGGACGGTGCAGATCCTCCATGGAGCTCCACTTGTCATCCCTTTATGCCCTTTATGCCCTTTTATGTGTGACATAAAGTGTGGGCATTTTGGGTTTTTCATGTTTCCCCCTGCCCCTTGGGTTTTCCGATAAATAGAGGTGGAGAGGCACTCTCCACACTCACTCTTTCTCACATACAAGTGCCATTGCAATGATTTGGCTTCTCTCTCCCTCCCCGTGAAATAGTTTCATAGAGCCCAAAGGCTGTCTGGGTTCCGGTGGGAACTAGTTCTGGACGGCGAAGCCCTGCCGGATAGATGACACCGTATGTGTGCAACTCTGTAGACAGATCATAGTTTCAGTCTTAGTTTGAGAGTGCCTCCCAAAGGGCTGTCCGTGTGACCGTCCGAGTTTCAAAGGTCCCCCTGAAGGGTTGTCCGAGTGACCATCCAAGTTTCGAAGGTCCTCCCGAAGGGCTATCCGCGACATCGTCTGGGGGACTGTCAGACCACCTCCAGGAGGGCTGTCTGAGGGGCAGATGAGGGTATACATCCTCGCGGTTGGGAGGTTGTAAATCCTAGCTGCGGGGATCTGCACCGCCGATCGTCATCGACTCTACTTCCCGCTGCGCTACGAGTCGGTAACGAAAAAGATCAAACCTTGTATGCAATCTCCATAGTGGTCCTGGGCTGGTGCATAAGTCGGAAATTTTTTGTTTTCTGCTGTGTTAGCCTACAGTGGCGTCATGAGCCGTGCTATGCATAGATGTAGGTTGTGATCTAGAATACATAGAGATGTATGGGTGTTGCACAATATAATTAGGTAGTAGATGAGTTCTATTACTGAAAATTATTTGTGCGGGTAGTAGATGAAATCTGTTACCTGATGTTCCTGTTGCTTCCCTTGAATTTGCATAATCCTGATCTAGACGACATGGCGGAATCTCCAAAAGTTCCGGCAATCCGCGATCCTTTCATGTTGTTCCTGAGTATGCTGATTTACAGATCAACGAAGTGCTAACAGTTCTTTGGGTTCCACCATAGTTAAAGAAAGATGGATGTTTCGTAGACAAAAGGGCAATGCAGATATGATCTGCACGTGGGTCATGCGTATGACATAGTTCAGTATGGGGCTCGAGATTTTATTATCTCGTGTTTCATACACCCCGCAAAGTTAATCTAGCAACTTGAATTATCATACTTGATGATGGACGTTGGTAGCTTCGGTTTGTTTCGAAACCTTAGAAGCCACAAAAAAAAGTTTTTACATGAACCGATTAGAGGCGTCTAACTTGGTTTTCCAGGAGGGTTTGCATGTGCATGTGATGTGGTATAGCAGTGCTCATAATAATTTGATTATGTATGAAATGACTATATGATGTAAATTGATTAACATGACTTGCGTGTCATGATTAGGCATGATGGATGGAGCCATATGATTGTCACTTTAATGACCTGCGTGTCAACCTTAAGTAATGCACTTATTTTATTAGCTATAGAGATAGCAATATTATCTGGTGCATCGACAAGGTGGTGGCAATCTTCGCGAAGGTGAACACCGACGCAAATGCCGAAGATGAAGAAATGAAATACTTCTCCATCAGAAAGGGATATACCATATCATGCTATTATGAATTGCCTGAGATGTTTATCCCATATGATACACCCTTTTTGATTGCGCGGTAGTCGCTTTATATTAGGGTGATCACTCACAAAAATTTCAAAGTAGTTAGTGTTCACCCAAGTTTAGCACCATCTAAAATCCGTATCTTTTCGGGGTGCGCCATGTACACATGAGCACGAACGAATTGAGAGGAATGAGGCGGGTGAGGTCAGACCTCGCAGCAAGATCACTTGGTTGTCTTTGACGTTCAGGCAGGAGAGTCCTGAGCTCGAAACACGCCCATCGAAATATGAACAAGAACCACATAGAGATGTGATCGGCAAGTTGGTCTACCGATTGAAATTCACGTCATCAGTGATGAACCCGTCAATGGCGTCAAATTGAAATGCGGATCTTGAATCACTCCCAATCAATTATGAGAGATATTGATTTTGAGTGGGAGTGCTCTGTAGAATTGACTTGTTTAAATTCTCAGTGCAATTCATTTTGAACACTATCTAAGTGTGATTTGCAAAATAGTTGTAGAATAATGGCTCGCGTTTCCACCTTCCCTATTAAAATTGAATAGCTGTTAAATATCTGGTTAAAACTTTATGATTGGTAACGTAATGCGAGGATTGTCCTCAAAAGTGCCGAGAAGGACTTTATCCTATCTCATGCTTTCCGTATACTCCTGCTAAATGCAATGGATGATGAGACTCTCGTCCTTTGATCCAAAAGCTAGAATTCCATTATGGTCAAGTGCAATATGTTTGCTTCCATGAAACTCGAACTTCGAAAGTTTGGGATAGTTATGTGATATTCATGGAACTAAAAATTAATTTTCAGATACAAACAAAGGCTGAAAGATATGAAATATCCAAAGCAATGTTTGTTTGCAAATTATTAGTAAAGTGTTTACTATGCATTAGACTGATAAGAGAGGGATCCAGAAGAACGCCTGTCATATGATGAAAGGTGAATAAAAAAACAACTTAAAGAGAAAGGAAGTGTCCAAAGGGTGTTAATATGACTTACACGCCTAGGAAGTCCGGGGCTAACGCCACTCTTAAGTTGGGTGCTTCTTTTGCGAGTAGGAGAAATACTAAAAGTTAAACTGTTAGAAGTATAATGGCAGGAAGAAACATGATTGGAATATCCAGCTCATGTATGAATGTCATACAAGTTTTTGATGTATAGAAGGCTGGTCAAAGATATAGTTCTTGGGAATTATGGTTAAACATGTTAATCACTAATTCTTGGGTATTGTGAGTTAATCACAAAGATACTCGCTCGATTGCATTCTGTTGCGAATCAATGTAAGAGCTACTATGGCCTAAAAAGACTATCCAGGAATGAGGTTCTAATACGTGCTGGGAACATAGTAAAAGTTACTATACCTTCCATCGGTGTATTACCTATGTATTTTCTTTCATAATTCATTTTAGATTTTCTCACACTCTAGCCCTTTCCATAAGGTATCTTGCAAGAAGGTTGTTCATAAGAGAACTTTTGATGTTCAGTTTTATGAATAAACATAAGGGCCATACTTTCATGATGAATGAGATGTATGTTATGAATAATGAAATTAATATATTACCTCTGTGTTTACTTTCATTATTCATTTTAGAGTTTCTTACACTCTAGCCCATTGCACAATGTTTATTGCAAAAGGGTTGTTCATAAAGGAACAATTGTTGCTCGGTATTATGAATAACATGAAGGGCCATGCTTCCATCCAAGATGGGATGTATGTTATGAATATTGATGGTAAAATGATACATCCATAACACTGACGCTAAATGTCGCAAGACTATGTGAATACCACACATGTGTGGCACTGCATTTGGTCACATTGGAGAAACCCGCATGGAAAAATTCCATTATGATGGATTTTGAAGTCGTTTGATTTTGAATCATCTGACACTTGCAACTTTCGTCCGAAAAGTGAAGTGACTGAAATACCGTTCAAAGGCCACAAGGAACGAGCAACAAACTTATTGGTGATCATACATTTGATGTGTGTAGTTCAATAAATGTTGTTGCAAGTAGTGGATTTATCTATCTTCAGAAATGACTCAAGTAGATATATGGATATTTGCTTGATGAGACGTAAGTCTGGATCCTTTGAAATCATTCGAAAGGTTTTCAAAAATGAAGTAGAAGTTATTGTAACAAGAAAATTATGCTTCTAAAATTTGATTGCAGAAAGGAATATTTGAGTTACAAGTTTAGCAAATGTCTCATGAGTTGTGAAAAGAGTTCCATAACTTACACCTCCCGGAACACCACTATGAGTGGAATGTCTGTGAAGATGTAATCAAACCATTTATGACATGGTAAGATCAAAGATGACATAAATAAATTTGCCATTATCACTTTTAAAGAGTAATGCTTTAGAGACTGCGGCTTTTAAACTGAAAAGAGCTCCATCAGGTCTGTTGAAATGACGGCATGGTATGGTACGCCCAACCATGTTATATCTTTTCTTAACATTTGGAATATGGGGCTTGTCTAAAAGGTTACAAACCTATTCCAAATCAGGCAAGTGCTACTTTTGTAAGTTATCCCAAGTCATTGGGTTTCCCCCCACCACTATACCGAGGCAAAGGATTTTTTGCCACAAAACGGTATGCTTTTAAACAGAATAGTTCTTGCAAAAGGGTAAGTGGGAGGACAGTGCAACTCGACGAGATAACAAGTATCTTCATCATCAGGTCAAAGGAAAGGAACCTTGGAAGTAATTCCAGAGTTTCCTACCGTGACTGATACGGAAGCCTCTACATGAGATGTATGGACTTCGGTCGAACTTGCAGTTGTACAACATAGGCAAAGCTTGTGCAAACCTCTCAGGTGCGCAAACAAGATATTGTTGTTAGACAACAATATACCTATGATACACAAGGAAGCGTTGATGGGCCCTGACTCCGGAATTGGCTAAATGCCAATATAATCCGAGATAGTTTCCATAAATGATTCAAGATTTAAATCTTGATAAACCCTCCGAAAGACTTGGATTCTAACGGATTGTAATGGGACTATAAACTGATACGGATAAAAATGCTTTATCCATTAAGCTTGACTTGTTGCAATAACAAGTTCAATGAGTTGACTACAATGAGATTGTCTCACCGTAGCAATGCTTAAAGTCGGTTCGGCTTAAACTAGCAATTAATACATATTTCAAAACGTGAGATATGAAACAAGGGTGACAAAAGAATTTCCATGAAATGGAGATACAACCTAGGACTTGTATGTGATACAATCCAAAGTATTTTGTCAGTCCAGAGGATGCTAGTAAGTATGCTAGCTTCAGAGTTCCAGCAATGCACAGAAGAGAGCAAAATGGAGTTGGAATCTTCGTTTTTGATGGAATGGTCAAAGGGGTTTGACTTCATCAATGGGTAATGAAGATGCTTGTGGTTTCAAGAAAGTAAGTGGGAGCATAATAATATTTCTGAAAACCTTGTGTGCTTGACACATTGTTAATTGGAAATAAATTTCTTGACACGAACTAGGACTTCATTTGAAAATAGTTTTTCGATGAAGTGCTTGGGCTAAATAGCCTTGATATTAGGCATAATGATCTATGGAGATATATTTACCTATTAGGGCTGAGCAAAAATACATGTTGACAAGATGCTAAAACCGTTTAGCACTAAGAACGACAAGGAGTGATTCTTGCCGAAGTCAGATGGAAAGAGTTTTTGCAAGAATCAGTGTCCCAAAACACTGACGAGCAAAATACATGATGGAGATTCCACACACTCCTGTGTTTGGATTAATCATGTATTCCATGGTATGTAAAACAACCAGATATGTCCAATACTCCCAAGCTGTTGCGAGTATAGATACCAAAGTGATCAAAAGTACTGATCATGGGACAACAATGAAAAAGGATCATTGAGTACTAAAGTAGCACTGATGACGTGTTTTCTCGCAAGTAGAGATCATGAAGAGTTCGTTGTAAAAGGTTACACCCATACAATTTTCATCATTTCTCCATGCGATTTTCGATTTAAATTGAGGGTTTTGTGTAACACGCAATATGGTGGTGCAGTTAGTCAGAAATTGTTCCAAACAAGTTACTGTAGCAAATTCTATAATAGAGGCGAAGTATGTTGCTGCTTTAGAAGCGACAAAGACAAAGATGTTGAATCATATAGTTCATTCATGAACTTAGTATGGTTCTAAGAAGGCTTTGGTCAATGGGACACTATTGCAGATAGTTGCTCCATAACTCAGTCTGAGGAATCATGTTTCGAACAATGATTCACATATATACAAAGCCAAGTCTGCATAAAATATGAATTTTGTGAAAGCGTGAAAACGCGAGGATATGCAGAGATACACACGGAGCTGAAGTTGTCAGATCCGATGGACATCGGGCTATACCACATGCGAAGAATTTTTTACACCAGTATGCCATAGGTGTAAAGTGCATTAGCATTAACTAGATTATTGACTCTAGTGAAAGTGGGAGTCTGTAGGAGATATGCCCTAGAGGCAATAATAAATGATATTATTTATCTCCAAGTTCATGATTATGTTTATGTTCCATGCTATAACTGGTGTGGTTCCCGAGCCAGTATATCCATAAAGGCTCTGGGGAAAACCCATGTGCATGTGTGGAATAATAAATGATAAAATGTATTCCTAGTCATGCCTCTAAGACTAGCTCAAGTATTGCATGATGATTATGTTTTCCCAATCATGGGCATGTCTATGCTAGCAACTTTGAGGGCACAATGTTAGAAGAACATTTGTGTTGAATCGACCCGAATTGATGTTATGCTATGAGATACATTCGTCACAAGTTTAATGGTACATAACACAGAGATGGTTAACGTTTGCATGATTCCATAGACCATGAGAGTATCAAGTTTCTTCATGCTTGCTTCATGAACTTTGGGGTTTGTTAAACGTCATCCGTAAATGGGTGGCTATTACGGCGGCTTACGGGTTCATGGAAAAGTATGTCAAGTAACTTGATAGCTCAAGATTGGGATTTGCTCCTCCGACGATGGATAGATATTCTCGGGCCCTCTCAGTGTTACGGTATCCATAATCGTCTGGCCAGATACCTTGTGATTTAATCACTGGGATGCCGGAACACGGAAACAAGAAAAGAGAACAAAACCAGTAACGAGGTAACTTGCATGGTGGACAAATTGTTCGTCCATGGGGATGCAATAAATCTCACCTCGGGTGTTTGTGACATATCGCGAAGCAACAGGAATAGCTCACTGCAAACTGGAGGTTCACTTGAATATTCATTCGTGTGGGTATAGGGGTCAATATGGGTGTCCACGGCTCCGATGTTGATCATTGATCGGAAGGGGTTCCGGGTCATGTCTATACTTCACTGAACCTATAGGGTCACACGCTTAAGGGTCATCTATCTGCTGAATACTAGACAGGGAGTCCGGGAGAAAATCACCGAAAAAGTTTCGGACACCGAAAAGTTTTGGATAGCGGAAAAGTTCCGCAGAGAGAGGTCATCGGATGAGTTTTGGTGAAACCGAAAAGTTGTTTCGGGATATAATATTAAGTCAAATTGGTTTCGGCACATGCCTGATAATTCTTGGAGGGTGCCAGAGTCATTCTGGAAACTTTCTGGAATTTTCTGGGATAAAAGCTGGAATTGCTCCGGAGCTGCCGGAACCACTTCAGATGCTTTTCGCAGATGAAAAAAAATAATCCAGAATTGTTTTGGAGCGCGTTGAAAATTATTTTAGTGGGTACTGGAAATGTTCTAAGCCCACATAAATATTTTCATTTCAAACGGACGCTGAAAAATGTCGTCGTGAATAGTGAAAGTGCTTTTTGGGATATTTATGGAAAGCCACCTTTTGGGGCTTTTCCCAAAAGGCTTCTAGAAGGACTTGGGGATCAAGGAACCCCCTTTGGGGGGCCCCATGAACGTGGGACGTTGGACGGTGCAGCTCCTCCATGGAGCTCCACTTGTCATCCCTTTATGCCCTTTATGCCCGTTTATGTGTGACATAAACTGTGGGCATTTTGGGTTTTTCATGTTTCCCCCTACCCCTTGGGTTTTCCTATAAATAGAGGTGGAGAGGCACTCTCCACACTCACTCTTTCTCACATACAAGTGCCATTGCAATAATCTGGCTTCTCTCTCCCTCCCCGTGAAATAGTTTCGTAGAGCCGAAAGGTTGTCTGGGTTCCGGTGGGAACTAGTTCTGGACAGCGAAGCCCTGCCGGATAGATGACACCATATGTGTGCAACTCTGTAGAGAGATCGTAGTCTCGGTCTTAGTTTGAGAGTGCCTCCCGAAGGGCTGTCCGTGTGATCGTCCGATTTTCAAAGGGCCCCCCGAAGGGCTGTCCGAGTGACCGTCCGAGTTTCGAAGGTCCTCCCGAAGGGCTGTCCGCGACACCGTCCGGGGGACTGTCTAGCCACCTCCCGGAGGGCTGTCCAAGGGGCAGATGAGGGTATACATCCTCGTGGTTGGGAGGTTGTAAATCCTCGCTGCGGGGATCTGCACCGCCGATCGTCATCGACTCTACTTCCCGCTGCGCAACGAGTCGATAACGAAAAAGATCAAACCTTGTATGCAGTCTCCATAGTGGTCCTGGGCTGGTGCGTAAGTCGGAATTTTTTTGTTTTCTGCTGCGTTACCCTACAGTAATTTCATCATCACCGTCATCACGCCATCATGCTGACGAAACTCTCCCTCGACCTCAGCTGGATCTAGAGTTCGTGGGACGTCACCGAGCTGAACGTGTGCATCTCGCGGAGGTGCCGTACTTTCGGTACTAGGATCAGTCGGATCGTGAAGACATACGACTACATCAACCGCATTGTCATAACGCTTCCGCTTTCGGTCTACGAGGGTACGTGGACAACACTCTCCCCTCTCGTTGCTATGCATCACCTAGATGGATCTTGCGTGTGCGTAGGAATTTTTTTTGAAATTACTGCGTTCCCCAACAATGGCATCCGAGCTAGGTCCATGCGTAGATGTTATATGCACGAGTAGAACACAAAGAGTTGTGGGCGATAATAGTCATACTGCTTACCAGCATGTCATACTTTGATTCGGCGGTATTGTTGGATGAAGCAGCCCGGACTGACATTACGCGTACGCTTACGCGAGACTGGTTCTACCGACGTGCTCGGCACACAGGTGGCTAGCGGGTGTCAGTTTCTCCAACTTTAGTTGAATCAAGTGTGACTACGCCCGGTCCTTGTTGAAGGTTAAAACAGCACACTTGACGAAAAATCATTGTGGTTTTGATGCGTAGGTAAGAAAAGGTTCTTTCTCAGCCCGTAGCAGCCACGTAAAACTTGCAACAACAAAGTAGAGGACGTCTAACTTGTTTTTGCAGGGCATGTTGTGATGTGATATGGTCAAGACATGATGCTAAATTTTATTGTATGAGATGATCATGTTTTCTAACAGAGTTATCGGCAACTGGCAGGAGCCATATGGTTGTCGGTTTATTGTATGCAATGCAATCGCCCTGTAATTTTTCTACTTTATCACTAAGCGGCAGCGATAGTCGTAGAAGCAATAGTTGGCGAGACGACAACGATACTACGATGGAGATCAAGGTGTCGCGCCATTGACGATGGTGATCATGACGGTGCTTTGGAAATGGAGATCAAAGGCACAAGATGATGATGGCCATATCATATCACTAATATTGATTGCATGTGATGTTTATCATTTATGCATCTTATTTTGCTTAATTCGGCGGTAGCATTATAAGATGATCTCTCACTAAATTTCAAGGTATAAGTGTTCTCCCTAAGTATGCACCATTGCGAAAGTTCATCGTGCTGAGACACCACGTGATGATAGGGTGTGATAAGCTCTACGTTCACATACAACAGGTGCAAGCCAGTTTTGCACACGCAGAATACTCGTGTTAAACTAGACGAGCCAAGCATATGCAGATATGGCCTCGGAACTGAAGGAAATATGCCCTAGAGGCAATAATAAAGTCATTATTTATTTCCTTATTTCATGATAAATGTTTATTATTCATGCTAGAATTTTATTAACCGGAAACTTAGTACATGTGTGAATACATAGACAAACAGAGTGTCCCTAGTATGCCTCTACTTGACTAGCTCGTTAATCAAAGATGGTTAAGTTTCCTAACCATAGACATGTGTTGTCATTTGATGAACGGGATCACATCATTAGGAGAATGATGTGATGGACAAGACCCATTCGTTAGCTTAGCATTATGATCGTTACAGTTTTCATTGCTACTGCTTTCTTCATGACTTATACATGTTCCTCAGACTATGAGATTATGCAACTCCCGAATACCGGAGGAACACCTTGTGTGCTAGCAAATGTCACAATGTAAATGGGTGATTATAAAGATGCTCTACAGGTGTCTCCGAAGGTGTTTGTTGGGTTGTCATAGATCAAGATTAGGATTTGTCACTCCATGTATCGAAGAGGTATCTCTGGGCCCTCTCGGTAATGCACATCACTATAAGCCTTGCAAGCAATGTGACTAATGAGTTAGTAATGGGATGATGCATTACGGAACGAGTAAAGAGACTTGCGGGTAACGAGATTGAACTAGGTATAGAGATACCGACGATCGAATGTCGGGCAAGTAATATACCGATGACAAAGGGAACAACGAATGTTATTATGCCATTTGACCGATAAAGATCTTCGTAGAATATGTAGCAACCAATATGAGCATCCAGGTTCCGCTATTGGTTATTGACCGGAGATGAGTCTCGGTCATGTCTACATAGTTCTCGAACCCGTAGGGTCCGCACGCTTAACGTTCTGTGACGATCGGTATTATGAGTTTATGTGTTTGTATGTACCGAAGGTTGTTCAGAGTCCAGGACATGACGAGGAGTCTCGAAATGGTCGAGACATAAAGATCGATATATTGGATGGCTATGTTTGGACATCGGAATGGTTCCGGGTGAGTTCGGGCATTTACCGGAGTACCGGGAGGTTACCGGAACCCCCCGGGGAGTGTATGGGCCTTATTGGGCCTTAGTGGGAGAGAGGAGGAGGCGGCCTAGGAGGGGGCGCCCCCCCCCCCAAGCCTAATCCGAATTGGGAGGGGGCCGGCCCCCCTATCCTTCCTCCCTCTCTCCTTCTTCCTTCCTCTCCTACTCCTACTTGGAAGGGGGGAATCCTACTCCCGGTGGGAGTAGGACTCCCCTAGGGCGCACCATAGAGCGGGCCGGCCCTCCCCCTCCTCCACTCCTTTATATACGGGGGAGGGGCATCCCATAGACACACAAGTCGATCATTGATCTCTTAGCCATGTGCGGTGCCCCCCTCCACCATAATCCACCTCGGTCATATCGTTGCAGTGCTTAGGCGAAGCCCTGTGCCGGTAGCTTCATCAGCACCGTCGTCACGCCGTCGTGCTGACGAAGCTCTCCCTCGACACTCAGCTGGATCGAGAGTTCATGGGACATCACCGAGCCGAACATGTGCATATCGCGGAGGTGCCGTACTTTCGGTACTAGGATCAGTCGGATCGTGAAGACGTATGACTACATCAATCGCGTTGTCACATAGCTTCCGCTTATGGTCTACGAGGGTACATGGACTACACTCTCCCCTCTTGTTGCTATGCATGACAATGATCTTGCGTGCGCGTAGGAAATTTTTTGAAATAACCGTGTTCCCCAACAGTGGCATCCGAGCCAGGTCTATGCGTAGATGTTATATGCACGAGTAGAACACAAGTGAGTTGTGGGCGATAATAGTCATACTGCTTACCAGCATGTCATACTTTGATTCGGCGGTATTGTTGGATGAAGCGGCCCGGACCGACATTACGCGTACGCTTACGCGAGACTGGTTCTACCGACGTGCTTCGCACACAGGTGGCTGGCGGGTGTCAGTTTCTCCAACTTTAGTTGTATCGAGTGTGGCTACGCCCGGTGCTTGTTGAAGGTTAAAACAGCACATACTTCACGAAAAATCGTTGTGGTTTTGATAAGTAGGTAAGAACGGTTCTTGCTCAGCCCGTAGCAGCCACATAAAACTTGCAACAACAAAGTAGAGGACGTCTAACTTGTTTTTGCAGGGCATATTGTGATGTGATATGGTCAAGACATGATGCTAAATTTTATTGTATGAGATGATCATGTTTTGTAACACAGTTATCGGCAACTGGCAGGAGCCATATGGTTGTCGCTTTATTGTATGAAATGCAATTGCCATGTAATTGCTTTACTTTATCACTAAGCGGTAGCGATAGTCGTAGAAGCAATAGTTGGCGAGATGACAACGATGCTTCGATGGAGATTAAGGTGTCAAGCCAGTGACGATGGTGATCATGACGGTGCTTTGGAGATGGAGATCAAAGGCACTAGATGATGATGGCCATATCATATCACTTATATTGATTGCATGTGATGTTTATCCTTTATGTATCTTATTTTGCTTAGTTCGATGGTAGCATTATAAGATGATCTCTCACTAAATTTCAAGGTACAAGTGTTCTCCCTGAGTATGCACAATTGCGAAAGTTCGTCGTGCCGAGACACCACGTGATTATCGGGTGTGATAAGCTCTACATTCACATACAATGTGTGCAAGCCAGTTTTGCACACGCAAATACTCGGGTTAAACATGACGAGCCTAGCATATGCAGATATGGCCTCGGAACACTGGAGACCGAAAGGTCGAACGTGAATCATATAGTAGATATGATCAACATAGTGATGTTCACCATTGAAAACTACTCCATCTCACGTGATGATCGGACATGGTTTAGTTGATATGGATCACGTGATCATTTAGATGACTCAAGGGATGTCTATCTAAGTGGGAGTTCTTAAGTAATATTTGATATGCATGTTATTGATGTGTACTTTACTAGTGTTTATAGCAACCCCTCGGTATTTGATACTGGTTCGGTAACTAAAGAGTAGTAACTCGAAACGGGAGTTGCAAAATGAACAGAAACTAGTTGAGGGCGAAGCGACGATGTGTGTAGGGAGTGATTCCAAGGTTGATAAGATCACCATCGCACACTCCCTATACCTTCGGGATTGGTGTTGGACCTAAATAAATGTTATTTGGTGTTTGCGTTGAGCATGAATATGATTGTACCATGTTTATTGCAATACGGTTATTCATTTAAGTCAAAGAATAATTGTTATTCCGTTTAGATGAATAAAAACCTTTTATGGTCATACACTCAATGTAAATGGTTTATTGAATCTCGGTCGTAGTGATACACATATTCATAAATATTGAAGCAAAAAGATGCAAAGTTAATAATGATAGTGCAACTTATTTGTGGCACTGCCATTTAGGTCATATTGGTGTAAAGCGAATGAAGAAACTCCATGCCGATGGACTTTTGGAATCAGTTGATTATGAATCATTTGATGCTTGTGAACCATGCCTCATGGGCAAGATGACTAAGACTCCGTTCTCCGAAACAATGGAGCGAGCCACTGACTTATTGGAAATAATACATACGGATGTATGTGGTCCAATGAGTGTTGAGGCTCACGGCGGGTATCATTGTTTTCTGACCTTCATAGATGATTTGAGCAGATATGTGTATATCTACTTGATGAAACACAAGTCTGAAACACTTGAAAAGTTCAAAGATTTTCATAGTGAAGTAGAGAATCATCGTAACAAGAAAATAAAGTTTCTACGATCTGACCGTAGAGGCAAATATTTGAGTTACGAGTTTGGCCTTCAATTAAAACAATGTGGATAGTTTCACAAACTCATGCCACCTGGAACACCACAGCATAATGGTGTGTCCGAACGTCATAACCATACTTTATTGGGTATAGTGCAATCTATGATGTCTCTTACCGATTTACCACTATCGTTTTGGGGTTATGCATTAGAGACAGCTTCATTCACGTTAAATAGGGCACCATCTAAATCCATTGAGACGACACCTTATGAACTGTGGTTTGGCAAGAAACCCAAGTTGTCGTTTCTTAAAGTTTGAGGCTGCGATGCTTATGTGAAAAAGCTTCAATCTGATAAGCTTGAACCCAAATCGGAGAAATGTGTCTTCATAGGATACCCAAAAGAGACTGTTGGGTACACCTTCTATCACAGATCCGAAGGCAAGATCTTTGTTGCTAAGAATGGATCCTTTCTGGAGAAGGAGTTTCTCTCGAAAGAAGTGAGTGGGAAGAAAGTAGAACTTGATGAGGTAACTGTACATGCTCCCTTATTGGAAAGTAGTTCATCACAGAAATCAGTTCCTGTGACTCCTACACCAATTAGTGAGGAAGCTAATGATGATGATCATATAACTTCAAATCAAGTTACTACTGAACCTCGTAGGCCAACCAGAGTAAGATCCGCACCAGAGTGGTACGGTAATACTGTTCTGGAGGTCATGTTACTTGACCATGACGAACCTACAAACTATTTGGAAGCGATGATGAGCCCAGATTCCGCGAAATGGCTTGAGGCCATGAAATCTTAGATGGGATCCATGTATGAGAACAAAGTGTGGACTTTGGTTGACTTGCCCAATGATCGGCAAGCCATAGAAAATAAATGGATCTTCAAGAGGAAGACGGACGCTGATAGTAGTGTTACTATCTACAAAGCTCGAATTGTCGCAAAAGGTTTTCGACAAGTTCAAGGTGTTGTCTACGATGAGATTTTCTCACTCGTATCGACGCTTAGAGTCTGTCCGAATCATGTTAGCAATTGCCGCATTTTATGAAATTTGGCAAATGGATGTCAAAACTGCATTCCTTAATGGATATCTCAAAGAAGAGTTGTATATGATGCAACCAAAAGGTTTTGTAAATCCTAAAGGTGCTAACAAAATGTGCAAGCTCCAGCGATCCATCTATGGACTGGTGCAAGCATCTCGGAGTTGGAATATATGCTTTGATGAGTTGATCAAAGCATATAGTTTTATACAGACTTGCGGTGAAGCCTGTATTTACAAGAAAGTGAGTGGGAGCACTACAGCCTTTCTGATAAGTATATGTGAATGACATATTGTTGATTAGAAATAATGTAGAATTTTCTGGAAAGCATAAAGGAGTATTTGAAAGGAGTTTTTCAAAGAAAGACCTCGGTGAAGCTGCTTACATATTGGGCATCAAGATCTATAGAGATAGATCAAGATGCTTGATAAGATTTTTTCAATGAGTACATAACTTGACAAGATTTTGAAGTAGTTCAAAATGGAACAGTCAAAGAAGGAGTTCTTGCCTGTAAGGTGTAAAGTTGAGTAAGACTCAAAACCCAACCACGGCAGAAAATAGAAAGAGAATGAAAGTCATTCCCTATGCCTCAGCCATAGGTCCTATAAAGTATGACATGCTGTGTACCAGACCTATTGAAGGAAATATGCCCTAGAGGCAATAATAAAGTTTTTATTTATATTTCCTTATATCATGATAAAAAACTTTATTATTCATGCTAGAATTGTATTAACTGGAAACTTAGTACATGTGTGAATACATAGACAAACAGAGTGTCACTAGTATGCCTCTACTTGACTAGCTCGTTGAATCAAAGATAGTTAAGTTTCCTAGCCATAGACATGAGTTGTCATTTGATTAACGGGATCACATCATTAGAGAATGATGTGATTGACTTGACCCATTCCGTTAGCTTAGCATTCGATCGTTTAGTATATTGCTATTGCTTTCTTCATGACTTATACATGTTCCTATGACTATGAGATTATGCAACTCCCGAATACCGGAGGAACACTTTGTGTGCTATCAAACGTCACAACGTAACTGGGTGATTATAAAGGTGCTCTACAGGTGTTTCCGATGGTACTTGTTGAGTTGGCATAGACCAAGATTAGGATTTGTCACTCCGATTGTCGGAGAGGTATCTCTGGGCCCTCTCGGTAATGCACATCACTATAAGCCTTGCAAGCAATACAACTAATGAGTTAGTTGCAGGATGATGTATTACGGAACGAGTAAAGAGACTTGCCGGTAACGAGATTGAACTAGGTATTGAGATACCGACGATCGAATCTCGGGCGAGTAACATACCGATGACAAAGGGAACAACGTATGTTGTTATGCGGTTTGACCGATAAAGATCTTTGTAGAATATGTAGGAGCCAATATGAGCATCCATGTTCCGCTATTGGTTATTGACCGGAGACGAGTCTCGGTCATGTCTACATAGTTCTCGAACCCATAGGGTCCGCACGCTTAACGTTCTGTGACGATCGGTAATATGAGTTTATGTGTTTTGATGTACCGAAGGTAGTTCGGAGTCCCGGATATGATCACGGACATGACGAGGAGTCTCGAAATGGTCGAGACATAAATATCGATATATTGGATGACTATGTTTGGACTTCGGAAGGGTTCCGGGCAAGTTCGGACAAATACCGGAGTACCGGGGGGTTACGGGAACCCCCCGGGGAGTGTAATGGGCCTATTGGGCCTTAGTGGAGAAGAAGAGGGCGGCCAGGGCAGGCCGTCTGCCCCCTCCCTCTCTACTCCGAATTGGACAAGGAGGTGGGGCGCCGCCCCCCTTTCCTTCCTCCTCTCTCCTTCCCTCTCTCCTACTCCTACTCTTGGAAGGGTTGGAGTCCTACTCCCGGTGGGAGTAGGACTCCCCTTGGGGCGCGCCTAGGAGGGCCGGCCCCTCCCCCTCCTCCACTCCTTTATATACGGGGGAGGGGGGCACCCCATAGACACACAAGTTGATCAGTTGATCTTTTAGCCATGTGCGGTGGCCCCCTCCACCATAATCCACCTCGGTCATATCGTAGCGGTGCTTAGGCAAAGCCCTGCGTCGGTAGCGTCATCATCACCGTCATCACGCCGTCGTGCTGACGGAACTCTCCCTCGAAGCTCTGCTGGATCGTGAGTTCGTGGGATGTCACCGAGCTGAACGTGTGCTGAACCCGGAGGTGCCATGTGTTCGGTACTTGGATCGGTCGGATCGTGAAGACGTACGACTACATCAACCGCATTGTCATAACACTTCCGCTTACGGTCTACGAGGGTACGTGGACGACACTCTCCCCTCTCGTTGCTATGCATCACCATGATCTTGCGTGTGCGTAGGAATTTTTTTGAAATTACTACGTTCCCCAACAGTGGTATCAGAGCCAGGTTTATGCATAGATGTTATATGCACGAGTAGAACACAAGTGAGTTGTGGGCGATACAACTCATACTGCTTACCAGCATGTCACACTTTGATTCGGCGGTATTGTTGGATGAAGCGGCCCGGACCGACATTACGCATACGCTTACGCGAGACTGGTTCTACCGACATGCTTCGCACACAGGTGGCTGGCGGGTGTCAGTTTCTCCAAGTTTAGTTGAATCAAGTGTGGCTACGCCCGGTCCTTGAGAAGGTTAAAACAGCACATACTTGACGAAATATCATTGTGGTTTTGATGCGTAGGTAAGAACGGTTCTTGCTCAGCCGGTAGCAGCCACGTAAAACTTGCAACAACAAAGTAGAGGACGTCTAACTTGTTTTTGCAGGGTATGTTGTGATGTGATATGGTCAAGACATGATGCTAAATTTTATTGTATGAGATGATCATGTTTTGTAACACAGTTATCGGCAACTGGTAGGAGCCATATGGTTGTCGCTTTATTGTATGAAATGCAATTGCCATGTAATTGCTTTACATTATCACTAAGCGGTAGCGATAGTCGTAGATGCAATAGTTGGCGAGATGACAATGATGCTTTGATGGAGATCAAGATGTCAAGCCAGTGACGATGGTGATCATGACGGTGCTTTGGAGATGGAGATCAAAGGCACAAGATGATGATGGCCATATCATATCACTTATATTGATTGCATGTGATGTTTATCTTTTATGCATCTTATTTTGCTTAGATCGACAGTAGCATTATAAGATGATCTCTCACTAAATTTCAAGGTATAAGTGTTCTCCCTGAGTATGCACCATTGCGAAAGTTCGTCGTGCCGAGACACCACGTGATGATCGGGTGTGATAAGCTCTACGTTCACATACAACGGGTGCAAGCCAGTTTTGCACACGCGGAATACTCGGGTTAAACTTGATGAGCCTAGCATATGCAGATATGGCCTCGGAACACAGACCGAAAGGTCGAGCGTGAATCATATAGTAGATATGATCAACATAGTGATGTTCACCATTGAAAACTACTCCATCTCACGTGATGATAGGACATGGTTTAGTTGATAGGGATCACGTGATCCCTTAGATGATTATAGGGATGTCTATCTAAGTGGGAGTTCTTAAAGTAATTTGATTAATTGAACTTTAATTTATCATGAACTTAGTACCTGATAGTATTTTGCATGTCTATGTTGTTGTAGATATATGGCCCGTGATGTTGTTCCGTTGAATTTTAATGCGTTCCTTGAGAAAGCAAAGTTGAAAGATGATGGTAACAATTACACGGACAGGGTCCGTAACTTGAGGATTATCCTCATTGCTGCACAGAAGAATTACGTCCTGGAAGCACCGCTAGGTGCCAAACCCGCTGCAGGAGCAACGACAGATGTTATGAACGTCTGGCAGAGCAAAGCTGATGACTACTCGATAGTTCAGTGTGCCATGCTTTACGGCTTAGAACCGGGACTTCAACGACGTTTTGAACGTCATGGAGCATATGAGATGTTCCAGGAGTTGAAGTTAATATTTCAAGCAAATGCCCGGATTGAGAGATATGAAGTCTCCAATAAGTTCTATAGCTGCAAGATGGAGGAGAATAGTTCTGTCAGTGAGCATATACTCAAAATGTCTGGGTATAACAACCACTTGATTCAACTGGGAGTTAATCTTCCGGATGATAGTGTCATTGACAGAATTCTTCAATCACTGCCACCAAGCTACAAGATCTTCGTGATGAACTATAACATGCAAGGGATGGATAAGACAATTCCCGAGCTCTTCGCGATGCTAAAGGCTGCGGAGGTAGAAATCAAGAAGGAGCATCAAGTGTTGATGGTCAACAAGACCACCAGTTTCAAGAAAAAGTATAAAGGGAAGAAGGTGAACTTCAAGAAGAATGGCAAGCAAGTTGCTGCTCAAGTGAAGAAACCCAAGTCTGGACCTAAGCCTGAGACTGAGTGCTTCTACTTCAAAGGGACTGATCACTGGAAGCGGAACTGCCCCAAGTATTTAGCGGGTAAGAAGGATGGCAAGGTGAACAAAGGTATATGTGATATACATGTTATTGATGTGTACCTTACTAATGCTCGCAGTAGCACCTGGGTATTTGATACTGGTTCTGTTGCTAATATTTGCAACTCGAAACAGGGACTACGGACTAAGCGAAGATTGGCTAAGGACGAGGTGACGATGCGCGTGGGAAATGGTTCCAAAGTCGATGTGATCGCGGTCGGCACGCTACCTCTACATCTACCTTCGGGAATAGTTTTAGACCTGAATAATTGTTATTTGGTGCCAGCGTTGAGCATGAACATTATATCTGGATCTTGTCTGATGCGAGACGGTTATTCATTTAAATCAGAGAATAATGGTTGTTCTATTTATATGAGTAATATCTTTTATGGTCATGCACCCTTGAAGAGTGGTCTATTTTTATTGGATCTCGATAGTAGTGATACACATATTCATAATGTTGAAGCCAAAAGATGCAGAGTTGATAATGATAGTGCAACTTATTTGTGGCACTGCCGTTTCGGTCATATTGGTGTAAAGTGCATGAAGAAACTCCATTCTGATGGACTTTTGGAATCACTTGATTATGAATCACTTGGTACTTGCGAACCATGCCTCATGGGCAAGATGACTAAAATGCCGTTCTCCGAAACAATGGAGCGAGCAATAGATTTGTTGGAAATCATACATACTGATGTATGTGGTCCGATAAATGTTGAGGCTCGCGGCGGGTATTGTTATTATCTCACCTTCACAGATGATTTGAGCAGATATGGGTATATGTACTTGATGAAAGATAAGTCTGAAACATTTGAAAACTTCAAAGAATTTCAGAGTGAAGTGGAAAATCATCGTAACAAGAAAATAAAGTTTCTATGATCTGATCGTGGAGGAGAATATTTGAGTTATGAGTTTGGTCTTCATTTGAAACAATGCGGAATAGTTTCGCAACTCATGCCACCCGGAACACCACAGCGTAATGGTGTGTCCGAACGTCGTAATCGTACTTTACTAGATATGGTGCGATCTATGATGTCTCTTACTAATTTACCGCTATTGTTTTGGGGTTATGCTTTAGAGACGGCTGCATTCACGTTAAATAGGGCACCATCTAAATCCGTTGAGACAACGCCTTATGAACTGTGGTTTGGCAAGAAACCAAAGTTATCGTTTCTTAAAGTTTGGGGCTGCGATGCTTATGTGAAAAAGCTTCAACCTGATATGCTCGAACCCAAATAGGAGAAATGTGTCTTCATAGGATACCCAAAGGAGACTGTTGGGTACACCTTCTATCACAGATCCGAAGGCAAGACATTTGTTGCTAAGAATGGATCCTTTCTAGAGAAGGAGTTTCTCTCGAAAGAAGTGAGTGGGAGGAAAGTAGAACTTGATGAGATAATTGTACCTGCTCCATTATTGGAAAGTAGTTCATCACAGAAATCTGTTCCTCTGACTCCTACACCAATTAGTGAGGAAGCTAATGATGATGATCATGTAACTTCAGATCAAGTTACTACCAAACCTCGTAGGTCAACCAAGATCCGCACCAGAGTGGTACGGCAATCCTGTTCTGGAGGTCATGTTACTTGACCATGACGAACCTATGAACTATGAGGAAGCAATGATGAGCCCATATTCTGCAAAATGGCTTGAGGCCATGAAATCTAAGATGGGATCCATGTATGAGAACAAAGTGTGGACTTTGGTTGACTTGCCCGATGATCGGCAAGCCATCAAGAATAAATGGATCTTCAAGAAGAAGACTGACGTTGACGGTAATGTTACTGTCTACAAAGCTTGACTTGTTGCGAAAGGTTTTCGACAAGTTCAAGGGGTTGACTACGATGAGACATTCTCACCCGTAGCGATGCTTAAGTCCGTCCGAATCATGTTAGCAATTGCCGCATTTTTTGATTATGAAATTTGGCAAATGGATGTAAAGACTGCATTCCTGAATGGCTTTCTGGAAGAAGAGTTGTATATGACGCAACCTGAAGGTTTTATCAATCCAAAGGGTGCTAACAAAGTGTGCAAGCTCCAGCGATCCATCTATGGACTGGTGCAAGCATCTCGGAGTTGGAATAAACGTTTTGATAGTGTGATCAAAGCATATGGTTTTATATAGACTTTTGGAAAAGCCTGTATTTACAAGAAAGTGAGTGGGATCTCTGTAGCATTTCTTATATTATATGTGGATGACATAATTGTTGATTGGAAATGATATAGAATTTCTGGATAGCATAAAGGGATACTTGAATAAGAGTTTTTCAATGAAAGACCTCGGTGAAGCTGCTTATATATTGGGCATCAAGATCTATAGAGATAGATCAAGACGCTTAATTGGACTTTCACAAAGCACATACCTTGATAAAGTTTTGAAGAAGTTCAAAATGGATCAAGCAAAGAAACGGTTCTTGCCTGTGTTACAAGGTGTGAAGTTGAGTCAGACCCAATGCCCGACCACTGCAGAAGATAGAGAGAAAATGAAAGATGTTCCCTATGCTTCAGCCATAGGCTCTATCATGTATGCAATGTTGTGTACCAGACCTGATGTGTGCCTTGCTATTAGCTTAGCAGGGAGGTACCAAAGTAATCCAGGAGTGCATCACTGGACAGCGGTCAAGAACATCCTGAAATACCTGAAAAGGACTAAGGATATGTTTCTCGTTTATGGAGGTGACAAAGAGCTAGTCGTAAATGGTTACATCGATCCAAGCTTTGACACTGATCCGGATGACTCTAATTCACAAACCGGATACGTATTTATATTGAACGGTGGAGCTGTCAGTTGTTGCAGTTCTAAGCAAAGCGTCGTGGCGGGATCTACGTGTGAAGCGGAGTACATAGCTGCTTCGGAAGCAGCAAATGAAGGAGTCTGGATGAAGGAGTTCATATCCGATCTAGGTGTCATACCTAGTGCATCGAGTCCAATGAAAATCTTTTGTGACAATACTGGTGCAATTGCCTTGGCAAAGGAATCCAGATTTGACAAGAGAACCAAGCACATCAAGAGACGCTTCAATTCCATCCGCGATCAAGTCAAGGAGGGAGACATAGAGATTTGCAAGATACATACGGATCTGAATGTTGCAGACCCGTTGACTAAGCCTCTCTCACGAGCAAAACATGATCAACACCAAGACTCCATGGGTGTTAGAATCATTACTGTGTAATCTAGATTATTGACTCTAGTGCAAGTGGGACACGGAAGGAAATATGCCCTAGAGGCAATAATAAAGTTGTTATTTATATTTCCTTATGTCATGATAAATGTTTATTATTCATGCTAGAATTGTATTAACTGGAAACTTAGTACATGTGTGAATACATAGACAAACAGAGCGTCCCTAGTATGCCTCTACTTGTCTAGCTTGTTTATCAAAGATGGTTAAGTTTCCTAACCATAGACATGTGTTGTCATTTGATGAACGGGATCACATCATTAGGAGAATGATGTGATGGACAAGACCCATCCATTAGCTTAGCATATTGATCATTAAGTTTTATTGCTATTGCTTCCTTCATGACTTATACATGTTCCTCTGACTATGAGATTATGCAACTCCCGAATACCGGAGGAACACTTAGTGTGCCATCAAACATCACAACGTAACTGGGTGATTATAAAGATGCTCTACAGGTGTCTCCGATGGTGTTTGTTGGGTTGGCATAGATCGAGATTAGGATTTGTCACTCCGTGTATCGGCGAGGTATTTCTGGGCCCTCTCGGTAATGCACATCACAATAAGCCTTGCAAGCAATGTGACTAATGAGTTAGTTGCAGGATGATGCACTACGGAACGAGTAAAGAGACTTGCCGGTAACGAGATTGAACTAGGTATTGAGATACCGACGATCGAATCTCGGGCAAGTAACATACAGATGACAAAGGGAACAACGTATGTTGTTATGCGGTTTGACCGATAAAGATCTTCGTAGAATATGTAGGAGCCAATATGAGCATCCAGGTTCCGCTATTGGTTATTGACTGGAGACGAGTCTCGGTCATGTCTACATAGTTCTCGAACCCGTAGGGTCCGCACGCTTAACGTTCGGTGACGATCGGTAATACGAGTTTATGTGTTTTGATGTACCGAAGGTAGTTCGGAGTCCCGGATATGATCACGGACATGACGAGGAGTCTCGAAATGGTCGAGACATAAAGATCGATATATTGGATGACTATGTTTGGACTTCGGAAGGGTTCCGGGCAAGTTCGGACAAATACCGGAGTACCGGGGGGTTACCGGAACCCCCCGGGGAGTGTAATGGGCCTATTGGGCCTTAGTGGAGAAGAGGAGGGGCGGCCAGGGCAGGCCGCGTGCCCACTCCCCCTCTAGTCCGAATTGGACAGGTAGGGCGGGGGCGGCGCCCCCCTTTCCTTCCTCCTCTCTCCTCCTTCCCTCTCTCCTACTCCTACTCTTGGAAGGGTTGGAGTCCTACTCTCGGTGGGAGTAGGACTCCCCTTGGGGCGCGCCTAGGAGGGCCGTCCCCTCCCCCTCCTCCACTCCTTTATATACGGGGGAGGGGGGCACCCCATAGACACACAAGTTGATCAGTTGATCTTTTAGCCGTGTGCGGTGCCCCCCTCCACCATAATCCACCTCGGTCATATTGTGGCGGTGCTTAGGCGAAGCCCTGTGTCGGTAGCATAATCATCACCGTCATCACGCCATCGTGCTGACGGAACTCTCCCTCGAAGCTCTGCTGGATCGTGAGTTCGTGGGACGTCACCGAGCTGAACGTGTGCTGAACTCGGAGGTGCCGTGTGTTCGGTACTTGGATCGGTCGGATCATGAAGACGTACGACTACATCAACCGCGTTGTCATAACGCTTCCGCTTACGGTCTACGAGGGTACGTGGACGACACTCTCCCCTCTCGTTGCTATGCATCACCATGATCTTGCGTGTGCGTAGAAACTTTTGAAATTACTACGTTCCCCAACACCTATTGCATACCCTTAGAGGACTAAGGAAATATTTCTCGGTTATGGAGGTGATAAAGAGTTCGTCGTAAAGAGTTACGTTGATGCAAGCTTTGACACCGATCTGGATGACTCGAAGTCTCAATCTGGATGCATATTGAAAGTGGGAGCAATTAGCTAGAGTAGCTCCGTGCAGAGCATTGTGGACATAGAAATTTGCAAAATACATACGGATCTGAATGTGGCAGACCCGTTGACTAAACTTCTCTCACAAGCAAAACATGATCACACCTTATTACTCTTTGGGTGTTAATCACATGGCGATGTGAACGAGATTATTGACTCTAGTAAACCCTTTGGGTATTGGTCACATGGAGATATGAACTATAGAGTGTTAAATCACATGACGATGTGAACTATTGGTGTTAAAACACATGACGATGTGAACTAGATTATTGACTCTAGTGCAAGTGGGAGACTGAAGGAAATATGCCCTAGAGGCAATAACAAAGTTGTTATTTATATTTCCTTATATCTTGATAAATGTTTATTATTCATGCTAGAATTGTATTAACCGGAAACTTAGTACATGTGTGAATACATAGACAAAACAGAGCGTCCCTAGTATGCCTCTACTTGACTAGCTCGTTAATCAAAGATGGTTAAGTTTCCTAACCATAGACATGTGTTGTCATTTGATGAACGGGATCACATCATTAGGAGAATGATGTGATGGACAAGACCCATCCGTTAGCTTAGCATATTGATCGTTAAGTTTTATTGCTATTGCTTTCTTCATGACTTATACATGTTCCTCTGACTATGAGATTATACAACTCCCGAATACCGGAGGAACACTTAGTGTGCTATCAAACATCACAATGTAACTGGGTGATTATAAAGATGCTCTACAGGTGTCTTCGATGGTGTTTGTTGAGTTGGCATAGATCGAGATTAGGATTTGTCACTCCAATTGTCGGAGAGGTATCTCTGGGCCCTCTCGGTAATGCACATCACTATAAGCCTTGCAAGCAATGTGACTAATGAGTTAGTTACGGGATGATGCATTACGGAACGAGTAAAGAGACTTGCCGGTAACGAGATTGAACTAGGTATTGACATACCGACGATCGAATCTCGGGCAAGTAACATACATATGACAAAGGGAACAACGCATGTTGTTATGCGGTTTGACCGATAAAGATCTTCGTAGAATATGTAGGAACCAATATGAGCATCTAGGTTCCGCTGTTGGTTGTTGACCGGCGATGAGTCTCAGTCATGTCTACATAGTTCTCGAACCCGTAGGGTCCGCACGCTTAACGTTCGATGACGATCGTATTATGAGTTTATGTGTTTTGTTGTACCGAAGGTTGTTCGGAGTCCCGGATGTGATCACGGACATGACGAGGAGTCTCGAAATGGTCGAGACATAAAGATCGATATATTGGAAGCCTATGTTTGGACATCGGAATGGTTACGGGTGAGTTTGGGCATTTACCGGAGTACCAGAGGGTTACCGGAACCCCCGGGGAGTATATGGGCCTTATTGGGCCTTAGTGAGAGAGAGGAGGAGGCGGCCAAGGTGGGGGTGCCCCCCCCAAGCCCAATCCGAATTGGGAGGGGGGCCGACCCCCCCCCTTTCCTTCTCCCTCTCTCCTCCTTCCTCCATCTCCTATTCCAACTAGGGAAGGGGGATCCTACTCCCACCGGGAGCAGGACTCCCCCCTTGGGCGCGCCATGAGAGGGCCGGCCCTCCCCTCCTCCACTTCTTTATATACGGGGGAGGGGGCACCCCATAGACACAGAAGTTGATTGTTTAGCCGTGTGCGGTGCCCCCCTCCACATATTTCCACCTCTGTCATATCGTTGCAGTGCTTAGGCGAAGCCCTGCGTCGGTAACTTCATCATCACCGTCATCACGTCGTCGTGCTGACGAAACTCTCCCTCGACCTCAGCTGGATCTAGAGTTCGTGGGACGTCACCGAGCTGAACGTGTGCAGATGCGGAGGTGCGTACTTTCGGTACTAGGATCGGTCGGATCGTGAAGACATACGACTACATCAACCGCGTTGTCATAACACTTCCGCTTTCGGTCCACGAGGGTACGTGGACAACACTCTCCCCTCTCATTGCTATGCATCACCTAGATGGATCTTGCCTGTGCGTAGGAATTTTTTTGAAATTACTGCGTTCCCCAACAGCAGTCTGGTTCACCAAAAAAAACATTTTGGACAATAAGATGGTCTTCGCGATGCAACTTTAGCCACTAATATCTCCTGTGATATAGGTACAAAACCCAAGTTTTGAAGACAAAGCTATACTATGATTTTCAAGTTTCCGATCTAAATATTTGGAACAAATATCAGTCATATTTTCAAAATTTTGACTGAAAGTTTGTTCAAAGCATTGCTTAATTGTAAAATGAATAAGTATGAAGTTCTCTGTGTTGTATGCATTGGACCCTAACAACTTTCTACAGTAAAGCAAGGTATACTGAGTAGCAAATTCACTATTCATGTCTCAGCATACATCACCTATTTTGTCCCTATAGGTTTTTACTTCAAAAGTTCCACTACAAAGAATTTCCATGCGTATAAGAAATGGCGCGAGTTGCGGTGGCTGGAGCGGCCGGCTTCGCACGAGCTGCTCGTCTCTTCGGAGATGGGTGAGCGTGGCTCTTTGGATCTGGGGCGGCGGCCCTTCCGGCGAGACTCCATTGGCTTGACCGGCGCTCGTTGGTGCTGGCCGTTCTTCCTCGGCCGCGGGGGCGGTGAGGCGGCGGCAGGTGGCGGCTGTGGTGCGGGCGTCTCGGCGGCGCCCGATCCAGATCTGAAGGCCTCCGTCTACTTCAACCAGGGCTGCCTCCTATGGTCCTGCTTTGGGCGGCCTTTGTCGCCGGAGTTGTACCTGTTTGGCGGCTGGAGGTGGGAAGTGGCTCCGGAGAAATCCGAGGCCAGCAGTGCTGGTCACGACGGCGGCGACGCCCGAGGGCGCCGTATCCTTCTTGTAGGCGCCGTCCAGGTTGCCTCCTACCCCTCTTCCTTCCACCCAGCTCCTATGCCGGGCGAAAGCCCAAATCCTTGCCGGATCAAGCGACAGCGGCGCTCCGGGCGTCGTCACCCTCTTGGGGGTGTCGTTCGTGGTGAGCTTGGGGTGGATGTGATGCCTTGGTTGCTTGGCGGCGGATTGGTCATCAGCAGCCCTGCCGGTCTCGGCGGAGCGGTGCTTCATCCTATTCATTGATGGCGGCGTATCTCGGCGGCGTGGCGCAGTGGAGATTCGGCGTCCGATGTGTGGCGATGGACTCGCGCAGGAGGACGAAGCTGTCTAGTGTCGTGGTGACGTCGATGGCTGAGTGGTCAGACAAGGTAGAAGCCTCAATTTGATCTGAAGACGGACCTGTGGAAGATGGCGGCGACGACACACGAGTGCGTCTAACCGGATTGTGCCCTAGACCCGGTATGTGGCTCGGCTGGGGCTTCCGAATGTGTTTCGGCTTCCGGCTTTTGATGCTAGGCTTAGGTGAGTGGTCTGGGTAGTGGCCCAGCTAGCACCCCTTCATCATTTTGGATAGGAGTAACGGCATATGTTGCCAAGATGGTGGATTCAAGCACATTGTTATAATACTTTGTAAGGTCCTCGAAAATAATCAATAAAGTGGGCGTATGCATCTTCCAAATGCAGAGGCCGGGGTTATCCTCCTTTTCTAAAAAAAATATAAGAAATGGCGCGTGCTAGGCGCCATCCGCCTGTAGCGAGCCAGGCTGCAGCCGGCTTCATAGCCGTTAGATGGGGACGTGTGTATCCGTTGATCGATTTGTCTTGTACGCCTCACACGTCCGCTCCTTTACCAACTGTGCACGCACACCATGCAGACGAGAAACACCGCAGCCTCGCGGAATGCTTGAAAGCATGGATGTTGAGCATCGTCGTAGCACCTTCGCCTACGCTCGTAGCATCCGGTCGCCGCTGTGGCAACATCGCCCAGCCCGGCAGTTCTAGCTTAATTTGCTGGCGGACTCACAATACTGTTCATGAGCTCGTAGCAACCCCGGCAGCATCGTCGGGTCGGTCGCCTCGCAGCGCTATTTGAAGCATCATCGTCTGCGTCGCAGCACTACTTGCGGCATCGCTGGGCTATGGCCCAGAGCATCACGGCCTGGACATCATCATCGGTTGTCGAAGTTGTGGCCGTCGACGCTGTTACAACATGCCTCATGATCGTGTCTGTCGAAGCATCGCGGCAACCGCCAACGCAGTTGCAGCACATACACCTCATCGTCATGGCGGTCGAAGCATCACCGTAGCCATTGAAGCACGCATTGCAGCGTCAACATTTGTCGACATCGTGGCCGTCGAAACATTGTCGCCGTGGTTGTCGAAGCAATGTTTTCATGGCCGTCAAAGCATCGTTGTGACCGTCAACACCGTAGCAGCATCTACGCCTCGCCATCGTGGCCGTCGATGCATCGTCACGGCCATCGAAGGTTGTCAATGTTTTGGTTGTTGAAATATTGTCTTCATGGCCATCGAAGCATGCGTCACAACGTCGACGATTGTCGTGGCTTGCAGCATTGGGCGGCCAACTTGCAGCGTAACATCACTCGTCTGATAAACGCAGAATTTGTTGGCTTGCAACAACATGTGCCCGACCCCAGCATCACGTTTTCGGTAGCCACACGGGCTAGTCGGTCTTGAAGCACGACCACATGGTTGTGCAGCACCACGCACTCGACTACCGCGTCACACTTGTGATAGTAGCAACACTGGCCAGCCTTGTAGCACGATGACCGGCTTTGCAACATCGCGTCCGACTTGCAGCGTAACATGCCCAGTAGCCGCAATGCTGATCGGCCTCGTAGCATCATGCTGAATTGCAAAAGGCGGGTGGTCCACCCCCCACAAAGATGTGTCCAATAGACGCAACATCGCACCGACTTCTTGCAACGGGCGGCCAACCCGTAGCATCCAGTTGTTGCAATGCTCGACATCCCGCGGCATGGCGAAGTGGCTTCGCAACATTGTGCGTCGGACTTGCAACGTCACACGTCCGGTAGCCGCAACGTTGGCCGACCTTGCAGCACGACGACTGGCTGTGCAACGACACGCATCTGACTTGCAGCATTAAACGTCCGATGCATGGCGCCCCGACTTTGCAGCGTCGTACCTACGACTTCTGCAACGAGTGTGGCGACATCATATGTCCAATAGTTGCAACATTGGTCGGCCTTTGTAACGACTACACCTTCTGGTGTCGTGCCTGACTTGTTGCAATGGTGATGCTGGTGTTGTAGCGTGACATTATGACTTGTGGCATCTAGGCTTTGGAGCATCAGTGGCATCATGCTCGCAGCCTTGTGTCCCCATCTACGCCTCCCCCTCTCCTCGCCGGCTGTCCTTGAGCCCACGCCCACGCACAACCGGTCGTCGCCGTCACCCGCTTGGCCCGAGGAGTCTTACACATGGATCGACGGGCTCTGCGAGTGGGTTCGTGTGCCTCCCGTCCACCATGTCGCGACGCCGGAGGAGGAGGCGGCCCACCTGGAGCGCTGGAACGAGCACTGGCTCGCGAAGGAGCAGGCCGATGGTGAGCAGCAGATGTTGTGGGCGCGCGAGGAGGAGGAGGAGGAGAAGGAGCGCACCCTCCGCGCCGCAACAAACGCCGGAGGGGGCTGCCTTGACGGCGTGGCAGAGTGTGTTCGGGTGGGCTGGGCCGCCGCCCACCTTCATTGACCTCACCGGCGCCGACAAGGGCAAGGGCAACGGCGAGGCATAGGGTAGCGTGCAGGTGTGGGCTTTTTTAACGTTTAATTAATGTTTAAATGGACTTTGGCTAGCGATTGACTGGCTATTTATGTTTAATTATATTTATTTCGGCCGCGTGCTTTTGAAAAAAGAATTTATGCGGGAAAATATGGGTCTGTCACACATTGAACACGCCGACCAACTCAAATCAAAAAACAGATGCGCCTATCCACTTGACCCACGCAAACAGTCAAAAGGCAAACAAAATGCCAGTCCATTTGGGTCACCGCGTTGTGATTGCTCTTACGGTTGTTAAATACACTGCTATTACTAGTACAGTATCTTGTGAGTTAAAAAAGCAGCAGTTTTTGTTGAGTATTATATCGACTAGCTGGTAGTAGTACTAGAAATAACAAGTCGGGTCTCGCCAGAACAAGTCAGTGTCAGTGGAAGCAGCAGCAGTAGGCATAGCCAGGAGAAGAAACGCACGCGAGAGTGCAACACGGACCGAGCGGCACCGGCAAGTTGGCTTCGCGGCGTGTGCACAGGAAAAAGGACGCAAACAGTGGCCCCTCCACCTGGACACGTGGTTGGCAGACGAGGCCGCTGGCGACACGGATGTTTACATCCGAATGTTTGGAAGGAGTTTCCATGAGAAATTGTGAAGTTCTGTGTGATAATTTACAAACATCTGTGATGCATACGATCTGTCAATTTTTTTTTTCTAATTTCGAACATGGATTATGAACCTTCTTTTTTTTTTCCGAAAAGTGGATTATGAACCTTCTGTGTCTCTCTGGTGTGTGTGCGCGCGCGCATCTGCCTATGCATTGTTTTAGCAATTTGTGCTCCTCTCTTTGTCTTCAACTCTTCATTATGAAAACTGGATGACCTATGCAGAGCCAATCTCATGTGTCACATGTGCAAATGCCCCAAACTTTGGAAGTTTCACATATGTTGAATGGTTTCGGGCATGTTAAATGATTTCTGCAACATGCATATGATTTTCCCAAGTTCTTTAAAGAATTTAGCTCAAGGTATACATACATTGGAGGAACAAATTTGCGAAGGCATTATCCTAGCTAGATTTATAATTGATAACTATAATTCCGCTATGCTCTAAGATGACTATTCTACTTGAGTTTAAAACCAGTGGTATCATCTTGAGATACCAGTTTCAGCTGTACTGCAATTCTATAAGCAGGTTGTCTTCAGTGATCACTAAAGGTCTGGGCAGAGTTATCTGTTATCTGTTATTGTTTTTTGGGTGGTGGTGATCGATACTTCTAACCAATCCCACAGCTTTTTGGTGCTGTTGAAGCTAACGGTGTTCTTTCTGTTTCATGTGCTTCTCTGCATAGATAGATGGATGCTATGTTGTTGGCGACCTTCAAAAGATGGCGCAAGGAGGAGCTGCCGGGCGATATGTCGACCGCACAATTCGCATGAAGGAAATTAAATTACAAGAACTAGTACTTGTAGAAAATTCGTATTCTGATTTCGTCATGTCGCTCTCACACTGTAAACCTGAGATTCTCTGTTTTCACGCACAAAGAGTCAGAAGCCTTAACCGGTTTGTATTCTCTTTTTGTCACCTCGCTCTCACGCCCTAAAAACTGAGAGTTTCTGTTTTCATGTAAGAAGTATAGAATGCATGATCTAGAACAGAACATATTCCCTGTTTTGGCACTATACCAGATTCAAAGCACAACCCAAAAGTCATAGTACATCAATGAGTTTACTACCCAAGCCAACTAATTAGTACTGCAGTGCTTCATTAACCTGCTACAATCAACCAGAATTCATGGTAAGATTTGAGAGTATTGTCATGGCTGATACTCCTGTTCAAACTGATTGAAGAACAGCTCAAGAATCTCTATAGATTGTGGCATAGAAATTGGTGCCTGCCAATATCTCTTCTGTTTCTAGCTCTCACCCAACAACCTTTACTTTGGCACCGATAACCTTTCCTCTTCTGCATCTTGTGAACTTTTCTGAGATGACGCTCGATCTAAAGGGAAGATAAACATATTTTGGTGATTAGATATATCTGACAATATGATATTGGTAATTCATAGATGATAAGACAGAACAGATAGAGAAAGGGACCTCAATCTCTTTGTTGGCAATTTCAGTAACCGGGTCCCTCCGCTCCATGTAGCAAATTAGGCACAAAGTTTTACTTTTATCCTTACTCTTGATCTCCTTATTTTTAATCCAGTAGCTGAGATGCATCTCATCGTCTTCTTCTCTTCCATTATACTCATCATCTGTTTCTTCTTCTCTTTCACTGTCCTCCTCCTCGTCCATCCTCTCGATACCCAAATCATCATCATCTTCTTCTCTTTTACCATGCTACAAAATTATCATTTGATTCAGTACTTGCACGGCTCTCTACCACTCCAGCCCGCACTCAAGAAACATTCAATTTGTACGTGCTACCATAATTAATTAATCATATATGTACAACATTTTGACTCGAAATATTGATTAAAAGATTTTACTACAGGGGCAACTAACTGGTGCAGGCCATTATAGCAGTAGTATCAAAAGAAAACCCAGCAGCTTAGGAAAATAAGCCAAAAGCGTGTGCATTTGCTTGTATGCTTGAACAGAACATCATACTGAATTGCACCTTAAGCTTGTACTTGTATGCTTGTACAACATTAGGAGCATACTAGTTGATGTTAAGCAGAAATAGAGAATGATAAAACATGACTAGCTTTGTCTACAGACAATGTTGTGGAATTGAGCATAAGGTACAGACGACTTTGGAGAGGACCATTTTCACTTGGTCAGGTAATATCAAAAGAAAAGTCAGCAGCTTTAGGAAAGCAAACCAAAAGTGAGTGCATTTGCTGGTATGCTTGAACAGAAATTATATTGAATTGCACTAACACAATATCAGAAGTCAACTGAGCCATGCACTAACGAAACACCACATTGAAACCTGAAAGTGAATTCTCTGAACCCATATGCATACAGATTAGTGAAGATCGAAGGATCAACGATTGTACCTGGGCAGTAATTCGCGGAGGAGTGGACTTGGAATTGGAAGGAGCCGAAGCAGCGGCAGGGCACGGAGGAGATCGACGATCGTGACGCTGAGGCGTCTGACGAGAAGGCGTCCAGCGCGGCTGCTGTTGAACAGAACATCATATTGATGTTAAGCAGAAAGACGAGTAGCTTATGACCATAAATTGATAACATAAGTTGATGTTGATGTTAAGGGGATCAACATAAGCATTTTCTTTTCAATTGGCATAAAAAATATGTGAAGTGAAGTTTCTGAACAATCACTAACAAAATGTCTGACGAAACATCAACTGAAACCTGAAGTGAAGTTTCTGAACGATATGCATACAGGATACAGCTGCTTACTGAAGATTGAACAGGAGCAGGATCAAGAGATCGTACCCGGGCGGCGATTCGCGGCAGAGTCGGCTTGGAACGAGTCGACGCAGGGTACGCTGGAGCATGATGCTGAGGCGCCGGGCGAGAAGGGCCTGCCGTCCAGCTCCAGCACGGCGGCTGCTTCTTGGGGTCATGCCTGTGCTGGGCGGTAGGTGCGAGTCCTTGGGCAGGACGCTCGTCCCGTCCGCCATGCCGCTTCTTTCCTGCTACTACCTGCCAACCTTCTGTGTCGGTCTCGACGGTGGGGAGCTCCTGGGTGGCGGCGATGTTGACCGGAGGGGCCAACGACTCGCGCTCGCCCAGCGCATCTTCCTACTTGAGCGTCCCTTGGGCCTGGTTCTTGGCCTTGCTCCTTCGGGCCTCCTCGACGACGACGGCGGGCACGACCGCGGGGATCTCCTGGGCGGCGGCGATGATGATGACTGGAGGGGCGAGCGTCTCGAGCGTGCTGTCCTCGGAGGCGGGATCTTCCAGCCCCTCTTGCTTCAGCTCCGGTGAATTGATGACGCCTGCGTTCTGTTTCTTGTTCTTGTTCTTGCCCCTTGGGCGTCGGCGCCCTTCGTTGGCGTCGGCCTTGGCCTCGTCGCCAGCGACGGCGTTCACGAGCTCGGGGTCGTGCGGCGGGGGCGGCGGAGGGACGAGCGTGGGCGCACCGGGGCCGGCGTGCCCTACCTTGGCGCCTCGCCGGTTCTTGGTCAGGCGGCCCAAGAACAGGCGAAACCTCTCCACCCAGGTGGTGGTCGGACTCCCCGGAGTCCCCCGATCAGCCATTGCGAAGCGCGAAACGGGAAACTGGCACGATCGGAGCGAAGAGGAGGAGTACGAGGAGGAGGGCTGCTGGCTGTTGCAGAGACGGGGAGGAAAAGGGAGCGGGGGCGGGAGAGGATGAAGAAGAAGAGCAATGACATTTAACAGAAAAGCAATGGGCTCTCTCTCTCTCTCTCTTTCTATTGTGGAGCCTATGGGTTCGGCCTAGTGCGGCCCAGTCAATAGTTTTTTTCCTTCTATCCGAAAAACTAACGCCCACACGTGTGGGCGTTTACATATCGCCCACACGCCTCCATCACCACTCATTTTGCCACGTATGAACAGATGACATAAGTAGAAATCTTTTTGGTTTTCGGCTTAAAAATATTTTATCTCCTAATAAAAAAGTGAATTAAAAATCTGTTTTCACCATTAAATCCGTCTCGACGAGATCTTCGAAAGTAGACCCGTGTTGATATGTTTGGACGAATTTTTTTCCCAAAAGTTGCCATGATGTTTACACTGTATTTGTCATAGTGCTTAAACTAAAATTGCCATGTGGCAATTTTAATTTGTAGATCATGGCAATTTTAGTTTTTTTATGATGGCAATTCCAGTATTTTGACCATCAAAATATTTGTTTATATGAACCATGGCAATTTTAGTTTATTGTGCATGGCAAGTCTAGTTTCTTAATTCCCCGTTTTATAATATGTCAAAATTTACTTTTAAATATAGAAGAAAATAGCTGAAACATATCAGGGCAATTTCAGTGTAAACATCATGGCAATTCATGTGCAATAGACATGGCAACTTTTAACCCAAAAAAATTCGTCAAAATATATTGATATGAGATCTAGTTTTGAAGATCTCGTCGCGAGGGATTTAATGGTGAAAAAAGATCTTCAATCGGATTTTTCATTTAAGAGATAAAACATTTTTAAAACTGAAAATCCAAAAAAAAATTCACATGCATGCATACGGTCACATGACGTAGTCTTTATATTATAGGGCGTGTGGGCGGGTTTGCCTCCCATCACACGTGTGGGCGTTAGCGCTGTCCTTTTCTTTTTGGTTGCTACGCCAAAAGAAAAAAGAATTTTCTGAGATGAGATGAGAGGTGGGGCGCTCGTCTCTCCGGGCTCCGGCGACGGCCGTGCCAGGCAGCAGCGGAGTGTCCGCCCCATCATGTTGTGTTTAGTAAGTGACCGAATCGTGAGCCCGTGACCGGGAGCGACCAAACCGGAATCGCAATCCTCCTAATTTGGGTCCGACCTAACCGTCGCCACTCGCTCGCTCCAAACCCTAGCTAGCTACCTACCTCGCGCCGCCGTCTCCGGCGCCCTCGGCCCTTCCGCTCCGTCAAACCGCCGGTGGCTGCGCGAGGTTCCCCTCCCCAGCGTGGCGCTCTTCAGCATCGCCGCCCACCCCGAGGGCGCCGGCCTCCGCAAGGTCTTCAGCCCATCCCCGACAGTGAGGTGAGTGGTCTCCAACAGCGGGCGCCGTACCAGATGGTGGCTGCTTTGGGGGCGAGCTCCCAGGCACCAGTATTACTGCAATACTTTTGTCTTACGTTTATCTGCAATACTTGTGCCCAGATTTGCTGACAGACAAGCCGCCTGCCCAAGGTCACAACGTCGAGGTTTTCCCAGATCAGGTTGCCGCTCTCTGCCCTCCCCGCTACCGCTTGGCGTGTTAAATGGAGTTGCAGGTCTCACTTGAATGAAAAACATTGGTTTGATATTCATATCTCATTGTCGGGTTCATTGACTACAAGCTCTCTGCCTCTCATTGCACTGCTGATTATGGTCTTGCAAGTTTAAAATGCATGCTGACTTGCTGAGTAATAGTGCAGTGAAATGGATTCCATGCTATTTTATGTTCTGGAATTACGGAATACTGCAGTATTGTACTCCTTAGGTGACAATGACAGATAGTTTTTCAAGCTATTAAGCAACTTTTGAGCTCTTCTGATTATAGTAGACATGTTTCAGTAAAAACAGCCGCCCTTGAATCCGGTGTTAGTTGTCGTGGAATGCTTCATGTCTGCATGTTTGCTAAAGGCAGTAAAATTACTTTTTGTCACCACCATGGAAGCGAGTCCATGCAACAGATATGACACCTCCAGTTTGGTACTAGAATAACCTTATTGTCATAGGCTTTGCGAGCTGGACATGCCCAACCTAGAATTTTCATTTTATTATACATGCAAATATCTGTTCCTGGTTACAAAATGAACTGATCAAATTGATGATTTTGATAGAAACAAGTTATTGAAGGATGGATGCATCGCATAGTCACTATTTACAAAATCATTCATTACGGTATCCTGTTCATAATAATTTTATCCTAATACGTTGGGCTGAATGCACCTTGTTATGGTGCTGTTAGAAGGAGGGCGCGAGAGGGCCGGCCGGGGCCCTTTTTGCCCACGGCCGGGCAAGAGGGAAGGGATTTCCTTCTTAATTCTTGCTTGATTAGATTGATACATCTCCTCCCCTTGTATAGAGAGGTTTACTTGACTCCCCAGCAAGGCTTAGTTGACCCCTAAGCAAGCGACCCTTATCTCTAATTAACCCTAAGAGTAACGGGCTATACCGCCAGCCCAGGCCCATTAGGCCCATTACGTACTCTAACACTACACCCCACCTGGACATGCAGCTTGTCCTCGAGCTGCAACCTAACCAACTTATAACCATGACTCGACGCAACACAAACCTAACACCTAAAAACAAGCCTTTTACATCTCGGCTTGTTTTATTACTCTCAACCTGAAATGGACTGGGACGCTTTATTTTGGACCCCTGAACATAAAGTGGACACCATCCGCACGTCGGACGTGCACGTGTACAGCCACCTGGATCCCATGGACACCATCTGGACAAAAGGAGTGCATGTGTATGGCCACCTGGAAGTGGTCGCAAGAGCGACCAGCAGAGGCGCCCTCGCGGCGGCCGGCGGCAGAATGCAGTGGTGCTACGCGGTGCGCTCCTGTCGGTGACACCATGCCTTCTCCCCGCCGGATGGCTGTTGGTCTGCACTGCACAAAGAAGAGTGGAGGGCTTTCGATGGAGAATGGCGAGGAGGGGTGCACCCCCCCCCCCCCCCCAACCGCCAATGTCGCAGACTTTGAGGTCGCTGTCCGTGGGGAAAACAGCATGCCCGCCGCCCGTGGGGAAAACAGCATGCCCAAGATCCCCGACGCAGCGGACGAGATCGAGGTCCTTTGCGCAGCGAAGCGCAACTGGGAGGAGCGGCAGCTGCATCTCCCGCACATGCCAACGCGCTAGGAGGCCGCGCGCAGCAGCCTGCAGCCTCACCGCCACCGACACGTGGCGGGTAGCGATCCAAGCCGGAAGCGGTGACGGCGACGGCAGAAATCTGCTGGATGGGGACGCCCTGGGACGGCGGCAGCGCTGATGGGAACAAGGTTGTCGCAGTCCCGTCGTAGGGCATCCCATACTGGTACGAGATGACCGGCGCCGTGGTCGCGTCCGAGGGCGGCGGCGGGGGGGGGGGGGGGGGGGGAGGGGTAGCTGCTGTTGGTGTGGCGGCGGTGGAGGTGTCTGCTGGGGATGCGGCTGGGGCGCATAGGGCCCGACGAGGAAGGCCCTGATGCCCGCCACGGCCTGTCGTAATTCCAGGATTGCGGCTGTCATCTGCTCCGGGGTGAGGACGAGGGCGGACGGCGTCGGGGCAGGGGGTGGAATTGCCCCTGAGGACGCCAGCATGCCCAATGCCGGCGCGCCTGCTGTGTGGGGCAGCAGCGCCGATGAAGACGCTGGTGGTGGCAGGTAGGTGTGCGGCGGCGGCGGGTGGGAAGAACTCGGTGGAGGGCTATCGAATTCGGGAAAGCTGATACCAAATTGTTATGGTGCTGCTAGAAGGAGGGCGCGAGAGGGCCGACCGGGGGCCTTTTTGCCCACAGCCGGGCAAGAGGGAAGGGATTTCCTTCTTAATTCTTGCTTGATTAGATTGATACATCTCCTCCCTTTATATAGAGAGGTTTACTTGACTCCCCAGCAAGGCTTACTTGACCCCTAAGCAAGCGACCCTTATCTCTAATTAACCCTAAGACTAACGGGCTATACCGCCAGCCCAGGCCCATTAGGCCCATTAACACCTACTTTCGCTCTTTACAACAAGGGTGATCTGAAGTCTCTCTTTTTTTTTTATTGCAAATTTTTGTAGGTAGCTTACCAAGCTGACCGCTTGGTTTGATCTGAAGTCTCTACTTGCCTACCCGATGCAAGTTATGGTTACTCTTTACGATAATTCAGTAATACCAAGATATCCCGTTCATAAGGATTTTGTCCTAATACTCTTGACTAAATGCAGCTGCTTTTGCTTTTTACAGCCAACAACCAACATGGTAACGTACAAGTCTCTACTTGACTACTCGGATAGGACGTCTCAAGTTAAAGCACCTGAAACATGGGATCATATGAATTATGAGGATGACCAAGTTCGTGCACCTAAAACTCAGTGCACATCTTACTTGGATTGAATTTAAGTTCGTGACGTATATCTGGTTTAGTTGTCTATACACATCTCAGTCTTGTAGGTTGTGAAATTGTCAGTTTGTATATCAGTATGTCACCAATGTTATATGTGCTACACCATCATTACTTATGCAATGGGCATATTTCCTATTTAGAAAAGATGTGCTCTTCCCACAAAATAGATTATGTTTAAGTATATATTCATCAAAGGCAGTAAGCTGCACTTGCTCCCTAGGTATGTGGGTTTCCCTTCTACAGGTGTTATCTCCAATGAACATTTGGTGAATAGAGAAATGGATTTATGAGATTGACATTGTCCTGTTTAGACTATCCACCCAAGCAGGGATAGAAGTTTGAATACTCTGGACCTGTATTTTTGTTAGGAACAACACTACCATAGTAATTAATGTCCATAGTCCAAAAATAATGTTGACATAGTGAAGGGCTTGCGCCATATAAAAATATTATTTTATAACTAAATCGTCGTGTCACATGGATTGGATGTCAACACGATAGTGATCTCACCCAGTACACCTTTTGCAATATTAACCGCAGTAAATCATTTTTTTATGATGTCTATGTATCTAACTGGCTGTGACTGGAGATAGATCATTTTCAGGCAATAGGAATCATTGGATCATTTTGCATTAATGATGTTAGTTTTTGGGGAGGCAATTGTTTTGCAGTGCATCCCTTTCCTAAGCAGAGCGAAATTTATCTGACATGTAATGCATTCAGATTGTGGTGTTGCTTACATTTCAGCTTGTAGCTGAGGACTGGAATAGGCTCCGAATCCTGAGCCGTGGTGGAAATTGGGTTAATTAAATACTCCAAGACTGCAACTGTTATCTATGGATGAAATAACCAAACTAACTCGCAAGAAAACAGTCTCCATGGTCTGAATGACCAAACAGCGAACACATATATGCTTTGCTCTCATGGGGAGGGCTTCAGGAGACAGGAGCCTCGATGCGCTGAAGAGAGGGGCTGAGCTGCCGAGGGACCAATTTTGTGGCTCTGATGAGAATCCTTTGAGATGCTACTAGTGACAACCCTACGGTAACCAAGTGAAGGTTTTGCTGTTGCTGCATTTGGCTCGGTCTGTGGGTCTGGGGGATGTCTTTTGCGAGCATCCTGGTTATCTTTCCGTATGTAATGAAGTGGTTGTGATGCTGTGATTCCAGTTAATGTTATGCCTTTTGCCTTTCCAGTTATATTGTGATTAGAGCTTTGACATATACAGGGGGCTGGTAGGATCTCCTCGCTCTTGCTGAAGTGCGGTTGTGTTGTTCTTGTCGAGCCCGAGGGCCTGACCTTCTTTCTATTTTTTTGGTTACCTGGTGCCCCTCCTGTATGAGGTGGAGTTTTTAAGTTTCCTGTAGTGACTTGTTCAGTTCTGTGATCGTTAGCATGTGTCGTGATTATTCATTAATTTGAAAAATTGGAATTCAAAGGTGAGAAAAAAATACACCACCCGTATATCTTGGCTGGGGTGAATCTATGTTGTGATTATTCATTAATTTGAAAAATTGGAATTCAAGGTGATGCTCCTTTCCTAGGAAAAAGGTTATGCGTTTCCGGATATCCAATTCGGTTCCCAGGCTCATCTGTTCCTGCTCAGAAAAAAAATCAAAATAAATACTAGCAAAATTCAAAAAATTCCAAATTCTTTTTGTGTGATAGATAATTTGTCGCCTGAGGTCCGCTCTAAAGTTCAACTTATTTGGACATCTGAGTAGCTGTCAGCAAAAAAGACAAATCGGGTCAGAACAGTGCGTGAACAGTAAACATTTTTACAGACCCTGATTTTATTTTTTTGCCGAAAGCTGCTCAGATGCTCAAATGAGTTGAAATTTGGAGCGGATCTCACGCGTCCAATTATCTACCGCCCAAAAAATGTTTGTAATTTTTTGAATTTTTCTAGTATTTGTTTTGATTTTTTCTGAGCGTGGATGCAGATGAGCTTAGAGCCAAAACTCCGCGTCCGTGCGTTTCCTGTTATGCTCTTGGGTGGCATGGACTGGACCGTCCTTCTCGCCTAGCGCAACACCCCACCCCACAACAAGTAAAACATCCCCTACGTCTTCCGCACGCCTAAGTCCTAAGAGCATCTCCAGCCGTTGCCCCCTAGGCGGTGATTTTACGCGCCCCCTGGGGGCGAGCCGGCGCTAAAATCGGCGCGGGGGCGAGCGGGTTCCCAGCCGCTCGCCCCAGGGTCGCCCCGGACGCGTTTTTTTGTTTTTTTTTAAATCTGAATTCGGCAAAGTTCGGCTAAAATTCGGCACACTTGACATTCATATTCAACATGTTCGGTGTTTACATAAATTATTTAAAAAAGGCATCTACGGGGCGAAGAAGTCGATCAGCGCGGCGAAGTCGCCGACGTCGCCGCCGTCCTCGTCATCGGTGGCAGCCTTCTCCTTCTTGATGGCGCGGCCTCCCCTGCTGGACCCCTGCCCGGCATCTCCATGGCGAACCGGCGGTGGCGGTGCGTCGTCGTTGTCGTCGCTGTCCTCGAGGACGACGATGCCTCCCTCGTCTCGACCACGGCGACGAGCTTCGAACCGCGCGAAGGCGGCGCACTAGCGCTCCATCTCCGTCTGCGCCCAGTCGTCGCGCGCCCATTTGAGGGCCGCTTCGTCGTCGAGCGCCTCCTCCTTGACGCCGCTGGCGAGCCCGGGCTCCGTCTTCACGACGGGGAGTCCCGGCTCCGGCTTGACGGCGGCGAGCCCTGGCTCCGTCTTCGGCTTGACGAAACACAGAGGAGCCGAGGAGGAGGCACGCCGGCCGCCCTCGTTGATGACGATGCCGGCGCTGCGGGTGCGCCGGCCGAGCGGCGTCTCCGCGGCGGGCTCGGCCTTGACGCCGAGGAGCGCCGGCGAGCCGGAAGAGTGGGAGGAGGAGCGGGAGGAGGAGGAAGAGTGGGAGGAGGAGGAGGCGGCGAACCTCCTGGGCACCCACGGCCCGGCGCTCCGGCGAGGGGCTGGCACGGCCGCCGCGGCTGGGTATGCCAGTGGCGGGTTGTTGCCGCCCTAGAGGTGTGCCATCACCTCGTGCAGGGTGCGGTCGGGGACGCCCCACCAGACGCAGCGGCCGTCGCTGTTCTTTATGCCGCCGACCACTAGCGCCCCATTCGTGGACGCCAGCCGCTGCGCCTGCCGCCGCTGGAAATAGTCCGTCCAGGCCGCATGGTTGTCGGCGGCGTACTGGGAGAGGGCGCGATGCTGCTCCGTCAGGGACGACCGCACGCGGTCGACCTCGGCGGCGAAGAGGCCGGGGCGCACGTCGACGTCGGGCACCGGGGGGATGGGGACGTCGCCGTTGCTGAGCTTCCACCCCGTCGGCCCGACGCGCATGTCCGGCGGCGCCGAGATGTTGTCCTCGAAGAGAAGCCATGCCTCGCACTCCTAGAGCGTGCGGCGGCCGAAAGCCGTTGGCCGCCGCGGCGTCGCCAGGGAAGCGTTCGGCCATGGAGAGAAGAAGAGGAAGGGGAGGGAAGGGGAGAGCGGCAGAGCTCGGCGGCGGAAGGGAGGGACGGCGGATGGTTTGGGCTCGGCGGACTCGGGCTGGTGTGGCCAGCGGCGAGGGGAAGCCTCTGTTTATATAGCCCCAGCCCATGACGCGCCGCCTGTGAGGAATCAATGGCAAGGCTGACCGGCGGCAGCCTTGCCATTGATTCCCCGCAGGAAACCGAGGCGTTCTGGGAAAGACGAGGCGCATGCCGCTGACTCAGCGGGCCCGCCGCGCTTTCGCGCCAAAACCCCTCGCCCCGGCGCCCCCGAGCGCCCCCCGGGCTCCGGGTTCGGCCTGGGGCCGCCGGCGCCGATTTCGGCCCAAGCCGGCGAAAAACGAGTTCCTGGGGGCGGGACTGGGCCGATTTTTGGACGCCGGCGCGGCAAAAACGCCTGAGGAAAGCATGTTGGAGCCGCGGGTGAAGATGCTCTAATATTACGGAATCAGTTCCAGGAAGCAAGCAATTAACGAAGAAAACTACTAGTCGTGCGGATTTAGTACCAGATCGGATCTAACATGGTGGAATTAAACACTACAAAATCCCTTGAATAACTGCCATGCACACAGTTCTTCTCTTGAAAATCAAATGAAACAAAAGGCACAAAGTACATTCACATAGTCATATAGAAAAAATAACGTGAAACAATGTTATTATTACTAGCAAAAATATCCGTGCGTTGCAATGGGAGAAAAAAATACCACACACTCTTAATTTACAAAAAAATGTTCCATAATCTGAGAATTTGTAGCTATTTCTTAAATACATGAAGATTTTAAAAGATATAGGATTTTTAATCATAAAAAGAGATTTTTCTTGTCTGGACACATCTATATATTCTCTGTTCTCGCATTATTAATTTAAATATTTATGTTCCAAACTTAGCGAGATAGTTTTTCCTTCTTAAAATAAGTGCCTCAACATTGTATTAAGTTTAGTATGCACTTGTATTAGAATTGAGACACTTATTTGAGACGGAGGGAGTATATCACAACTAATTTCCCAAAGAACGAGTGGATGTGGCAAGAAATGTGCTTTGCACCAGTGCATGCACTCAATTTGGTCGTTGAGCTTAGAAAATCTTACACATGAGTTTGTCCGATCCCTGCTATACTAGCTAGCCTATAGCTAGCCTACTGGCTACTGCTACATCTCTTCCACGGCTTCCGTACGCTGCAGCAGATCCAATATGCATCTCTTATACAAAGAGTCGCCGATCAATCAACCAACTTCAAGAAATCTTGCAGTGTGAAAAAATCATATCGACCAAGAAACCCTGTCGTTGGTGGACGATCACCGCTGCACACCGCCGCTTCCAGGCGCAAATCATCCAAGGCCTCGTCAACATCCAAGACCATCTCGCGGTAGTCCAGTTCGTCCAAGAAGGCCTCCTCCTCCTCCTCGTACATCTCTTGCTGAACCCGATCGTCCAAGAAAGCATCGCCGTCCACGGCCTGTTCTTCAACTTCAACCCCGCCGGCGCCCGAGACTGCTCCACCGCTGGCCGCGCCCTCCGCTGCTTTCTCTTTGTAGATGGCCTCCGTGAGGTGGCGGGTGATGTCCTCGGCGCTCGCCATGAGCAACCGCGTGGTGCCCATCACCCAGTCTGCTTCGCCTGCCGCGGCCGCCTCTGCGATCAGCTCGATGGCCTCGTCGATCTCGAGGGTGAGTTCGCCCGTGGCTACAGAGTTCAAGTGGTACAAGACGTGCTCGCCGGCCCCGGCCGCCGCTGTTGCCATCTTGCCGACGGCCTCGCTGAGCTGCGCGAGGGCATCCAGGACGTTCTTGTCGGTCGCGTCCGCCGCGATCTTGTCCAGGTCGCCTCGGAGCTTGTCGGCGTAGGAGGCGAAGCCGCTGGGGCTGGGCCTCGTAGAAGCTTCATCACCGGGCGCCGATGTCGCCGGGCCCTTCTGCTCGTCGAGTGCCGAAGCCCCCATCGCCGCGCACGCTTGTTTCCCTCGTGCTCTGTGGATTCACGGCGAGAACCAAGGAAAGGCTACGATCAGGTTCTGATTACTGGGACGAGAGATCGAGAGAGGCAATGTCGATGTTAATGTAGGCAGAGGCCCCTGCCGCCGCTGTCTCTTGTGAGAGTCGGGGAAGGAATACAGTTGTCTATCGGAATTCGGAAATCGAATTGGATGTTGAGCCTGTTTCCTTCCCTCTATGGTACGTGGGAGCGGGGGAGTAGTCTTTTTTATACAGTACGCACACACGTTCATTTTATGAACACATACACGCACATCCTACCGGCAGCAAACTTGGGACGGAAATGCAGGGTAGGCTCTGCGTGGCCTAGTTGGCTTAGATGGGCCGGCTGCACCTATTTTCTTAGACTGGGCCTGCCAAATATGCTGAGGCTTAGTACTAAAAAATAAATTCACGAATTTTGAGGGTAGGCTCAAGCCATGCGAAGACTGGCCCTTAGAATCGCCACTGCACCCTACTCCTATGAGCACTTTTGATAGACTGAACCTGCACATCATCTTGAGATTGACGAAGGCGTCACAGACGTATTCGTAGTCGACGGGAACGACTCCTCTCACTGAACACACATTAACGAAATGCTTGAAATAAATACAGAAAAATACGAGCACCGATGTCAAGTCTGAAACTTAAACTCCGGTGGGCAGGCATACCACTATCCTCCTAATAATCCAACCACATGTTGGTTCGCACGGAGACGACAATCTTATCGTGTGCCTAGTGGCGCACATGCAACTACCTCCATTTGCAGTCTTTCTTTTTTTGCGGTGAGCCCACACTTGGAGTCGCCATGTAAAATTAAGAGATAGAAAAAAAATAGTCATCTATTAGGAACTCATGTAGACTGCACACAGATGGCACATGTGTGCATAACAAAAACGAAAAAAGCCAATACAGGAAAGAGATAGAAACTAAAATACAAATAAAAGTAGAACCTAAAAGACAAAAAATAAAAAACTAATTATGTTGAGTAATTTTTGGAGAAAAGATTTTCGCATGGACCATGAACATCCAACTGTGCATAGCCAACGAATGTTCAACTATAGTTACAACTTACAAGCAAGAGAAATTACATAAATATTCGTGTAATATTAAAAAAGTTGTTCTTTATAAAACATGATTTTAAGGGGCATATTTAAACAAAAAATCATATAATTTTTAAATTATTTATGTATCTACAAAAAAATCCTTTAGAAAAGAAGAAATGCGAAAAGGAAAAAAATAACAACACAGAAAAGGGAAATGGAGGAAGCCTTTTTGCCTCCCCTAAGACATAACAACACAGGAAAAGCGAAAAAAGATCAAGTTCTCAACCAGCGCTGCACCACAAAAAAAAAAGCAAAATTGAAATGGACAAAAAAATGAATCGCAGGAAAGATACTGCGCCGCCTAGCGAGAAGCACCCATAATCTACACAGGCCGTGCGCTTCCTCTGGCCAGGCACGCAAGCCGCCGATGCGAGAGCTATATCTAGCTTAATGCGAGAGTAGCCCATTCTCAGCGTTATTTTCGACTGCACAGTAGCACGGGGTTTCTTCGTTCGCTTCTTCTGTGTTTGTTTTTCTATTTTTTTCGCTTTCTTTATTTTTATGTTTCGTCACTGGTTTTTTTCTTTCATTTTTCTGCTTTAAGAACACGTTTTTTGCTTTTCTGCGTTCATTTTTTTCGTTGTTTGACTTTCGTATTTCTTCTCCAGTTGCCATTGGTTTTCCTTGTTTCTCATCATACTTTAGTTTTTTGTGTGTTTTCATTCTTTTTCATTTCTTCCAGGATTTTCATCGGGTTTTTTTTTCTTCCTCATTTTCCTTTTTTAATTCGGTTTTTTGTTTATTTCTTGGATTTCAACCTTTCTTTGTTTTTATTGGTTTTCAGTGTCTTCTATTCTTTTTGCACTTGTCTCCTCGGTTTTAATTTTTGACTATTTTCTTTTGTTTCTTTTCCGATTCTCATTGTTTTTCGTTTATATTTTTTTCTTTTGGTTTTCATTCCACATTTTTTGTACATGTCAAGAACAGTTTTTCAATAGACATTACACATTTCTCAAATAGAAGTTTAACATTTTTTAATACACGGTCACCATTTTCATACACCATTTAACATATTTCAACTGGTTCATTACCATTTTTTAATACAATATTAAAAAGTTTAATACATCATCAATATTTTTTCTACACAAATTTTTACATTTTAAAATGCTTTATTAACATTTTTCAAATACAAGATTAACATTTTCTAATATATGGTCAACATTTTCTCTATACACATTTAAAAAAATTCAAATTGTTGGTTAACATTTTATTTAAATGCTTGATTAACATTTCCTAAATACCTGATCAACTTTCTCACACACATTGTACATTGTTTGCATAAATTTTTCCTATACATGAGAAACATTTTATTTATACACATTTAATATTTTTCAAATGCTTGATTTCACTTTTTTGAATACATGATCAACATTTTTTATATACGCATCTTTATGTTTTTCAAATGCTTGATTAACATTTTCCAAATACAAGATTACATTTTTAGAATACCAAAAAAAACATTTTTTTTAATACATGGTCAAAAAAATTATACACATTTTCAAATGCTTGAGTAACCATTTTTTAATACATGGTCAACGGTATTTCTATAAACATTAACATTTTTTAAATGCTTCATTAACATTATTCAAATAATTGTTGAACACTTTTCAAATGCTTGATTAACATTGTGTAAATACATGATCAATTTTTCAACTCATATTCTATGTTTTTTGTATACATTTTTTGTATACATGAGAAAAATAAGGGCCGGCGAAAAACGAGTTCCTGGGGCGGGACTGGGCCGATTTTTGGACGCCGGCGCGGCAAAAACGCCTGGGAGGGCATGTTGGGGCCGCGGGTGGAGATGCTCTAATATTACGGAATCAGTTCCAGGAAGCGAGCAATTAACAAAGAAAACTACTAGTCGTGCGGATTTAGTACCAGATCGGATCTAACATGGTGGAATTAAACACTACAAAATCCCTTGAATAACTGCCATGCACACAGTTCTTCTCTTGAAAATCAAATGAAACAAAAGGCACAAAGTACATTCACATAATCATATAGAAAAAATAACGTGAAACCACGTTATTATTATTATGCCAACCGGTATCCAAATCCAAAGCAAAGCAAAATCATCATTCGCAAGAACCAAAAACAAAATCATGAGGCTGAGTCGCTCGGACGACCTAGTCCTCGTTAGACGGGTCGAGTACACGCCCGGCAAAGACAACTGCGTCGGTCGCCTCCTCCACTATGAAGTACGCAAACGGGTGGTCGGCTACAAAATCCACAGGAGGAGGAGGCGGCCGCCGCGTGATAGAACATCCTATTTCCATATTCATCCTGGAGAAGGCAGCAGCTACGGTGCCCTCTTCGTTTACCTCGATGACCGCCTTGTGGATGACGTCACTCAGGACCAATGGCAAGTCAGATTCATCACGCTCCACCATGTCAGACAGATCGGCTTGATCGCTGAACGGCAACTGAAGCCCCAGCTTCTTCAAAACGGTGACATCGCTGCTGTGGAAGGACAGCTTGAACTTGGGCACCCGGAACTCCCTAACCTCGAGCTTCCTCTTCGGTAGGTGCTTGTGCAGGAAGCCAGGTCGGGATGCTATCGCGTCGACCAGGCTCGGCAAGCCGTCGAAGGCATCCGGGAGGAAGATGCACATAGAAAACTGTGTACGCTTGATACGATCGACGTGTCGGCCTATCAACAGAAGTGAGCAAGATGTGATGCATTGGTGTGAAACACGAGTGGAAGGATAAGACTGTAACTTGACGGACGAATTACCTTGCCCTTGAGCCATTTGGTACCGGAGTTTGAGCACCTTGAACCCTTTGTGCACGGCGATGAACTGGGAACTCCAGCTCTGCATGAAGGGCACGTCGACGGTGCTGCCGTCGGGCCGGTGGAACAGCTTGTTGGCGGTGGCCTCCTTGTAGAACGGATCCTCCCACTTGCCCTTGAAGTTATAGCGTTGCCGAGCACGACGCGGGTGAGCCGCGTTATGGATCCCGGGCCAAGGACGGGGCCGATCAGGTTACTCGTGGCCTGCGCCACCCACGCGTTGATCTGACCCCGCGCCGCCTCCGGACTGTCGCGGAAGTCGACGGTGCTGGCGTCGGCCTTGTACGCGCTCGCGGCGGCGTGGCGGTAGGCTGGCTTCAGCGGGCAGGCGAGGTCGGTCCAGACGCCGCACGCGAACGCGACGCGCGGCCCGCCGTACTCGGAGTGGTCCTCGAGCGCGTCCTCCGCCACGCCGGAGAGGAACTCGTCGAGCGCGGCGCGAGACGGCGTGCCGAGGACGCCGAGTATCTCGTCCTGGGTGGCGCCCCGGGCGCCGGCGGCCAGGAGCGCGAGCGCCGCGTAGATGGACAGCGGCGATAACACCAGGTTGCTTCCCGCATTGTTGTCGTCGGCGAGGCGGCTCACGAGGCCGGCGGCGAGCGCCGCCAGGCCACCGGAGCAGGACGGCGCCGTGTCCCCCGTCACTTTAGAGTAGTGCGCGCCCGTCGCTTCCATCGCTTGCTTTTGAGACGGGAAGAAAATCGCGTAGAGAAACGACGACCGGTTCTTCACCGTGACGGCGAGGCGGCTTGTGAGGCTGGCAGCGAGCGCCGCCAGGCCTCCGGAGCAGGACGGCGTCGTGTCCGCCGTCACTTCCATCGCTTGCCTTCGAGACGGAGAGAAAATCGCGTAGAGAAACGACGATCGGTTCTTCACCGTGATGTACGTTAACAAGACGGGAAGCACTATTTGTTGCCGTAGGATCCAAAGCTGGCCGAGCGTCCGATTCCACCGTATTTGAAGACCTGCGCTAGGGAAGTTATTTCACGATGTGATATATGAGGAAAAACTGCCGGACATTATGCGATTTGAGGAGACCAATCCATAATTTTAGGAAGCAGAATAAACCTTAGAAAGGTAATTTTAGATTGTTTTTTCTGTAGGAAAAAAAGCATGCGCACCAATAATTGGTTTCCTTATTACGAAGCAAGAAAACCAATCCATAGCAAAATAAGAGCAACTTTAAGAGCATCTACAGCCGGACTTGGCAAATCCGACCCTTCAAACGCCCGCAAACACGTCCGGGCGCGTTCGGACAGTGACCTTTCACGCCTTAAAAAATGCACCCCACATCCGGATACCTCAAATTAGAAATCTCAAATCCACATTATTACATGCAACGTGAAACCTAATATAAGCGGGGCTCGCCCGTTCCACTCCCCGCTCGCCCGTTTCCGCCGTGGCCATGTCCGGCGGCTGGCTGCGCTCCTCAGAATGTCGGTCGGGTCGCCGGCAAGGTAGAGTAGGGCATGGGACACGAGCCGGCTCATGGGACTCATGGCGCCGCCGTCTCTCATGCCCTACTCTTTCTCGTCGGAGCCCGAAACCCGAACGGTGCAGGTGGACGTCCACCACGAAGCGGTTGTGCTACTTTTTAAGCTTGCGTTGGTTTTTCCCTTGAAAAGAAAAGGGTGATGCAGCAAAGTAGAGATAAGTATTTCCCTCAGTTTGAGAATCAAGGTATCAATCCAGTAGGAGAAGAACGCACAAATCACCAATACCTGCACAAACAATCAAACAATTTGCACCCAACGCGATAAAGGGGTTGTCAATCCCTTCACGGCCACTTGCAAAAGTGAGATCTGATAGAGATAGATAAACAAAAGATAAAATATTTTTGGGTTATTGATTTATAGATCTGAAAGTAAAAGATTGTAAATAGTAGATCGAAAACTAATATGATGGAAAATAGTAGATCGGAAACTAATATGATGGAAAATAGACCCGAGGGCCATAGGTTTCACTAGAGGCTTCTCTCTTGAAAGCAAATAATACGGTGGATGAACAAATTACTGTCGAGCAATTGATAGAAAAGCGCAACGTTATGACGATATCCAAGGCAATGATTATGCAATATAGGCATCACGTCCGTGTCAAGTAGACCGAAACGATTCTGCATCTACTACTATTACTCCACACATCGATCGACTCTTGCCTGCATTTAGAGTATTAAGTTCATAAAGAACATAGTAACACATTAAGTAAGATGACATGATGTAGAGGAATTAACTCAATCAATATGATGAAAACCCCATCTTTTTATCCTCGATGGCAACAATGCTATACGTGCCTCGCTACCCCTACTCTCTCACTGGGTGAGGACACCGCAAGATTGAACCCAAAGCTAAGCACCTCTCCCATTGCAAGAAAAACCGATCTAGTCGGCCAAACCAAACCGATAATTCGAATAGAAATACAAAGATACCAAATCATGCATATAAGAATTCAGAGGAGATTCAGATAATATTCATAGATAAGTTGACCATAAATCCACAATTCATCGGATCTCGACAAACACACCGCAAAAGATGATTACATCGGATAGATCTCCAAAAACATCGAGGAGAACATGGTATTGAGAATCAAAGAGAGAGAAGAAGCCATCTAGCTACTAGCTATGGACCCATAGGTCTGTGGTGGACTACTCACACTTCATCGGAGGGGCAATAGAGTTGATGTAGATGCCCTCCATGATCGAATCCCCCTCCGGCAGTGTGCCGGAAAAGGTCCCTAGATGGGATCTCACGGGAACAAAAGGTTGCGGCGGTGGAAAAGTGTTTTCGTGGATGCTTTTGGACGTTTGGGAATATTTGCAAATATATAGGAGGCAGAACTAGGTCAGGGGGTCACGACGGGCCCACAAGGTAGGGGGCGCGCCCTACCCCCTCTGCGCACCCTCCACCCTTGTCTTTGCCTCATGGCTCTTCTGACTTGGACTCCAAGTCTCCTGGGTGTCTTCTGGTCCAAAAAAATCATCGTGAAGTTTTATTCCGTTTGGACTTTTCTGCGAAGCTCAAAAACAAGGAAAACATAAACTAGCACTGGGCTCTAGGTTAATAGGTTAGTCCCAAAAATAATATGAAATAGCATATTAATGTATATAAAACATCCAAAACAGATAATATAATAGCATGGAACAATCAAAAATGATATATACGTTGGAGACGTATCAAGCATCCCCAAGCTTAATTCCTGCTCGTCCTCGAGTAGGTAAATGATAAAACAGAAATTTTGATGTGGAATGCTACTTAACATATTTATCCATGTAATTTTCTTTATTGTGGCATGAATGTTCAGATCTATAAGATTCAAAACAAAAGTTTAATATTGACATAAAAACGATAATACTTCAAGCATACTAATAAAGCAATTATGTCTTCTCGAAATAACATGGGCAAAGAAAGTTATCCCTACAAAATCATATAGTCTGGGATGCTCCATCTTCATCACACAAAATATTCAAATCATGCACAACCCCGATGACAAGCCAAGCAATTGTTTCATACTTTTGGTGTTCTCAAACCTTTTCAACTTGCACGCAATACATGAGCGTGAGCCATGGATATATCACTATAGGTGGAATAGAATATGGTGGTTGTGGAGAAGACAAAAAGAAGGAGATAGTCTCACATCAACTAGGCGTATCAACGGGCTATGGAGATGCCCTCAATAGATATCAATGTGAGTGAATAGGGATTGCCATGCAACGGATGCACTAGAGCTATAAGTTTATGAAAGCTCAAAAAGAAACTAAGTGGATGTGCATCCAACTCGCTTGCTCATGAAGACCTAGGGCATTTGAGCGAGCCCATCGTTGGAATATACAAGCCAAGTTCTATAATGAAAAATTCCCACTAGTATATGAAAGTGACAAAATAGGAGACTCTATCATGAAGATCATGGTGCTACTTTGAAGCACAAGTCTGGAAAAATGATAGTAACATTGCCCCTTCTCTCTTTTTCTCTTTTTTTTGAATGGCTTCTTTGGCCTCTTTTTTTAGGCTTCATTGGCCTCCCTTTTTTATTTCCTCACATGGGACAATGTTCTAATAATGATGATCATCACACTTTTATTTACTTACAACTCAAGAATTACAACTCGATACTCGGAACAAAATATGACTCTATATGAATGCCTCTGGCGGTGTACCGGGAATGTGCAATGACTCAAGAGTGACATGTATGAAAATTATGAACGGTGGCTTTGCCACAAATACTATGTCAACTACATGATCATGCAAAGCAATATGATAATGATGAAGCGTGTCATAATAAATGAAACGGTGGAAAGTTGCATGACAATATATCTCGGAATGGCTAGGAAATGCCATAATAGGTAGGTATGGTGGCTGTTTTGAGGAAGGTATATAGTGGGTGTATGGTACCGGCGAAAGTTTGCGCAGTACTAGAGAGGCTAGTAATGGTGGAAGGGTGAGAGTGTGTATAATTCATGGACTCAACATTAGTAATAAAGAACTGACATACTTATTGCAAAAGTCTATTAGCTATCGAAACAAAGTACTATGCGCATGCTCCTAGGGGGATAAATTGGTAGGAAAAGACCATCGCTCGTCCCCGACCGCCACGCATAAGGAAGACAAACAATAAATAAATCATGCTTCAACTTCGTTACATAACGGTTCACCATACGTGCATGCACGGGAATCACAAACCTCAACACAAGTATTTCTACAATACACAATTACTCCACTAGCATGACTCTAATATCACCATCCTCATATCTCAAAACAATCATAAGGAATCAAACTTCTCATAGTATTCAATGCACTTTATATGAAAGTTTTATTATATCCCTTTTGGATGCCCATCATATTAGGACTAAATTCATAACCTAAGAAAATTACCATGTTGTTTAGAAAGACTATCAAAATAATATAAGTGAATCATGAGGGTTCAACAATTTCTATAAAATAAATCCACCGCCGTGCTCTAAAAAGATACTACGTCCGTTCCTTTATCTAAGGTGTATATTTTTGGGCACGGTGATCAAGGCAACAAATTATAGACACATTTGTACAAAATTACCCTTGTCCAATACTAGCAAGTAAATTAGTTAGGCTTTGAAAGAAAGAGATACAGGCAATCAGGGGAGAGATACTTTCCTTCTTTTTCTATAAAGAGAGATACAGGCAATCGGGAGAGAGATACTTTCCTTTTTTCCACAAGGATAAAAAAGGATTATGCGGAATTAGAAGAAATGCACCTTACATTGTGGAATTTTGTCAAAAAACAAATACACCTTATATAAAGGAACGGAGGGAGTATAAGTGAAGCACTAGAGCAAAATTGCCTAGCTTAAAAGATATAAGTGAAGCACATAGAGTATTCTAATAAATCACGATTCATGCGTGTCCCCCTCGAAAGGTGTGTACAGCAAGGATGATTGTGGCAAACTAAAAAGCGAAGACTCAAATCATACAAGACGCTCCAAGCAAAACACATATCCTGTGGTGAATAAAAATATAGCCTCAAGTAAAGTTACCGATGGACGAAGACGAAAGAGGGGATGCCTTCCAGGGCATCCCCAAGCTTAGGCTCTTGGTTGTCCTTGAATATTACCTTGGGGTGCCTTGGGCATCGCCAAGCTTAGGCTCTTGCCACTCCTTATTCCATAGTCCATCAAATCCTTACCCAAAACTTGAAAACTTCACAACACAAAACTCAACAGAAAATCTCATGAGATCCGTTAGTATAAGAAAATAAATCACCACTTTTGGTACTGTTGTGAACTCATTCTTTATATTTATTGGTGTAATATCTACTGTATTCCAACTTCTCCATGGTTCATACTCCTCGATACTACCCATAGATTCATCAAAATAAGCAAACAACACAAAGAAAACAGAATCTATCAAAAACAGAACAGTCTGTAGCAATCTGAATACTTCGAATACTTATGTAACTCCAAAAATTCTGAAAACTTAGGTCAACCTGGGCAATTTGTATATCAATCTTGTGTTAAAAATTCAGATCAAAAGCACGCTTCTGTGAATTATGAAAATTATTTTTCTGGGCGCAAAAGTTTCTGTTTTTTAGAAAATCAAATCAACTATCACCGTAAGCCATCGCAAAGGTCTTACTTCGCACAAACACTAATTAAAACACATCTAACCAGAGTCTAGATGAATTATTTATTGAAAATAGCAAGGAAAAATATTGGGTTGTCTCCCAACAAGCGCTTTTTAAAAGCCTTTTAGCTAGGCATTGATAATTTCAATGATGCTCACATAAAAGAGAAGAATTGAAGCACAAAGAGAGCATCATAAAACACGTGACAAACAAATCTAAGTCTAACATACTTCCTATGCATAGGCATTTTATAAGCAAATAAATTATCAAGGCAAGCAAAAACTAGCTCATGCAAGGAAGAAGAAAGAGACGAGGTAATTTAGCAACATGAAAATTTCTACAACCATATTTTCCTCTCATAATAATTACATGTAGGATCATAAGAAAATTCAACAATATAGCTATCACAAAACATATTCTCAACATGATCCACATGCATGCAAAGTTGAAACTCTTCCAAAATAGTGGGATTAACATTAACTAAAGTCATGACCTCTCCAAACCCACTTTTATGAAAAATTTCATAAGATGAACATTCTCCAAGTATGTGGGATCTAAAGTTGACAATCTTCCAAACCCATTTTCAATATTATTGCAAACACTATTATCAATCTCATATTCATCATGGGGCTTAAATAAATTTTCAAGATCATAAGAAGAATCACCCCAATCATGATCATTGCAACAAGTAGTGGACATAGCAAAACTAGCATCCCCAACTTAGGGTTTTGCATATCATTAACACAATTGACTGAGCAGAGGCGAATAATAGGCTTGTCACTCTGCGAATTGAGCTAGTTCCAATTTGGATTTGCCAGCTACTTGTTTCATGGCTTTAATTTGAGCCGCGGATCCTACTCTGGAAACAGAAATACCCACATTAATAGCGGGTCGAATTCCGGCATGGAGTAGATCCGCAGATAAGAATATTTGTCCATCTGTAATGGAGATTACATTAGTAGGAATATAGGCGGAAACGTCTCCAGATTGAGTCTCAACTATTGGTAAAGCGGTCATACTTCCTTCGCCTAAAAGAGAATTTAATTTAGCGGCTCTTTCTAAAAGGCGTGAATTCTGTTTTCTTTTTATAAGGGCTAAAATCACTTATTTTTTTGGCTTTTGACCCCATATTGTAGGGTGGATCTCGAAAGATAGGAAAGATCTCCCTCCAAGCCGGATGCCCGGGCATTGAGAAGGAAGGACGCTTTCAGAGGCGCATTTATGGAATTTATAATGACATCATTGCAATCGTGCTTTTCATCCAAGGCACTATCGTGAATCACTTTAAAATTTTCTTCTTTCAACACTTCATCACACTTTTCATATTCACGAATTTCAAGCAAAACCTCGTAGAGATAATCTAGTGCACTCAATTCACTAGCAATTGGTCCATAATAATTGGATCTTTTCAAAGATTAGCAAGTGGATGAGGATCAGTAAACCTTTTGGTTCTTGATTTTCAATAAACACACAATTATACCAAGCGAACGAGCAAACAAACCAAGTAAGACATAAAGGCAAACGAAAAGACGAACGGAAGAAGGGCGAATAAAAAGGCAAATCTTTTCAAAAATAATTTTAGAAGTGGGGGAGAGGAAAACGAGAGGCAAATGACGAATAATGTAATGCAGGAGATGAGAGTTTTATGATGGGTACTTAATTGGTATGTCTTGACTTGGCGTAGTTCTCCCACGCAATGGTGCCAGAAATTCTTCCTGCTACTTCTTGAGCTTGCGTTGGTTTTTCCCTTGAAGAGGAAAGGGTGATGCAGCAAAGTAGAGATAAGTATTTCCCTCAGTTTCAGAACCAAGGCATCAATCCAGTAGAAGAAGAACGCACAAATCACCAATACCTGCACAAACAATCAAACAACTTGCACCCAATGCGATAAAGGGGTTGTCAATCCCTTCACGGTCACTTGCAAAAGTGAGATCTGATAGAGATAGATAAACAAAAGATAAAATATTTTTGGATTTTTGATACGTCTCCAACGTATCTATAATTTTTTATTCTTCCATGCTATTATATATTCTGTTTTGGATGTTTAATGGGCTTATTTATACACTTCTATATTATTTTTGGGACTAACCTATTAACTGGAGGCCCAGCCCAAATTGCTGTTTTTTTGCCTATTTCGGTGTTTCGCAGAAAAAGAATATCAAACGGAGTCCAAACGGAATGAAACCTTCGGGAACGTGATTTTTGGAACAAACATGATCCAGAGGACTTGGAGTGGACATCAAGCAACAAACGAGGAGGCCACGAGGTAGGGGGCGCGCCCTCCACCCTCGTGGGCCCCTCGTGGCTCCACCGACCTACTTCTTCCTCCTATATATACCTACGTACCCCCAAACCATCAGAAGCGCCCACGAAAACCTAATTCCACCGCCGCAACCTTATGTACCCGTGAGATCCCATCTTGGGGCCTTTTCTGGCATCTTGCCGGAGGGGGCATTGATCACGGAGGGCTTCTACATCAACACCATAGATTCTCCGATGATGTGTGAGTAGTTTACCTCAGACCTTCGGGTCCATAGTTATTAGCTAGATGGCTTCTTCTCTCTCTCTTTGGATCTCAATACAAAGTTCTCCTCGATTCTCTTGGAGATCTATTCGATGTAATCTTCTTTTGCGGTGTGTTTGTCGAGATCTGATGAATTGTGGGTTTATGATCAAGATTATCTATGAACAATATTTGAATCTTCTCTGAATTCTTTTATGTATGATTGGTTATCTTTGCAAGTCTCTTCGAATTATCGGTTTGGTTTGGCCTACTAGATTGATCTTTCTTGCAATGGGAGAAGTGCTTAGCTTTGGGTTCAATCTTGCGGTGTCCTTTCCCGGTGACACCAGGGGCAGCAAGGCACGTATTGTATTGTTGCCATCGAGGATAAAAAGATGGGGTTTATATCATATTGCATGAGTTTATCCCTCTACATCATGTCATCTTGCTTAAAGCGTTTCTCTGTTCTTATGAACTTAATACTCTAGATGCATGCTGGATAGCGGTCGATGTGTGGAGTAATAGTAGTAGATGCAGAATCGTTTCAGTCTACTTGTTACGGACGTGATGCCTATATACATGATCATACCTAGATATTCTCACAACTATGCTCAATTCTATCAATTGCTCGATAGTAATTTGTTCACCCACCGTAATACTTATGCTATCTTGAGAGAAGCCACTAGTGAAACCTATGGCTCCCGGGTCTATTTTCCATCATATTAATCTCCCGTTATTTCCATTACTGTTTACTTGCTTTCTTTACTTTTACTCTTTATCATAAAAATACCAAAAATATTATCTTATCATCTCTATCAGATCTCACTCTCGTAAGTGACCGTGAAGGGATTGACAACCCCTTTATCGCGTTGGTTGCGAGGTTCTTATTTGTTCGTGTAGGTGCGTGGGACTCGAGCATAGTCTCCTACTGGATTGATACCTTGGTTCTCAAAAACTGAGGGAAATACTTACGCTACTTTACTGCATCACCCTTTCCTCTTCAAGGGAAAACCAACGCAGTGCTCAAGAGGTAGCAAGAAGGATTTCTGGCGCCGTTGCCGGGGAGATCTACGCACAAGTCAAGACATACCAAGTACCCATCACAAACTCTTATCCCTCACATTACATTATTTGTCATTTGCCTCTCGTTTTCCTCTCCCCCACTTCACCCTTGCCGTTTTATTCGCCCTCTTTTTCCGTTTGCCTCTTTCCCGCTGTTTTCTTTGTACCATGGCTGAATCAAAAAGGACTAAGGGCTCTCTCCATGGTTTTAATACCTTGGATAGCCCCTATGTCCTCTCTAAGCTCATAAACAATGCTGCTATGGAAAGACCCACCGGGGTTATCAATGAAGGTTTGAATAATTTCGATGAAGATGATCCTGGAATTTTTCGTTATTTACTTGATGAGTCTTTGAAAGATGCTTGGGATAGGCTTTTAAGGATCCGAGTTAGCTATGTGCCCCAATATCAAATTGAGGTTTACCTAAAAAGCTTTTATGTTGGGTTGCCCGCTTCGTTCAAGCAAGTTTTAGATTCTATTATTGAAGAGGGTTTTCTTGAAGGGGATCCCATAGATACCTATGAAAAGATGAAAACTATATTTGGGCATGCCATGAGTGAGAAGGTTGAATCCACCTCTCTTTTATGCTTTTACCAAAACGAAATTATCAAAGAGATGAAAGCTAGCTTAGATGCAAATTTCCGTAGCGTGCTTAATCTTTCTTCCACCATAAATGGCCACGTACTTTCTCAAAATACAAAGATTAATGCTATAGATAATAAATTTTCTCTTTTCTTTCCCAATACCAAAGATGGCAAGACCTAGATCTATCCTTGCTTTTATGCCTAGCTAGGGGCGTTAACCGATAGCTCTTGTTGGGAGGCAACCCAATTTTATTTTTAGTTTTTTGCTTTTTGATTCTGTTTAGGAATAAATTTTTTATCTAGCCTCTGGTTAGATTTGTTTTTGTGTTTTAATTAGTGTTTGTGCCAAGTTAACCTATAGGATCTTCTTGGATGATAGTTATTTGATCTTGCTGAAAATCCCAGAAACTTTCTGTTCACAAAAATAATTGTTAAAAATCACCAGAACGTGATAAAATACTGATTCCAATTGCAGCAGTTCACTAAACAAATTTTCTAAGTCTTCCTATTTTGGTAGAATTTTTGGAGTTCCATAAGTTTGCGTTAGTTACAGATTACCACAGACTGTTCTGTTTTTGACAGATTCTGTTTTTCGTGTGTTGTTTGCTTATTTTGATGAATCTATGGCTAGTAAAATAGTTTATAAACCATAGAGAAGTTGGAATACAGTAGGTTTAACACCAATATAAATAAATAATGAGTTCAATACAGTACCTTGAAGTAGTATTTTTTTTCTTTCGCTAACGGAGCTCACAAGATTTTCTGTTAAGTTTTGTGTTGTGAAGTTTTCAAGTTTTGGGTAAAAGATTTGATGGATTATGGAACAAGGAGTGGCAAGAGCCTAAGCTTGGGGATGCCCAAGGCACCCCAAGGTAAATCCAAGGACACCAAAAAGCCAAAGCTTGGGGATGCCCCGGAAGGCATCCCCTCTTTCGTCCTCAACCATCGGTAATTTACTTGGAGCTATATTTTTATTCACCACATGATATGTGTTTTGCTTGGAGCGTCTTGTATGGTTTGAGTCTTTGTTTGTTAGTTTGCCACAATCATCCTTGCTGTACACACCTTTTGAGAGAGACACACATGATTCGGAATTTGTTAGAATACTCTATGTGCTTCACTTATATCTTTTGAGTTATATAGTTTTTGCTCTAGTGCTTCACTTATATCTTTTAGAGCACGGCGGTGGTTGTATTTTATAGAAATTATTGATCTCTCATGCTTCACTTATATTATTTTGAGAGTCTTAAACAGCATGGTAATTTTCTTTAATTGTGAAATTAATCTTCCATATTGAGTTTATTGAATGTTATGAGAAGTTAGATACTTGATAAGTGTTTTGAGATATAAAGGTGGTAATATTAGAGTGTGCTAGTTGAGTAATTGTGAAATTGAAAAATACTTGTGTTAAAGTTGGCAAGTCCCGTAGCATGCACGTATGGTAAAAGTTGTGTGACAATTTTGACAAATAGGTGTTCTTTTATTGCTTTCCTTATGAGTGGCGGTCGTGGACGAGCGATGGTCTTTTCCTACCAATCTATCCCTCTAGGGGCATGCATAGTAGTACTTTGCTTCGAGGGCTAATAAACTTTTGCAATAAGTATATGAGTTCTTTATGACTAATGTGAGTCCATGGATTATACGCACTCTCAACCTTCCACAATTTTCTAGCCTCTACGGTACCGCGCATTGCCCTTTCTCACCTTGAGAGTTGGTGCAAACTTCGCCGGTGCATCCAAACCCCGTGATATGATACACTCTATCACACATAAGCCTCCTTATATCTTCCTCAAAACAGCCACCATACCTACCTATCATGGCATTTCCATAGCCATTCCGAGATATATTGCCATGCAACTTTCCACCGTTCCGTTTATTATGACACGCTTCATCATTGTCATATTGCCTTGCATGATCATGTAGTTGACATCGTATTTTGTGGCTGTCGGTGTCAAAACCGGCGGATCTCGGGTAGGGGGTCCCGAAATGTGCGTCTAGGATCAATGGTAACAGGAGACGGGGGACACGATGTTTACCCAGGTTCGGGCCCTCTCTATGGAGGTAATACCCTACTTCCTGCTTGATTGATCTTGATGAATATGAGTATTACAAGAGTTGATCTACCACGAGATCATAATGGCTAAACCCTAGAAGCCTAGCCTATGACTATGGTAATGTGTATATGCGGTGTCCTTTCCAGACTATCCCCTTCGGTTTATATAGACACCGAGGGGCTCTAGGGTTTACATGGAGTCGGTTACATAAGAAGGAATCTTCATAGTTGGTCGCCAAGCTTGCCTTCCACGCAAGTAGAGTCCAATCCGGACACGGGTGCAATCTTCGGCCTTCATGTCTTCACAGCCCATCAGTCCGGCCAATAGATAACAGGCTGGACGCCCGAAGACCCCTTAGTCCAGGACTCCCTCAGTAGCCCCTGAACCTGGCTTTATTGACGAGGAGTTCGGCGCGCAGATTTGTCTTCGGCATTGCAAGGCAGGTTCCCCTTTTCCCGAACTCCAAGATAGTCTTCGGATGCGATGACTGTATCCGGATCTGCGTCACACCATACACAACCACAGAGAGAATATAATATTTGTACGAATCTAATCTGTTGACAGCTTCTTTCCAACACGACATCATGTCCGTTCGGTCATAATTTTGAACCGTTTTTCTGCCATCCCATGTTTCGAGATGCGGTTGTTATTGGCACGTCTTGTCGAAACAGAGATCGTGTCCCCTTATTGCGGGATTCTCATCAATGCGGGCATGGGTAACCCAACCGTGCCGTTTATACAGCCCTTGAGAACAGGCGAATCCTAAGGCGAGTGAGGAGGTGTTTAATATTTGCTGCCTTTATAAGGGGATAAGAATTTCTTCCTCTCCTCACGCTTTCTCTCTGCCTCCGCCTTTCCGATCTCAAGCTCCAGCGCCCAAGTTCTCATCTCCTTTCCACTCAAGCAACCATGTCCGGATCCGGTGGTCAGGGCAAGTGGATGGTCTCCTCCGTCAAGGAGGAGGACATTACCGAGCTCCGGGCGGCCGGATATTTGGCGAAGGAGATCATCCATCGTCTGCCGGCCGAGGGACAAGTCGTCCCCACGCCGGAGCCCACAGAGAGGGTAGTATTCATCCCCCATTTCTTCCGCGGGCTAGGGTTTCCACTCCACCCTTTCGTCCGCGGGCTGATGTACTATTACGGGATAGATTTCCATGATCTATCCCCGAATTCCTTCCTCAACATCTCGGCGTTTATCGTCGTGTGCGAGGCCTTCCTCCGCATCCATCCCCACTTCGGGCTGTGGCTCAAAGTCTTCAATGTGAAGCTAAAAGTGGTGGATGGCCAGCACGCGGAGTGCGGAGGAGCCATGGTGAGTAAGCTGTCCAACGTCTCCTGGCCCAAAGGCACCTTTGTGGAGACAGTAAAGGAGTGGCAGAAGCAGTGGTTCTACATCACAGAACCTCGCGGCACCACCTGGGCCGCAGCTGCCGAATTCCGCTCCGGAGCTCCCATGCAACTCACCTCCTAGGTCGAGAAGAGCCCGGACTGGTGCTCTCCTGACGAGCTGATAGCGCTGCAGACGCGCGTCCAAAGCATGGTGACCAAGAACGTCAAGCTCGTTGATGTCATCCAGGTGATGCTAGTCCGTCGGATTCTTCCGTGCCAGCGCCGAAGCCGCCCTTTGTGGGAGTTCAATTCGAAGAAGCACCAGACCTTGAAGAGGCTCTTCGAGACTTCTCACGAAGGGGCCTGGAAGTTGCTCTTTAAGGGCAACGAGAAGCCACCGACCACGGATTCAGACCGTGGTCATAGTTGCAAACACCCCGCCAACGAGGTATGTTACTTTTGGCGTACTCCCGGCTTAAACACTTTCGGGGATGACGTCTGAGATTTTAGTATTGCTCTCTTAGGACTGGGTGGAGAGGGCGAAGCGGATCCAGTGTCCGGCTCCGCTGCCCGAAGAACCAGTCATCCCGCGCCTGGCGCAGATGCTCGTCCCGGCGCCATATACGGCACCGGAAAAGAAGGCCAAGAAGAAGGCTTCGGACGCGACGTCCGAAGACGACGAGGCCCATTCCTCTGTCCCCGTGGAAAATGACGAGGAAGAGGGGGAGGAGGAAGAAAACAACCCTCCTCCCCAGGAGAAGAAGAAGAAGAGGGCGGCCGCGGCACATCTGGAGGCGGAGGCGCCCAAGAAGGGGAAGGGCGCCCCAACGGTTAATACCGCGTGGGACATTGACAGTAGTCCGGAACGACGCCCCCGCGCTAAGCCCCAGGCCGCATCGTGAGTGACATGACTTATTTGTGCGCACATCCAGCCCTTTCTCTTTATTTTAACATGATTAACTACAATATTGCAGTCCGGTTTCATGACCTTGTCCAGCGATCCTCATCTGAAGGTTCGTTGGCTCCGTCGGAGATGACGAGCTAGTCGCCACCGCCTGCTTACTCCCCTGGGGCCAGGGACGACACCGAAGTGCTGTCTCGGAGGGCCGATCTGAACCGGGGAGGAGCCCAGAACGCTGTCCGGGAGGCGCCACGAAGCGAACCCTCCACTGCCGGACACATGGAGGAGACGATCCCCATGGAGACTGGAGAAGAGGGCCGCATCCAGTTTGGCCCTCAGCCGGATACGATTCCGGAGACCCATATGGCTCCGGAGTCGGGTGAGCAGCCCCCTTTGAAGGAGGGGGGTGCGTCGCTTCCGTCGGTGGTCCCCGTCCATCCAGGAGCGCCGGACAACCTAATGGAGGCGCTACGAGGCGCCTCCGTTATGGACGAGCACCGCATCCTTATGGGCGCGGTGATTGAGAAGGTTCAATCCGCCAAGAGTGGACTGAACGACGCCTGCAGCAACCTGTTGACATGTTTCGAGGTAAGTGCCGTAGAAAGAGAAAAAAACCCTGTAGTTAGTAGCCCCTGAGACACTGTCCAGTGTTCGGTGAAAAGAACCGGACAGAGGATCTATTGTAGGAGACTAACGTAGCATGTATGCACAAGCAGGCGTCGCTGTTGGCCGCAACCTCGCATGCTGCCGAAGTCTCTGAATTGAGGCAGAGGCTGGAGCGGACCGAGAATGAGCTCGGCGAGGTTAGGGTTCGGCTCCAGGAGAAGCAAGGTGAATAACGACTTGCTGTATGTTCGGAAAGCGTAGGCGATGTATATTGACTGTAGTGTCGTAATATGTGTACGAGCCACGACCGAGGTTGAGGCCCTGAGGAAGGCCTTAGGCGAGGCCGAGGAAAAAGCTGTCCAGCAGCAGGCCGCTCGTAAGAAGCTCAAGGCATGGGTCAAAGAAGTCCAGCAGGAGCTTCAAGATGCGGTGAAAAAATGTGAGACCTTGGAGAATGATGCGTCGGCTAAAGAGGCCGAACTCACCAAGGCTCGTCAGAGCGCGGAGACCGCACGGAATGAGGCCCAGGCCGCCCTCCAGGAGATCCAGGAGGCCAAGAAGATCACGGCGGGTAAGGCATTTAAGATGCAAAGCAAGTATGCGGAGAAGCAATACCTTTTACTAACCCGGGTTCGGAGTTCCCCAGGGGCTTTTGCGGATCTACCACGCAGCGTATCAGACGCTGCAGAGTTCTACCGAGCCGAAGGAGGAGGTTCTATGGAGAAGCTATTCTAGGCGCAGTACGCGATGCCAGAGCATCCCGTGTCCTTCACTGATCAGCTGAAGCAGCTGGTGGAGCTGCACAGGGTGGCCGAACTAGCCATGAAGGATTTGACAATCCAGCTATGGCCAGCCGAAGCTATGCCCGACAGCTACTTCGGACTCGTGAGGCGTCTGGTGATACGTCTCCAACGTATTTATAATTTTTGATTTCTCCATGCTATATTATCTACTGTTTTGGACATTATTGGGCTTTATTATTCAGTTTTATATTATTTTTGGGACTAACCTATTAACCGGAGGCCCAGCCCAGAATTGTTGTTTTTTGCCTATTTCAGAGTTTCGCAGAAAAGGAATATCAAACGGAGTCCAAACGGAATGAAACCTTCGGGAACGTGATTTTCAGAACGAACAAGATCCAGGAGACTTGGACCCTACGTCAAGAAATAAAGGAGGAGGCCACGAGGTAGGAGGGCACGCCTACCCCCCCAGGGCGCGCCCTCCACCCTCGTGGGCCCCATGTTGCTCCACCGACGTACTCCTTCCTCCTATATATACCTACGTACCCCCAAACGATCAGATACGGAGCCAAAAACCTAATTCCACCGCCGCAACCTTCTGTACCCACGAGATCCCATCTTGGGGCCTGTTCCGGAGCTCCGCCGGAGGGGGCATCGATCACGGAGGGCTTCTACATCATCACCATAGCCCCTCCGATGAAGTGTGAATAGTTTACCTCAGACCTTCGGGTCCATAGTTATTAGCTAGATGGCTTCTTCTCTCTTTTTGGATCTCAATACAATGTTCTCCCCCTCTCTCGTGGAGATCTATTCGATGTAATCTTCTTTTGCGGTGTGTTTGTTGAGACCGATGAATTGTGGGTTTATGATCAAGTTTATCTATGAACAATATTTGAATCTTCTCTGAATTCTTTTATGTATGATTGGTTATCTTTGCAAGTCTCTTCGAATTATCAGTTTGGTTTGGCCTACTAGATTGATCTTTCTTGCAATGGGAGAAGTGCTTAGCTTTGGTTTCAATCTTGCGGTGTCCTTTCCCAGTGACAGTAGGGGCAGCAAGGCACGTATTGTATTGTTGCCATCGAGGATAACAAGATGGGGTTTTTATCATATTGCATGAATTTATCCCTCTACATCATGTCATCTTGCTTAAGGCATTACTCTATTTTTATGAACTTAATACTCTAGATGCATGCTGGATAGCGGTCGATGAGTGGAGTAATAGTAGTAGATGCACGCAGGAGTCGGTCTACTTGTCTCGGACGTGATGCCTATATACATGATCATACCTAGATATTCTCATAACTATGCTCAATTCTGTCAATTGCTCAACAGTAATTTGTTCACCCATCGTAAAATACTTATGCTCTCGAGAGAAGCTACTAGTGAAACCTATGGCCCCCGGGTCTATCTTCATCATATTAATCTTCCAATACTTAGTTATTTCCTTTGGTTTTTACTTTGCTTTTATTTTACTTTGCATCTTTATCACAAAAATACCAAAAATATTATCCTATCATATCTATCAGATCTCACTCTCGTAAGTGGCCATGTAGGGATTGACAACCCCTTATCGCGTTGGTTGCCAGGATTTATTTGTTTTGTGTAGGTGCGAGGGACTCGCGCATAGCCTCCTACTAGATTGATACCTTGGTTCTCAAAAACTGAGGGAAATACTTACGCTACTTTGCTGCATCACCCTTTCCTCTTCAAGGGAAAACCAACGCAGTGCTCAAGAGGTAGCAAGAAGGATTTCTGGCGCCGTTGCCGGGGAGCTCTGCGCAAAAGTCAACATACCAAGTACCCATCACAATCCCTTATCTCCCGCATTACATTATTTGCCATTTGCCTCTCGTTTTCCTCTCCCCCACTTCACCCTTGCCGTTTTATTCGCCCTCTCTTTTCCGTTTGCCTCTTTTTCGCTTGCTTTTTGTTTGCTCGTGTGTTGGATTGCTTGTTTGTCACGATGGCTCAAGATAATACCAAATTATGTGACTTTACCAATACCAACAATAATGATTTCCTTAGCACTCCGATTGCTCCTCTTACCAATACTGAATCTTGTGAAATCAATGCTGCTTTGTTGAATCTTGTCATGAAAGATCAATTCGCCGGCCTTCCTAGTGAAGGTGCCGCTACTCATCTAAATAGCTTCGTTGATTTGTGTGATATGCAAAAGAAGAAAGATGTGGACAATGATATTGTTAAATTGAATCTATTTCCTTTTTCGCTTAGAGATCGTGCTAAAGCTTGGTTTTCGTCTTTGCCTAAAAATAGTATTGATTCTTGGAATAAGTGCAAAGATGCTTTTATCTCTAAATATTTTCCTCCCGCTAAGATCATCTCTCTTAGAAACGATATTATGAATTTTAAGCAACTTGATCATGAACATGTTGCACAAGCTTGGGAGAGGATGAAATTAATGATACATAATTGCCCTACTCATGGTTTGAATTTGTGGATGATTATACAAAAATTTTATGCCGGATTGAATTTTGCTTCTAGAAATCCTTTAGATTCGGCCGCGGGAGGCACTTTTATGGAAATCACTTTAGGAGAAGCTACTAAACTCCTAGATAATATTATGGTTAATTATTCTCAATGGCACACTGAAAGATCTACTAATAAAAAAGTGCATGCGATAGAAGAAATTAATGTTTTGAGTGGAAAGATGGATGAACGTATGAAATTATTTGCTACTAAGAGTGTTTCTTCTGATCCTAAAGATATTCCTTTGTCTACTTTGATTGAGAATAATAATGAATCTATGGATGTGAATTTTGTTGGTAGGAATAATTTTGGTAACAACGCGTATAGAGGAAACATTAATCCTAGGCCTTATCCTAGCAATTCCTCTAATAATTATGGTAATTCCTACAACAACTCTTATGGAAATTCTAATAAGATGCCCTCTGAATTTGAGACTAGTGTTAAAGAGTTTATGAATTCACAAAAGAATTTCAATGCTTTGCTTGAAGAAAAAATGCTTAAAGTTGATGAATTGGCTAGGAACGTTGATAGAATTTCTCGTGATGTTGATTCTTTAAAACCGAGATCTATTCCTCCTAAGCATGATATCAATGAGTCTCTCAAAGCCGTGAGAATTTCCATTGATGAGTGCAAAGAAAGAACCGCTAGGATGCGTGCTAAGAAAGATTGCTTTATAAAAGCGTGTTCTTCAAATTTCTATGAAAGTAAAGATGAAGATCTAAAAGTTATTGTGAAGGAAATATGCCCTAGAGGCAATAATAAAGTATTATATATTTCCTTATATCATGATAAATGTTTATTATTCATGCAAGAATTGTATTAACCAGAAACATAATACATGTGTGAATACATAGACAAACAAAGTGTCACTAGTATGCCTCTACTTGACTAGTTCGTTAATCAAAGATGGTTATGTTTCCTAGCTATAGACATGAGTTGTCATTTGATTAACGGGATCACCTCATTAGGAGAATGACGTGATTGACATGACCCATTTCATTAGCTTAGCACCCGATCGTTTAGTATGTTGCTATTGCTTTCTTCATGACTTATACATGTTCCTATGACTATGAGATTATGCAACTCCCGTTTACCGGAGGAACACTTTGTGTGCTACCAAACGTCACAACGTAACTGGGTGATTATAAAGGTGCTCTATAGGTGTCTCCAAAGGTACTTGTTGGGTTGGCGTATTTCGAGATTAGGATTTGTCACTCCGATTGTCGGAGAGGTATCTCTGGGCCCACTCGGTAATGCACATCACTATAAGCCTTGCAAGCATTGTGACTAATGAGTTAGTTGCGGGTTGATGTATTACGGAACGAGTAAAGAGACTTGCCGGTAACGAGATTGAACTAGGTATCGAGATACCGACGATCGAATCTCGGGCAAGTAACATACCGATGACAAAGGGAACAACGTATGTTGTTATGCGGTCTGACCGATAAAGATCTTCGTAGAATATGTGGGAGCCAATATGGGCATCCAGGTCCCGCTATTGGTTATTGACCGGAGAGGTGTCTCGGTCATGTCTACATAGTTCTCGAACCCAAAGGGTCCGCACGCTTAAAGTTACGATGACAGTTTTATTATGAGTTTATATGATTTGATGTACCGAAGGTTGTTCGGAGTCCTGGATGTGATCACGGACATGACGAGAAGTCTCGAAATGGTCGAGACGTAAAGATTGATATATTGGACGACTATATTCGGACACCGGAAGTGTTCCGGAAAGTTTCGGATTAAACCGGAGTGCCGGAGGGTTACCGGAACCCCCCGGGGAAGTATTGGGCCTTAGTGGGCCTTGAGGGGAGAGAGAGGGCAGCAGCCAGGAGGTGGTGCGCCCCCTCCCAGAGGAGTCCTAGTTGGACTAGGAGAGGGGGGCGCAGCCCCCTTTCCCTCTCCCTCTCCCTCTCCCTCTCTTTCCTTCCCCCCTTCTTTTCCTAGTAGGACTAGGAAAGGGGAGTCCTACTCCTACTAGGAGGAGGACTCCCCCCTCTCTCCTTGGCGCGCCCCATAGGCAGCCGGCCTCCCCCTTGCTCCTTTATATACGGGGGCAGGGGGCACCTAAGAACACACTTGATATACGATATTTTAGCCGTGTGCGATGCCCCCCTCCACCAGATTACACCTCGATAATACCGTCGCGAAGCTTAGGCGAAGCCCTGCGTCGGTAAAACATCATCATCGTCACCACGCCGTCGTGCTGACGAAACTCTCCCTCAACACTCGGCTGGATCGGAGTTCGAGGGACGTCATCGAGCTGAACGTGTGTAGAACTTCGGAGGTGCCGTGCGTTCGGTACTTGATCGGTCGGATCGTGAATACGTTCGACTACATCAACCGCGTTGCGAGAACGCTTCCGCTGTCGGTCTACGAGGGTACGTGGACAACACTCTCCCCTCTCGTTGCTATGCATCACCATGATCTTGCGTGTGCGTAGGAATTTTTTTTTTGAAATTACTACGTTTCCCAACAGTGGCATCCGAGCCTGGTTTTATGCGTTGATGCTATGCACGAGTAGAACACAAGTGAGTTGTGGGCGATATAAGTCATACTGCTTACCAGCATGTCATACTTTGGTTCAGCGGTATTGTGAGATGAAGCGGCCCGGACCGACATTACGCGTACGCTTACGCGAGACTGGTTTCACCGTTCGGAGCACTCGTTGCTTAAAGGTGACTGGCGGGTGTCTGTCTCTCTCACTTTAGTTGAACCGAGTATGGCTACGCCCGGTCCTTGCGAAGGTTAAAACAGCACCAACTTGACAAACTATCGTTGTGGTTTTGATGCGTAGGTAAGAACGGTTCTTGCTAAGCCCGTAGCAGCCACGTAAAATATGCAACAACAAAGTAGAGATCGTCTAACTTGTTTTTGCAGGGCATGTTGTGATGTGATATGGTCAAGACATGATGTGATATAATGTGTTGTATGAGATGATCATGTTTTGTAACCGAGTTATCGGCAACTGGCAGGAGCCATATGGTTGTTGCTTTATTGTATGAGATGCAATCGCCATGTAATAGTTTTACTTTATCACTAAACGGTAGCGATAGTCGTAAAAGCAATAAGTTGGCGAGACGACAACGATACTACGATGGAGATCAAGGTGTCGAGCCGGTGACGATGGTGATCATGATGGTGCTTCGGAGATGGAGATCACAAGCACGGTGTTTTGGAGATGGAGATCACAAGCACAAGATGATGATGGCCATATCATATCACTTATATTGATTGCATGTGATGTTAATCCTTTATGCATCTTATCTTGCTTTGATTGGCGGTAGCATTATAAGATGATCTCTCACTAAAATTTCAAGATAAAAAGTGTTCTCCCTGAGTATGCACCATTGCAATAGTTCTTCGTGCTGAGACACCACGTGTTAATCGGGTGTGATAGGCTCTACGTTCAAATACAACGGGTGCAAAACAGTTGCACACGCGGAATACTCAGGTTAAACTTGACGAGCCTAGCATATGTACAGATATGGCCTCGGAACACAGAGACCGAAAGGTCGAGCATGAATCATATAGTAGATATGATCAACATAGTGATGTTCACCATTGAAACTACTCCATCTCACGTGTTAATCGGTCATGGTTTAGTTGCTTTGGATCACGTAATCACTTAGATGATTAGAGAGATGTCTATCTAAGTGGGAGTTCTTAAGTAATATGATTAATTGAACTTAAATTTATCATGAACTTAGTACCTGATAGTATCTTGCTTGTCTATGTTAATTGTAGATATATGGCCCGTGCTGTTGTACCGTTGAATTTTAATGCGTTCCTTGAGAAAGCTAAGTTGAAAGATGATGGTAGCAATTACACGGACTGGGTCCGTAACTTGAGGATTATCCTCATTGCTGCACAGAAGAATTACGTCCTGGAAGCACCGCTAGGTGCCAGGCCTCCTGCAAGAGCTACGCCAGAAGTTATGAACGTCTGGCAAAGCAAAGCTGATGACTACTCAATAGTTCAGTGTGCCATGCTTTACGGCTTGGAACCGGGACTTCAACGACGTTTTGAACGTCATGGAGCATATGAGATGTTCCAGGAGTTGAAGTTAATATTTCAAGCAAATGCCCGGATTGAGAGATATGAAGTCTCCAATAAGTTCTATAGCTGCAAGATGGAAGAGAATAGTTCTGTCAGTGAGCATATACTCAGAATGTCTGGGTATAATAATCACTTGATTCAACTGGGAGTTCAACTTCCGGATGATTGCGTCGTTGACAGAATTCTTCAATCACTGCCACCAAGCTACAAGAGCTTCGTGATGAACTATAACATGCAAGGGATGAATAAGACAATTCCCGAGCTCTTCGCAATGCTAAAGGCAGCGGAGGTAGAAATCAAAAAGGAGCATCAAGTGTTGATGGTCAGTAAAACCACTAGTTTCAAGAAAAAGGGCAAAGGGAAGAAGAAAGGGAACTTCAAAAAGAATAGCAAGCAAGTTGCTGTTCAGGAGAAGAAATCCAAGTCTGGACCTAAGCCTGAAACTGAGTGCTTCTACTGTAAGCAGACTGGCCACTGGAAGCGGAACTGCCCCAAGTATTTGGCGGATAAGAAGGATGGCAAGGTTAACAAAGGTATATGTGATATACATGTTATTGATGTGTACCTTACTAATACTCGCAGTAGCACCTGGGTATTTGATACTGGTTCTGTTGCTAATATTTGCAACTTGAAACAGGGGCTACGGATTAAGCGAAGTTTGGCTAAGGACGAGGTGACGATGCGCGTGGGAAATGGTTCCAAAGTCGATGTGATCGCCGTCGGCACGCTACCTCTACATCTACCTTCGGGATTAGTTTTAGACCTAAATAATTGTTATTTGGTGCCAGCATTGAGCATGAACATTATATCTGGATCTTGTTTAATGCGAGACGGTTATTCATTTAAATCAGAGAATAATGGTTGTTCTATTTATATGAATAATATCTTTTATGGTCATGCACCCTTGAAGAGTGGTCTATTTTTAATGAATCTCGATAGTAGTGATACACATATTCATAATGTTGAAACCAAAAGATGCAGAGTTAATAATGACAGTGCAACTTATTTGTGACACTGCCGTTTGGGTCATATCGGTGTAAAGCGCATGAAGAAACTCCATACTGATGGGATTTTGGAATCACTTGATTTTGAATCACTTGGTACTTGCGAACCGTGCCTTATGGGCAAGATGACCAAAACACCGTTCTCCGGAACTATGGAGAGAGCAACAGATTTGTTGGGAATCATACATACAGATGTATGTGGCCCGATGAATATTGAAGCTCGTGGCGGATATCGTTATTTTCTCACCTTCACAGATGATTTGAGTAGATATGGGTATATCTACTTAATGAAACATAAGTCTGAAACATTTGAAAAGTTCAAAGAATTTCAGAGTGAAGTTGAAAATCATCATAACAAGAAAATAAAATTCCTACGATCTGATCGTGGAGGAGAATATTTGAGTTACGAGTTTGGTCTACATTTGAAATAATGCGGAATAGTTTCGCAACTCACGCCACCCGGAACACCACAGCGTAATGGTGTGTCTGAACGTCGTAATCGTACTTCATTAGATATGGTGCGAACTATGATGTCTCTTACTGATTTACCGCTATCGTTTTGGGGTTATGCTTTAGAGACGGCTGCATTCACTCTAAATAGGACACCATCAAAATCCGTTGAGACGACGCCTTTTGAACTATGGTTTGGCAAGAAACCAAAGTTGTCGTATCTTAAAGTTTGGGGTTGCGATGCTTATGTGAAGAAACTTCAACCTGATAAGCTCGAGCCTAAATCGGAAAAATGTGTCTTCATAGGATACCCAAAGGAGACCGTTGGGTATACCTTCTATCACAGATCCGAAGGCAAGATATTTGTTGCTAGAAATGGATCCTTTCTAGAGAAGGAGTTTCTCTCGAAAGATGTGAGTGGGAGGAAAGTAGAACTTGATGAGGTAACTGTACCTGCTCCCTTATTGGAAAGTAGATCATCGCAGAGATCAATTTCTGCGACACCTACACCAAGTAGTGAGGAAGTTAATGATAATGATCATGAAACTTCAGATCAAGTTATTACTGAACTTCGTAGGTCAACTAGATCAAGATCCGCACCAGAGTGGTACGGTAATCCTGTTCTGGAGGTCATGTTACTAGACCATGGCGAACCTACGAACTATGAAGAAGCGATGGTGAGCCCAGATTCCGAAAAATGGCTTGAAGCCATGAAATCCGAGATGGGATCCATGTATGAAAACAAAGTATGGACTTTGGTTGACTTGCCCGATGGTCGGCAAGCCATTGAAAATAAATGGATCTTCAAGAAGAAGACTGACGCTGATGGTAATGTTACTGTCTATAAAGCTCGACTTGTTGCGAAAGGTTTTCGACAAGTTCAAGGAATTGACTACGATGAGACCTTCTCACCCGTAGCGATGCTTAAGTCTGTCCGAATCATGTTAGCAATTGCCGCATTTTATGATTATGAAATTTGGCAAATGGATGTCAAAACTGCGTTCCTGAATGGATTTCTGGAAGAAGAGTTGTATATGATGCAACCGGAAGGTTTTGTCGATCCAAAGGGAGCTAACAAAGTGTGCAAGCTCCAGCGATCCATTTATGGACTGGTGCAAGCCTCTCGGAGTTGGAATAAACGCTTTGATAGTGTGATCAAAGCATTTGGTTTTATACAGACTTTTGGAGAAGCCTGTATTTACAAGAAAGTGAGTGGGAGCTCGATAGCATTTCTGATATTATATGTGGATGACATATTACTGATTGGAAATGATATTGAATTTCTGGATAGCATAAAGGGATACTTGAATAAGAGTTTTTCAATGAAAGACCTCGGTGAAGCTGCATATATATTAGGCATTAAGATCTATAGAGATAGATCAAGGCGCTTAATTGGACTTTCACAAAGCACATACCTTGACAAAGTTTTGAAGAAGTTCAAAATGGATCAAGCAAAGAAAGGGTTCTTGCCTGTACTACAAGGTGTGAGATTGAGTAAGACTCAATGCCCGACCACTGCAGAAGATAGAGAGAAGATGAAAGATGTTCCCTATGCTTCAGCCATAGGCTCTATCATGTATGCAATGCTGTGTACCAGACCTGATGTGTCCCTAGCTATAAGTTTAGCAGGGAGGTACCAAAGTAATCCAGGAGTGGATCACTGGATAGCGGTCAAGAACATCCTGAAATACCTGAAAAGGACTAAGGATATGTTTCTCGTATATGGACGTGACAAAGAGCTCATCGTAAATGGTTACGTTGATGCAAGCTTTGACACTGATCCGGACGATTCGAAATCGCAAACCGGATACGTGTTTACATTGAACGGTGGAGCTGTCAGTTGGTGCAGTTCCAAGCAAAGTGTCGTGGCGGGATCTACGTGTGAAGCAGAATACATAGCTGCTTCGGAAGCAGCGAATGAAGGAGTCTGGATGAAGGAGTTCATATCCGATCTAGGTGTCATACCTAGTACATCGGGACCAATGAAAATCTTTTGTGATAATACTGGTGCAATTGCCTTAGCAAAGGAATCCAGATTTCACAAGAGAACCAAGCACATCAGAAGACGCTTCAATTCCATCCGGGATTTAGTCCAGGTGGGAGACATAGAAATTTGCAAGATACATACGGATCTGAATGTAGCAGATCCGTTGACTAAGCCTCTTCCACGAGCAAAACATGATCAGCACCAAGACTCCATGGGTGTAAGAATCATTACTATGTAATCTAGATTATTGACTCTAGTGCAAGTGGGAGACTGAAGGAAATATGCCCTAGAGGCAATAATAAAGTATTATATATTTCCTTATATCATGATAAATGTTTATTATTCATGCTAGAATTGTATTAACCAGAAACATAATACATGTGTGAATACATAGACAAACAAAGTGTCACTAGTATGCCTCTACTTGACTAGTTCGTTAATCAAAGATGGTTATGTTTCCTAGCTATAGACATGAGTTGTCATTTGATTAACGGGATCACCTCATTAGGAGAATGACGTGATTGACATGACCCATTTCATTAGCTTAGCACCCGATCGTTTAGTATGTTGCTATTGCTTTCTTCATGACTTATACATGTTCCTATGACTATGAGATTATGCAACTCCCGTTTACCGGAGGAACACTTTGTGTGCTACCAAACGTCACAACATAACTGGGTGATTATAAAGGTGCTCTACAGGTGTCTCCAAAGGTACTTGTTGGGTTGGCGTATTTCGAGATTAGGATTTGTCACTCCGATTGTCGGAGAGGTATCTCTGGGCCCACTCGGTAATGCACATCACTATAAGCCTTGCAAGCATTGTGACTAATGAGTTAGTTGCGGGTTGATGTATTACGGAACGAGTAAAGAGACTTGCCGGTAACGAGATTGAACTAGGTATCGAGATACCGACGATCGAATCTCGGGCAAGTAACATACCGATGACAAAGGGAACAACGTATGTTGTTATGCGGTCTGACCAATAAAGATCTTCGTAGAATATGTGGGAGCCAATATGGGCATCCAGGTCCCGCTATTGGTTATTGACCGGAGAGGTGTCTCGGTCATGTCTACATAGTTCTCGAACCCAAAGGGTCCGCACGCTTAAAGTTACGATGACAGTTTTATTATGAGTTTATATGATTTGATGTACCGAAGGTTGTTCGGAGTCCCGGATGTGATCACGGACATGACGAGAAGTCTCGAAATGGTCGAGACGTAAAGATTGATATATTGGACGACTATATTCGGACACCGGAAGTGTTCCGGAAAGTTTCGGATTAAACCGGAGTGCCGGAGGGTTACCGGAACCCCCCGGGGAAGTATTGGGCCTTAGTGGGCCTTGAGGGGAGAGAGAGGGCAGCAGCCAGGAGGTGGTGCGCCCCCTCCCAGAGGAGTCCTAGTTGGACTAGGAGAGGGGGGCGCAGCCCCCTTTCCCTCTCCCTCTCCCTCTCTTTCCTTCCCCCCTTCTTTTCCTAGTAGGACTAGGAAAGGGGAGTCCTACTCCTACTAGGAGGAGGACTCCCCCCTCTCTCCTTGGCGCGCCCCATAGGCAGCCGGCCTCCCCTTGCTCCTTTATATACGGGGGCAGGGGGGCACCTAAGAACACACTTGATATACGATATTTTAGCCGTGTGCGGTGCGCCCCTCCACCAGATTACACCTCGATAATACCGTCGCGAAGCTTAGGCGAAGCCGTGCGTTGGTAAAACATCATCATCGTCACCACGCCGTCGTGCTGACGAAACTCTCCCTCAACACTCGGCTGGATCGGAGTTCGAGGGACGTCATCGAGCTGAACGTGTGTAGAACTTCGGAGGTGCCGTGCGTTCGGTACTTGATCGGTCGGATCGTGAAGACGTTCGACTACATCAACCGCGTTGCGAGAACGCTTCCGCTGTCGGTCTACGAGGGTACGTGGACAACACTCTCCCCCTCGTTGCTATGCATCACCATGATCTTGCGTGTGCGTAGGAATTTTTTTTTTTGAAATTACTACGTTTCCCAACATATTGATGTGTACCCTATTAAATCCTTGTTTTGCAATATGAATCTTGATAATGATGGGACTGAATATGATCCACCTTTACCTAGAAGGCGTTCCAAAAATTCGGAGTTTTTAGATCTTGATGCTAAAATTGATAAAAGTGGGATTGAAGAAATCAAAACATTAGATCTTAATAAACCCACTATTTTAGATTTCAAGGAATTTAATTATGATAATTGCTCTTTGATAGATTGTATTTCCTTGTTGCAATCCGTGCTAAATTCTCCTCATGCTTATAGTCAAAATAAAGCTTTTACCAAACATATCGTTGATGCCTTGATGCAATCTTATGAAGAAAAACTTGAGTTGGAAGTTTCTAGTCCTAGAAAACTTTATGATGAGTGGGAACCTACTATTAAAATTAATATTAAGGATCATGAGTTCTATGCTTTATGTGATTTGGGTGCTAGTGTTTCCACTATTCCCAAAATTTTGTGCGATTTGCTAGATTTCCGTGATTTTGATGATTGCTTTCTAAACTTGCACCTAGCGGATTCCACTATTAAGAAACCTATGGGAAGAATTAATGATGTTCTTATTATTGGAAATAGGAACTATGTGCCCGTAGATTTTATCGTTCTTGACATAGATTGCAATCCTTCATGTCCTATTATTCTTGGTAGACCTTTCCTTAGAACGATTAGTGCAATTATTGATATGAAGGAAGGGAATATTAGATTCCAATTTCCATTAAAGAAAGGCATGGAACACTTCCCTAGGAAGAAAATAAAATTACCATATGAATCTATCACGAGGGCCACTTATGGATTGCCTACCAAAGATGGCAATACCTAGATCTATCCTTGCTTTTATGCCTAGCTAGGGGCGTTAAACGATAGCGCTTGTTGGGAGGCAACCCAATTTTATTTTTACTTTTTTTTTGCTTCTGTTAGGAATAAAAAAAAATCTAGCCTCTGGTTAGATGTGTTTTTATGTTTTAATTAGTGTTTTTGCCAAGTTAAACCTATAGGATCTTCTTGGATGATAGTTATTTGATCTTGCTGTAATTTCTAGAAACTTTCTGTTCACGAAAACAATTGTTAAAAATCACCAGAACGTGATAAAATCTTGGTTACAATTCCTGCTGATCAATAAACAAATTGTCTAGGTCTTCCTATTTTGGCTGATTTTTTGGAGTTCCAGAAGTTTGCGTTAGTTACAGATTACTGATTCCAATTGCAGCAGTTCACTAAACAAATTTTCTAAGTCTTCCTATTTTGGTAGAATTTTTGGAGTTCCAGAAGTTTGCGTTAGTTACAGATTACCACAGACTGTTCTGTTTTTGACAGATTCTGTTTTTCGTGTGTTGTTTGCTTATTTTGATGAATCTATGGCTAGTAAAATAGTTTATAAACCATAGAGAAGTTCGAATACAGTAGGTTTAACACCATTATAAATAAAGAATGAGTTCATTACAGTACCTTGAAGTGGTCTTTTGTTTTCTTTCGCTAACGGAGCTCACGAGATTTTCTGTTGAGTTTTGTGTTGTGAAGTTTTCAAGTTTTGGGTGAAAGATTAGATGGATTATGGAACAAGGAGTGGCAAGAGACTAAGCTTGGGGATGCCCATGGCACCCCCAAGATAATCTAAGGACACCAAAAAGCCAAAGCTTGGGGATGCCCCGGAAGGCATCCCCTCTTTCATGTACTTCCATCGGTAACTTTACTTGGAGCTATATTTTTATTCACCACATGATATGTGTTTTGCTTGGAGCGTCTTGTATGATTTGAGTCTTTGATTTTTAGTTTACCACAATCATCCTTGCTTTACACACCTTTTGAGAGAGCCATACATGATTTGGAATTTGTTCGAATACTCTATGTGCTTCGCTTATATCTTTTGAGTTATATAGTTTTGCTCTAGTGCTTCACTTATATCTTTTAGAGCACGGTGGTGGATTTGTTTTATAGAAACTATTGATCTCTCATGCTTCACTTAGATTATTTTGAGAGTCTTAAATAGCATGGTAATTTGCTTAAATAATCCTAATATGCTTGGTATTCAAGATTAGTAAAAACTTTCTTATGAGTGTGTTGAATACTAAGAAAAGTTTGATGCTTGATAATTGTTTTGAGATATAAAGATGGTGATATTAGAGTCATGCTAGTTGAGTAGTTGTGAATTTGAGAGATACTTGTGTTAAAGTTTGTGATTCCCGTAGCATGCACGTATGGTGAACCATTATGTGATGAAGTCGGAGCATAATTTATTTATTGATTGTCTTCCTTATGAGTGGCGGTCGGGGACGAGCGATGGTCTTTTCCTACCAATATATCCCCCTAGGAGAATGCGCGTAATACTTTGCTTTGATAACTTGTAGATTTTTGGAATAAGTATATGAGTTCTTTATGACTAATGTTGAGTCCATGGATTATACGCACCCTTCTTCCTTCCACCATTGCTAGCCTCTCTAATACCGCGCACTTTTTGACGGTATCATACACCCACCATAAACCTTCCTCAAAACAGCCACCATACCTACCTATCATGGCATTTCCATAGCCATTCCGAGATATATTGCCATGCAACTTTCCACCGTTCCGTTTATTATGACACGCTCCATCATTGTCATATTTCTTGCATGATCATGTAGTTGACATCGTATTTGTGGCAAAGCCACCGTTCATAATTCTTTCATACATGTCACTCTTGATTCATTGCATATCCCGGTACACCGCCGGAGGCATTCATATAGAGTCATATTTTGTTCTAAGTGTCGAGTTGTAAGAAAATAAAAGTGTGATGATCATCATTTTTTAGAGCATTGTCCCAAGTGAGGAAAAGGATGATGGAGACTATGATTCCCCCACAAGTCGGGATGAGACTCCGGACGAAAAAAAGAGGCCATAAAAAAGAAGAAAAGGCCCAAATAAAAAAATGGGAGAAAAAGAGAGAAGGGACAATGTTACTATCCTTTTACCACACTTGTGCTTCAAAGTAGCACCATGATCTTCATGATAGAGAGTCTCTCATTTTGTCACGTTCATATACTAGTGGGAATTTTTCATTATAGAACTTGGCTTGTATATTCCAATGATGGGCTTCCTCAAAATGCCCTAGGTCTTCGTGAGCAAGCGAGTTGGATGCACACCCACTTAGTTTCTTTTGTTGAGCTTTCATATGCTTATAGCTCTAGTGCATCCGTTGCATGGCAATCCCTACTCACTCACATTGATATATATTGATGGGCATCTCCATAGCCCGTTGATACGCCTAGTTGATGTGAGACTATCTTCTCCCTTTTTGTCTTCTCCACAACCACCATTCTATTCCACATATAGTGCTATGTCCATGGCTCACGCTCATGTATTGCGTGAAGATTGAAAAAGTTTGAGAATGTCAAAAGTATGAAACAATTGCTTGGCTTGTCATCGGGGTTGTGCATGATTTAAATACTTTGTGTGGTGAAGATAGAGCATAGCCAGACTATATGATTTTGTAGGGATACCTTTCTTTGGCCATGTTATTTTGAGAAGACATAATTGCTTTGTTAGTATGCTTGAAGTATTATTATTTTTATGTCAATATTAAACTTTTGTCTTGAATCTTTCGTATCTGAATATTCATACCACAATTAAGAAGAATTACATTGAAATTATGCCAAGTAGCACTCCGCATCAAAAATTCTGTTTTTATCATTTACCTACTCGAGGACGAGCAGGAATTAAGCTTGGGGATGCTTGATACGTCTCCAACGTATCTATAATTTTTGATTGCTCCATGCTATATTATCTACTGTTTTGGACATTATTGGGCTTTATTATTCACTTTTATATTATTTTTGGGACTAACCTATTAACCGGAGGCCCAGCCCAGAATTGCTGTTTTTTGCCTATTTCAGAGTTTCGCAGAAAAGGAATATCAAACGGAGTCCAAACGGAATGAAACCTTCGGGAACGTGATTTTCAGAAAGAACAAGATCCAGGAGACTTGGACCCTACGTCAAGAAATAAAGGAGGAGGCCACGAGGTAGGGGGGCGCGCCTACCCCCCAGGGCGCGCCCTCCACCCTCGTGGGCCCCCTGTTGCTCCACCGACGTACTCCTTCCTCCTATATATACCTACGTACCCCAAACGATCAGATACGGAGCCAAAAACCTAATTCCACCGGCGCAACCTTCTGTACCCATGAGATCCCATCTTGGGGCCTGTTCCGGAGCTCCGCCGGAGGGGGCATCGATCACGGAGGGCTTCTACATCATCACCATAGCCCGTCCGATGAAGTGTGAGTAGTTTACCTCAGACCTTCGGGTCCATAGTTATTAGCTAGATGGCTTCTTCTCTCTTTTTGGATCTCAATACAATGTTCTCCCCCTCTCTCGTGGAGATCTATTCGATGTAATCTTCTTTTGCGGTGTGTTTGTTGAGACCGATGAATTGTGGGTTTATGATCAAGTTTATTTATGAACAATATTTGAATCTTCTCTGAATTCTTATGTATGATTGGTTATCTTTGCAAGTCTCTTCGAATTATCAGTTTGGTTTGGCCTACTAGATTGATCTTTCTTGCAATGGGAGAAGTGCTTAGCTTTGGGTTCAATCTTGCGGTGTCCTTTCCCAGTGACAGTAGGGGCAGCAAGGCACGTATTGTATTGTTGCCATCGAGGATAACAAGATGGTTTTTTTTTATCATATTGCATGAATTTATCCCTCTACATCATGTCATCTTGCTTAAGGCATTACTCTATTTTTATGAACTTAATACTCTAGATGCATGCTGGATAGCGGTCGATGAGTGGAGTAATAGTAGTAGATGCAGGCAGGAGTCGGTCTACTTGTCTCGGACGTGATGCCTATATACATGATCATACCTAGATATTCTCATAACTATGCTCAATTCTGTCAATTGCTCAACAGTAATTTGTTCACCCATCGTAAAATACTTATGCTCTCGAGAGAAGCTACTAGTGAAACCTATGGCCCCCGGGTCTATCTTCATCATATTAATCTTCCAATACTTAGTTATTTCCTTTGCTTTTTACTTTGCTTTTATTTTACTTTGCATCTTTATCACAAAAATACCAAAAATATTATCCTATCATATCTATCAGATCTCACTCTCGTAAGTGGCCGTGTAGGGATTGACAACCCCTTATCGCGTTGGTTGCGAGGATTTATTTGTTTTGTGTAGGTGCGAGGGACTCGCGCGTAGCCTCCTACTGGATTGATACCTTGGTTCTCAAAAACTGAGGGAAATACTTACGCTACTTTGCTGCATCACCCTTTCCTCTTCAAGGGAAAACCAACGCAGTGCTCAAGAGGTAGCATCTGGTGGAGGCCTGTCCGCGGCTGGACGTCATCAAGCGCTCTGCCTGTATTGAAGGTGCCCGTATGGCCTTCGCTCGCTGCAAGATGTGGTGGGCAAAGATGAACGTTGTTGAAGTTGCCAGCGGGCCGTCGGAGGGCAAGGAGCACCGCACGCCCGAGCGATATTTCGCGGATGTCGTAGAGAGGTCTCGACTCGTGGCGGGGCAATGTTCGCAGGACATTGTATTTGAATAAATGTATTCATGTTGCCTTTGCCTTGTATTATGGGAACAAAGCCGGTGTTTGTAAAATAATTTGATTATGCTTTGAATTGTTTCCTCCTGTGCGGCCGTGTTATTTGTAATCTGAGGGTTGGCCAGTCGTCGGCTTCTGCCCTCGCGTAGATAGTACGAAGGTGTTCGGGATGGATTCTAAACAATCTTTATCCAATTATATGGTCCTTTGGAGGAGTTGTTTAGCGCAACGAACAAGGCAATCGGACTGTACGGCTTAAACGCCCTCACTTAGCCATAGGAGTTTTATAATTAAGCAAGTGCGCAGCCCCTGGTCCAATCCAGGGTGCTGTCAGCATCTGATCGAGAAGTGCCGATCCTTCGCATGACGCGGAAAATATCTCCAACGATTTTGTGACCCTCGAGCAGCTGACCGGCTCTCGCCGTATCATGACAGTCAGTTTTCGGCTTTCTCTACAGAGGTTCTCATCCGGTCAAGGCCAGGGCACAATCGCAGTAGTTCTCCCTTTACTACCCTAGCCGATAGAGCGGAACGTAGGGTAGCAAGCACAGGAGCCGGGCAACCCAACTATTGACCGAAGACATGATTCGGAGCCAATGCATATAATGCTGAATTCGGGGTGTCGAACTTATAAATAAGAAGTGTTCGGACTGTACTGCCGTATTGTGGGGCGGCAGGTAGCCCTTGGTGAAAAACGCAAAAGAGTGTCGATGCAGCAAATAAGCAGATCGAAATAAAACGAAGTAAGAAGCGAAAACCACAGGAACTGGGCCACGAACCATTTTTATTATAACTGGATGGATACGTCAAGGCGTATCTTGTACAGATGGTGCGAGAAGTATCCGCTATTTAACATGCCGGAATCAATAGGGCGCAGCGTGCGGGTCTTAAGAAATAAGTATGAATATCGTCAAGAAGGACGTATAAAGTTTACCCTACACACCTGTGCTGCTTGCCTCCGTTGTATGCCAATCCTCATAAAGGACCTGTGATCAAGCCCGCAGAAAAAGGTGCCTGAAACAAGAAAAGGAAGTGAAGGTATTTGTATCCGGGGTCGGTCTGATCGAACTGTAGACCCCGGGTTATCTTGTGCCTCCGTCGACGTCCATGGAATTTTGAGTGTGTAATTGTGTACGTGTGGTACAAATGCCACTACCTCATTGGGGCTGGGACGGAGGCCGAATTGCTAGTCGAGCTCTTGACGAGCGGCACTGTCCTGTTGTAGTGTAGTCCGGACCCTCTTGATGGTGTCCAGGGGCTCGGCGGCTGGATTATGATGCTGCTTGAGAAGGCCACTTTGTACTTCTGCTGCTAGGGCGGCGGTGTGCTCCTCTGTTCGGAGGGAGCGTTCCATATTGCCATTGACTGTTATGACGCCGCGTGGACCGGGCATGTTGAGCTTGAGATAAGCATAGTGTGGCACTGCGTTGAATCTAGCAAACGCAGTTCGTCCGAGCAGTGCGTGGTAGCCACTGCAGAAGGGGATGATATCGAAGATTAATTCTTCGCTTCAGAAGTTGTCCGGAGAACCGAAGACCACCTCCAGCGTGATTGAGCCCATGCAGCGGGCCTCTATGCCTGGTATGACTCCTTTAAAGGTGGTCTTTGTTGGTTTGATTCGTGAGGGATTAATGCCCATCTTCCGTACTGTATCCTGGTACAGCAGGTTGAGGCTGCTTCCACCATCCATCAGGACTCGTGTTAGGTGGAATCCGTCGATGATTGGGTCCAGGACCAGTGCGGCCGAACCGCCATGGCGGATACTAGTCGGATGATCTCGACGATCGAAGGTGATCGGAAATGACGACCACGGATTGAACTTTGGGGCGACCGGCTCTACCGCATAGACGTCCCTGAGTGCCTGTTTGCATTCCTTTCTGGGGATGTGCGTGGCGTATATCATGTTCACCATTTTGACTGGGGGGGATTTCTTTTGCCCCCCGGTGTTTGGCTGCCGGGGCTCCTCATCCTCGTCCTCACTTTGTGATCCCTTTTATTTTTTTTCGGCATTTAACTTGCCGGCCTGCTTGAAGACCCAACAATCTCTGTTGGTATGATTGGCTTGCTTATCCGGGGAGTCGTGAATTTGGCACAGACGATCGAGTATGCGGTCCAGGCTGGAAGGTCCTTCGTTGTTTCTTTTGTAGGGTTTCTTCCGTTGGCCGGACTTGGAGCCACTGAATCCGGCGTTGACTGTGGTGTCATCGGTGTTGTCGCCATTGCTTCGGTGTTTGTGTCTATTGCGCCGGAGCCTGCCGGTGCTATTCTTGGCCTCGGTGGGGCCTGCCTTGCTGGCTGTGTTTCTGCTACGAGCCAGCCAGCTGTCCTCACCCTCGCAAAAGCGGGTCATGAGTGCCGTAAGGGCTGCCATAGACTTTGGCTTTTCTTGGCCGAGGTGGCGTGCTAGCCATTTGTCACGGATGCTGTGTTTGAAGGCTGCTAGGGCCTCGGCATCCGGGCAGTCAACGATCTGGTTCTTTTTGGTTAGGAACCTAGTCCAGAATTTTCTGGCTGATTCTCCAGGTTGTTGAACTATGTGGCTTAGGTCATCGGCATCGGGTGGCCGGACATATGTACCTTGGAACTTATCAAGGAAGGCCTCTTCCAAGTCCTCCCAGCTACCGATGGAGTTTTCAGGCAAACTGTTTAACCAGTGCCGAGCTGGTCCTCTGAGTTTTAATGGGAGGTATTTGATGGAGTGGAGGTCATCTCCTCGGGCCATGTGGATGTGGAGAATAAAATCTTCGATCCACACTGCTGGATCAGTTGTCCCGTCGTATGATTCGATATTGACGGTCTTAAACCCCTCGGGGAATTCGTGATCCAGTACTTCATCTGTGAAGCAGAGAGGGTGTGCGGCACCTCTGTATCGGGCCACATCGCGGCGCAGCTCTGATGTAGTCCGTCTGTGGCATTCGGCCCGGGTGTGGTTAGGTTTGTCATGTCCGAATAGGTAGCCGTCATCGTCGTGCCTCGAGGCACGCCCTCGCGATCCGTAGATCGATCTTGTATGTCCTGCTCTACTGTCCAGGATTTGCCGGAGGTCGTATGTGTGACCCCGAACTCTTTCGTCTCTATTTTTTCGGGGCGGTGGGGCCGGCTGCTGTTTGGCCTGAGTTGCCGCTTTGTCCCGACCGCGGGGTGGCCGTTCGGCCGCCCTGTCTCGACCACGTGGTGGTCGTTCCGCATTGCGCGAGGGAGATAGGTGTTCCGGTGCCTCCTCATCGAATTGAGGTAGCAGTCTGCGTTTCGGGTAGCTCTTGGTTGGGCGCTTGAGGCCGTATTCCTCGGCTGTCAGGACATCGGTCCATCTGTCGACGAGCAGATCTTGTTCAGCTTGAAGCTGCTGCTGTTTCTTTTTCAGGCTCCTTGCAGTGGCTACGAGTTGAAGCTTAAAGCGCTCCTGCTCCAGGGGATCCTTAGGCACGATGAAGTCTTCATTGCCGAGGCTTGTCTGCTCCTCGGAGGGTGGACAGTAACTATCGTCCTCTGAGTCCTCTTCTGCGGCCTCTTCATCAGGGTTATCTTGCCTGTCGCCGTGTTCCTCTTGTTCGGATGTAGCTCTGGCAGGGTCTTCACTGTTTTCAGCATCGCCTGGAGTATTATTTTCGCCGGTGCCAGTGTTGCCGTCCTTCGAGCGATGAGGCTTAGAGCGGTGCTTGGGGCGTCGGCGCTTGGACTGCGTTCAAAGGTTTTATTCGCATCTGGCTCTTCGTTGTCGTCGCCAGATCCTTTGGGTGTATCAACCATGTATACGTCATACGAAGAGGTAGCCGTCCAACGTCCGGTGAATGGCGGGTCTTGGCCTTGCTCCATATCGGCATCGTCGTCCATACCGTCGATGTCTTCGGAGCCATAGTCAAGCACGTCGGTTAAGTCATCAACAGTGGCTATGAAGTGGGTGGCGGGAGGGAAGAAAAATTCCTCGTCATCCGTCTCTAGCTCGAACCAGACATAGTTCGGCAGTGAGTCCTTTTCCAAGGACAAATTCTTTAAAGATTTTAGCATGTCACCCAAAGGAGAGTGCTGGAAAACGCTAGGGGCACTGAACTCGAAGATCGGTAGCCGATCAAGCTCGGTGCCCGCGGGCATACACAGTCCGGAACTTATAGCCGGAGACAAGTCCAAAGTTCCGTTAGAGCGAATATTTCTGGGCGTTGAGTCCGTGTGCGGCTCCAACGCCGTGGACCCTGCGGCCTCGGATGGCCCGATCTGCTTTGGCTCTAAGGCCGTTGTAGCCGCATGAACTATCTCCTAGGCGTGATCCGATGACATATTTAAGTCACGTTCATCGGAGTGAGGGGCAGCGATCGCCGCGGGCCCGAATCCCTTGAAGATCAAGTCTCCACGGATATCCGCGACGTAGTTCAAGCTTCCGAATCTGGCCTGATGGCCAGGGGCATAGCTGTCGATCTGCTCCAGATGGCCAAGCGAGTTGGCCCGCAGTACGAAGCCGCCGAATACGAAGATCCGTCCGGGGAGGAAGGTTTCTCCCTGGACAACGTCATTACTGACGATCAAAGGGGCCATCGAGCCCTTTGCCGACGGCACAGTGGAACTCTCAATGAAAGCACCAATGTCGGTGTCAAAACCGGCGGATCTCGGGTAGGGGGTCCCGAACTGTGCGTCTAGGATTGATGGTAACACGAGACGGGGGACACGATGTTTACCCAGGTTGGGGCCCTCTCTATGGAGGTGATACCCTACTTCCTGCTTGATTGATCTCGATGAATATGATTATTACAAGAGTTGATCTACCACGAGATCGTAATGGCTAAACCCTAGAAGCCTAGCGTATGACTATGGTAATGTGTATATGCGGTGTCCTTTCCAGACTATCCCCTTCGGTTTATATAGACACCGAGGGGCTCTAGGGTTTACATGGAGTCGGTTACATAAGAAGGAATCTTCATAGTTGGTCGCCAAGCTTGCCTTCCACGCCAAGTAGAGTCCAATCCGGACACGGGTGCAGTCTTCGGCCTTCATGTCTTCACAGCCCATCAGTCCGGCCCATAGATAACAGGCCGGACGCCTGAGGACCCCTTAGTCCAGGACTCCCTCAGTGGCAAAGCCACTATTCATAATTTTTTCATACATGTCACTCTTGATTCATCGCATATCCCGGTACACCGCCGGAGGCATTCACATAGAGTCATATTTTGTTCTATGTATTGAGTTGTAAATAATAAAAGTGTGATGATCATCATTATGAGAACATTGTCCCATGTGAGGAAAGGATGATGGAGACTATGATTCCCCCACAAGTCGGGATGAGATTCCGGACTAAATAAAAAAAGAGGCCAAAGGAAAAAAAAGAGAAGGCCCAAACAAAAAAATGAGAGAAAAAGAGAGAAGGGACAATGTTACTATCCTTTTTCCACACTTGTGCTTCAAAATAGCACCGTGATCTTCATGATAGAGGGTCTCCTATGTTGTCACTTTCATATACTAGTGGGAATTTTTCATTATAGAACTTGGCTTGTATATTCCAATGATGGGCTTCCTCAAAATGCCCTAGGTCTTCGTGAGCAAGCAAGTTGGATGCACACCCACTTAGTATCTTTTGTTGAGCTTTCATATATTTATAGCTCTAGTGCATCCGTTGCATGGCAATCCCTACTCCTCTGATTGACATCAATTGATGGGCATCTCCATAGCCTATTGATTAGCCACGTCAATGTGAGACTTTCTACCTTTTTTGTCTTCTCTCATAACCCCCATCATTATACTTTACTCCACCCATAGTGCTATATCCATGGCTTGCGCTCATGTATTGCGTAAGAGTTGAAAAGGCTGAAGCGCGTTAAAAAGTCTGAACCAATTGCTCGGCTTGTCATCGGGGTTATGCATGATGAGAATGTTTGTGTGACAATATTGAAACATAGCCTAACTATATGATTTTGTAGGGATAAGCTTTCTTTGGCTATGTTATTTTGATAAGACATAATTGCTTGGTTAGCATGTTTGAAGTATTATTGTTTTTATGTCAACATTAAACTTTTATCTTGAATCTTTCGGATCTAAATATTCATACCACAATAAAAAGATTTACATTGAGAATTATGTTAAGAAGCATTCCACATCAAAAATTCTGTTTTTATCATTTACCTACTCGAGGACGAGCAGGAATTAAGCTTGGGGATGCTTGATACGTCACCAATGTATCTATAATTTTTGATTGTTCCATGCTATTATATATTCTGTTTTGGATGTTTAATGGGCTTATTTATACACTTTTATATTATTTTTGGGACTAACCTATTAACCGGAGGCCCAGCCCAAATTGTTGTTTTTTGCCTATTTCAGTGTTTCGCAGAAATATATCAAACGGAGTCCAAATGGAATGAAACCTTCGGGAATGTGATTTTTGGAACAAACGTGATCTAGAGGACTTGGATTGGACGTCAAGCAACAGACGAGGAGGCCACGAGGTAGGGAGGCGCGCCCTCCACCCTCGTGGGCCCCTCGTGGCTCCACCGACCTACTTCTTCCTCCTACATATACCTACGTAACCCCAAACCATCAGAAGCGCCCACGAAAACCTAATTCCACCGCCGCAACCTTCTGTACCCGTAAGATCCCATCTTGGGGCCTTTTCCGGCGTCCTGCCGGAGGGGGCAGAGGGCTTCTACATCAACACCATAGCCTCTCTGATGATGTGTGAGTAGTTTACCTCAGACCTTCGGGTCCATAGTTATTAGCTAGATGGCTTCTTCTCTCTCTTTGGATCTCAATACAAAGTTCTCCTCGATTCTCTTGGAGATCTATTCGATGTAATCTTCTTTTGCGGTGTGTTTGTCGAGATCCGATGAATTGTAGGTTTATGATCAAGATTATCTATGAACAATATTTGAATCTTCTCTGAATTCTTTTATGTATGATTGGTTATCTTTGCAAGTCTCTTCAAATTATCAGTTTGGTTTGGCCTACTAGATTGATCTTTCTTGCAATGGGAGAAGTGCTTAGCTTTGGGTTCAATCTTGCGGTGTCCTTTCCCAGTGACAGCAGGGGCAGCAAGGCACGTATTGTATTGTTGCCATCGAGGATAAAAAGATGGGTTTTATATCATATTGCATGAGTTTATCCCTCTACATCATGTCATCTTGCTTAAAGCGTTACTCTGTTCTTATGAACTTAATACTCTAGATGCATGCTGGATAGCGGTCGATGTGTGGAGTAATAGTAGTAGATGCAGAATCGTTTCGGTCTACTTGTCACAGACGTGATGCCCATATACATGATCATACCTAGATATTGTCATAACTATGCTCAATTCTATCAATTGCTCGACAGTAATTTGTTCACCCACCGTAATACTTATACTATCTTGAGAGAAGCCACTAGTGAAACCTATGGCCCCCGGGTCTATTTTCCATCACTAGCAAAAGAGCCCGTGTGTTGCAACGGGAGAAAAATATACCACATTCTCTTATAATCTAGAAAAGGTGTTACATAATCTAGAAATCTGTTCCACAAGTCCAGATCTTCTATTTCAACACGACTTGCTTGTATAGATTTAAAAAGTACGTACAAATGGGTAGCGATAATCCATTTCTTCATGACATGCGCGGAATGAGGTGTTATTATGGTTAAAGGAAAACGACAAGAACATGCGATGATACATTAGCGCACTACAGAGACATGCATGCATCATGGACGGTTTTCGTTTCAAGCATCACCAACTTATGGTGTGTTCAACAACATTCCTATTGTTAGCTCCGCTCCATGACCTCAAGCTCATCCTCACATTGTTGTCCCGAGCTCGTCCTTATCGCTCCGGAACTTCTCATGCCTCTTATATGCTCGTCCAGTTTTGTTCGTCAACATTGTCTGCCTTATAATTCCCACCCCTCTGCTAACGGGTCACTTGGCTTGTTATTTACAACCTGTCTGAAAAAAAATATTGGTGTCTGCAAATATTTATGTTGCAACTTTGAATATATTTTCACGTACATATTTATCAAAGAAAGTTCACGAAGAGTTTTTTAAAATACATAAACAACATTTGTTTATCAAATATTTATGTTGCAACATTTGTTTTAAATATAAATATATATATATATATATATATATATATATATATATATATATATATATATATTTCTCCTATGGCGCGCACCCCATTTATTTATCGGATCTCCTCGGTTTTTTTGCCATGCGTCTTTTTTTTCTTTTATATAGCGCAGCACATCCCACATCATATCATGTATATCTTTCTCCTATAGCATCCCACATCGCATCTTGTATATTATATTTCTCTTATACCGCGCATCTCTACTCCTAATGGACGAGTTGGTGAATCGTCTCCGCGGTTTATTTTCGCTGGTTTTTTTGTCTCTCCTCCCACCACCCCCTCCCACCCTGGTCCGCGGTTTATTTTTGCTGGTTTTTTCTCGTCTCTCCTCCCACCACCCCCTCCCACCCTGGTCCATCGGTTTATTTTTCTCTCCACTCTTTATTACAACCAGAACTTTCCTAACGTATAACAAATCACGGATCTAACTTCCTTAAATTATGCAAATCAATCGATTCCTTTTATTGGTTCAATTTGTCTTAGGAAACAAATAAAAATTTTCAGGAAACAAATAATACATTTTAATCTAACTTCCTTAAATTATGCAAAACAATCGATTCCTTTTATTGGTTCAATTTGTCTTAGGAAACAAATAACAGATTTTCAGGAAACAAATAATACATTTTAATCTAACTTTCCTAACTTATCTAAATCAATCGATTTCTCTTATTAGTGAAATTTGTTTTAGGAAACAAATAACAGACACGTCACAACTTTCCTCCCAATAAATAGTTTCTTAACATTTGCAAACTTTCCTAATCAGACACATCACAAACGGGTAGGTACTGATATCACGTTACCAAACAATAAAACCCCATTTGCATAGAAATCAGTTCAAAAATCCTAACTTTCCTAAATTTTTACCTTTCCTTGATAACAACCAATATTTCCTGTGTTTTTCCACCTATTGAAGGAAATCACCCCTCCATCGATATTAGCTTTTTTTAACTGAGATCTCCGGGTTATGATTTTTTTTGCGATTCTTTCCAATTGTGACCTCTCCTTCCACTCCAGCTCCTTCTCGCATAAACACCTCCACCACAGCCAGGTGACACCGCCTCAGACCTCCTGCCTCTCCACACCTTCTCCGCCACCTCCTTCTCGTACTCCATTAACAATCCCTCCGCCACATTTGTCCACGGCGGTGTCGAGGGCATGGCGCAGCAGCGTACCAGCGGTAGAGCAGCGCATAGCAGCAGGAAGCAACATGCAGCAAGCGAGGCGAGCGGCCGACGGTGGAGGGCAGAGATGCGGCCGGCGTGGCTGAGGGGGCGGCCGGCAGAAGATGGCCATGACTGGAGGCGGCGCGAGGCAGGGGCGCGATAGCGGGGCGAGCGAAGGGATAGGCGGCAGCAGACGGGGCGAGCGCAGCCAGCGAGAGTGTGGCGCGCGGCCAGGGTGTGTGTCGCGCGGGGCACAGTGGTGCGGTGGCTGCAGCGAGCGCGACGGCAGCGGCGGGCGCGACCGACGCGGTGTAGCACGGGCGTGGGCATGGAGAGGGAGTGGCCCCGCGGGCGCGGAAGAAGAGCGGCAGGCTCGGGCATGGGCGTGCATAGGAGCGGGCATGTGCCACGGGGTCTATCCGAGGAGCTCGGTGGCTACCCCTGCAATGGCCATGGCAGACGGCGGTTCTCGGCCACGGCGAACTACCTAACGAGAGCAAACGAGAGGGGAAACAGGGGAAAGGCAAGAGGAGATCATAGCGGTGTCAATGGTGCCCTAGGGGAAGACATGGGAGCTCGGGGCGGCGCGGATCGAACGGCAATGTCGCGGTGGCCCAAGGTTGAGGAAGACGGCAACGACGTCGATGCGGGGGTGCTGGACTTGATCTCGTTGGCGCAGACGAAGTAGCGAAGGCGTTTGGAGCTCCTAGCCCGCAGGGAGGGCAGTGGGCATGTGGACGGGGTCGGTCATGGTAGCCGTGGCGTCTGACTTCGTCCAGATCGACGGGATCGAGCGAGCGAGGAGGAGAAGTGGATTTGGGAGGGGGCGTCGAGGAGGAGTGAGGCCATGGGGGCAGGGAAGGAAGGGCGTCACCCTTATCCATTCCCCTTCGATGCCAGCGAGGTGGTCGGGCGGGAGCCCGGCTCTGTAGCGACGCGGCTCGGGGAACAGGAGAAGACGACCGCGCGGCGACTGGACCGCTGAGCCGGTTCGGTGGCAAGGCCCGGGGGGCAGGGCGAATCCCCTTTTACATCGTCCTTTTGGTTTTTCAATGTATTCTAATCTGTTTCTCCTTTTTAACACCGTTTTTTATTTATTCTTATCAAGATAGCCCGTTGCAACGCACGGGCGTTCTTCTAGTATCCGCAATATCCCATCTTTATTGGGCCTTTTCTTTTATTTCTTGCCATGCATATCCTTATTTACTTCCCGTATTTATGGGATCTCCTTGCCATGCATCCTCCTCTAGTGCAACACATCCCGTCTTGGCCTCTCTTTTATTTCTTTCCTTGCATACGCTCTCTTTGTTGGGTCTTCTTTCCTTCTTATAGATTAGAAATGGGACCGGCACCTCTTCTGTTTTGTTCAACTTCCAAGAAGGCTTGTCTGTTGTCTACTTGCTCACATATATAAATTGGTGTAATTTTGTGTAAATCGGCGAGGTGGTATTAATACATGCGATCCTCTCTTTTTTTACATGAATACACCCGACCCTTTATTAAAGACGGCCCTTTGGTTTTGACAGAAGCAAAACCCAGCTCGGCTGGTTCCTTCCCGTCGACTGTAAAGTCGGGTCGTGGGTTCGATCCGTGCACACAACATATTATTTCTCGTTCATTTATCGTTGCAGCACAACGTCACAAAAGGATTTTTTTATAAAATTACTGCGACGGTGTAGTATGGCCTGGCGGACGCCGGCAGCAACGCCTTAGTACCACCTCGCTTATACGTTTTAAATTCAAATCAAAAGCGTAAATTCATAAAAAGAAATCGTATTGTGACGGTGAACCCAATGAGTCAATCCGTGCTTTATTATTATTAGGGATTAGGGATAGATATTAATCTTCCGTTATTTTCATTACTGTTTACTTGCTTTTTTTACTTTTACTCTTTATCATAAAAATACCAAAAATATTATCTTATCATCTCTATCAGATCTCACTCTCGTAAGTGACCGTGAAGGGATTGACAACCCCTTTATCGCGTTGGTTGCGAGGTTCTTATTTGTTTGTGTAGGTGCGTGGGACTCAAGCGTAGTCTCCTACTGGATTGATATCTTGGTTCTCAAAAACTGAGGGAAATACTTACGCTACTTTACTGCATCACCTTTTTCTCTTCAAGGGAAAACCAACGCAGTGCTCAAGAGGTAGCAGTTTTTGATTTATAGATCTAAAAGTAAAATATTGCAAAATAGTAGATCGGAAACTAATATGATGGAAAATAGTAGATCAGAAACTAATATGATGGAAAATAGACCCGGGGGCCATAGGTTTCACTAGATGCTTCTCTCTTGAAGGCAAATAATACGGTGGGTGAACAAGTTATTGTTGCGCAATCGATAGAAAAGCGCAAAGTTATGACGATATCAAAGGCAATGATTATGCAATATAGGCATCACGTCCGTGTCAAGTAGACCGAAACGATTCTGCATCTACTAATATTACTCCACACATTGACCCACTCCTGCCTGCATCTAGAGTATTAAGTTCATAAAGAACAGAGTAACGCATTAAGTAAGATGACATGATGTAGAGGAATTAACTCAAGCAGTATGATGAAAACCGCATCTTTTTATCCTCGATGGCAACAATGCTATACGTGCCTCGCTACCCCTACTTTGTCACTGGGTGAGGACACCGCAAGATTGAACCCAAAGCTAAGCACCTCTCCGGTTGCAAGCAAACCAATCTAGTTGGCCAAACCAAACCGATAATCCGAAGAGAAATACAAAGATACCAAATCATGCATATAAGAATCCAGAGGAGATTCAAATAATATTCATAGATAAGCTGATCGTAAATTCACAATTCATCGGATCTCGACAAACACGCCGCAAAAGAAGATTACATCGGATAGATCTCCAAGAACAACGAGGAGAACATGGTATTCAGAATCAAAGAGAGAGAAGAAGCCATCTAGCTACTAGCTATGGACCCGTAGGTCTGTGGTGGACTACTCACGCTTCATCGGAGGGGCAATAGAGTTGATGTAGATGCCCTCCATGATCTAATCCCCCTCCGACAGGGTGCCAGAAAAGGTCCCTAGATGGGATCTCACGGGAACAAAAGGTTGCGGCGGTGGAAAAGTGTTTTCGTGGATGCTTCTGGAGGTTTGGGAATATTTGCAAATATATAGGAGGCAAAACTATGTCAGGGGGGTCACAAGGGGCCCACAAGGTAGGGGCGCGCCCTCCACCCTTGTCGTTGCCTCGTGGCTCTTCTGACATGGACTCCAAGTCTCCTGGGTGTCTTCTGGTCCAAGAAAAATCATCGTGAAGTTTTATTCTGTTTGGACTCCGTTTAGTATTCCTTTTCTGTGAAGCTCAAAAACAGGGAAAAAACTGAAACTGGCACTGGGCTCTAGGTTAATAGATTAGTCCCAAAAATAATATAATAGCATATTAATGCATATAAAACATCCAAAATAGATAATATAATAGCATGAAACAATAAAAAATTATAGATAGGTTGGAGACGTATCAGGTTGCGGTGCCCGGGCTAATGCGCCATATGAGGCGCCGGAGAATGCGACTCCGCCTCGCCAACGTCCACCACCATGAGGGCTGCCTCCGTCTCCCACGCCCGGTGCCTTGCACGGCGGGCCATGGCCTCGTCGGACGAGGCCCATGGTGTGTCCCCATGCGAAGCTACGGCTGGCCTAGCGCCAGATCCATGCACCATTTGGGCGGACGCAATGGATTCCCGACGGAAGGAGTCTGAGCGCTGCCTCGCATGGACCTCCTCCCGGGAGCGGCGGAGCGCAAGCTGGACGGCCATCTCCTCCTCGGGGCCGCATGGGATGAGCTCGGGGTCGACGGATCTGGAGCTCAAGGACTCGGATCCGCTGCCCGCCATGTCGGAGATGGCCGAAAGGAGGCATTCGTCCATACTCCCCTCGTTCCTTTATGTAAGGAGTATTATTTTCATCACGGTGAGCAAGGCACATAATTATAGGCAAGTTAGAACAAAATTACCCTTGGCAAATTTTGTTGGGGAACGTAGTAATTTCAAAAAAAATCCTACTCACACGCAAGAGCACGGTGATGCATAGCAACGAGAGGGGAGAGTGTGTCCACATACCCTCGTAGACCGAAAGCGGAAGCGTTAGCACAATGCGGTTGATGTAGTCGTACGTCTTCACGATCTGACCGATCAAGTACCGAACGTACGGCACCTCCGAGTTCAGCACACGTTCAGCTCGATGACATCCCTCGAACTCCGATCCAGCCGAGCTTTGAGGGAGAGTTCCGTCAGCACGACGGCGTGGTGACGATGATGATGTTCTACCGACGCAGGGCTTCGCCTAAGCACCGCTACGATATTATCGAGGTGGACTATGGTGGAGGGGGGCACCGCACACGGCTAAGAGATCCAAGGGATCAATTGTTGTGTCTAGAGGTGCCCCCCTGCCCTGTATATAAAGCAGGGAGGGAGAGGCCGGCCCTAGAGGGGGCGCGCCAAGTGTGGGGAGTCCTACTAGGACTCCCAAGTTCTAGTAGGATTCCCCTTTCCTTTCCGGAGTAGGAGAGAAGGAAAGAGGGGGAGAGGGAGAAGGAAAAGGGGGCTGCACCCCTTGTCCAATTCGGACCAGAGGGGGGGGGGTGCGCCTCCTTACTTTTGGCCTCTCTCCTCTATTCCCGTATGGCCCAATAAGGCCCAATACTTCTCCCGGTGAATTCCCGTAACTCCCCGGTACTCCGAAAATACCCGAATCACTCGGAACCTTTCTGATGTCCGAATATAGTCGTGCAATATATCGATCTTTACGTCTCGACCATTTCGAGACACCTCGTCATGTACCCAATCTCATCCGGGACTCCCAACTACCTTTGGTACATCAAAACACATAAACTCATAATACAAATCATCACAGAACTTTAAGCGTGCGGACCCTACGGGTTCGAGAACTATGTAGACATGACCGAGACACGACTCCGGTCAATAACTAATAGTGGAACCTGGATGCTCATATTGGCTCCTACATATTCTACGAAGATCTTTATCGGTCAAACCGCATAACAACATACGTTGTTCCCTTTGTCATCGGTATGTTACTTGCCCGAGATTTGATCGTCGGTATCTCAATACCTAGTTCAATCTCGTTACTGGCAAGTCTCTTTACTCGTTCCGTAATACATCATCTCGCAACTAACTCATTAGTCACAATGCTTGCAAGGCTTATAGTGATGTGCATTACCGAGAGGGCCCAGAGATACCTCTCCGACAATCGGAGTGACAAATCCTAATCTCGAAATACGCCAACCCAACAAGTACCTTCGAAGACACCTGTAGAGCACCTTTATAATCACCTAGTTATGTTGTGACGTTTGGTAGCACACAAAGTGTTCCTCCGGTAAACGGGAGTTGCATAATCTCATAGTCATAGGAACATGTATAAGTCATGAAGAAAGCAATAGCAACATACTAAACGATCAAGTGCTAAGCTAACGGAATGGGTCAAGTCAATCACATCATTCTCCTAATGATGTGACCCCGTTAATCAAATGACAACTCATGTCTATGGCTAGGAAACATAACCATCTTTGATCAACGAGCTAGTCAAGTAGAGGCATACTAGTGACACTCTGTTTGTCTATGTACTCACACATGTATTATGTTTCCGGTTAATATAATTCTATCATGAATAATAAACATTTATCATGAAACAAGGAAATAAATAATAACTTTATTATTGCCTCTAGGGAATATTTCCTTCAAATTTGTTGATTAGTGGCAAGTAAATCAGTTAGTATAGAAAGTAAGCAATACATGCAATCGACAGAGAGATAATTTCCTTCTTTTGGTACAAGTAGAGATATAGACAACTGGGTGAAAGATAGTTTCCTTTTTTCTAGAGGGCTACCATGAAGGAAATATGCCCTAGAGGCAATAATAAAGTTATTATTCATTTCCTTATATCATGATAAATGTTTATTATTCATGCTAGAATTGTATTAACCGGAAACATAATACATGTGTGAATACATAGACAAACATAGTGTCACTAGTATGCCTCTACTTGAATAGCTCGTTGATCAAAGATGGTTGAGTTTCCTAGCCATGGACATGAGTTGTCATTTGATTAACGGGATCACATCGTTAGGAGAATGATGTGATTGACTTGACCCATTCCGTTAGCTTAGCACTTGATCGTTTAGTATGTTGCTATTGCTTTCTTCATGACTTATACATGTTCCTATGACTATGAGATTATGCAACTCCCGTTTACCGGAGGAACACTTTGTGTGCTACCAAACGTCACAACGTAACTGGGTGATTATAAATGTGCTCTACAGGTGTCTCCGAAGGTACTTGTTGGGTTGGCGTATTTCGAGATTAGGATTTGTCACTCCGATTGTCGGAGAGGTATCTCTGGGCCCACTCGGTAATGCACATCACTATAAGCCTTGCAAGCATTGTAACTAATGAGTTAGTTGCGGGATGATGTATTACAGAACGAGTAAAGAGACTTGCCGATAACGAGATTGAACTAGGTATTGAGATACCGATGATCGAATCTCGGGCAAGTAGCATACCGATGACAAAGGGAACAACGTATGTTGTTATGCGGTTTGACCGATAAAGATCTTCGTAGAATATGTGGGAGCCAATATGAGCATCCAGGTTCCGCTATTGGTTATTGACCGAAGACGTGTCTCGGTCATGTCTACATAGTTCTCGAACCCGTAGGGTCCGCACGCTTAAAGTTCGATGACGGTTATATTATGGGTTTATGTGTTTTTTATGTACCGAAGGTAGTTCGGAGTCCCGGATGTGATCACGGACATGACGAGGAGTCTCGAAATGGTCGAGACATGAAGATTGATATATTGGACGACTATATTCGGACACCGGAATGGTTCCGGGGGTTATCGGATATATACCGGAGTACCGGGGGGTTACCGGAACCCCCCGGAGGTTATTGGGCCTCATGGGCCCAAGTGGTGGAAGATGAGAGGCGGCCAAGGGGCAGCCGCGCGCCCCTCCCCCCCCAAGTCCGAATTGGACAAGGAGGGGGGGCGGCGCCCCCCCCCCTTTCCTTTCCCCCTCTCTCTGCTTCCCTCTCCTCTCCTACTCCAACATGGAAGGGGGGAGTCCTACTCCCGGTGGGAGTAGGACTCCTCATGGGACGCGCCAAGGGTGGCTGACCCCCTCCCCCTCCTCCACTCCTTTATATACGGGGAGGGAGGCACCCCCTAGAGACACAACAATTGATCCCTTCGATCTCTTAGCCGTGTGCGGTGCCCCCCTCCACCATAATCCACCTCGATAATATCATAGCGGTGCTTAGGCGAAGCCCTGCGTCGGTAGAATATCATCATCACCACCACGCCGTCGTGCTGAGGAACTCTCCCTCAAAGCTCGGCTGGATCGGAGTTCGAGGGACGTCATCGAGCTGAACGTGTGCTGAACTCGGAGGTGCCGTGCGTTCGGTACTTGGATCGGTCGAATCGTGAAGACGTACGACTACATCAACCTCGTTGTGCTAACGCTTCCGCTTTCGGTCTACGAGGGTATGTGGACACACTCTCCCCGCTCATTGCTATGCATCACCATGATCTTGCGTGTGCGTAGGATTTTTTTTTAAATTACTACGTTCCCCAACAGTGGCATCCGAGCCTGGTTTTATGCGTTGATGTTATATGCACGAGTAGAACACAAGTGAGTTGTGGGAGATACAAGTCACACTGCTTACCAGCATGTCACACTTTGGTTCGGCGGTATTGTTGGATGAAGCGGCCTGGACCGACATTACGCGTACGCTTACGCGAGACTGGTTTTACCAACGTGCTTTGCACACAGGTGGCTGGCTGGTGTCAGTTTCTCCAACTTTAGTTGAACCGAGTGTGGCTACGCCCGGTCCTTGAGAAGGTTAAAACAGCACTAACTTGACGAACTATCGTTGTGGTTTTGATGCGTAGGTAAGAACGGTTCTTGCTCAGCCCATTGCAGCCACGTAAAACTTGCAACAACAAAGTAGAGGACATCTAACTTGTTTTTGCAGGTTATGTTGTGATGTGATATGGTCAAGGCATGATGCTATATTTTATTGTATGAGATGATCATGTTTTTGTAACCGAGTTATCGGCAACTGGCAGGAGCCATATGGTTGTCGCTTTATTGTATGCAATGCAATCGCCCTGTAATTGCTTTACTTTATCACTAAGCGGTAGCGATAGTCGTAGAAGCAATAGTTGGCGAGACGACAACTATGCTACGATGGAGATCAAGGTGTCGCGCCGGTGAGGATGGTGATCATGACGGTGCTTCGGAGATGGAGATCACAAGCACAAGATGATGATGGCCATATCATATCACTTATATTGATTGCATGTGATGTTTATCTTTTATGCATCTTATTTTGCTTTGATTGACGGTAGCATTGTAAGATGATCTCTCACTAAATTTCAAGATAAAAAGTGTTCTCCCTGAGTATGCACCGTTGCCAAAGTTCGTCGTGCCCAGACACCACGTGATGATCGGGTGTGATAAGCTCTACGTCCATCTACAACGGGTGCAAGCCAGTTTTGCACACGCAAAATACTCAGGTTAAACTTGACGAGGCTAGCATATGCAGATATGGCCTCGGAACACTGAGACCGAAAGGTCGAGCGTGAATCATATAGTAGATATGATCAACATAGTGATGTTCACCATTGAAAACTACTCCATCTCACGTGATGATAGGACATGGTTTAGTTGATTTGGATCACGTGATCACTTAGATGATTAGAGGGATGTCAATCTAAGTTGGAGTTCTTAAGTAATATGATTAATTGAACTTTAATTTATCATGAACTTAGTCCTGGTAGTATTTGCATATCTATGTTGTAGATCAATAGCTCGCGATGTTGTTCCTCATTTATTTTTTGATATGTTCCTAGAGAAAAATAAGTTGAAAAATGTTAGTAGCAATGATGCGGATTGGATCCGTGATCTGAGGTTTATCCTCATTGCTGCACAGAAGAATTATGCCCTTGATGCACCGCTAGGTGACAGACCTATTCCAAGAGCAGATGCAGACGTTATGAACGTTTGGCTAGCTCAATATGATGACTACTTGATAGTTTAGTGCACCATGCTTAACGGCTTAGAATCGGGGCTTCAAAGACGTTTTGAACGTCATGGACCATATGAGATGTTTCAGGAGTTGAAGTTTATATTTCAAGAAAATACCCGAGTTGAGAGATATGAAGTCTCCAACAAGTTCTATAGCTAAAAGATGGAGCAGAATAGCTCAAGCAGTGAGCATGTGCTGAGATTGTCTGGGTACTACAATCGCTTGAATCAAGTGGGAGTTAATCTTCCAGATAAGATAGTGATTGACAGAATTCTCTAGTCACCATCACCAAGTTAGTAGAACTACGTGATGAACTATAATATGCAAGGGATGACGAAAACAATTCCCAAGCTCTTCGCGATGCTAAAATCGGCGAAGGTAGGAATCAAGAAAAACATCAAGTGTTGATGGTTGACAAGATCACTAGTTTCAAGAAAAAGGCCAAAGGTAAGAAGGGGGACTTCAAGAAGAACGGCAAGCAAGTTGCTGCTCAAGTGAAGAAACCCAAGTCTGGACCTAAGCCTGAGACTGAGTGCTTCTACTACAAAGGGACTGTTCACTGGAAGCGGAACTGCCCCAATTATTTGGCAGATAAGAAGGATGGCAAAGTGAACAAAGGTATATTTGATATACATGTTATTGATGTGTACTTTACTAGTGTTTATAGCAACCCCTCAGAATTTGATACTAGTTCAGTTCCTAAGATTAGTAACTCGAAACGGGAGTTGCAGAATGAACAGAGACTAGTTAAGGGTGAAGTGACGATGTGTGTTGGAAGTAGTTCCAAGATTGATATGATCATCATCGCACACTCCTTATACTTTCGGGATTAATGTTGAACCTAAATAAGTGTTATTTGGTGTTTGCGTTGAGCATGAATATGATTTGATCATGTTTATTGCAATACGGTTATTCATTTAAGTTAGAGAACAATTGTTGTTCTGTTTACATGAATAAAACCTTCTATGGTCATACACACCAGCACAAATGCTTTGTTGGATCTCGATCGTAGTGATACACATATTTATAATATTGAAGCCAAAAGATGCAAAGTTAATAATGATAGTGCAACTTATTTGTGGCACTGCCGTTTAGGTCATATTGGTGTAAAGCGCATGAAGAAACTCTATGTTGATGGGATTTTGGAATCATTTGATTATGAATCACTTGATGCTTGCGAACCATGCCTTATGGGCAAGATGACTAAAACTCCGTTCTCCGGAACAATGGAGCTAGCAACTGACTTATTGGAAATAATACATACTGATGTATGCAATCCGATGAGTGTTGAGGCTCGCGGCGGGTATCGTTATTTTCTGACCTTCACAGATGATTTGAGAAGATATTGGTATATCTACTTGATGAAACATAAGTCTGAAACATTTGAAAAGTTCATATAATTTCATAGTGAAGTGGAAATCATCGTAACAAGAAAATAAAGTTTCTACGATCTGATCGTGAAGGAGAATATTTAAGTTACGAATTTGGTATTCATTTAAAACAATGCGAAATAGTTTCGCAACTCACGCCACCCGGAACACCACAGCGTAATGGTGTGTCCGAACGTCGTAATCGTACTTTACTAGATATGGTGCGATCTATGATGTCTCTTACCAATCTACCACTATCGTTTTGGGGTTATGCATTAGAGACAGCTACATTCACGTTAAATAGGGCACCGTCGAAATCCATTGAGACGACGCCTTATGAACTGTGGTTTGGCAAGAAACCAAAGTTGTCATTTCTTAAAGTTTGGGGTTGCGATGCTTATGTGAAAAGTTTCAACCTGATAAGCTCGAACCCAAATCGGAGAATTGTGTCTTCATAGGATACCCAAAGGAGACAGTTGGGTACACCTTCTATCACAGATCCGAAGGCAAGACATTCGTTGCTAAGAATGGATCCTTTCTAGAGAAGGAGTTTTCTCTCGAAAGAAGTGAGTGGGAGGAAAGTAGAACTTGATGAGGTAACTGTACCTACTCCCTTATTGGAAAGTAGTTTATCACAGAAATCTGTTCCTGTGACTCCTACACCAATTAGTGAGGAAGCTAATGATGATGATCATGTAACTTCAGATCAAGTTACTACTGAACCTCGTAGGTAAACCAGAGTAATATCCGCACCAGAGTGGTACGGTAATCCTGTTCTAGAGGTCATGTTACTTGACCATGACGAACCTACGAACTATGAGGAAGCGATGATGAGCCCAGATTCCGCAAAATGGTTTAAAGCCATGAAATCTGAGATGGGATCCATGTATAAGAACAAAGTATGGACTTTGATTGACTTGCCCGATGATTGGTGAGCCATTGAGATTAAATGGATCTTCAAGAGGAAGACGGACGCTGATAGTAGTGTTACTATCTACAAAGCTAGAATTGTCGCAAAAGGTTTTCGACAAAGTTCAAAGGTGTTGACTACGATGAGAGTTTCTCACTCGTATCTATGCTTAAGTCTGTCCGAATCATGTTGGCAATTGCCGCATTTTATGAAATCTGGCAAATGGATAAACAAAACTACATTCCTTAATGGATTAATTAAAGAAGAGTTGTACATGATGCAACCAGAAGGTTTTGTCAATCCTAAAGGTGCTAACAAAATATGCAAGCTCCACCGATACTGGTGCAAGCATCTAGGAGTTGGAATATGAGTTGATCAAAGCATATAGTTTTATACAGACTTACGGTGAAGCCTGTATTTACAAGAAAGTGAGTGGGAGCACTACAACATTTCTGATAAGTATATGTGAATAACATATTGTTGATCGGAAATAATGTAGAATTATTCTGCAAAGCATAAAGGAGTGTTTGAAAGGAGTTTTTCAAAGAAAGACCTCAGTGAAGCTGCTTACATATTGAGCATAAAGATCTATAAAAGATAGATCAAGACGCTTGATAAGTTTTTTCAATGAGTACATACCTTGACAAGATTTTTGAAGTAGTTCAAAATGAAACAGTCAAAGAAAGATTTCTTGCCAGTGTTATAAGGTGTGAGATTGAGTAAGACTCAAAACCCGACCACGAACGAATATAGAAAGAGAATGAAAGTCATTCCCTATGCCTCAGCCATAGGTTCTATAAAGTATGCCACGATGTGTGCCAGATCTATTGTATACCCTACACTGAGTTTAGCAAGGAAGTACAATAGTGATCTAGGAGTAGATCACTGGACAACGATCAAAATTATCCTTAGTGGATTAAGGATATGTTTCTCGATTATGGAGGTGACAAAAGGTTCGTCGTAAAGGGTTACGTCGATGCAAGCTTTGACACTGATCCAGATGACTCTAAGTCTTAATCTGGATACATATTGAAAGTGGGAGCAATTAGCTAAAGTAGCTCCGTGCAGAGCATTGTAGACATAGAAATTTGCGAAATACATACGGATCTGAATGTGGCAGACCCGTTGACTAAACTTCTCTCACAAGCAAAACATCATCACACCTTTGTACTCTTTGGGTGTTAATCACATGGCAATGTGAATTAGATTGCTGACTCTAGTAAACCCTTTGGGTGTTGGTCACATGACGATGTGAACTATGGGTGTTAATCACATGGTGATGTGAACTATTGATGTTAAATCACATGGCGATGTGATCTAGATTATTGACTCTAGTGCAAGTGGGAGACTGAAGGAAATATGCCCTAGAGGCAATAATAAAGTTATTATTTATTTCCTTATATCATGATAAATGTTTATTATTCATGCTAGAATTGTATTAACCGAAAACATAATACATGTGTGAATACATAGACAAACATAGTGTCACTAGTATGCCTATACTTGACTAGCTCGTTGATCAAAGATGGTTGAGTTTCCTAGCCATGGACATGAGTTGTCATTTGATTAACGGGATCACATCATTAGGAGAATGATGTGATTGACTTGACCCATTCCGTTAGCTTAACACTTGATTGTTTAGTATGTTGCTATTGCTTTCTTCATGACTTATACATGTTCCTATGACTATGAGATAATGCAGCTCCCGTTTACCGGAGGAACACTTTGTGTGCTACCAAACATCACAACGTAACTGGGTGATTATAAAGGTGCTCTACAGATGTCTCTGAAGGTACTTGTTGGGTTGGCGTATTTCGAGATTAGGATTTGTCACTCCGATTGTCGGAGAGGTATCTTTGGGCCCACTTGGTAATGCACATCACTATAAGCCTTGCAAGCATTGTAACTAATGAGTTAGTTGCGGGATGATGTATTACGGAACGAGTAAAGAGACTTGCCGGTAACGAGATTGAACTAGGTATTGAGATACCGACGATCGAATCTCGGGCAAGTAGCATACCGATGACAAAGGGAACAACGTATGTTGTTATGCGGTTTGACCGATAAAGATCTTCGTAGAATATGTGGGAGCCAATATGAGCATCCAGGTTCCGCTATTGGTTATTGACCGGAGACGTGTCTCGATCATGTCTACATAGTTCTCGAACCCGTAGGGTCCGCACGCTTAAAGTTCGATGACGGTTATATTATGGGTTTATGTGTTTTTGATGTACTGAAGGTAGTTCGGAGTCCCGGATGTGATCACGGACATGACGAGGAGTCTCGAAATGGTTGAGACATGAAGATTGATATATTGGACGACTATATTCGGACACCGGAATGGTTCCGGGGGTTATCGGATATATACCGGAGTACCGGGGGGTTACCGGAACCCCCCGGAAGTTATTGGGCCTCATGGGCCCAAGTGGTGGAAGAGGAGAGGTGGCCAAGGGGCAGCCACGCGCCCCTCCCCCCCCAAGTCCGAATTGGACAAGGAGGGGGGCGGCGCCCCCCCTTTCCTTTCCCCCTCTCTCTCCTTCCCTCTCCTCTCCTACTCCAACATGGAAGGGGGGAGTCCTACTCCCGGTGGGAGTAGGACTCCTCATGGGGCGCGCCAAGGGTGGCCGGCCCCCTCCCCCTCCTCCACTCCTTTATATACGGGGAGGGAGGCACCCCCTAGAGACACAACAATTGATCCCTTCGATCTCTTAGCCGTGTGCGGTGCCCCCCTCCACCATAATCCACCTCGATAATATCGTAGCGGTGCTTAGGCGAAGCCCTGCGTCGGTAGAACATCATCATCGTCACCACGCCGTCGTGCTGACGGAACTCTCCCTCAAAGCTCGGCTGGATCGGAGTTCGAGGGACGTCATCGAGCTGAACGTGTGCTGAACTCGGAGGTGTCGTGCGTTCGGTACTTGGATCGGTCGGATCGTGAAGATGTACGACTACATCAACCGCGTTGTGCTAACGCTTCCGCTTTCGGTCTACGAGGGTACGTGGACACACTCTCCCCTCTTGTTGCTATGCATCACCATGATCTTGCGTGTGCGTAGGAATTTTTTTGAAATTACTACGTTCCCCAACATACCAAGGGAGTTCTGAGGAATCAGAAGAAATGCACCTCACATTCTAAAAATTTATCAAAAAATAAACACACCTTATATAAAGGAACGGAGGGAGTATAATCTAAATGGTGTCCGCATATTTCCCCCAAAAAAATTTGCTTCCTTTGCCAATGGAAAAGCATGTCATTTTTTAATTAATTTCGTTAGCTTTCCCAATTAAGATTCCTTGATGCAAACTTCTTTTTAGATTTTAAAGGGCTTAAATAAATCCTTAGAAATTCTCATGTGTAATATTAGAATTCCAAGTATATCACATCCACTTAAATCTCCCTCTAAAGTTTATCTAATTTCAGTGTTGTATGTCAAACACTTCTTTCTGATAAGCAAATGATAAGTGCCACACGTGTGGCACGAAGCACTCCGGACCTGATGTTGTTTACAGCAAAAATTGCCATCCAAAAAGAAAAAACAAACAAGAAAAAACTGAAACTTGTCGTCCGAAAATAAGTTGACATGCTTAACAACTAAAATTGTCATCCTGGCGTCAGTAAACTTGGCATAAAAAATGTTCGGAGTTGCCATGTGTTCGTGCCACACATTTGGCACTTATCAGGGTCCTAATTTATTTAGTTTTCTAATCTTAAGATTCAAGAATACATATATATTTTAGCAGTAGAAGACACACACTCTACTAATTGGTAAAGAGAAAAAGAATACTCCCTATGTTTCTTTTTACTCCGCATATAAGATTTGTTGCAAGTCACTCTTTGTATAGTTTGACAAAGTTTATATTGTCAAAAAAAATAGTTTGACAAAGTTTACAGAAAAAACCAACAGTCACTATATTAATTTAATATCAGTAGATGTAATTTTCATATTGTATAACTTTAGTACGATAGACGTTGATATTTTTTTATATATATTTGGTTAAACTGTACGAACTTTGACTTTATACAGATCTTGTATGCACAGTAAAAAGAAACAAAGAAAATACTAATACAAAGTTTATGTACATGGAATGGAAGGTCAGACACATAGGAACTACTCCACTATGTGAACCGCAACCAAAAAAAAACTACTCCACTATGTGCATGTGCAGCCTCTTACGATATGAGAGAAGGAGAGGTGGCTTTTCTTAGATACATGGTTCTTTTTTTTTCTTAATTAATAACTCCTCCACATAAAAAATAGTGGGGGAAGAAAATTAGGGGGCCGGACAGAAAAAACTTATGGCAGGACAGTCCAGCCATTTTTAGCTCAGACAGTCCGGCCGCTGAAGCTGTATTAAGGCAGCGCTGGAACGCAAAGAAATGCTCTAACCTCGGATAGTCTTTTTTTCTTTTGGAAGGAGGCAAAAGATTTGCCTCATTTATTAATTAAGAGGAAAAAGTGTATAAAGTTTGTGTTACAACACCTATCGTATTACAACTCTGATACAGAAAAAGTCTACTCTCGTGGCATGATAGATCTCAATGTTGGTCTTATTAAGCGCATTGGTGATGGCGCATCCACCTCGGTATGGATGCCCGATGGATCCCATTGACCATCTCCATGAAACCGTTATCCAGACCACCCACAACTCCGATCCTAATGGTCAGTGACTTGATTGACTCGGAGAACTGCTCCTGGAGATGTGATCTCGTTCGTCACACTTTCATCTCACCGGGCATGGAGGCAATTTTGAACATCCCTCTTCGGCAAAGCGGTGGGGGGGGGGGGGGATTTCTTAGCATGGGCACATGAGAGATCTGGCATCTAATCTGTGAAAACAACCTATTGAGCTCTAGTGAATCAGAAGGAGCATTTAGCTCTAGAAGAAGGACAGATAGAGGGACCATCAATGAAAGAACAACAGTTATGGAGTGCCTTATGGAAGCTCAAAGTTGTCCCATTTTTGGTGGAGAGTGCTTCGAGGAATCATCCCTGACGAATGCACCCTCAAACACCGACATATCAAAGAAACAAGCTTATGTAAATTATGTCTTGCGACAGAAGAGGACTTGATGCATGCTCTTATCCACTGTTCTCGTGCAAGGCGATTCTGGGAGGAGGCTAGGCTGCTCTTCAAGATCAGAGTGCCACGGCTCCACCCCAACTCATGGGCAAGAGACATATTGTGCGACCAGCGGTTCACTGAGAAGGACTGCACTACGATTATCACGGTCATGTGGTCCATCTGTATGTCCCATAACAGAAGGACACACGACCAGGAGATGATCGACCCAGCCGGCTCGGTCAGACGAATCCGTGAAGACCTGGCGCTGCTGGATATTCCTCGACAGACTACTATCCCTCTGCCCGGCCACAGATGGCGGCCCCTTGAAGCAAATTATGTCAAAATCAACACCAACGCAGCAATTCAGCTAGATGCTGGTAACGCGGGCATAGGAGGCATCGCCTACTCTTCCTCGACTTTCCTGGGTGCATGGTTATTGCAGAGGTCCTCTCGTTGCGCGAGGGCGCCATCTTTGCCAAGCTACAAGGCTGCTCGCACGTGCTACTAGAATCTGACTGTCTAGGGGCAGTTAACCTCTAGAACTCTAACTACACCGATCGCTCGGTCGTAGCACCGATCCTTGCTGAAATTAGAAAGCTCTCTGCTAGTTTTCCGGTCTTCAGTATTTCTCATATAATAAGATCCATTAACGGCCCAGCACACCTGTGTGCTAAGCGTGCATGTACGCTGAGTGTGACTGGAAGCTGGCTAGACTCCACCCCTAGCTTCCTGGTTAGCAGCCTTTTGGCTGACTGCCCAGCGAATGCTTTTATGTAATAAAGCTCTCTGAAGTTCCCCGCAAAAAAAGATTCCAATTTCTTTGCACCCGCGGTGACCTAAGTTTGGGCCTCAATCTTGATGTTAGCAAATAGAACCATCTGTCACTCTTCATTTGAAAGATGTGAGCATTTCTTTCATTCCAAATTGTTCAAGAGATGAGCATGGAGAGTGTAGCCATGGCCCTCCTATTCGGTATGCTAGAGTCGGAGAGCCCTATCCCTCACTCTTCGGTTGAACGCAACAAGTGCCAAGTGGATGTGATGATGTTTTCCAGTTGGAGCCAATCTTTGATCAATCCCCAAAGTCTAGTAGTGTACCAGCATTTGAAGAGGAGGTAGTCGATGGATTCTTGCGCGTGTTTACATAGTGGATAGTTTGGTTTGGTTTGGCTTGGTGGGTTTTGTTCTACTGTCGCAAAACATTTAGCCGGATAAAGTCCCCAGGCTGTTCGGCTAGAAGATGAGTTTTATTTTTTATTTTTTATTTGACGCGAAAGAGGATGTCTCTAGTCTTCTTTGGCTTCGGAATTTCGGTATGAAATATGATTCTCATAATAATGAGTTGAGCAAATCCATTGCAAACCCATTTGCTTCCCTTTTAATATTGTCGGATCCCTATAACTCAGCCTTTTTTAAAAAGTGATGTTTCTCGCAATTATTTCACGTCTCTTGAGTCATAGTCATTTTGTGTGGTCTATGATTCACACACAAATTATCCACGGGAACAAAAAATTGTATATTCACATATCAAATGCTAATTAGTCCCCTATAAGTATATGGTTATTGATATCAAAATAGGATTAAGGGCATGATTGCATTTCACCCATGCTAGTCTTTGGATCCGCGTCGTTCTCCTCCGCACTCCATCTCGACGTAACGCCAAGGAAAAGAATCATCCCGCTAGGTCAGGTATACGGCAGCGGCCCCATGTCCTCCTTGCTCCCTGCGGGCTCCAACTTCCTCTCACAACAACTCCACACCGTCGTACCTTGTTGCGGTCATCGACGACAAGCTTTTTGAGCATCATCGGTGCCTCTTGTAGCTGGGCGTCCCCCTCCTCCAGTACCACACACTCCTCCCTCCAAGACCTTTTTGTTGGTCATTGCATTCCCGGTTGTCGGTTGCGGCATCGCCGAGGGGTGGTTTCAGCATCACCATTTGTAGGTCACAACATCAGCGGGTGGTGCTTGCTCGTTGCACGAGATGTCGCTGAACGTAGCATGACGCTGGATTAGGGGGTACTCACCACGTCGTCTCCCTACTAGGTGGATCGGGACGAGGACCCCCATGGCGGTTCACTCATTGGCCAATTTGGGCGGCCCATGACGCATACAAGGAAGACTCCACAAGAATTGGCGCCCAAGACGAGGACTCCTCTAAATCCGCCTCTGGTGCATTATATAAACCGAGGCCAGGCTAGTCAATGAACCATCTCATATTCGTTAGAACAATCTCGTGGTAGATACATGTACTCTGTACCATACCCCATATGAATACAATCAAAAGCAGGACGTAGGGTATTATCTCTCTAAGAGAGCTCGAACCTGGGTAAAATCTTATGGTCATGTTATCATCGCTCCAGGACGCCTAGCTTAGGACCCCTACTACGAGATATGCCGGATTTAGAACCGACAGACGCCTCGCAGCTCGTAGCATATCACATCATCGGAGGCAACACGTGCGTCACCGGACGCATCATGATGTGTCCACACTCGCCGGTATCCCCGGTTGTTGGTTGTAGCATCCTGACCAGCATGTCACATCACCAGACTTAACACGACGCATCACCAGACGCATCATGATGTGTTCGCAGTCGCAGTATCCACGATTGTCAGTTGCAGCATCCTGACTAGTACGATGCATCACCGGATGCTACATGACAGGTCACCCGACGCATCATGATCTTTCCACACTTGCGGGATCCCTGGTTGTCAGTTGCAGCATCCCTGACTACCGGTTGCAGCATCGTCGGCTGGCGGCTGTTTGTACCACAACACGCCGCCGAACACGGTACGACGCCTCGCTCCTTGTAGGACGGTGCATTGCCGGACACTACACGACATGTTCGTACTTGCGGGTATCACCGCTTGTTGTCGTACCAGCTGCCCTGGCTTGTCGTTCAGTGTGTCTTCCCACTCATAGCGGCCGCATTCTGCCCTTGTAAGAGTGACGACCGTCCCTCGTAGAACAACACATGTTCCGTCAGCAACCTCACACCATCCGCAGCGACGCCTGTGGCACGCCTGCGACTCCCCCGCAACAAACTCATCTCGCTGCAACACGAGATGAGAGCCATGCAGGCGCGCGGGCGTTGAGGTAAGCATCAGCCTCACAGCCGGCGGCATGCCTTGCGGTGGTGAAGAAGAAATGAAGAGGAAGGGGAACTGTGTCGTGTGTGAAATGGGAAACAAGTGGACGAGACGCCTCTGCTTAAAGGGGTAATGTGTGACGCCCACCAGTCACGTGTCCGCCCCACGTGGTGACTGATCAAAGGGCGTGATCAGTCATACGATGTGGAATGTTTACCTTGTTTTATTAAGAGAAAAATATACTTTTTGTCCCTCAACTCTTCGCTGAGTTTAGTTTTCGTCCCTCAACTCTAAAACCGGACAGAGTGCATCTCGAACTCTCGAAACCGGTCATTTTTCGTCTCTGCGACTGAGTCAACCCGGTTTTGACCACGTGTGAACAGTAAATCCGATGAACAGTAAATTTGAAAAAAATAGCAAAAAATCAAACAAATCTGAAATTTTATGACATCGAAGATACTCGGGTACGCCACGTGCGTGCGAATTTTTGTCATGTTTGGAAGTTCGAGGAGCTCGCAGCAAAAAAAGCAAAAGTAAATCTACTCTGAAGTGAACAGTAAATTCAAAAAAAAATCAAAAGGTTTTGAAATTTTTTGGCATCGAAGATGCTCGGGTGGGCAAGGTGCGTGCAAATTTTCGTGGTAAAATAAGATCCGAGGGTTTGGAAACCACCCGAAGCGGCATGCACACGCTATTTTGTTTTTATTGGCACGACCTTCTCGGATGTCATTTGACCACCAAAAAAATGTACGCACCTTGCACACCCGAGCATCTTCGGTAGCAAAAAAATTCAGAATTTTTTGATTTCTTTTGCTATTTTTCTGAATTTACTGTTCACTTCAGTGTAGATTTACTTTTTTTTTTTTTTGCTGCGAGCTCCTCGAACTTTCAAACATGAAAATTTGCACGCACGTGGCGCACCTAAGTATCTTCGATGTCATAAAATTTCAGATTTTTTTGATTCCTTTTGCTATTTTTTTCGAATTTACTGTTTATCAGATGTACTGTTCACACATGGTCAAAACCGGGTTGACTACTCGCAGGGACGAAAAATGACCGGTTTCGCGAGTTCGGGGTGCACTCTGTCCGGTTTTAGAGTTGAGGGACGAAAACTAAACTCAGCGAAGAATTGAGGGACGAAAAGTATACTTTTCTCTTTTATTAATTGTTGACATGTTTTTGGATGCATTGTTGCATGAATATCGTAATCAGGGTCATGTCGATAGAGAAATAGTAAAATGGTTTCTTCTATTTGCACTTTAGTAAAATTTTGAGCAATACATAGGATATGAACACTTCAAAATTTACCCAAAAGGATGACTGTTGCACGCCCAACTTCTCTTGAAATTAAATTACACAGATGAATAAAGGAAATTTCCATGGCTTGTAAAATAGCATGAAACTATGAGACTATGTTATTCCTCCTCTACGGGGACCAAGCTGAAACAACATCAGGCGTCGTCCCTGAGTGACCTAGCTCTCGATGGAGGGGTCAAGGACATGCCCTGCAAAGACAACTGCGCCGGTTGTCTCCTCCATTATTAAGTACGCAAACGGATGGTCGGCTACAAAATCTACTCGAGGAGGTGGCGGCCGCATGAAATTACAACCACCGAATAACATCTCATCTATGGACACTGCCGCGGCTACGGTGCCTTCCTCGTTTACCTCGATGACCGCCTTGTGGATTACGTCGTTCAAGACCAATGGCAAACCAGATTCATCGTCCTCCACCATGTCAGACAAATCGGCTTGATCACTGAACGCCGACTGAAGCCCCAACTTCTTGAGGATGGCGACGACGCTGCCATGGAAGGAGAGCTTGAACTTGGGCACCCGGAACTCCCTAACATCGATCTTCTCCTCCGGCAGGTGCTTTTCCAAGAAGTCAGCAGGCTGGGATGCTATCATGTCAACCAGGCCCGGCAAACCGTCGAGGGCATCCGGAAGGAAGATGCACATAGAAAACCATGCACACATGTTACCATCAGAGGGAGCGGGACGCCCAGACGGAGTTAGATTATCTTGCGCCTGGTACCGGAGTGTGAGCACCTTGAACCCTTCGTGCACTGCGATGAACTGGGGCTCCCAACTCTGCATGAAGGGCACGTCGACGGCGCGGCCGTCCAGCCGGTGGAAAAGCTTGCTCTCGGTATCCCTCTTGCAGAAGGGCTCTTGCCACTTCTGTTAGAATTAATGGGCTAGGCCCATAGCAATTTCTGAAATCTCAAAGCCCATGTGTAAAATGGCAAGTGGTGGTGCTAAGTTTAGTCCCACCCCGGAAGTTGAAGAAGAGTTGGACCTCTTTATATAGTGGGTTCTCTCGCGCGCGCTCGCTCGCCTCGCCTCGCCGGGCCGGGACGTGGCGAGGCGAGGCGGGGCGGGGCGGGGCGTACATGCGACATGCGCGTGAATGGTTCGCCGAAATCCGGTCCGTCTCCTTGCAGGAGCGCAACTTCCTTTTGCCGTTTTATTTTTATGTCTTGGCAGACAAGTTTTTGATTTCTTGTCCAGTAAGTATACGAATTAGAAACCGAGTCGGTTTGGGATTGTGATCGCGACACAATACCGCCTCTGGTCCTAATATATATATATATATATATATATATATATATATATATATATATATATATATATATATACAGCTACCGGCTGCGGCCAGAGACACACCGAAAAACACCTAGGGTTTTGCCTCATCTCACAACTTGCGCCGCCGTCGTAGTCTACTCCATCCCTAACGCCGGCGTGCATCGGCGCGTGGAAGAGCAGGTCTCCGGAACCGTTCGTCTTTGCGATCCTGCACTGGGAGAGGACGAATTAGGTTTTTGGGAAGCGCTGTGCGCGACTGCTCAAATTCGTCATCACGGGTCGTCTTCCGTCCAAGTCGGGCGGTGCTACTCATCGTCGTATTCATCGCCGTCAGCAGCAGATCATCGCCAACATCGTCATCAACACTGTCGCACCCATAATAGCTAACGATCAGTACGTCCAACATCCTCTGTTCATGTCTGTCTCTACAGCTATTGTTACGTGTTTGCTGCTGTTATGCATGTCTTGTTGTTCTTCTAGTTTGCTAGATTTTTGCATGCTAGTATCTCTTCTAGTCATGAATTATTTACTGGAATTAATCATGAACTTGCCTAATATTCCAACAATCCAAAAACCTAATTATAGGCAATTTCCTGAGTTAACTATGGCTGGATTCGCTGATGCACTGAGGCCGGATAAGTTTACCGGTGTGCACTTTAAGAGGTGGCAGGTGAAGACCACGCTTTGGCTTACTGCTCTGAAAGTTTTCCACGCTAGTGTTGGTGCTCCAGAGGGAATGACTGACGAAGATCGGAGAAAATTTCAGGAAGCCAATACTATGTTTGTGGGATGCATTCTGAGTGTTCTTGCTGACCGTCTGTGTGATGTGTACATGCACATAAATGACGGAAAGATTCTGTGGGATGCACTGAATGCAAAATTCGGTGCAACAGATGCAGGCAGTGAACTGTACATCATGGAGAGTTTTCATGACTACAAGATGGTGAATAACCGTTCTGTGGTTGAACAAGCTCATGAGATACAGTGCATTGTGAAGGAACTTGAACTCCTTAAATGTGTTCTACCCGACAAATTCGTGGCTGGGTGCATGATTGCAAAGTTGCCTCCTTCATGGAGGAATTTCGCCACAACTCTGAAGCATAAGAGACAGGAGATATCAGTTGAAAATCTGATTGCATCTCTTGATGTTGAAGAAAAAGCTCGGGCTAAAGATACTACTGAAAAAGGAGGTGAGGTTCAGCCTACTGCTAACATGATGCAGAGGTACCCACAGAACAAGAACAAAGGGAAGAACAAACCTGTTTTCAACAAGCCTACCAAGACTACTACCTTCAAGAAGAAGAAGTTCAACAAGGCTGAGCTAGAGTGCTACGCCTGTGGGAAGCCCGAACACTTTTCCAAGGAATGCCCTGAACGTGCAGACCGCAGAGGAAAAACAAGCTCCAAGACTGTCAACATGGTGACCGCTAGCAATACTGATGGGTATGGTAATTTACCTATTGTGCTTTCAGTATTTCAATCATCTTCGTGGTGGATTGATTCGGGTGCTAACGTTCATGTGTGTGCTGACATCTCCCTGTTTACTTCTTATCAGGTCGCAAGGGATTCTTCCGTCCTAATGGGGAATGGGTCACACGCTTCTGTTCGTGGCATTGGCACGGTGGATCTGAAGTTTACTTCGGGAAAGATCGTGCAACTAAGGAACGTGCAGCATGTCCCTACTATGAACAAGAATCTAGTTAGCGGCTCCCTTCTATGTCGAGATGGATTTAAGGTAGTTTTAGAGTCCAATAAAGTAATCGTGTCAAGATTTAGACAATTTATAGGAAAATGCTATGAGTGCGGAGGCTTGTTCCGCTTTTCCCTTTCAGATTTTTGCAATAAGTCAATAAACCAAATTTGTGCTAGTGTTAATGATGATGCAAGTATTTGGCACTCTCGTTTATGTCATATTAATTTTGGTTTAATGTCTCGGCTATCCAGCATGGTTTAATTCCGAACTTCACAGTTGCCAAAGGTTCTAAGTGCCATAGTTGTGTGCAATCGAAGCAACCTCGAAAGCCTCATAAGGCTGCCGAGGAGAGAAACTTGGCACCTCTAGAACTCATACATTCTGATCTTTGTGAGATGAATGGTGTGTTGACAAAAGGTGTAAAGAGATATTTCATGACTTTGATTGATGATGCGACTAGATTTTGCTATGTTTATTTGTTGCAAACTAAAGATGAAGCATTAGACTACTTTAAAATCTATAAAGCTGAAGTTGAAAATCAACTAGAAAGAAAGATCAAGCGTCTTAGGTCCGATCGTGGTGGAGAGTATTTTCCCAAAGTTTTTGATGAATTTTGTGAGGAACATGGTATTATTCATGAGAGGACGCCTCCCTATTCACCTCAATCAAATGGAGTGGCCGAGAGGAAAAACCGCACATTGACTGACTTGGTGAATGCCATGTTAGACACTGCTGGTTTATCTAAGGCATGGTGGGGGGAGGCTCTATTGACTTCATGTCATGTCCTGAATAGAGTTCCCAACAATAATAAGGAGAAAACCCCTTATGAGGAGTGGGTTGGGAGAAAACCATCACTTTCTTATTTGCGCACTTGGGGATGTTTGGCAAAGGTCAATATTCCTATTCCTAAGAAACGCAAACTTGGACCAAAGACAGTGGATTGTGTCTTTCTAGGGTATGCTCAACGGAGCATTGCTTATAGGTTTTTAGTGGTAAAATCTGAAGTACCTGATATGCATGTTGATACTATAATGGAATCTCGTGATGCAACATTTTTTGAGAACATATTCCTATGAAAGATATGCATAGCATTGCTAGATTTTCTTCTAAGATAATTCCTGAATCTAGTACAACTGATGAATATTTCGAACAATCACATGAGGAAGTCCTTGAGAAGGATAACAATGAAGTTCCTATAAGGAACAAGAGACAAAGGATTGCAAAATCCTTTGGTGATGATTTCATTGTATACCTTGTGGACGACACACCCAAGACGATTGCAGAAGCATATGCATCTCCGGATGTAGATGATTGGAAAGAAGCTGTTCATAATGATATGGACTCAATTCTTTCTAATGGAACTTGGGAACTAACTGATAGACCATATGGTTGTAAACCTATGGGCTGTAAGTGGGTGTTCAAAAAGAAGCTAAAGCCTGATGGTACTATTGATAAGTACAAGGCTCGGCTAGTGGCCAAGGGCTACACTCAGAAAGAAGGCGAAGATTACTTTGACACCTATTCACCCGTTGCTAGAATGACCACCATTCGAGTGTTACTTTCCTTGGCTGCCTCTTATGGTCTTATCATTCATCAAATGGATGTAAAGACAGCTTTTCTCAATGGAGAGTTGGAAGAGGAGATCTATATGGATCAGCCTGACGGGTTTGTGGTAAAGGGTGAAGAGAGAAAGGTGTGCAAGTTGTTAAAATCTTTGTGTGGTCTGAAACAGGCACCTAAGCAATGGCATGAGAAGTTTGAAAGAACTCTGACTTCTGCAGGATTTGTCATTAACGAGGCTGATAGGTGTGTTTACTATCGCCATGGTGGGGGCAATAGTGTCATATTATGTTTGTATGTGGACGACATACTAATCTTTGGTACAAATATTAATGCAATTAATGAAGTCAAGTCTTTTCTATCAAAGAGTTTTGACATGAAAGATCTGGGAGAAGCCGATGTAATTCTAAACATCAAACTTATTAAGGATGAGAGTGGGATTACATTAACGCAATCTCACTATGTTGAGAAGGTCTTGAACTGATTCGGTTTTATGGATAGCAAGCCTTCTCCAACACCTTATGATCCCAGCGTGACACTCAGAAAGAACAAGAAAGAAACGAGAGATCAATTAAGATACTCTCAAATTGTCGGTTCACTCATGTACTTAGCTAGCGCTACAAGACCAGATATCTCTTTTGCTGTGAGCAAACTGAGTAGGTTCATGTCCAACCCGGGTGATGATCATTGGCATGCACTAGAAAGGGTCTTGCGCTATCTGAGAGGTACTATGAGTTACGGAATTACTTATTTAGGGCATCCTGCTGTGCTAGAAGGATATAGTGATTCAAATTGGATCTCCGATGTTGATGTACTCTACGCAACAAGTGGGTATGTATTTACTCATGGTGGTGGCGCAGTGTCATGGAGGTCTTGCAAGCAAACCATATTGACGAGGTCAACTATGGAAGCAGAATTAACTGCTTTGGACACAGCTACTGTTGAGGCAGAATGGCTGCGTAAGCTCTTGATGGACTTGCCGGTTGTTGAAAAACCTGTACCGGCTATTCTTATGAATTGTGATAACCAAACGGTTATCGCTAAAGTGAACAATTCTAAAGATAATGCAAAGTCATCAAGACACGTGAAGAGACGTTTGAAGTATGTCAGGAAGTTGAGAAACTCCGGAGTAATAACTGTTACGTATATACAAACAGACAAAAACCTGGCAGATCCCTTTACAAAGGGACTATCACGAAATGTGATAGATATTGCATCGAGGGAGATGGGTATGAGATCCATAGATGTTACACCATAGTAGTAACCCAACCTTTGTGATCGGAGATCCCGCGAATTAGGATCTGGGAAGAACAAGCTATTGGTTAACTGAGGAGAGTAATAACTAATGATCGTCTCAAAGTGAAGATGCAAAACTCTCAGAGCTGTAAGGCTCAGATCTGTAAGGCAGGTTGGCAACATGCCTTAACGTGGTTCTATTGGCTATAATTAGCAAAGATGCTGTCCTACAGAGCAGTCTTGAAAGAACACACCTATATGAGTTCTGACTGTAAACGTCGCAGTCTATGAGATTTGGGTGATCTCTAGTAAGCTCACGAAGAGACCAGGAAGTATGACGTATAAGCTCCAAACCGCGGGGTAGCCTACTGGCGGTCAGGTACTGGTTAAGACTTTGAGTGAAACCTGTTCACACAAAACTAGCAATTCAAGGCATAGTCCATTGTCAAGTTGTGAATGGGTGTAGCTTAAAGTTCTAGGCAGAAGTTCAACTTAACAGTCTCTGCTGAAACACTGATATATTAAACAAGTGGTGAGAGAAGGCAAATCTCTAAATGGGTATTTGAGATCTGGTGGGGGATTGTTAGAATTAATGGGCTAGGCCCATAGCAATTTCTGAAATCTCAAAGCCCATGTGTAAAATGGCAAGTGGTGGTGCTAAGTTTAGTCCCACCCCGGAAGTTGAAGAAGAGTTGGACCTATTTATATAGTGGGTTCTCTCCACCACTCTAAGTGGTGTGTGAGAAGAGAAAAGGGAAAACCACACGCGCGCGCTCGCTCGCCTCGCCGGGCCGGGCCGGGCCGTGGCGAGGCGAGGCGAGGCGAGGCGAGGCGACATGCGCGTGAATGGTCCGCCGAAATCCGGTCCGTCTCCTTACAGGAGCGCAGCTTCCTTTTGCCGTTTTATTTTTATGTCTTGGCAGACAAGTTTTTGATTTCTTGTCCGGTAAGTATACGAATTAGAAACCGAGTCGGTTTGGGATTGTGATCGCGACACAATACCGCCTCTGGTCCTAATATATATACAGCTACCGGCTGCGGCCAGTGACACACCGAAAAACACCTAGGGTTTTGCCTCATCTCACAACTTGCGCCGCCGTCGTAGTCTACTCCATCCGTAACGCCGGCGTGCATTGGCGCGTGGGAGAGCAGGTCTTCGGAACCGTTCGTCTTTGCGATCCTGCACTGGGAGAGGACGAATTAGGTTTTTGGGAAGCGCTGTGCGCGACTGCTCAAATTCGTCATCACGGGTCGTCTTCCGTCCAAGTCGGGCGGTGCTACTCATCGTCGTATTCATCGCCGTCAGCAGCAGATCGTCGCCAACATCGTCATCAACACCGTCGCACGCATAATAGCTAACGATCAGTACGTCCAACATCCTCTGTTCATGTCTGTCTCTACAGCTATTGTTACGTGTTTGCTGTTGTATGCATGTCTTGTTGTTCTTCTAGTTTGCTAGATTTTTGCATGCTAGTATCTCTTCTAGTCATGAATTATTTACTGGAATTAATCATGAACTTGCCTAATATTCCAACAACTTCCCCTTGAAGTATATGGCGTTGCCGAGCACGACGCGGGTGAGCGGCGTTATCGATTCCGGGCCGAGGACGCCGCCGATCAGGTTCTGCGTCGCCCGCGCGGCCCACTCGTTGATCTGGCCGCGTGCTCCCTCCGGGTCGTTCTGGAAGTCGACGGTGCTGGCCTCGGCCTTGTACGTGCTGCACACGACAGCGTGGCGGTAGGATGGCTTGAGCGCGCACGTGAGGTCGCTCCACACACCGCACGCGAACGCGATGCGCGGCCCGCCGGAGCCAGACTGGTCCCTGAGCGCTTGCTCCGCCACGAGGGAGACGAACTCCTCGAGCGCGTCGCGAGACGGCGCGCCGAGGACGCCGAGGATCTCGTCCAGGGTGGCGCCCCGGGCGCCCGCGGCCAGGAGCGCGACCGCGGCGCAGATGGACAGCGGCGAGAACACCAGGTTGTTGTCCGCGTTCTCCTCGGCGAGGCGCCTCGCGAGGCCGGCAGCGAGCGCCGGCAGGCCGCCTGAGTCCGACGGCCCTACTTCGAATTCCATCGCTGGCTCTCCGGGTCGGCAGACGAACAAAATCGCCTCGATCGAGAAACAAGAATCGGGGTTCTTTTCTGTGATCGGTTGGAGATTGCTCGTAAGAATCGAGTTCTTTATGTATCCGTTTGAATGAAAGAAGAAACGAAACGGAGCTTGGTAGGTTTTGTTCCAGAGTTGGTTCCGGTTTCTGTTTCCTTGAGTTTCTCCGAGATAGTTCGAAGAGTGAGGTTTTTTTTTAGCTCGAGCTCCACGGTACCCTTTATCACGGCCGTTCAGACTAAACTCAGCTGCATCGGGATACATGCAGAGATTCGTACTGTGCCTGTTGAGTCCCAAACCATTTGCAGGACTCCCGTCTTTTGACCGTGATCGAGGCATGCAACAAGGGCTACGTGACAAGCAAGTCACTATTCATCTAGCTTTTCTCTCTCACTCTGACATGCATGCACTGTTTCTATCTCTCCTCACGCTTTCATTTTCTCTTTCATTGGCTGTTTCTTATTAACTCTCTCTTTCTCCTGACAGACTCTCTCAACATTACACAAGCTTTCTCATTGGATGTCTCCCTTTAAAAAAAAAAGTCTTTCTGACTTTTTTTTTGAAAAGCAAGGCGCTCTCTCCCTCTCTTCAAATTAAAACTGGATCTCAAGAGAGTATCTCTACGAAGTGTGGGTCACGGGCAATTCATTTTTGTGTCTACACGGAGAGGTGAGGTTGTGTCAAAGAAATTATGTCATTTTTCCTTCTGTTTTTCAGTTTGTGAGAGAGAGTGAATCACAGCAGCGGAGGGTGTCTCTTTCCTCTCTCTAGACCAACGCTCTCTATCACAGCTTCTCTCTCTAGCTTTTGACAGAGTTGGTCCCATGTTCTGCCTCCTGGTACTGTGAGAGACAGAGTGAAACGACATGACATGACGAGAGAGTCAGAGGAAAAGTTTGACTAATTAAAAATCTGGGATGCTTGGCTGCACAGATCACGAAGGAAACCAAAGGATAGGATAGAGGGTACCACATAGCTCGACCTACACTACAACTTTGCGGATAGAATTTTGAAAAAAAAAGTCCAAAATAAACCTTTAGACAAAAGCTAAACCAAATCCTGAACTTGCAATCCCGAAAATCAGCACACCGAATTTTTTAATCCCGGTCTATTTAAAACCTTGACAACGTTTCCAAACAAGGATTGTCTATGTAGCATGTCGAATACCGGGATTGTTGACTCCACTCGTGACCGGGCCGGCCCAACAGACGAGAACATTTTGTTTTTTCGTAACACACAAAGTGAAAATACCGAAAGAACAGACGAAGAACGGACTTAAGATCTGTCGTTGCTAAAGTCCTCCAACTAGCCACTAGATGCATTAACTGTTGATGTTGTAATGTGAGGCCCGACCTATTTATCCACGCACAACAGCGTCAAGATTTGAAAGATTGTTTAAGGGCAAACAAGTATTAAAACTGTCAGGCCCGAGCAATTTTGAAATCTCCAATTTTTCTAAAATGCGAACACTTTTAAAAATACTGAATACTTTTTAAAAAACGAACATTTTTTGAAAACACAATCAATTTTGAGGTGAACACTTTTTGAAACATAAACATTTAAAAAAATGGGAACAAATTTTAAAAACTGAAGATTAAAGAAAATCTTTGTATAATTTTATAAATTGTTTATTGTCATTAAGAAAATGTAAAATGTGCATTTGTCAAAATGTTACCGTGACACATTTTTCAAAAAAATGTTTTAGAACTTCGTAAGTTATATGTGTTTAAAAATATATTCAGTATTTAGAAATTGTTTACTTTTTTTTATGAAATGTTTCGGAAAAATTCCCGAAAGGTTTTCTTATATGAACGCTCATTTCTGCTCTTATATACATGTACACGCTAAATATACTCGTTACCAGCCTTCATTCCGATTGGCTAGGTGAGGCCTCTGCGAGTGCGATGTCAATGTTTACTTTCATTACAAAAATTTTAAAAAAGATTTATCATTACGAAATGGAAAATAAAAAAATGAGCGAGCGTGCGAGCAACTGCGTTAATGGGCCAGCGCAATTCGTCCTAATGTCCAACCAGCCCGTCAATGGTCCTCGCCACGTCAGCATATACCAGTTAAACATGCTCAAGGTTTAAAATAAACCAGGATCAAAAATTTCGGTGTGCTGATTTCCGGGATTGCAAGTTTAGGGTTCGATTTAGCTTTCGTCTATAAATTAAAGGTTTATTTTGGACTTTTTCCAGTTTTGAAGGAGGCCGTGGGGCGTCGTATCGTGCCAGCATCGGAGTCCTCTTCCGGTAAAAAAGGCAGGGCACAGTTGGACTCCAGTTCCAATAGGAAGGCCGGTAAACCCCCGCAACAGAACAGAACACGGTCACGGCTGGCATCGAGATCTCAACGGCCTTCCATATATACGCGGACGCCCCGCCACACCGTGGAACCGCAAACAGTCGTACGTACCCCGAGAAGATCGAGAAGCCATGGCGACGGACGCCGACGCCGCAGCGGCGGCCGCAGCCCACGACGCCGACGCGGTGGAGACGGGCAACCTCCTCCGGCGCCGCAACGTCGGGAGCAATGACGACGGGGAGGCGGAGGAGGAGGCGTCCGTGGAGCGGGCGTTCTTGGAGAAGCCGGTGCCGACGTGGCGGGAGCAGCTGACGGTGCGCGCCTTCGTGGTGGGGTTCCTCGTCGCCGTCATGTTCAGCATCATCGTGATGAAGCTCGGCCTCACCACCGGCATCATCCCGTCGCTCAACGTCTCCGCCAGCCTCCTCGGCTTCTTCCTCGTCCGCCTCTGGACGTCGGCCATCGAGAGGATGGGGTTCCTGAAGCAGCCCTTCACGCGCCAGGAGAACACCGTCATCCAGACCTGCGTCGTCTCCGCCTACGGCATCGCCTTCAGCGGTAAAACCCAAAACTAGCTTCCCGCCCGTCGTTTGTTCCTTCCATACGTTTCCGCGCCCTCGATAGGCAGATTGGTGCGTCTGCTGTAGGAAGCCGTGCTATTTTTGCTTGATTTAGCTAATTCAACCACACCGGAAAAATAGCACATCTTGATCTGCTTTTTTACATACAAATAATAATAATAATCTAAGATTCATGTAGATGAATTTTGGCTCTTCTTCCCGGTGCCAATAATAGATTAAGGTTTGCGCCTTTTGCCTGTTGCATGAAGATTTCTGCAAAAGAAATTGGCAATTCCAAAGGTTTTGGAATAACGGTCCACAATATAACATCCACTCCGGCCAGTTTTCTTTTTGTGATTATAAAGAACATGAGCGTGCGCACACACATGCACACTTATGCCGAGTACTAGCAGGGTTTCTAAATCAGCGACACTTATTTTAGGTCAGGGAGAGTAGATTTTATATGAAGATTTTACTTTCTGACTGCTCTTCCTGACACCAAGAAAATATTTAATTTTGCCATTGCGCAAAAAAAAAAATCTGCTATAAGAAATAAATACAATGTCATAATGTTGGAATGTTGACCCACAAAATAATCATCTACTAGTAGCTATCTAATACAATGCACTTGTTTTCCCAGCGTTTATATTATGCTAGACCATGGTTGAATTTTCTTTTATGCTCTTCCCGACGCCACGGCTGATTTAGTTTGGTCGTTGCATGGAATTTTTTATGCAAAATAGAAATTGCTACTGTCAATATGTTTGAAATACCGGCCCACGATATAATCATGTGGGCCATGTTCTGATTCAATATTAATTCTTTTTTGGACAGGTGGGTTTGGCAGTTACCTGTTTGCTCTGAGCGAGACCATAGCCAAGCAAGCAACAGAGGCTAACGATGCTCTGAACATCAAGAATCCCCATCTCGGATGGATAATAGGATTTCTGTTCCTCGTCAGCTTTGTCGGGCTTTTTGCGCTAGTGCCCATGAGAAAGGTAGAAACTCCACTTCCCCAATACTTTCTTCATATATACAGTATATTCAAAACAGTTTTGCTAAAGCGGTCGCCAACTGGAATACTTGGTTGCAGACTATGATTGTGGACTACAAGCTGACATATCCGAGTGGCACCGCAACTGCTTACCTTATCAATGGATTCCACACACCCCAGGGTGCTGAGCTTGCAAAGTGAGTAACATGCCTTTCTATCCATCTTGCTGTTGCTTCTATAATATGTACAAGTCACAAGAAGTATTGACTGACAGAATGCCTGGCCTGTTTCAGGAAGCAAGTTCGTACATTGGGTAAGTACTTCTCGATGAGCTTCGTTTGGGCCTTCTTCCAATGGTTCTACACTGCTGGGAACGACTGTGGATTCAGTTCCTTCCCATCACTTGGCCTTGAAGCTTACAAGAACAGGTTAGCATCATCTTGGTCAGCTACAATAGTTATGAATCATATATATCCTTATGCCATACGTGTGTCCTCAAATTCAACTATTTGCATCAACCAGGTTCTATTTTGATTTCTCGGCTACTTACGTTGGTGTGGGAATGATCTGCCCCTACATTGTCAATGTATCTCTTCTGATTGGAGGCGTCTTGTCGTGGGGCATAATGTGGCCACTCATAAGCAGCAAGAAAGGAAGTTGGTATCCTGACTCTCTTCCAGAGAGCAGTCTACATGGACTGCAGGCTTACAGGGTACTTGACATTTAGACACAGGCTGCCACGTTTTGCTTTTGCAATCACATGTAACTGTTGAGAACTAATAACATCTTGACATCGCAGGTGTTCATAACCATAGCAGTAATCCTTGGGGACGGCCTGTATAACTTCCTGAAGGTATTTGGCAAAACAGTGAAGGCTTTCTACGAGATGTACAAGGAGAAGAAATCGAAATCACTTCCTGTCTCTAACAACGGAGCTCCTGTCGCCGCCGAGGAAGCTGAGTCTTTTGATGACAAACGCCGCACTGAACTATTCCTGAAGGATCAAATTCCCAAGAGAGTTGCAATTGGGGGTTATGTCATTATTGCGGCAATAACGACTGGTTGCCTTCCGCTCATCATCCCACAGCTCAAGTGGTACCACATTTTGGTCGCATATGTCTTTGCGCCTATCCTGGCCTTCTGCAATGCCTATGGATGTGGCCTGACCGACTGGTCCCTGGCCAGCACCTATGGTAAGCTTGGGATCTTTGTGTTCGGTGCTTGGGCAGGCGCTTCGCACGGTGGCGTGCTTGTCGGGCTCGCCGCCTGCGGTGTCATGATGAACATTGTGGGAACGGCTGCTGACCTGATGCAAGACTTCAAAACCGGGTACTTGACTTTAGCCTCACCAAGGTCCATGTTCATCAGCCAGGTGGCAGGCACTGCCATGGGCTGTGTTATCGCCCCCTGCGTCTTCTGGCTCTTCTACAAGTCCTTCGACATTGGTGTCAGCGATAGCGCTTACCCAGCACCGTATGCCATCATGTACCGCAACATGGCGATCCTGGGTGTCGATGGCTTGTCGGTTCTCCCGAAGAACTGCCTCATGCTATGCTACATTTTCTTTGCTGCTGCATTCGCCGTCAATCTCCTGAAAGACTGTGTGCCTGCGAAGGTGGCGAAGTTCATCCCGATCCCCATGGCGGTCGCGATCCCGTTCTACCTTGGACCATACTTCGCCATGGACATGTGCATCGGCAGTGCGATACTCTTTTGCTGGGAATGGATGAACAAGGCTGAGGCGCAGGCGTTCGCACCGGCAGTTGCATCTGGCTTAATGTGCGGCGACGGGATCTGGGCCCTGCCACAGGCCTTTCTTTCTCTTGCCAACGTGAACCCTCCAATCTGCATGAAGTTCTTGTCAAGGGCCACCAATGCCAAAGTGGATGCATTCCTCGGGAACTAGTCATAGCTGTTGAAATAGTGTTAGATTGTTTTGTTATGAAGTCGAGTAGTGCTAGCCTGTCTAAATAGTGTTAGAATACTTTCTTTTGAAATTTATGGATTATTATAAGCATAATCAGTGTGTAAAGATAGCTTGTCCAGGGTACTATGTAAAGTAACTTCTTAGTTTGCTTCTACTCCTATCTCCTGGTGTAACCGGCTTTTCAACACCCGGCGCACCCGGCAGGAGCTGCTCGCATGGACCACAAGTCTGAGAGATTGTGCCATGTCATGCAATGGTTTTGCATTAGCAGGCCTATATGAACAGTGCAGATTCCCATCCTCATAGCCTGGTCGTTGTCCAGCCCGTGAATTAAAAAACCAACAAGTAACCAACGCAGCACATCACTTCACTGTTCCAATCTCTGTCTCTCTCCAGCTTGCAGCACATGCACAGGGAAGTCACTCTTGGCCCAGAGTGGTTTTTATAGAGCGAGAGGCAATGTAATCACAGATGAACAGTGCGCGGATACTGTTCATGTCTCTGATATGACTGCCGAGCAGAGCAGTGGAGACGAGATGCTGTTTTCAATGCGCTTAGTCCCACCTTTATCAAGAGGATTCCAATTTAGAGTAGTGGAGATGAGCTGCAAATGTCTCTGCAAATTACTGTCTCCAAAACAAATGGTTGCCGTTATGGCAGGCGCCGCTTTGACTGTGTAGAACGTGACCCAGCCTGTCACTCCTGTCGGAAACAGGCTCGTCAGACCTACTACCTGCTAATTAGACCTAAGGCCTAGTACATGTCGCTTGTCAGATGAGTCAAATGGACTCACTAAGCACCCTGTTGTTTGCAACTCGTCAGGCCCTGCAGGAATCTCGATGTGATTCAAGGGATAGGATAATGGGGTGCCGGGACCCCCGGTGCTACTACACCTTTCCGCTAAACGATTTTCTGCTTTTTAATACTGCAAATTGTCCTATTGGCTATGCTTCTTTCATAATGTATACTCCAATTCCAGATCATGTTAGTTAGGTTCAGAGTCTCAGTTATGTAAATAGGTTTGAGCAAAGTATGGCACTTTCAGAGTTGCAGTTCCAGACCATTCTCAGGATTTGGTAACGACCGGAAGCAACACTTAAACAGAATATGGTGTAGAGTATTTGCAAAGGATAAAGGCTAGAGCAACATTACTTGCTTGCTCTCGAGCTAGAGCTCTGCCCCCCGCCTCCTATCTTCTGCCCTTTCTCCCCACGCCTTTGCTTCCCGCACCCCCTTTCGACCCCCTGATTCCCCACATCCACCACAACTGGAAGCGATGGGCGGCAGAGGAGAGCTGGAGTCGACCTCGAACCGGTGGGGATCTGCCACGGCGCCGATGCATCCAGGTCGGTTGGGCGCCGGCAGCCGCTGGCCGGAGCGGAGTTTTTTTTTTCTTTTGGCCGGAGCGGAGCTATTGAGATGAATCTGTTTTTTCTTTTTGGCAATAGATGAATCTGTTTTGTTGCTCGGGCTAATCTAGTGCAAAAGCAAGACTGGGCTTCTCCTAAGGTTCAAGGTCTACAAAATAAGTTTAGGCTTCTACCGTTGTGTATTTGTGCATTGTGCTTTTTCTCCCAAAAAAATGGCATTGTGATTTCCCTCAAGAAAAAAAAACGTTTGCATTGTGCTTGTATACCGAAACTAGCCGCCAAAAGAAAAGGTTTTTGGTTCCTACGCTCCCACCTACCAGATCAGTGTTCCACCTAGGCTCCGACGCCCTTCGCGGCATCGTGTCGTTACGAGGGAGTTTTGATCTAAGCTTGGGTGATAGATAGGTAGGTTCGAGTAACTATTTGAGGAGTCGAGGCAGCGGCGCCAACCTCACTAACATGGAGGTTGGGCTTCTATTTAACCGTGCGATGTGTTGGTTTTCCTTTTGGATTGAATTTCCCTCAATCTGAAGGGAGGTGTCTGTGTTCCTTCACAAGGTAGGGATTGTTCTTATGCGGTCAAAAAAAAGGTAGGGATTGTTCTTCTCCTTTCCCGACGGCAGTAGGCGGCGGCTTGCTTCCTCGCCAAGGGAGTTCAAGTTTATTGGAAGACCCCAAACCTTCATGGGCAAGGTAAATCAGCTCCCGAACAAGCCTGGTGGTTCAAGCGGCTTCAAATACTTCAACCAGGATTCCCTATGTGGAGTTCTCGTGGCGGTGCTGAAGGGTCCTTTCGGTGACAATGTTCCTTTCGGTGTGAGTGGGCCTCGTCAGACTTCCGCTGCTTAGGGTGATGGGGAGTTTTGTTTTTCTGTCTCGCAGGGTCTTCGTTGTATATGTCCTTAAATAAATAAAGCAGTTGTTCCAAAAAAGTGTGTGAGTGAGAACTGATGAGTAAATCCTTGGAAGAAAAATTACTTGTAAAATGAGTTCTGAATTCACATTCCTCGAAAGGAAATGGACTACACCGGAGAGGCCTTGGGTTGGCGCCGGAAGCCCTTGTGACAAGCAAGACATGTATTTTACCCACCAAAAGAAAAGAACATGTCATGGATCTCTCCCACGGGCTCACTAAAATTACCATTGGGACTAGTCGAACTGCTAGCTTTTGGAACTGGTCGTGGGCGGAGGTTCTTAGGCCTGGTTGAACATATTTATGCATGTATCTGTTAAGATAATCTTCTATCGGCTCCGCCTCTAGTTTTTTATATAGATGAGGCTGAGGACTGTCCTTGTACCCATATATACGTGCATCATGCATCCGATCAATACATCGAGAGTTGCATTGCCTTCAATATGATATCAGTTTTCCTTTCGATCCAACCCTAGCATCCGCTCCTAGCCGCCGCCGCAGCTCCTAGCTGCCGCCGCCGCCGCCATCTCTTGCGCCGCCGCCGCACCCTAACCCCGCCGCCGCGCGCGCACCACCCCTCCCCATCCCTCTCTCCTCCCGAGCCGCCTCCCTTCCTCCCCACCTGATCGCCCCCGAACCGCCTCCCTCCCCACCCGCTCCCTCCCGATCGCATCTCCCCGCCAGCCGCGCCGCACCTCCTCCCCTCGGTCGCCGCTGCACCCATGGCGTCTCCCCACTCCGCCGCCTCCCTCCCCTCCAATCCCTTCGACGGTCCGGCCCCTCCCCCGGTGGAGGTCGTCCGCGATCTCGACATCTTCGCCCGCGTGCCCGTTGTTCTTGACTACGCCTCCTCCACCTACTATGCCTGGAAAACCTACTTCTCCCTCGTCTTCCGTGAGTACCACCTCATCGATCACGTCGATGGCTCCGTCGACTCCGGACTCATGTACGCGGACGACGACTGGCTGACCATCGACGCCACCATCACTCACTGGTTGTACCAAACCATCTCCAAGGACATCTTCCACACCATCGTTTGCGACACCGATGACGCGCAGACGGTGTGGGCAAAGCTGAACGGGCTCTTCCTCGACAACGCCCTCCAGCACCGCGTGTTTCTTCAGCAGGAATTTTTTGGCTGCCATCAGCTTGACTCGTTCATCAACCATTATTGCATGCGCCTTAAGAAACTTGCTGACGAACTTCGCGACCTTGGGGAGCGGGTCTCCAACGACCTCCTCGTCAGCACGCTCACCGCCGGTCTGAACGAGGAGTTCGGCAACGCAGCCTCCAACCTCACGTTCCTCCCGGACCCGGCCTTTCCTTGGGTCATGGACTACCTTCGGTTGGAGGAGAGGAGGATGAAGATGGTGAAGTCCCGGGCCATGCACACGGCTCTCGTGGGGGGCACCTCCCGCGCCGCCCCTCCCACGGCACCGCAGCCGCCGCCGCCGCCGCCGGCGTCGTACTTTCAGGCGCCATTGGCGCCCGTCTACCCGCCGCCGCCCCCTGCCCCTGATCGCCGCCGCGGGGGGCGCCGCGGCAAGAAGCAGCAGCAGCAGCCGAACGGCGCGGGGGGGGGGGGGGGGGGCGCCAGCCGCCGCAGCAGCAGCTGCCCCCGGCCCCCTGGGCCGCCGCGACCAACCCTTGGACGGGGGTGGTCCATGCGTACACGATGCCCGTGCCGTGGGCCCCCGCCCCGGTGCGCATAAGGCGTTTTTCGTCGCTCCGGGTGGCTACCCCGTCGCGGCACCTCCGTACGCCGCCCCGGGTGGCTACGCCGCGGCCATGCCTTGCTACGCCGCTCCTGGTGGCTACCCCGCCGCCCCTCCGGCCGCGACCGCCGCACTCCCGCCGGCCCCTTGGGATCCGGCTCTCCTTGCGGCGCTTCACTCCGCCCCTACACCCAACACGTACACCGGAGGCGGCGACTGGTATATGGATTCTGGGGCTACCACCCACATGACTTCCAACCCTGGTAACCTCAACTCCGTATTTCCAGTTTCTACCGCATGTCGTATCACTGTTGGGGACAGGTCTTCCCTTCCCATTACTCATGTCGGTCATGGTTCCTTTCCTTCTAACTCTACGCCTATTCACATGTCTAATGTCTTAGTTTCACCTGAGTTAGTCACTAATCTTGTTTTCGTTCGTTCTCTTACACGTGAAAATCTTATAACTGTTGAATTTGACGAAGTGGGTTTTTCTGTCAAGGGCGCTCGTACCCGGATGGTGCTCCACCGATATGACAGCCCGGACGGCCTCTACCCGGTGAACTCCACCGCCACTTCCACATCCGCACCGGTCGCTCTCTCTGCCACGGTGGACCTTTGGCATGCTCGGCTGGGACATCCAAACCCGGCCACCCTTCATCATATTCTTAGGACTTTTTCATTCACGTGTAATAAAACCGATGATCATACTTGTCATGCTTGTCGTCTCGGCAAGCATGTCCGTCTTCCGTTTAGTGCGTCCTCATCGGTGGCGTCGTATCTATTTGAGTTGATTCATAGTGATTTGTGGACATCTCTTGTTGCCAGTAATATGGGTTTTTTATACTATCTTGTCATACTTGATGATTTTTCGCACTATGTGTGGACCTTCCCGTTGCGGAGAAAATCCGATGCACCCTCCGTTCTTACTACCTTTTACTCCTATGTCGCTAAGCAGTTTGGGCGTCCCATTCATGCTTTGCAGACAGACAATGGGAAGGAGTTCGACAACATCGGAGTTCGCACCCTCCTTGCCACACATGGCACGATTTTTCGTCTCACCTGCCCGTATACCTCGCAACAAAATGGTCGCGCCGAACGGATCCTTCGCACCCTCAATGATTGTGTGCGCACTCTTCTTTTCCATGCCAATGTCCCACGCCGGTTTTGGCCGGATGCTCTATCCACCGCCTCTCTCCTCATCAACGTTCGTCCGACTCGTGCTCGCAGGAACTTTGCACCACATCATCTCCTCTTCGGCAGCCCACCCTCATATGATGATCTTCGTGTTTTTGGGTGTCTCTGTTATCCTAGCATCGCCTCCACTACTCCTCATAAACTTGTACCTCGCTCTGTGGCATGCATCTTTCTCGGATACCCACCAAACACCAAAGGCTATCGTTGTTATGATCCGGTTTCCCACCGAGTTTTCACTTCTCGGCAAGTTCACTTTGACGAGAGGTCTTTTCCTTTTCACCAGGTACCGCCGCCGGCCGACTCGCCATCGTCATTCGTGCCTCCCGGTGCCCCTAGGGGAGGCCGCTCCATTGCGCTCGGGCCCCCTCCTGGCTTCGGGCCCCCTGCCGCGCATGGGCCTCCCCCTGGCTTCAGTGCCCCCGCGCTTGGGCCTCGTTCTGGGTCCGCCGCGTCGGACCCGGACCCGGCCCCCGCCGGCTCGCCGGCCCTCTTGCCGGTCTCCTCACCGGTGGCCACGCCACCTCCGACTCCCGTTGAGTCCGTAGCCCGGTCAGCGAGTGCATCCCATGCGCCTGACCCGGGCTCCTCGACGGCTTCCGCCGGCCCGGCTGCATCCTCGCCGGCGGCCACGGCGCCCCCGACTCCCGTTGAGTCTGCAGCCCGGGCAGTGAGCGCGTCCCCCGCTCCTGACCCCGGCTCCTCGACGGCCTCTTCGTCTGCCTCGTCGCCGGCCCCGCCGACCCCGCCGGCCGCCCCGCACACCCGCATGGTCACTCGTGCTTGCGCTGGCATTCATCGGCCCAGTACGCGCTATTCTGCGGATGAGTACCTCCTCGCTGCCTCGACGTCTGCTCCATCACCTCTCCCGCCGTCCGCTCGAGCCGCACGTCGCGATCCGCATTGGCTCGCGGCGATGCAGGAGGAGTTTGACGCGTTGGTGCGTAACCGCACCTGGCAGCTTCTCCCGCGGCCACCTCATGCCAACGTCATCTCTGGCAAGTGGGTATTCCGGCATAAGACTCGTCCTGACGGGTCTCTCGAGCGCTATAAGGCTCGGTGGGTGGTCCGCGGGTTTCGGCAACACGATGGAGTCGACTTCACCGACACGTTCGCCCCGGTTGTCAAACCGGGCACGATTCGCGCGGTCCTTCAGCTCGCGGTCTCTCGCGCCTGGCCGGTGCATCAGATGGATGTGTCGAATCGTTCTTGCATGGCCATCTCTCGGAGCAGGTTTTCTGTCATCAGCCCATCGGCTTTGTCGACGCGGCTTGGCCTGACCATGTGTGCCTGCTCTCCCGCTCTTTGTACGGGTTGAAGCAGGCCCCTCGCGCCTGGTACCAGCGGATCGCCGGTTTTCTGCAGCAGCTCGGGTTCCGGGCTACTCGCTCCGACGCCTCGCTGTTCGTCTACCACCAGGCTCCGGCGACCGCTTACCTCCTGCTCTACGTGGACGACATCATCCTGACGGCTTCCTCGCCCAAGCTCCTTCGCCAGCATACTGCTCGCCTCAGCGCTGAGTTCGCCCTTAAGGACCTCGGCCCGTTGCACTACTTCCTCGGCATTGAGGTGGTACGACGCGCCGACGGGTTCTTTCTTCATCAGCAGCAGTATGCCCAGGACCTTCTCGAGCGGGCAGGCATGCTCAACTGCAAGCCTGTCCCCACGCCTATCGACACGAAGGCCAAGGTCTCTGCGCTCGACGGCTCGCCCGCGCCAGATGCGGCGTTCTACCGCTCCATCGTCGGCGCCCTCCAGTACTTGACACTCACTCGGCCGGACCTACAGTACGCCGTCCAGCAGGTGTGTCTCCACATGCACGCCCCCCGCGACACTCACTGGAACCTGGTGAAGCGGATTCTTCGGTACATCCGCGGCACCACGGCTTTGGGTCTTACGTTGACGGCCTCGTCCTCGACTGACCTGGTGGCCTACAGTGATGCCGATTGGGCCGGCTGCCCGGACACACGATGCTCTACTTCAGGCTACTGCGTCTACTTGGGGCCTTCGCTCATATCGTGGTCGTCTAAACGACAACCCACGGTATCCCGCTCCAGTGCCGAGGCCGAGTATCGTGTTGTGGCCAATGCCGTTGCCGAGTGCTCGTGGCTTCGCCAGCTTCTCCAGGAGTTGCTTCTTGATGTTCCGAAGGCCACCATTGTCTACTGTGACAATGTCTCTGCGGTCTACCTCTCCGCCAACCCCGTTCATCATCGTCGCACGAAGCACATTGAGCTCGACATTCACTTCGTGCGCGAGCAGGTGGCTCTTGGGCGCGTCCGCGTTCTTCATGTTCCCACCGCTCAGCAGTTTGTCGATGTCATGACGAAGGGGTTACCGACGCCTACATTTGAGGAGTTCCGGTCCAGTCTATGCGTCACTGGTGACGTATCGACTGCGGGGGGGGGGGGGGGGGGGGGGGGGGTGTTGAACATATTTGTGCATGTATCTGTTAGGATAATCTCCTACCGGCCCCGCCTCTAGTTTCCTTGTATAGATGAGGCTGAGGGCTGCGCTTGTACCAATATATACGTGCACCGTGCACCCGATCAATACATCGAGAGTTGCATTGCCTCCAATAGGCCTAAAGACATCGCACGAACAATTTTTGAGCTCTCAAATAAGAAGATTTGGTGTGTTCAAGCGGCCACTCACCACAAGCTTGGGTGGAACAAATCAACACCTCCAGGGGGCTCTTACAACATATCCAGGAGTTTCTCGCCCTGTGGTCCTATGCCTCTCAAGTCCATCTCCACAAGGATTGCCCAAACACCATCATTTGGAAAGTTTTCGCTTCCGGTTGCTACTCGATGTCTTTGGCTTACAAGGCATAATTCCTTGGCTTGGTCTTCATCAACATGAACAAAATAATTTGAAAAATACGGGTAACACCCAAGTGCAAGATCTTTGCTTGGCTCATCATCTAAAATCGGGTCTGGACAGCTGATCACCTCGCTGACCGTGAATGGCCAAATTGCGGGCATTGCCCCTTATGCAACCGTGCTCCTGAGACAGCTGCCCATCGTCTTTCCCGATGTCGCTACCCCATTCGACTTCGGCGCATGGTAAAAGTTTGGCTTGGGCTGCACCTTCTTGAACCTTTCACATGGAGTGACTTCAGTGACGACAAACCTTGGTGGGAACATCCTGTCCTTCATGCCCGTGACAGCCACAAAGCCATGGTCTCTCATATCATGTTAGTTTTGTGGGAGATCTGGGATGAGAGAAATTAGCGTGTTTTGAATGACAAAACATCAGCACATAACATTATCCTACCAAGAATTCGAAATGAGGCCGGGCATTGGGTCACCGCGGGGCTAAGCATTTGGGTATTTGTATGCGAGGAGAGTAGGCTTTTGTATTGTTTTGTTCTCTCCTTCGGCAAGTGGTCTATAAAAGTCTCTTCTTAATTAATGAATGTGGCAAGTCTTTTGGCTCTTTTCAAAAACAAAACAAAAAGTTCTGAATCCATACATATTTTCCCATAGGTAATATATTTGAGGAAATGCTTTGTTATAGCGTAGTAGTCTCTATGAGTATACAGTTAATTATTATGGAGAGGAACAATCACTGGATAACCATGTCCATTGATTAACCATCCGGTCACATGAGCTTTTTGTTCGATATATCACACTGTAGCATTTTCATATCAGATAATCAGAGTGCCGTCGAGTTGAAACTGCATCGGCAACAGTAATTTAGCTGGGCGCCTTGTCCAGAGTTCTCTTGAGATCAAGAAGTTTTGACCACGTTTGGCTGTAACGCTTCTTCTGGTTACCAGCACCTGCAAATTCACAAGATAAAACAGCGATCTACAGTAAAAGCAACAAATCCAATGTACTAGTTGTTGCAGCTCGTCTGAGCACTTACGTTTCCACACGACAGGAGACTTCTCACACGCCTCCGAACATGAACTCTGAATGACAATAATCAGTAAGAGGTTGTGTGTCGACAGTTCGACATGACATGCTGCAAGTGCATACCTTGGCTGACGCTGTTAGTCGTATCGTCTCTTGGATTGACGAGTCGATATCGATTTCTGTTCCTGGCTTCACATAGATGACCTGTTCTAAAAGAAATAGTCGTAATGGTTAGGGTAATTATATATAGCATCAAAGCTAGGTAAATGATATCACGTACTGACGGATCGCTGTCTCCGATTTCAGGCAAACCGCTCTGATCTTTCCTGGAGGAAGACAGCACCGTAATGTCGAACTGCTCATCAATCTGCAACGGGGTCCCAGGATCCAATGCTTTCAGTTAACTTGAACAGTTTCCAAATGTGCCATCTTTTCTTAGAACATGAAATTTTTTCCAGGTGATCCGCGGTGTGATATACCTTTGTGCAGTATGGGGCGGAGCAGGAATCACATATTTTGGTGAGCGATGTGACCACTCGCCCTTTGATCGACATTCCGAACTGGGTGTGCTGAAAGCAGACGAAGATCTCGCACCTATCAGTCAGCTGCTCACTTGCTCGGTGCAATATTTTTCAGATGGACGCCAGTTCCTCTTTCAGTTACCTGCTGGACCAGAAGGTGCACCAGGACGTCGGCGTCGCTGTGCCCGTCCTCGATCAGGTCGTCCAGCCTCAGCTGCCGGAGCGTCAGCTCGAAGTCGCTGCTCCACTGATCTCCTCCGCCGCGCGACGTCCCGACGGAGATCAGGCTCTGCCGCCCGGCGGCTCCCCTCCGGCGGCTCCTCCTGAGGCTCTGGATCGAAGCAGATGATGCGGTGAGCAGCTCATGGCCATTCAAATTCAAACCGCTGCCCGCGAGTTATCCTACCACTGGCTAGATCAGTAATTCACCTGTGTAACCTGGACCCTTTTGGGTGACTCAGCGGGGTAATCATCGGCATCCTCGGCTGGGAGCTGCGCGTGAACGGCAAGGCATCTGCATCTTCCGTGGCTCCTGCCGCCCGGGAGCTGTGCCGTGATCGGGTTCGGCAGCAGCCTCAAGGCGGGGCTGCACTTGCAGGCTCTCGCCATTGCTGTCGAGCTGAGAGCAGAGCTTCGGCCGGCTGTGCTAGCTGCATGCGTACCGTAGGAAATGGAGTCACGGGGACACGATTGCCTTATCCTCTTGCAACTCCCTGGCGTCCGTGATGTGTGGTGCTGGTGCATGGTGGGTTTACGTACGTGACCGGTGCTGACTGAGCCACGCCCCGCTCTCCGGACCAATAAGCGCCACGCCTGGCCGTGGATGAGCTTGACCCAGCTCGACGACAGGTTTGGGAAGAGGTTCAAAGCCCCCATGATTGCATGATGATATGGTCAATCTGGCGCGCGCGCGCGCTCTCTCTCTCTCTCTCTCTGCATCCACCAGGACATGTCTTTTTTTTGGGGGCCCGTCTCTGCTCCGGCTCCTGACCATTCACTTTTTTTCATGGGTAGGCAAAATGCGTACCTTAACTTTATAGACGAAAAAGAGTTATGTACAAGAAAACTTTATAGACGAAAAAGAGTTATGTACAAGAAATACAGACGACGGAATGCACTACCACACACGGCACGGCATGCACGTCCACCCCTCCACTCCACACGCTAGGCTACTACTCTATACCATGTTGAACTCTTCTCCCTCTCGCCGATGCCCATGGCCTAAGTTCCTGGTGGATGATATCGGCCGTTCCCCACTCGTTGGCGATGTTGCTGTTGCGAAAAACTCTGCCGTTTCTCTGCTTCCATAGGTTCCAGCAGACTGAAATGCAGATTGTGTCGAATCCTCTCCGATGTCTCTTGTCAATGCGCTTTCTAGCGGATACCCACCAATCACCTAGTGTATCCTCTGTGGTTGGAATCAAAGCTTCATCCACGCCCAGCTCTCGGAAGCACAGAAACCACACTTGTCTCGCATATACACACTGTAGTAGTATGTGATCCACTTTGTCCTCTTCTTGGTCACATAGGAAGCATGCCGAGCTATGATCTTGCAGACCATGCCTCTGTCTGCGGTCCGAAGTCCACACTCTGTACTGGAGTGCAAGCCAAATGAAGAGCTTACAGGTCATCATGGCCCAACTGCGCCAGACAGCCGAGGCGCATTGAAATCTGACCCCTCCCTCACACATCATCTTGTACGCCGATTTTGCCGAGTACTTGCCAGTTACATCCCATTGCCAGATCGGGGTGTCCTCCGAACCAGGCGTGAGCTCAATGTCTACCAGCACCTCCCATAACCTGACGAACTGCGAAAGCTCCTCGGTATTCATCTCTCCCACGATATCTTGCGTCCACGCATGGAGATACAAGGCGTCCTTCACTTTCCTCCTATTCACCACCCGCTGCTGCACTTTGCCAACAAGTAGCGGAGCGATCTCCTTCACACAGGATCCACTGATCCAGCGATCTCTCTAGAACAAAGCCGTCGAACCTTCCCCTACTTCCCACTTGACCAGGCTGTCGAATGCCAACCTGACATGTTTGTCGGAACAGTAGTTGAGCCCCTGCCAAGGTCGCGAGCTGTCAGTGCGTTTCAACCACTCCCACCTAAATCTTAGGGCGATTCCATGTTTATATAGATCCACCACCCCTAGACCTCCCATCTGTTTAGGCCGGCAGACCCGGCGCCACGCCACTGCACATTGGCCTCCCTGAATTTCCTCCGAGCCTGCCCAGAAGAAGGCACGGCATTCCTTATCCACTCTGTCCAATGCCCACTTCGGGGCATCCGCCACGGCTCCTGGCCATTCACGAACAAATGCCGTCGAGACAGGAGGGAGGTCCCTAGCGGGATATACGATCCGGATCCCAGCTTCCATGCCTGCAAACACATGGGAAACGCACGCAGCTTCATCGCCGTCGTCGTGGTGTCAGTTGAGTGGGCATCGTCTGCTCGCATCACCATTCCAAAGCTCCGCACTACCAGCCGACTCTGCTTTTGGTATCTTCGAATCGTTGACGCCCTCTCACTCTCGATCGGATTCCATTTCTTCCTTTCTACTTTTCGGCCTTCAGACATGCTGCTAGATCATCACTTTTCTGGTGTGTGCGGCAGACTGCCCGTATCGTGGAAATCCACTAATCTGAAGGACAGGCATTTCCACATGAGAGCGATCTATAAGGGATGGGCTACAGGTCGATCGGCTAAAATGAATTTTGGGTCAGCTGATTGACCCCAAAATCGTTTCAGTCAAGCACATATAAATTGAGATAGAAACTCGTTTCAGAAAAAAAATCATAAAATAAAAAATTTGACTGGAAAGTGGGGAAAGCGGGACCTGCCGTCAGCCTCGCACGCACCACCACGATGAGGGTTAATTCAAACTAATTCAAACTATAGAAACTCACACGTCAAACTGGTTTCATGAGCGCAGCTCTCGCGAAACCACGCCTCTCGCTCGCCATTGCCAGCGCCTTCGCAGATCTCACCGCTCCAGCCTCATGCCATGCCTCCTCGACGGCGAGGACCGCGGGCGTCGACCGCGGCCGCACCCCCTTCCCCCCCTCGGTTGCCCCCTCACGTCTACGAAACCTTCCCCGAGATGGTGAGACTCATCTCACCAGTTCCGCAGGGGGTGCTCATGGCGACCGGGGCTCGAGGTTGGGTGGAGCGGGCGACCAGGATCCGCGACGCCACCACGGCGTGGATCGGGCGCGTGCGGGAGTGGAAGGCGGCGGATCAGGCGGTGGCGGCGGCGACAGACCGGAGCGCGAGATCCGCGGCGGTGAAGTATGCAGAGACATGTCAGAGGAGGGCGGATTTGGAGCAGAGGATTTTGGCGAGGGAGATCTACGACGAGGCCACGACAGAGGAAAGGGCAAGGATGCCCGCCATCCCCCACTCCCCGCGGGCCACGTTCGTGCTGTGGGCGAGGGCGGAGGCGAAATCAGAGGATCCCCAGAGGGCGTTGTGGTGGGAGTGCATCCTGGGGGTGATGCCGTCGGGAGCACCATTGCAACTCTCGTCCTCGACGCCAGCGACCAACTTCAGACGAGATTGAGCACGTCTCCCCCTGTGGAGACGAGGACTCTGGCGGAGGAGGTGCAGATTACTACTGCTGATACTATCCACAATCCCATTTCGGTTCCGAGAGTTGGCGGAGATCAGAGATGGAGGAGATCGGCCTCGCCGCCGCCGATGCCTTCCGGTTCTCCGGCGAGAAGAGCGGTGGTTCGCAGAAGTGTGACTGCCAGGAGGGCCCTCCTGGTCAGCGACTCCCCTGTGCGTGCGAGGCTGACGACAGGTCCCGCTTGCCCCGTCATCGAGCCACCCGTGGGGAAAGTGGTTGCGCCTCTTCAAAAGGCTCCTCCTGTTCGCAATTTGGATCCACAACTTGGGGGGACTGGCCGTGGCGAACCTAGGGTTCGTCCAAACCCTACCAAAATCAATAGATCCAATTTGGTGTAGACAAGGAAAGACAAATTTGCCTCCGGAGACTTTGCTGAAGCTAATTGCTACCCAGTTGGAAAATCTGATCGCCTGCCTACTCCAAAATTCTTCAGCTTCTCCCGCGACTACTGGGCAAGGAAATCGGGTAAGATCCCCTTTGCTTCCATCGTCAAAATGGCTGGTGGAGGGAGATATGCCAGCAGCTGTGGGGGAGGTACGGCTCTGGAAGGGGGCGCAATGGCCGTCCACCTACTCCCACTCCGACGGGGCAGGAGGCTCCTGTGCCGCCGCCACTGGTTCCACAACCTGCTCAAGCCCCACACCCACACATGTCGATTTTTGCAAAGCCGCCGCTGTTCCCTCTTGGTTCTGCCCCAGCTATGTTGCATACAGGTGGACAGATGTATGCTGGCAGTCAGGGGGGTGGAATCCGCGGATGCATCAATGGACGAACCAGACACAATCCCCTTTCCAGTATTTGCCTCCTGCTCAGGTTTTCCTTCAGTCTTTTAATCCTCAGATGCAACAAGCACAATATGGAGGGAGTGGATCATCTACTGGGGGGAGTATCTAGAGCAGTCAGCCGGACTACAGCAAGAACAAGAAAAAAAAGAAATCAAAGAAACAAACATGTTGTTGCCCATACTACTTCTCCAAGCGATGACTCCTCCTCCTTCAATGTTCATCCCAAGTTCATTGGTGCGAGTTGCTATAATTGTGGGCTTCCTGGACATTTTGTGGGTATGTGCCCCACCCCAAAAGTCTGTTTCATCTGCAAGACTCCTGGTCACCACATGGATACTTGCCCTACCTGGTACAAGTCCTATCCTGCTACCATGTATTGGGGAAGTGCCAGTAATGGCCTTGGATTTTTTTTCACATTGAAATTGGTGGCAAGGAAGACTGTGAGTGGCTGAACTTTGGGAATGTTGGTTTAGTTTTAGTTGAAAAGGGAGGGATTTCTGAGAAAGAGCTGGGGCAATGCTTCTCTAATATGTGGAAAACCAATTGGCCCTGGCAGATCAGGAGATATGATGAGAAAAATTCATTGTCAGGTTCCCCCCAAACAAGAAGATCAAGGATTTGGTAGAGTACCCCTCCATCAATTTGAAAAAAGAAGGAGTGACCATCTCCTTTAGTGATTGGAATGGAGAAATGCCAGCCTATGACTCCCTAGAAGAAACCTGGATTGTGATTGAGGGACTGCCTCCCAAGTGGATATATATTTTGGTACATTATCACACAAGTGGCAACTATGTTTGGTGTCCTGGTTAATGTTGACTGGCACACCATCTTTAGAAGCTTCTATGAGAAGGTGAGGATCCAGGTGGCTGTGAGAGACTCAACTAAAATCCCCAAAGACAGGGTGGTGGATATCCACCATGAACTTTACTTGCTGAAGTTTTCTGTGGAGACTGAGTTAGCAAGTGAACATGATTCTGATATTCCTCCAGGCCCTGATGACAACAACCACTCTCAGAAAAAGCATACTGAAGATGAGTTTGATACAAGTGAAGATGACCTGCTGGGAGAGGATATGGACACTGGAAATAGTAACACCAATATCAAGGACAAGCCTCCAGTTGCTAGGTCAACTAGAGCCAAGTCTATCCAGAAGTGCTCCACTCCTGCTCCTAGATTCAATATGGAAGTTTCTGTTTTCTCCAAGATTCTGGGTGCCCCTATGACCAAAAGTTACCTTGAGATAGTGAAGAAGAAGCCCAATGAAAACATAGGTGGCCCCCTCCTGGAACAATTTGATGCTGCTGCTGATATGAGCAAACCTATTTCTCAGAAGAGCCTTAGCACTAAACAGAAATGGGGGCCTGTGGTGGCCTCCAGGGTTAGCACCAGGAACAAGAGAGATGGAAAACCTGCACTTCAAAAAGCTCAGGAACTGAAACATGTTAAAAGTCTGGAAGTGCCTATTATAAGAAAAGGTACTCAAAACTCTTTTGCTTGCCTGGATGATTCTCTCCTTATTAAAACTGTAGATTGCTCAGGTATTAACATGGGTCTTAGTAGTGATAGTATCAGAGATAATATATCCATTATTAAGCAAATTGAGCTAGATAGACTTGATAAATTTAATTCTGAAAATCCTGTTGTCTTCTTGTCTCCTAGTATAGATATTACTGGTGAGGAATTTAATAGTTCGGTTCCCAAGCCTTGGGCTAATACAGAGTCTGAGGAGGTGACACATATGAATGTGGATCCTGAACCAGACTCACCATGGATTGAGGTTAGAAATTCTAAATCATGTAGAGGTAGAAGGAAAATTTATTTTGCTATTAAATGATAGGTATTTTTTGGAATATTAGAGGTCTGAATGGCCCTATTAAAAATGACAAATTGAAAGAGCTCATTAGAGCCGATAGTCCTGATTTTATTTGTATTTCTGAGACCAAGAAAGAAGACTTTACTGTTTTACAACTTGAAGTCTTTGATCCCAGCTCTCATTTCCAATGGAAATGGCTCCCTGCAAATAACACTGCAGGAGGCATTTTGGTTGTGGTTAATGTGGATCTCTTTGACTTTGTTCAATGTGATCTCCACAATTATAGTATTTCTTGCTTGCTCAAGAATAAACAGGACCACTCCATGTGGAGATTAGTTTTTGTTTATGGTTCTGCCTATGAGCAGTTTAAATTGGATTTCATTACTGAACTTCACAACCTGTTGACAGGTTGGAATGGCCCCACCCTAGTTGGTGGTGATTTCAATCTTATTAGAGAGGCTAGTGATAAGAGCACTGGTGCTATTAATGAACACTGGGCTGATCTCTTTAATGATTGGATTAATAAATTTGGCTTGTTAGAGCTTAATATTAATGGGAGGAAATACACTTGGGGCAACAATCAGGACAATATAGTGATGGCTACTATAGATAGAGTCTTCATGTCCACTTATTGGGCCTCTCTTTTCCTAGGTGTCCACCTTAGAGCTCTCCCTAGGCTAGGGAGTGATCACACTCCTTTGGTGGTTAACACCTGTGCTTTCTCCATCCCCAAGGAACAAAATTCAGATTTGAAAAATGGTGCCTTGAGGTTGAAGGGTTTAGAGAGGTTGTTCACAAAGCTTGGACTGCCAAATGCCCTTTCAAAAAGGTTATAGACATTTGGCATTTTAAGATTAGGAATTCCAGAAAAGCCATTAAAGGGTGGATGGCCAACTATGAGGCAGAGCAGAACAGACATAAACAAGCTCTGGTGGCTGAGTATAACTGCCTGGATATTATTTCTGAATCTAACCATCCATCTCCTAACACTAACAGAAGAATCAAAAAATTGCAGGTGAACTGGAGGATATCTGGAAAAAGGAAGAAATCAAGGCCAGGCAGAGATCCAGAGAGAGAGACATATTGGAAGGAGACCTAAATGCTGGCTACTTCAAAGCTATAGCTAACCAGAAGAGGAGGAAAAACAGATCATGGTGCTGGAAGGAGATGAAGATAATGTCTCTGATCCTTAAGGTATTATGAGAATTGCTGTTAGCTATTACAAAAATCTTTTTGGCTTCCAAGATAAAATAAATATCAACCTGAAAGATGACTTTTGGGAAGATGGTGATAGGGTCACTGATGCTCATAATAGTATCTTAGATGCCCCCTTACTGAGCAGGAAATCAAGGAGGCTGTCTTTGGCTCTTATGCTGAAGGAGCTCCTGGGCCAGATGGCTTTCCTTTTTTATTTTACCAGCAATTTTGGGACCTTATTAAAGGTGACATGTTTGCCTTATTTAATGATTGGGAGAAGGGTGATATGGACTTATTTAGATTGAACTCCTTATTAACTTTAGTCCCTAAAGAGGCTGATGCCATTAGAATGGAGAATTTAGACCTCTTGCAATGATTAATTACAGTTTTAAAATATTTGCTAAATGTGCCACTAATAAGTTTGGCCCAATTTGCAATGTTTTAATTTCCTTGAATCAGACAGCCTTCATAAAATGCAGATATATTGCTGAGACTATTATCACAGCACATGAGATTATACACTCGGTGCACTCCAGCAAATAGTCTGGTTTTGTGTTTAAATTGGACTATGAAAAAGCTTATGACATGATCAACTGAGAATTCCTGTTGGACATGATGCATAAGAGGGGTTTCAGTAGTAAATGGATGAAGAAAGTACAATCTCTCTTGCTTAAAGGCTCTGTTGGAGTTAGAATTAACAACAACAGCAGTGATTTCTTTATTGCTGGCAAGGGGGTCAGACAAGGGGACCCTTATTCCCCTCTGCTCTTCAACCTAGTAGCAGATGTCTTTACTAGAATTCTTGTTAAAGCCTCCAGAAATAATATACTGGAAGGTCTGTTTCCTAGTGCTAATCCAGTTGTCATCATTAGTATGCAGTATGTTGATGACACGCTTCTTTTCCTGAGCAACAACTTATCACATGCTAGAAATCTTAAATGGATACTTTCCTGTTTTGAGCAGTTATCTGGGATGAGGATTAATTTTCAGAAATGTGACCTGGTTCCCATTAATATCAATGGCGATGATGCTAATATATTTGCTCAAATTCTTGGTTGCAAATTAGGGGACTTCCCCATTAAATACTTAGGGGCTCCTCTCCATCATAGAAAACTCAAGAAGAGTGAGTTGCAGCCTACTGTTGATAAATCATCAAAAAAGGGGCTGGATGGATAGGTAGATTGCTCTCTTCTGGCAAGAGGCTCACTCTTGTTAAAACTTGTTTAGCTAGTATTCCTGGTTACCTTATGGGAATTATTAAATTCCCCAAATGGGCTATAAAGTTGATTAATTCTCAGCTAGCCCACTGTTTCTGGGATGACTATGAGGGGCATCATAAATATCACCTTGTTGCATGGGGTAGTGTGACCCTAAAAACAGCATGGTGGCCTTAGCATACCTAATATAGCTGACATGAATCTTTGCCTGTTAGCTTCCTGGATTAAGAGATATTTCTTGGATGAGGGTAAGATTTGGAAGCAAATTATTGATGCCAAATATAGAACTTGTAGTCCCAATATTTTTGCATGCCCTGATAATGGTGCTTCCCCTTTTTGGAAGGGGGTACTGCGGGCTGCTAAAGCTGCCAGGATTGGATATTCCTGGAATATTGGTAATGGAAAGAGTGTTAGATTCTGGGAAGACCAGTGGATTGGTTCTTCCACTCTTGCTACCCAGTATTGGGACTTATATACTATTGCCAATGACCACAACATTTCCATTAGTGAAGTGTGGGATGGTACTAATCTCAAAATTAACTTTAGGAGATGCTTTACTCAAGATATGCTAGCTTATTGGAATGAGTTATTTAGTATTATCAAAAAGGTGGTGTTGGATGACAGGGAAGATACTGTTCGCTGGAATTATGATCCCAAGGGTATCTACACTGTGAAATCCTTTTATAATTTCATCAATTTCAGGAGTGTGCTGCCAGGCAACCTTCCAGTTGTCTGGAATATTAATGTCCCCCTGAGCAGATTTTTCTCTGGCTATTGGTTAAGAACAAATTATTGACTAGAGATAACTTACAAAAAAGACAACATGTGGAAGATCCCACCTGTCTTTTCTGTAGTGAATTTGAATCTGTAGATCATTTATTTTTTGGTTGTGTCGTTCGATAGAGCTCTGGAGAGTGGTTTTTGACATATCCAATAAGCGTGCTGGGTTTTCCCTCGATGACATGCTAGATTGGTGGTTCAAAAACAAAAACAACCCAGCAGATTGTATACTTCATTCTGCTGTTTTATGGACTCTGTGGAGATATCGTAACGACATTTGTTTCAATCATGTTCCCTGGCGCGGTATGCCGATTCTATGGAGGAAGACTGCTGCCATGGTGGCCAGCTGGGTGGTGCGATGCTCTGGCCCTGGCAAAGAAAGAATGTTGCAGATGGTGATGAAGCTGGAACAGGTAACGCGGGCTCCCCCCCCCCCCCCGTTGCTCTGGCCGGACCCTGGCTAGGACTGCTCTAAGGCGCCGAACAACCGTGCTACAGAGCGAGATCAACTGATTCCTTGAGTCTTCGGGCTCTATTTCGGATCTGATATGTCCGTTTGTTCTTCTATTTGGAGAACTTTTCAGGCTTAGACTGTTCCTCATAGTTGTTGTAGCATCGTTCGTTGGTGCAGTTTTTTGCTTTTTGCTAGGGCAGCGTGTTGGCTGTTGCCCCCCCCCCCGCGTGCTTGTAACAGGATTGAATACTATGTATGCTCGCTTCGTTTGATCAATGCAAATGGAGCCAGGGCTTTGAGCCCTTTTCCTCTAAAAAAAATTAACACATATTTTACATAGAAATTGTGCTTTTTTATAGTATACACAAAAATAAACATATAATAGTGAAAAATTGCACACAGTTTGCACCTAAATTGCGCTTTTTCATAGTATGCACAAATAAAGATATAATAGTGCAATTTTCACAAAATGAAGTTTTCTAAAAAGGAATGAATTAGTGGCATTGGTACTACCATTTCAAAAATAAAAAAATGAAGTTTTCTAAAAAAGAATGAATTGGTAGTTTTGTATTACCATTTAAGAAGAAATAAAAAAATAAAAATGAAGTTTCAAAAAAGAATGATTTAATATCATTAGTATTACCATTAAAAAATAAAATGAAAAATAATAAAACATATAATGACAAAATATGCACACAATTTACACAGAACTTGCCTTCTTATCATATGCAAGAACAAGCAGATAATAGTGGAATTTTCACAAATAAGAAGTTTTCGAACAAGGAATGGACTAGTGACATTGCAATTACCATTTAAAAAGAAAGGAAATGAAATAAAAACTAAAACAAAATCAAAATAATGAAATTTTCTAAGAAAGAAAGAATTAGTGGCTTTGGTATTACCCTTTAAGAAGAAAGGAAAATTAAGAAACCTAAAAAAATTCTAAAGAAGAATGAATTAGTGGCATTGGTATTGCCCTAGAAGAAAACAACAGCTGAAAAAAGATCTAATGCAAAATGACAAAATTTGCACACAATACACAAAAATTTTGCTTTTAAAAATATGCAAGAATAAGCATACAATAGTGAAATTTCCACAAAAATTAAGTTTCAAAGAAGTAAATAACTAGTGGCATTGGTATTACCATTAAAGAAGAAAGAAAATAAAACAATAACTAAAACAAAATCGAAATAATGATATTTACTAAGAAAGTATGAATTAATAGCATTGATCATATTGTTTAAGAAAAAAAACACAAATAATGACAAAATTTACATAATTTATATAGAAAATATTCTTTTTTGTAATATTCAAATACACATATAATAGTAAATTTTTGTAGAAAGAAGTTTCCTAAGAAGAAATGAATTAGTAGCATTGATACTGCCCCTAAAGGAAGAAGAAAATGAAATATAAACTGAAACAAAATCAAAATGATAAAGTTTTAATGAAGAATGAATTAGTGGTATTGGTATTACCCTTGAAGAAAAATGATAATAAAAATAAACCAAATAATGACAAAATTTACATAGAAATTGCACCCTTTTTATCAAGAAAGTGCAAGCATATAATAGTGGAATTTTCACAGAAAGAAGTTTCATAAGAAGGAATGAATTAGTGGCATTGGCATTACTCTTTAAGTAAAAAAGAAAAAGAAATAATAAATTAAAACTAAAATCAAAATGATGAAGCTTTTAAGGAAAAATGAATTAATGGTATTGGTATTACCCTTTAAGAAAAAATAAAATAAGGAGAAAATATAGATATAATTTACATAGAAATTGTGTTTTTTATAATATGCAAGAATAAACATATAATATAATACTGAAATTTCGCAAAAGGAAGTTTACTAAGAATGAATGAATTAGTGGCATTGGTATTACCTTCAAAAAGAAGGAAAATTAAATGAAATCTAAAATAAAATAAATGGTGAAGTTTTCTAAGAATGGATGAACTAGTGTCATTGGTATTACCCTTTAAGAACAAATGCAATTAAAATAAATACTTAATAAACTTGCACACAACTTTGCATTACAAGTACACTTTTTAAATATGCAAAGGATAAGCGTATAATAGTGTAATTTTCACACTCTAGTGTAAGTTACACACATATTATATAGTACTCAAGCCACGTGTGTACATTTTTACTCATCCAACATGCCAAAAATGGCCATGCATATAAAAGAGAAAGCAACTAAAAAATGAAAAGCAAAAAACAAAAAGACATACAAAAAATTTTAGGCAATGTGTAACGGGCTTCAAGACCAATAGGAAATGCGACTTACCCCAGCTTCCATGCCTACAAACACATGGGAAACACACGCAGCTTCATCGCCGTCGTCGTCGTGGTATCAGTTCAGTGGGCATCGTCTGCTCACATCACCATTCCAAAGCTCCGCACTACCAGCCAACTCGGCTTTTGGTATCTTCGAATCGTTGACGCTCGCTTACTCTCGATCGGATTCCATTTCTTCCTTTCTACTTTTCGGCCTTCAGACATACTGCTAGATCACCACTTTTCTAGCGTGTGTGGCGGACTACCCGTATCGTGGAAATCCACTAATCTGAAGGGCAGCCATTTCCACATGAGAGCAATCTATAAGGGATGGGCTACAGGTCGATTGGCTAAAAATGAATTTTGGGTCAGTTGATTGACCCCAATATCGTTTCAGTCAAGCACATAGAAATTGCGATAGAAACTCGTTTTAGAAAAAAATCATACAATAAAAAGGGAAAAAGTCCATTTTAAACCTTGATTTCGTAGGTGTCCAGTGAATCAAACCCTGAAGTCGAAATCCCTATCGTTCGGACCCCAAACTAACTAATCCCGGTCCAAATAAAACCTTAGTGTCATTTCCCAAACGGGGATTGCCGACGTGGCAATGGGATGGCCGGGATGGGTCGTTCAGTGCGCGCCTAAGTCGATATTAGTGGGTCGGCCCAGTTTGGTCCGTCATTTCGCTCCGTTCTCTCCGTGTCCCCCTGCATTCCTCCTTGTCTAGCGACGGCAGTGGCGACCGACGGTTGATCGCCACCTCTATGACGATCGTGACAACGCGACGACGCGTCGAAGAAGAAGGTGATGTCCTGGATGACCTCCTCCCTTGTTATTCATAGTTTAGAGTAGTTGCAGCATTAGGGTTAGGGTTTAAGCAGCAAATTTTGGGACGATTTGGGTGACGCAAAAAGCTTGATTTTTTGTGAAGGGAATAGGTTGCTATGCTTTATTTTGATCACGGTGTATGTTTTTTCAATGAAATCATGGACCCAAGTGAGATTTTGAACGTTCAGTTTCATATTGGAGGGAAGTTCATCCGCATTGGTCCAAATTTGGACTATGTTGGGGGAGAACAAGCAATGTCAGAGATTGAGAGGGATAAATTGTCTCTGCAGGAATTCAGAGGTTATTGAAAAGATCATAGTCAGTTGATGGAATTGATGAAGTTGTATTTTCTGCTTCCTAGAAAAGAGCTTATCAATGGCTTGGTTTTCCTTAATGATGACAGTTGGTGTGTGAAGTTGGCTGACTACATTTGTGTTGGAGGAGTTGCTGATGTGTATGTGGAGTATCATGGAGAGTAAGATAGCAATGACAACAGCAGTGGGAGTGACTTTGAGGATGAAATCATGGAACAGAGTGATGATGAACTAGATGCAGTTATAACTGCTGATGAACCTAATGCAGTTATAACTGTTGATGCTGAAGATGCAGTTATAACTGCTGTTGAAGCTGCAGAGTCTGACACTGATGTGCTCATTCCTAATGAAACTGGCATGATCACACAAAGAATTTGCAGCCCCTTGAAGCAGAGAAGAAGCAATACAAGAGAAGTAGATGTTGATAATGATGTGGATGAAATGGCAGGCATGGAAGGAGTTTTTTCTCAGGTTTTGGATCCAAGTCAACCTGCAGCAGCCTGTGCTTCTGAACCTCAGGCTTCAGGGCATGTCAATAACCAAATGGTGATAGCTGCAAATGTTGATAGTGGCAATCAAATTTCAGACTCAGACAATGTCACTGAATACATTGGACATCCTGATGAAAGTGGGGAGGATCCAGAAGTTGTGGAGCTCAGGAGACATGCTAGGAAGTTTAAGAAAAGGATGAGGGACTCCAAGAGTTGGATAGGAAGGGATGCTACAGGGCCAGTGCCAATTGATTCGATTGCCAACATGGAGGAGCAAATTGAAAGAGAAGAAATGGATTGGAATTATGATTCATCTGATGAGGACTACAACTATGATGAAGATTCAGATGCTCATATAAGGAAGAGGAAGAGTACATTCCCAAGATACAACACTGAAAGTGAAGTACCACATTTTGCTTTGACCATGGTTTTTAGAAGCAAGATTTAGTTGTGCAAAGCTTTGAGAAGATATGGACTAGTAAGAAAGAGGAGCATCAAGTTCATGAAATCTGAGAGTGATAGAGTAAGGGCAAAGTGTGGATGGCCTGGCTGCCCATGGCTTATATATGCAGGCAAGAGATCAAGAACTTGAAGATTCCAAGTCATAACATATAATGATGATCACCAATGTGCACAGAACAGATGCAACAAGTTGGTTACTGCAAAGGTGATTGCACAGAGGTATGAGCACTTCATATTGGCAAACCCTATGTGGAAAATTGAGAGCATGAAAGCAACTGTTTTGCAAGATATGTTTGCTGATGTCTCCACTTCAAAGTGCAATCATGCAAAAAGAATTGTCATGGATAAATTATTGCGTGGAATGAACAATGAATACACTAGAGTGTTTGACTACCAACTTGAGCTACTAAGGAGCAACCCTGGAAGCATAGTTGTTGTTTGCATGGATCCAAACAACATGGAGGAAAGTGCATTCCAGATCTTCTATGTGTGCTTTAATGCAGTGAAGCAAGGATTCAAGGCTGGTTGCAGAAAATTAATAGGCCTTCATGGTTGTTTCTTTAAAGGTGCAGTGAAGGGTGAGCTATTGTGTGCCATGGGTAGAGATGCAAATAATCAGATGTATCCACTAGCCTGGGCTGTAGTTGAGAATGAAACTAATATAACATGGAAGTGGTTTGTTGGGCTGCTCATTAAGGACTTCGAAATAAACAATAATGGATCTGGTTGGGTTATTATTTCTGATCAGCAGAAGGGCTTGACAAATGCAGTGAATGATTACCTGTCTGCTGTAGAGTATAGGATGTGTGCTAGGCACATTTATGCTAATTGGAGGAAGAAACATAGAGATCATGAGTGGCAAAAGAAATTATGGGCAGTTGCTAAGGCTTCCAATAGGCAAGATTTCAACTATTACAAGGCCAAGCTTGCATAGGTCACTCCTGAAGGGGCTAAAGACATCATGAGAACTGAGCCAGTGCACTGGGCAAGGGCTTTTTCCCAGTTGGTTCAAATTGTGAGTCAGTTGACAACAACCTTTGTGAGTCATTCAACCATGCTATAGTTGATGCTAGGTTTTATCCTATTATTTCTATGAATGAAAAAATTAGGAAGAAAATACTAGTGAGAATTCAGGAACAAAGAGAGAAAGGTGCCAACTTTAGAGGAAAACTATGCCCTGCTGTTTTTAAGAAGCTCAAGAAAAGTATTGCTAGAACACAATATCTTGAGGTGCTCTGGAATGGAGAAAATGGATTTGAAGTGAAGCAAGTGAATGGAGGAGGAAGGCAGTACACTGTGGACCTGGATAAATGGACATGGTCTTGTGGGTACTTCCAGCTGGTAGGGCTTCCTTGCCACCATGCAATTAGTGCCATCTACAAGTGCAACAAAAATATTGAAGATTTTATTGCTCCTTGCTACTTTGTTGAAGTGTTCAATAAAATCTATGAGCATTGCTTGCAGCCAGTGGAGGGTGAAGAGATGTGGACAGTGTCACCCGATCCTAGTCCAGTGCCTCCTGAATATGTTAGGTTGCCAGGAAAAGAAAAGAAAAAAGGAAGGCCTAAAAACAATGATAGGAGAAGAGAAGAAACTGAGCAACCTAAGGGAAAGAAAATGAGCAAGCATGGCACAATTATCAAATGCTCATTATGTGGTAACCCTGGACACAACAAATCAGGATGTAAACAGAACCCAGAGAGAGGCAAGAAAAAGAATGCACATCTTGCTAGAACTAGCAAGAAAAAGAACCCAACTCAGGTATTTGTTGTTGTCATGTACTTATTGCATGTTGCATATTTATCCTGCTTATTAGTCTTTTGTTGGAACTTATTGCATATTTGTCCTGAATTTGCAGCAAGCCAAAGGAAGTGCATCTGCCTCTGCATCTGCTCCACCAACAGCAGCAAGTTCAGTACCACCAGGGCCATCAACTGGTACAAGTTCCAACAGGTTTAAGCCTCCAAGAAAAAGAACTGCAACTACTGAAGTTGGATCATCTGCTGCCCCTGGAGCATCTACTTCCACAAGGACGGGATCTGGAGCTAAGAGAGGAAGAAGGCCTGCATCATTAATGCCAAGCTTCAAATATTTCACTTGTAGTGGAAACTACTAGGATCTGGAGCTAAGAGGGGAAGAAGGGCTGCATCTAGTTCTTTTGTTCAAGTTGCAATGTTCCAAAACATTTCTGATGTAATGTTGCGAACTTATCTTTTGTTCATGGCTCAAACTAGTGGTCATGTATGTGTGGGATTATGACTTGTTTCAAACCCAGTTTATGTGAATTTAACTTAGTCTGGATGACCTTCCTATTATCAATTGCATTTCCTTGTTATTTAATTGCTAGCAGTGTTACTAAATGCCATCCTGAATATTGACAATGCTATCTAGTGCTTTGTCTTACAATCTGCATTGGAATTATCTTATAACTTGCATCATCTTCCACTTTAGTGGTATTAAATTGCCAGCAAGCAAAGATTTTAGTGCTACAGTTTTGTTGTATTAAATTGCCAGTAAAGATTGCAAACATATATGCATTATCTTACAATCTTCATCATCTTCCATTTCAGAGGTACAAAATGATGGCAGAACACAACTTGCACTTCCACTTTTATTGATTCCAAATAGTGCATGCATACAACTTCCACTTTAAACAAAGCATACAACTTGCATCTTCAGTGCCCAAAAGATCACTCCATTCTAAATCCTAAACCAGTACTACATTGCATACAACTAACACTTGCAAATCTTAATGCAGTAGCATCTTCCCTGCAACTAAACCTACCACAAAGACAACAAAAAGCATGACAACATTCTGATATTTCCCCTTCAGTGCATCTATCTCTGCATTTTTCTGCTTCAACTGATCTTGCAGAGACATAGACATGCCCATTCCTCCTGTTTCAGCTTTAGGCAGAGCCACAACTGCAGTGGGATCTTCAAACACAGCAACACTTCCTTGACCTCTCAGCCTATGCACTTCATCTCACAAATCTCCAATCAAATCACTCCAAAACTTTGGCAGAGGATCATCATGCCATTGCACAAATTCACAACCACCATGCTGTTCAATTGTAACAACAGAAATCAATGAGAGGGGAGAAGAACAAATGAACATAAAATAAACCCCAACATGAAGCTCACCATGGCATCCACGCAGGCGTAGTACCTCCTGCCTGGGTTCTGAAGGCTCCACGAGATCCACCTTGGCACCTTCCGATGCGGGCTGCACCAGCAGAGCTTCTCTGGCTCATACGCCATCGGGTTCTCCTGGTACGGCACCGGGGACCTTGATTCCTCCCCTCTCCTTCCGGCGGCTTGACGGAAGCTGGGAGCACTCGAACCACCCGAAGACCACAACATTGCCCTCGACGCAGCCGCTGCCCCCTGCGAAATCTCCTCCGCTGCCGCCCCGCTCAGGAATCGCCGCCGACGCGACCTAACCCTAGTTTCTCCCCCTAATTCCCCAATCTATTTGCTATTCACCCCCCGCGCGTTCCAGTTATAACATGGCCCACCTACCTAGCAATCCTAGCCACGCAGTGTTTTTTGGGCTAAAACGACACTTAGGTTTGATTTGGACCGGGATTAATTAGTTTGGGGCCCGAACGACGGTGATTTCGACTTCGGGGTTTGATTCGTCGGATGTCTACGAATTCAAGGTTTAAAATGGACTTTTTCCTAATAAAAAATTAGCACATATTCTATACAGAAATTGTGCCTTTTTATAATATATACAAAAATAAGCGTATAATAGTGAAACAATTGCACACTGTTTGCACCTAAATTGCGTTTTCTCATAGTATGCACAAATAAACATATAATAGTGGAGTTTTTGCAAAATAAAGTTTTGTAAAAAGGAATGAATTAGTGGCATTGGTACCACCATTTAAAAAATTAAAATAATGAAGTTTTCTAGAAAAAATGAATTAGTGGTTTTTGTATTACCATTTAAGAAGAAAGAAAAAAACTAAAAATGAAGTTTATGAAAAAGAATGAATTAATATCATTAGTATTACCATTAAAGAAAAAAACTGGAAAATAATAAAACAAATAATGACAAAATATGCACACAATTTACACAGAACTTGCCTTCTTATCATATGCAAGAACAAGCATATAATAGTGAAATTTTCACAAATAAGGAGTTTTCAAAGAAGTAATGGACTAGTGACATTGCAATTACCATTAAAGAAGAAAGGAACTGAAATAAAAACTAAAACAATCAAAATAATGAAATTTTCGAAGAAAGAAAGAATTAGTGGTTTTATTATTACCCTTTAAGAAGGAAGGAAAATTTTAAAACCTAAAGATTTTTGAAGGAAGAATGAATTAGTGGCATTGGTATTTCCCTAGAAGAAAAAAGCAGCTGGAAAAAAATCTAAAATGGAAATTTAAAATTTTTCACACAATACACAAAAATTGTGCTTTTTAAAAATATGCAAGAATCAACGTCTAATAGGGAAAAAATTTCAAAAAATAAGTTTCGAAGAAGTAAATAACTAGTGGCATTGGCATTATCCTTAAAGAAGAAAGAAAATAAAACAACAACTAAAACAAAATCAAAATAATGATATTACCTAAGGAAGAATGTATTAATAGGATTGGTATTACCATTTAAGAAGAAAAATAAAATAAATAATGATGAAATTTGCATAATTTATACATATTTTTTTGTAATATTCAAATACACATATAATAGTAAATTTTCGCAGAACGAAGTTTCCTAAGAATAAATGAATTAGTGACATTGGCATTGCCCCTAAAGGAAGAAAGGAAATGAAATATAAAATAAAATAAAATCAGAATAGATAAAGTTTTTAATGAAGAATGAATTAGTGGCATTGGTATTTCCCTTTAAGTAAAATGATAATAAAAATAAAACAAATAATGACAAAATTAACACATAATTTACATAGAAACTGCACCCTTTTTATCATAGGAACGTGCAAGCATATTATAGTGTAATTTTCACACAAAGAACTTTCATAAGAAGGAATGAATTAGTGGCATTGTCATTACTCTTTAAGTAAAAAATAAATAAAAACACATAAAAATTAAAACAAAAATCAAAATGATGAAGTTTTTAAGGCAGAATGAATTAATGGCATTGTTATTACCCTTTAAGAAAAAAGAAAATAAAAAATAGAATAATGAGAAAATTTGCATATAATTTACATAGAAATTGTGTTTTTATAGTATGCAAGAATAAACATATAATATAATACTGGAATTTCACAAAAGAAAGTTTATTAAGAATGAATGAATTAGTGACATTGGTATTACCTTGAAGAAGAAGGAACATGAAATAAAATCTAAAATAAAATAAAATAGTGATGTTTTCTAAGAATGGATGAACTAGTGGCATTGGTACCCTTTAAGAAGAAGTGAAATTAAAATAAATACTTAAGAAACTTGCACACAACTTTGCATTAAAATTACACTTCTAAATATGCAAAGAATAAGCATAGAATAGTGTAATTTTCACACTCTAATATAATTTACACAAATATTGTATAGTACTCACGTCGTGTGTGTACATTTTTACTCATCCAACATGCCAAAAATAACCATGTATATAAAAGAGAAAGCAACTAAAAAGAAAAAAGAAAAAACGGAAAGACATACAAACAAAAAATTAGGCAATGTGTAACGGGCTTCAAGACCAGAAGGAAAATCAACTTACCCCAAACAGGGGCATGTCAAAAATTGATCCTAAGAAAAAAAATGGACTTATCGCAGACAGGCGCAATTTAAAGACCAGCCTAAGAAGACATGAAACAACACAAGAAAAAGACCAACACAGATCTTGAAAGAATGAACAGTTAGAAAATTGACTTACCCATATAGCTAAAGTATAGATATAATCCCCTTCAAGATTGGCTCGCGGGCGTTGCCACAAAAACCATGTTAAAAGATGCATAAATAGATGCTTGAAAACCACTAAAACTAATGAAATAACAAATGTATGAGTGTTCCCACTTTATATTTGAAAACACTAAAATCTGGGAAGCACGCGAAATTTTTTATTATAAAAAGAGAATAATTTTTAATTAAACTTTATGCAATGCCATCTTTCAACAAAAATGTGAAGCATGAACAATATTGGTTTTCTCTCTAAGCGACCAACACATATACCACCGTGACCGCACAAAAAAGGGGAAAAGAGTGCATGACTTGATGGATGACATGGTTTGCATGGATGAATTAATGCAAAAGAGTGACTTATGAGAACATGCACGAGTTATTGCTGTCACACAATTTCGTTCGAATGATTTTTAATAATTGAGGTGATGTTCGAAGCATGCACGTACAAAGAAATCCAGTAGTGGGGTCTAACTATTTAGATATACTCACTCTGTATCAAATATAAAACGTTTTTAGGCTCACTCTAAGCTAAAAAAAGTGGGAAATACACTTTGATTCCTGGTTGTATCTACACCCCATATGGGAAAAGGTTAATAATTACAAAAAATGTAGAAGTTTTTTAGAATAAACTTGAATTTCTTTTGCACTAGTATATAATTTTTCACGAATAAAAAACCAACGTTCACTTTAGGGCAAAAAGAACAAAATATATTTGCTATTTTAGGTCACTATTCACATTATTTTGGTCGAAAATTTGTTTTTTAAAGAAGTCAAAGAGTTTTATTTCTTTTTGTGGAATCTGTTGCACAAGTACAATGGAATGTCAAGTTTATTTCAAAAATATTTTCCGAATTTTTTGATTTTTATTTAATTACTATTTTTTCGTATTGTGTGTAGATACACCCAGGAACCAAACGCCCATGTCCTCGAAAATGTCTTATATTTTGATATAGAGGGAGTATAGTAGAAGATAACTGGGCTACATGCTTCCAACTTCAATTGCCTAAGAGCAAGTCTAGCAAACCCCGCATCCCGCCTCGGCCCGCAAAATAACCGCCAAAGTGAGGGTCGGGGCGGGAAAACCTGCCCAATCAGACCCCGCATCCCGCAAAGATTTTTGCGGGGCGCGCCAAATCTTCTCCCCCAACCTCTAGTTTCATGGGTTGGGAGGCCGACCCGAGCTCAACCCCTATCCGCAGCGAGATTTGGCGGACGGGACATTTCCGCGCGCCCTTTCCCGCTCCCCCACCCTCCGCCACCATTGCCCCACCTCCGCACGCTCCGGTGCTTCCTCCCCGGCCGTCCCTCGCCGCCATGGACGACCCCCTGCTGCCCCCATCACCTCGAGGTCGCGCACGCTCCTTCCCCTCGGGCGGAGCTCGTCGCCCGCCATGCTGGCCCCGCCGCCGTCGCCCAAGAAAATGTTGTGCCTGCCCGCAAGTGGCAGGGCAACATGGTTGTGCAGGGCGGGAATCCGGTTGCCCCCGCCGCGAAGGCCCGCGCTCCGGGCGCCAACGCTGCTGCGCGATCTCGGACGGCGGCGGAGAAGGTCACCAAGGCCGGCGGCGGCAAGAGGAAGAGGATTCCGGCTACAAAGAATCCGCCTCCTTCATCCGCTCAAGCCATCCCAGAAAGAGGTGCTCCGGCGATGCCGTTCAACGGTGCCGCTCCCCCCGCAAGCGAGGTGCTCGACGAAATGGCCGGAAGGTATGCGTCTTCGGGCATGGCAATTTCCTCTCATTTTCGCCATTATTCTCGATAGCTCGCGACTTGTTATCGTTCACTATAACGGTGGTTCAAACAATGCAACTACCGAGTTCGTGAACTTGTTGGACACGAACGCGGTTGACATTGATCAAGCCCCGTTCGCCTCATTCGACTACAATGAAACGGAGGGCGGCGTGGATGATCATGGTTGTGAGGATGAATTGGAGGAGATCGAAGCGGAAGCGTATGAGCAATCGCAAACAAAACTGGGAAAAGCATAAGATCGAAGAATTACACGATCTTGGAAGATCAAGCTTTGATCAAAGCATGGAGTGCGGTCTCTCTTGATGTATGCACGGGTACTTCTCAAACCGCCAAGAGATATTGGCAAAGGATCGAAGATCAATACTTCCGCATTATGGCAAAGCATCCCAATAGACTCCACGCACATTTCGGTCGCTTCAAGGGCGTTGGGAGAATATCAAGCCAATGTGCAGTCGTTGGGCAGCTTGCTTGGAGCAAGTACGCAATGCACCTCCAAGTGGCACCGTGGAGTCCAACTATGTGAGTTTGTTTTGCCTTTGTTCAAGTTGTGCATCATCATATTTGCATCATGGGAAATGATTGCGTCACTTTGTTCACATTTTGTAGGACAAGATTGCTCAACATAGATATAAGGACATGGAAGCTTCGGAAGGCAAATTCTTCAAACTAGAGCATTGTTGGGAGTTGCTCCAAAAGTGCGAGAAGTGGAAGTTGATCGACACAGAATCCCCACCAAAGAGAGTCTCACTTACAAACATGGATGAAGATGAGGATGATGATGGCCCAAGAAATTTGCACAAGCCCGATGGCGACAAGAAGACTAAGGAGAAGATGAAGAGAGAGCAAGAAGCATCAAGCTTGAGGGAGAAGATTGATGCCATGGTGCAATCAAATGAGTCGATGTTGTTGAAGTTGTTGGAGATCAAGAAAGAGTTGGCCGAGAAGAAGGCAAAGGAGAAGCAAGAAAAGTGGCAATTGCTCAAGGAAGAGGGGCTGCGCAAAGCTGCCATTGAGGAGAGAAGAGCACGCGCTGCAGAAAACAAAGCCATGTCCAAGCTGCATGCCGAAGAGAACAAGATCATGTCAATGAACCGCAATGACATGGACGATCTCACCAAAACATGGCATGATATGGCAAGGAGAGAAATCTTGAAGAGGAGAATGGTTGCGTCGGTCGGTGCGTGCTACAGTTTAGGAGATGTTTTATCTGCTCCATATGGTGGCAATGTTGATGATTTCAGTGCGGGAGTTGGTACAAACGCCGGAGGTGGATTCGGTGGTGGCGATGAACTTCAAGATGGACTCGATGGCGTGGAGTAAAGATCGACCAAGATGGTGCCGGACATGGGTGCAAAATTTTGCACGGCCTCTTTTGTGTTTTCCGTACTGAACTTGGCTTTTATTTGCGCGTAAAACTGTGTTATGTTGTTTGAATTTGAACTTGTTTGTGAAACCCTATGTCAAATTCAAGAATTGCGGTTTTTCTGTTTGCGGGTCATCGCGGTGGTGCCCGAGCAGAACCCGCAGAAGCCGACCCGTAAAAAAGCATATTCTGCGAATATACTTTTATGCGGGTCCGTTTGAGGGGTCTGCATCTATGGCCGTCCGTGCCGGCCCGCAAAAGCGGTTTTGCATGAACTGCAAACGCGTTTTGCGGGCCGGTGGGATGCGGGGTCTGCTAGAGTTGCTCTAACTCTTGACATATTCAAAGTCCACCTATATCTATATGCACACTTTACTTTGGCGAGAAGCTATATGCACAATTAAACACAATTCCAATAAAAGTCACAATAAGATTTTTGGGGGAAAAACTTTGAATCTATTCATCAATAGTCAAGATAGCACAAAGAACGACAGAAATAAAAATTACATCCAGGTTCGTAGATCACCTAGCGACGACTACAAGCACTGGAGCGAGTCAAAGGCGCACCGCCATGGGTGAATGGAAAGTTCCGGTCAAATACATTTTAATCAAAATATAACTGAATGAAGCAAACAGGAAGTTCGGCCAGTGTTCAAGTCGCTACTTAACATTGTTGCAGAGTGGTGAATGAAACTGAACAAAATACCGTACCACCTTCCGTCATGTTTTGTTTTCTTCATGCCTTTGCGGCAAAATTTCGTGCTTTGATCCTTTTTGCTAACAAATTCAGGATCTGACCCCCGCTTGAACGGTATCTGACCCTTTTGCCTACAACCAGGGGGTGGTGGTAGGTATGCATGTCCTACCGCCATTGGTTCTAGCGGTAGGCCCCTTGACGGCGACTGACGGCCATCGGCGCATGCTGACGTGGAAAAGGGCCTACCGGCATGGGCTCTGGCGGTAGGGTACTAAAGCCTACCGCCAGCTCCTCTGGCGGTAGGGTCCTGGGTGGTGGATAAGGTGGGGAGGGGCTGGATATTTCCTCCCCCCCTCCTCAACCACTCATTCAGGCCACACACTACTCACATCTCCACCAAGCTCAAGTCTCCCCCTCTCTCTTTGAAGCACAAGAGCCTCCCAAATCTCTCTGATTTGTTTGAGATTTCTCCGGTGGATTCTTACCATTTTCATCACCCAAGGTAGCTCTCTCATTTCCCCTCATTTTGATTGGTTGATATCTTTGTTTAGTTTGCATTTGCTCATTTGGTTGCAAACCCTAGCTCATGTGGTCAAATCAATTCATATGATCCATTTAGGGTTATGTTTGTGATTTCTTTATGTATGATGTGCTTAGAATTGCTTATAGAATAGTTTGTGTACATAGATCTAGTGCTAGTATTAGTGTAGATAATTGGGGTTGGGTTAGGCTTAAGAAAGCAATTAAACCTAAGTTTACTTTAATAGCAACTTCTGGAAATGCAGGGTGGCACGTTCGTTTCTTTGAAGCTTCTGCTGAGGCAGCGGCAAACCATGAACGCGAATTGATTGAGGAAAATATGAACTTGTGGATGGAAGCCATTGATGCATTGAATGCGGAGTGTAGGGCCTTTTCACATTGTTATTTCAATAATGATCGTTCCGAAAATTTTATCAAAAAAAGCAGAGGCAGATGACAAAGCTCAAGACGGCGGAAAAAAATTGTAGGCGTGATCTTGCAATGCAAATTGCATTGTGTGCGACAAGGGGATAATGTGCTGAGATAGACATGGGAAATCATGGCCAGGTCATTGATTGGTTAGTTCGCCAACCTTTCTCGTCGGAAGAGAAGCGGGCTTCTCGTTGGGCATGGGTCAAAGAAAGAAATGATGTTATTTGTTGCAACCCGGGACCGTACGCCACATAGAATTGCATGAGGCTATGTAATCTTTGTCATTTGGACTGTAATGACATGTACCCTTTGCTTGGTCGTCATTTGAACTACTATGACGTGTACCCTTAACATTTGAACTCATTAAGAACTTGGTGTTGTATGTCATATCAAGTAACCAAGTGTTATACTCTACTGAATTTATTTTGTGTTTTGGTCTATGTCATCTTAAACCCGTATATTCATGTAGGATGGACATTCGATCCATGACTATGAGCATAGCGTGTGAGAAGGTCATGTCAGAGCGACACCGTTGCTTGAAGAGGGAATGTGAAGCATGGTTGAAGAGTTGTGATGAGGCAAATGCGGCCATGAAGGATTTCAGCAAGTATCACATTATCGAGGAACCTTCTAATGCTAAGGAGAAAAAAGCTTTCTGAAAGCTTGTGAACGAGAAAGAGAGGATGCTTGATGAGCTGCAAGATCGGGAATATGCTTGCAGACACGCTTTGGCAATTGAGATTCCGTTCACTGCAAGCAAAGAAGAATTCCGTGAGATGGACTTGAGGAAACCCGGCCAGGTCATAGGATGGGCAATCAAACAAGGCGTGTCAGAGAATCTGGCCCGCCGTGCTGCATGGGCCTGGTTCCGTGAAACGAATGGTGTGTTGGGTCATTGGGCAGGATCCACCGCCTTTCAACTGAAGCGTAATCAAGCGTGTAACGATCAAATTGAACGTCTAATAAGTATGAGAAATATGTTACCTGTTTAGAAAATGTGTCGTTGAGCTTGAGCTATTAGTTTCAACCGATGTCATCCGAACCGGGTCATGATTTAATTAGTTTGAACATGTGTTATTTGTGGATGTAATGAACTATGTTGAGTTGAGTTATGTATGTGCTTGCGAGATGATCATTCTAATATTTGATAGAAGTGGATAGAAGTGGTATATCATTCTAACATTCGACAGAAGGGGCAGAACAAATGGCAAATTCATTCACGACAAGTCCACGACACATGGCTTCTTGCCTTAGTACTACATAGTTCATGATAAATTTGGCATGGCTTCATCCGGTTACATGACGAGTCCACCGAAGCGAAGGCTTTACTGAGTCATACGGGGCCATTTCCCCTTCTTGTCACGTGCCTCATCCTCCTCTTGTGCCTTGCGAGCTTTTGCAAGCTTTCTTGCCCTCTGATACGTCTCCATCGTATCTACTTTTCCAAACACTTTTGCCCTTGTTTTGGACTCTAACTTGCATGATTCGAATGGAACTAACCCGGCTTGACGCTGTTTTCAGCAGAATTGCCAAGGTGTTATTTTTGTGCAGAAATAAAAGTTCTCGGAATGACCTGAAACTTCACGGAGAATATTTTTGGAATATATAAAAAATACTGGCGAAAGAATCAACACCAGGGGGTCCACAACCTGTCCACGAGGGTGGAGGGCGCGCCCACCCCCCTGGGGCGTGCCCCCTGTCTCGTGGGGCCCCTGAGGCTCCACCGACGTCAACTCTAACTCTATATATTCACGTTCGGGGAGAAAAAAAATCAGAGAGAAGGATTCATCGCGTTTTACGATACGGAGCCGCCGCCAAGCCCTAATCTCTCTCGGGAGGGCTGATCTGGAGTCCGTTCGGGGCTCCGGAGAGGGGAATCCGTCGCCGTCGTCATCATCAACCATCCTCCATCACCAATTTCATGATGCTCACTGCCGTGCGTGAGTAATTCCATCGTAGGCTTGCTGGACGGTGATGGGTTGGATGAGATTTATCATGTAATCGAGTTAGTTTTGTTAGGATTTGATCCCTAGTATCCATTATGTTCTGAGATTGATGTTGCTATGACTTTGCTATGCTTAAAGCTTGTCACTAGGGCCCGAGTGCCATGAATTCAGATCTAAACCTATTATGTTTTCATGAATATATGTGAGTTCTTGATCCTATCTTGCAAGTCAATAGTCACCTACTATGTGTTATGATCCGGTAACCCCGAAGTGACAATAATCGGGACCACTCCCGATGATGACCGTAGTTTGAGGAGTTCATGTATTCACTAAGTGTTAATGCTTTGGTCCGGTACTCTATCAAAAGGAGGCCTTAATATCCCTTAGTTTCCAATAGGACCCCGCTTCCACGGGAGGGTAGGACAAAAGATGTCATGCAAGTTCTTTTCCATAAGCACGTATGACTATATTCGGAATACATGCCTACATTACATTGATGAATTGGAGCTAGTTCTGTGTCACCCTATGTTATAATTGTTGCATGAAGAATCGCATCCGACATAATTATCCAGCACTGATCCATTGCCTACGAGCTTTTCACATGTTGATCTCTGCTTAGTTACTTTTCCGTTGCCACTGTTACAATTACTACAAAACTGCTACTGTTACCTTTGCCATCGTTACCGTTACTTCCATACTACTATGCTACTAAATACTTTGCCGCAGATATTATGTTTTCCAGGTGTGGTTGAATTGACAACTCAACTGCTAATACTTGGGAATATTCTTTGGCTCCCCTTGTGTCGAATCAATAAATTTGGGTTGAATACTCTACCCTCGAAAACTGTTGCGATCCCCTATACTTGTGGGTTATCAAGACTATTTTCTGGCGCCATTGTCGGGGAGCATAGCTCTATTCTTTGAGTCACTTGGGATTTATATCTGCTGATCACTATGAGGAACTTGAAAGATGAAAAAACCAAGATTTATCCCTCAACTACGAGGGGAGGTAAGAATCTGCCATCTAGCTCTGCACTTGATTCACCTTCTGTTTTGAGTACACTTGCGACACCTACTCCTGCTATTGATTCTGCTATGTCGCATGTTATTGATGATGCCACTTCTGCTTTGCATGGTACTTATGATGAAACTACTTCTATGCTTGATAATATTGTGCCATTAGGTGAATTTCTTGATGAACAACTTGCTAGGATTAGAGAGAATGAAATTATTGAAACTGATAATATTGATGAAAGTGATGATGAAGATTCTCCCCCTGGATATGAATTGCCTGGTACCTGAGGGTTATGTTATGGATGAAGAAACTGCTAGACACTTTCTTGCTTTTAATGATAGATATGATCTTAAGAAACTGTTAGTTAAGCTGAAAGAAAAGTCTTTGAATGCTAGAATGAAATATGACCCTGCTTTTGCTACTTCACCTATCTGTATTTCTGATAAGGATTATGATTTCTCTGTCGATCCTGAGTTAATTACTTTGGTTGAATCTGATCCTTTTTATGGCTATGAATCTGAAACTGTTGTGGCACATCTTACTAAATTAAATGATATAGCCACCCTATTCACTCATGAGGAAAAAATTTGTTACTACTATATCCTTAAGTTATTTTCGTTCTCATTAAAGGGTGATGCTAAGACATGGTTTAATTCTCTTACTCCTGGTTGTGTGCGTAGTCCCCAGGATATGATTTATTACTTCTCTGCTAAATATTTCCCTGCTCATAAGAAACAAGCTGGTTTAAGGGAAATATATAATTTTGTGCGAATTGAAGAAGAGAGTCTCCCACAAGCTTGGGGGAGGCTTCTCCAATTACTTAATGCTTTGCCTGATCATCCTCTCAAGAAAAATGAAATACTTGATATCTTTTATAATGGACTAACCGATGCTTCCAGAGACCACCTGGATAGTTGTGCTGGTTGTGTTTTCAGGGAAAGAACTGTTGATCAAGCTGAATTGCTATTGAATAATATGTTGAGTAATAAAAATAATTGGACACTTCCTGAACCAATTCCTATGCCAACTCCGAAGAAAAGGGGTATTCTATTTCTCAGTCCTGAAGATATGCAAGAGGCAAAGAAACCTATGAAAGAAAGGTATTAAAGCTGAAGATGTTAAGAATTTACCACATATTGAAGAAATACATGGTCTTGATAACCCGACACAGGTAGTAAAGGTAAATTCTCTCTATAGATTTGATAAGGGTGAAATCCCATCTACTAAGTTTGCTAGCCAATGCTTGGATGAGTTTGATAATTTTATTGTTAAAAAAGAAAACTTCAATGCTTATGTTGGTAGACAATTGAAACGTAATGCTTATATGATTGAACACTTGAGTGATTGTATGTCTAGAGTTAAAGGAGAACTTAAACTTATTAGTAAACACGCTTCTATGGTCATACCTCAAGTAGAAAAAGTGCTTAAAGCTCAGAATGATTTGCTTAATGAATTAAATGACAAGAAGAATGATAATGCTGTTAGAGTTATGACTAGAGGGGGTAAAATGACTCAGGAACCTTTGTATCCTGAGGTCCACCCTAAGAGAATTGAGCAAGATTCTCAGAGAACTAATGTAGATGCACCTAGTCCTTCTAAGAGGAAGAGAAAGAAAAATGATAGGATTTTGCATGATTCTAGTGAACCTATTGTTGACACACCTGAGAATCCCAATGATATTTCTACTTCTGATGCTGAAACACAATCTGGTGATGAACATGAACTTAGTGAATAATGTTAATGATGATGTTCATATTGATGCTCAACCTAGCAATGACAATGATGTAGAGATTGAACCTGTTGTTGATCTTGATAACCCACAATCAAAGAATCAACGTTATGATAAGAGAGACTTTGTTGCTAGGAAGCACGGTAAAGAAAGAGAACCATGGGTTCAGACACCCATGACTTTTCCTCCTAAACCATGCAAGAAAAAGGATGATGAAGATTTTGAGCGCTTTGCTGAAATGATTAGACCTATCTTTTTGCGTATGCGTTTGACTGATATGCTTAAAATGAATCCTTATGCTAAGTATACGAAAGATATTGTTACAAATAAAAGAAAGATACCGGAAGCTGAAATTTCCACCATGCTTGCTAATTATACTTTTAAAGGTGGAATACCAAAGAAACTAGGGGATCCAGGAGTACCAACTATACCATGCTCCATTAAAAGAAACTATGTTAAAACTGCTTTATGTGATCTTGGAGTCGGTGTTAGTGTTATGCCTCTCTCTTTATATCGTGGACTTGATTTGAATAAGTTGACACCTACTGAAATATCTTTGCAAATGGCCGATAAATCAACTGCTATACCAGTCGGTATTTGTGAGGATGTGCCTGTTGTGGTTGCAAACGTTACTATTTTAACGGACTTTGTTATTCTTGATATTCCCAAGGATGATAGTATGTCGATTATCCTTGGTAGACCCTTTTTGAATACTGCAGGGGCTGTTATTGATTGCAACAAAGGCAATGTCACTTTTCATGTTAATGGTAATGAGCATACGGTACACTTTCCGAGGAAACAACCTCAAGTCCACAGTATCAATTCTATTGGAAAAATTCCAACGATTACTATTGGAGGTTTTGAATTTCCTCTTACTACTGTCAAGAAGAAATATGATATTCTTATTATTGGGGACGTGCATATCACCGTTGAGGTAACCTAGTGTTATTCAAAAATTCTCCAGTTGCATGTTATTCGGAAAGAGTTTGTTAACAAGACTTGATCAACCTTGTTAGTGGATTCCTTTTGATGAGCATGAGATGCATGAAGTTAGAAAGCACAACTCTCTGTACCCTCCTTTTACTTTCTGTTATTTAGATTAAATAAAGCAAAAATTTTATTTTCTATCTGTTTTCTGAATTATCCTTGCAATAAAAAAATACCCCAAAAATAAAAGTTCTCCAAATGTCCTGAAATTGAAATATGATTTTTTGTAGAATATTTAAGAATATCTAGCATTGAGAACACACCAGGGGGAGCCACCACCTGGCCACGAGGGTCCAGGGCGCTCCCACCGCCCTAGGGCGCGCCCCTGCCTCATGGGCCCCATGTGGCCCCCCTCCACTTATTCCTGCACCCACACACTTCGTCTTCCTCTAGAAAAAATCCTCACACAGCTCAAACCCGTGTTCTAGCTCATCTTGCTGCCATTTTCGATCTCCTTGCTCAAAGCTCCACTCACAAAACTGCTTTGGGGGATTGTTCTTCGGTATGTGACTCCTCTAATGGTCCAATTAGTTTTTGTTCTAGTGCTTTATTTATTGCAAATTTTTGCTGCTAAGGTGACCCTGTTCTTGAGCTTGCATGTCAAATTTATATGGTCCAAAGTAGTTTTAATGCATGATATAGCCTCTAGGCACTTGTGGGAGTAGTTGCTATCAATCTTGTTGAGTTTTGTTCACTTTTATTTTGAGTCACTAAAAATTTCAAAAAATTTCAGAGGGAGAAAATGTTGAAGAGATTGTTGAGAGGCTCTTCGAGCCGAAGCTCAAAGGATAAGCAAAGTGAAGAGAATAAGAAGCCCAAATATAATCTTCCTTGCACTGCGGAGGTTCAGCCGTGCGAATGGCCTTGTGATGCATTCTTGAAGGCCGCTGGAATTTATGATGATTTTTATTACTTGGCTGGGAATGCAGGCCTCACCGACTTCCTCCACGACCAGCGCGAACAGTATGTCTTACTCACTAATATTTCCGTGCAAAATTTTTATTTTCATGCTAAAAAATCACCACCTTCAGTGGAGTTTCATTTATATGATGAGGTTAAGGAGATGTCACTCCGTGATTTTTGTCGGGTCTGCAAGATACCCTTTGTGGGAAGCATCGAGGAACCACATCGTAGTGATGTGGAGGGATTTATTGATGAAATTGTTGTAGGGGAAACGAGGAAAGCTTCCGATGCAAGAATTACTAGCATACATTTTCCTGTTCTACGTTACTTTGCAATATTTGCTAGTAGATGTTTAATTGGTCGCGGGAACAGTGGAAATCTTAGTGCTCCTGATATTGTTATTTTACGCCATGCTTTGTTTCGTGATACAACTTTCAGTTTAGGCGCTATTATTGCTAAACGATTAAGTCCGAACCGTACAAAGGGCCCCATCTTTGGTGGCATCTTTGCTTCGCGCCTTGCTGCACACTTTGAGATACCTATTAGGCATCATGAGAAAGAAGAAATGTTGCTGCCTCCTGTTTTTCTAGACTATAAGAGTATGGTAGCACATGACTTTATTGTTAAAAATAAGAAGCAATTGCTTAAGTATAATTTAATTTTTGGAAAAGCTCACTATGAGGTTATTACCTTGCCTACACCCTCTTTGTTTAACATATTTTCAGGCACATACCTCATCTTGCCGGAGGCCGTTTATGCATACTGGAAGCTGACACCAGTTGCAGAGCCTGAGCCGGAGCCACCCCTGGACCCTTACCGACAGTCTGTTTATCAGTGGGGTCCGGAGGATGTCGCCAACCAGTGGCACTCAGAGGACACTCCCCCATACACTGGAGAGAGTAGCTTTGATCCGTGGCCCTAGACCAACTTATGCCAAAAGCCTAAGCTTGGGGGAGTACGTATTTCTCACCGACATTGCATTCATGTTCACACACTCATTCTAGCTGTCGGTGCTCATACTTTTTCATTGTACTATCCATGCTAGTTATTTTCTTAAGCCTTTTTCTTGTGTGTTTGAATAACCTTAAGAAAAAACAAAAAAAATAGTTGTAGCTTTTAGCTAGTTTACTTTCCATGCTTGTAGTAGTAATAATTAAAAGAAAATCCAAAAATATTTCTCGTTCTTCTTTTGCTTGTTGGGAGCTTTCCCGTGTAAATAGTTCTATTTCTTTTCTTTTCTTTGGGGGTCGAGAGGAGAAGACCATGATGAAAATGTTGAGCGGCTCTCATATGCATTATTGTTGATTTAACCAAGAGCCCATATTACCTTGTCTTCTCCTTTGTATTAAAGGCTTGCAGATTCCAGCTTAGTCCAATGCACGAGCACTATTATTATTATCCACACCGTTTGGTCGTGCAAGTGAAAGGCAATAATGACAATATATGATGGACTGGTTGAGATGAGAAAAGCTGGTATGAACTCGACCTATCTTGTTTTTGTAAATATGATTAGTTCATCGTTCCCGATTCAGCCTATTATGAATGGAACATGTTTGCAATGACAATTAGAGATTATAGTTGCTCATGCCATGCTTAATTTGCTAGGAGTTTATAATGGTTTACCTTGCGAGCCAACATGCTATTAAAATAGTTGTGATGTGGTATGATAGGGTGGTATCCTCCTTTGAACAATTCGAGTGGCTTGACTTGGCACATGTTCACGCATGTAGTTGAAACAAAATCAACATAGGCTCCACGATATTCATGTTCATGGTGAATTATATCCTACTCATGCTTGCACTTAGTGTTGATTAATTTTAATGCATGTTCATGACTGTTGTCGCTCTCTAGTTGGTCGCTTCCCACTCTCTTTCTAGCCTTCACTTGTACTAAGCGGGAATACTACTTATGCATCCACTTCAAATCCCAAAGTTTCCATATGAGTCCACCATACCTTCCTATATGCGGTATCTACCTGCCATTCCAAGTAAGTTTCTATGTGCCAAACTCTAAACCTTCAAATGAAATTATGTTCTGTATGCTCGAATAGCTCATGTATCAACTAGGGATGTCTGTATCTTCCATGCTAGGTGGGTTATTCTCAAGAGGAGTGGACTCCGCACCTCATTCACGAGAAAATGGCTGGTAACCGGGATGCCCAGTCCCATGCTCAAACCAAATCAAAATAATTGCAAACAAAACTCCCCCAGGACTGTTGTTAGTTGGAGGCACCCGTTGTTTCGGGCAAGCCATGGATTGATGCTTGTTGGTGGTGGGGGAGTATAAACTTTACCATTCTATTTGGGAACTGCCTATAATGTGTGTAGCATGGAAGATATCGAGATCTCTCGGTTGTTATGTTGACAATGAAAGTATGCCGCTCAAAATATTATTTATCTCTGTTTCAAAAATCGAGCTCTGGCACCTCTGCAAAGCCCTGCTTCCCTCTGTGAAGGGCCTATCTATTTACTTTTATGTTGAGTCATCATCCTCTTATTAAAAATCACCAGTTGGAGAGCACCGCTGTCATTTGCATCCATTACTATTAATTTATATTGAGTTTGACTATGATTGGATCTCTTTTACCTTGAATTACAATGTCTAGTCAGTCCTTGATCTTCAGAGGTGCTCTGCATTTATGTTTTGCGGTCTCGGAAAGGGCTAGCGAGATACCATCTTTTTATATCATATTATGATTGTTTTGAGAAAGTGTTGTCATCCGAGATTTATTATTATTGCTCGCTAGTGGATTATGCCATTGACATGAGTAAACATGAGACCTATGTGTTATTGTGAATATGGTTGGTTCATAATCTTTGCTGAAAACTTGAATGCTGGCTTTACATATTTATAACAACAAGATCAAACAGAGTTTGTAAAAGTTTTTCTTTATCACTTTTAGTTTGTCAACTGAATTGCTTGAGGACAAGCAACGGTTTAAGCTTGGGGGAGTTGATACGTCTCCATCGTATCTACTTTTCCAAACACTTTTGCCCTTGTTTTGGACTCTAACTTGCATGATTTGAATGGAACTAACCCGGACTGACGTTGTTTTCAGCAGAATTGCCATGGTGTTATTTTTGTGCAGAAATAGAAGTTCTCGGAATGACCTGAAACTTCACGGAGAATATTTTTGGAATATATAAAAAATACTAGCGAAAGAATCAATACCAGGGGGTCCACACCCTGTCCACGAGGGTGGAGGGAGTGCCCCCCTGGGACGCGCCCCCGTGTCTCGTGGGCCCCCTGAGGCTCCACCGACGTCAACTCCAACTCTATATATTCATGTTCGGTGAGAAAAAATTCAGAGAGAAGGATTCATCGCGTTTTACGATACGAAGCCGCCGCCAAGCCCTAATCTCTCTCGGGAGGGCTGATTTGGAGTCCGTTGGGGGATCCGGAGAGGGGAATCCGTCGCCGTCGTCATCATCAACCATCCTCCATCACCAATTTCATGATGCTCACCGCCGTGCGTGAGTAATTCCATCGTAGGCTTGCTGGACGGTGATGGGTTGGATGAGATTTATCATGTAATCGAGTTAGTTTTGTTAGGGTTTGATCCCTAGTATCCATTATGTTCTGAGATTGATGTTGCTATGACTTTGCTATGCTTAAAGCTTGTCAGTAGGGCCCGAGTGCCATGAATTCAGATCTGAACATATTATGTTTTCATGAATATATGTGAGTTCTTGATCCTATCTTGCAAGTCAATAGTCACCTACTATGTGTTATGATCTGGTAACCCCGAAGTGACAATAATCGGGACCACTCCCGGTGATGACCATAGTTTGAGGAGTTCATGTATTCACTAAGTGTTAATGCTTTGGTCTAGTACTCTATTTAAAGGAGGCCTTAATATCCCTTAGTTTCCAATAGGATCCTGCTGCCAGGGGAGGGTAGGACAAAAGTTGTCATGCAAGTTCTTTTCCATAAGCACGTATGACTATATTCGGAATACATGCCTACATTACATTGATGAATTGGAGCTAGTTCTGTGTCACCCTATGTTATAACTGTTGCATGAAGAATCGCATCTGACATAATTATCCATCACCGATCCATTGCCTACGAGCTTTTCACATATTGATCTCTGCTTAGTTACTTTTCTGTTGCCACTGTTACAATTACTACAAAACTGCTACTGTTACCTTTGCCACCGTTACCATTACTTCCATACTACTTTGCTACTAAATACTTTGCTGCAGATATTAAGTTTTCTAGGTGTGGTTGAATTGACAACTCAACTGCTAATACTTGAGAATATTCTTTGGCTCCCCTTGTGTCGAATCAATAAATTTGGGTTGAATACTCTACCCTCGAAAACTGTTGCGATCCCCTATACTTGTGGGTTATCATCCTCTCCTCCTCACGAGCAAGCTTCGTTTGGCGTGCCCTCTCCTCCTCGCGTTGCTTCCGTTCCATCCTCTCTTTCTGATGACACTCTTCCTCCAAGCCTCTTTGAAACCTTTCTTCGAACAGCCGCTGGCGCCTAAGACAATCTTCATATTGGTCCTTTTGGACATCTTTTGGCACTTCATGATCTATCCAGGTGAAGTACTTGCATAGAGGAGGCGGTGACTGCATATAGAATGGATGTTAGTGTTGACACACATTTTGGAGTAACATGTTACTTGTCTAGCATACCGGTGGAAGGTCATAGGCGTTAGTTGGAAGCGCACGATCATAAGCATAGTTGGGGCAAACAAAATATCTCCTTCCTTCCGTCCATGACTTCTTTCGGTCGGTGGACTCCTTCACCTTGCAAACATCTCCACACCAACATGGCGGAATCTTCACATCTTTCTCCTTCACCTTGTCCAAAGATGCGTCCTTCCACTTGTGCGGCATGTCTTCTTGGTTAGCACACAGTGGCCTCGTCATGGAACCGGATGAAGCCATGCCTACAACAATTAAAGATGTTAAGTCAAAATATGAACACATTGACATGTAAAGAGGCAAATATATCAACACGTTAACATATTAAAAGTAGTACCATTCACATTATTTCAACCATTCGGATTGAGCAACACATCGATAGGCCTTCCCCTATCAACCCGACGTGTCCTAGAACCACCGGATCCATGGCCACGGCCCACTCCAAGGCTAGTCCTTCCTCCACGGCCATGGCCCCCTCCAAGGCTAGTCCTTCCTCCACAGTCAGGGCCTCCTCCAAGGCTAGTCCTCCGTCCACGTGTTTGACTAGTGCCCGTGTTGGTTCTAGGTTTCTTGCATGTCCTAATGTTGTGTCATGTGTTGTTGCATTCTCCACAATTGTTGTTGTCCGGTGCCTCCATGAAATGACCACTACCAAATTGCTTCATTCCGGTGTATCCAACTAGATCATCCATGTCACTCCTGAATCTCTTCTTTCTTCTTCTTCCCCTCATAGGCACCATGAGTGCGGGATCTGGCACAATGTCTGGCCCGTCATACTCAGGCCACTGTGAGGCATCAAGGAAAGGATTAAACCGAGGCGCCCACGTCAACCTTGTTCGTTCCAATGTGAACTCGTGCAACCGCACCGTTGTGCCATCGGATACGGGCAAGTTTCTCGCCCGTGTTGCGGTCATCAAATGCGAGCAAGGCCAATGATACTTGTGTGGCCTCTCACCTTGGCACCAACGGTTTTGTAGGTGCACCTCATAAGCAACTCCACCATAAGACCTACCGTCCCTTGTTGTCCCACCGGGCTCATCGATTTGATAGATCATTTCTTTTTCATTATATTTGATCACTTGTTGTTTGGAAGACTTGTGCGCTTGATGCAATAGCCAATCCTGAACCTTGAATGGATAGTCCATCTTTTCGCCAATCCACTTGGCCGTGCTTTCAGAATGCTTTAGGAAGTACTCGTTGAGCTTGATGAAAGTGTACTTGAGTATTGCGGTCACCGGCAAGGAACGGCCACCCTTTAACACATTGTTGAAGCATTCCACCATGTTGCTTGTCATGTCCCCATATCGCATACCTCCTTCATCGTAGGCGTGTGACCACTTTTCTTTATCCGGCTCATGCCTAAGCAAGAATTCTTTCCCCCCTTTGTTCTTCTCCAAAGCCTTGAGGAGTTTATCATATCGGCTTTTGAATGTGTCGGTGTTGAATGCAACGCAAACAAGGGTAAGGTCTTTGCAAAACTCCTTGCTCTTGCATGCCCGGTAAAAGTTTGCAACAAAGTGTCTCATGCACCAACGGTGTTGAAGCTTTGGAAGACCGAGAATATCAACGTCTATTGCTTTGAGAATCCCATGATGGCGATCCGATATAATGCATACCTCTCACATGCCCCATGAACCACTCCCAATTATCATCGTGCTCTGAAGGCACCAAGGCAAATGCCACCGGCAACACATTATCATTTGAAGAGTGGGCCATCGCCACCATCAATGTGCCCTTGTATTTGCCGGTCAAGAACGTACCATCTATAGACAAGACCGGGCGACAATACGTGAATGCCTCAATGCATTGTCCAAAGCTCCAGAAGGCACGACGAAACGCTCCGTCAATTGACTCCACCCGATGGCGCATGCCGGGGTTTCGATGAGCAATGGCTACCAACATCTTGGGCAGAATGTTATATGCGGCCTCATAATCACCATGCAACATCCTAATAGAATTTGCCTTCGCCATCCATGCCTTCCCATACTTGACCGGGTATTCGAATAGTTCCTCAATCGAAGTCATGAGAAACTTGACCTTCACGGTTGGATCATGTGCTATTTGATTCAACAATTTGTATCCTAGATACTCAGACGTGATTGACGGTGTCCTTTGCTTCGGTCGGCCTTGTCCGGGGGTACGCACGTGTGAGTGCCAACATGACTCTTCAACACCCATTGCCCGGTTTCTTTGATTTTTCTACCGCGGACCATCCATTTGCAACCTTCTTGGTCACATTTGACTATGTACCGAACTTTTTGATTTGAATGACCAACAACAAACGGCCTATGGTTCCTAATGGCATAGTCACACAACCATATCTTGAACTGTACCAAAGAACCAAACTTGATGCTTTTCTTCAAATGAGCATTTTCATCCTCATTTTCTGGCCGAGGATCACTGAATTTGGGGCACGGTGTTGGCTCGAACAACCCGAATCTCAGCCCACTGTCAACAACGGATTGTCCGCAAGACTCACATACCTAAACAACGGCGGCCCTCTCTCCTTGCCGGTCACCTTCTTGTAGATTTCATTTTCTTGTGCAGTCATCCCATCCTCATCCAATTCTTCCTTCGGAACCTCGTCATCCGAGTTATACCGACACATACGGTTATAAGGGAGGGTACGGTCCATATCTTGTTTCCGCACAATGACATCCAAGTTACCAATTAGATTGTAATGAATCTCTTCATTCTCCGCGTAAGCATCCTCTTGAGCAACAATACCATCATCATCAACATGACCACTAGCATCTTCTTCAACATGAGGAATAGCATCATGCCGGAGTACTATGGCGCTAGCATTGGTATGATCTTCATTGGGTTGGCTCCTTGGTGGTTGGCTAGAACAATTGGGGATATACACCTCAGCACTATCGTCATGTATTGGGGAGGATGCATTGCGGTTGAGATCAATTTGCAAGGGAGGAGGGGGATCAACCTTTGTGGCAAAGATCTCAAGAGACTTGTCTTGTGATGCGTCTACTTTGTCCTTGTACACATTCCAATGCAATTGGGAGGTGATGGGCATACTCTTTAATCGGGACTTTACTCCCAATCCAATGTCATACCTCCCAATAAGTTTAACCTCGGCATTTGGGTCATTCCAATGTAAGACGCTTCTCACTTTAACTACAAAATCATCAAAGCTTGGACTTGTGTCAAAAACCATAGCCTCTTCCCCTTCATCATCATTTCCAAGCGTAAATGTCGTCTTGTCCAAATAATGAACATTTATGAGCTTATGCATCTAAGAAATTGGAAACAATAAAATCAATCCATGTATGTCATCCAACCAACTCAAATGGACAAATAAACTAAATTTTGCACAAATTGGACAAATAACTACTATTGATAGTCAAGTTAACCTAACCATTAACCCTAACCCTAACCATAACCCCCAACACAACCACTATAACCCTAACCCTAACCCCCAACATAACCACTATAACCCTAATCCTAACCCTAACACTAACCCCTAACATAACCCTAACCCTAGCCATAAATGCATCATAAATGTGTCATAAATGCACAACAAGATAAACACCTAGGGTTTGCAATAAATTGACCAAATCAACACAAAACAAAGATCTCAACCAATCAAAAGGAGGGGAAATGGGGGGGTACCTTGGGTGATGAAAATGCTCCGGATCCACCGGTGAAATCTCAAGCAAATGGAGGGGATCTAGGGGGGTTTGTGAGAGGGAGAGAGGGGGAGAGGGACTGAGCACGGGGAAGAAGGTGAGTGGGGAAGAAGAGTGATGGTGGGGCCCACAAATCAGCCCCTCCCCACCTTATCCACCACACAGGACCCTACCGCCAGAGGAGCTGCCGGTAGGCTTCAGTGCCCTACTGCCAGAGCCCATGGCGGTAGGTCCTTTTCCACGTCAGCACGCGCCGACGGCCGTTAGTCGCCATCAAGGGGCCTACCGCCAGAGCCAATGGCGGTAGGACGTGCATACCTACCGCCACCCCCCTGGCGATAGGCAAAAGAGTCAGATCCCGAAATATTTTCAAACGGGAGTCAGATCCTGAATTTGTTAGCAAAAAGGGTCAAAACATGAAATTTTGCCGCCTTTGCTAGCATATGGCCAAACGTGCCACTTTATATTTTCCATATCCTTTGCCTAGTAGTGCGTACACTACATCTATTACGCACGTGCCGCGCGCAGCTATCTCAAAATCAATAGGCACTAGTAGTATGACATACTGACATTGACTTAGGTGCCTCCAAAATGTGACGTTACATTACGAAGATATTTGGGCACTGCTTTGGCACACCGCAATGGAAAAGAGTTCTGAATGCTAAAGCAAAATAGTTTGAGTTATCATAAAAAAATTCCTTTTGTGAAACAATGAGTACAATGTAAATATGTGTGAGCGTGTGCGTGCACACACACTAAGTCACCACAAATGTACTGATGAGGTAACAAAACATTCTGATCATTGAATTAATGGTCGCTCTTTTATATACAGTAGATTTTGGTGGGAGAAGTCACTGATAGATCAAAGAGATACAAATACTATAAATTATATAATAAGTTTTATTTTTGTAGGGGTGGGGTTATATATTTGCTTGTATGGAATTTGGCCATTGACCATTCAGATAGTTTATGCATTACATTCTTGTTGCATCGCAAGAAATGCATTTCAAACCCTGTTTAAGAGTAACCAACTGAAAAACTTTTAAGAATGCACACAACCATAATATTTTTGTTGATCCTTAGTTGTCTACTTTTCCAGTAAATCTAACTATGGCAAACATGTTGTAATGTTACCGTTCTTATTTATGGATTTCTTTTGGTATGGGGATGGTATTTTTTTTCATTAACTAACGATACCCTGTGCATTCCTGCATGGATTGGTTGATGAAAAATCTAAGTTTATAACATGAAAACCAAAATTAAACACACATATGAATTATTACTAGGAAAAGAGCCAGTGCGTTGCAACAGGATAGAAAACATAACACATGCTCTTAACCCAGCAACCATCCCTCAAGACCACAATAGTTCCATCTCCTTTATTTTTGACAGGCATCATATTTGTGTTGCCGCTTATCCTCCTTCTCACCCTCGTTGGCGATGTCCTCGGTATTCACACAAAACAAAAAAACGTGTTTGAATATGGTTAATCCTAAGGCGTCTCTCTCCCTCTCTCCTCCCTCCTCTCTCTCCCTCTCTCTCTCTCTCTCTCGTTTTCTCCCACTCTCGCGATGAGAAATTTGTTATTTTCCCCTGCGAAATTTTTCAGAGGTATGCATGTGTAATTATTGATCTTTTGTTTTCCCTATATGGTTATAGTGGGGTGTTTATTTGCAATCCGGATTGCCGCTGGTACGAAAGAAAAACGGATCTTGCACTATAAATTATAAGTTTGCTTACAAAACAATATTTAAAAAAATTAACATCATATTTAGATTCCTCACATTTTTCTAATAAAATTTCATATATAATATGTTCAAATCGAAGTTACGGCTTAAAAGATACGAATAATTTAGAAAATCATTTGTTTGACTTAAATATATTCCAAAATAATATTTAAAAATACTTAACAGGTAAAAATGATCTCATATTCATATTCTACATATTTTTCTAATCAAATTTTATATATAACATGTTCAAATTGGAGTTAGGGTTTAAAAGATATGGATGATTAAAAAAGAATTTGTTTGACTTAAATATAATCCGCGGATGAATTACCTAAAACATCAGGGGGATTTCGAAAAATGTAAAATAACGGTTCGGGTGCGACTTAAATCCGGACTGCGGGTTGATTTCAAAAAAATACAGGGACTTTCTGTAAAATAAGAAAAAACGATTCGTTATTAACTTAAAACAGGACTACGGGTTGAATTCTCTGAAATAGAGGGACTTTTCTGAAAAATGCCATGACGGACAACCAGAAACCCAATTTGCTTTATTATTAGGTAAAGATATTTGGTTATGTATAGTTGTAAATATTTATTGAATACAAGTACAATAATTGAATGGAAAATATCTTCCCATGCATGGTGAATCTTGTGGTGGGTATTTTATGCGGACGAGACTTGCCTGCTCCCTTCCCATGCTCCCATCCGTGCTCCCGCGTATGTGGCTTGATTTAATTGGAAGAAAATAAGGCCCGAACCCACCCCCTGAAAATCAGGGGGGAGATGATTAGATTAGAAAAGAAAAAGGGAAAAGGACAGCCGTAGGATGAAGTGGGAGCACGGATGGGAGCATGGAGAGGGAGCAGGCACGCCGGATACATTTTATGCATGATTGCATGTTGAGGTGGGCCTTTTATCATTCATAATTGTATGGTGAGATGACATAGTTGCATGTTTAGATAATTAAGTTAGTGGGAATAACTCTTAGGTATATATAGGATTAATGAGTTTCTTACGAGCATGTAAAATGGCTACAATAGGAAAACAAAAGCCTAATAACCCAGAATAATGACACCAAATGTTTATCTCTCGCTAAAAACCATGAGGTGTGATATTTTATCTTTTGCAGAGCACTTGGTAAACCGGGAAGAAGACTAGGAAAACATCTCATGTTTCTTTCCGAATTCTCCAAATAGCAAGCACGACGATATACTTGAGTGCCTTTATTTGCAACCTTGTATCTTGAGCTATGAGAGTCCATCAGTTGACAGTCAATTATAAGATATAAGCTAGCCAAACCACGATCTTGGTCCAAACCTTGATTGTGAAGTGACATCAGAAAAGGAGGACTTCAGTTCTGTCTTGAAAAGGGGCTAGAGACCATACTTTATCCAATCCTCACGGGCAAGACGGTGGGTGGGCATTCGATTATCTATTTGAAGGCAGTAGATACAAATAATTTTCATGTATGAAGGGCCCAAGATTTTAAAAAGGAGGTGTGGCCATGTAGATGTGTGTCGCGGTGGAACCCTTGAATTGTGGTTTGTATGCTCAACCGATAATGTACATATACGGGGCATGTCCAAACTCCAATGTACCTTCTCTAGACTAACACAAACACAACCTAATTCTAGGGCATGTCCCTCCTACTCCCCTCTTGATGCTAGTGGCAGTGATCTTCCATTTTTTGATGGTCGTCTCATGCGCATGTTCTTCCTAGTAAATATGGCACGTCACACACATCCTATATGTCTAGCGGAGGTTGGTGGGTTGGTTCATAGATGGAGAGATTTCATTGACAAACGACATGGGCAGTGGATACAGAATAGTGCAAGAGCAGTCTCAATGACACTCCAAGCCATTGAGGTTGAAGATGTGGTTGGAAGTACCCCCTCCTTTTCATCATGTCATCTCGGTGGCTCTTGCATCAGCGCGAACCATATTTGAATTTGATCGCCTATCACCTCTATCTCTTTATCGTTCAACATTAGTTAGAACCTGCAAGAAGAAGATCCTTGCTTGTTTCTGATATATCGATGACCTCGGAGGGTTGTGGCCGACCATTTTTGGTGTATCACATTTTGAATGTCATGTCAGCACCTTCCTTGTTCACTCTTTGTCTCTGCTTTTATACTGAGCTTCTATAGGGCAGCCTAGGGGGTAGCTCGAAAGTGCCATAAAAGTTCCCTAGAACCTTTCTTTGGCATTGTCGTTGCAATGGGGTTGGAAGATAGCTTCGGGGTGAAAGCCTACTCGAGTCGTCCGGACGATGACGCCCTTTAGCGTCATTCACCTCCTTTTGAGGCATCGTTGTGGAGTCTTTGTTCCCTTTCCTCATCTTTATCTTGGATCTCTCAATGAAAATATAAATCCTCTTGAGTCGAGCGATGGTGGCCCTCGGGTGTCGTCACCTCCTTGTAGGCGTTACCCAAGAGCCCTTGACTTGTATTGGTTCATTTGGTTATGCATCACCATAGTGGTTACCATACTTGGTGCTGGTGTTCTCCGAGAGATGGTTTGACATGGATTTCAGTGATGGTAAGGACCTGATCCAGCGATCCCTTTGACTAGCAACTAATGGAGAACGAAGATCTAAAGCTTCACACAACCTTTTATTTTGATCATGTGTAGCTTGCGGTAGTTTCTGTATTCGATGTTTGTGTGTTGTTCTTCTTTGTTATGTATGCTGGTATCCCCATCATCATCTCTTTTTGTGAAAATGATCTAGATATGTTATAAAGATTCATCAGAAGTACAAATCATCTAAACATAATAAAAATTACATCGAGCTTCATGGACCATCGAACAACCACTACCACTGTCTGAATGAACCGCCGATGCGCCACTATCATCGCTCCATATCAAAGTTGGTAAGACCTTGTCGAGGACAACCAGAAGCCTTCATGCATCAGCCCCTAAGGACCATGTTCTCGAAATTGCAGTCATCTCCATTGAACCCTTGAATGATGTGTGAAATATGACATCAAATCTCGTTGTCATGTACGCATTGTGAGAAACTTTAACCTCGCAACCCGAGGAACTGGCAGGAATATACACTGAAGCTCCATCCAATCTATACTAATCGATGAACTTGAGGAGGATAGGATCCTGGAAGACTGGCTCGAAAAATAAGCTCTGCCATTCGTCCGAGTGATGCCCCTATGAGGACTCAAAATCCTACCTATCTACTTGCAGGAGCCGAGGCAGCATAATTCTCCTACCCGCCACCGGTCGCCGAAGTGGCGGCCAAATGGGAGACGAATTTACGGGCTTGTGACAGAGATTGAGGGGAGGAAGGCTTTTGTAGTCACGCTGCAAGTGGGGAAAAATCACTTATAAGAGCATCTCCAACTGTAGACCAGAAAACGCAACTGATTGGTAAAAATTGCATTTTTTGTTTTTAGGGCCAAAAAAGGCTCCAACGGCAGAACCAAACCTGCATGGCGACCAAATTTTTGTAGGCTATAGCCTAAGTTTTGCTATAGGATTGAGCAATATGGGACTCCACCAGTTGGAGACCAAAAACTCCAAAAATGGCGCCAAACCCAACCATTGTTTGGTGAAATTTCGTCGGCACCTCACCCGCCTCCGTGCTGGCCGATTCTGGTAATAGTTGTTGGTCCTGCGGTTGCCCCGTGCCCACTGCTACCACGCTGCTTAATCCCATCATCCAGGGGCCACTGCCGTGACCCTCACGACCGCCACCGCTTGGATCCGCCAAATTTGATCACTCCACACCATCAATCCGGCCTCGCCGCCCGCCCTAAGCTCCTTGTCATTGTCTAGAGCTCCCCTCCACCGGCCCTGAACTTCTCCGCCGCCATATATCGCCATCACGATCTCCATCCATGCCAGACGGGTCGTCATGTTTTATGTGGTTATGAAAATATGGGTTATAAGTTTTGGGCCTGTTGTAAAAGGAGACAATTTTTTGGCTACCTAAAACCTTGTGTTTCTAGAACAAAAACTAATTTTAGGTATCCAACTATTGGTCTATTGTAGAAGATGCTCTAAGTCTAAAAGCATCTCTAGCCGATTCCTCAAAATTTAAGAACTCATAATCCCCTTGTACCTTAACTCCTTATATTCGAGGAGTTAAGAAAAAGCCATTTCTAGTCAAACCCCTAAACCCTAACTCCTCAAAAAAAATGTAGGGAACCAATAGGGTTGCTCATGAACTAGGTTGGTGAGAGTTTTCGAGACAAATGAGTGGATTGAGGAGCCTATGAGCGATATCGTATCTTTTCTTATAGACAATGTAACCGTTATTTCCAATTAATAAAGTGATTCATTTAAAAAATAACTCCTGAATTTTTTAGCACAAATTCATTTATTTTTAGGCCATCAAAGTTAAGCCTTACTACTCAGTTACTTCATTAAACGACATCTTGGGCATATACTTCACCAGTTCCTCACTAGGAGAACTCATCCAAAGAAAATGACAAGGAAACTTACACACTTCAATTGAAACACAAGTTCCTTGACTGCTCCTACAAATCAAATCAATACTTTGTCCATCTTTGTATGTTCGTTGCAAATATTTTTGCTCTTCTCTGATGACTTCTCTAGCTTGTACACTTGTTTCTTCTTTGCCTCCTCAAATTTGGACATGGTGTCTTCTGTAATCTCATCTCTCTAGCAACTAATGCACCAACATTCAATAGACTTCTCTCGATCAATAGATCAATGTATCCATCCTCCCCAAACGAAATGATGCAACCTTTCTACATAAAATAAGCAAATAGTGAACACAAATTGCTTTAAACTGGAGAACAACCACACAAGATTGCACTTAGGGCGTGTTCTGAAACTTCCTAGCTTCTTCAAAACTTCCAAATTTTGGCTTCACGAGTGGATTCTTGCTTCACGTGGTGACTAGAAAATCATCCGGATATGTTCGGCATGGCAGCTTCTCGATTTGGTCGTTGTACCAGGCCTCCTGCCCATTTCAGCGCATGTGGCGTAGTCTGATTTGGGGAAAAGAGACTAGGCTTTGAACCCGTTATGTGCCAGCGTCATCTCCCCGTGCATGTGTCACTAGTAGAAAAAGGGCCATTTGTCCCGGTTCATAAGGCCCATCTGTCCCGGTTGGGGAACCGGGACTAAAGGGTCGTTACTAATGCCCTAGGCCTTTAGTCCCGGTTCTTATACTAACCGGGACAGATGGGCCTCCACGTGGCCGCTCCGGCGAGCCCAGGCAGGAGGGCCTTTGGTCCCGGTTGGTAGCACCAACCAGGACCAATAAGCTTCCACGCGTCAGCATTTCAGGGGCTGGTTTTTTTTGAAAGGAGGTGGTTTAGGGGTTTTGTGGGTTAATTTAGGTTGTTATAGGTAGCTAATAGAGAGATGTGTCCTCTCTTATCTCCATGCTACTGCTACTGCTATGCCTAAACATGACTTAGATTGAAGTGAGGCAACATATGGTGCATGTCGAAAGTAATACTAATCCTAACTTGATCAAGTTTGGATTGTACTACTTTCGACATGCACCACATGCATGTTGCCTTCACTTCAATCCAATCCATGTTCATTTCACCCACAGATATATAATAACTCTTCATGCTCGCATCATGCATCTCATAATAACAAGTCCTACTAATCATCATCATAGAACGTCTACTCGTTATTAATAACAAGTCATACGATCATCGTCCTGATAGTCATCGAACCAACCCTACTTAATTGTTCTTAGCACATGATCATCAGTATTAGGCAGGACCTAAATACCCTATTTAAGGTAAAATAGCATAAAACAATATAGACCCTGACTCTCCATTATGGAGAATGGAGATCATCCTGTCTCCAATTCTTGCGCGACGCTTCCTTTTGCTTCCAAGAACCTCCTTACGACTGTCCATACATTTTTTCCATTCTCTGATTAGCATGTCTCCACTTCTTTTAGAAATCCGGTATGGACAGTTGAGATTCGTAGGATGACCTGGTTGTATGTTCAAAACATGAAGGCTACCATACTCATACATCAAATGAGGCACACAATCCGTCGGGATTCTCTGCTGAAAAACATAGTAATAACTTCATAGTTAGCAATGATGTACTAGTTTTAGAAGTATGCAAAAGATGCACGAATGTCGTAATAGTAAAAAATCTTACCAGGGTATCTCCATGGTAGTTATCGTAGTTCAACACGTGCACTAGTGGCACATATTGACCATAATGTTGAGGAGTTTGATTGTAGATATTATAATTCTTAAGATCAGTACAAAATCCGACCAGATGATTTTTCTCCTTATAAGTTAACTCAGAGCCATCGGTGTAGTAGGTTCTGTCTACCATCTTCCGCACATTCTTTGAACAATCAAAATAAGCTGTCAATGGAAAAAAACTGTCAACTATTTTGAAATGAACAATATAAATTAGTTAATAATTAACTATGTTTGAGAAACTCACATAGCGGTAGAACTGGAGGTGTATCAACAAGGACCCAAATGTCCATATTGTATTGGTCGATGTCAGGATCACCAAGATCCATGGTGATAAGCATACCCTCATGAAAACCATACATCTTGCAAAGTGCTCTCCAATTTTTGCAACCAAAATGGGTTACGCTCTCAGAATTATACAGATTTACTTCAAAATCCACATCATGACGAGTCCTTAGGTGAATTTTCTTTGTTTCATAATTTTCATGGTCTTCAAAATCCATCCTCTCCAAGACATAGCGTCTTGCATGGCATGGGATAAGCTACTCGAATTATAAAAGATGAAAATTACATGTTGAAATAGTTGAAGTCATGCTTAATTATGAAAAAAAACACTTGTCGTCGTTGCGTACCGTTTCAACTTTGAAGGTCTCCTTGAGCTTAATGCTGAAGCGCCGATCATCGTCCAGGTGAGGCCTGTCGCACAGACCTCGATCGTCGTGGCACCAGCTGCACTCCCCCGGGAGACTTTCGTCGTCCGATGACGACATTTCCTACGTTCATAATTCAAAGATTAAACTTGTACAATTAAATATATGTACTACAAAAACTAAATTAGATCATTATTATTCATCACGGGTTGACTATCGGTCTGTAGAGTCTTTTCTTGAAAACTCTCAGCTCATGTGGTGTATACATTTGACCGTTGGTGCTGGTCGCTCGTCCATTCGTCCCCGAGTGCATTACACCAAAATGTCTAGCACACGGGAATGAAGGAGAAGTGACCCCCACCACAACAGTCGGGATTCTTTGTCCTCTCATATATATGTGGTGGAACTCTCCCTCACTGATTCCTCTCTGACATTTGTGACCATCGGTGATGGTAGCTCCTCCTTTCGTTCCTGAGTGCATTACACCAAATTGTCTAGCACAATGGAACGAAGGAGAAGCTACCCCACGACAACAGTCGGGATTCTTTGTCCTCTCATATATGGTGGAGACTCGACAGACTTAAAGTCAACCCGAAATATCGTTTAATTATCTTTCTAAAAAAAAGGATTTGGCTGGTCTCACCTCGAGGTCGGAGGGGGTCGGTGACAGGGACGACGGCGGGGATGATGGAGGGGGGCTCCTAGATTTCTGCGACAACAAAAACCCTATAAGCTATCAACTAATCATATGCATACGCCTTGCATAGTGCTCTCCAGTTTTAGCATTCAAAGTAGGAGTAGTTTTCCAATTTGAGCATTCAATAAGCAAAACCAAATCATAAAATAAAGTAGTATTCAAATTAGCATGCATTTAATTATAAGCAAAACTACATCATCTCTTCCGTCCGTACATTGTCAAATATTATCACTAATACACCTCGAATACTATCATACATATAGCATCACTAGTACAGCTAGAACCGTAGCGCCCGACGGGTATCGGCGCGGGCGGTGGACACCCAAAGGGAAGGAACCATCACAGGATCATAGCTCCAGTGAGATCCCTGAAGAACCTGCCAGGTATTGTCGAACCTGCCCTCCAACGCAACCATGTAGCGACGGACGTGCTCGTCCTCCTCGCTGACACGGTGACGTACCACCTCCGCGGTGTCCGAAAGCCTAGGCACCGTCACTGGCCCACGCGACCGCCACCAAATAAGGATCGGGTCAATGACGGGCTAGCTCCTCACCAACCTACGCCTCCCAGAAGGTAGCACCTCCCAATACCAACCCGGCGGAGCCCAGTCCCGGACATGGCCCCTCTGATCAAGCCGGCCTCCTCCGCCGAGTCGACGACGAGGATGCGGGATAGGCATCGTCGACGTCGATGCGGGAATAATTGCTTGAACTAAAAAAATAAACTAGTTCTATTAATTTTCTTGCTAAAAATAAAGTACTTCTATAGTAAAATAAAGTAGTTTTATTAAATCAACTAGTTCAACTACTAAGCACTTACTATAAATAAAGTAAAGTAGTACTTACTAAAAATAAACTACTTCTATAGTAAAATAAAGTAGTTTTATTAAATCAACTAGTTCAACTACTAAGCACTTACTATAAATAAAATAAAGTAGTACTTACTAAAAATAAACTACTTCTATATATTGTAAAATAAAGTAGTTTTATTAAATCAACTAGTTCAACTACTAAGCACTTACTATAAATAAAATAAAGTAGTACTTACTAAAAATAAACTACTTCTATAGTAAAATAAATTAGTTTTATTAAATCAACTAGTTCAACTACTAAGCACTTACTATAAATAAAATAAAGTAGTACTTACTAAAAATAAACTAGTTTAACTAGTTCTATTATTTATCGCCCCCCCCCCCCCCCCTCATGTCGAAGTTATCGGGGAGGGGGTATATCGACAATGACATACCCGATAAAAAATAAGAAGAGGAAGAAGAAGAAAAAAAGAGGAGAAGAAGAAAGGAATAGAGGAGAAGATCGAAGAAAAAAAGAGGAGAAGAAGAAAGGAATATCTATTCCTTTCTTCTTCTCCTCTTTTTTTTCTTCTTTTTTCCTCTTCTTATTTATTTCTCCACTTCTTCCTCTCCTCTTCTTCTCCTTCTTCTTCTCCTTCTTCCTCTTCTTATTTTCCTTTTTCCTCTCCTTCTTTTTCTTCTTCTTCCTTCTTCCTTCTTCCTCTTTTCTTCCTTTTCATTATTTTACTTTTTCTTCTCCGATCCACTAACCTAGAATCTACTATCCTAAAATGCACTAACAGTAGAACTAATAACCAAAAATACACTAAATCAACTAACCTTAAATGTAACTTTTGCAACACAATTTTTTTCTAAATATGCACATATATATATGAACATATATATACATAAATTGACAAAAAATCTATGAACAAAAAAAAATCATACATCAATGCATACACATCCATGGATCATACAGACATCTGCATATATATACATATACATACAACATCCATATATACATATACATCAATGAACAAAAAAGTGTATGAAAAAAACCAGTAGGACGGGGTGGCGGCGGCGGCGCGCGGCAAAGCAGAGCAGGCCGGGGCGGCGGCGCGCGGCAAGCAGAGCAGGCAGGGGCGGCGGCACGGGGGAAGGGAGGGGGCTCACTGGGCGGCGACGACGAGGCGCGGCAGAGGGTGGCGACGACGAGGTCGAGGCAGAGGGCGGCCACGTCGGGGCAGGGGTGGCGCGGGGCGGCGACGGCGTCGGAGGGGCGCGGGATGGCGCGCGGCGACGACGGCGACGGCGAGGCAGAGGGGCGGGATCGAAGAACTGAACGGAAATTTTCACAAGTGTTGATTATATAGACAGAGCATTGGTCCCGGTTCGTGCCACCAACCGGGACCAATGCCCTCTTTAGTCCCGGTTGGTGCCACCAACCGGGACCAAATGTCTCTCTTCAGCAGCCTAAAGGGCGGGAAGCAGAGGCCTTTAGTCCCGGTTGGTGGCACCAACCGGGACTAAAGGCCTTGTGCTGCCCGCGTCGCGGCGCGAAAGTTTAGTCCCACCTCGCTAGTTGAGGGAGCTCAGGAGTGGTTTATAAGCCCCACTCCCGCTGCCCTCTCGAGCTCCTCTCAAATGCAGGCTTGCGGGCCTAAACACACTGTATCTGCCTGTGGGCCTACTGGGCCTTCTACGGGCCTGAATCCTGGCCCATGGGTGGGTTTCTAGTCGTATTCACGCCGTGGTGGCCCAGTAGTTGGCATTTTTTTATTTTTTTTCCCAGTTTATTTCTTTTCTTTTTTGCTTTATTTATTTTATTTTGTTTCTACTTACAACAAAATACTTATTTATTTTATTTTATTTTGTTTCTAATTACTTATTTATTTTATTTTATGATAATTCTTTTTGCTATTAAAGTTTCTAAGAAAAAAAGTTCTTTATGAAAATTCTTTTTGCTTTTAATGGTTTTGAACAGAAAAAACTTTGATAATTTTAGTTGCATCAATTTTATATAATTTTAGTTTCAATAATACTAGAGGTTGCTTATAATGTTTTGAACAGAAAATACGTTGATAATTTTAGTTTCATAAATTTTATTTATGTTATTAAAGTTTATTTTATTTTATTTTATTTTGTTGCTACTTATATAGTTTACTAAAGTTTATTTTATTCTGTTTCTAATTACTTATTTATTTTAATTTATGATATTTGTTATTTTCCATGCATTTACTGATTATTTTGAGCTATAAGACCCTGAAATTGAAAAGCACTACAAATGAACTCTGAAAAGGTTGAAAGTTGGCATGGTATCATAATTTCACCCACATAGCATGTGCAAGAAAGTAGAGAGGGTTACGGCAAAAACTGGATGCACTTCGTGTACAAAACGGACAATCTCTTTCGGAGTATGAGGGTTTCATACAGAAACTCGTCTGTTACAAAGGGATTTCATTTTTTGAACTTATTTGAACTCCATAGTTTTTCTGTGTTCAAAATGCACCATTCAAAGCCACATCATCAATTTTCAACCCTTTCTGACTTCATTTGTTATTTTCCATGCATTTACTGATTATTTTGAGCTATAAGACCATGAAATTGAAAAGCACTACAAATGAACTCTTAAAAGGTTGAAAGTTGGCATGGTATCATCATTTCACCCACATAGCATGTGCAAGAAAGTAGAGAGGGTTACGGTAAAAACTGGATGCACTTCGTGTACAAAACAGACAATCTCTTTCGAAGTATCAAGGTTTCATACGGAAACTCGTCTGTTACAAAGGGATTTCATTTTTTAGAACTTATTTGAACTCCATAGCTTTTCTGTGTTCAAAATGCACCATTCAAAGCCACATCATCAATTTTCAACCCTTTCTGACTTCATTTGTTATTTTCCATGCATTTTACTGATTATTTTGAGCTATAAGACCATGAAATTGAAAAGCACTACAAATGAACTCTGAAAAGGTTGAAAGTTGGCATGGTATCATCATTTCACCCACATAGCATGTGCAAGAAAGTAGAGAGGGTTACGGCAAAAACTGGATGCACTTCGTGTACAAAACATACAATCTGTTTCGAAGTATCAAGATTTCATACGGAAACTCGTCTGTTACAACAGGCATTTCAAATGAACTACGAAAAGGTTGAAAGTTCGCATGGTATCATCATAATAGTTGTGGAGAGAAAGTCTTCACTTTTTTTTGCTTGTGTGCTTTGCTTATTGCGCCGTAACCATGGATAATCTTCATCGTTTATCACGATGCTTGGGTCAGCCTCGACTTTGAAGGGAGGAATTTCATGAAACTTTTCATAATCTTCAGACATGTCTGTCTTGCCCTCCACTCCCACGATGTCCCTTTTTCCTGAAAGAACTATGTGGCGCTTTGGCTCATCGTATGATGTATTCGCTTCCTTATCTCTTCTTTTTCTCGGTGTTGTAGACATGACCTTCACATAGATAACCTGTGCCACATCATTGGCTAGGACGAACGGTTCGTCAGTGTACCCAAGATTGTTCAGATCCACTGTTGTCATTCCGTACTGTGGGTCTACCTGTACCCCGCCTCCTAACAGATTGACCCATTTGCACTTAAACAAAGGGACCTTAAAATCATGTCCGCAGTCAAGTTCCCATATGTCCACTATGTAACCATAATATGTGTCCTTTCCCCTCTCGGTTGCTGCATCAAAGCGGACACCGCTGTTTTGGTTGGTGCTCTTTTGATCTTGGGCGATCGTGTAAAATGTATTCCCATTTATCTCATATCCTTTGTAAGTCAATACAGTCGAAGATGGTCCCCTGGACAACGAGTACAGCTCATCACAAATAGTGTTGTCACCTCTGAGACATGTTTCCAACCAACTGCTGAAAGTCCTGATGTGTTCACATGTAATCCAGTCGTCACACTGCTCCGGGTGTTTGGAGCGTAGACTGTTCTTGTGTTCATCGACATACGGGGTCACCAGGGTAGAGTTCTGTAGAACTGTGTAGTGTGCTTGAGACCAAGAATGCCCGTCCCTGCATATTATTGAGTCCGCTCCTAGCGTGCCTTTTCCAGTCAGTCTCCCGTCATACCGCGATTTAGGGAGACCTATCTTCTTAAGGCCAGGAATGAAGTCAACACAAAACCCAATGACATCCTCTGTTTGATGGCCCATGGAGATGCTTCCTTCTGTCCTAGCACGGTTACGGACATATTTCTTTAGGACTCCCATGAACCTCTCAAAGGGAAACATATTGTGTAGAAATACGGGGCCCAGAATGACAATCTCGTCGACTAGATGAACTAGGACGTGTGTCATGATATTGAAGAAGGATGGTGGGAACACCAGCTCGAAACTGACAAGACATTGCACCACATCACTCCTTAGCCTTGGTATGATTTCTGGATCGATCACCTTCTGAGAGATTGCATTGAGGAATGCACATAGCTTCACAATGGCTAATCGGACGTTTTCCGGTAGAAGCCCCCTCAATGCAACCGGAAGCAGTTGCGTCATAATCACGTGGCAGTCATGAGACTTTAGGTTCTGGAACTTTTTCTCTGGAATATTTATTATTCCCTTTATATTCGACGAGAAGCCAGTCGGGACCTTCATACTGAGCAGGCATTCAAAAAATATTTCCTTCTCTTCTTTGGTAAGAGCATAGCTGGCAGGACCTTCATACTGCTTTGGAGGCATGCCATCTTTTTCGTGCAAACGTTGCAGGTCCTCCCGTGCCTCAGGTGTATCTTTTGTCTTCCCATACATGCCCAAGAAGCCTAACAGGTTCACGCAAAGGTTCTTCGTCACGTGCATCACGTCGATTGAAGAGCGTACCTCTAGCTCTTTCTAGTAGGGTAGGTCCCAAAATATAGATTTCTTCTTCCACATGGGTGCGCGTCCCTCAGCGTCATTCGGAACAGCTAGTCCGCCGGGACCCTTTCCAAATATTACCTGTAAATCAGAGACCATAGCAAGTACGTGATCACCGGTACGCATGGCGGGCTTCTTTCGGTGATCTGACTCACCTTTGAAATGCTTGCCTTTCTTTCGACATTGATGGTTGGTCGGGAGAAATCGACGATGGCCCAGGTACACATTCTTCCTGCATCTGTCCAGGTATATACTTTCGGTGTCAGCTAAAACAGTGCGTGCATGCGTGGTATCCCTTGTTTGTCTGTCCTGAAAGGTTACTGAGAGCGGGCCAATCGTTGATGCTTACAAACAGCAACGCATGCAGGTTAAATTCCTCCTGTTTGTGCTCATCCCACGCACGTACACCGTTTCCATTCCACGGCTGTAAAAGTTCTTCAACTAATGGCCTTAGGTACACATCAATGTCGTTGCCGGGTTGCTTAGGGCCTTGGATGAGAATTGGCATCATAATGAACTTCCGCTTCATGCACATCCAAGGAGGAAGGTTATACATACATAGAGTCACGGGCCAGGTGCTGTGATTGCTGCTCTGCTCCCCGAAAGGATTAATGCCATCCGCACTTAAAGCAAACCATACATTCCTTGGGTCACTTGCAAACTGAGCCCAGTACTTTCTCTCGATTTTTCTCCACTGCGACCTGTCAGCAGGTGCTCTCAACTTCCCGTCTTTCTTACGGTCCTCACTGTGCCATCGCTTCAACTTGGCATGCTCTTTGTTTCTGAACAGTCATTTCAACTGTGATATTATAGGAGCATACCACATCACCTTCGCAGGAACCCTCTTCCTACGGGGCTCGCCCTCAACATCACTAGGGTCATCTTGTCTGATCTTATACCGCAATGCACCACATACCGGGCATGCGTTCAAATCCTTGTATGCACCGCGGTAGAGGATGCAGTCATTAGGGCATGCATGTATCTTCTCCACCTCCAATCCTAGAGGGCATACGGCCTTCTTTGCTGCGTACGTACTGTCGGGCAATTCGTTATCCTTTGGAAGCTTCTTCTTCAATATTTTCAGTAGCTTCTCAAATCCTTTGTCAGGCACAGCATTCTCTGCCTTCCACTGCAGCAATTCCAGTACGGTACCGAGCTTTGTGTTGCCATCTTTGCAATTGGGGTACAACCCTTTTTTGTGATCCTCTAACATGCGATCGAACTTCAGCGTCTCCTTTTCACTTTCGCACTTTTCCCTTGCATCAACAATGACCCGGCGGAGATCATCATCGGGCACATCGTCTGGTTCCTCTTGATCTTCAGCTTCCTCTTGATCTTCAGCTTCCCCCCTTGCAGCATCACCGTATTCAGGGGGCACATAGTTGTCATCGTCCTCTTCTTCTTCGTTGTCTTCCATATAACCCCTATTTCTCCGTGCTTCGTCCAAACATTATAGTGTGGCATGAAACCCTTATAAAGCAGGTGGGTGTGAAGGATTTTCTTGTCAGAGTAAGACCTCGTATTCCCACAATTAGGGCATGGACAACACATAAAACCATTCTGCTTGTTTGCCTCAGCCACTTCGAGAAAATTATGCACGCCCTTAATGTACTCGGAGGTGTGTCTGTCACCGTACATCCATTGCCGGTTCATCTGCGTGCATTATATATAATTATGTGTGTCAAAAGTAAGAAAATTAGACAAGTATCTATCTAAAGTAAGATTTTTTTTCCTTTCAGAAAGAAGATAAGAACAAAAGGCTCACCACGGTGCGTGACGGACCGCTAAACCTAGACAAATCTCCGAAAAAATGGAGGTCGAGCTTCGAGAGGAGAAAGCTTAACTAGTGTGCCTCGGGCATTTCATCGAACACCTCACATGCATAAGAGGTGAGCTAGAGCACCCAAATGCCCTTCCTCGCCAGCCAGCAAAAAATAGAGCACTGTGGAGTGCTCTGCTCGCCGGCGATGGGGTATGTATAGGCAACTCATTTGTCCCGGTTCGTGGGTGAAACCGGGACTAAAGGCCACCCTTCTGTCCCGGTTCCTACCACGAACCGGGACCAATGGTTGTGGGCCAGGAGCGAGGCCCATTTGTCCTGGTTCGTGCCAAGAACCGGGACAAATGGGCCCAGACGAACCGGGACCAATGCCCACGAGGCCCCGGCCGGCCCCCTGGGCTCACGAACCGGGACAAATGCCTCCATTGCTCCCGGTTCGTGGCAGAACCGGGACTAATGGGCTGGCCAGGCCCGAACGAAAGCCCCTTTTTCTACTAGTGTGTGGAACATTTGGTCACGCAGGAGAGAAAAATATTGGAGAGAGAAAAAGAATGAGCGAACCGGTACGCTATAGACTCACTCACTTAGTGGTGGAATCTGGTTGTAAACTTGTAATATGTCTCAACTCTTGCTTCTTCAATTTTCAGCTGGGAAAGGCCAGCTTCTCACTCCTCCGTTTTTGCACTACGTGGACAACTGGCTTCTCAATTTCAAACTCCGCGAAGTCAGAGCGTTTGGCTCAGCTCCAATCATGGAGTTGGAGAAGCTGGCTTCCAGAGCGTTACCAAACAGGCCCTTAGTTTGTCCTTTTCACACTTGTAGAAAACCTATCATGTTCTACTATCTTTGAGACACGACGCAGCAACAGTCGCCACCAGTGATCACGCTTGATGATTGATATTAGGCTTGCCGGCAATTTGCTGGGCGAGGGCTGAGCCTGGCCGACCGGTGGACGGACGACAAGCGAGATGCGAGCGTCAAGAAAAGGAAGACATACCACGAGGTGGCACGGAGCCCGGTGGCTGCGCCATTTGGTTTTCGATAAATCTTGACGATACACAATAGTGTCAGGGGCTAGGTGCATCGAATCCAGCACCATCGTCGAGCGGCAATCGAATCAAAGTGGGGCGGAGGAGCAGGAGGCACTACGAGGTGTTTGCAGTGGTGTGTGGTGGCTGGCGGAGGTAAGGACGGCCGCACTAGAGTGGATGCGATCGAGCGGGGGAGAACGACGACCATGGGGAAGGGGGAATTATCGTGAGAGGTGGCGTCGGTCGAGCAAATATAAGCGGTGGCCAACGCGAGGAGAAAAATTTGAGGATTTGAGGATAAGCGACGTGCTAGATCTGGCTTAACTCCTTAAAAAACTCTTAGGGAGTTAAATCAATTTTAAGGGATCCGCTAGAGATACTCTAAGTCTTCCATCACCACCATCTCTTAATTGTACCATTGACCATTTAGGGCTTTATTAAGTCATATTACAGCATCTACAGTCGGGTACCCTAAACTCGCCTCAAACGCTCAGGCGGGCTGTCTGGTCACTAACTGGTCACGAAATTTTGACCCAGACGGGCGCCTGCAACGGGCCTCAGACGCCCGGGCTGACCGGTACCCCTCATATATATCCAGCCCAAGTATGAGGCGGATATGGGGGCGCCCGGGCGCGTCCGCCATGTCGGACTGACGTCGGGGTCACACGAGGAATCGCCCGGAAACCCGGCGGTCTGAAGCTCGTCTCCTCCATCGGACCGATGTTGCCGCGTGGCGCCACTCCGGTGGTCCGCGTAGTGCCTAGCCCATCTATTTAAGCCGACCGTTGGCACTGAAACCCTACCCCTCCATATTTTCGGCCGCATGTCCGTCGTCGCTGCCACTTTCCACTCCCCGTCTGCCACCACTAGTAGCCATGCCCCCACGCTGCCAGATAAGGGGCTACCCATTTCCAACGCTGGAGAGCCGACTGCAGCTTCTTGAGCAGATCCGGGCAAGGCACGAAGCCCGGATCGCCGTGGGGCTGTTGGGGAACGTTGCATGAAAAAAAATCTACGCACACGCAAGATCTATCCATGGAGATGCATAGCTACGAGAGGGAGAGAGTATCTACATACCCTTGTAGATCTCTAAGCGGAAGTGTTTATCAACGTGGTTGATATAGTCGTACACCTTCACGATCCGTTCCGATCAAGCACCCAAGGTACGGCACCTCCGCATTCAGCACACGTTCAGCTCGATGACGTCCTCGCCTTCTTGATCCAGCAAGAGGGGCAAAGTAGTAGATGAGTTCCGGCAGCACGACGGTGTGATGACGGTCGTGGTGAAGCTATTTCCGCAGGGCTTCGCCAAGCACAGCGGTTTTTGGACGGAGGATGAACTAGAGGGAGAGGGGGCTTCGGCACAATGCTTGGGGTTTCGTGGTGTATGGCGCCCCTCCCCTCCTCACATATATATAGGTGGAGGGGGAGGGGAGGCAGCCCTAGGCGCGCCCCCATGGGGGCCGGCAGCCGCCCTAGGGGCCTGCCTAGGCGCGCCCCCTCCTTTCCTTCCCGAGGGGGTGGGGGGAGAAGGTAGGAGGGGGGCCGGCGGCTGCCTTGCCTTAGGCACCCCCTTTCCTTCCCAAGGGCCGGCGGCTATGAGGTGGGGCGCACCAGTCCCTTGTGGGCTGGTGTGCTCCCCTCGTTGCCCGTTTGGCCCAATAACTCCCCGTAGGTCTTCCGGAACCCCTTCCGGTGATCCGATAAATATCCGGTGCATTATGAAACTCTTCCGGAGACCAAATACTATCATCCTATATATCAATCTTTATCTTCGGACCATTCCGGGGCTCCTCGTCATGTTTGTATTCTCATCCGGGACTCCGAACAACATTCGGTCACCAACATACATAACTTATATAGTACTATATCATCAACGAACGTTAAGCGTGCGGACCTTATGGGTCCGAGAATGATGTAGACATGACCGAGACGCTTCTCCGGTCAATAACCAATAGCGGGACCTGGATGCCCATTTTGGTTCCTACATATTCTACGAAGATCTTTATCGGTCGAACCTTTATGACAACCTACGTAGTTCCCTTTGTCCGTCCGTATGTTACTTGCCCGAGATTCGATCGTCGGTATCTCCATACCTAGTTCAATCTCGTTACCGGCAAGTCTCTTTACTCATTTCATAATACATCATCTTGTAACTAACTCCTTAGTCACTTTGCTTGCAAGTTTCTTGTGATGCTGTATTACCGAGAGGGCCCAGAGATACCTCTCCTTCATACGGAGTGACAAATCCCAATCTCGATTCATGCCAACTCAACAGACACCTTCGGAGATACCTGTAGAGCACCTTTATGATCACCCAGTTACGAAGTGACGTTTGATAGCAGACAAGGTATTTCTTCGGTATCCGGGAGTTGCATGATCTCATGGTCGAAGGAATATGTATTTTGACATTAAGAAAGCAGCAGCAAAAACTGAACGATCATATGCTATGCTAACGGATGGGTCTTGTCCATCACATCATTCTACTAATGATGTGATCCCGTTATCAAATGACAACTCATGTCTATGATTAGGAAACCTTAACCATCTTTGATCAACGAGCTAGTCTAGTAGAGGTTCACTAGGGACACGGTATTTGTTTATGTATCCACACATGTATTTAAGTTTTTGGTCAATACAATTCTAGCATAAATAAAAAACATTTATCATGATTGTGGAAATATAATAATAACCATTTTATTATTGGCTCTAGGGCATATTTCCAACAGGGGCTACCTCCGGATGAAGTGGAGCCGGAGGAGGAGGAGCCGAAGGAGGATGTGGGGGGTGATGGGGACGTGGATCTGCAGGGGAGCAGCGGGCCATTCTCGATTCCCTCCGCTCGGAGTCGGATGCGGAGGCCAGACGCCATTGCCGGCGAGAGATTGAGGCGCGGCACGCCGCGGATGAGGAGGAGATGCTCGCCTACATGGATGAGGTCGAGCAGGAGGAGGATGAGCTGGAGCCGTCCTATGCACCCGTCCACCCGGCGCCAACGTCGTGGACATCGCTGACAACGAAGCTTAGTTAGGGTAGTACGTAGGATTTTTTGTGCATGCTTGGTATGGATTTAGGGGTTGAAATATGAGAGACTCGGATGCAGAGTAGCTGTTGGATTTGTCGTCCAGCTGTAGATGCTCTTAAAGCCGGGCTCATCTAAGCATTCTGTCTAAAACGATAATGCACTAGATAGACATAACAGTGTTCGACCTCTACAATGTGCTGTACATCTGCATCGACAAAGGATAATCCCTCCTAATTTCGTTCACGAAGGACTTGACGTTCCGTTGCACTATACTCCTTGCGTCGGCCGTCACGACTCTCTCCCTCAGCGAGTCCATCTTCTCCTGCAGACGCCTCCCTTCCTTGCCGTCCATGACCCTCTCGATGCAGTCCTTCACCTCGTCTCTGCTCATGCCGCCGCCGAGCCTGATCCCGATCCCCCACACACGAGTGATGTAGGCGCAGTTGATGAACTGGTCCCCGGAGACGGGGCAGCACAGGAGGCGCACCCCGTGCCGTATGGCCTCGACGGTGGAGTTCCAGCCGCAGTGCGTGAGGTAGCAGCCGACGGCGCCGTGCTTCAGCACGTCCTCCTGCGGCGCCCAGCCCACCACCTTGCCGCGGCCGGCGGCGGCCACCCCCTCGGCGTACCCGTCGGGGAGCCCAGCGCGCCACGACGGGTCCTTCCTGAGCGCCCACAGGAAGGGCCGGCCGGTGGCCTCCAGCCCCAACGCGAGCTCGCGGACCTTCTCGGGCCCGATCGGCCCCACCCAGCTGCCGAAGGAGACGTACACCACTGACGCCGCACGTTGCCTGTCCAGCCAGCCCATGCACGTCGAGTCTGCCTGCCACATGCTGCTGGGCTGCTGCTGCTTGCACGGTGCCACCGGGGGCCCGTCGCCTTTCGTTCGCTGCTCCATGCTGCTGTCGCCCCCGCCGAGCGCCAGCAGCGGCCCCACCGGGAAGACCCGCGGGCCCTGCCGCGCCGGGTGGCCGTCGTCTGCCGCGGCGGCGACACCGCCCGCCTCGCTGGGGAAGGAGTTGACGAGGACGGAGCGGAAGCTCCGCGCGCGGTGCAGAGCCCGGAGCCAGAACGCGAACCTCGATTTCTGGGTAGCCGAGTCGCCTACGAGCCATGGGAGCTCTTCGTTCTTGAGCTCTACCTGTGCCGGCAAGATGTCGAGGGCTCGAAGCATCTTGCCCTGGCTGAGCCCGTCGTCGTCAGACAGATTCGGCGATGATTGAGGGGTGCCTGCATGTTGGTAAAATCGACGGGTCAATAAGCTAGTGAGATGCAAAACTCATCGATTCTACTGCATGCGTGCATGCATGCAGTGCACTCGTGCCGACATATGCTGTGCACTAGCTAGATCGAAGTAACACGGACGCACGCGTATCCACAAGTTGTGAATTCCAGTCCGGCCACCGTCCCACGTGGGCTGATTGGTGGCGTTCAATCATGCACCCGAAGCTCGTCCGATCTAGTCGCAGCACCAACGGACCGAGTTGGCAACTGCCGTCACATCGCTTGATGTACATGTACTGCTCGTACGTCAGTACTTGATTGCTCTTCTGGATCGACCGGTCAGGCCAAGTCGATCGTGTTGTCGTCTTCCGCATCATCTGGTTGCCACACCAAAACCATGATCGGAAGAGAAAGACTATTCCCCGTTGCGGAAAAGGTTACACTGTACTGCATGCACGAGCCAGCAGCCACAGGGGCCAGGGGTGTTCGTCCAATAGCTTGTGTCTACGTCTAAAGAAAAACCCGTGCATGGATCCCACAAATTGCTAGTACAGACGTAAGAGGGGCAAAAGTGAAGATCAATCGCCCAAATGATTCGACAAGATCCGTTAATCGGCCGAGACGACCCAACCATTAATTATTCGTTAATTAGTATCCCCTCTACATGTGCGAGCGTACTGCATGCATGGTGCATGCATATCTCGCCGTGATATTATACCCTCCTTTGGTGAGTAAGAACCGATCATGTGTCGACTGCCGATTTGCCGACGGAGAGGGGTCAACTTGGTGGGTTACCATCTGGGCCAAGTATGATCAGCTACAGAAAGGCCACCTCAGAAATAGTACTCTCTCCTTCTCAAAATATAAGGCACGGTTTGATTTTTCTAATCTTTGTTGCACAACTTTAACTATGATTTGCATGTATTGTATGTCTATAAAATTAGCATACATACATATGAAATAAAATTGTTTTGCAAGACAAATACGATGATGCCATTTATACATGTTCAATCCATATACTTTGATACATGTTAGTGGTCAAAGTCATGCATCAAAGATCGTAAAAAGTCAATCATACCTTATATTTTAAGAAGGAGGGAGTAATAAGGAATGTGTTGCTGGCCCTGGCCGGCCCCAAGACAAGATGGATCAGATCCACAGAGCACTCGGCTGTAGAGGGACCAAACCGAAAGAAAGACGGGTCCCCGACTTATATTTTCACATGCCAAACCCAATCATGTTTGGCCATTATCATCAATTCCCCAAGCAGCTGTAGCAAATACTCCATCCGTAAATAAATATAAGAGTCTTTGGATCACTAAAGTAATGATCTAAACGCTCTTATGTTTCTTTACAAAGGGAGTACTCCAACGGAGGAGTTGTACGTAACGGTTCCAAGATCCAACGACTGAACGCCGCATGCCACTTATCCTCCTGGTATGTTCACTGTGGTTACTAACATATGCATGCGTAGATCATGAATAGCTTCTGTGATTTTCATGGTTTCCCGGTCGTACATCACCAACTTTCCTTTCCTCACATGGTGAATATGTTATGAAGCTAGCTAGCTCTTCTCATGATCTCATCCAATTAAGCTGTGGTGTGTGGAGATGGACAGATCTCGGAGACACATATTTCTATCTGGTGGGAGCATCGTACGTAGTGCTTCGAGCCTTAGATTTAGGATCATGCCTGACGTACCACTAACACTTTTGTTACACCTTGCGACCGTACGTACAAAAGCATGTGGGGGCGTGTGGCATGCATGCCGCACCAAGCATGCAAGATCAAGGATCTTAAAAAGTTCTTAACCTTGTATATACTTTATTTTAGAATTAAAATATCTTAAGCTTTAGTTTTCCCGGTCAACTCTAACCATGTTACGCACGCGTGCGAGCTCCGGTGCGCCGTGTGCCTACGTTCGGAAAGAAAGGAAGGAAGCCCAACTGCATGGCGTACCGGATTCTGAGATGAGCCCCTCCTCCATGAGCTCCGGGATGGCGGCCACGACGCGGTAGCTCGCCAGCATCGCGGGCCAGAACCCGGCCGCTGGCACGCCGCAACGCTCGGCCACGGGGACGGCCCACGACGCCAGCACGTCCACCACGACGCAGGCCACGCGGCGGCGCGCCAGCAGGCGCTCCAGGTGCGCGGGCATGTGGTGCTCCATGGCGTGCCCGAACTCCGCGAACCCCGGCGGGTCGGCACCGCAGTCCGCGACGCCGCTGGCGATGGACGCCAGCGCCACGCCGTCGTCGTCGCTGCCGGCCGTCGTCCCCGCGATGCGGCGGTGGATGAAGTCCGGCACGGCGACGGTGACCGCGACGCCGTGCGCGGCGAGGGCGCGCGCCAGGCGCAGCATGGGCGTCACGTGGCCCTGCGCTGGGAACGGCACGAGCAGCACGGCCGGCGGGGTGGCTGCCTCGGCCCCCATGCCGCCGTCGACGTCTCGCGTTTACGGATCGGCTGTTGGATCGTCGATCTCCGTGGCCTCTGGGCTTAGTTAGTTTGGACACATGTGGCTGTGGCCAACGGATGCGTCGCGTGTGGAATTTATAGTGGCGGTCGCCCTGCTGAGCCAATTCCCTGCTGGCTGCCTCTGTCGCTTTCCGTTTCTTTAAGCTTCACGTTTTTTTCCCCTCACTCTCCCCGACAAAGCTTATTTGGCCACTCGGGGAATGAGTTAAATTTCTGGCTGCGCGTGTCTGTAAAAAAGGCAAGCACGATGACTCGCTGGCCGTCCGCTTTTAGTAGCGGATCGCAGCAAATGCGCGCGCGTGCGGTACGGGGCTGTGAATCGACTCGCAAATTGAACACGTGACAGTTTGGTTTGTTTTGGCAAATTGAACACCCCGAGCTTTGCATGCATGCATGCATGCGCGCCACTGGCAGGACCGCACCGCATTGCCCGATCGATCTGAGTGGCCGTTGGAGTTGTGTCGAATATAGTGTACAAGGTAGGTTACAGTTGGACCTGTAGTTGTATTGTATTTAGATAGTATATGGAGTCGTAGTCCAAGTAGGACACTTGTATCCTAGACCTCTCATATATAGTGGGGGTATACACACGATGTAACCTATGCCAACATAATAGCACAGGAACGCATGGGGAAGCCGGCGGCTTGCCGGTGTCCAGGGCGACCGGGTGCGGTATTGTAGCGGTGTCATGGGAGGAGCGCCCATAGTCAGGCCCCGGCTAGGCCATTCCTGCCTTGCGGTAGTACCGCAAGGGGGAGCGGTAGTACCGCGCCTGCGGAAGTACCGTTCTCAGCCTCTGTGCTTCAGGCTTGTTCTAGCTCCTGCCGTTGCAGCGGTAGTACCGCGGTCTCTCGCGGTAGTAGCGTTTGGCCGTGCGGTAGTACCGCTTGTCAGGGGCGGTAGTACCGCAAGTCGCGGGCTGGTTAGGTGGATAACGGTTGGATTTTGTTCTCAGCTATAAAAGGGGTGTCTTCTTCCTCTAGTAGACCACCTCTTCTAACTCTAAGCTCCATTGTTGCTCCAAACTCCATTTTCGCCCGATCTCACTCCCTAGCCAATCAAACTTGTTGATTTGCTCGGGAGTGGTTGAGAAGGCCCCGATCTACACTTCCACCAAGAGAAATTTGATTCCCCCCACTAATCCCTTGCGGATCTTGTTACTCTTGGGTGTTTGAGCACCCTAGACGGTTGAGGTCACCGCGAAGCCATAGTCCATTGTGGTGAAGCTTCGTGGTGTCGTTGGGAGCCTCCAATTAAGTTGTGGAGATTGCCCCAACCTTGTTTGTAAAGGTTCGGTTGCCGCCTCCAAGGGCACCAATAGTGGAATCGCGGCATCTCGCATTGTGTGAGGGCGTGAGGAGAATAAGGTGGCCCTAGTGGCTTCTTGGGGAGCATTGTGCCTCCACACTGCTCCAACGGAGACGTACTTCCTCTCAAAGGGAAGGAACTTCGGTAACACATCCTCGTCTTCACCGGCTCCACTCTTGGTTATCTCGTGCCTTTACTTGTGCAAGCCTATTTGTGCTATATCTCTTGCTTGCTTGTGTGCTTATTGTTGTTGCATCATATAGGTTGCTCACCTAGTTGCATATCTAGACAACCTACTTTGATGCAAAGTTTAAATTTGTAAAGAAAAGCTAAAAATTGTTAGTTGCCTATTCACCCCCCCCCCCTTTAGTCAACTATATCGATCCTTTCAATTGGTATCAGAGCCTCATCTCGGACTTTACCGTCCGAAGAGTATGGTTGACGTCATAGAAGGTGTGGAGGAGCACTCCGGTGCGAATCCGGTCTCTTCTACGGGAGATGGGGGAACCGCGGTCTCTTGTGAGGAATTCAATGTGGCATTGGACACATTGAAAACCTCCATGACGACCGAGGTCGAAAGCATGTTTAATAAATTCTTAGAAGGGCTTAAACTTTCCACCGCACCGTTGAAAGTGGGTGATCCCGCCAACAAGGTGACGGATGCTACCTCCGACAAGGGGGAAGCTACTAGTGAGAAAGCCCCTTCTTCTAGTGGTAAAAGTGGCACCGGCATCTTTGCCCATGTGGAACCTCCACTTGTCTATGGTGGACCGCTTCCTTCCACTCATTTGAATCATGCCGGCCCGGCCCCTAAGATTGAGAAGAATGTAGAATTTGATTCTTGGGTCTATCGTTTTAAGTGTCATTTAAATCATGTGAACACTAACCTTTGGAGAATCATTAAAGAAGGTTTCTATCCGCATGATCGAAGTAACTTCACTCCTAGAGAATCCGTGGACAATCAATTCAATGAGAATGCTCTCTTCATCATCCAAGAAGCAATCCCACCCGAAGATCTTCCTCATCTCCGGCCCTACTCCATGGCCAAAGATGCTTGGCACCAAGTGGTTTCCCTCTATCGGGGAAGCGCAAGCATTCAACGCTCCAACTATGAAGTGGTGCAAGATGAGGCCGATGAGTTTGCAATGAAAGAAGATGAAGAACCTCGTGAGCTTTATCGGAGGGTAACCAAACTCGCGGTCTCTCTCCGAGATCATGGAAGTAAGGATACGGATGACAATTGGATCAAGCGCAAATTCCTCAAAGCAATGATGCCCTACCACAAAGCCATGTCCTCCGTCATTCGTCAAAGGCCGGACTTCCACACCTTGTCCTCAAGTGAAGTGTTGGATGAGTTCGTTGCTATGAGCATCTTGGACAAGACCGCCGACAATGCGGTACTTCACTCTCAAAGAGTTAATAAGCCCAACCTTGCTCTAAAGGCCAAGGTTAGTATGGAGGAAGAGGATGAGGAGGAAGAAGAGGAGAGCAACCTCGAAGATACGAAGTATGCCTATCATGGACACATGGCGCTTGCTTCAAGGCAATTTTGGAGCAAGAAGAACTCAAGGCCCAACTTCAACAAGAACAATTTAAGTGGCGCAAAGGGCAAGCAACGAGTGAGGACTTGCTTCAATTGTGGTAATGTGAGCCACTTTGTTGCGGAGTGCCCTTATGAGAAGAGGGAAGACAATGGTGGCAAGCTCATCCGAAAGGACAAGGCCAAGTCGTTCCCCAACAAGAGCAACTTCACCAAGAAGACTCCTCCCAAGGCATTGGTGGTACAAGAAGAGTACAATGAGGATGATGACGATGATGAAGATGGTGAGTCGGTTGCCATGGCCTCCGTTACCATTGCGACGACTCCACGGGTGCCTCTCTTTGACTCACCCAATGAGAACATCACCGCCAAGTGCCTCATGGCTAAAGCCACCAACAAGGTAACCCCCAACATCAAAACTACCATCATTAATCATCCTTCTTCGGATAGCATTGATGAACATGAGGGGACAAATGTGGAGGAGAATGAGTTTGAGATCTTTATGGGTAAACTCAAGGGTAAATCCAAGAAGCACTTTGTTGCTCTCTTGGAACAACTTGGTGAAGCCAATGACATGATTGAGGCTCACGAAGATACCATCTCTAAGATGGAGGGGCATAGTTGTGACTATGCCGATGAGATTTCGGATCTTTCCAATGCTCTTGACGAAGAGCGTGGTCTTCGTTTGGCTCTTGAGGAGTCACACAACGATGGTCATGCTAAGTTAAAGAAAGAACTTGATCATGCTCTTGTTGTTTCTCGTGTGCTAAACAACGAGAAGGCAAAGCTTGGGGTTGATCTTGCTAGACTCAAAGAGGAGTTTGACATTCTCGACAAGGCTCACAAAGTCTTGAAGGGTGTTCATGCTAGCCTCAAGGAGTCTCATGATCAACTCCAAGTGAAGCTAACCAAGGAGAAAGCCACCTTTCCTCATATGGTGTTAATTGATAATGCAAATGCTACTAACCCGTGTTGTGAGCATGTGCATCTTGTTGAGGAGAATGCTAAGTTGAAGGAGCAACTTGAGAAAGGCCTTGTGTCATGCATACAAGGTGAGAAGAACCTCAACGATCTTTTGAGCAATCAAAAGGAAGTTGTGGCCAAGGAGGGGATTGGGTTCACACCCAAGCCCAAGAACAAGAAGAAGAATGACAAGACCAAACGACCTCCTCCTCTCAAGCAAACTTTTGTGAAGGAGGGAGAGGGTGCTTCCAAGGAGAAGAAGAACAATGCAAAGGGTGGCGATGTCAAGAAGGGCAATGCCACCCCTCCCAACAAAGCCGGCGACTTTAACCCTTCTTATGTGTTATGCCGTGCTAGTGATGGGCATGTTTATGCCAAATTTGTTGGTTCTCCTCATGAGTATATTGAATGGTCTATTTGGGTTCCTAAGACCCTTGTTACTAACATCAAAGGACCCATTACAAAATGGGTACCTAAAACCAAGCATTGATCTCTTGTAGGTGTTTGCTTCCGGTGAGGGATCATGGTTGCTCGATAGTGGAGCTACAAATCATATGACCGGAAGCAAGGACTTGGTGGTGGACGTGCACAAGATTCCATCTATGCCCACCAATGTCGAGTGGGGTGATGCCTCGTCTTCTAAGGTATTGGGACTCGGCAAAGTTGTCATTTCTCATGATCTCATGATCGAGAAGGTCATGCTTGTTGAGTCCCTTGCATACAATTTACTTTTCGTTCGTCAACTTGCAATCATGGGCTTTGCCACTTTCTTTGATATTGATACCGTGGCCCTCTTGTGGATCAAGACTCTTAAAGTAGCCTTTGTTGGGCATGTCGAGAACGGTCTCTATGTGATTAACTTTTCGGAGCGACCCACTAAGACCGCGACATGCCTAATGGCTAAAGTTGACGTGGGATGGCTTTGGCATCGCCGTTTAGCCCATATCAATATAAGATCTTTGCAAACTCTTCTCAAGGGGGACCATGTCCGTGGACTAACGAATGTTAGTTTTGCTAAAGATCGTGCTTGCAGTGCTTGTATCGAAGGAAAGCTACATGAGAAGGCTCACCCTCCCACGACTATCATTTACTCAAAGAGGCCTTTGGAGCTCCTTCATTTGGATCTCTTTGGGCCTCCATCCTTTGATAGTCTTGGGGGTAGAAAGTATTGCTTGGTGATTGTGGATGACTATTCAAGATACACTTGGGTGTATTTCTTCAAGAGGAAGAGCGAGACCCAACAAACCGTCATTGACTTTGCAAATGAAGCCCAACGTCAACACAATGCAAAGATCTTGACAATAAGAAGTGACAACGCCACCGAGTTCAAGAACTACACCTTGGATGAGTTTCTTAGTGATGAGGGGATCAAGCATCAATATTCCGCACCTTACACCCCTCAACAAAACGGTGTTGCGGAGAGGAAGAACCGGACGTTGATGGATGCGGCAAGGACCATGATGGTGGAGTTCAAGTCTCCATACAACTTTTGGGCCGAAGCCATCAACACCGCGTTCATGCATCCAATCGGCTCTACCTCCGCAAGGGCTTGAACAAGACTCCATATGAAATACTCACCGGTAACAAGCCCAACCTCAAGTACTTTCGGGTGTTCGGGTGTAAGTGTTTCATTCTCAAAAAAGGTGTTCGGTTGTCTAAATTTGAGGCTAGAGCTTATGAGGGCATATTTGTTGGTTATGCTACAAACTCTCATGCTTACAGTGTCCTCAATAAATCCACGAGACTTATTGAGGAGACATGAAACGTGGAGTTTGATGAGAATAACGGCTCCCAAGTGGAGCAAAGTGGCACTTGTGATGTAGGTGATGAAATTCCTCCCCAAGCCATAAGAAGAATGGGTGTTGGTTTTATCCTACCCATTGAGGAACCCCTTGTGGCCGAAGGAGAAGGACAATGCTCCACTCAAGTGGAGCCATCACCAACCCAAGGCCCACACGCTTCCGAAGAACAAAGTGAAGGCCCTCAACCTCATGAACAAGACCAAGGGCAAGATCATCCTCAAGACGGTGTTGATACACCAAGTGATGCCCAAGGTCAAGTTCTGTCCTCCGAGCAAGTTCAAGATCAAGAACAAGCTCAAGATGGCGCTCAAGATGATCAAGTGACCGCTCCTCAACTCACCACCGAGGAGGAATTGGATCGTCGTGCCGCCAAGATTGCTTCCAAGCTCTCCACCAAGGGTCATCTCATGAAGAATGTACTTGGAAGCATTCAAAAGGGGGTAAGCACTCATAGACAATTGGCAAACTATTGTGAACATCACGCGTTTGTCTCTTGTGTTGAACCCCAAAAGGTATATGAAGCACTCGAAGATCCGGATTGGCTTAATGCCATGCATGAAGAACTCAACAACTTTGAGTACAACAAGGTGTGGAGATTGGTGCCAAGGCCAACGAGGAACCACAATGTCATTGGAACCAAGTGGATATTCAAGAACAAGCAAGATGCTCATGGGACCATCATTCGCAACAAGGCAAGATTGGTGGCACAAGGCTACTCCCAAGTCGAGGGTATCGACTACGGTGAAACCTTTGCCCCCGTTGCTCGCGTTGAATCCATTTGTTTGTTGATTGCTTATGCTTCTCATCACAACTTTAAGTTGCAACAAATGGATGTGAAGAGTGCTTTTCTTAATGGTCCTATTAATGAGTTGGTCTATGTCAAGCAACCCCCCGGGTTCGAGGATCCCTACTTTCCCGATCATGTGTATCAACTCGATAAGGCACTCTATGGGCTTAAACAAGCCCCACGTGTGTGGTATGACCACCTTACCGAGTTGCTACAAGATCGTGGGTTTGAAGTTGGGCTAATCGACCCCACTCTTTTTACTAAGAAGGTCAAAGGGGAGTTGTTTGTATGCCAACTATATGTTGATGACATTATCTTTGGTTCCCCTAACAAAGCTTTCAATGAGGAATTCGCCGCTCTCATGACCTCAAAATTCAAGATGTCTTTCCATGGGAGAGTTGAAGTTCTTTCTAGGGTTCGAAGTGAAGCAAAGAAGAGAAGGAACCTTCATCAACCAAGCCAAATACACTCAAGACATGCTCAAGAGATTCAAGCTAAGTGATGTCAAGCCGGCTTCCACTCCAATGCGCACCAAGTGCCAACTTGACATCGATCCCAATGGTAAAGTGGTGGATCAAAAGGTATATCGCTCCATGATTGGATCCTTGCTTTACCTTTGTGCATCTAGACCGGATATCATGTTGAGTGTGGGAATTTGTGCACGGTTTCAAGCTGCACCTAAGGAAAGCCACTTTGTGGCGGTCAAGCGAATCTTTCGATATTTGGCTCATACCCCAAACTTTGGCTTATGGTACCCAAGAGGAGCAAACTTCAAGCTTGTAGGGTATTCGGACTCCTATTGGGCGGGAGACAAAGTGGATAGGAAGTCCACTTCCGGAGGGTGCCAATTCCTTGGTTGCTCTTTGGTAAGTTGGTCTTCCAAAAAGCAAAGTTGTGTGTCTCTCTCGTCCACCGAAGCAGAGTATGTGGCGGCCGGTAGTTGTTGTGCACAACTCTTATGGATGAGGCAAACTTTAAAGGATTACGGTGTCATTTGTGACAAGGTACCTCTTTGGTGTGACAATGAAAGTGCCATCAAGATTTCTCTCAACCCGGTGCAACACTTCAAGACGAAGCATATTGAGATTCGGTATCACTTCATCCGGGATCACATTAGGCGAGGGGAGATCGAGCTCAACTACGTCAACACTCATGATAACCTTGCAGATATTTTCATGAAGCCTTTGGATGAAGCAAGATTTCGCGAGTTAAGGCATGAGCTAAATATCATTGATTCGAGCAATGTTGCTTGAACCCTTGCACACCCCACCATACTCAACTTGTTGTCTTGTTTAGATGTAGGCATGGACATAGGGGGAGTGTTGTTCTCTCAATGAACTCTCTCTCCCCCCATTATGCATAAATTGATCAACTCTTTCACATTAGCCATTTTTTATGGTACTTGTGCTTCAAAGACAAGTTTTGGTCATGGGCCCAAGGATAATTCTTTGCGGTGCCATACCAAGTGACTCAAACATAGGTGGCTCCGGCCACCGCCCTCTCTTTAGAGAGATGGTGTCTCTAGGTTGAGTCTTGTTGTCTTTTGCCCCTCTCTCTTCGTGTTGAGCGTGTGCTTGTGGTGTCTCGTTTGTTTGAAGTTTCCATGCAAAGACCTCTCTTTCTTTGTGTTTGAAACGTGCTTTTTATTGAGATCACGGTTCTACCGTGGCCTGCCACGGTACTACCGCGTGTAGAGAGCACGGTACTACCGCACCCAGCGCGGCAGTAATTTTTTACTGCCGCCTGGGAGAGTGGCACTACCGCTTTGGTGCGGCTCTTCCGCCCGAGCGGTAGTACCGCGATGAAGCGCGGTACTACCGCGCTGACGAGAGCGCGTGGGGGGTTATGACTTGGGCAGGGGAGTTCCAACTCCCCATACCCATTCATTTGTCTCTCGTCCCCGCCGCCTCTCTCTCTCTCGCTCAAGAACGGCGCCGGAGACCCTCGCCGGATCTCCTTCTCCGACCACTCTCCTCGGATTCCGACCGGTGGGATCGTTCCCCACCACTTCCTCTTGCCATGGACCAAGGTGGTGGCTCCAGTGCCCCTGCTCGCCGTTCCAATCCCAGTCGTGACACAGGCTCCAATCGACTGCGCAATCAAGATGAAGCACCAGAGGGATCCAGTGCCCCCAAGCGCAATGTCAAGACCTCAGCTAGCAAGTACAAGGAACCTGCTAAGGGCATGGACGAGATTCCACTTTCTGAGTTTATCCCTCGCAGGCAGATCAACCCATATGTGAATGCCCGTGCTATCTTCAGAGGCAATGACTTGTTTTGGACCAAGCAGCAGACTCTCATTTATCTGGATGTGATCAAGGCCAAGCAAAACACCTACGTGGATGTCAATTGATTGACATGAATCACATGAGGAAGGACAAGTATCGTGAGTACTTTGGGGAGGCTCTGGATTTGGTGGAGCAGTTTGGTATTGAACATGTGATCTCCTTCCATCTGGACTATGACCCTGAGCTTATCTGTCAGTTCTTTGCCTCAGTTCACTTTCACCCTGGGGAGGAGCGGAGGATGACTTAGATGACCAATGGCCGTCAGTTGACTGCTACCTGGAAGGATATCATGGATCTGCTACAGGTTCCGGATGACGGGCTCACCACTCCCGTAGGTGTTCACCCTCATGCCAACCTTGAGTCCGCAAGCAAGAACAGGCTCCAGCAGTACTATGTTGAGAAGGTGCTTCCCAGTGGCAAGTCGACGTGGGTGCTGAACCCATTTTTGGACATCATGTATCGCATCTTCCGCAACTCTCTGTTTCCTCGCATTGGCGACAAGGACAAGGTACATGCCTATCTGGTGGATATGATGCTCCTGTGCGAGGAGGCACGTGTGTCTCAGACTCAACCACTTGATGTCTCACACATCATGTGGTGTGAGCTTCGGTTCGCGGTGTTCAACCGCAAGGTGCCTATCTATGGACCGTACCTGTTTCTGTTGATCTCCAAGACTTGGGAGAAGCTGTTCCCTGGTGATGAGTTCCTTGCTCCAGACTAGATTCGGCATGAGTCCATCAGTCTCCGTGTCAAGCCCAAGTGGGCCAACACTACTACTTGTGCTGAGGCGTCTGCTGCTAGGAGGGCTGTTGATGAGGAGGAGGCTGAGGCAGAGGATGTTGCTGAGGACCGTGCTGCTGGGTATACCCATCGTTCCTCTGAGCCCTCATGGGCCAAGAAGCTGAAGGACAAGATGAAGACTCTGTTCTGCATGCAGGCAAAGGGGCAGTACAGGACTCACGTTGCCTCCAAGGAGGCTCGCCGCCGCGACAAGAGGATCATGAAGGTTTTTGGTGAGGTAGAATCCAGCGGGTCAGAGAAGCACATCACCCCGGAGGCAGAATGGATGGCGAAGCAAGGCTACAAGTGGACTGATTCTGAGGAGGACATCGAGGAGTCCGTCCCCGCCACCGAGTCTGACGGGGAGCGTTGGAGCGATTTCTCTGCCTGAGCCACCCCTTGTGTGTAGGTGTCCTCTCTGCCTTTTTGGCGTCTCGATGCCAAAGGGGGAGAGAGTGTAGGGATTTGCGTGCTTGCGAGTCGTGTGTCGTGTTTGGTGTGTTTGCTTTATTGTTTGAACCTCGTTTGCTTTGTTCTGGTTTGCGCCTTTGAGACTTATCCTTCATATGGTGTAAGACATATGCACTCTATCCTATCTTAGCGAGCTTATGATATATTGTGCTACTTATGTTATGCTCCTATTTGCTATCTTGTCTAGTGTTAGTCTTTCTATTGCAAGATATGCCTTTGTCTCTAAAATATAGGGGGAGTGTTGATCCTAGTATGTGTGCTGTGCAGTCCAAAGCACCCATCTAGATTGCACACATCTAGGGGGAGCCCATTTATATCTTAGAGAGGAGGGGTTTGCATTTGCTCTATTTTATTTCCCACTGTGCAAATCCCGTATTGTCATCAATCCACCAAAAAGGGGGAGATTGTAAGGGCATATTTATCCCTAAGGTGTTTTGGTGATTGATGACAATGCTTTTGCGGACTAATCGTGTGCCTTGAGTTTCACAGACGTTTCATCGCTAGGCACAAGACGGTTTGGTGCCCCTCAAAGACTATTGAAGACGGCGTTTTTCTACGTTTCTTTTTGGTGGATTTGAGTCGTAGGAAAGCCGTACTATTAAGAGGGGGTCCGCGTCGGAAAGGTTCGGGTGGAATCATCACGTACACATTTTCTTCCTTGTCTCCACCTTTCCCCTGCGCTTTGGAGCATCCTCCGTTTATCCTCTATGCATTATGTCTTGGTTGCTGATATTGGGCTTGCCGTAATACTGCTCCCTGGAGCGGTAGTACCACAGGCACCTGCGGTAGTACCGTACCTCGGCGCGGTAGTACCGCAGGAGCCCAAGGTAGTACCGCTCCTCTGGAGCCGTAGTACCGTGGCCCCCAGGCCAAGTGCCGCTGCATTGCGGTAGTAGGGGCGGATGTAATTTTTTACATCCGCGCCTCCGCGGTAGTACCGCACCTTGTGCGTGGTAGTACCGCGCGCGTCCTGGCTCAGCTGCCACGCGGTTGTACCGCTCCTTCAGCTGTAGTACCGTGTCGGATTTTTGCATCGTCTGATTTTCAGCAGAAGTAGGCACGGATGTATTTTTATTCATCCACGCCCTTCCCAGGCTACGCCATTCCTGCCTTGCGGTAGTACCGCAAGGGGGAGCGGTAGTACCGTGCCTGCGGAAGTACCGTTCTCAGCCCCTGTCCTTCAGGCTTGTTCTAGCTCCTGCCGTTGCAGCGGTAGTACCGCGGTCTCTCGCGGTAGTAGCGTTTGGCCGTGCGGTACTACCGCTTGTCAGGGGCGGTAGTACCGCAAGTCGCGGGCTGGTTAGGTGGATAACGGTTGGATTTTGTTCTCAACTATAAAAGGGGTGTCTTCTTCCTCTAGTAGACCACCTCTTCTAACTCTAAGCTCCATTGTTGCTCCAAGCTCCATTTTTTGCCAGATCTCACTCCCTAGCCAATCAAACTTGTTGATTTGCTCGGGAGTGGTTGAGAAGGCCCCGATCTACACTTCCACCAAGAGAAATTTGATTCCCCCCACTAATCCCTTGCGGATCTTGTTACTCTTGGGTGTTTGAGCACCCTAGATGGTTGAGGTCACCGCGAAGCCATAGTCCATTGTGGTGAAGCTTCGTGGTGTCGTTGGGAGCCTCCAATTAAGTTGTGGAGATTGCCCCAACCTTGTTTGTAAAGGTTCGGTCGCCGCCTCCAAGGGCACCAATAGTGGAATCACGGCATCTCGCATTGTGTGAGGGCGTGAGGAGAATACGGTGGCCCTAGTGGCTTCTTGGGGAGCATTGTGCCTCCACACCGCTCCAACGGAGACGTACTTCCTCTCAAAGGGAAGGAACTTCGGTAACACATCCTCGTCTTCACCGGCTCCACTCTTGGTTATCTCGTGCCTTTACTTGTGCAAGCCTATTTGTGCTATATCTCTTGCTTACTTGTGTGCTTATTGTTGTTGCATCATATAGGTTGCTCACCTAGTTGCATATCTAGACAACCTACTTTGATGCAAAGTTTAAATTTGTAAAGAAAAGCTAAAAATTGTTAGTTGCCTATTCACCCCCCCCCCTCTAGTCAACTATATCGATCCTTTCAATGAGCAAGGTTTCGAGGAGGCTGTGGATCATTGATCTAGAGGAAGTATCCAGTCGAGATGCAGCCGGCTGCGGCATGATTCTCGGTAAGATTGGAAAAAGCATATCAATGGAAGGCACATGTGCGAGTATGGAAGCAGTCGAGAGTCGAGACGTACGACGATCGGTAGATCGGTCGGGCGAGCATACAAGCAACATCGCGTGCATAAAGCGGCGGCGGCGGGACGTGTAGCAGCTGAATTCCCGACGAGATCGAATCGATTCGATCGGTGTGTGGTACACTGTCCACGCGGAGCAAGCAACAGCGGGGGCTGCGGCCAGGCGGGGCGGTGCGAGGTGATACGGTCCAAGGCCCACTCGGACGAGGCTGGGCAGGTGGCCGCTTGCTGGGCCATGGCTGGCTGATGCGTTGCGGGACGGCTGGGGCAAGGCAATGCGCGAGGCACCGCTGAGCTTGTTCGGGCTGCTGTGCTAGGCGTTGCTGTAGAAGGACTGTTCGTGAGATTTGTTTGAAGACAAAAAGAGGACCGTGTCCTCACGTGACACATAGGCAGGCAAATCAACTGGCGAACTAGAAAATCACAAGGGATAGTCCATTGGAAGGCAAGGGCGGAAAGGCAAAGCTAGCATCTTAGGGTTGAGCCAAGGGAGCAGATCACGTGAAGACCAGCTAGTTGGAATTACTAGTAGTATGCGGAGGTTCTGTTCGTCTACTTGGGGAATCGCGTGCAAAGCTCAGATATATTTTTTTCACATGGTTAGCCGTACAAAGGACCATGGCGCCAACGGGTATCAGGTTTGAGGTGGAGAAGTTCGACGGAACTAAAAACCTTGGGTTATGGCAGACATGGGTGAAAGATTGTTGGCGCGACAGGGATGCTTGAAGGCGTTGTGGGAAGTCATGTCAGCTAAGATGGAATTATCATGCGATGGATGAGAATTCGCGGAAGACGATTTGGGAGCCTCGAGCGTGTCCTGTAGCCGGACGAGTTCGGCTAGGTCGGACTAGATAGTCTGACGGATCGATGCAAGTCGATTGGTACAGAAGACGGTGGTGGGATCGGCGACGATGACTTAGGAGCGTGATGCTGATGGTGACCGACTTCTGGGGCGTGGAAACACGTGGCACATGCCCGAGGGCTTGTGTGGCTTCGACAAGACTATGGCGCGGGATTGATTCAAGACGGTGTATACACGGAGCTTGCAGTCGATGAGGCGCGGGGGTGGACTGATCATCTACCATGGAGTCATGGTGAAGGTGGAGCTGAAGTTTGTAAGACTTCACTCGGTGCTGATTCAGGGGCTACGGCGTAAGTCGACAGAGAGTCGAAGCCTATTCAGCGGGAAAAGCGAGTGACATGCAGTTCGGACTGGAGCCCAGTGGTCTGACGGAAGCGTGAAACTCGTCATCGGTCGGTGATGATCGATGGTACTCTGCAGTGGAGGTTGAGTGGTGTGGGTTCGCGACCCTTGAGACTCGACCAGGACAGCGGAGGCTCGACGCGGTAATAGCGGCGAGGCGTGCGGTGCGCACGGGGCATGGTGACGGGCCAGGGCTCTGGTGGTCATACATGTGGTGAGACAACTGCGAATTAGACTCGGGATGACTAAAAGCAACGGTGGAATTTCTTCAAGTTTCAGACAGGTGGTCAAGAAAGGAGCGGTGATGTTGAGTTCAGGTAACTCTTATGTGTGACACCCAATATGTGAGTTGTTCACTTTCACGCAAGTCAGTAATCAGTGTGTGATGGCATTGGACGGATACTCTGGAAGTTGGAAGCACAAACTAGAGTAACAAGGAACTTAATTTTGCTCGAGTGTTGACTATGGTCATGAAAAGAAGGGACTACAAGTTGCAGGTGGAGTCATATGGAGTCTTTGGAGTAGCAGCGGTACTCATGGGATAAGCTCAAGTCCAATGTACATGGAAATTTGACACATGGACAAATCCAGGGTAATGGAGTATATTCGCCAAGGTGGAGTTTGTTGGAGTTGTGTCGAATATAGTGTACAAGGTAGGTTACAGTTGGACTTGTAGTTGTATTGTATTTAGATAGGATATGGAGTCGTGTCCAAGTAGGACACTTGTATCCTAGACCTCTCATATATAGTGGGGGTAGACACACGATGTAACCTATGCCAACATAATAGCATAGGAACACAGGGGAAGCCGGCGGCTTGTGCCGGTGTCCAGGGCGGCCGGGTGCGGTATTGTAGCGGTGTCATGGGGAGAGCGCCCATAGTCAGGCCCCGGGGATGTAGCCATATCGGTGAACCTCTGAAAGAACATGCGGTGCCCCCATGTTTGGTTTTGGTAATTGATGACAATCTCTATGGACTAATGGTTGCTTTGAGTTATATTTGAAGGATTTGTCCATAGGCATTTCTTGAAGTCCATGTGTTGGTTTCAAGGAGTTTATGTGGTGACCAAGGTGTTATTAAGGTATTATCCAAAGATTGGTCATGTGAGAGTTGAGCTTATTGCAAGCATGTCTTGAAGAAGAAGATTGTGTGATCATTCATGTTTACCTTCAAGACATCATCCAAATGAAGAGAGTTGGAAAGAGTCAAGGTTGATCAAGACTAAGTCAAGAGTGAATCACGTTGATCAACACACAAAGCGCACAAGATGTACCGAGGGATCAAGCGATCCCATGGTATGGTAAGCATTGTCAATTACGCTTTGTGTACTAACCCATGGTCTTCGTGAGAGTTCTTTGTGGGGTTAGGTTGCGGTGTGCAAGTTCAAGTGAAGCGGGCAAGTTCAAGTAAAGCATCACGAAGAGATCAAATGCTTGAAGCCATTGTGGTGACAATGGACTTGTGAAGATGTGCGGAAGGGTGGCTCACCCATAGTGGAGTATGGGGGAGCAATCAACTAGTCTTCATCGAGCCAACACAATCAAGAAAGGTGATCCATCTTGAGGGAGTCAAGATCGTCATCATCTAGCTCAAGTGGACCATGTGCAAGGCAAAGGTTTGCTCTTGATAGGTTTTCTATTTTACCGGTCTCATGATGGTAGTTGGGAGACCGGGTTATAGGATCGATTGTCGTACTATCAAGGGGGGCTCTCGATGAGTAGCTTGATCGTATCGTTCATAGAGAGCTCAAACCATTGCATCCTTGCATCATCTTTATTGGTTCTTGTTTGGTTCTTCTCTTTGTGAGTTTTGGAGCTTATGGTCATCTTGATGACAAGCTCGAGTTCATCGAAAACGGAGTTCACTTGCATCTTCTATGATGTTTTCGATGTTGGAGGTTATGTCGGTTCTTCTCTGTTGGAGGTTTCACTCCTCCTTTTGTTAGGCATACCTCCCCTGCCTCTTCTTACTATAACCAGTCGCTGTTTTGATGCTACTCGTCGTCTTGTTTCCAACAAGCTTGAGTTTGCTCAACTCGGAGCTCATATGCAGAAGTTATGGCAGTTTTGGTTTTCCGTGGAGTATACTTGTTTTCGTGGAAGTGGCTTTAGGATGGCGCCAGCGGTAGTACCGCTTAGGAGTCACAGGTGGCAGTACCGCTCCGCAGCGGTAGTACCGCCGGTGGGTCCTCAGCAGTAGTACCGCTGCGGTACCAGGCCCCTACCGCGTCGTCTCGAGGGGTCATTTTTCGTGTCGGATTGTGCGGTACTTCGCAGCGGCAGTAGAGCGGCAGTGCCACTCATGAGCGGTAGTACCACCCTACCACCGCGGCAGTACCGCTCGAGTCCGTATCTCTCCTGCCCTCCTAACTCCACGATAGTACCGTCCGGGGGAGCGGTAGTACCACTGTTCTCAGCGGTAGTACCGCTGTCTTATGCGGTAGTACCGCCCTCTGCGGGGCTGTTTTGGGGGGTAACGGTTGGATTGTTCCCCCCACTTTATAAGGGGGTCTTCTTCCCCATTCAACCTTATCCTTTGAGCTCGTGTTCTTCCCCCATTGTTGACCTTCTTCGAGCTTGTTATCTCTCAATCCCTCCATGGATTCTTGCTAGTTTTTGGGGAAAAAGAGAGAGGAGATCTAGATCCACATTTCCACCAATCACCTTCTCCTCTAGGTGAGGGGAACCCCTTGGATCTAGATCTTGGAGTTCTTGGTGTTCTCCTTCTTGTTCTTCCTCTCTTTTCCCTCCCTAGCATTAGTTGCTTTGGTGGGATTTGAGAGAGAAGGACTTGGGCGCTCCGTGTGCCCTTGCCATTGCATTTGGTGCATCGGTTTGAGTTCTCCACGGTGATACGTGGAAGTTACAAGTTGAGAAGCTTATTACTCTTGGGTGCTTGGTACCCTTGAGCTTGTTCCTCTTGGGTGCTTGGGCGCCCTAGACGGTTGGTGGTGTTCAGAGCTCAATCATTGTGGTGTAAAGCTCCGGGCAAGCATCGGGGTCTCCAATTAGGTTGTGGAGATCGCCCCAGGCAATTTGACGGGTACCGGTGACCGCCCCCAAGGGTTGCCAAAGTGTACGGGTTCGGTGACCGCCCCCAAGGGTTGCCATTTGTACGGGTTCGGTGACCGCCCTCAAGGGTCCCTTAGTGGAATCACGGCATCTTGCATTGTGCGAGGGCGTGAGGAGATTACGGTGGCCCTAGTGGCTTTTTGGGGAGCATTGTGCCTCCACACCGCTCCAAACGGAGATTAGCATCCGCAAGGGTGTGAACTTCGGGATACATCGTGGTCTCCGCGTGCCTCGGTTATCTCTTACCCGAACCCTTTACTTATGCACTTTACTTTGTGATAGCCATATTGTTTCTTGTCATATATCTTGTTATCACTTAGTTGTTTATCTTGCTTAGCATAAGTTGTTGGTGCACATAGGTGAGCCTAGTCGTTGTAGGTTTTGTGCTTGTCAAATTAACCGCTAGGTTTATTCCGCATTTGTTCAAGCCTAAACTGTAATTATTTTAAAGCGCCTATTCACCCCCCCCCCCCTCTAGGCGACATCCACGATCTTTCAACCTCGTTAACAAATCTCGGTGTCGTGCTCGTGTGATTGCTTGGTCCTCGAATGATCAACGGTATGCCTCGAATTTATTCTAACAGTGCCTTCTCGCCAAACGAGGCTTTTGCTTTGTATAAGTAAGTACGGAGGAAAACATCCATGTGTATATGCTCCCTTTTTTCGGAAAAAAGGTGGATTTTATTAACTCAAAATGAAGCATTAAGTGAATACAAACACGATGAGCACACACTCGGTTTCTGCGTATCTAGGATGCACACAACCAATACCAACACACACAAAATACACGCCTGCAAATAGCAAAGTCATATAAGACCAAAGTTGTTCTTGGGCAAGAAAAAAGAAAATCCAAATGATCCAATCCGTGATCGGCAAACTACAAGAAAGACCATATCCACATCAACCACCTCAAGACACCATATGAACGACAAGGTTTTTCAACAGCAACAACTTCAAGAAGGGAGCGACGCTTAATCGCCGCTGTCACCTGATCCAGCCAGTCAAGGCCAGAATCTAGGTTTTCACCCTGACAGTCCGAGCATATCCGAGCAATGCCTTCAACAAGCTAACAACGTATAACCATGGCCATTGCCAGACTTCAGATCTAGGTTTTTGTCGGCATTCTGGGAACGGGGTCCCCAGACTTGCCTGCCTGCGGCCCGCGGCGTGGCTGTGCTGGCTGGCCTGTACGGCCCATCTTCATCAACAAGGCGTTCAAGACCCTCGCGAGGGGCCAAGCCTCGCGAGGCGGACGACGCAAGCTAGACCTCCTCAGGAGCGGCCTCACCAGGTTGCCTCGCGAGGAGCGGAGAGATCAAGGCAGGGCAAACCTCGCGAGGCTCTCGTGACGTGAGCCATGATGATCAAGATCAGGCGGGCGCGAGCGCGCGCAGCGTCCTTGTTTTCACTCTGGTGCTAAGGAGGCAAGCGCAGGCGCAGAGTACCGAGGCATCAAGCAAATGTTTCCATATCGGTGCAACGAGACCAAGACCAGCAGGACGGCAAGACGGAGGTCACCATGGAGCCCAAGGCGGCGTCACCACCAGAGCCTTTTGCAGGCGAAGACTGCTTTTGTCAGGATAAGCTGTACTAGCTGTCCCCTTTCAAATTGGCCGTTGTTGGCTCCCTTCCCGCTCAATATTTGGGAAGAGGATCAGGGCCTATATAAGTAGAACTAGCCACCGTAGTAGGGGGATCGATTCCATCCTCCATCCTCACACCCACAAGCACATCAAGCACAAGAACACCTCAACCTTAGGAGGCTGTTCTTCCCCTTGTACTGTTCATCAGCCCAAGAGGCAATCCACCACCACCACACTGGAGTAGGGTATTACACCACAACGGTGGCCCGAACCAGTATAAATCTTGTGTCTTTTGTGTTGTGAGTTCGTCGAGTTCGTCCGCGAGATCTTAGCAAGCTAGGGCGTGGATCGGTAGGGAGGAAAGAACTTCGCGCGCACCCCAGAGTTCGAACCTTAAGGGTTTTGCCGGAACCCGTGATTCGACAGTTTTCACTCCGGAGCTCGATACCGGGTACTCAAGAAGCACCACCATCGACATCACAAATGTACTGTTGCCACCACTTTCCACAATCCCAATAGTTCCGCTGCACAACAATTCCTCTGCGTCAAGCCCCCATCCATAGTTTGCATCTTATCGCCGAGGTCAACCATCGGATTCGGAGAAATGAACTCCCTGAAGATCTTTCAATTTCGACCGCCGCCGTGGAGGCACAGGAGGTCGCTGCACCGTCACAGTCTGCAGCCACCGCTGCTAGGCCGACCAAGATCTGGATCCATGTGTATATGCTGGCTTGCTCACACAGCATTGCCTGCCGGGCCGATGGTTGCGACTGCAACATCGTCCTACATGCATGCATGAACGGGCTCCAACATTACATAAGCATGCATTAAGAACTTCAAAGTTCACGTGTGAACAAACTAACCACCAGCGGTTGTACTATCAACACAGACGCACTTGTAATTAGTGCGCACCATCGAGAATGGTTTAGTGTGACATCGCATAAGTTCAGAGCCCCTTGCACTATACAGTCGACAGAAAGCTGCAGCGAGCATCTTTCTCATAGGATTACGGCGCCGCCTTTTTCCCCCCTTCTTTTTTAAGACTAAAGGCGCCGCTGGTCGTGCCCCCGTCACCATGGGCCAATCAGGCGGCCCGAAAGTTGTTAACACGCGCACGTGTAATTTGGCAAGCACCCCGTTACCTGCAAAAATATCTGCCAATTGCCAGAACCTGAAGCTCGATAATGGTGTTGTCTAAAGGAAAGCTGCCGAAACCAATTGCAGCAGTGAGCAAAACGGTCACATCAATCCTCGACCTGTGTTGTCGCTACGTGCCATGCCGAACAATGGTTTCTGTTGAAAACACACAAGCTCCTGTCGATCACTTCTCGCAACCGCACGGCCGGAATTGGATCTTCGAGACGGCGCAGACCACGCACCACCCTCTCTCGCTTGGTTCTTATCGGTTCGTGAGAGTGACCGCAGGCGGCCACTGTTGATAAATTGATAGGGCAAAGACTTTAGTAGCCTGATTTTCATTTTATAAACTGTTACACAGGTGCTATCAAGTAACCAAACATCAACCTCTCACTTGATTCTTATCCGTTCATGGTTTTAGATAAAAGGCAGAGGCTGTAGCGCAATAATAGAAGTACCACTACTCGCAAAACAAAACAAAACAAAAATACCGTAACTAACAAACTGAGTGTTATTATCAAATAATACTCCCTCCGCCCCGAAGTGCTTGTCGCAGAAATCGATAGAAACGGATATATATAGAACTAAAAATATGTCTAGATACATTCATTTTCGCGACAAGTAATTCGAGACTAATTGAGAACATTACAACTTCTCTCAAACACAAAGATTAACATAACACTGATGCAACGATTTGATACATTTTAGGCTGTCGTGCTTCTGTTGGCAGCGTGTGTTAAAATTATGTTGAATAGGTGTATTGGGCTACAGTTAGATTTGGAGTACACGAAGGGTTAGGTGTTTGAGATGGACACGTGTAACATGGAACAGTATATAAGGTCTACATGGCTAGTCAAAATAGGTGACACACAAGTTAAGCTACGACAGAGATCACGAGAGGAACAGTGCGGGCGCCCATGGTAGGGGTGGGCGGACCGGCCATGGCGAGGGTCGTTGGAGGTTGTTTGGGGGCCTCGAGGGCTTGTCATCGTTTTGTACCATGTGATTGGTACATTGGGAGATGTGCCCATAATCAATGCCCCGAGTATTAGCCACGATGGTGAAACTCGTTGACAAAACATGGTGTGTCTTGTCCATAACATGTTTTTTAACAACATGGGCCTCTCTAATCTTGCTCTGCACCACTCTGGTCGCCTTGCCATCCTTACTCTTCCCAATAGGACTCCATCATTGACAAAATAGAGACCATTTAAAAATATAAGATGGTGGAGATCTTTTCATCAATTATAAGTTTATTGCGGCTAGTCCATAACACCCAAGAAGGCAGAGCATCCTACTAAACAAGCGAGGATTCTAGTTGCACCAAAGAACACAACTCCATAGGAACTTTGCTAGAAGGAAAATGATATGGTCAATGTTTCCAGGTTCCCCACGGAGGACAAATGTGCCATTCCAGATCCCATTGTGCCTCTAGGTGTTGAGGGTCATGGGAAGGCACTATTTGGAAGCTTGCTAAAGAAAGATCCAAATTTCAAGATCCAAATTACATTCATGTTCACACATTCATTACAGTTGTCGGTGCTCATCCTTTTCATTGTACATCCAAGTTTCGCTTTATTTTGCTTTCCTTTTGTGTGTTTGAAAAACTTTGAAAATCCAAAAAAAAATCTTTGCTTATTTTCTGTTTTTCTTTCTTATTTAGTTAGTTCGTAGTAGTAAAAGAAAATCCAAAAAGATTTTGGGGCAACTATTGGAGTCGTGGTGCTCTATTTTAGAGTAGTTGTTGGAGAAGAAAAAGATATTGATGCTCCACAACTCACTTTTTTGTGTCCAAAAAACTGTTTTCCAGTGCCCGGTCTTAAAACAGTTGTTGGTAATGCGCTAACACCCTTCACGCGGGTCGGCGTAAGATGCCGAAGAGTAGCTCCACCCCTCCCTAAACACCGGACCCCTCGTGTTGGGTGAAGCTTTCCTTCAAACATCTTGTGCTCACAACGTAGCCTTCATATGAACTCCACTGCCCTGCACCCACCATGTAACGAAAATCCAACACAATTCACGGCCGCCTAAACCGCTAGTCAAAAGGGAGAACTTATCCGAGGACATGTCTGGTGCACCAAAGGTTCATGTGCAACCGATGCACCCAGAGTCAAGAACTCGTGCAAAAACTTCTCAAAAATTGAAGTAAGTGAGTATGCAAACACAATAGCTATCACCATTCCATATAATTTTAGCTTAAAATTCAACTCACACCGAGAAACAAAAAAAGGACAAATCATGACATGAATGTAGTTGATTTAAGATGGTTTATGAATTAAGTTCGTTAGCACTATCACAGCTGAATTTGTCTTGTTTTTCTTGTTGTGGGACGAACTTAGAACTGAAATTCTCTGGAACACATGCTAACGCCGTGGGCTTGCATCCCTAGAAGTGGGGCGTGGCCCATCAGCTTTACCTCCTTGATCTGACGGATCATATGTATTAGCCGCCTGTGAGCGTCAAACTGCCGCGGCTTCGATGAACCAAAGCGAGCGAGCAACGCTACACGGGACAGCCCACTTCGAGCAAGCAACTGGTTTTGAGAAGATCCTTGAACCTGGCATTTCCTGTTTTTTTTTCTTTTTTCGGGTTTTCTTCATGTTTTTTCATTTTCTTTTTCCTTCTTATTTCTTCATTTTCTTTTATTTTTCCATAAATTCAAAATTTTCAAATAAATCAAAAATTCATATTTTGTTCACCTTTTGAAGTGTTATTTATGTTTCCAAAAAAGTTTAATTTATTAAAAAAATCAACGCTCATTGAAAAATGTTCAATGTGTATAAAAATGTTCATCATGTATAGAAAAATTGTTCAGCGTGCATATGAAAAAAGTACACCATATTTTTTTAAAAATGTTCATGGTGTATTTAAATAATGGTCACCGTATACTAAGAAAATGTTCGGTTTGTATTTTGAATTCACCTTTTCAAAAATTGTTCATAATTCAAAATATGTTCACAATATTTTTTTAAAATATTTGTTCATGTTTTCAAAAAGTTTCCATGTTTTCAATTCTGTTCGAATTTCAAATTTGTTCACGATTTGGGGGATTTTATTTAATACTCGCACAGGACGGCTCGCTATGGCGCCACTGAATGGGCCGGCCCATTAGGATCGCGCCCTGTGCAAAAGGGATGCCGTTTCAAGCTCGCGAGCTTCAGCTAGGGGGCTCTGGCGATTGTCAAAAAAACTAGGGGCTCTGGCTCTCCTTGATCCTACTCGGATTCGCAAGGAGGTGGCGCGCCGCCGCGTGAGATGGGAGGAGGAGCAGCTCGCCAGGCACCAGAGGGGGACACGGTGACGAGCCCAACTCGGATTGGCAACATTTAATGCGCCCAGTCCGGTGAAAGCCTGGTGTTCTCCGTCCAGGAGGAGAGCGAGTCCGGAGCGGAGCCGGCACAAGCACATCCCACGCAGCGGCCGACTCGGCTCCGGTGAGCAATAGAGCATCCATCTATATAATCTGGGGCATGAACCATCCCATCCCACTAGCCTGCCTGCCTGCCGCCGCCGCCGGGTACGCCGAGGATCGAGCAGTCGATCGAACGCCCACCATGTCGTCCCATGTCCCTGACCAAACCAGCTGTAACCTTTCCATGATCATCCCTACCAAGGCAGGGGGTGCGCCGCGCTGCGCCGGCCGCAAGAGACTGCACGCGCTCACCCTGGCCGTGTACGACCCCGCCGCCGCGGAGCAGCGGGCCAACGCGGCCAGCCTCTCCCTCTCCGGCGCTCTGGTCCCGTTCTTGGCGCCGCCCGTCGACGCCGCGCCCATAAACTGCTGGAATTTTGTCTATTTTGGGCCTAGCCCAATAGCAGTTTCAGATATTCCTAATAAATCCTAGAGGCTCACTTAGCCCATTTGTGCAAGGCAAGGGATACTACTAAATTTTAGTCCCACATTGCTAGTTGAGTGGGAGTTGGACCTCCTTATAAGGGAGGTTCTTTCCCCACTTGTATGAGCATGAGAACAAGAGGGACATCCACGCGCGCTCCTCCTCCGCCGCCCGCCTCGTCACGACGCGCCGCGCCGCGCCGCGCCGCGCCGCGCGTTGCGGGAATGAGCCGAGCCGATGTCTAAATTTTTGCCACGCACTACGGGTATACGAAAGGTCACACGGAAGCTGAAAAGATTTTTGCGAAAGTGGAGTTTGAATGCGAACGGTGCAGCTCTTCGGCTGTTGGCTGTTCGCTTCATCTCCGTCTCTTCGTTTCGCCTCCCGTCGTTGCCCTCTCGCCTCCTTCTCTTGCGCCTATAAAAGGAAGGTCGCTTCTCCAAGAGAGACGCACCAGAACTACTCCTTCCCTCGCCATCGGTTCCATCTCTGAGCTGCTGCTGTCTTCCTCATCCCGGCTTGCGGCGTGCACCGCACGTCGGGACAGTAGGCCTCCGAAACCGCACCTTTTGAGTCCTGTACGGAAGAAGGGTGATAAGGTTTTTGGGGAGCGCTCAGCGCGACTACTGGCTGCTTCATCACGAACGATCCGGTCGCCGACGACTAATTCCCTGATGACGACTTCTTCCCCGACGTCCACGACCTCCTCGACGACATGGCAGGCGAGGACACCGACCCCAAGTCCAGCGCTTCTGCTGCTGCTGTCCCGTACGTGTTTTTCTCCTTTCTATTAGAGGTCCTGCTACAGTTCCTTGTTCTAGTATTTGCCCTAGATATGTTAGACTCTATTTCATATATGCAACTTGCTATACTGTCTGCTCTACATATGTTTAGTTACAGTTCATATATGAAGATGTTGTTTACCTTCTCTTTGTCAAATCGCATGGCTTGTTTTATCACTACTATTCTGGTCATGCTTTATCTAGTATTTCTGTTAATAAAATCATTCGGTAAATTGCTCATATTTCCAACAATCCAAAAACCTTATTATAGGCAATTTACCCCGAGTGGTTTTGCTGCTTCCATGAGACCTCCTATGTTTGAGGGTATCCACTATAAGAGGTGGCGCGTGAGAGCAGTCTTATGGTTTCAAACCATGAGTTGCTATGACGCCACTCTCGGCAAACCTGAAGGAGAGCTTGATGCTCAACAGGGACAAGCTTTTCAGAAAATGGATACTATGTTTAAGGCTGCTCTCTTGAGTGTTCTTGGTGAGAACATAGTTGATGCTTATGTGTCAATTGATAATGGAAAAGATATGTGGGATGCACTCGAGGCCAAGTTTGGGGTCTCGGATGCTGGCACTGAGCTGTACATCATGGAGCAATTCTATGATTACAGGATGACTGAAGAGCGCTCCGTGGTTGAGCAAGCTCATGAGATACAGTCATTTGCTAGAGAACTTGAGCACTTCAGTTGTATGCTACCGGACAAGTTTGTTACCGGAGGTATCATCACTAAGCTTCCTCCTTCGTGGAGGAACTTTGCTACCTTACTGAAGCATAAGAGACAGGAGTTTTCCGTCCCGGATCTCATTGGCACTGTTGATGTGGAAGAAAAGGCTAGAGCAAAGGATACACGTGCTCGAGGTATTGAGGGAGGATCTAGTGCCAATCTGGTACAAAAGAAGAACTTCCAGCCCCACAAGTTCAAGAACAAGGGCAAGTGTGATGGTAAAGCAAAGTTTGATGGGAAGAACAAGGCTGTGCAGCACACGAACTTCAAGAAGAAGAATGACGAGAAGAAAGGTGCTTGTCATGTGTGTGGCGATCCTGATCATTGGGCTCCTAGTTGCCCTAATTGCTATGACAAGCGTCACCCTGGGAAAGGCGACAAGACCGCTAATGTTGTCATTGGAGACACTGACATGAAGGATGATGGGTATGGTATATTTCCCACTATTCTTTCAGTATGTCATTCTCCTGATTGGTTGATTGACACGGGTGCTAATGTGCATGTATGCGGTGATATTTCCATGTTTTCGTCTTATCAGACCGCAGGGACTTCAACTGTGCTGATGGGCAATGGTTCAAGTGCTTCTGTTCATGGTGTTGGCACGGTCGATCTGAAGTTTACTTTGGGGAAGATCGTGCGGCTGAAGAACGTGCATTATGTCCCCTCCGTCAATAAAAATCTTGCTAGCGGATCTCTTCTGTGTAGAGATGGCTACAAGCTTGTCTTTGAGTCGAATAAATTTGTAATATCCAAGTATGGAACCTTTGTTGTAAAGGTTATGAGTCAGGAGGCCTGTTTCGTTTATCCTTATCAGACGTTTGCAATAAAGTTGTTAATCATATTTGCAATAATAGTGAATCAAATGTGTGGCATTCACGTCTTTGTCATGTTAACTTTGGTTGCATGTCGCGACTAGCGAAGTTGAACTTAATCCCTAGTTCACCACTGTCAAGGGATCTAAGTGTCAAGTGTGTGTGCAAGCTAAGCAACCTCGTAAGTCTCACACGACTGCGGAAACGAGAAATCTTGCACCACTAGAGCTCATACATTCAGATCTATGTGAAATGAATGGTATTTTACAAAAGGTGGAAAGAAATATTTCATGACGTTAATTGATGACTCCACTAGATACTGTCGTGTGTATCTTCTGAAATCTAAGGATGAGGCTTTGAACTTTTTCAAGATCTATAAAGCTAAAGCGGAAAACCAACTTGATCGAAAAATCGAGAGGCTTAGGTCCGACCGTGGTGGAGAGTATTTTTCCAATGAATTTGATGCTTTTTGTGCGGAACATGGTATAATCCATGAGAGGACGCCTCCCTATTCACCTCAGTCAAATGTGGTGGCCGAAAGAAAGAACCGTACTCTAACTGATTTGGTTAACGCCATGTTAGACACATCGGGTCTCTCCAAGGCATGGTGGGGGGAGGCGATATTGACGGCATGTCATGTCCTAAACCGAGTTCCCACAAAGAACAAAGAGATAACTTCATTCGAGGAATGGGAGAAGAAAAGGTTAAAACTCTCTTATCTACAAACATGGGGTTGTTTGGCGAAAGTCAATGTTCCAATTCCAAAGAAGCGGAAGCTTGGACCAAAGATTGTGGATTGTGTTTTCCTGGGATATGCTTTTCATAGCATTGGCTATAGATTCTTGGTTGTAAAATCTGAGGTACCTGACATGCATGTCGGTACGATCATGGAGTCGAATGATGCGACTTTCTTTGAAGATATCTTTCCCATGAAGGATATGGCTACCTCATCTAATTAGGAGATGCCTAGTTCATCGAATCAGGAACCAGTTACAATTACCGAACCTGCCATTTCGATGGAACACTTTGAAAGTCCTGTGGAGGAGAACAATGAAGTTCCTACTAGGAGCAAGAGACAGAGGACTGCAAAGTCCTTTGGTGATGATTTTCTTGTGTATCTCATAGATGACACTCCCAGTTCTATTTCAAAGGCATATGCATCTGAAGATGCTGACTACTGGAAGGAAGCGGTTCGTAGCGAGATGGATTCCATCTTGGCGAATGAAACTTGGGAGATAATTGATCGTCCTTATGGGTGCAAACCTATAGGATGCAAATGGGTATTCAAGAAGAAGCTTAGGCCTGATGGTACTATTGAAAAGTACAAGGCTCGGCTCGTGGCTAAGGGTTATACCCAAAAGGAAGGTGAAGCCTTCTTTGATACTTACTCACCTGTGGCTCGACTGACCACTATTCGAGTTCTACTTTCACTAGCTGCCTCGCGTGGTCTTCTCGTTCATCAAATGGATGTTAAGACTGCTTTCCTAAATGGAGAGTTGGACGAGGAAATTTATATGGAACAACCAGATGGGTTTGTACTAGATGGTCAGGAAGGAAAAGTGTGCAAGTTGCTGAAGTCTTTGTATGGACTTAAGCAAGCACCCAAACAGTGGCATGAGAAGTTTGAAAGAACTTTAACAGCTGCAGGATTTGTTGTGAACGAAGCTGACAAATGTGTGTACTATCGCCATGGTGGGGGCGAGGGAGTTATCCTTTGCTTGTATGTTGATGACATACTGATTTTCAGAACAAATCTGAATGTTATTAAGGAGGTCAAGAATTTCCTATCTCGCTGCTTTGAGATGAAGGATTTAGGAGTGGCTGATGTCATTCTGAACATCAAGTTGTTGAGAGACGATGATGGTGGGATTACATTGCTTCAATCTCACTATGTGGAAAAGATCTTGAGTCGCTTTGGCTATAGTGACTGCAAGTCCTCTCCAACACCTTATGATGCAAGTGTGTTACTTCGAAAGAATCGAAGAATTGCTAGAGATCAATTGAAATATTCTCATATTATTGGCTCGCTTATGTACTTAGCAAGTGCTACAAGACCTGACATCTCTTTTGCTGTTAGCAAACTGAGTCGGTTTGTCTCAAAACCAGGAGATGTGCATTGGAAAGCTCTAGAGAGAGTTTTGCGTTATTTGAAATGCACTGCAAATTATGGAATTCACTACACCGGGCACCCAAAGGTGCTTGAAGGGTATACTGACTCAAACTGGATCTCAGATGCTGATGAGATAAAGGCCACGAGCGGATATGTATTCACTCATGGAGGTGGCGCTGTTTCTTGGAAGTCTTGCAAGCAGACCATCTTAACAAGGTCAACAATGGAAGCAGAACTCACAGCACTAGATACAGCTACGGTCGAAGCAGATTGGCTTCGTCGGCTCTTGAATGACTTGCCGGTCGTTGAGAAACCTGTACCGGGTGTCCTTATGAACTGCGACAATCAAACTGTTATCACGAAAGTGAGCAGCTTAAAGGATAACATGAAGTCATCAAGACAGGTTCAAAGAAGGTTAAAGTCTGTCAGAAAAATGAGAAACTCCGGAGTTATTGCATTGGATTATATCCAAACGTCTAAAAATCTGGCAGATCCTTTTACTAAGGGTCTATCACGTAATGTGATAGATAATGCATCGAGGGAGATGGGTATGAGACCCACAATATGAGTTGTTCACAGTGGTAATCTATTCTTTGTGATCGAAGATCCCGTGAATTAGATGTGGAAGACAAGCTGTTGGTCAACTGAGAGGAGAGTATCCTTACTATTAACAATACCACTCCATGAAGATGCAATACTCTCCTAAAACTGCATGGCAGGTTGATGTATATCTTAATGTGTTCTGAGTGGCTCATTTAAGCAGAGATGTTGTCCTGCAGAACATCTTTTGAAGAACACACCTATATGAGTCTGATTGTCAAACGTCGCAATCTATGAGAGTAGGGCTCTCTCTAGTAAACTCATGAAAGGTCTCGGAGTATGACGCATAAGCTCCACCCGCGGGGAAGACCCACGGTAGCCATGTATCGGTCAAGGCTTTATGTGAAGTTAGATTCGCAGAAAACTTGCAGTTCAAGGCCCAGTCCACTGTTCAAGTTGCTTACTAGTGTACCATAGAGTTCTAGGTGGAAGTTCAACTTAACAGTCTCCACTGTAGTACCGGTATATAAAACAGTGTTTTGGAACCAAAGGCAATTTTTGTGTGCCTCTGGGATCTGGTGGGGGATTGCTGGAATTTTGTCTATTTTGGGCCTAGCCCAATAGCAGTTTTAGAAATTCCTAATAAATCCTAGAGGCCCACTTAGCCCATTTGTGCAAGGCAAGGGATACTACTAAAGTTTAGTCTCACATTGCTAGTTGAGTGGGAGTTGGACCTCCTTATAAGGGAGGTTCTTTCCCCACTTGTATGAGCATGAGAACAAGAGGGACATCCACGCGCGCTCCTCCTCCGCCGCCCGCCCCGCCCCGCCCCGCCCCGCCGAGCCGAGCCGAGCCGATGTCTAAATTTTTGCCACGCACTACGGGTATACGAAAGGTCACACGGAAGCTGAAAAGATTTTTGCGAAAGTGGAGTTCGAATGCGAACGGTGCAGCTCTTCGGCTGCTGGCTCTCTGCATTTCGCCTCCCGTCGCTGCCCTGTCGCCTCCTTCTCTTGTGCCTATAAAAGGGAGGTCGCTCCTCCCAGAGAGACGCACCAGAACTACTCCTTCCCTCGCCATCGGTTCCATCTCTGAGCTGCTGCTGTCTTCCTCATCCCGGCTTGCGGCATGCACCGCACGTCGGGACAGTAGGCCTCCGAAACTGTATCTTTTGAGTCCTGTACGGGAGAAGGGTGATAAGGTTTTTGGGGAGCGCTCAGCGCGACTAGTGGCTGCTTCATCACGGACGATCCGGTCGCCGACGACTACTTCCCCGACGACGACTTCTTCCCCGACGTCCACGACTTCCTCGACGATATGGCAGGCGAGGACACCGACCCCAAGTCCAACGCTTCTGTTGCTGTTGTCCTGTACGTGTTTTTCTCCTTTCTATTAGAGGTCCTGCTACAGTTCCTTGTTCTAGTATTTGCCCTAGATATGTTAGACTCTATTTCATATATGCAACTTGCTATACTGTCTGCTCTACATATGTTTAGTTACAGTTCATATATGAAGATGTTGTTTACCTTCTCTTTGTCAAATCGCATGGCTTGTTTTATCACTACTATTCTGGTCATGCTATATCTAGTATTTTTGTTAATAAAATCATTCGGTAAATTGCTCATATTCCCAACATAAACGCCGTCCCGCTCTCCGCCGTCGCTCCCCGAGCCGAGCCGGCTTGGATACGCGCCCACTTCGACCTCCGGCTCGACCTAACGGTGACCTTCATAGACGAGAAGGCCGTGACCGCCACCGACCTCGACCCGCAGCAGAACCGGTTTCGGCTCCCGACAGCGGGCGTGCTGCGCAGCCTCCGCCCAATCCTCTCCCTGGATGAGCTCGACGCCGCCAGGATACCTCGTGAGGACGCCAAGGAAGTGCCGAGGCCGCCAAGGCTGCCGCCGACCGAAGAGGAGCTGCAGCAGGGGAGGGTCAAGAGAAAGAAGAAGCAGGGGAAGAAGCACGGCGGGCTTCCCGTCGTCGTGTGCAATGTCCACGCCGCCACCAAGCAGCTGCAGCTGACGCGGTGGGAGAGCAGCCACGGCAACATCATCAAGGGGGAAGGGTACCTGGACTTCATCACTCGGTGCTGCTTCAAGGAGAATGACATCGTCGAGATCTGGGCCTTCAAGGAGCGCTACTTCTGCTTGTTCGGCGTCGACATGTGCCATGCAAGCCCGCTCTGCGTTGTGCTAACCAAGAAAGAGCAGCACCCGGCAGCGTCCATAGGGATGGTCAAGTGTACGATGTAGCTAGTTACACAAGTGTAGATTTGACGTATGGTTCTTTTAGATTTTGGATCTCAATCTATTAGCCAAGGCCACTGCAAGATTTTTGAGACATTCTATTGGGTTATTTATTTATTTTTGGTACTACATCAAGCGTCACATGTGCTACTACATAGTTTTGAGAAATTCAATCCGGAGTAGCCCTTTTGACCTTTTTATGTCAATCTAACAGAGAAATTCAGCTGTGTTTGAAAATTGTTTTTGACAAATACATGATTGCATGCAGTTTTATGAAATCAGTTAATTGAACATTGCCGTGTGTTCATGTGTATGTTGTAGCCTTCATATCAAGTTTGTGAGCAAGAGCCTACGTTTGTGGTGCCTCATCTTGTAGCTGTACGGTTTATGCTTTTATCGATTAACATGTCAATTTTGTGAGTACCTCATGCTGGTTTCTTAATAATCACCTAATGTGCAACATGGGGATTTGTCATTGGAGATGGTTCTTTTGGGTTGCTTGTCTGTATATTGATTTGAGCCCCCCCCCCCCTAACCAGCATTACATGGATGATATTCATTCACGTCTGGATAATTTTTACCGACATCGTGTCTCAAACAAATACAAGGCAATCGCCTCTGTAATGTCGATCCTTTCAGCACGGCAACAATTGATCTTATACTAGCCAGGCTGGGTTCTGATACGTCTCCAACATATCTATAATTTTTTATTGTTCCATGCTGTTATATTACCATTCTTGAATGTTTTATATTGATTTTGTAGCAACTTTATATCATTTTTTGGGACTAACCTATTGACATAGTGCCCAGTGCCAGTTGTTTTTTGCTTGTTTTTTTACTTCACAGAATATCAGTACCAAACGAAGTCCAAATGCCACGAAACTATTTGGAGATTTTTTTCTGCCCAGAAGACAACTTGGGAGCCAAGGAAGTACCGGAGAGGAGGCCCATGGGGCCCACAAGCCACCAAGGCGCGCCCTGGTGGGTAGTGGGGCCCATAGGCCCCCTCTCCACCACCACTCAGCTCTATAAAAATCCAAATTTTTTAGAAACCCTAGGGGAGTCGACGAAAAACAATTCCAGCCGCCGCAAGTTACAGAACCTTGCCAGAGAGGGACACGATCACGGAGGGGTCATCATCCTCATTGGTGCTCCTCCAATGATGCGTGAGTAGTTTACCACAGACCTATGGGTCCGTAGGCAGTAGCTAGATGGCTTCTTTTCTCTTTTTGATTTTCAATACAATGTTCTCCTTGATGTTCTTGGAGATCTATTTGATGTAATGACTTACTGCGGTGTGTTTGCTGGGATCCGGTGAATTGTAAGTTTATGATCAAATCTATCTATGAATATTATTTGAGTCTTCTTTAATCTCTTATATGCATGATTATTACAGCCTTGTATTTCTCCTCCGAAACTGAGGTGCTTTCTGATGGGTTCGATCTTGCGGTGCTCAATCTCAGTGATAGAAGGAGAAGTGACACGCATGTATCGTTGCCATTAACGATAAAAAGATGGAGTCTATTCCTACATGAATAGATCTTGTCTACATCATGTCATCGTTCTGTTGACACCGGATTTTGGCATGATACAAATGCAAATAATATGGCCCTAAATGAAGATGTTTTCAACATGAGAAAGTTTTGTGTAGTCGAATGGAACAACTTTCATGTTTAAGTCATCGACATCCGACCTCATCTTAGGGGCCGAAACTGTACTCCGAGTGGCAGAATTTAGTGTTCCGAGTGCTTTTCGGCCAGTTACGCATTCAGGACTACCTCGGATGAAGGAGCACTCTAAAGGAATTGTCTTCGTCTCGTCGAGGCAATTGATTTTCATATATAAATCATCTTAATCCGAGTTCATATGTAAAAGTTACAGTCAATACGGTCTAGACCGTCCAGAGACCAAAATATTACGCTTGACACCAGACACATGTTGATGAGTGTCTGATGCAATGCGTGAGCAATTCTGCCCTCAATACAGCCTTGAATCGAAAAACCTTCAACACGGAAAAGTTTCGTCTCGTCGAGCCGGTCGATTTTCATATATAATTCGTCTCAATTCGAGGTCGTATGAGGCCTGAAGAGACAAATCAAGATCAGGCTATGTTTTCAGTCGGAAAATCCGGGTGAAAAGCTTACCATCCAAGTGAAAACTTACCGATCGAGTGAAAGCTCACCATCCGAATGAAAACTTACCGGTCGAGTGAAAGTTTTCCGTCCGAGTGAACTTATTTACCGTCGGAATGAAAACTTGCCGATCGAGTAAAGAGATTGCCTTACGAGTGAAAATATAGTCATCCGAGTGAAAATTGTCTTCCGAGTGAAAGATTCTAACATCCGAGTGAAAAAGTCCAGTCGGACGATCCGAGTGAATGACTCTAATCCGAGTGGATGAGCTCGAATCCGAGTGAAACTAAACATGTGCCCGAAAGTTTATCAAGATGACCTCGGATGGAGAAGTGTTCAATACGGAAGTTGTGCGTATCATCAAAATGATAAACTTTTGTTTTGAAGTCATCATCATCAGACATAGTATATGGCATGTAAATTTACTACGAGACTCGGACAATCCAGTCTGCTACAAGACCGAGTCCGACTGGAAGGTAAAGATGACCTCGTAAAGTATTCAAGATGGTCTTGTTTGGAAAAGTTATCAACACAAGAGTTGTTCGTCTCGTCGAGACGCACAAATTTCATATTTGGGTCGTCTCGATCGGAGGTCATATGGAGGCTCTACGGCCCGCGCAAGGAGGAAGACAGAAGTTGGGCCAGATTCAGATTGAATCCGAGTTGGAATAGAACTAGGACTCTAGGACGTGAATTGATGTAATTTTTTGTAAGGAAAGCCTAGATGAATCCTTTACTTGTACGGGAAGTCCAGCCGCCTCTTATATATGTTGGGGTGACGGCCGATTGAACAACACCAATCGAACCAATCAATCTATTACAATTTTGTGTTCATCTATCTTTATCCCCTACCCTTGTATCTTTCTTTCTCGTTCTTTGTTCGTTCTTCGCATTGAAGGGCAACGATCCACGAGGATCTAGGGGCGAGCGAATCGACCTAGGGCAGCCCATAGCCGCCGCACTCCCTGACGGGGTCCCTCCCGGGCGTGTGGGGTTTCGGGTCTTCAAAAGCGCCCGCCGACTGTCCTGCGTGTCGTGCTGTCGGTCGGGTCTCCTTCGACGTGAGCTGCGGTGCATCACCCCCGGCGTCGAGGGTACATGGTGACGTGTTCATGTGTCAACACATTCTTATTGCATTACTCCGTTTCTCCATGAACTTAATACACTAGATGTATGCTGGATAGCGGTCGATGTGTGGAGTAATAGTAGTAGATGCATAATCGTTTCGATCTACTAATCTTAGACGTGATGCCTATATACATGATCATTGCCTTGGATATCGTCATAATTATTTGCTTTTCTATCAGTTGCCAAACGGTAATTTGTTTACCCACCGTATGCTATTTTCTCGAGAAGCCACTAGTGAAATCAATGGCCCCCGGGTCTATTTCCTATCATATTGTTTTCAGATCTATTATTCCAAAAACCCAAAAAAATACCTTGCTACACTTTTTATTTATTTATTTTATTTTATGTTTTTGTCAGATCAATTTATCCAATCTAATACAATTTAATCTATCTCAATACCGAGGAGGGATTGACAACCCCTCTTACGCGTTGGGTTGCAAGTATTTTTATTTGTGTGCAGGTGTTGTTTACATAGTGTTGCTTGGTTCTCCTACTGTATTGATAACCTTGGTTTCATAACTGAGGGAAATACTTGCCATTGTTGTATTGCATCATCCTCTTCTTTTCGGAGAAATACCAACGCAGATACAAGCAATCAGGCTCCCAACCAACAATCAGTTCGGACGAGACAAAGGAAGGCGAATGGAGTCCGACTTCATTCTGCATCTAGTTCACCGTGTGTCCGTGGCAGACACGATATTTGTCACGACCGCTGATGGTACCGCCTTCATCAGACAGAGTTAGAAGCCGCCTACAAGGAGATCGATGAGGCAGCGGATGAAGTCTACGGCAAGAGCGAGGACGAGGATGACATCGCCAGCTCCGCCATGCCCGCGCCTCGCCGCCATGTCCATGAAGCCGACACGTCTGTGGGCACCGCCGACAGCTAGGATGAGTAGAGCATGGGAGGTCGCCGTTGCTTGGGGTTCCAGGAAGGCCACCGCTCTTTCACTCGCGTTGAAGCCAAGCTTGGCGGGCTCATCATCGTTGACCAATTAACCGCTTGTAGGCAGCGGAGGCGGAGGTGGAGGCGAGGCTTCGTTTTTCAGGCTCATGGCCTGTCGGACATGGGAGACGGGCTCCGACATTAATTTAGTCTAGTTGATTATGTCAAAAACCATCGGCTTTATGTAAAAATTATCTAGGGGTGAATGAATATCATCCGGGTAGTTTAAAGGAAGAGTCGTGTGTTAATTTCTTTACTATTGATTGGTTTCTAGTTTTACATCATCTCTTTCTCGTTTGCAGGGGCATGCAAATAGATATGCTTACTTGGTTTGTTTAATGGGACCGGATACGAAGGTAATTACTAAGGACTATTTCAAGACAACCATTTAAGGTCAACCTCGTGATAGCTTCTCAATATAGAGATTGGATCAACTTAAACTGGAATCAATATAATTTTTTCACTTAAGTTTGCGAATTGATGATAGAGAAAAACCTCCCCAAATCAAATCGCAATAATACATGGAGTTTTGCATGGATAAAATAAAATGTGAAACATAAATTAATGCACCATTTCACCATTATGTAAGCAGCCCAGTTAAGAAAATAAATTGAATTACCAACGCAAAAGAATAAAGTCTGGCATGAAATTTGAAAGATGTATCTTGTCGTGTCCTAAAGTAGCTTAACAGAGTTGTGTATATCGGCTTAATACAAAAATAATATAGAGAGCCACAAAAATGCAGAGAAAGGGAGCACCAAACTATCTATAATTTATGTCCGCTTAGTTCAATCATAGATTCCATGCTCATCAGATCAGGATGGGTAGCCTAAATCATCTTCCAAACAATATATGCAGAAAAATTCTTTGCATATCTGTTTTCATTCGTTCAAAAATAATCCTAATACCAAAATAAATACGATTGTGCCTCGTGTGTTCACCACATCATCAAAATAGTGAAAATTCATGATACCGCAAAAGCTCAATCTGCAAAAACCATAAACACTAAATTTGTATCATGTCCACACTTTGACTCGAATAATAATAATGCCACCTGAAAGCGCAGTTGATCTCCCTCCCGCTCCAACGCCTTTTCTTGCTTCAACGCTAAGTTTCTGATTCATTAGATTGAGCTCCGCATGTTATTAACTAATACTTCTCTCTCCATTATCAAACTTGCTTGTAGATTCCTGCACCTCAAGTACATCAAAAGATGCATAGATAATTTGTGCAAATTGGAAGGCTCATAGTACATAGGAATTTGATTTCTCTCATACTTCAAACAGAAGAAGTCAAACAGAGTAGCACGTCAGCTGCATGCATGAAACACGTACCAAAGAAATACATCAAAAAGCAGAGAGAGAGAGAGAGAGAGAGCACGGCCCGCAAACAACAGTCTGCCCTTCAGATGGAAGTAGCCCGTGATTACATGACTGGTTTTTGCTGGATAATCCTGCAGCTAACCTTGAAGGACGAACAGCAAAGCGGCCTAGTGTACGTGCTGCTGTTCGTGCTCTTGTTGACGGAGAGCACGTACACTCGGTGATGGCGTCTCCGGCGAACTGCAATTGGACCTTGAAAGTGCACTGCCCGCACGCGAAGGCGTTGCCGTTCTCGTCGTGACTTGCTGGTACTACAGTGTTGCTCCGTCGAGATGGGTCGAAAGGGGTGAAGCATGCATGACTGCACCGCGGCGTACCTCGTCCCTGGGAGGAAAAACACAGGCACGCAGGCCCGTCCCTGTCCATCTCCCACTGACTTGCCTCCCACTGGGTTGCGCTCTTATTTGCGTGGTCAAAGGGCACACGGCACCTGTCCTGCCGCGCATAAGAGCTTCTTAGCCGCCGACCGGCGTCCGCACATGTAACATGTCCAACACACCGCGCCCGATGAAAGGAGGTGGGAACCGACAGGGAGAGGAGGGCACCATTTCAGGCTGCAGCTGGCCAGCGAGTAGAAGAAGAATCCCAGGCGCTCCGCTTTAGGCAAGGCTACCGGTCGCCACGACCGCGGTCCTCTGGCTGGCGCTGTCCGTCTGGGCTCTCACACGCTTCCTTCTTCTTCTTCTTCTTCTTTCTCTTTGCTACTATCCACCAAACGAGAGAGAAATCGAGCACGGAGGCGATAGAGCCTGATCGAGAGCCTCACCGTGCAAAAAATATTGTAATTGAGAGGCGGCATCTCTACTCTTCCCGCCTCCCGCCTCCAACTTCAGCCACCGCTGGCTGTCTCCTGCACCGCCTGCCGATTGGATGCGTCCTGGCGGCGACCATCAACGTCGGCGTCGGGCACGCAACAGGGATAGGCTGCACGTCGTCACCGCCATGGGATCGTCGTCGGTGGTATGGTGGCAACCAGGAGTGTGGTGGAGGGCAGCGAAGCACGCCGATTCCAGCGCTACGGCAGTGAACGGGATGCGGGCGGCGCACACGGGGGAACCAGGCAGCGGCAGCTCGTCCTAGCCTTCAACGTGGAGCTCCGAGAGGAGGTCTTCCACAACGTCGTGGAGATGGCCGTGGCGGCAGAAACGGGATGGCACCGCGGTGGTGCCTCGAACGACGACACTGAGGAGGGATCCGGTGGCGCGCGCGGGGCACCGGCAGGTTGGATGGGCTCACCTCCGTAGTCGTGGTCTCCGCATGGCTTCCGCGGAGAGGAGGGCCAGATGGGGATGGTGAGAGGATGAGGAGAGAGCCCGCCGGGGTCCTTTTATACGCGCAATGGGCGGCGAAGCGGTGGCGGAGATTAGACTCGATACTTCTCGACACAAATATCTGAAGAGATCGAGCGAGGCAACACGCACGCATACACGTGTCTACAGAAAAGGGGAAGAAAAAAGGTGACTACGACAAGCGGTGAAATATAAAGAATAGACCTCGCGAGAACTCCGGAACAAACGGCAGCAACGGCGCCAAGAAGAAACACCGAGAGAATCCGGATACGACGGTCGAAGCGGCACCGCATCTCATCTTGTCGCAGTGCGACGATACCTGATACGTCTCCGTCGTATCTACTTTTCCAAACACTTTTGCCCTTGTTTTGGACTCTAACTTGCATGATTTGAATGGAACTAACCCGGACTGACGATGTTTTCAGCAGAATTGCCATGGTGTTATTTATGTGCAGAAACAAAAGTTCTCGGAATGACCTGAAACTCCACGGAACTTATTTTTGGAAAATATTAAAAATACTGGAAGAAGAATCCACGTCAGGGGGGCCTCCACCTGTCCACGAGGGGGGGTGGCGCGCCTGCCCCCTGGGCGCCCCTGCCTCGTGGGCCCCCTGACGCTCCACCGACCTCAACTCCAACTCCATATATTCGTGTTCGGGGAGAAAAAAATCAGAGAGAAGGATTCATCGCGTTTTACGATACGGAGCCGCCGCCAAGCCCTAAAACCTCTCGGGAGGGCTGATCTGGAGTCCGTTCGGGGCTCCGAAGAGGGGAATCCGTCGCCGTCGTCATCATCAACCATCCTCCATCACCAATTTTATGATGCTCACCGCCGTGCGTGAGTAATTCCATCGTAGGCTTGCTGGACGGTGATGGGTTGGATGAGATTTATCATGTAATCGAGTTAGTTTTGTTAGGGTTTGATCCCTAGTATCCACTATGTTGTGAGATTGATGTTGTTATGACTTTGCTATGCTTAATGCTTGTCACTAGGGCCCGAGTGCCATGATTTCAGATCTGAACCTATTATGTTTTCATGAATATATGTGAGTTCTTGATCCTATCTTGCAAGTCTATAGTTACCTACTATGTGTTATGATCCGGCAACCCCGAAGTGACAATAATCGGGACCACTCCCGGTGATGATCGTAGTTTGAGGAGTTCATGTATTCACTATGTGTTAATGCTTTGGTCCGGTACTCTATTAAAAGGAGGCCTTAATATCCCTTAGTTTCCGCTAGGACCCCGCTTCCACGGGAGGGTAGGACAAAAGATGTCATGCAAGTTCTTTTCCATAAGCACGTATGACTATATTCGGAATACATGCCTACATTACATTGATGAATTGGAGCTAGTTCTATGTCACCCTATGTTATGATTGTTACATGATGAACCGCATCCGGCATAATTCTCCATCACCGATCCAATGCCTACGAGCTTTTCACATATTGTTCTTCGCTTATTTACTTTTCCGTTGCTACTGTCACAATCACTACAAAACCCAAAAATATTACTTTTGCTATCGTTACCATTACTTCCATATTACTTTGCTACTAAATACTTTGTTGCGGATATTAAGTTATCCAGGTGTGGCTGAATTGACAACTCAGTTGCTAATACTTAAGAATATTCTTTGGTTCCCCTTGTGTCGAATCAATAAATTTGGGTTGAATACTCTACCCTCGAAAACTGTTGCGATCCCCTATACTTGTGGGTTATCAAGACTATTTTCTGGCGCCGTTGCCGGGGAGCATAGCTCTATTCTTTGAGTCACTTGGGATTTATATCTGCTGGTCACTATGAAGAACTTGAAAGACGAGAAAACAAAAATGTATCCCTCAACTACGAGGGGAGGTAAGGAACTGCCATCTCGCTCTGCACTTGATTCACCTTCTGTTTTGAGTAAGCTTGCGACACCTAAACCTGCTTCTGCTATTCATTCTGATGTGTCGCATGTTATTGATGATGCCACTTCTGCTATGCATGATACTTATGATGAAACTACTTCTATGCTTGATACTACTGTGCCACTTGGTGAATTTCTTGATGAACAACTTGCTAGGGCTAGAGAGAATGAAATTATTGAAACTGATAATATTGATGATAGTGACGATGAAGACTCTCCCCCTAATAAATATGAATTACCTGTTGTTCCTGAGGGTTATGTTATGGATGAAGAAGCTGCCAGAGCTATTTTAGCTTGCAATGATAGATATGATCTTAAGAAGTTATTAGCTAAATGGAAGCAGCAATCTCTTAATGCTAGAATGAAATCTGACCCTGTTTTTGCTACTTCACCTATCTGTGTTACTGATAAGGATTATGAATTCTCTGTTGATCCTTATATAATTACTTTGGTTGAATCTGATCCTTTTTATGGCTATGAATCTGAAACTGTTGTGGCACATCTTACTAAATTAAATGATATAGCCACCCTGTTCACTAATGATGAGAGAACTCGCTACCTTTATATCCTTAAAATATTTACGTTCTCATTAAAGGGTGATGCTAAGATATGGTTTAATTCTCTTGATCCTGGTTGTGTGCGTAGTCCCCAGGATATGATTTATTACTTCTCTGCTAAATATTTCCCTGCTCATAAGAAACAAGCTGCTTTAAAGGAAATATATAATTTTGTGCAAATTGAAGAAGAGAGTCTCCCACAAGCTTGGGGGGGCTTCTCCAATTACTTAATGCTTTGCCAGATCATCCTCTTAAGAAAAATGAAATACTTGATATCTTTTATAATGGACTAACCGATGCTTCCAAAGACCACTTGGATAGTTGTGCTGGTTCTGTTTTCAGGGAAAGAACACCAGATGAAGCTGAAATTTTATTGAATAATATGTTGACAAATGAAAATAATTGGACACTTCCTGAGCCAATTCCTGAGCCTATTCCTAAACCAACTCCGAAGAAGAGGGGTGTTCTATTTCTCAGTCCTGAAGATATGCAAGAGGCAAAGAAATCTATGAAGGAAAAAGGTATAAAAGCTGGAGATGTTAAGAATTTACCTCCTATTGAAGAAATACATGGTCTTAATTTACCGCCTATTGAAGAAATATATGATCTTCCTCCATTACCTATTGAAGAAACACATGGTCTTGATAACCCGACATAGGTAGTAAAGGTAAATTCTCTCTATAGATATGATAAAGCTGAAATCCCTCCTACCAAGTTTGCTAGCCAATGTTTGGATGAGTTTGATAACTTTATGGTTAGGCAAGAAGATTTTAATGCTTATTTTGGTAGACAATTAAAACAAAATGCTTAAATGATTGAACACTTGGGTGATTATATGTCTAGAGTTAAAGGTGAACTCAAACTCATTAGTAAACATGCTTCTATGGTTACCACTCAAGTAGAACAAGTACTTAAAGCTCAAAATGATTTGCTCAATGAATTAAATAGTAAGAATAATGATTATGATGTTAGAGTGGCTACTAGAACTGGTAAAATGACTCAGGAACCTTTGTATCCTGAAGGCCATCCTAAGAGAATTGAGCAAGATTATCAGAGAAATAATATAGATGCACCTGGTTCTTCTAAAAAGAAGAAAAAGAAAAATGATAGGACTTTGCATGCTTCTAGTGAACCTATTGCTGAAACACCTGAAAATCCAAATGATATTTCTATTTCTGATGCTGAAACACAATCTGGTAACGAACATGAACCTAGTGATAATGTTAATGTTAATGTTCATGACGATGCTCAACCTAGCAATGACCATGATGTAGAAATTGAACCTGCTGTTGATCTTGATAACCCACAATCAAAGAATCAACGTTATGATAAGAGAGACTTTGTTGCTAGGAAACACGGTAAAGAAAGAGAGCCAAGGGTTCAGAAACCCATGCCTTTTCCTCCTAAACCATCCAAGAAAAAGGATGATGAGGATTTTGAGCGCTTTACTGAAATGATTAGACCTATCTTTTTGCGTATGCGATTAACTGATATGCTCAAAATGAATCCTTATGCTAAGTATATGAAAGAAATTGTCACTAATAAAATAAAGATACCGGAAGCTGAAATTTCCACCATGCTTGCTAATTACACTTTCAAGGGTGGAATACCTAAGAAACTAGGAGATCCAGGAGTACCAACTATACCATGCTCCATTAAAAGAAACTATGTTAAAACTTCTTTATGTGATCTTGGAGCTCGTGTTAGTGTTATGCCTCTCTCTTTATATCGTAGACTTGATTTGAATAAGTTGACACCTACTGAAATATCCTTGCAAATGGCTGATAAATCAATTGCTATACCTGTCGGTATTTGTGAGGATGTGCCTGTTGTGGTTGCAAACGTTACTATTTTAACGGACTTGTTATTCTTGATATTCCCGAGGACGATAGTATGTCTATTATTCTTGGAAGACCTTTTTTGAATACTGCAGGGGCTGTTATTGATTGCAACAAAGGCAATGTCACTTTTCATGTTAATGGTAATGAGCATACGGTACACTTTCCGAGGAAACAACCTCAAGTTCATAGTATAAATTCTATTGGAAAAATTCCATCAATTATTTTTGGAGGTTTTGAATTTCCTCTACCTACTGTCAAGAAGAAATACGATATTCTTATTATTGGGTATGTGCATATCCCCGTTGAGGTAACATAGTGTTATTTGAAATTTCTCCGGTTCCATGTTAGTCGGAATGAGTTTGTTAACAAGACTTGATCAACCTTGTTAGTGGATTCCTTTTGATGAGCATGAGATGGATGAAACTAGAAAGCACAACCTTCTGTACCCTCTCTCTACTTTCTGTTATTTAGTTGAAATAAAGTAAAAATAGTATTTTTCTGTCTGTTTTCTGATTTATCTGTGCAATATAAAAATACCCCGAAAATAAAAGTTCTCCAAATGCCCTGCCAATTTAATATGATTTTTTCTGGAATATTTGAGAATATCTGGCACTGAGAACACAACAGGGGGAGCAAGCACCTGGCCACGAGGGTCCAGGGCGCGCCCCCTGCCTCGTGGGCCCACGGTGGCTCCCCTCCACTTATTCCTGCACCCACACACTCCTTCTTCCTCCCAAAAAAATCACCATCCAGCTCAAGCACGAGTTCTAGCTCATTTTGCTGCGATTTTCGATCTCCTTGCTCAAAGCACCTCTCACAAAACTTCTTTGGGGGATTGTTCCTTGGTATGTGACTCCTCCATTGGTCCAATTTGTTTTTGTTCTAGTGCTTTATTCATTGCAAATTTGTGCTCCCTAGGTGACCATGTTCTTGAGCTTGCATGTCCAATTTATATGGTTCCAAGTAGTTCTAATGCATGATATAGGCTCTAGGCACTTGTAGGAGTAGTTGCTATCAATTTTGTTGAGCTTGGTTCACTTTTGTTTGAAGTTACTACAAATTTCAGAATTTTTCAGAAAATAATGAAGAGATTTTTGAGGGGCTCATCGAGCCGAAGCTCGAAGGAAAAGCAAGTGAGGAAGCGGAGAGGCCCAAATATAATTTGCCTCGCACCACAGAGGTTCGGCCGTGTGAATGGCCTTGTGATGATTTCTTGAGAGCAGCCGGGATTTATGATGATTTTTATGAATTGGCTGAGAATGCAGGCCTCACCGACTTCCTCCGCGACCAACGCGAACAGTATCTCTTACTCACCAATACTTTTGTGCAAAACTTCTACTATTATCCTAAGGAATCACCTCCTTCAGTAGAGTTTCATTTATATGATGTGGTCAAGAAGATGCCACTAGATGAATTTTGCAGGGTTTGCAAAATACCTTTCGAGGGTGGTTTAGAGGAACCACATCGTAAAGATGTGGATGGGTTTATTGAAACTATTACTGTAGGGGAAACTAGGAAGGTTTCCGATGCAAGAATCACTAGCATACATTTTCCGGTTTTACGCTACTTTGCCATATTTGCTAGTCGTTGCTTAATTGGTCGCGGAAACTGTGGAAACCTTAGTGTTCCTGATATTATTATTTTGTTCCATGGTTTATTTTGTGATGACTCTATTAGTATGGGCGGTATTATTGCTAAACGGTTAAGTCTGAACCGTACAAAGGGCCCCATCTTTGGAGGTATTTACGCTGCACGCCTTGCTGCACACTATAACATACCTATTAGGCACTATGAAAAAGAAGAAAAATTGTTGCCCAGTGTTTATTTAGATTATAAGAGTATGGTAGCGCATGACTTTATTGTTAAGAATAGGGAAGGGGCACTTAAATACAAATTGTTCTTTGATAAACATCACCCTGAGACTATTACCTTGCCTGCTCCTTCCTTGTTTGATTTATCTGCAGGTCCGTATCTCGTTCCGCTGGCAGCCATTCATGCCTACCAGAACCCTACATCAGCCACAGAGCCGGAGCCGGAACCACAATTTGAACCTCCACGACAGTCTAATTACCAGTGGGATACGGAGATGATTGCCAATCAGTGGCAATCAGAGTCTTCTTCATCTCAGTACGACCCTGGTTATAACTTTGGATATCCGCCAGGCCATCCGTGGCAATAAACCAACTTAGGCCAAAAGCCTAAGCTTGGGGGAGTACGTATTTCTCACCGACATTACATTCATGTTCACACACTCATTGCTAGTTGTCGGTGCTCATACTCTTTCATTGTATTATCCATGCTAGATTATTTCCTTTTTCTTGCGTTCTTCTTCTGTGTTTGATAAACCTTAAGAAAAGCAAAAAAAAATTAGTTGTAGCTTTTAGTTAGTTTACCTTTCTTGATGTAGTAATAATAATTAAAAAGAAAACCCAAAAAGATTTCCCGTTCTTCTTTTGCTTGTTGGGAGCTTTCCCGTGTAAATAGTTTTATTTCTTTTCTTTTCTTTGGGGGTCGATAGGATAAGACCATAATTAAATTGTCGAAGTGGCTCTTATATGCATTATTGTTGATTTAACCAAGAGCCCATATTGCCTTGTCTTCTCCTGTTTATCGAATGCTCGCAGATTCCAGCTTAGTCCAATGCATGTGCACTCTTATTATTTTCACATCGTTCGGTCGTGCAAGTGAAAGGCAATTATGACGATATATGATGGACTGATTGAGATGACAGAAGCTGGTATGAACTCGACCTCTCTTGTTTTTGTAAATATGATTAGTTCATCGTTCATGATTCAGCCTATTATGGATGAACATGTTTGCAATGACAATTAGAGATCATAGTTGCTCGTGCCATGCTTGATTAGCTATGAGTTATAATGGTTTACCTTGCGTGCCAACATGCTATTAAAATGGTTGTGATGTGGTATAGTGGGGTGGTATCCTTCTTTGTATGATTTAAGTGACTCGACTTGGCACATGTTCACACATGTAGTTGAAATAAATCAACATAGCCTTCACGATATTTATGTTCATGGTGGATTATATCCTACTCATGCTTGCACTTAATGTTTATTAAGTTTAATACATGTTCATGACTGTTGTCGCTCTCTAGTTGGTCGCTTCCCAGTCTTTTGCTAGCCTTCACTTGTACTAAGCGGGGATACTGCTTGTGCATCCAATCCCTTAAACCCCAAAGTTATGCCATATGAGTCCACTATACCTTCCTATATGCGGTATCTACCTGCCGTTCCAAGTAAATTTGTATGTGCCAAACTCTAAACCTTCAAATGAAATTCTGTTTTGTATGCTCGAATAGCTCATGTATCAACTAGGGCTGTCTGTATCTTCCATGTTAGGCGGGTTATTCTCAAGAGGAGTGGACTCCGCTCCTCACTCACGAGAAAATGGCTGGTCACCGGGATGCCCCGTCCCATGCTTTATGCAAATCAAATCAAAATAATTGCAAACAAAACTCCCCCGGGACTGTTGTTAGTTGGAGGCACTCGTTGTTTCGAGCAAGCCATGGATTGATGCTTGTTGGTGGAGGAGGAGTATAAACTTTACCATTCTGTTTGGGAACCGCCTATAATGTGTGTAGCATGGAAGATAACGCCATCTCTTGGTTGTTATGTTGACAATGAAAGTATGCCGCTCAAAATATTATTCATCTCTATTTCAAACCGAGCTCTCGCACCTCTACAAATCCCTGCTTCCCTCTGCGAAGGGCCTATCTATTTACTTTTATGTTGAGTCATCACCCTCTTATTAAAAAGCACTAGCTGGAGAGCACAGCTGTCATTTGCATCCATTACTATTAATTTATATTGGGTATGACTATGATTGGATCTCTTTTACCATGAATTACAATGTCTAGTCAGTCCTTGATCTTTAAAGGTGCTCTGCATTTATGTTTTGCGGTCTCAGAATGGGCGAGCGAGATACCATCTTATTATATAATATCATGATTGTTTTGAGAAAGTGTTGTCATCCGAGATTTATTATTATTGCTCGCTAGTTGATTATGCCATTGACATGAGTAAACATGAGACCTAAGAGTTATTGTGAATGTGGTTAGTTCATAATCTTTGCTGAAAACTTGAATGCTGGCTTTACATATTTACAACAACAAGAGCAAACAGAGTTTGTAAAAGTTTTTCTTTATCACTTTCAGTTTATCAACTGAATTGCTTGAGGACAAGCAAAGGTTTAAGCTTGGGGGAGTTGATACGTCTCCGTCGTATCTACTTTTCCAAATACTTTTGCCCTTGTTTTGGACTCTAACTTGCATGATTTGAATGGAACTAACCCGGACTGACGCTGTTTTCAGCAAAATTGCCATGGTGTTATTTATGTGCAGAAACAAAAGTTCTCGGAATGACCTGAAACTCCCCGGAACTTATTTTTGGAAAATATTAAAAATACTGGAAGAAGAATCCATGTTAGGGGGGGCTCCACCTGTCCATGAGGGTGGGGGCGCGCCCCCTGCCTCGTGGGCCCCCTGACGCTCCACCGACCTCAACTCCAACTCCATATATTCGTGTTCGGGGAGAAAAAATCAGAGAGAAGGATTCATCGCGTTTTACGATACGGAGCCGCCGCCAAGCCCTAAAACCTCTCGGGAGGGCTGATCTGGAGTCCGTTCGGGGCTCCGGAGAGGGGAATCCGTCGCTGTCGTCATCATCAACCATCCTCCATCACCAATTTCATGACGCTCACCACCGTGCGTGAGTAATTCCATTGTAGGCTTGCTGGACGGTGATGGGTTGGATGAGATTTATCATGTAATCGAGTTAGTTTTGTTAGGGTTTGATCCCTAGTATCCACTATGTTCTGAGACTGATGTTGCTATGACTTTGCTATGCTTAATGCTTGTCACTAGGGCCCTAGTGCCATGATTTCAGATCTGAACCTATTATGTTTTCATGAATATATGTGAGTTCTTGATCCTATCTTGCAAGTCTATAGTCACCTACTATGTGTTATGATCCGGCAACCCCGAAGTGACAATAATCGGGACCACTCCCGGTGATGACCATAGTTTGAGGAGTTCATGTATTCACTATGTGTTAATGCTTTGGTCCGGTACTCTATTAAAAGGAGGCCTTAATATCCCTTAGTTTCCGCTAGGACCCCGCTGCCATGGGAGGGTAGGACAAAAGATGTCATGCAAGTTCTTTTCCATAAGCACGTATGACTATATTCGGAATACATGCCTACATTACATTGATGAATTGGAGCTAGCTAGTTCTATGTCACCCTATGTTATGATTGTTACATGATGAACCGCATCCGGCATAATTCTCCATCACCGATCCAATGCCTACGAGCTTTTCACATATTGTTCTTCGCTTATTTACTTTTCCGTTGCTACTGTCACAATCACTACAAAACCCAAGAATATTACTTTTGCTATCATTACCATTACTTCCATATTACTTTGCTACTAAATACTTTGCTGCAGATATTAAGTTATCCGAGTGTGGATGAATTGACAACTCAGTTGCTAATACCTGAGAATATTCTTTAGCTCCCCTTGTGTCGAATCAATAAATTTGGGTTGAATACTCTACCCTCGAAAACTGTTGCGATCCCCTATACTTGTGGGTTATCAACACCGACCAATGAAAGCACGCACAACCGAACATGGGCCAACAAAATGCATGCATAGACGCACGCACCGATCGAAGCCCACATAGAAACGTAACGGGAGAAATCCAATGCAACAAAGTCAACTGGCCGAACTGGCCCACAACAACCGATCACTACGCACACCAAAACGAACCCTACACCAGTTAAGAAAATTTGAAGCAACAGCCTACATCCACCGCAGGTTTCTACACGGCAAAAACCCAAAATAATACACGCGTCAAACGCACAACTAAACAAGAAGTCACATTCACCCAAGTGGGTAAACATGATTGCGTAAACTTTTCGTGTTATAGTGGCTTGGGTATATATGCATGTTCATGGCACTACTTTCTCCATTGTAACTCACTCTCACGTGAGGCAGTACATGCGAAGAAGCTCGTCAAAGCCTCACTTTCGCCTATTCATCATCCACTAAGTCGTGAATGATAGCTTGCAGTTGATCTTCATCGAACATGGGCACATAGCAGTCATTGGAGAGCAAGTCGTGCTCCAGAGCCTGAAGCGCGCTAGCCTCCAGGTGGTCATGACCCGCCACGAAGCCATTCCCATATGTGTATGTTCAAATTAACAATAGGAAAGGCAAGATGTTACCCCGCGCTAATAGATACTTTTCATTAAAGCGCGAAGTGCTCATACTCAGTCATATTAGCTCCTAACAATTGAAGCTATAAAAATCAACATGACAAAATTGCGATTACTAAAAATATGGTGCGCCGTATTCCAGATTCTGGTAAACGAAACCATGTCTTGTTCATTGTAAATCTGGCGCATAGCATGACTTTGACTAAAACTAATGGGCATTCTATTTTTGAAAGAAGGCAGTAGTTACCCAAGTGGGGAATATCTTTGCACTAGTGCATAATCAGCCTTTAGTCCCGGTTCGTAAGGGCCTTTAGTGCTAAGGGTGGGGGCTAGGCCCCCCTAGCTCCTAACAAATGAAGTTATTTATGATTGTTTTCTAAGTTGCCTACAAACACTCTAAAGTGGCCACGATTCACCATCATGTTGCCTAGCATAACTAGCAATAGTATGCATGCTGCATGGCACTACTTTCTCCATTGCAACTCACTCTCACGTGAGGCAGTACATGCGAAGAAACTCATCAAAGCCTCACTTTCGCCTATTCACCGTCCACTAAGTCGTGCATGATAGCTTGCAGTTGATCTTCATCGAACGTGGGCACATAGCAGTCATCGGAGAGCAACTCGTGCTCCAGAGCCTGAAGTGCGCTAGCCTCCAGGTGGTCATCACCCGCCACGAAGCCATTCCCATATGTGTCTGTTCAAATTAAAAATAGGAAAGGCAAGATGTTACCCCGCGCTACAAGATACTTTTCATTAAAGCACGAAGTGCTCATATTCAGTCATATTAGCTCCTAACAAATGAAACTATAAAAATGAACATGGCGAAATTGCGATTACTAAAAATCTGGTGCGTCATATTCCTGATTCTGGTAAACAAAACCGTGTATTGTTCATTGTAAATCTGGCGCATAGCATGACTTCGACTAAAACTAATGGACATTCTATTTTTGAAAGAAGGCAGTAGTTACCCAAGTGGGCAATATCTTTGCACTAGTGCATAATCAGCCTTCAGTCCCGGTTCGTAAGGGCCTTTAGTGCCAAGGATGGGGGCTAAGCCTCCCCCCTTAGCTCCTAACAAATGAAGTTATTTATGATTGTTTTCTAAGTTGCCTACAAACACTCTGAAGTGGCCAGGATTCACTATCATGTTGCCTAGCGTAACTAGCAATAGTATGCATGATGCATGGTACTACTTTCTCCATTGCAACTCACTCTCATGTGAGGCGGTACATGCGAAGAAACTCGTCAAAGCCTCACTTTCGCCTATTCATCGAACATGGGCACATAGCAGTAATCGGAGAGCAACTCGTGCTCTAGAGCCTGAAGTGCGCTAGCCTCCAGGTGGTCATGACCCGCCACAAAGCCATTCCCATATGTGTCTGTTCAAATTAACAATAGGAAATGCAAGATGTTACCCCGCGCTACAAGATACTTTTCATTAAAGCGTGAAGTGCTCATATTCAGTCATATTAGCTCCTAACAAATGAAGTTATAAAAATGAACATGGTGAAATTGCGATTACTAAAAATCTGGTGCTTCCTATTCCAGATTCTGGTAAACGAAACCGTATCTTGTTCATTGTAAATCTGGCACATAGCATGACTTTGTCTAAAACTAATGGGCATTCTATTTTCGAAAGAAGGCAGTAGTTACCCAAGTGGGGAATATCGTTGCACTAGTGCATAATCAGCCTTTAGTCCCAATTTGTAAAGCCCTTTAGTGCCAAGGGTGGGGGCTAAGCCCCCCCTTTAGCTCCTAACAAATAGAGTTATTTATGTTTGTTTTCTAAGTTGCCTTTTGACGCTAGCGAGCTTCCTTCAGCTAGGGGCTCTAGGACCTCCTGTACGACGCATTCTGCGTCAAACAGAAGCTCGACACACGCGCGATGCTCGACTGGGCCGGCCCATTGACGCGAAAGCCACCTGTGTTTCCTGTACCGCGCGCGACCTAAAAAAACACCCTGACAAAAACAAGTTGGCTACTCCTGTACGACGCATTCTGCGTCAAACAGAAGCTCGACACACACGCGCGATGCTCGACTAGGCTGGCCCATTGACGCGAAAGCCACCCGTGTTTCTTGTACCGCGCGCGACCTAAAAAAACACCCCGACAAAAACAAGTTGGCTACGCTAGGATTCGATCCCCCCATTGCTACCTCTTGAGCACTGCGTTGGTTTTCCCTTGAAGAGGAAAGGGTGATGCAGCAAAGTAGCGTAAGTATTTCCCTCAGTTTTTGAGAACCAAGGTATCAATCCAGTAGGAGGCTACGCGCGAGTCCCTCACACCTACACAAAACAAATAAATCCTCGCAACCAACGCGATAAGGGGTTCTCAATCCCTACACGGTCACTTACGAGAGTGAGATCTGATAGATATGATAGGATAATATTTTTGGTATTTTTATTATAGAGATGCAAAGTAAAATAAAAGCAAAGTAAAAAAGCAACGGAAATAACTAAGTGTTGGAAGATTAATATGATGAAGATAGACCCCGGGGCCATAGGTTTCACTAGTGGCTTCTCTCATGAGCATAAGTATTTTAAGGCGGGTGAACAAATTACTCTTGAGCAATTGACAGAATTGAGCAGAGTTATGAGAATATCTAGGTATGATCATGTATATAGGCATCATGTCCGAGACAAGTAGACCGACTCCTGCCTGCATCTACTACTATTACTCCACACATCGACCGCTATCCAGCATGCATCTAGAGTATTAAGTTCATAAGAACATAGTAACGCCTTAAGCAAGATGACATGATGTAGAGGGATAAATTCATACAATATGATAAAAAACCATCTTGTTATCCTCGATGGAAAAAATACTATACGTGCCTTGCTGCCCCTAGATTGAACCCAAAGCTAAGCACTTCTCCCATTACAAGAAAGATCAATGTAGTAGGCCAAACCATACTGATAATTCGAAGAGACTTGCAAAGATAACCAATCATACATAAAAGAATTCAGAGAAGATTCAAATATTGTTCATAGATAAACTTGATCATAAACCCACAATTCATCGGTCTCAACAAACACACCGCAAAAGAAGATTACATCGAATAGATCTCCACGAGAGAGGGGGAGAACATTGTATTGAGATCCAAAAAGAGAGAAGAAGCCATCTAGCTAATAACTATGGACCCGAAGGTCTGAGGTAAACTACTCACACTTCATCGGAGAAGCTATGGGGTTGATGTAGAAGCCCTCCGTGATGGATGCCCCCTCCGGCGGAGCTCCGGAACAGGCCCCAAGATGGGATCTCGTGGGTACAGAAGGTTGCAGCGGTGGAATTAGGTTTTTGGTTCCGTATCTGATCGTTTGGGGGTACGTAGGTATATATAGGAGGAAGGAGTACGTCGGTGGAGCAACAGGGGACCCATGAGGGTGGAGGGCGCGCCCTGGGGGGTAGGCGCGCCCCCTACCTCGTGGCCTCCTGGTTTGTTTCTTGACGTAGGGTCCAAGTCTCCCGGATCATGTTTGTTGTAAAAATCACGTTCCCGAAGGTTTCATTCCGTTTGGACTCCATTTGATATTCCTTTTTTGCGAAACTCTGAAATAGGCAAAAAAGCAATTCTGGGCTGGGCCTCCGGTTAATAGGTTAGTCCCAAAAATAATATAAAAGTGAATAATAAAGCCCAATAATGTCCAAAACAGAATATAATATAGCATGGAGCAATCAAAAATTATAGATACGTTGGAGACGTATCAAGCATCCCCAAGCTTAATTCCTGCTCGTCCTCGAGTAGGTAAATGATAAAAACAGAATTTTTGATGCGGAGTGCTACTTGGCATAATTTCAATGTAATTCTTCTTAATTGTGGTATGAATATTCAGATCTGAAAGGTTCAAGACAAAAGTTCATATTGACATAAAAATAATAATACTTCAAGCATACTACTAAGCAATTATGTCTTCTCAAAATAACATGGCCAAAGAAAGTTATCCCTACAAAATCATATAGTCTGGCTATGCTCTATCTTCACCACACAAAATATTTAAATCATGCACAACCCCGATGACAGGCCAAGCAATTGTTTCATACTTTTGACATTCTCAAACTTTTTCAATCTTCACACAATACATGAGCGTGAGCCATGGACATAGCACTATATGTGGAATAGAATGGTGGTTGTGGAGAAGACAAAAAGGAGAAGATAGTCTCACATCAACTAGGCGTATCAACGGGCTATGGAGATGCCCATCAATAGATATCAATGTGAGTGACTAGGGATTGCCATGCAACGGATGCACTAGAGCTATAAGTATATGAAAGCTCAACAAAAGAAACTAAGTGGGTGTGCATCCAACTCGCTTGCTCACGAAGACCTAGGGCATTTTGAGGAAGCCCATCATTGGAACATACAAGCCAAGTTCTATAATGAAATTTCCCACTAGTATATGGAAGTGACAAAACGAGATACTCTCTATCATGAAGATCATGGTGCTACTTTGAAGCACAAGTGTGGTAAAAGGATAGTAACATTGTCCCTTCTCTCTTTTTCTCTCATTTTTTTTATTTGGGCCTTTTCTCTTTTTTTATGGCCTCTTTTTTTTAGTCCGGAGTCTCATCCCGACTTGTGGGGGAATCATAGTCTCCATCATCCTTTCCTCACTTGGGACAATGCTCTAAAAATGATGATCATCACACTTTTATTTTCTTACAACTCAACAATTACAACTCAATACTTAGAACAAGATATGACTCTATATGAATGCCTCCGGCGGTGTACCGGGATATGCAATGAATCAAGAGTGACATGTATGAAAGAATTATGAATGGTGGCTTTGCCACAAATACAATGTCAACTACATGATCATGCAAAGCAATACGACAATGATGGAGCGTGTCATAATAAACGGAATGGTGGAAAGTTGCATGGCAATATATCTCGGAATGGCTATGGGAATGCCATGATAGGTAGGTATGGTGGCTGTTTTGAGGAAGGTATGTGGTGGGTGTATGATACCGGCGAAAAGTGCGCGGTATTAGAGAGGCTAGCAATGGTGGAAGGAAGAAAGTGCGTATAATCCATGGACTCAACATTAGTCATAAAGAACTCACATACTTATTGCAAAAATCTACAAGTTATCAAAGCAAAGTATTACGCGCATGCTCCTAGGGGGATAGATTGGTAGGAAAAGACCATTGCTCGTCCCCGACCGCCACTCATAAGGAAGACAATCAATAAATAAATTATGCTCCGACTTCATCACATAACGGTTCATCATACGTGCATGCTACGGGAATCACAAACTTTAACACAAGTATTTCTCAAATTCACAACTACCCAACTAGCATGACTCTAATATTACTACCTCCATATCTCAAAACAATTACCAAGTATCAAACTTCTCATTGTATTCAACACACACATAAGAAATTTTTACTATCTTGAATACCTAGCATATTAAGATTATTTAAGCAAATTACCATGCTATTTAAGACTCTCAAAATAATCTAAGTGAAGCATGAGAGATCAATAGTTTCTATAAAACAAATCCACCACCGTGCTCTAAAAGATATAAGTGAAGCACTAGAGCAAAAACTATATAACTCAAAAAAAATATAAGTGAAGCACATAGAGTATTCTAATAATTTCCGAATCATGTGTGACTCTCTCAAAAGGTGTGTACAGAAAGGATGATTGTGGTAAACTAACAAGCAAAGACTCAAATCATACAAGATACTCCAAGCAAAACACATATCATGTGGTGAATAAAAATATAGCTCCAAGTAAAGTTACCGATGGAAGTAGACGAAAGAGGGGATGCCTTCCGGGGCATCCCCAAGCTTTGGCTTTTTGGTGTCCTTAGATTATCTTGGGGGTGCCATGGGCACCCCCAAGCTTAGGCTCTTGCCACTCCTTGTTCCATAATCCATCAAATCTTTCACCCAAAACTTGAAAACTTCACAACACGAAACTTAACAGAAAATCTCGTGAGCTTCGTTAGCGAAAGAAAACAAAAGACCACTTCAAGGTACTGTAATGAACTCATTATTTATTTATATTGGTGTTAAACCTACTGTATTCCAACTTCTCTATGGTTTATAAACTATTTTACTAGCCCTAGATTCATCAAAATAAGCAAACAACACACGAAAAACAGAATCTGTCAAAAACATAACAGTCTGTAGTAATCTGTAACTAACGCAAACTTCTGGAACTCCAAAAAATCAGCCAAAATAGGGCGACCTAGGAAATTTGTTTATTGATCAGCAGCAATTGGAATCAGTATTTTATCACGTTCTGGTGATTTTTAACAATTGTTTTCGTGAACAGAAAGTTTCTGGAAATTACAGCAAGATCAAATAACTATCATCCAAGAAGTTCCTATAGGTTTAACTTGGCACAAACACTAATTAAAACATAAAAACACATCTAACCAGAGGCTAGATCAAATATTTATTACAAAACAGAAGCAAAAAACAAAAAACTAAAAATAAAATTGGGTTGCCTCCCAACAAGCGCTATCGTTTAACGCCCCTAGCTAGGCATAAAAGCAAGGATAGATCTAGGTATTGCCATCTTTGGTAGGCAATCCATAAGTGGCTCTCATAATAGATTCATATGGTAGTTTTATTTTCTTCCTAGGGAAGTGCTCCATGCCTTTCTTTAATGGAAATTGGAATCTAATATTCCCTTCCTTCATATCAATAATTGCACCAATCGTTCTAAGGAAAGGTCTACCAAGAATAATAGGACATGAAGGATTGCAATCTATGTCAAGAACGATAAAATCTACGGGCACATAGTTCCTATTTGCAACAATAAGAACATCATTAATTCTTCCCATAGGTTTCTTAATAGTGAAATCCGCAAGGTGCAAGTTTAAAGAGCAATCATCAAAATCATGGAAACCTAGCAAATCGCACAATGTTTTTGGAATCGTGGAAACACTAGCACCCAAATCACACAAAGCATAGCATTCACGATCTTTAATCTTAATTTTAATAGTAGGTTCCCACTCATCATAGAGCTTTCTAGGGATAGAAACTTCCAACTCAAGTTTTTCTTCATAAGATTGCATCAAAGCATCAACGATATGTTTAGTAAAAGCTTTATTCTGACTATAAGCATGAGGAGAATTTAGCACGGATTGCAACAAGGAAATACAATCTATCAAAGAGCAATTATCATAATTAAATTCCTTGAAATCCAAAATAGTGGGTTTATCAGCCCCACTTTTATCAATTTTAGCATCAAGATCTAAAAACTCCAAATTTTTGGAACGCCTTCTAGGTAAAGGTGGATCATATTCAGTCCCATCATTATCAAGATTCATATTTCAAAACAAAGATTTAATAGGGGACACAACAATAACTTTTAGATCTTCATCTTTGTTTTCATAAAAATTAGAAGAACATGCTTTTATAAAGCAATCTTTCTTAGCACGCATCCTAGCGGTTCTTTCTTTGCACTCATCAATGGAAATTCTCATGGCTTTGAGAGACTCATTGATATCATGCTTAGGAGGAATAGATCTAAGTTTCAAAGAATCAACATCAAGATAAATTCTATCAACGTTCCTAGCCAATTCATCAACTTTAAGCAATTTTTCTTCAAGCAAGACATTGAAATTCTTTTGCGAATTCATAAATTCCTTAACACTAGTCTCAAATTCAGAAGGCATCTTATTAAAATTTCCATAAGAATTGTTGTAGGAATTACCATAATTATTAGAGGAATTGCTAGGATAAGGCCTAGGATTAAAGTTTCCTCTATACGCGTTGTTACCAAAATTATTCCTACCAACAAAATTCACATCCATAGATTCATTATTATTCTCAATCAAAGTAGACAAAGGAATATCATTAGGATCAGAAGAAACACTCTTAGTAGCAAATAATTTCATAAGTTCATCCATCTTTCCACTCAAAACATTAATCTCTTCTATCGCATGCACTTTTTTATTAGTATATCTTTCAGTGTGCCATTTAGAATAATTAACCATAATATTATCTAGGAGTTTAGTAGCTTCTCCTAAAGTGATTTCCATAAAAGTGCCTCCCGCGGCCGAATCTAAAATATTTCTAGAAGCAAAATTCAATCCGGCATAAATTTTTTGTATAATCATCCACAAGTTCAAACCATGAGTAGGGCAATTACGTATCATTAATTTCATCCTCTCCCAATCTTGTGCAACATGTTCATGATCAAGTTGCTTAAAATTCATAATATCGTTTCTAAGGGAGATAATCTTAGTGGGAGGAAAATATTTAGAGATAAAAGCATCTTTGCACTTATTCCAAGAATCAATACTATTTTTAGGCAAAGACGAAAACCAAGCTTTAGCACGATCTCTAAGCGAAAAAGGAAATAGCTTCAATTTAACAATATCATTATCAACATCTTTCTTCTTTTGCATATCACACAAATCAACGAAGCTATTTAGATGAGTAGCTGCATCTTCACTAGGAAGGCCGGCAAATTGATCTTTCATAACAAGATTCAACAAAGCAGCATTGATTTCACAAGATTCAGTATCGGGAAGAGGAGCAATTGGAGTGCTAAGGAAATCATTATTGTTGGTATTGGTAAAGTCACATAATTTGGTATTATCTTGAGCCATCGTGACAAGCAAGCAATCCAACACACGAGCAAACAAGAGACGGGCAAAAAGAGGCAAACGGAAAAGAGAGGGCGAATAAAACAGCAAGGGTGAAGTGGGGGAGAGGAAAACGAGAGGCAAATGGAAAATAATGTAATGCGGGAGATAAGGGTTTGTGATGGGTACTTGGTATGTTGACTTTTGCGTAGACCTCCCCGGCAACGGCCCCGGAAATCCTTCTTGCTACCTCTTGAGCACTGCGTTGGTTTTTCCTTGAAGAGGAAAGGGTGATGCAGCAAAGTAGCGTAAGTATTTCCCTCAGTTTTTGAGAAGCAAAGTATCAATCCAGTAGGAGGCTACGCGCGAGTCCCTCGCACCTACACAAAACAAATAAATCCTCGCAACCAACGCGATAAGGGGTTGTCAATCCCTACACGGTCACTTACGAGAGTGAGATCTGATAGATATGATAGGATAATATTTTTGGTATTTTTATTATAGAGATGAAAAGTAAAATAAAAGCAAAGTAAAAAAAGCAACGGAAATAACTAAGTGTTGGAAGATTAATATGATGAAGATAGACCCGGGGGCCATAGGTTTCACTAGTGGCTTCTCTCATGAGCATAAGTATTTTACGGTGGGTGAACAAATTACTGTTGAGCAATTGACAGAATTGAGCATAGTTATGAGAATATCTAGGTATGATCATGTATATAGGCATCACGTCTGAGACAAGTAGACCGACTCCTGCCTGCATCTACTACTATTACTCCACACATCGACCGCTATCCAGCATGCATCTAGAGTATTAAGTTCATAAGAACAGAGTAACGCCTTAAGCAAGATGACCTGATGTAGAGGGATAAATTCATGCAATATGATAAAAAAAACCATCTTGTTATCCTCGATGGAAAAAATACTATACGTGCCTTGCTGCCCCTAGATTGAACCCAAAGCTAAGCACTTCTCCCATTGCAAGAAAGATCAATGTAGTAGGCCAAACCAAACTGATAATTCGAAGAGACTTGCAAAGATAACCAATCATACATAAAAGAATTCAGAGAAGATTCAAATAGTTCATAGATAAACTTGATCATAAACCCACAATTCATCGGTCTCAACAAACACACCACAAAAGAAGATTACATTGAATAGATCTCCACGAGAGAGGGGGAGAACATTGTATTGAGATCCAAAAAGAGAGAAGAAGCCATCTAGCTAATAACTATGGACCCGAAGGTCTGAGGTAAACTACTCACACTTCATCGGAGAGGCTATGGGGTTGATGTAGAAGCCCTCCGTGATGGATGCCCCCTCTGGCGGAGCTCCGGAACATGCCCCAAGATGGGATCTCGTGGGTACAGAAGGTTACGGCGGTAAAATTAGGTTTTTGGCTCCGTATCTGATCGTTTGGGGGTACGTAGGTATATATAGGAGGAAGGAGTACGTCGGTGGAGCAACAGGGGACCCACGAGGGTGGAGGGCGCGCCCCCTACCTCGTGGCCTCCTGGTTTGTTTCTTGACGTAGGGTCCAAGTCTCCGGGATCATGTTTGTTGTAAAAATCACGTTCCCGAAGGTTTCATTCCGTTTGGACTCCCTTTGATATTCCTTTTTTGCGAAACTCTGAAATAGGCAAAAAACAGCAATTCTGGACTGGGCCTCCGGTTAATAGGTTAGTCCCAAAAATAATATAAAAGTGAATAATAAATCCCAATAATGTCCAAAACAGAATATAATATAGCATGGAGCAATCAAAAATTATAGATACGTTGGAGACGTATCAAGCATCCCCAAGCTTAATTCCTGCTCGTCCTCGAGTAGGTAAATGATAAAGACATAATTTTTGATGCGGAGTGCTACTTGGCATAATTTCAATGTAATTCTTCTTAATTGTGGTATGAATATTCAGATCCAAAAGATTCAAGACAAAAGTTCATATTGACATAAAAATAATAATACTTCAAGCATACTACTAAGCAATTATGTCTTCTCAAAATAACATGGCCAAAGAAAGTTATCCCTACAAAATCATATAGTTTGGCTATGCTCTATCTTCATCACATAAAATATTTAAATTATGCACAACCCCGATGACAAGCCAAGCAATTGTTTCATACTTTTGACATTCTCAAACTTTTTCAATCTTCACGCAATACATGAGCGTGATCCATGGACATAGCACTATATGTGAAATAGAATGGTGGTTGTGGAGAAGACAAAAAGGAGAAGATAATCTCACATCAACTAGGCGTATCAACGGGCTATGGAGATGCCCATCAATAGATATCAATGTGAGTGAGTAGGGATTGCCATGCAACGGATGCACTAGAGCTATAAGTATATGAAAGCTCAACAAAATAAAACTAAGTGGGTGTGCATCCAACTCGCTTGCTCACGAAGACCTAGGGCATTTTGAGGAAGCTCATCATTGGAATATACAAGCCAAGTTCTATAATGAAATTTCCCACTAGTATATGGAAGTGACAAAACAAACATTTTCCAAAATTTCCGAAATTGTGAACTCAAATTAAACAATATTTTTTTTGAAATTCCTGAAAGTCTTTTTGGAACACGAACTTTTTTTTGAAATTTTGAACAAAATTTGAAAATAGAAACATTTTATGAAATTCTAGAACAGTTTTTCAAAACATGAACGTAACAAATATTTGAAAACGAGATTTTTTGTGAAATTACCACATTTTTTTTTAAAATTTTGAAAAAAAGTTAAAAGAATAAGTTTTTTTGAAATTCCTGGAAGTCTTTCTGAAACACGAACATTTTTTGAAATTATGAAGATAATTTGAAAATGGGAACATTTTATGAAATTTGTGAACATTTTCTGAAACTGAGAGCAGATTTTGAAAACAAGAATATGTTATAAAATTCTGAATAAATATTTGAAATTCTCAAACAAAAGAAACATGATAAAAGAAAAAACAAAGAGCAAAGAAAAGAAAAGAAAACAGAAAAAGAAAATTAAAATGTTAAATGAAAAAGGAGAAAATAGAAAAAGAAAAGAAACAAAAAGGAAATAAAAAAACTTGTTTAGGAACCTTCTAGAAGGTTCTCAAAACCAGAAAAAACGGCTGGGAACCACCTAGAAGATTCCCAAAACCAGATTCGCACAAACGTTGAACGGGCCGGCCCATCCGAACGCTCGTCAGATCTGCCCGTGCGTTGCGTCGACTACTTGCCGCAACGAGCGGCAAATAGGAATTTCCAGGGGCTCTGGCTCTCCATGATCCTACTCGGATTCGCAAGGAGGTGGCGCGCCGCCGCGTGAGACGGGGGAGGGGGCAGCTCTCAAGGCACCAGAGGGGGACACGGTGACAAGCGCAACTCGGATTGGCAACATTTAATGCGCCCAATCCGGTGAAAGCCCGGTGTTCTTTGGCCAGGAGGAGAGCGAGTCCGGAGCACAGGCATATCCCTCTCCCACGTGGCGGCCGGCTTGGTTCCGGTGAGCAATAGAGCATCCATCTATATAATCGTGGGCATGAACCATCCCATTGCCCACCCATTGCAACAACAGCCCTAGCGAACTAGCCTGCCTGCCTGCGTGCAGTCGATCGAACGCCCACCATGTTGTCCCCTGTCCCTGACTAAACCACCTATAACCTTTCCATGATCACCCCTACCAAGGCAGGGGGTGCGCCGCGCTACGCCGGCCGCAAGAGACCGCACGCGCTCACCCTGGCCGTGTACGACCCTACTGCCGCGGAGTAGCGGGCCAACGCGGCCAGCCTCTCCCTCTCCCGCGCTCTAGTCCCGTTCTTGGCGCTGCCTGTCGACGCCGCGCCCATAATCATCGTCCCGCTCTCCGCCGTCGCTCCCCGAGCCGAGCCGTCGTGGATACGCGTCCACTTCGACCTCCGGCTCGACCTGACGGTGACCTTCGTCGACGAGAAGGCCCTGACCGCCACCGACCTCGACCCGCAGCAGAACCGGTTCCGGCTCCCGACAGCGGGCGTGCTGCGCAGCCTCCGCCCGATCCTCTCCCCCGAGGAGCTCGACGCCGCCAGGATACTGCGTGAGGGCACCGAGGAAGCCCCTAGGCTGCCAAGGCTGCGGCTGGGCGAAGAGGAGCTGCAGGAGGGGGGATCAAGAGAAAGAAGAAGCAGGGGAAGAAGCACGGCGGGCTTCCTGTTGTCGTGTGCAACGTCCACGCCGGCACCAAGCAGCTACAGCTGACGCGGTGGGAGAGCAGCCACGGCAACATCATCAAGGGGGAAGGGTACCTGGACTTCATCATTTGGTGCTGCTTCAAGGAGAATGACATTGTCGAGATCTGGGCCTTCAAGGAGCGCTCCTTCCGCTTGTTCGGCGTTGACATGTGCCATGCAAGCCCGCTCTTCGTCGTGCTAACCAAGAAAGAGCAGTGCCCAGCGGTGTCCATAGGGATTCACAAATGTACGCAGTAGTACAAGATATCCTAGCTAGTTACACAAGTGTAAATTTGACACCCGCAAAAAAGGTAAACTGTAGATTTGAAGTGTGGTCCTTTTAGACTGGAAAACCTTTCCACACGGCGTGCCGCCGAATCGTTGAGCCGGTCGCACCACTCCCTCCGTGTCTCGCTTTGTCTGCACGTAGGCCCACCACCGAACGACCATCTCCCGTATTACCTTATCTCTTCAAGGACAACACCATCCACTCATTCTTCGCTCGTGCATCTCCTCTAGCGCAACCTCCGCTCCCCCCTTTTCTTCCTCTCTGTAGATGCTCGCGTCTCCCCCACCGGTGACTGGCTGTGCCGCCAGCCATGGACACCACGCCTCCCCCACTATGGCTGCCCCCACCCCGCCCCCTCACCCCCCCACCAGCGACCAGCGCTACAAACCAACACCCACCGGTGCTGCCAATGGCGGCGAGGAGTGGTGGAGAGCCGCGGCGGCCAGTGTTGGGGCGTTGCAACCACGGCGACAAGTGATGGAGATCCATCATTTTCTTTGCATGGAAGCAGCCCCATTTTTTGCTGCCAACGCCCTTGCTTTTTGCTGGAACCAGTGTAAGATTTTGCTACCACCATGTAATTTTTTTTGGAACCAACTCAAAATTTTGCTGCCATGTCATTTGCTTTTTGGTACAACCAGTTTTCAATTTTGCTACCACCATCTTCAGTTTTTGCTAGAACCAATCAATTTTTTTGCTACCACCATGTTCGTTTCTTTTTGATGGAACCAACCCAAATTTTTGCTACCATGTCATTTGTTTTTGGTACAACCACTTTACATTTTTGCTACAACCAACTTCGGTTTTTGCTGGAACCAATCAATTATTTTGCTACCATGTTTTTTTTGGGGGAACCAGTGCATCAATTTCTTTGCTACCACCGTTTGAGTTTTTGCTACAACCAATGTTCTCAATTGCTACATCCAACATGCATCACAATGTCATGTAATTTGCTGGAACTAGCAAACATTCTTGCTCGAAGCGGCATGATTTTTTGTTGGAACCAACGTTTCTTTTTGCTGGAACTAGCTAATTGTTTGCTACAAATCGACTACCGAAGTTTTTGTGCTGTTGAGATTTTTGCTGGAACCATCATTATTTTTTTGCTGGAACCGGCAAATCTTTTTGCTTCAAACCAACAATGGAGGTTTTTGTTGCTTTTTTTGCTAGACATGGCGGTGCAAGTTGTCAACGGTGGCGAGCCGGAGACGGGGACGTCGGGGATGCTCCAACCATGATAACAGCGCGCTGGAACCCTCTTATGTTCGAGTTGCAACCATGACGAGCAGAGGTAGTCGAGGCAAGTGCCAGGCACGAGCGGCAGGCAAGCGGCAGGCGAGCGCGGGTGACGGGCGCGGTGGCAATGGTGGCAAGCAGGCACGGGAAGACGAGGACTATCGCGGGCGGCCTGCGAGCGCATGGATCTGGCATGTGCGCACGCTGCCCTTTTTCTGTATTTCCTATGCGTGTTTTTTTCTGCGTGTTTGACTTTTAAAACAAAGCAATCAGACGGTTGGGAAGGGATGTATCGGGCGGCTGGGGTTTGACTGGCCCAACAGTTCGGCCGGCACGCCGGCGCCTATAAGCTCCCTTTTAGATTTTGGATCTCAATCTATTAGCCAAGGCCGCTGCAAGATTTTCAGACATTCTATTGGATTTGATCTGGGTTTTTTTGGGTACATTAAGCCTCACATGTGCATAGTTTTGAGAAACTCAATCCGGAGTAGCCTTTTTGACTTTTGTATTTCAATCTATCAGAGAAATTCAGTTCTGTTTGGAAATTGTTTTTGAGAAATTCATGATTGCCTGCGTTTTTGCGAAATCAGTTAATTGGACATTACCGTGCTCATGTGTATCTTGTACCAGTTTCCTCCCCCTCTCTCCGGAAGCCCCCCTGTGCTGGTTCTCTTGAGCCCCCCGCCCCCCTTCGCCTCGCCCTTCTTCCCTGTCGTCCACGGTTTGCTTTACCTTTGATCTGTCCCCTCGTCGATCGCGTCACAGGCTGGTAACTGCTTTTGGGCTCTTGACTCTGATGGATATTCTGAAGTTGAGGATGGCCATGGTGCTGGCTATTGCTCCATTGTTTGTGTGCCACCGCCGCTGTGGTGGAATTGTTGCTGCCGCAAGTTAGCTCCTGTCAGTCGTGGCCTCTTGTCCCTCCCTGCACCCGTAAATTTGGTAAATTCGCCTCCCACTCTCTAGATCTGAGGATTCTTATCTTCGCCATACTAGACTTTAAAGAGTGCAATAATCACTCGCCCCTTGAGATGAGTTCTAGAAGTCGCTGAAGAAGCATCAGGTTGGAGCATCACTCCCCCCTAACAAGTTTGCAATCCATTACCATCGGTCCAGAGGGTTTGAGAAATCAAACCATGCCACAAAACAACACAAAAGAAGATGTTGAAGTCTTTGCACCAATGCCCAGCTGATTGCTCTCCTTGAAGGACACACCAACTGCTAAGGCCCTTCCCAGTGCTCCACCGTGGACAGGTGCTAAGCATGCCACATAAGCAAAAAAATGACATGGCACAACATTTAAGGAGGGGAGAGAGTACTTTGGTGACCCCAGGAAAAACCAATGCCAGGCGCGAGAACCTAGGCGAAGTGCTTAAATGAAACAATTTGACCAATGCATGAAAGACTTTAGGTGCTAACTCATTAAATAAAGTGTGCTTAGCAACAACAAGTAAGCACCTATGCATTGGGGAGTTGAGTTGCTAAGGTATTTAATGCTCTTAGCACCTCATCTAAGCACCTTTGCATTGGAAGAGGTCTTAGATCTCAAGAGACCAACATATTTAGGAACACAAACTCTCGCAGGCCCTTCGCCGATGCCGGATTGAATATCATCGAGGTAAGTAGAGATCGAAGTGACCTTATTGACATGTCATCGCCGCCACTACCTCGCCGATGTCACTGGGGAACAAAATATAAGGAGAGAAAAAAATAAAACGGACGGACGAGTCCCCACTTTTCTTGCCACCTCTGAGGCTACCAGACAGGGAAGAGGAGGGAGGCCGATGCGGCAGCGTGGGGGAGAAACTTGGCGGCGGCCTCTAAGGTTGAGAGTGGTTGTGTGGATTATTTTTAGATCAACGAATAGGGTGTTTTTTTCTATAAGGAAAATGAATTTGCTAATTCTCATCCGAATTACTATAGTTACATCTAACACTTATACTATTTGATCAATTAAAAAAAAGAAAAAACCCACACATATCTTCACATAAAATCAAGTAGTGTAAGAGTTTGGGTCTGTCTAGGACACATTTCACATCTAAGCTGATGTCCACTCTGTTTGTAGTCTATTTTTTTGTCCTAGTTTTTTTTGTTTCTTGTTGCTGCATTATATATCTGTGGGAGCTTAGATGTGACATCCTTAAAAAACATCTAGATGTGAATTAGACAAATTGTAAGAGTTTTTCTTAAAAAAAGCAGTGTAAGATTTAGACGAGGCTTAGTTTTTTTAAGAATCATATGAGACTTGTTTTTTATTTTGAGGAAATGCCATCATGACTAGCTTTATTTCATCTCAAATAACGACAAATCATCCAAAATAAGGCTACGGATAATAAGAGACTTGGTAAATTCTCATGATGAGAGCTGTTTTTTGAGGGGGTCTCATGATGAGAGCTAGCCACAGTTTTTTAAGCATCGCCACATCCTGGCTTAAAAAAAATGAGACATCTCCTTTCGCCTTCGCAAGCTTTCTGGTAAGGGTCCATAAGAGTTCAGCCCGGCCCAAGTTGAACAGATAAGAAGGAACAACCTCACCCTTTCCCCCACACATCGCAACCCACCACTACCTACCTGTTGCTCCCCCATCCTCGCAGCCTTTGTAGCCTCACTCTCACCTACAAGCCACCCCCACCAATGGCGTCCCCACGAACCCACCCCCTCCCGACCCCACCATGCTTCCCCACGGCCCCACTCGTCTGACTCTAACCCCGACCTCACCTCTCCCCACCCCGCCGTCTCGGTCTCACCTCGCCGCGCCGGGACCCAATCCCAGACCCAATCCCCTAAACCCGGCCCCAAACCCTAGCGCCGCCGCCATGCTGCGCCGCCTCGCCTCCGCCGCCGCCCCGCGGGCCTTCTTCTCGCCCTCCCCGGCGGCAGGCCACGCCCCGCGCCGCGAGTACGGGCTGGTCCCCATGGTGATCGAGCACACCTCCCGCGGGGAGCGCGCCTACGACATCTTCTCGCGCCTCCTCAAGGAGCGCATCGTCTGCATCCACGGGCCCATCGCCGACGACACGGCCTCGCTCGTCGTCGCCCAGCTGCTCTTCCTCGAGTCCGAGAACCCCGCCAAGCCGATCCACCTCTACATCAACTCCCCCGGCGGGGTCGTCACCGCGGGCCTCGCGATCTACGACACCATGCAGTACATCCGCTCCCCGGTCACCACGCTCTGCATCGGCCAGGCCGCCTCCATGGGCTCGCTGCTGCTCGCCGCGGGCGCGCCCGGCGAGCGCCGCGCGCTGCCGAACGCCCGGGTTATGATCCACCAGCCGTCGGGCGGCGCCTCCGGGCAGGCCTCCGACATTGCGATCCAGGCCAAGGAGATCCTCAAGGTGCGCGACCGCCTCAACAAGATCTACGCCAAGCATACGGGCCAGGCCATCGACCGCATAGAGCAGTGTATGGAGAGGGACATGTTTATGGATCCGGTGGAGGCGCACGCCTGGGGGCTCATCGATGAGGTCATCGAGCACCGCCCTATTTCACTCGTTTCTGATGCCGTGAGCAGCGAGCCACCGAAGAACAGCGGAGGAGGGGAAAACAAGGGAACGGAGGAGCCGTCTCCAGCTTGATGGGTGGTTGCAAGGTGCAATCCTTTTTGCGTTCCTGTAGCTGTCTCGTTGGATTTCAACATTCAATGCTTAATTCTTACATAAGGTTACAACTTGTTATTCTGCGGCAGACGGTTTATCACTAGCTAAGCTGATGTTTTGCTACTTGCATTAATCTGCTGCTGATGATGGATGCAATCCTTGCTTGCTTATAGCCATATCACAGTTGATGTTATGTTTGTCTGAAATCAGGGTAGCCCAACATAAAGGATAAACGCGGCATATTTACAACAGTAGGCACATTTTTCGTTGGCCTATTGGAGCAAGTTGGGAATGGTATAAAACAAATTTCTAATTACTGATTCTTGTATCCTGTGTTCGATAATTTTAGTTGCGCCTTGTTGATGTATGTGATTTCATTTAATGAGTTGATACCATAATTTTAGTTGTGCCTCCTTGATTATTTGATTTCATTCCAAGAGTCATCCATCAGTTGGAATTTCATACAATCAATGCTGTCCAGTTTGTCTTTCGTAAAGAAACAACTTTATTGTTTAATTCAATACTACTAGTAATATATCACTGATGACCACTATCTTTCAAGGGAATTAATCTGTAATAGTACCTTTACCTTTATATTACTATAATAGAAGAACATGGAGCCTATCACTGAAAACAAACCCATTGTAACAAACTGCTTTTGCATTTGATAGGTCAAACTACATGAATTGAACCATAAGTTAACTAATACTCCCTCCGTTACATAATTCTCGTCATGGTTTTAGTTCAAACCACGACAAGATTTATGGAACGAGGGAGTACACAGTAGTCAGTTGGCCATATTTTTGTATCACATCTGTTATATGCAGAGATTTCTAGCATTCTCCTGGTGCCATCCTTATGCAGCATATATGTATGTTATACTGGCAATAAAGTTTGAGGATCCATTATTTCCTTAATAGGTGTCTTGTATTGACCACATTCCTGCGAAATTGTCCAGTATTGGAATAATATGTAAGCAGTACCTTGTCTGTTTGAGCTTTGAGTATAGCTTATATTTATTCAAGTCTGTATCATGGACCATCTGGTATGAGAAATTTAGGCTCATCAGAACATAATGCTAATTTTGAATGGTTCATTAGAGTTTAATATAGGTCCATGGGTCTGTAGATGGTTTACTGTACATCTGTTCATCCAATCATAATAGAACCTCTTAGCAGTTCTTAAGTAGCACTTTCTACAAGACATAAATCATCTAATGAGAGGCTTCCTGGCCTGGCTGACAGCAGTCTTTGGCTCATTTATGCTTGATATACACATGGCACAAATATGCTTAGAGACTCTTCATATGCATCATAGTTTGGACCTTGAAGGCATACCTAAATTTCGAACAACAAAATATTTGATTACCTTATAAGTTTACAGAAATTATGCCGTGTAGCTGGATGACACATTTGCAGCACTCCTGTTAGATCTAAAAGTTTGTGTTTGGCCAGGCTTGGTTTGGCTGAGTCTCTTTGAGTGTGTGCTGGTTAGATCGGTTGCTCTTGAGCTTCATCTGATCGTCTTGGGCCTTGGCACTCTTGTGTTTGGATTAGGTGATATTCCTTGATGTCTTGTGTGCATGTGTTCCTCTAGTCCCTATCCCTAAGCTCTCGCGTCCTAGTTTTGCTTGTCTTTTTGTTCTTTTGCTTTCTCAGTTTTTTACCGGGCTTTGTGGTTTTCAGCCTAGTTTCCCTTATAAACCAGGTCACTCCGTATTTTTTTTCTATCTTAATGAAATCAGCAGAGCTGCTGCCTTGCGTTGTCAAAAGAAAATGTCATCTCACAACTCACGTCATGAACTTACCTTCATCCTACTTCCAGTTGTGGAACGGTAGACTACATGATCTTTGGCATATATAAAATAGTAAAATCATGTAAGCCACCACCAGTTGTGGGAAGGATAGACTGCATAATCTTTGGCAGCTAAAATAGTAAAATTGTGTAAGCCACCAGCATGATGTTCAGTTCAACCAAGTTTTATTGTCTGGAGTTGCAAACATATTCTGCTTGATTTCTGCGGTGAATTGTACTCCCTCCGTTAAGAAATATAAGAGCGATCAGTGATCTAAACGCTCTTATATTTCTTTACGGAGGGAGTAGATTAGATGTTACAAATTGTCACTGTTCAGGATATCGGTAACTGGTACCATATCGGTCGGGTGCTGAGTAGGGATGGCGAATTTTCCAGTTAATCAGCTATTCAGTGACCCACCGAGTAGCAATTAACTGGCCGATATTTGGAACAATGAATTGTGTTCTCATGTTGATATAACAGAAAAGGTGAGCGTTGATGGTTCAGTGGAAGAAGTATTAACCAAGGTCATCCACTTTCCCTGCCTAATTGTTCTTTTTTTGAAATGTGCCTCATTGTTCTCATAACAACTAGGATGGTGCTATATAATCCACTATTCTTCTGTGATAGCCTCCTATACCTGATCCTTTGCACATGCATTTTGTTTGACTTGTGATGTTGTGCAAGGACTTCTACATTCTTTGTACTATGTCAAATCTGAAGTATTAGTGTCTGTCTCGAGATATTTTATGTTACCATTGTAGTCTTTGATTATCACCGCACTGGTTCACTATTTTTCTCTCACCAAACCTGACTTGTTTCTCTCGAGGCCTAGACGTGTTGCTTCTGTGATGGCTTTACCACTTCATTGAGGGTGTTGTTCATTTCTCTGATTGTTATAATCAGAATGTGGTTATGTCAAGCAAACTGTGCCTAACAAGTTTATAACTTCTCCATGTTTTTATGCTAGTTCGTCGTTGCTGACACTTATGCTTCTGCTGCTGTGTTGTGAGCCTGTCACTTTTATTTCTCACTGGTTTTCTTCCCTTAGGAAGAAAACCTTCAGTTCAGAATTTCTGCAGTTAACTGGTGTAGTCGATTTTACTCCCAATTTCAGTCCTCAGCGGGCTAGACAATATTTAGGCCCAGTTATTTTGATTGTAAAAGAAATGGGGCTCAAAGATTCTGGTAGAAGCTGGGTAGGGGTCGGATTCCGGAAGAATCCCCAGATTCTGGCAAAAGAACTGGGCCTTAGTTGGCCAGATGAAGCAACAATAATAGCTTTATCTGTTGACAAGGGCTTTGTAGTACGGATAGCAACTAACGCGATGGGTAAAGATCTATTGTCATGTTACCATGTTGAGGAATTTCCCCAGCCTTATTGTGTTATTGTGGTCGTTGCAATTTAGTGAGAAAATCATACCGGTACTAGGAACGAACCTGAGCATTATTGGAGCTTTCCTTAGATCGAAATCCTGAATTTTCCTATGGTATATCCAGCTTCTTGATACTTCCTTCGTAAAGAAATATAAGAGCGTTAGATCACTAAAAACGCTCTTATATTTCTTTACAAAGGGAAGCCGACCATATGATGTGCCACAAAACCAGTACGGTGCTGCGGCTGCCGTGTGTATGAGCATGTGCATGTCAGCCTCAGTATTCAATGTTACCATGTTTTGCTTCTGTGACAAGTTATTGTTTAGAGCAACTCTAGCAGATCTTGTAAAATGTATGGCAGACCAGATCCTGTAAAACCATACTACATATTTAGTCCACCGGAGTTCAAACATACTCCTCTGTCTCCACAATATAAGATTGTTTTTCAAGTTATTTTAGCTTAAAAATGATTTTATATTGTGGGACGAAGGGAGTACAAACTTAAAAACACAGTAGATAAAACCTTTTTTAAGTAAGAACTTTATTCACCGATATAATAGATACATCATTTGTGAGGAAAGGTACAATTTCATTCATAGGCTCCTCAAACCAATCAACAGTAGAGGAAAATCTAACCAGTCTATCAAGCTTGTGCTTAACTTTATTTGCTTCTTTATTACAATGTTCAAACACACAAATAGGAAAATCACAAGCTAAAAAATAGCAATCATTAAAAACTGCCACCGCTACTTCTGCTGACTGTCTGTCATTATTCATGGTTTCAATGACCTCTAGATCATTAGAATTTATGACGAGGTGATTTCATCTCGCCCGTTGTGCTAGGGATAGGCCAAATCTAAGAGCCCAGGTTTATGTTTTTAGAACATCCACACAACGAACTATTTTTCAAAAACCTCCTGCAATAAAATTACCTTCATCATTCCTCATAACAGCCCACGTCATACATTGTTTAACAAATCCCCCTGGGAGCGAATCCAACCCCCGTCCCTTTCACGGTAGGCTTTAGAGATGAAGCAACAACATAATTAGCCGTAAGAGCTTGTATCCCAATTGAAAGCAGTTTGACATCTTGAATGCTCTCTTTATGCACTAGTTTGCGCCTTTCGCACCACAAATAACATGACGTAATGGCAATCATCTTCCGAATATTCTAAAACCCCATAATAGATAAATCCTGGTCTGGCATGTGTAACAAATATTCCAAAACAACCTCACCAGCACGATCAACTTCGCAAGCTTCAACAATGATCTTGCCCAAACCGTGTTTTCTTGAAATCTCCTTAAACTAGTTTAGGGCTTCATGTTTAGGTAGAACTCGGTCGCCGACTTATAGAGGACACGCACGAGGTTGTATTTGTACCCCTCCTTCACCACCATGAGCTGCGCGTCGGCGTCGTCTTCACAGGCCGCCACTGCCTCCTTTGGGGCCTGGAGCTCGATCTCCGCCTCGTGGAGACCCTTTGTGGTGGGCCAAAGCATGTCCCCAATCTCGTCGAACTTGCTCCACGCCTTTCGGCCGCGGCTGCAGGAGAGGGCGCTGCGCTCTCTGGCCTGCTTCGAGCGCCCCGGCTCGACCGGAGACCGACTGAAGCTGCCGGCCACGGCGTCATGCCGGGGCTGCTAGTGCGGCGGTGAGCCATTGTGGCCCCCCACGTACGCGACTTCCGCCAGCCATGGGTTTGCTCTAAAAGCGTGTGTGCACGCGGAAATCAGGCACCAAAGTAGGGAGGGTTGGTTGTCGGAGTTTGTGGGACTGCGGCGGCGGTGGGTGGGGAAATGCCGGATGTGAGTTGTAAAACGAGGAGAATATGTGGGCTGCCTATAAAAAATTTCAGTCTTGCTAAGTCTCAGTCGATGCTATATCCGTGAGATCTTACATTGAGATTCGTGCAAAAAAAAATTAGTTTTTTTTCTTTATAATACGTTATGTCACTTGACTGAGACCTAGCCACACCCAAAAAAAATTATGTGACATGCCTTTTTTATCGGATCTGCTCGGGCCGAGAAACGAGCAGATCGTGTAAAACGCCCGGAGTTATAAGGGCCGGTGAGGTTTTACTGATCTGCTAGAGTTGTTCTTATGGCTGGTAATAAACTGATATACGGCAATGCTCATGCTCCACAGTTCCGGTAAAAATACAGTTTTAGCTTCCCATGAAAATCCCACATTGATATCGTCACATCAGTTACAGGCATAGTACAACGCTACCACCCAATGATGAAGCACTTGCTCGTAGCTTTGCTGAGCAGAAGAATGGACCAGACACACTTCCGCTAGCGTGGAGCGGCGGCCGGCAGGGGCTGGCCCCGGAGGAAGTGGTAGAGCATGGCGAGCGAGCGGTCGGGCGCGAAGAGCGGCACCTGGTGCCCCGCCCCGCGCACCGTCACCAGCGTCAGCCCCTCCTCGTACTCCACCGCCCACCCAGCTACCTGCTGCCTGTAGAACCACGCCCGCCACCCGCTCCTCGCCCGCGCCCGCAGCTTCATCGCGTTGACGCTGTACCGCGTCGACGTCACCGGCACCCTCCCGTCCGTGTCGCCGCTGCGTCGCATCACATATCGCATGTGAGTTCAGGAGGAGATTGCCATAGTTTTTGACACAAGGTATTTATTTTCACAAGGTTTCATTTCGGTACCTGTAGACCCAGACGCGCAGCCCGGCGGCCATGAGCTTCTTCAGGACGGGGAGTACGGTCGCCGGCGAGTCGTTCCACTTGCTTATCACCGCGCTGCGCCACAAACAAACAAACGATTCGTCCGGTCTGGTTACTGACTGCTACGTACATCCCGTAAGAGCTTATAAGTATACTGAAACCGTGCAGCTTTGCACTAGGTAGATGGTAAACCGCATGGGCAGTACTACGCGTGTTATGTTACACGGAAGGATGAATGCAATACAATGCAGGTGCAAGTTGCGACATCAGATCTGGGGACGGGGCGTCCGCCATTACACGTCATGGCTGGTAGCAGGTGGATGGGGGTCCATTTGTACTGGCAGGAGTGCATTGCCGTGCAGCCCACGAGCTGGAAGGATCGTAGCGTGCCAGTATTGACTGCGTGCTGCCGGGATGGGTTGAGCAGAGGAGAGCAGGGTAGAGAAGACATGAGAGAGCGTGGGTAGGGTAGGGTACTAGGGTACCAACACCAACCTGCAAGGCGAGTATGGGTACTTGAGGCCCGTCCGGTTGGCGTGCAGCGCCCGCTGCACGTCCTGGCGGTTGAAATACCTGGTCACGTACGCCTCCGTGCACGGGTCGTACCCCGCCGGCGCACGCCTCATCATGTGCCATGCCTCCTGCGTACGCACCACCGCCACGACAAGACACTTATTTTCTTTCTCGCACACAGTGTATGCACTACCAGAGATGTCAGAGAGAGAGAGGGAGTAGGACGTAGTACGTGCTGGGAGAAGAGGCGGGGCGCGGTGACGAGCCTGGACGAGCGCGGCGCGGCGGAGGCGGAGCCGGCGGAGGGGGAGAGGCACGTCGGCGTGTAGATGCTGTAGATGTCGATGTCGTCGAAGGCGCCCATGAAGGCGCGGACGGCCGACGAGCAGCCCTTCCCGGGCCTGCCGCCGTCGGCCTCCTCCTTGAAGGAGTCGCACTCCCGCGTCACCGCCGAGTGCAGCTCGTCGGAGATGATGGCGTGGCTCCACGCGTACTCCACCATGCCCAGCTGGTCCGTCTCGTCGTTCAGCACCGCGTTGCCAATCTGCGACAACCCAGTCCAATCATGAATCAATTAGCGTAATAATCCACACCAGAGAAGAATGGAAAAAAAGAGGCACGGACAACGGTGCAGGTGAAATCGTCGCAGTCTCAAGTACAAAAGCAGATACGTTCGTCCGCTTTCGCAGGGGCGCACGATGCATGCGTGGAATTATTACCGCGGTTACACTGGCAGTTGGCCGCGAGCTAAAGCGGGTAAAGATACTACGTAGTGGAGATCCGTAGGCACGCTCGTGGCCATCTTTGGAATAATCTTCTTTCCGCAGCACTGAATCTTTTCACGCTCTTTTTTCCTTTTCCTCTTTATCTTTCTATGCCACTAACTAACTAACTATGATCGTAGGCACGCGAGTATAGAAGCTGTTTCACCTGCCACTTAACAGTCCTAATAGCATGGTTGCAAGCATGATAAACGGGACCGATTTCCCTTTCAGGGTGGAGCTTACCATGAAGCCTTTGAGGTTGATGATGCTGCCTCTGCCCGCCGCTTTGTTCCCCTCGTAGATGAGATCTGCGAGCTGCGGGACGTAGTGCCCTGCAGCAAAAAGCAGATCGCGGCAGCTTCAGCGACAGATTATCTTTACCCGCAGTTTACGACGCAGCTTAGCTTATACTCCCTCTGTCCCAAAATATAAGAACGTTTTTAACACTACACTAGTGTCAAAAACGTTCTTACATTATGAGACTGATGGAGTAACATATAATGAAGGATAGTGCTGCTGGTCCTTCAGACGTAGGGCCCGTACAAGGTAGAGTACATACCGGCGTAGCTCTCTCCGGCGATGTAGAAGTCGCGGCCCTTGAACTCCGGGAACTTGGCGAGCCAGTTGAGGAGGAAGGTGTACGAGTCCTGCGCCGTCACGCGGTCGCCGAGGCGGCCCAGGTCCGCCGTCTTGTTGGTGTAGGAGAACCCCACGCCCACCGGCGCCTCCAGGAACAGCAGGTTCACGGCTGAAAATCAAACCGGGCAGAGTGTGAAATTTGGAGGTACACGATCACACGTTTCTCTTCATGGAGTTCAGCGAGAAGTGGCACTGTGCTTGCCTTTGTTCCACGCGTAGGCGTTGCGGGTGAGGTTCGCGCCGTAGCCCCTGACCAGGAACGGGCCCAGCTCCTGGGCCGCGCCGTAGGCGATGGACGAGCACCCGGGCCCTGCCATGGCACGGTATATATACAGTTATCATGCAAGGATTTATTATTTATCTTTCGTTCCGTCACATAATTCAGTTGTAAAGACGCGACTGCAGATCAATTGACTGCTCTGCACATTATATTGACAGTCTTATCCACTGGCCAGTGCTAGATGGATGGCCTGTCGAATTGTTTAGTCTAGGTGCTGTGCGAAAATGACACTACCGTTCAGTTCCTACCGAGAAATCGGACGCAAAGGCGAGGACAGGGGGATGAGACAGCTGATTTGCCGACTACCCTACCAGTCAAAGCGGCGAAGACCCGCACTTCCATGCAGTAGTAGCAGTCAGCTAACCGACTGATTTTCGACATTTTCTTTCTCACTGTTTTTTTATCCTACGGAAAAAATCTCCATGCATATCCACGTTCCTGACTCCTGAGTAGTATCCTCGTAGAAAAGATTATCACCTGGCAGCTATGATGACACTAGCGCGTGCTGGATACCAGGACAAAGATGTAACATCAGGCCGTAACGCTTACGAGATATTCTCGCAGTAGCTCTGAAGTCTGAAGAAACACATGCTCACGCCGCAGCAGAGGCTCAGGAATTATTAACCTTTGTAAATCCGCAAGGATCCAAGGGCATTCCTGATAGGAGTACAATCTTTTGTTTTCGGTTTAATGCAGGTCCCAGTCCCACGGTGGGTGGGGAGGTGGGTGCCCCATTTGCCCATCTTTCCTCTAGAGCCATGGCCCTCGAGCTTTGTCCGTCGGCGCAGGGCAAGCTTCTTCCGGGCCTGCAGGGCAGGGCAGGAACAGGATCTCTCTCCTGTAGCGCTGCCTCGAGAGCCTTCCTTTCTCCTTTTGCCATCTTTTGCAGCCTCTTTTCCTCTGCGCCGCGAGCCTATGCTATGCTCTCTCCTCCCTGCTGCTCTGAATCTGAGTGCATGCCTCCTAGCCTTCGCTGTGGATGGATTCTGGCGCATTTGCCTTTGAGCTTTTTATTGCCGGAAAGCGCCATTCTTCCTTCGCCACAGACAGGGTGGCCACGCGGCCCTGCAATGCAACTGCAGCGAGCTTCTCCGAATAGGACTTGCCAAATGAGCAACACATTTGGATGAACAAGATGGAGAATGGAAGAGCACATCGATCCAAGGCTACGGTTTTGCCTAGAATTCGTCGTATTGCACCTACTGCTTTGTCTATACTACATGTTGCTAGAAACATACTGGTAGCAAACTAGCAATACGTTATGAGCAAGTTAGGAACTGAAAACTGAAAAAGGCTCACTGTGCCGTGCCGAAAAACTAGCGTAGGTTAGCGAATTTGCAACCGACGGCCGCACTCCGCGCCTGCATTTTTCGCATGGCACGGACGGTAACCACTACGGGAGTAGGCCAAAATTATCGAAATGTTCGTCATGGAACACTGAAAGCGAAAGCAGGAATCACGAGTGGGCAGCAACCGAGAGATCTGCAGAGCTAGCGATGAACACGTGCGTGCGTACCTCCGTTGAGCCACAGCATGAGGGGCTTCTTCTCCGGCTCCTGCTCGGCCTCGAAGAACCAGTAGAAGAGCGCCTTGTCGCCGCCCGTTCCGACGTCGACGTAGCCGGCGTAGTGCTTGAACCCGACCTCTGGTTGCCCAGGGAGCCCGGTGACGAGGTCGCCCTCTGGCCGCGGGCTCCAGGAGGCTCCGGCGACAGCCGCTGACGCCGCCGCGGCAAGGAGGAAGAATGCCATGGCCATGGCCACGGCTGCTTCTGTGTGGAAGCGCTTGTGTGTGCAGTTTGCTCTGCTTGGGTTTTTGGCTTCTGGGCCCTTGGGGTGTGCGGCGAGATGACGAGGAAGGCTGGTTTAAAAATGGAGGGAGGGGGAAGAAAAGCTTAGGAGAAGGATTTTGCGGCAGTAAAGAAGTGAGAAGGTTAGGGAGAGGTGGCGGTGGTAAATTATTTGGGTTAGTGGGGTGAGTTTTTGGTAGGTGGTTACTGGTTAGGACGTCGTGTGGGGGTACTGATGAGAGCCTGGAGATGACGGTGGCTTGCTCACTGGTCACTGCGTGCTTCGTACTGCCACGGTCAGTCAATGGCTTAGGTCACTGCACAGGTTTGCCGTGGCATTTGTCTTCTCCCGCAGTTCTGTTTCACGGTTCAGATATTTTTTTCTCAGAAGTTGCATTTGTTCGGCAACCCCTGCAGGAGAGCCCGGCTCAAAGGTTACGGAGCATATATTGATCAATTATGTGGAAAGGGTGTTCTCCTCCATTATATATAGCTGCAGGGTGAAAGAATAAGTGCCCACTTTATGTTCAGTGAAGAAACGTTCGGTGAAATGGAGAAGAGGTGGGGCGAGTTGGGCCCCATCCTCGATAATGGGCCCGTGGTTTCACAACACTTTAACTTGGGCAATTATTTGTATATCCATGTCTCAAAGCGTCAAAGAACCGAGTGAGAAAAATATGAAGGAAGAGCGCACAGTATACGTTGTTGTATTGCACGAATTACCTCCTTAAAAAACTAGTGTAAGAAACATCAGAAAAATACACTCAAGAGAAAAAAAAGTACAATCCACTCGACCATCAAATCGAGTACTTGATCATCGGGACCGAGATTTTAATGACGAATCTGTGGCATTTCTCCCCTGAACCTTGCATCTCCCCAACTCTCATCATACTGATTCCATGTGAACTTTTGCAACACAAGTAACATTATATTCATAGATGACGCTTGGGGTCTGTACGGTGTTCAGCCCACACGTCTGCTGAATGTGGCCAATCATCTACCAAAGCTATACATACTCTCGTAATGCTTCATACAGTGCCATGATTTTCGAGTGGTTCGTGGAAGTCAATACAAGACTTAGCTTGGACGATTTCCAGAAAAACACAGTTGCACCACAAAGAAAAACATATCCAGTCTACGACTTAGAAGTATGCAGGTCCAATAGGTATCTAGCATCAACATAGCCTATAATAGCTAGGTCTTGATTCCTTCTATAAAATAAACCGAGATATGTGATCCCTTGCAGGTAAGGGGAAATGTCCTTAACGCCTTTCAAATGTCTTATGAGAGGCTCATAACTATACTAGCAAGCAAATTGACGACGGACACAATGTCAAGCCGTGTACAGTTTAAGAGGTATATGAGTGCTCCAACAGCACTCCGGTAAGGAAATTCCGGTCTCAGAATTTCCTCCCCCTCTTCGAGCAAGTTCTTTTAGAGCTTATGGCCGGCTGCGGAAATAAGTTACCCCCTTCTAGCTTATTCTAGAAGCCCAATCTAAAACATAATTTTAGAAGCCTACTAACTAAGGGTTGACTAGTAGGCTTCTAAAATAAAATTTTAGTTTGAGCTTTTACAATAAGCCGTGGAAAGAGAAGCTTATTTCCACAACCAGCCATAAGCTCTAAAAGAGTTGGCCCTTCCTTAGGCCTGAACGGGTTCTTGTCTTGCTATAAAGATCTCTTGATCATCAAGCTCTTAGAAGGATATGCCATGTCAAACCCAAATCCTTCATCTTGAATTCCGACATCAGGTAGGAACTCGCTTCCTCAATATCCCCAGGTATACCGATTTTATTTAAATCGTCCACATACACCGGGATTATACAGAATCCATCTCAGGGTCGCCGTATAAAAATACATGGGCCATCTTCATTGCTCATGTAGCCCTTCTGGTGAAGGAAACCTTTGAAACGATTATACCACATCCTATGAGACTGTTCAAGTCCGTACAGTGTAGCTCGGGCGCGTACTTTTTGAAGGAAAGACGCCAGGTTTCCACTGGTTTCCTTTTTTAAAAAGTTTTTTCTTTGTTTATTTCTCAGTTTTCACTGCTTTTTCTTTTCTTTCTTTTTCTTTGATCTTCTTCGGTTTTATTTGTTTTTATTTTTTTATTCTTTGGTTTTGTTCCTTTCTTTCTCGTTTTACATATGTTTTTTTGTTTCTATCATGTTTCCACCGTTTTCCAATATACATTTTTGTTATATATCTAATACATTTTTCTAATATAGGTTCTTCAAATACAATTTTAACATTTTTACTACATGGCCAACATTTTTTTACCACATGGCCAACATTTTTTACATTTTTCAGATGATTGATTACAAATTTTCAAATACTAGATTAACATTTTCTGAATACATGGTCAATATTTATACATATTTAATATTTTTTCTCAAATGCTTTATTAACATTTTCAAATACAAGTTTAACATTTTCTGAATACATGGTAAAAAAATCTATACATATTTAACATTATTTCAATGCAAGGTTATCTTTTTGTTAATACATGGTCAACATTTTTTCTATACACATTTAGCATTTTAAAATATAAGTTCAACATTTTCTGACTACATGGTCAACAATTTTTCTATACACATTTAGCCTTTCTGAAGTACTGGTTCAACTTTTTTGAATATATGGTCAACAATTTTTCTATATATATTTAACATTTGTCAAATGCTTGACTAAACTTTTTGAAATACTTGTTAACTTGTTTTTCAAACACTTGATTAACATTTTTTAAAATACATCATCAACTTTTTCACACATTGTATACATTTTTCGTATACATGGTCAACATATAATACATATTTAACATTTTTAAATGCATATTAACATTTTTCAAAATATAATGTAAAAAATATATATTTAATATTTATTTTATAATTTTCGGGAGTGTAAAAAAGTAAAAAAAAAACAAAAAACAAAAACAAAAAATGTGAAAAAAGATTAAAAAACGAGGATGTGCCCTCAAGCGCACCTGGGCCGACCCATCTGGAGCTGCCCTGATGCGAGGCTTCCCTCAGTCTCGCTGTGCCCTCGAACTGTCGCATACACGTTGTATAGGTTTGTCGCGATCGATTGGACCTGGAGATCGACTCCAGTCTAGATGAGTGAGTACGCCCGGATGTTGCCACCAGCCGGGGAGTTCACCTCCCTCGCCGTCTGGAGCAGGATCAAGGCTGAGGATGTGGAGGAAACCAACTCGGTCGCTGTCGGGCTGAAGGCCAATGTGACCCTCTACCCCGCTGCCGGAATCGCCCACAAGGTCGAAGAGGTGGAGAAGCTCTTCTATAACGCCGCCGAGAACGGTCTCAAGGGCGAGGATGCAGACAAGGTTCTCTATGGGTCTGGCTGGGTTTGTCAGTCCGACTATCGTCGTCCCCTTTTCAAAAAAAGGGAGTGATGTTAATATATTTCCTTTTCAAAAAAATGAAAAAATAAAATAAAAGGGCTTGGTGTGAAACTTCATGACATTCTCTTTACGTTGCAGTGCCAGTCCATCACCGTGGTCCTGAGCTTCACAGAACGGTGGTTCTATGTCTCTTCGAAGTTTACGGAGGAGCCACTATATGCCAATACCTGTCTTGATTTCATAGACATTACTGTTCCTCTGGAGAATCTGATGAAGAAACTCTACCAGATGTATGAGGAAGAGGAGCAAGAGAAACAAACCATGCATGAGAAACAAGATCATGAGGAGATAGAGGCGATCATGCGGCAGCAAAAGGAGCTAATGGTTCAGGCGGACAAGCATGAGAGGAACAAGTTGAGTAAATTGCACAAAACCACCACTTTGAAGGCTAGGTTTGCAGAAAACACTACGCTACACTTTTGTTGCAAAAAGCACCACGTCTTCTGTAATCATTTTGCAAAAACCACTGATTGGCGGTTTTGTCTCGGTTAAGCATGTTTATGACAGATGGGCCCACCAGTCAGGCTGATGTGGCACCACTTAACACCTGGCAGGTAACGGTGACGGATGGTAACGCTGTTGTTGGGGATATTACCACTGGGTGTAAACCGGCCAGGAGAGGCCGGGTTAACCCCATAAGTAGTTCATCTGTATCCGAAGTCCATGAAGACAGACGGTGACGCTTTATGAAGGCCCAGGGCCCAAAGCCGGTTTAAGGCCTGTAGACATAAACCGGCGTTGATATGTAAACTTGTGTTGTAAGATAGAAGTAGCAGAGACCGAGCCGGACACGATTATGAGCCGGCCTCGGGATTCTGTAAACCGACGGGCGTCAACCCATGTATATAAGGGGACGACCCGGCAGCGGTTCAGGAACGACAGACAACAACTCGAGACTCAGGCCAAGCGTATTCGCTCCCTGGTCATCGAAACCACATCAATTCCATCATAACTAGACGTAGGCTTTTACCTTCATCGTAAGGGGCCGAACTAGTATAAAACTCTCTTGCGTCCCTTGTCCGCTTTAACCCCTTTAAGCTAATCCGTAGCGATGGCTCCATGACTAAGTCCTTTCTCTAGGACATCTGCCGTGACAAAACCATGACAGCTGTGATCATGTGTGGAGCCATGTGGGGTCCACCTGTCATTGAAAGAAAAAAGAAAAAATGCCTTGCTTTTTTTTCGCTTGCCTTATCTTCACATCTAACTCGACTAGGGCAGAGGCCCGCCGCCCATCCCGCCCTCGGCTGGGGCAGAGGCCGCCGTAGCTGTTGCCGCGCAGAGCCCATCCCGCCCCCGGATGAGGCAGGAGCCGCCATCGCCGTGGCCGCCCAGAGGTCGAGCCTCCCCCTCAATTCCTTTAGTTCTTCCCCAGATCCCCAATGGCCGTGCCCACCGCGTCAGCTCCTTCCCCAGGCAGCCCTTGCGTCTTCTTGTGCGGCCGCTCGCTCAGCGAGCCACTGCCGGAGGCCGACGAAGGGAAGGAGGCGGCCGCCCGTGGTTGTGATGGCCTCACTGCCTAGGCGGAGGCGCACTCCGATGCGCGTGGTGGTGCCGGCCCCCGTTGAAGGAAATATGCCCTAGAGGCAATAATAAAGTTGTTATTTATATTTCCTTATATCATGATAAATGTTTATTATTCATGCTAGAATTGTATTCACCGAAAACTTGATACATGTGTGGATACATAGACAAAACATAGTGTCCCTAGTAAGCCTCTACTAGACTAGCTCATTATTCAAAGATGGTTAAGTTTCCTAACCATAGACATGTGTTGTCATTTGATGAACGAATCACATCATCAGGAGAATGATGTGATGTACAAGACCCATCCGTTAACTTAGCATAATGATCGAGTTTTATTGCTATTGTTTTCTTCATGACTTATACATATTCCTTTGACTATGAAATTATGCAACTCCCGAATACCGGAGGAACACCTTGTGTGCTATCAAATGTCACAACGTAACTGGGTGATTATAAAGATGCTCTACAGGTGTCTCCGAAGGTGTTTGTTGGGTTGGCATAGATCGAGATTAGGATTTGTCACTTCGAGTATCGGAGAGGTATCTCTGGGCCCTCTCGGTAATGCACATCATAATAAGCCTTGCAAGCAATGTGACTAATGAGTTAGTTGCGGAATGATGCATTACGGAACGAGAAAAGAGACTTGCCGGTAACGAGATTGAACTAGGTATGATGATACCGACGATCGAATCTCGGGCAAGTAACATACCGATGACAAAGGGAATAACGTATGTTTTTATGTGGTTTGACCGATAAAGATCTTCGTAGAATATGTAGGAGCCAATATGAGTATCCAGGTTCCGCCATTGGTTATTGACCGAAGATGTGTCTCGGTCATGTCTACATAGTTCTCGAACCCGTAGGGTCCGCATGCTTAACATTCGATGACGATTTGTATTATGAGTTATGTGTTTTGATGACCGAAGTTTGTTTGGAGTCCCGGATGAGATCACGGACATGACGAGGAGTCTCGAAATGGTCGAGAGGTAAAGATTGATATATTGGACGAAGGTATTCGGACACCGGAATGGTTTCGGAAAGGTTCGGGTATTTTTTGGAGTACCGGGAGGTTACCGGAACCCCCTGGGGGAATATTGGGCCTGCATGGGCCATAGGTGAGAGGGGAGGCAGCCCACAATGGGTGGTCACGCCCCCTCCCTATAGGGTGTACGAATTGGACTAGGGAGGGGGCGCGCCCCCCTTTCCTTCTCCTCTTCCTCTCCCTTCCCTCTTTCCCTTCTCCGGAAAAGGAAAGGGAGTCCAACTAGGATTGGGACTCCTAGTTGGACCCCCCACTCTGGCCGCCTTCTCCCCTCCTCCTTTATATACGGGGGCAGGGGGGCAACCCAAAGCACATCAATTGTTCCTCAGTCGTGTGCGGTGCCCCCCTCCATAGTTTACCACCTCGGTCATATTGTCGTAGTGCTTAGGCAAAGCCCTGCGCGGATCACATCATCAACACCGTCACCATGCTGTCGTGCTGACGAAACTCACCCTCGACCGTCTACTGGATCAAGAGCTCGAGGGACGTCATCGTGCTGAACGTGTGCTGAACACGGAGGTGCCATACGTTCGGTACTTGGATCGGTTGGATCGCGAAGACGTTCGACTACATCAACCGCGTTAACATAACACTTCCGCTTTCGGTCTACGAGGGTACGTGGACACAGTCTCCCCCTCTCGTTGCTATGCATCTCCTAGATAGATCTTGCGTGATCGTAGGATTTTTTTTGAAATTGCATGCTACGTTCCCTAACAGTGGCATCTGAGCCAGGTCTATGCATAGATGATATGCACGAGTAGAACACAAAGAGTTGTGGGCGATAATAGTCATACTGCTTACCACCAACGTCTTACTTTGATTCGGCGGTATTGTTGGATGAAGCGTCCCGGACCGGCATTACATGACCGCGTTCATGAGACTGGTTCTCCTGTGGTGCTTCAACTTTAGTTAAAACAACACACTTGACGAAAAATCGTTGTGGTTTTGATGCGTAGGTAAGAACGGTTCTTGCTAGAAGCCCGTAGCAACCACGTAAAACTTGCAACAACAAAGTAGAGAACGTCTAACTTGTTTTTGCAGGGCATGCTGTGATGTGATATGGTCAAGACGTGATGAGATATAAATTGTTGTATGAGATGATCATGTTCTTGTAAAAGTTATCGGCAACTGGCAGGAGCCTTATGGTTGTCGCTTTATTGTATGAAATGCAGTAGCCATGTAATTGCTTTACTTTATCACTAAGAGATAGCGATAGTTGTAGAAGCAATAGTTGGCGAGACGACAACAACGCTACGATGGAGATCAAGGTGTCAAGTAGGTGACGATGGAGATCATGACGGTGCTTTGGAGATGGAGATCAAAGGCACAAGATGATGATGGCCATATCATGTCACATAGTTTGATTGCATGTGATGTTTATCCTTTATGCATCTTATTTTGTTTAGTACGGTGGTAGCATTATAAGATGATCCCTCACTAAATTTCAAGGTATAAGTGTTCTCCCTGAGTATGCACCGTTGCTACAGTTCGTCGTACCGAAACACCACATGATGATCGGGTGTGATAAGCTCTACGTTCACATACAACGGGTGCAAGCCAGTTTTGCACGTGCAGAATACTCGGGTTAAACTTGACGAGCCTAGCATATACAGATATGGCCTCGGAACACTGAGACCGAAAGGTCTAACGTGAATCGTATAGTAGATATGATCAACATAGTGATGTTCACCATTGGAAACTACTCCATCTCACGTGATGATCGTACATGGTTTAGTTGATATGGATCACGTGATCATTTAGATAACTAGATGGATGTCTATCTAAGTGGGAGTTCTTTAGTAATATGATTAATTGAACTTTAATTTATCATGAACTTAGTCCTGATAGTATTTGCAAATTATGTTGTAGATCAATAGCTCACGTTATAGCTCCCCGTTTATTTTTGATATGTTCCTAGAGAAAAATAAGTTGAAAGATGATAGTTGCAATGATGCAGACTGGATCCATGATCTGAGGATTATCCTCATTGCTACATAGAAGAATTATGTCCTTGATGCACCGCTAGGTGACGGACCTTTTGCAGGAGCAGATGCAGACATTATGAACGTTTGGCAAGCTCGGTATGATGACTACTTGATAGTTTAGTGCGCCATGCTTTACGGCTTAGAACCGGGACTTCAAAAACGTTTGGAACACCACGGAGCATATAAGATGTTCCAAGAGCTGAAATTGGTATTTCAGACTCATGCCCAAGTCAAGAGGTATGAGACATCTGACAAGTACTTTGCCTACAAGATGGATGAGAATAGCTCAGCTAGTGAGCATGTGCTCAGAATGTCTGGGTACTACAATCGCTTGAATCAAGTGGGAGTTAATCTTCCAGATAATATAGTGATTGACAGAGTTCTCTAGTCACTATCACCAAGTTACTAGAACTTCGTGATGAACTATAATATGCAAGGGATGACGAAAACAATTCCCAAGCTCTTCACGATGCTGAAATTAGCGAAGGTAGAAATCAAGAAATAGCATCAAGTGTTGATGGTTAACAAGAGCACTATTTTCAAGAAAAAGGGCAAGGGAAAGAAGGGGAACTTCAAAAAGAATGGCAAGCAAGTTGCCACTCCCGTGAAGAAGCCCAAAGCTAGACCTAAGCCTGAAACTAAGTGCTTCTACTGCAAAGGGAATGGTCACTAGAAGCGGAACTACCCCAAATACTTGGCGGATAAGAAGGATGGCAAAGTGAACAAAGGTATATTTGATATACAAGTTATTGATGTGTACTTTACTAGTGTTCATAGTAGCCCCTGGGTGTTTGATACCGGTTTAGTTGCTAAGATTAGTAACTCAAAACAGGAGTTGTAGAATGAACAGAGACTAGTTAAGAGCGAAGTGACGATGTGTGTTGGAAGTGATTCCAAGGTTGATCCGATCACCATCGCACACTCCCTCTACCTTAGGGAATAGTGTTGAACCTGAAATAAATGTTATTTGGTGTTTGTGTTGAGCCTGAATATGATTAGATCATGTTTATTGCAATACGATTATTCATTTAAGTCAGAGAATAATTGTTGTTCTGTTTACATGAATAAAACCTTCTATGGTCATACACCCAAGGTGAATGGTTTATTGAATCTCGGTCGTAGTGATACACATATTCATAATATTGATGCCAAAAGATACAAAGTTGAAAATGATAGTGCAACATATCTGTGGCACTGCCGTTTAGGTCATATTGGTGTAAAGCGCATGAAGAAACTCCATGCAGATGGATTTTTGGAATCACTTGATACTTGTGAACCATGCCTCATGGACTAGATGACTAAGACTCCGTTCTCCGGAACAATGGAGCGAGGCACTGACTTATTGGAAATAATACATACCGATGTATGCGGTCTGATGAGTGTTGAGGCTCGCGGCGTGTATCATTATTTTCTAAACCTTCACAGATGATTTGAGCAGATATGGGTATATCACTTAATGAAACACAAGTATGAAACATTTGAAAAGTTCAAAGAATTTTAGAGTGAAGTAAAGAATCATCGTAACAAGAAAAGAAAGTTTATACGATCAGATCACGGAGGCAAATATTTGAGTTACGAGTTTGGCCTTCATTTAAAACAATGTGGAATAGTTTCACAACTCACGCCACATGGAACACCACAACGTAATGGTGTGTCCGAACGTCGTAACCGTACTTTATTAGATATGGTGCGATCTATGATCTCTCTTACCGATTTACCGTTATCGTTTTGAGGGTTATGCATTAGAGACAACTGCATTCACGTTAAATAGGGCACCATCTAAATCCATTGAGACGACACCGTATGAACTATGGTTTGGCAAGAAACCAAAGCTGTCGTTTCTTAAAGTTTGGGGCTGCGATGCTTATTGATACGTCTCCAACGTATCTATAATTTTTGATTGTTCCATGTTGTTTTATTATCAATCTTGGGTGTTTTATAATCATTTTATACCATTTTTGGTACTAACCTATTGACATAGTGCCAAGTGCCAGTTGCTATTTTTTCCATGTTTTTTACATCGCAGAAAATCAATATCAACGTAGTCCAAATGCCACGAAACTTAGGAGATTTTTTATGGGCCAGAAGGAAGGCAATGGGCCCTGGTTGCACCTGGGGGGTGCCCCGAGGGGGGCACAACCCACCAGGGCGCGCCAGGGCCTCCTGGCGCACCCTGGTGGGTTGTGCCCACCTCGGGTGCCCCCGGACCGCCTCTTTGCTCTATAAATACCCCAAAAATCCCAGAACCCTAGGGGAGTCAACAAAATATTCATCCAGCCGCCACAGAGTCCAGAAACACCAGATCCAATCTAAACACCATCACGGAGGGGTTCACCACTTCCATTTGGCGCTTCTCTGATGATGCGTGAGTAGCTCTTTGTAGACCTTCGGGTTCGTAGTTAGTAGCTAGATGGCTTCATCTCTCTCTCTTGATTCTCCATACAATGGTCTCTTGGAGATCCATATGATGTAACTCTTTTGCGGTGTGTTTGTTGGGATCCGATGAACTTTGAGTTTATGATCAGATCTATGTTTTTATATCCATGAAAGTATTTGAGTTCTTTTGATCTCTTTTATGCATGACCTCTTATAGCCTCGTATTTCTTCTCCGATATTTGGGTTTTGTTTGGCCAACTCGATCTATTTATCTTGCAATGGGAAGAGGTGCCCGGTAGTGGGTTCGATCTTACTGTGCTTGATCCCAGTGTCAGAAGGGGAACCGACACGTATTTATTGTTGCTACTAAGGATAAAAAGATAAGATCTATATCTACCGCCATATAGATAAACGGATCTTTTCTACATCATGTCATCGTTCTTATTGCATTACTCCGTTTCTCCATGAACTTAATACACTAGATGCATGCTGGATAGCGGTCGATGTGTGAGAGTAATAGTAGTAGATGCAGGCAGGAGTCAGTCTACTAATCTTGGACGTGATGCCTATGTAATGATCATTGCCTGGATATCGTCATAATTATTTGAAGTTCTATCAATTGCCCAACAGTAATTCGTTTACCCACCGTTTGCTATTTTTCGCGAGAGATGCCACTAGTGAAACCTACGGCCCCCGGGTCCTATTTCTCATATATTTGCCTTGCGATCTACTCTTTTATTTGCTTTTATTTTCAGATCTATTAAACCAAAAATACAAAAATACTTTGCTGCACTTTATTTTATTCGTGATCTATTTATCCAATCTATTACAACCTTTTTACCGTCACGCACCAATTTCTGGCGCCGTTACCCAAAAGGGATTGACAACCCCTTTAACACATCAGGTTGTGAGGTGTTGTTATTTGTGTGCAGGGGCTGTTTACGTTGTGTTGCTTGGTTCTCCTACTGGTTCAATACCTTGGTTTCATAACTGAGGGAAATACCTACCGCCGCTGTGCTGCATCATCCCTCCCTCTCCGGGGAAGTACCGACGTAGTTCCAGCTGCCATCAAGAAGAATTCCGTTGCCGGGGAGGATCTTCAACATAACCAGGTTCCTAATCACAAATCTCATCTCCTCGCAATTTACATTATTTGCCATTTGCCTCTCGTTTTCCTCTCCCCAACTTCACAAAAATTTGCCGTTTTATTGGCCTCTCTTTTTCCATTCGCTGTTTTCTTGCCGGATCTGTTTTTTAGTGCAATCTCGTTGTGTAGTCATCATGACTCAAGAGAACACCAAGTTATGTGATTTCTCGAATACCAACAACAATGATTTTATTGGCACTCCGCTTGCTCCTCCCCGCCACTAGTGCGGAGACTTGTGATATTAATACTGCTTTGCTGAATCTTGTTATGAAAGACCAATTTTCCGGTACTCCTAATGAGGATGCCGCATCCCATCTTAATACATTCGTGGAATTATGTGATATGAAAAATAAAAAAGATGTGGACAATGATGTGGTCAATATGAAATTATTTCCGTTCTATTTGCGTGATTCTGCAAAAATTTGGTTCTCTTCTTTGCCTCGCAATAGTATCGATTCTTGGAATAAGTGCAAAGATGCTTTTATCACTAAGTATTTTCCTCCCGCAAAAATTATTTCCCTTAGAACCCAGATCATGAATTTCAAGCAACTTGAACATGAGCATGTTGCACAATCTTGGGAAAGGATTAAAATGATGCTAAGGAATTGCCCAACTCATGGGTTAAATCTTTGGATGATCATACAAAATTTTTATGCGGGGTTGAATTTTGTTTCTCGTAATCTTTTAGATTCCGCCGCGGTTGGTACTTTTATGGAAATTACTTTGGGTGAAACCACCAAATTGCTTGATAATATCATGGCAAATTATTCGCAATGGCATACCGAAAGGGCTCCTACTAGTAAAAAAGTTAATTCGGTTGAGGAAATTTCTTCTTTGAGTGAAGAAGTTGATGCTCTTGTGAAATTGGTTGCTAGTATAAGTGCTCCTATTGATCTTAATGATATGCTTTTCTCTACTTTGATTGATGCCATATATGTGAATTTTATCTCTCAAAATAATTTCAATAACAATGCTTATAGAGGTAATTTTAGTCCTAGGCCTTTTCCTAGTAATTCCTCTAATAATTATGGTAATTCATATGGAAATAAATCTTACAATAATAATAGGAACACCTTTGATCTTGAGAACAATATTAAAGAATTTATCAACACACAAAAAGTTTTCAACACATCCATAGAAGAAAAGTTGAATAAGATTGATGATTTGTCTAGAAGTGTTGATAGAATTGCTCATGATGTGGAAAATCTCAAGATGAAAATTTTTGTGCCTAAAGTAGATCTATCAATTAAAGCTCTTTATGTTTCTATGTATGAAAGCAAGAAAAGAACTGCTATGCTTAGAGCTAAAAGAGAATTTTTAGAAAAAGCTTTTTCTAGTGATTATTCTTGCAAAAGTGATGAAGATCTTAAAATGATTGGTGTCTCTGCTATTGATCCCTTGTTTAGTAAAGTTAAGAATGATGAAAAAGGGACCGGAGAAGATTCAACTTTAGGTAGAAGGCGTCCCAATATTTCGGAGGGTGAAAATCTTGTTAAGAAAATTGATGAAAGTGGGTTTGGAGAGGTCAAAACTTTAGCTAGTGATGCACCCACTATTTTGGATTACAAAGACTTTAATTATGATAGTTGCTCTTTGATTGATTGTATTTATTTGTTGCAATCCATGATAAATTCACCCCATGCTTATGAACAAAATAAAGCTTTTACTAAACATATTGTTGATGCTACGATGAAAGCTTTGGAAGAAAAATTGGAATTATTAGTTTCAATCCCTAGAAAATTGTATGATGAATGGGAACCTACTATCAAAGTAAAGAATAAAAATTATGAGTGTTTTGCTTTGTGTGACTTGGGTGCTAGTGTTTCTACAATTCCGAAATCTTTATGTGATGTGCTTGGTCTTACCAATCTTGAAGAATGTTCCTTGAATTTGCACTTGGCAGATTCCACTATTAAAAAGCCTATGGGAAGGATTAATGATGTTCTTATTCTTGCAAATAGGAATTATGCGCCCATAGATTTTATTATTCTTGATATTGATTGCAATCCGTCTTGTCCCATTATTCTTGGTAGACTCTTTTTACTCACTATCGATGCCGTGATTGATATGAAATAAGGCAATATTAAGTTCCAATTTCCTTTGAGGAAGGGTATGGAACACTTTCCTAGAACTAGAATTAATCCACCTTATGAATCAATTATGAGGGCATCTTATGGATCTCGAACCAAAGATGACAAAACTTAGATCCTTGCTTTATGCCTAGCTAAGGGCGTAAAACTATAGCCCTTGTTGGGAGGCAACCCAATGAATAAAATTATTTTTGCTTTTTGCTTCCTGTTCTTGTGTGTTAGCACAATTATGCTACTGTTATGATTGTGTTTTTTGTGTTTTATTTAGTGTTTGTGCCAAGTAAAGCCTTTAGGATCTTCTTGGGCAATAGTTGTTTGATCTTGCTGAAAAAAACAGAAAGTTTTCGCTCACAAAAATATTTATCATATTTTACCAGAGAGCGCTAAAATAGCCATTCCAATTGAAGTAGATCAATATACAAATTTCTCAGGTCGCCCTATTTTTTCAGAATTTTTGGAGATACCGAAGTATTCTAAGTAGTCAGATTGCTAGAGACTGTTCTGTTTTGACAGATTCTGTTTCCTTTGTGTTGTGTGCTTATTTTGATGGCTCTATGGTTTTCTTTGATGAATTTTTGCAATAGAAAAGTTGGAATATAGTAGATATAATACAAAAACAAAATATGAATTGGTTCGATACAACACTTATAGTGATGGTTTATTATTCTTATACTAACGGATCCCACGAAGGTTTTTGTTGAGTTTTGTGTGATTGAAGTTTTCAAGTTTTGGGTTATCTTACGATGGATGAAGGAAGGATGTAAGAGCATAAGCTTGGGGATGCTTGGCATCCCAAGCTATTATCCAAGAATGAGCAACCAACTAAGCTTGGGGATGCCCCCCCAAGTGGCATCCCCGCTTTCTTCCAACAACTATCGGTATTTCACTCGAGACTATATTTTTATTCGTCACATGATATGTGTTTTGCTTGGAGCGTCTTGTATGATATGTGTCTTTTCTTGTTTTATTTTGTGTTTTAAGTCATCAATCCTTGCTGGACACACCTATTTGAGAGAGCCAAATTATGTCATGACTTTTTAGAATTGCTCTCTATGCTTCACTTAAATCTTTTATGAGCTAGGACTTGCTCTAGTGCTTCACTTATATCTTTTTGAGCACGGTGTGCTTTGTTATTTTTGAAGAAATACTCTCTTGCTTCACTTAGATTTATTTGAGAGTTAGTAAAATTTTGAAGAAATTCTCTCTTGCTTCACTTAAATTATTTTGAGAGAAGGAAAATTTGTTATGCTCATGATCTTCACTTATATTTGGTTGAGCTTATGAAAAGCAACACATAAAAATTAGTGCCAAAGTGATAGATATCCAAGAAGGATAAAGAAAAAAATGTCATGAAGATCATTGGACAAAAAAACTTGATTCTTAGTAATAGTTTTGAGATATGATGATGTGATATGTGAGTTATGTTGATGAGTAATTATGCTTTAGTAAGAATATTGGTGTTAAGGTTCGTGATTCCCTATGCATGCACGAAAGTCGATAATCATGCAATGAAAATTATATCCTACTTGTGGTGCATTATTCGGTGTTAATTATGCTTAATGCTTGCTTATGAGATTATCGGTTTCTTGGTTGGTCGCTTCCCAGTCTTTTGCTAGCCTTCATTTTGCACTAAGTATGACTTCTACTTGTGCATCCAAAATCCTTTAAACCAGTTTTGCCACATGAGTCCACTATATCTACCTATATGCATTATTCTTTTGCCGTTCTAAGCAAATTTGCATGTGCCACCTCTAATTTTCAAAATAAACTTCTCTTTTGTGTGTTTGTTTCGCTCGCAGAACGCTAATGGGTGGCTAATATTTTCCATGCTAGATGTGTTATTCTCAAGATGAGTGTTTATTCACTTGTCATTGCACGAGAGTAAGGCAATGGTATTAGGGATGCCCAGTCCCGAAATGCAAAAACAAAAATGAATTTACTTTATGTTGTCAAATAATAAATTCCTTGGGAAGTGTTGGTATGGAGGGCACCCGTGGATACGGCTAGCCATGGAAAGTGAAAGTTATGGTGGAAAAAGGAATAAATTTTATTTTCTGTTTGGGAATCGCCTATGGCATATCTAGCATAGAAACTGTTTGGAACTCTAAGTCGTTTTCGTTGGTGGGATGGATACACCTCCCAAAATGTTTTTATCTCAAATTTTTCGCTTTGAGCTCTGGCACCTCTACAAATCCCTACTTCCCTCTGCGAAGGGCCTTTCTTTTACTGTATGCAATTTTTATTTTGAAATTTGAGTCTCCATCTTCTCTTATAAAAAGCACCAACTAGGAGGCAATATGATCGTGCTCAAGCATTGGGTGTAGTTAATATTCGAGTGTGTTTCATGAATGGATCAATGTTTGAGCATGATGGGCTAGGGATAACTTATTTCAGCGTTGATATTTTGAAAGACATGGTTGCTTGTTTATATGCTTGAGTATCTAAATTATTATGTCAAAACTGGACTATTGCTTTGAATAACATAAAAGTCCAAATGTCCATGCTATAAACAAAAGAATATGATATGACTTGATGAACAACACTCCACATCAAAAATTCTGTTTTTATCACTTACCTACTCGAGGACGAGTAGGAGTTAAGCTTGGGGATGCTGATACGTCTCCAACGTATCTATAATTTTTGATTGTTCCATGCTGTTTTATTATCAATCTTGGATGTTTTATAATCATTTTATATCATTTTTTGGTACTAACCTATTGACATAGTGCCAAGTGCCAGTTGCTGTTTTTTCCATGTTTTTTACATCCCAGAAAATCAATATCAAACGGAGTCCAAATGCCACGAAACTTTACGGAGATTTTTTATGGGACAGAAGGAAGGCAATGGGCCCTGGTTGCACCTAGGGGGTGCCCCGAGGGGGCACAACCCACCAGGGCGCGCCAGGCCCTGGCGCGCCCTAGTTGGTTGTACCCACCTCGGGTGCCCCCGGGACCGTCTCTTTGCTCTATAAATACCCCAAAAATCCCAGAACCCTAGGGGATTCGACGAAATATTCATCCAGCCGCCGTAGAGTCCAGAACCACCAAATCCAATCTAGACACCATCTCGGATGGGGTTCACCACCTCCATTGGTGCCTCTCCGATGATGCGTGAGTAGTTCTTTGTAGACCTTCGGGTCCGTAGTTAGTAGCTATATGGCTTCATCTCTCTCTCTCTCGATTCTCCATACAATGGTCTCTTGGAGATCCATATGATGTAACTCTTTTGCGGTGTGTTTGTTGGGATCCGATGAACTTTGAGTTTATGATCAGTCATATGTTTTTATATCCATGAAAGTATTTGAGTTTCTTTGATCTCTTTTATGCATGATCTCTTACAGCCTCGTATTTCTTCTCCGATATTTGGGTTTTGTTTGGCCAACTTGATCTATTTATCTTGCAATGGGAAGAGGTGCCCGGTAGTGGGTTCGATCTTACGGTGCTTGATCCCAGTGATAGAAGGGGAACCGACACGTATGTATCATTGCTACTAAGGATAAAAAGATGGGATCTATATCTAATGCAATAGATAAACGGATCTTGTCTACATCATGTCATCGCTCTTATTGCATTACTCCGTTTTTCCATGAACTTAATACAGTAGATATGCATGCTGGATAGCGGTCGATCTGTGGAGTAATAGTAGTAGATGCAGTCAGGAGTCGGTCTACTAATCTTGGACGTGATTCCTATGTAATGATGATTGCCTGGATATCGTCATAATTATTTGAGGTTCTATCAATTGCCCAACAGTAATTTGTTCACCCACCGTTTGCTATCTTTCTCGAGAGAAGCCACTAGCGAAACCTTCGGCCCCCAGGTCTCTTTCTCATATTATTTGCCTTTGCGATATACTTTTATTTGCTTTTATTTTCAGATCTATTAAACCAAAAACCCAAAAATGCCTTGCTGCAATTTATCGTTATTTATTTTGTCCGTGTTCGATCTATCAATATTTACAACTTATTCCCGTCCGCACGCCAATTTTTGGCACCGTTACCCGAAAGGGATTGACAACCCCTTCAACACGTCAGGTTGCGAGGTGTTGTTATTTGTGTGCAGGGGCTGTTTACGTTGTGTTGTTTGGTTCTCCTACTGGTTCGATAACCTTGGTTCTGAGGGAAATACCTACCGCCGCTGTGCTGCATCATCCCTTCCTTTTTGGGGAAATACCGACGTAGCTTCAAGCGACATCAAAAGGAATTTCTAGCGCCGTTGCCGGGGAGGGTCTTCAACATAACCAGGTTCCTAATCACAAATATTATCTCCTCGCAATTTACATTATTTGCCATTTGCCTCTCGTTTTCCTCTCCCCCACTTCACAAAAATTTGCCGTTTTATTCGCCTCTCTCTTTTTCCGTTCACCGTTTTCTTGCCGGATCTGTTTTTGAGTGCAATCTTGTTGTGTAGTCATCATGACTCAAGAGAACACCAACTTATGTGATTTCTCAAATAGCAACAACAATGATTTTATTGGCACTGCGCTTGCTCCTCCCGCCACTAGTGCGAAGACTTGTGATATTAATACTGCTTTGCTAATCTTGTTATGAAAGACCAATTTTCCGGCACTCCTAATGAGGATGTCGAATCCCATCTTAATACCTTCATGGAATTATGCGATATGCAAAAAAAGATCTCGACAATGATGTGGTCAAGATGAAATTATTTCCGTTTTCTTTGCGTGATTCTACAAAAAAATGGTTCTCTTCTTTGCCTCGCAATAGTATCGGTTCTTGGAATAAGTGCAAAGATGCTTTTATCACTAAGTATTTTCCTCCTGCAAAAATTATTTCCCTTAGAACCCAGATCATGAATTTCAAGCAACTTGAACATGAGCATGTTGCACAATCTTGGGAAAGGATGAAAATGATGCTAAGAAATTGCCTAACTCATGGGTTAAATATTTGGATGATCATACAAATTTTTTATGCGGGGTTAAATTTTGTTTCTCGTAATCTTTTAGATCCGCCGCGGGTGGTACTTTTATGTAAATTACTTTGGGTTAAGCCACCAAATTACTTGATAATATCATGGCAAATTATTCGCAATGGCATACCGAATGGGCTCCTACTAGTAAAAAGGTTAATTCGGTTGAAGAAATTTCTTCTTTAAGTGAAAGTTGATGCTCTTGTGAACTTGGTTGCTAGTAGAAGTGCTCCTATTGATCTTAATGATATGCCTTTGTCTACTTTGATTGAGCAAAATAGTGATGCCATAGATGTGAATTTTATCTCTCGAAATAATTTCAATAACAATGCTTATAGAGGTAATTTTAATCCTAGGCCTTTTCCTAGTAATTCCTCAAATAATTATGGTAATTCCTATGGGAAGAAATCTTACAAATAATAATAGGAACACATCTGATCTTGAGAATAATATTAAATAATTTGTCAACACACAAAAAGTTTTCAACAATTCCATAGAAGAAAAGTTGAATAAGATTGATGATTTGTCTAGAAGTGTTGATAGAATTGCTCATGATGTGGAAAATCTCAAGATGAAATTTTTCGTGCCTAAAGTAGATGAATCAATTAAAGCTCTTTATGTTTCTATTGATGAAAGTAAGAAAATAAATGCTATTCTTAGAGCTAAAAGAGAAATTTTAGAGAAAGCTTTTTCTAGTGATTATTCTTGCAAAAGTGATGAAGATCTTAAAATGATTGGTCTTCTATTGATTCTTTATTTAGTAAAGTTAATATTGATGAAAAAGGGACTGGAGAAGAGTCAACTTTAGGTAGAAGGTGTCCCAATATTTCTAAGGGTGAAAATCTTGTTGAGAAAATTGATGAAACTGGGTTTGGAGAGGTCAAAACTTTAACTAGTGATGTGCCCACTCTTTTGGATTACAAAGACTTTAATTATGATAGTTGCTCTTTGATTGATTATATTTCTTTGTTGCAATCCATGATAAATTCATCCCATGCTTATGAACAAAATAAAGCTTTTACTAAACATATTGTTGATCCTATGATGAAAGCTCTTGAAGAAAAATTGGAATTAGAAGTATCAATTCCTAGAAAATTGCAGGATGAATGGGAACCTACTATCAAAGTCAAGATTAAAAATTATGAGTGTTCTGCTTTGTGTAACTTGGGTGCTAGTGTTTCTACAGTTCCGAAATATTTATGTGATGTGCTTGGTCTTACAAATCTTGAAGAATGTTCCTTGAATTTGCACTTGGCGGATTCTACTATTAAAAAGCCTATGGGAAGAATTAATGATGTTCTTGTTCTTGATATTGATTGCAATCTGTCTTGTCCAATTATTCTTGGTAGACCATTTTTACGCACTATCGGTGCTGTGATTGATATGAAAGAAGGCAATATTAAGTTCCAATTTCCTTTGAGGAAGGGTATGGAACACTTTCCTAGAACAAAAATCAGGCCACCTTATGAATCAATCATGAGGGCTTCTTATGGATCTCGAACCAAAGATGACAAAACTTAGATCCTTGCTTTATGCCTAGCTAAGGGCGTAAAACTATTACGCTTGTTGGGAGGCAATGCAATGAATAAAATTTATTTTTGCTTTTTGCTTCCTGTTTTTGAGTGTTAGCATAATTATGCTACTGTTATGATTGTGTTTTTGTGTTTTAATTAGTGTTTGTGCCAAGTAAAGCCTTTAGGATCTTCTTGGGTGATAGTTGTTTGATCTTGCTGAAAAAACAGAAAGTTTTGCGCTCACAAAAATAATTATCAATTTTTACCAAAGAGCGATAAAATACCCATTCCAGTTGCAGTAGATCAATATACAAATTTCTCAGGTCATCCTATATTTTCAGAATTTTTGGAGTTACCAAAGTACTCGACGTTCAGCTCGGTGACGTCCCTCGAACTCTTGATCCAGTTGAGGCCGAGGGAGAGTTTCGTCAGCACGACGGTGTGGTGACGGTGATGATGAAGTTACCGACGCAGGGCTTCGCCTAAGCACTACGACAATATGACCGAGCTGGAAAACTGTGGAGGGGGGCACCGCACACGGCTAAAGATCAACTTGTGTGTCTATGGGGTGCCCCCTCCCCCGTATATAAAGGAGGGGAGGAGGAGGAGGGCCGGCCACAAGGGCGCGCCCAAGGGGGGGGATTCCTACACCTAGTAGGAGAAGGTTTCCCCCTTTCCTAGTCCATGTAGGAGAAGAAGGAAGGAGAGGATTCTGTTTTGACAGATTCTGTTTTCTTTGTGTTGTGTGCTTATTTTGATGGCTCTATTGCTTTCTTTGATGAGTTTTTGCCATAGAAAAGTTGGAATACAGTAGATATAATACAAAAACAAAATATGAATTGGTTTGATACAACACTTATAGTAGTGATTTATTATTGTTATACTAACGGATCTCGCGAAGGTTTTGTTGAGTTTTGTGTGATTGAAGTTTTCAAGTTTTGAGTTATCTTACGATGGATGAAGGAAGGATGCAAAAGCCTAAGCTTGGGGATGCCCCGGCATCCCAAACTATTATCCAAAAATGAGCGACCAACTAAGCTTGGGCATGCCCCCGAGTGGCATCCTCGTTTTCTTCCAACAACTATCGGTGTTCTACTTGAGGCTATATTTTTATTTGTCACATGATATGTGTTTTGCTTGGAGCGTCTTGTATGATATGAGTCTTTGCTTGTTTTATTTTGTGTTTTAAGTCATCAATCCTTGCTGTGTTGGGGAACGTAGTATTTCAAAAAAATTCCTACAATCACGCAAGATCTATCTAGGAGAAGCATAGCAACGAGCAGGGAGAGTGTGTCCACGTACCCTCGTAGACCGAAAGCGGAAGCGTTTAGTAACGCGGTTGATGTAGTCGAACGTCTTCGCGATCCAACCGATCAAGTACCGAACGCACAACACCTCTGCGATCTGCACACGTTCAGCTCGGTGACGTCCCTCGAACTCTTGATCCAGTTGAGGCCGAGGGAGAGTTTCATCAGCACGACGGTGTGGTGACGGTGATGATGAAGTTACCGACGCAGGGCTTCGTCTAAGCACTACGACAATATGAACGAGCTGGAAAACTGTGGAGGGGGGCGCCGCACACGGCTAAAGATCAACTTGTGTGTCTATGGGGTGCCCCCTCCCCTGTATATAAAGAAGGGGAGGAGGAGGAGGGTTGGCCACAAGGGGCGCGCCCAAGGGGGGGATTCCTACACCTAATAGGAGAAGGTTTCCCCCTTTCCTAGTCCATGTAGGAGAAGAAGGAAGGAGAGGAAGAAGAGAAGGAAAGGGGGGGCCGGCCCCCTAGCCCTAGTCCAATTCAGTTTGGGATAGGGGGGCCACGCGCCACACCTTGGCCTGCCTCCTCTCTTCCACCACTAGGCCCATGAGGCCCAATAACTTCCCGGGGGGGGGGGGGGGTCTGGTAACCCCCGGTACTCCGAAACTTACCCGAAACGACCCAAACCATTCCGGTGTCCGAATGTAGCCTTCCAATATATGAATCTTTATGTCTCGACCATTTTGAGACTCCTCGTCATGTCCGTGATCTCATCCGGGACTCCGAACAACCTTCGGTACATCGAATCACATAAACTCATAATAGGAATCGTCATCGAACGTTAAGCGTGCGGACTCTACGGGTTCGAGAACTATGTAGACATGACCGAGACACATCTCCGGTCAATAACTAATACAAGAACCTGGATGCTCATATTGGCTCCTACATATTCTACGAAGATCTTTATCGGCCAAACCGCACAACAACATACGTTGTTCCCTTTGTCATCGGTATGTTACTTGCTCGAGATTCGATCGTCAGTATCATCATACCTAGTTTAATCTCGTTACCGGCAAGTCTCTTTACTCGTTCCGTAATGCATCATCCCGCAACTAACTCATTAGCTACATTGCTTGCAAGGCTTATAGCGATGTGCATTACCGAGAGGGCCCAGAGATACCTATCCGACAATCGGAGTGACAAATCCTAATCTCGATCTATGCCAACTCAACAAACACCATTGGAGACACCTATAGAGCATCTTTATAATCACCCAGTTACGTTGTGACGTTCGATAGCACACTAAGTGTTCCTCTGGTGTTCGGGAGTTGCATAATCTCATAGTTATAGGAACATGTATAGGTCATGAAGAAAGCAATAACAATAAACTAAACGATCATAGTGCTAAGCTAACGGATGGGTCTTGTCCATCACATCATTCTCTAATGATGTGATCCCGTTCATCAAATGACAACACATGTCTATGGCTAGGAAACTTAACCATGTTTGATTAACGAGGTAGTCTAGCAGAGGCATACTAGGGACACTCTGTTTGTCTATGTATTCACACATGTACTAAGTTTCTGGTTAATACAATTCTAGCATGAATAATAAACATTTATCATGATATAAGGAAATATAAATAACACCTTTATTATTGCCTCTAGGGCATATTTCCTTGAGTATCCCACTTGCACTAGAGTCAATAATCTAGATTACATAGTAATGATTCTAACACCCATGGAGTCTTGGTGCTGATCATGTTTTGCTCGTGAGAGAGGCTTAATCAATGGGTCTGCAACATTCAGGTCTGTATGTATCTTGCAAATCTCTATGTCTCCCTCCTTGACTTGATCGCGGATGGAATTGAAGCATCTCTTGATGTGCTTGGTTGTCTTGTAAAATCTGGATTCCTTTGCCAAGGCAATTGCACCAGTATTGTCACAAAAGATTTTCATTGGACCCGATGCACTAGGTATGACACCTAGATCGGATATGAACTCCTTCATCCGGACTCCTTCATTTGCTGCTTCCGAAGCAGCTATGTACTCTGCTTCACACGTAGATCCCGCCACGACGCTCTGTTTAGAACTGCACCAACTGACAGCTCCACCATTCAATATAAATACGTATCCGGTTTGTGACTTAGAGTCATCCGGATCAGTGTCAAAGCTTGCATCGACATAACCATTTACGATGAGCTCTTTATCACCTCCATAAACGAGAAACATATCCTTAGTCCTTTTCAGATATTTCAGGATGTTCTTGACCGCTGTCCATCCACTCCTGGATTACTTTGGTACCTCCCTGCTAAACTAATAGCAAGGCACACATCAGGTCTGGTACACAGCATTGCATACATGATAGACACTACAAAAAAAAGACACTTCCGTGATGATACGTGTTTTTCACAGTAGGTCATGTTTTCTGTCATGCATGTACATCCATGATGATTTTATGACAGAATCAAGATAGTCATACCTGTGCTGTCGTAGAAGTGTTCCATGACATTACCAAAATTATCATCACGGAAGTGTCCACTTCCATGACGATAAATCGCGCGTCATAGAAGTGTTTTCGTCAAGGGTGACCGACACATGGCATCCACCGTCACAGGTCGCCGTTAAGCTATCGCGTCCGGTTTTGGATCCGATAACCCGTTAACAGTTCGGACCAATGGCGATTTTCCACGTGTAAAATTCTCATTGGCCAGAGGAAACACGTGTTGGCTCACCGTTGGGACAGATGTCATCCACTCATTGGACAGGAGGCGCCTATGATACGTCGACATGTGGCACGGCCCAACAGAGGCCCATTCCGGCGAAAAGGCTGACCCATTTGACTTGGTCAAAAGGTAACGGGCCGGGCCACGGAAAGCCTGTTAACGACCTGTTCGTATATCGCCCATTTACGGCCCGCTAACTCCCGGCCCGTTACGGCCTATCGGAATTAAGCCAAGTAGCTTCATCTGGGCCGTCCAATATGATTCCAGCCCGTTGTTACTTCCGGCCCATGATGTCTTTCGGCCCATATGAGGCCCTTCGTAACTCTAGGCCCAATAAAGACCCGAGATGAAACTGGCCCATAATGAACAGTGTATCGCTTTATACCCATTAACGGCCCATTATTCCGTCGGCCGTTTACAGCCCGTGTTAACTTTCGGCCTTCTAAGGGCCCATTTATTCTTGGGCTCATTTCTAGAATTCGGTTAGTTACGGTCCGTTACTGGCCTGTTCCGTTTGTGGGCCAAATTCAGCCCGTGGTTACATTGGGCCCGTTTGTGGCCCGTTAACCCGTTGGGCTGTTTTCATAGCGTTATCAAATACGGCCTATTAACGGCCCATTATGGTCCAGGAATATTATGGCCCATGTTTGGCGAAATGATTATATGCCCCGTAGAAGGCCCATGGATCATACGACCCGTAGAAGACCAATGGACCCTATGGCCCGTAGAAGGCCCATGGATCATACGGCCCGTAGAAGGCCCATGGATCCTACGGCCCACAGGAGGCCCATGGATCCTACGGCCCGTAGAAGGCCCATGGATCCTAAGACCCATAGAAGGCCCATGGATCCTACGACCCGTAGAAGGCCCATGGATACTACGGCCTGTAGAAGGCCCATGGATACTACGGCCCGCAGGAGGCCCATGGTTACAACAATGCGTGTGTTGCCATGATTATTGTGGCCTAGTTACCAAAAATAGGTTATTGTGGCCACTAGAAAAACGCGGAAAAAGAACTACAGTGACTACAAGCAAACAACTAAACAAGTCAATAAGGAAATAAATAAGCAAGCAACTAACGCTAGCCTATTACAGCTATTACACATATTACATCCACTAGGCATCAAAGTTCGTCAGCAGTGCAAATATAGGGAACAAAGCAGCATATTACATACACTGGCCGTCAAAATAGGCCACAAGTGCAAATAAACACGACAGCAAAACAAGAGCATAACTGAAACAACTTCAGAAGAGCTCAAGAAACATTATCCTGGGTATCCACCATGCTGGCAATAAGCTTAGCAAGCTTATTAGCTTTGTCCTGTTTGGCGCTAAAATCCTCCAACGCTTGCTGTTGCACCAGAAAGTATGCATATGAATGCTCCAGGGACTTCCGCAGTCCTTCCGCTTCTTGTCGCATCACAGCTGATCTATGTCTTTCAGCTTGTAGTTGAGACTCAAGAAACCAAACTGATTCAGACAGTGAGTTTGAATAGCTTGTGCAAGCGGTAGTGGCCAGTAACTCGAACACTAAACCAAGACAGGACTTTGGGGTTGTCTCACTGTCTTCAAGATAGTCTTCCTTAGCTATTTTATCAGCTTTGTGGGAGATCAACAAGGATATCTCACTATCCTGAACCTTATCTGCATTACTTCCTTTACTGTTGCTTAATAAGGCACTCTTCCCCAATATTCTGTCAGCATTCTAAAAGAAGAAACAAGCAGACACGTAACAGGTTTAGCATGTACTAGTATATGAAACTCATTTCGGTGAACCATTTCATTAGTAAGGTGGACAGGATTAAACTACCAAGTCTCCTATTGCCAAGTATAATAAAAGCATCAAACAAACATATATCTATGTCCTATGGTCACTGCATTGTCTTGCCAAATCAAAATAGAGACACGGTTCAAATCATATCAGTTCAAGACAAAGCAGCAGTGAAAGAATACAAAGCATGGGAAACTACATGGCACAACAAGATTTCAGATGGGTACCACGGATCTACATGTACAACAACACTATTGGCTCTGTTGTGATGCTAGTAATGTGCATGATATGAGAAGTCAACTGTATACACAATTGAAATTGAAATCAACAGAGCTATTGATAAGAGCAAACCTGCTAAAGAAACATGCCTGAACATACCTGATGTGCCATTGGAGTTTCGATTGGATCCTTCAATTTAAAAATAAGTTTGTATGAGTAAATACAGTAATACAAGAGCAAAGAAGTATGCACGATAGCAATGGAATCTTAAATTAGAAATAGTTGTTCTTCAGGTTAAGCACTTGTTCTACATGAACAGACTATAGTAAGACACAAGAATACCGTACTTAAAAAAATGAGCTCATAGACTTTACCACATTCTTGGTTCGGGACCAGTACAGAACAAGGCGTTCCCAGTCATCGTCCAGTAAATGTGTCTTAGGAGAACGTAAGGGAATTTAATGAGTTTCTTTGCCAGTGAAGTACGTTTTCTTCAGGTAATTCCGATACAGCCACCAAGCATTCTTGAAGATAGCAGAGATATTAGCATAGGTTGAAGGAAATATGCCCTAGAGGCAATAATAAAGTTATTATTTATTTCCTTATATCATGATAAATGTTTATTATTCATGCTAGAATTGTATTAACCGGAAACATGATACATGTGTGAATACATAGACAAACAGAGTGTCACTAGTATGCCTCTACTTGACTAGCTCGTTGATCAAAGATGGTTATGTTTCCTAGCCATAGACATGAGTTGTCATTTGATTAACGGGATCATATCATTAGGAGAATGATGTGATTGACTTGACCCATTCCGTTAGCTTAGCACTCGATCGTTTAGTATGTTGCTATTGCTTTCTTCATGACTTATACATGTTCCTATGACTATGAGATTATGCAACTCCCGTTTACCGGAGGAACACTTTGTGTGCTACCAAACGTCACAACGTAACTGGGTGATTATAAAGGTGCTCTACAGGTGTCTCCAAAGGTACTTGTTGGGTTGGCGTATTTCGAGATTAGGATTTGTCACTCCGATTGTCGGAGAGGTATCTCTGGGCCCACTCAGTAATACACATCACTATAAGCCTTGCAAGCATTGTAACTAATGAGTTAGTTGCGGGATGATGTATTACGAAACGAGTAAAGAGACTTGCCGGTAACGAGATTGAACTAGGTATCGAGATACCGACGATCGAATCTCGGGCAAGTAACATACCGATGACAAAGGGAACAACGTATGTTGTTATGCGGTCTGACCGATAAAGATCTTCGTAGAATATGTGGGAACCAATATGAGCATCCAGGTTCCGGTATTGGTTATTGTTCGGAGAGGTGTCTCGGTCATGTCTACATAGTTCTCGAACCCGTAGGGTCCGCACGCTTAACGTTACGATGACAGTTTTATTATGAGTTTATGTATTTTGATGTACCGAAGGAGTTCGGAGTACCGGATGAGATCGGGGACATGACGAGGAGTCTCGAAATGGCCGAGACGTAAAGATCGATATATTGGACGACTATATTCGGACTTCGGAAAGGTTCCGAGTGATTGGGGTATTTTTCGGAGTACCGGAGAGTTACGGGAATTCGTATTGGGCCTTAATGGGCCAGACGGGAAAGGATAGAAAGGCCCCAAAGGGTGGCCGCACCCTTCCCCATGGACTAGTCCGAATTGGACTAGGGAGGGGGGCGCCCCCTTCCTTCTTTCTCCTTCTCCCTTCCCTTCTCCTATTCCAACAAGGAAAGGAGGAGTCCTACTCCCGGTGGGAGTTGACTCCCCCCTTGGCGCGCCCTCCTCGTAGGCCGGCCGCCTCCCCCCTTGCTCCTTTATATACGGGGGTAGGGGGGCACCCCATAGAGACAACAATTGATCATTGATCTCTTAGCCGTGTGCGGTGCCCCCTCCACCATATTACACCTCGATAATATCGTAGCGGTGCTTAGGCGAAGCCCCGCGTCGGTAGAACATCATCATTGTCACCACGCCGTCGTGCTGACGAAACTCTCCCTCAACACTCGGCTGGATCGGAGTTCGAGGGACGTCATCGAGCTGAACGTGTGCTGAACTCGGAGGTGCCGTGCGTTCGGTACTTGATCGGTCGGATCGTGAAGACGTACGACTACATCAACCGCGTTGTGTTAAACGCTTCCGCTTTTGGTCTACGAGGGTACGTGGACAACACTCTCCCCTCTCGTTGCTATGCATCACCATGATCTTGCATCTGCGTAGGAATTTTTTTTTGAAATTACTACGTTCCCCAACAGTGGTATCCGAGCCTGGTTTTATGCGTTGATGTTATATGCACGAGTAGAACACAAGTGAGTTGTGGGCGATATAAGTCATACTGCTTACCAGCATGTCATACTTTGGTTCGGCGGTATTGTGAGATGAAGCGGCCCGGACCGACATTACGCGTACGCTTACGTGAGACTGGTTTCACCGTCGCGAGCACTCGATGCTTAAAGGTGACTGGCGGGTGTCTGTCTCTCTCACTTTAGTTGAACCGAGTGTGGCTACGCCCGGTCCTTGCGAAGGTTAAAACAACACCAACTTGACAAACTATCGTTGTGGTTTTGATGCGTAGGTAAGAACGGTTCTTGCTAAGCCCGTAGCAGCCACATAAAACTTGCAACAACAAAGTAGAGGACGTCTAACTTGTTTTTGTAGGGCATGTTGTGATGTGATATGGTCAAGACATGATGCTATATTTTATTGTATGAGATGATCATGTTTTGTAACCGAGTTATCGGCAACTGGCAGGAGCCATATGGTTGTCGCTTTATTGTATGAAATGCAATCGCCATGTAATTGTTTTACTTTATCACTAAGCGGTAGCGATAGTCGTAAAAGCAATAGTTGGCGAGACGACAACGATGCTACGATGGAAATCAAGGTGTCGCGCCGGTGACGATGGTGATCATGACAGTGCTTCAGAGATGGAGATCACAAGCACAAGATGATGATGGCCATATCATATCACTTATATTGATTGCATGTGATGTTTATCTTTTATGCATCTTATCTTGCTTTGATTGACGGTAGCATTATAAGATGATCTCTCACTAAAATTTCAAGATAAAGGTGTTCTCCCTGAGTATGCACCGTTGCGAAAGTTCTTCGTGCTGAGACACCACGTGATGATCGGGTGTGATAGGCTCTACGTTCAAATACAACGGGTGCAAAACAGTTGCACACGCGGAATACTCAGGTTAAACTTGATGAGCCTAGCATATGCAGATATGGCCTCGGAACATGGAGACCGAAAGGTCGAGCGTGAATCATATAGTAGATATGATCAACATAGTGGTGTTCACCATTGAAACTACTCCATCTCACGTGATGATCGGGCATGGTTTAGTTGATATGGATCACGTGATCATTTAGAGGATTAGAGGGATGTCTATCTAAGTGGGAGTTCTTAAGTAATATGATTAATTGAACTTAAATTTATCATGAACTTAGTCCTGATAGTATTTTTGCAAATTATGTTGTAGATCAATAGCTCGCGTTGTTGCTTCCCTGTGTTTATTTTTGATATGTTCCTAGAGAAAATTATGTTGAAAGATGTTAGTAGTAAAGATGCGGATTGGATCCGTGATCTGAGGATTATCCTCATTGCTGCACAGAAGAATTATGTCCTTGATGCACCGCTAGGTGACAGACCTATTGCAGGAGCAGATGCAGACGTTATGAACGTTTGGCTAGCTCAATATGATGACTACTTGATAGTTTAGTGCACCATGCTTAACGGCTTAGAATCGGGACCTCAAAGACGTTTTGAACGTCATGGACCATATGAGATGTTCCAGGAGTTGAAGATTAATATTTCAAGCAAATACCTGAGTTGAGAGATATGAAGTCTCCAACAAGTTCTATAGCTAAAAGATGGAGGAGAATAAGCTCAAGCAGTGAGCATGTGCTCAGATTGTCTGGGTACTACAATCGCTTGAATCAAGTGGGAGTTAATCTTCCAGATAAAATAGTGATTGACAGAATTCTCTAGTCACCATCACCAAGTTAGTAGAACTTTGTGATGAACTATAGTATGCAAGGGATGACGAAAGTAATTCCCGAGCTCTTCGTGATGCTGAAATCGACGAAGGTAGAAATCAAGAAAAACATCAAGTGTTGATGGTTGACGAGACCACTAGTTTCAAGAAAAGGGAAAAGGGAAGAAGGGGAACTTCAAGAAGAATGGCAAGCAAGTTGCTGCTCAAGTGAAGAAGCCTAAGTCTGGTCCTAAGCCTGAGACTAAGTGCTTCTACTGCAATGGGACTGGTCACTGGAAGCGGAACTACCCCAACTATTTGGTGGATAAGAAGGATGGCAAAGTGAACAAAGGTATATTGGATATACATGTTATTGATGTGTACTTTACTAGTGTTTATAGCAACCCCTCGGTATTTGATACTGGTTCAGTTGCTAAGAGTAGTAACTCGAAACGGGAGTTGCAGAATAAACAGAGACTAGTAAAAGGCGAGGTGACGATGTGTGTTGGAAGTAGTTCCAAGATTGATATGATCATCATCGCACACTCCCTATACTTTTGGGATTAGTGTTGAAACTAAATAAGTATTATTTGGTGTTTGCGTTGAGCATGAATATGATTTGATCATGTTTGTTGCAATACGGTTATTCATTTAAATTAGAGAATAATTGTTGTTCTGTTTACATGAATAAAACCTTCTATGGTCATACACCCAATAAAATGGTTTGTTGGATCTCGATCGTAGTGATACACCTATTCATAATAATGAAGCCAAAAGATGCAAAGTTAATAATGATAGTGCAACTTATTTGTGGCACTGCCGTTTAGGTCATATCGGTGTAAAGCGCATGAAGAAACTCCATACTGATGGACTTTTGGAATCACTTGATTATGAATCACTTGGTACTTGCGGACCGTGCCTCATGGGCAAGATGACTAAAACACCGTTCTCCGGAACTATGGAGAGAGCAACAGATTTATTGGAAATCATACATACAGATGTATGTGGTCCGATGAATATTGAGGCTCGTGGCGGATATCGTTTTTCTCTCACCTTCACAGATGATTTGAGCAGATATGGGTATATCTACTTAATGAAACATAAGTCTGAAACATTTGAAAAGTTCAAAGAATTTCAGAGTGAAGTTGAAAATCATCGTAACAAGAAAATAAAATTTCTACGATCTGATCGTGGAGGAGAATATTTGAGTTATGAGTTTGGCCTTCAGTTAAAACAATGTGAAATAGTTTCACTACTCACGCCACCTGGAACACCACGGTGTAATGGTGTGTCCGAACATCGTAACCGTACTTTATTAGATATGGTGCGATATATGATGTCTCTTACCGATCTAACACTATCGTTTTGGGGTTATGCATTAGAGACAGCTGCATTCACGTTAAATAGGGTACCATCTAAATCCGTTGAGACGACATCTTATGAACTGTGGTTTGGCAACCAAAGTTGTCGTTTCTTAAAGTTTGGGGTTACGATGCTTATGTGAAAAAGTTTCATCCTGATAAGCTCAAACCCAAATCGGAGAAATGTGTCTTCATAGGATACCCAAAGGAGACAGTTGGGTACACCTTCTATCACAGATCCGAAGGCAAGACATTCGTTGCTAAGAATGGATCCTTTCTAGAGAAGGAGTTTCTCTCGAAAGAAGTGAGTGGGAGGAAAGTAGAACTTGATGAGGTAATTGTACCTGCTTCCTTATTGGAAAGTAGTTCATCGCAGAAACCAGTTTCTGTGACGCCTATACCAATTAGTGAGGAAGTTAATGATGATGATCATGGAACTTCAGATCAAGTTATTACTGAACCTCGTACATCAACCAGAGTGAGATCCGCACCAGAGTGGTACGGTAATTTAGTTCTGGAGGTCATGTTACTTGACCAAGACGAACCTACGAACTATGAGGAAGCGATGATGAGCCCAGATTCCGCAAAATGGCTTGAGGCCATGAATCTGAGATGGGATCCATGTATGAGAACAAAGTGTGGACTTTGGATGACTTGCCCGATGATCAGCAAGCCATAGAAAATAAATGGATCTTCAAGAGGAAGACGGACGCTGATAGTAGTGTTACTATCTACAAAGCTAGACTTGTCAGAAAAAGGTTTTTGACAAAGTTCAAGGTGTTGACTACGATGAGATTTTCTCACTCGCAGCGATGCTTAAAGTCTGTCCGAATCATGTTAGCAATTGCCACATTTTATGAAATCTGGCAAATGGATAAACAAAACTGCATTCCTTAATGGATTTATTAAAGAAGAGTTGTATATGATGCAACCAGAAGGTTTTGTCAATCCTAAAGGTGCTAACAAAATATGCAAGCTCCAGCGATCCATCTATGGACTGGTGCAAGCATCTCGGAGTAGGAATATACGCTTTGATAAGTTGATCAAAGGATATAGTTTTATACAGACTTGCGGTGAAGCCTGTATTTACAAGAAAGTGAGTGGGAGCACTACAACATTTCTGATAAGTATATGTGAATGACATATTGTTGATCGAAAATAATGTAGAATTATTCTGCAAAGCATAAAGGAGTGTTTGAAAGGAGTTTTTCAAAGAAAGACCTCGGTGAAGCTGCTTACATATTGAGCATCAAGTTCTATAGAGATAGATCAAGACGCTTGATAAGTTTTTTTCAATGAGTACATACCTTAACAACATTTTGAAGTGGTTCAAAATGGAACAGTCAAAGAAAGAGTTTCTTGCCTGTGTTACAAGGTGTGAAATTGAGTAAGACTCAAAGCCCGACCACGGCAGAAGATAGAAAAAGAATGAAAGTCATTCCCTATGCCTCGGCCATAGGTTCTATAAAGTATGCCATGCTGTGTACCAGATCTATTGTATACCCTACACTGATTTTGGCAAGGGAGTACAATAGTGATCTAGGAGTAGATCACTGGACAGCGGTCAAAATTATCCTTACTGGAATAAGGATGTGTTTCTCGATTATGGAAGTGACAAAAGGTTCGTCGTAAAGGGTTACGACGATGCAAGTTTTGACACTAATCTAGATGACTCTAAGTCTCGGTCTAGATACATATTGAAAGTGGGAGCAATTAGCTAGAGTAGCTCCGTACAGAGCATTGTAGACATAGAAATTTGCAAAATACTTACGGATCTGAATGTGACAGACCCGTTGACTAAAATTATCTCACAAGCAAAACATAATCACACTTTAGTACTCTTTGGGTGTTAATCACATAGCGATGTGAACTAGATTATTGACTCTAGTAAACCCTTTGGGTGTTGGTCACATGACGATGTGAACTATGGGTGTTAATCACATGGTGATGTGAACTATTGATGTTAAATCACATGGCGATGTGAACTAGATTATTGACTCTAGTGCAAGTGGGAGACTGAAGGAAATATGCCCTAGAGGCAATAATAAAGTTATTATTTATTTCCTTATATCATGATAACTGTTTATTATTCATGCTAGAATTGTATTAACCGGAAACATGATACATGTGTGAATACATAGACAAACAGAGTGTCACTAGTATGCCTCTACTTGACTAGCTCGTTGATCAAAGATGGTTATGTTTCCTAGCCATAGACATGAGTTGTCATTTGATTAACGGGATCATATCATTAGGAGAATGATGTGATTGACTTGACCCATTCCGTTAGCTTAGCACTCGATCGTTTAGTATGTTGCTATTGCTTTCTTCATGACTTATACATGTTCCTATGACTATGAGATTATGCAACTCCCGTTTACCGGAGGAACACTTTGTGTGCTACCAAACGTCACAACGTAACTGGGTGATTATAAAGGTGCTCTACAGGTGTCTCCAAAGGTACTTGTTGGGTTGGCGTATTTCAAGATTAGGATTTGTCACTCCGATTGTCGGAGAGGTATCTCTGGGGCCACTCAGTAATACACATCACTATAAGCCTTGCAAGCATTGTAACTAATGAGTTAGTTGCGGGATGATGTATTATGGAACGAGTAAAGAGACTTTCCGGTAACGAGATTGAACTAGGTATCGAGATACCGACGATCGAATCTCGGGAAGTAACATACCGATGACAAAGGGAACAACGTATGTTGTTATGCGGTCTGACCGATAAAGATCTTCGTAGAATATGTGGGAACCAATATGAGCATCCAGGTTCCGCTATTGGTTATTGACCGGAGAGGTGTCTCGGTCATGTCTACATAGTTCTCAAACCCGTAGGGTCCGCACGCTTAACGTTACGATGACATTTTTATTATGAGTTTATGTATTTTGATGTACCGAAGGAGTTCGGAGTCCCGGATGAGATCGGTGACATGACGAGGAGTCTCGAAATGGCCGAGACATAATGATTGATATATTGGACGACTATATTCGGACTTCGGAAAGGTTCCGAGTGATTCGGGTATTTTTCGGAGTACCGGAGAGTTACGGGAATTCGTATTGGGCCTTAATGGGCCATACGGGAAAGGAGAGAAAGGCCCCAAAGGGAGGCCGCACCCCTCCCCATGGACTAGTCCGAATTGGACTAGGGAGGGGGGCGCCCCCTTCCTTTTTTCTCCTTCTCCCTTCCCTTCTCCTATTTCAACAAGGAAAGGAGGAGTCCTACTCCCGGTGGGAGTAGGACTCCCCCCTTGGCGCGCCCTCCTCCTAGGCCGGCCGCCTCCCCCCTTGCTCCTTTATATACGGGGGAAGGGGGGCACCCCATGGAGACAACAATTGATCATTGATCTCTTAGCCGTGTGCGGTGCCCCCCTCCACCATATTACACCTCGATAATATCATAGCGGTGCTTAGGCGAAGCCCTGCGTCGGTAGAACATCATCATTGTCACCACGCCGTCGTGCTGACGAAACTCTCCCTCAACACTCGGCTGGATCGGAGTTCGAGGGACGTCATCGAGCTGAACGTGTGCTGAACTCGGAGGTGCCGTGCGTTCGGTACTTGATCGGTCGGATCGTGAAGACGTACGACTACATCAACCGCGTTGTGTCAAACGCTTCCGCTTTCGGTCTACGAGGGTACGTGGACAACACTCTCCCCTCTCGTTGCTATGCATCACCATGATCTTGTGTGTGCGTAGGATTTTTTTTGAAATTACTACGTTCCCCAACACAGGTTACCTCATCCTGAGTTTCCAAATCGGTCCTTCTCTATAGAGAAAAATGGGAAAATTTGCTGTATTATAACCATCATGGAGGTAGAATGTATGGGACAAAGCAAAGTATTAGCCATCAATAACATTACTTACACAGAACTCCTGGACAAACACCTGCAAGTGGCATTGCATTTTCCTTCATCTTCAGTATAATATTTCCAAGATTGGAAGATACGCACATAGGATTTAACAACATCAAATGCGATAGATGCTAAACTACGACTGGCTGGTTGTGCTCCCTCCACAGGGATAGGCATACTAAATGGTGGAGTTGGGGTTCGCCGTGGTAGTACTGGCCGTTTGGGCACTGGAGCTGCCTTACTAACTGCTCTTGTTTGGGAGCTCCGTGGTGGAGATGGTGCTGTGTCAACAGGAACTGGGTTACTATCTGCTGGGGTTGGGTTTAGATTGGGTGAAGCTGGTTCTCTGACCATCGCAGTAGGGGTACAATCTGCGAGAGTCTGGGTTATGTGTGGTAGGGCTGGTTCTCGTGCATGTACAACCGGGGTGCTATATCCACCAAGAGGTAGCACTGTTTTATTTGAAGACCGTATTTTTACTCCGCTAGATACTGGCATCACCCGCTTCAATTCAAATGGCTGATAAACAGGAAACATAGTTGAATATACAGACATTGTATGAGAGACAGATGCAATAGATAGTGTGGAAAAAAGAGGGCATGAAATAGTTGACATGTATATTGTTTAACTAAAATGGATAGCATGACATAATTTCACACATATCATGTCTATCTAAACTGGATAGCATAGCACAACATAATTCAAAGATATGATGAATAACTAAACATAATCGCATGACATAATTCACATACATGTTACCTAAGTAATCAGGATCGCATGATTTAATTCACATATGTGATTTATATGCTAAACAGAGGGCATTCGATATGATGTCTGAACTAAGAACATGGTGTTGAATATTGTGTATATGATGTCTAAACTATGCAATGCAAGACACCATATGCATGATATGAGCAGTATAACCGTGCCAAGTTAAATCCCAAGTTAGAGCATACACCTCGGTGGGGGAATAGGACTGGTCATCTGTGTCGTGGAATTGTCACGGAAGATGTCCTAGCGAAAGGACTTAGTTGTGGAACCATGGCGACGAGGTTAGCTTAAAGGGGTTAAACGGGACAAAGGACACGAGGAGTTTATACTGGTTCGGCCCCTTGCGGTGAAGGTAAAGGCCTAATCTAGTTTGAGGTGGTATTGCTAGGGTTTCGATTACCAGGGAGCGAATACGATTTGCCTAGCTTTCGATCTGTTGTTTCTTGCCCTAAGCCACTGCCGGGTCGTCCCCTTAAATACATGGGTTGACGCCCTGCGGCCGACAGAGTCCCGGTCGGCTCATACAAACGTGTCCGACCTGGTGACTTATCTTACATACCTTACAATACAAGTTACCTAGCTATACATGGCGGTTTACACTTACGGGCCTTAAACCGCCTTCAGGCTTGGGCCCTTTAACAAGCCTACTTCATTAACCGCCATCTTCAACATACTCATGGGCTTTGTCTGGATGAACCGCCATTGGGATAACCCGGCCCCTCCTGGGCGGGTCATATCGAATAGTCATATCCCCAACATTAGGCCCCAGGTTGATTTGAACTTGTTCATGTCAATCTTCAACACTTAGAAAAAATCCTTCTTCATCTTCCTGTGAGATGTTGTAACCCGCCATGATGTCACCTCCTGAAATTGCGGTAGCTCGCCATGACGTCACCTGTTATTAATACCACATATGGCCCAAATCCTAATAAATCTTTTCTTTTAATGAACCTCCGAAAATCGAGGCGCTCACGCCGTCATATATCCATTTCCTTGTCTCCTCGATTCTCGCGCCTGCCACTTATCCTTCCAGTCCTATAAATAAGGCCACGGGTCCTCTTTCCATTCTCCCCCTTTGACTTCTCGTCTTCGGCTTTCTCCTCCCAACGCTCTAGCGCGCCCGAGCTCCGCCGCCGTCGACCTTCATCCACTGCGTCAACTCCAACCGCTGCATCGACCTGAACGTACCAGAACGTCGTGGCGCCCCTCCGTTGTCCATCAGCATCGACAAGCTTTCACCTTTCCTCTTGATAGATCTATCTTAGGGTTTCCTTGTTCGTCGGCATTCATCACTGTTCCACCTTCTCCTTCCTAGATTGCATAACTTTGATCCGAAAAACAATATAGATCTTGCGGTAGCAGTTTTAACACTTGTTCTTTGATATCAGATCATATCCTCATTGCAACAGATCTCATCTGGGTACCTCCACTTTTCCGCTGCCGCCACCTTAGGTTTATATTTCATTTCTTTTTCTGAACTGCTGCAGATCCGATCTTATAGCTATAATCTGTAAAACCTGTTTGTCCCAACACTTAGTAAAATTTACTCCTGTCAGCTCTTAAATACCGATGCTTATCATGGCGGCTTAGATCACCGGTTTATAATTATCCACCTATCATTAGACCCCATTCAAGCTACCACACTTGAATATGTACTGTTGTATTTTCCTTCCGGCTTACTGAATCAACTTTAAACCGGTCAAAACTTTTATTTCCTTTAGGATTTTTCATCACAATGCCTCCGAAGACAACCACCTCATGCAATTGGGTTCCTTCCATTGTTAATGAAGGCACTCTCAAAGATTTTGTGAAAGTCGGGTACCTGCCAGCAAAGAATGTCATGCATTATCGCGCCCCCAACCCGGGTGAAGAAAGACCTCAACCAAAGGATGATGAGGTCATTGTTTTCTCTGACCACATGAACCGGGGCTTCTCACCGCCCGGCTCTAAATTTTTCCGAGATGTTCTGCACTTTTTCCAACTCCATCCGCAAGACATCGGACCCAATTCTGTGTCAAACATCTGCAACTTTCAAGTCTTCTGTGAAGTATACCTTCAAGAGGAACCCAGTGTTGAACTTTTTAGAGAATACTTTTATTTGAACCGCCAAAACGAGTTCACAAACGGACCCAGTTTGGAACTAGGCGCAATCTCAATTCAATGAAGAAGAGATGCTATCTTCCCCTACACCCGCTTGCCGAGTCATCCCAAGGATTGGAACCAGACATGGTTTTACTGCAAAGATACCTCTCAGGCTGATGAGAATCCCTTGTCGGGTTACCGTGTCGAGCGCCTAGGCCCAAAACATATTCTTCCTAAGAAGCTCACCTCCGCCGAACGTGCAAAGCTTGCCCCCATCACTCCAAAGGTTAAAGCTCTGCTGGGAAATGGTTTAACCGACATTGACTTGGTTCGGTGCCGGGTCTCTTGGCGAATTATACCCTTGAGCCGCCGGCCCGGCTTAATGTGTACTTACACTGGTGACATAAAGGATCCGTTGCGCCACAGCTCTGTACGCTTAACTGACGAGGCAATCAATGAAATGACCAAGTCCCTTCTGAATGAAGATTCGGAAGATTGTATAAAAGTGGGTCTGAACCCTTTCTGCAAACTTAACCCGCCACCAGATGTGAGTCTCCAATTTTCTTACCCTTACCTCATCATTTAAACATTTTATTAACTCAACCTTTGATGACTTCCCTTAGGCTGATTCCGATTTTCGGAAGAAGAAATATGACCATGAAGCTGCCAAGAAGGCCAGGGCTGCGAAGAAAGCCGCCAGGAAAACCGCCAAGAAAACCTCTAAAAAGAATAAGAAGAAACCAAGCGCCTGCAGCATGTTTGAACTGGACGACAACTCTGAGTCGGAGGTAGCCCTTGACTCCCTTGGCTCCTTTTTCAATCACCTTATTGATACTGATTATACTCAGGATGACACGGGGGCCAGCCAAGCCACTGAAGAAGAGGTAACTACTATTTCCTCCGGCTCAGAACCTTTGCCAAGACAGAAACTTCGACAAGTAACCCGGAAAGTAAGGTTTTCGCACCCCTTGGCTCATTTAGATCCTCACTTTCTTTTGAAGCAATAGCAGCACGAGAATCGGCAACAAATCCGGACTAGTGGAGGTGAAGAATTATCCTCCGGCTTACCGAACACTCCACCTCCACGAAAACACTCTAACGGTTTAACCCATGCAGCAGCCAAGCAAAGCCTAGTAAGAAGACAAAGGTGACCAAGTCGACTGAATATCCTAAAAGTCGTTGAACCGGAGCAGCAAGTTCCAGCACCAGATGTGTCTGAAAAACAACCGGAAGACCCTGCCTATAATGCTCCACCAGATATTCCTGACCTCTCTGGCGACCAATGAAAACTCAATCCCTTGAATCCTGAATCATCAAGCCCAGTGAAGTCGTCGGAGACTCATACTGATGACGTTGTGATCACTGGCACCGGCTTTACAGAACCGGGAAATCCAACTGTTCTAGCCAAGCACTCTGCCAAACAAGAGGTTATTGAAAGGCGTAAAGTGAGGTTTGACATCTCCCACTATGCACAACTGAGCAGCAGTGAAGTACTCTTTGGCTACCTCCGCCAAGTACACTCCAGCCGTGATCTTGAAATTGATATGGTGAAGCAAATGCATCAGAAGTATGAGGTACGAATTCTGGTTAAATAAGTTATGTCCATCTTGCCAGCCCCCAAGTCTACTGGGTATGATTAATTTAAATATACTGTAGACTTTAGAAGAATCATGAATGTCTTTGAAAAATCCTCCCAAGACCGGCTTTCGTCTGTATAATTGAGCCGGATTCTTAAACAATGAACTTTGCATCTGTAGCCCCCAAGGGCCGGTCTAATCAGTATGAATAAACCCATACTTATCAGTGTTTGTAGATTAGAATTTATTGACGTAGCCCCCATGAGCCGGCTGTGGTTGTCTGTGGCACTGGCGGGCATCATGAACTAGTAATGAAATATGAACAAATATGCATTAGCCCCCAAGTGCTAAGTACTGTTGCTTGCAAAGTGCTTGGGACTTAATCATATGAATCATTTTAAGAAGAATTCTTTGGTAGGCATTAGCCCCCAAGTGCCAAGTTTTGTTGCTTGCAAAAGGCTTGGGACTTATATTCCTGTAACCCGGATATAAATGTATTTGTAACTCTGTTGGCTGCATAGGAAGCCGCTGCTGAACTGCAATCACAAATAGCAGATGCCAAGACCCGGCTGGAGATTCAAGAGTCTGAGACCCGGAAGGCTGATTCAAAATTTAAGTTTAGCCTGGAGGAAACAGAAAAACTGAAGACTGGCTTTCATGCTAAAAAGAGCTCCTGGGCCAAAGAGAAAAACGCTCTAACGCAGCGCGCCGAAAAGGCTGAAGTTGATCTAGAAAAGGTGACCACTGAGCTTACCAGCTTAAAATGCCGGGTGTCTCAAATGGTTTCTGCTATCTTTGGTAAGTCGCCATGAGACCATTGAGATTGAATTTCTTCCGTGATTGTATAAACCGCCACTGATTATATCTATGAATATTACACAGGTCCAAGGAGCAATAATCTGAATCAAGATGTACTGGTGAAGCTTTAAGCCGTACATACGCTGGTTGAACAGCTATATACCGGAACTCAGCGCACATTAGCCACCATTTCTCCAACAAACCAAGGACCCAACCTGCTAAGTGATGTGTTGAAGAAATTGTCAATCCTGCCTACAAGGATTCAAGAGATAAAACGGTCTTGTGCAAGAGCCGGTGCCGTGACAGCCTTGAGCCGTGCCAAGGCATGGGTACCGGAGTTAGACCCGGCAGAGGTGACCACTGGGTATCCAAGCCTGAAGGAAGATGGTACTCCTTTTTACCAGCAAGACTTCGCCGCCTGTGTTAAAGAAATTCGTCCTCATGCGACAGTAATTGCTGAAGAAACCAATCTCTCCAAATATCAGCCGGCTTACGACACAGAAAACCAGAAGATGTCTACGCCAGCGTATAAAGTGATGGATCTGATTCCTCCGATTCGTAAGCACACTTTCGCCTTTGAAATTGACCCGTCGAATCTTACTGATGACGAAGCTGAATTCCACGCCTTACGTGGCATTGATTGGTCAATACCAAACTTCCAGACGGTGGAGGAGGACGAAGAACCAGAAAAGGATGATCCAGAGCCCTCAAGTCAACAAGGCCAAGAAGAGTGAACGGCCGGGCGGTTTATCTATTGATCCTTTTTAAAAACACTTGATGCTGTTTGGCTCACGGAGCCATGTAATAGGGTAGTGAAACTTTAAACTGCCGTGCCATCGTGCACGTTTCTGTTTTGCACAATACTGCTGATCTGCTAGTTTAAGAAAATATCACTTTCTGCTTATGATAGTCTTGATTTGTACAGATCAGATTGATCATTGCCCTGCACACAAGCAGATCACAAGTACCCTGGCGGTTTACCGCCGGGCGGGTCATAGTACCCAATTGAAAACACCGGGGATGGATAGTCCATAACCAGGGCCAGTCTAACCATAATACTGACATAACAGAATACTGTACCTGGGTGTATGCTTACACTGCCAGCTTAGCAGTTTTATGCAGTTAAAGTTTGTAGAGCTATAACTCCAAACATAAGATGATGATGCTCTGACGGCTTAGAGTCTGCCATCCTGTCGGGTTGTAGAGACCCAAAAGATGCTTCAAATATGAGCCATAAGTAGGGCAGCTTGGCCCGATTGTAAAAACCAGATGGCGAAAAAGAAATCATATAAAGAAAAGAAATAAGAAATCAAAGAATTCGAGGCTTTTGCAGGACGCCAAGCCAAAATTTTCTTCTTCAATGAAACTAGCTTGATGGCCACTAGAAGGTACGTGCTTTCCGTGAGCCGGCACTCATAGTACCCAATCGACATTTGAACCCAGATAAGTTCAGGTCTTATTCAAAGATAGACTTATCAGGAGTACGCGGGGTAAGAGTAGCAGCATGCATCACGGGCTAATTTATCCAAGTTTCAAGGAAGGCGGCTTATGAAGCCTGGATCTATCCTGACTATCTGTAAGCCGTTCTCTCATGTGACAAACCGCCGTTTGAACCTTAACAAGCTCAAGATCTTTGGTGAATACACTGCAAAAGACTGATTGTTAAGAGTTCGGCGGGTCAATCAGGATTACCTGATGGAGTTGAAGCAGCTGGTATACAGGTAGGATGACCCGGAAAGGTTATGTACTCTTTGGTGAATACACCTATGTTTGAACAAGATAACCTGGTCAAGAGGGTAGTAACGCTATGTTCTGTTTGGTGAATACACCTATGTTTGAACAGGAAGCCCACAAGTGACATATTGACAAGTTGTGCTCGTCAGGGACCTATGTTTGAGCTGTGCTGTGCATTCCACTCTCTTTGATCCCTGTAATTTGGGCGTCAAGCCTCTTAAATAAACATGTAAGACGATGATAAAGACTCAGCTTCGAGGAAGTGAAACGATAGAGGCCCTAAATTATCTGGGATGCCGGCTTTATTATACTGTTTATAATATATACATCATCAGACTATGTACATCATGAGAGCCAGTGGCTCCAGTATAGTAGAGCCGAAGATGAGCAATATTCCACGGCCGACGGGTCTCCTCCTCCGACTCGAACATCGATAAGATAGTATGATCCATTATGCAGATTCTTGCTGACCACAAAAGGTCCTTCCCAAGGCGGTGATAGCTTATGCATATCCGTCTGATCCTGGATGAGCCGGAGCACTAAGTCGCCTTCTTGAAAGGTTCTGGTTTTGATCCGACGGCTGTGAGAACGACGTAGATCTTGTTGATAAATCGCCGAACGAGCCGCCGCGAGGTCACACTCCTCATCTAACAAGTCAAGTGCATCTTGACGTGCCTTTTCGTTATCAGCTTCAACGTAAGCCACCACCCGGGGTGAATTGTGACGAATGTCACTAGGGAGAACCGCCTCTGCCCCATAGACCATGAAAAAAGGTGTGTAACCCGTAGACCTGTTAGGGGTAGTATTGATACTCCATAATACTGAAGGCAACTCCTCCGCCCAACAACCCGGCGTTCTTTGCAAAGAAACCATAAGCCGTGGCTTGATACCTCGCAGAATCTCTTGATTAGCTCGTTCCGCTTGACCATTGGACTGAGGGTGAGCCACGGAGGAAACGTCAAGTCGAATATGCTCCCGTTGACAAAATTCTTTCATAGCACCTTTAGAGAGATTAGTACCATTATCTGTTATAATGCTGTGTGAAAAGCCAAAACGGAAGATCACCTTCTTGATGAATTGAACCGCCGTTGCTGCATCACACTTACTAACCGGCTCTGCTTTAACCCACTTAGTAAACTTATCAACTGCCACCAAAAGGTGGGTCTTCTTATCCTTGGACCTCTTGAAAGGCCCAACCATATCCAGCCCCCAAGTTGCAAATGGCCAAGTAATTGGAATCATCCTCAATTCTTGAGCCGGCACATGAGCTCGTCGTGAAAACTTCTGACAACCGTCACATTTTCTGACCAAATCCTCAGCATCGGCATGAGCTATCAACCAATAGAACCCATGACAGAAAGCCTTGACTACAAGAGATTTAGAGCCGACATGATGACCACAATCTCCTTCGTGAATCTCTCACAGAATCTCACAACCTTCTTCAGGAGAGACGCAACGCTGAAATGCCCCTGTGACACTGCGATGGTGCAACTCCCCATTGACAATCGACATTGACTTAGACCGCCGTGTTATCTGTCTGACCAAGACCTCATCCTCAGGCAACTCGCCCCGGGTCATGTAAGCCAGATACAGAACTGTCCAGTCCGGAATGGCATGAAGAGCCGCCACCAATTGAACCTCCGGGTAGGGATAGCAAGATCCTCCTCTGTAGGTAATTTGACAGAAGGGTTAAGCAGAATATCCAGGAACGTGTTAGGTGGCACCGGTTTACGCTGAGACCCTAACCGGCTTAAAGTATCAGCCGCCTCATTCTTCCTACGATCAATATGTTCAACTTGATAACCCTTGAAGTGACCCGCAATAGCATCAACCTCTCAACGATAAGCCGCCATAAGTGGATCCTTAGAATCCCAAGTGCCAGAAACTTGTTGAGCTACCAGATCTGAATCGCCGAAGCACCTCACCCAGCTTAAGTTCATCTCTTTAGCCATCCGAAGACCGTGGAGCAAGGCCTCATACTCAGCTGCATTGTTAGTACAAGGGAACATTAACCGGATAACGTAAGAAAATTTATCACCTCGTGGGGAAGTCAAGACAACTCCAGCCCCCGAGCCTTCCAACTGCCTGGATCCATCAAAGTGAATAGTCCAATATGTGTTATCCGGCTTTTCCTCTGGCATCTGCAACTCTGTCCAATCATTGATAAAATCCACGAGTGCTTGTGACTTGATGGACATACGAGGCACATACTTTAAACCATGGGGGTCCAAGCTCAATGGCCCACTTGGCTACCTGACCTGTGGCTTCTCTATTCTGGATGATATCCCCTAAAAGAGCAGAGCTAACCACAGTAATGGGATGACCAAGAAAATATTGCTTGAGTTTCCGGCTTGCCATGAAGACCCCATACACAAGCTTCTGCCAATGCGGATACCCCTGCTTGGATTCAATAAGTACCTCGCTGATGTAGTAAACCGGCCGTTGAACTGGATATTCCTTGCCTGTTTCCTTCCTTTCCACCACAATAGCAATGATAATAGCTCGGCTATTGGCAGCCACATATAACAGCAAAGGCTCCTTATCAATGTGAGCAGCAAGAACGGGCGGTTCAGCCAACTGTCTCTTCAGATCCTCAAATGCTTGATTGGCAGCATCACTCCAAAAAAAGTGGTCTGTCTTCTTCATCATCTGGTAAAGAGGGATAGCCTTCTCACCTAGCCGGCTTATGAACCGGCTCAAGGCTGCAATACGACCCGCCAAACGCTGAACATCATTGACACATGCCGGTTTAGCCAAGGAATTAATAGCCTTGATCTTCTCCGGGTTAGCTTCAATGCCTCTGTTAGAGACCAGAAAACCCAAAAGCTTACCCGCCGGTACCCCAAAGACACACTTAGCCGGGTTAAGCATCATTTTATAAACCCAGAGATTATCAAACATTTCCTTCAAATCATCAATCAGGGTCTCCTTTTCCTGGATTTCACCACAATGTCATCTACGTACGCATGAACATTACGCCCGAATTGATTGTGAAGGCAATTCTGCACGCACCGCTGGTAAGTCGCCTGGGCACTCTTGAGCCCAAAAGGCATAGAGACATAGCAGAAGGCTCCAAACAGAGTAATGAAAGCTGTCTTCTCCTGGTCCATAACTGCCATCTTGATCTGATGATAACCAGAGTAAGCATCCAAAAAACTCAAACGCTCACAACCCGCCGTAGCATCAATGATTTGATCAATATGCGGGAGAGCAAACGGATCAGCCAGACAAGCCTTTTTTAAGTCCGTGTAGTCCACACACATTCGCCAAGTGCCGTTCTTCTTAAGCACCAACACCGGGTTAGCCAACCACTCAGGATGAAAAACTTCAACGATAAACCCAGCCGCCAAGAGCCGGGCCACCTCTTCACCAATGGCCTTCCACCTCTCCTCGTTAAAACGACGAAGAAATTGCTTGACCGGCTTAAATTTTGGATCAATATTAAGAGTGTGCTCAGCGAGTTCCCTCGGTACACCCGACATGTCTGAAGGCTTCCATGCAAAGATGTCCCGGTTCTCACAGATGAACTCGATGAGCGCGCTTTCCTATTTCAGATCCAGATTTGCACTGATGCTGAACTGCTTAGAAGAGTCGCCAGGAACAAAATCAACCAACTTAGTGTCATCTGCCGACTTAAACTTTAACGAAGGATCATGCTCCGCGGTTGGCTTTTTTAAGGACGTCATGTCCGCCGGGTCAACATTATCCTTGTAAAACTTCAGCTCCTCTGTTGCACAAACTGATTCCGCATAGGCGGCATCACCTTCTTCACATTCCAAGGCCACCTTGCGACTCCCATGCACCGTGATGGTGCCCTTATAACCCAGCATCTTAAGCTGCAAGTAAACATAACAAGGCCTCGCCATGAATTTGGCATAAGCCAGCCGCCCAAACAGAGCATGATAAGGGCTCTTAATCTTGACCACTTCGAAGGTTAGAGTCTCAAGTCTAGAATCATGCTCATCTCCAAAGGCAACTTCCAAAGATATCTTACCCACTAGATATGCTGACTTACCCGGCACCACACCATGGAATACAGTGTTTGACGGCTTAAGATTTTTGTCAGTCAGCCCCATGTGACGGAAGGTTTCATAATAAAGTATATTAATGCTGCTGCCTCCATCCATGAGTACTTTAGTACATTTATAGCCCCCAACCTGAGGCGCCACCACTAAAGCCAGGTGACCCGGATTGTCAACCCGGGGCGGGTGATCCTCACGACTCCATACAATAGGCTGCTCCGACCACGAATCATGGCACCGCCGGCTCGACAGCATTCACCGCCCTCTTATGAAGCTTCTGGTCTTGCTTACACAAGCTAGTGGTGAAGACATGGTACTGCCCACTATTCAATTGTTTAGGGTTGCTCTGATAACCAGACTATTGCTGCTGCTACTGATTCCCCTGATTATTCTGCTGGTTGTAACCACCTTGATTGCCCTGGCCGTGAAACCCGGAACTTGAGCCGCCGCCTCCATGACCCGGACCATGAGAGCCGGACCCTGAACCGCCGTTCGGGCCATGGTTGTGCTGGACAGACTCCCTGAAGTGTCTCATGATACCGCAATCCTTCCATAGGTGGGTAGCCGGCCTCTCCTCCGTTCCGTGCTTGGGACATGACTGATTCAATATTGCTTCAAGGTTAAATTTTGTCCCTTGAGCCAGCCTCCCCTTACGACGCTGGTTATAACTTCGCGCACCGGTGTTAACCACAAAATCATCAGCTTTGCGCTTACCGTTGCCGCCCTGATTGGCAGGGTTGTACTGCTGTCCCTTCATGGCGCTACTCTTCTTTCCCTTTCCCGATCTTTCATCCTCGGAGTCGGGGTCCTTGGTACCATCAGAGTCGGCATACTTGACAAGAGCCACCATAAGCTCCCCCATGTCGTTGCAATGACGCTTAAGCCGCCCAAGCTTCTGCTTGAGTGGAATGAAACGGAAATTTTTCTCCAACATTAGAACCGCTGAGCCGACGTTGATGTTATCTGAAGAATGTATGATAGTTGGGACCCAGCGCACCCAGCTGGTTGTTGACTCGCCCTCAGCTTGGACGCAAGAAACCAAATCCACGATCGACATCGGCTGCTTGCATGTATCTTTGAAATTCTAGATAAACCGGGCCTTCATCTCTGCCCATGACCCAATGGAGTTAGCCGGCAGCCCCTTCAACCAGGTGCGAGCCGTCCCTTCCAGCATCATGGTGAAATACTTAGCGTATGCAGCCTCACTAACATCCAGCATCTCCATAGCCATCTCATAACTCTCCACCCAAGCCTCAGGGGGTTGATCTGCCGTGTAATTAGGCACCTTACGAGGGCCTTTGAATGATCCTTGGGCAGACGCTCGTTTCGTAGAGCCCCCGTTAAACAGGGCACACCCAGAGCTCTAGAAGTTACACCCGCCTCAATTGAGGCCGTCGGGTAAACCGGCGCATGCTGATGAGCCGCCAGCTCGGCCTCCCGACGTGCTTTGCCCTGGTCCACCAAGTCCTGTGCATTGGCACCATTACGCACTAGGTCATGCTCATGAGGTTGATTACGGCGCTGCTCAGTACTCAAAACCGCTGGCGAGTCAATGTGCCTACTGAAGCTCCGGCTTGGACGAGGGGTCGAATGAATCTGATCACGACTATAAGAATAAGCCTGCTGCTGCACTAGTGCTGTCTGAAGAAGTTCCCTGGCCCTTCGGGTTTCAACCGCTATCGGAGTCTCGCCCTCGACCGGCAGAGCCACCAGTCGCATCGCTGCAGCAACCATGTCCAAAGGGGTGGAATAATGACCCGGCAGCGTCACCACATGCTGAGGCGGTGTGTTATTCATATATGGAGAACCCGTCACGTGCGCCTGACCCGGCGCTCCACCCCCTCGTGCTTCAGCCGTCTGGTTATTCACCGGCGGGTTACTGGCCCCTGCTCCAGGTGTGCTGAAGAGGTTCCTCGACTCATAAACCAAGGGCAAATGACTCCGGTATTTTCTCCTCAAGACTTCATTAGACGCGTTCTGATCCACCGTGAGCCGGTATGAATCTGCTTGAATCCGCTGTGCTTGGGCGTTTAAAATGGCCCGCTCCGCGGCCATCCTAGCGTTTTCCGCTGCCAGCTCTATCTTAACCTGCGCTATCTCATCACGCAGCTTAGCCACTTCCGCCTTATGCTGCTCCTGATTGTCTAGAGTTACATCAACCTCCATCAGAGTCGCCAGAGCTTCCAACAGATCTGTTAAAACTTGAGCCGGCGGGCGTGCTGACCCGCCAGCGCCTGCCGTTGTAACCACCACCGCACTGGAAGTCATAGCCACAGCGGCTGTCGAACCGAGAACCGGCTGGGTGCCAGCCATGAAGATCACCACCCTGTTCGGCGGCTCATGGGGGTCCGGAATACTGTCGCCATCGGAACAGCCCCCAAGCCGTCCATCTTGTAGTTGATACATTGAGTTGGTCTCGCCTGTGGATGACTCACCATCAGAGTACATGGCCGTCTCACCGCCAGACACAGAGCCTTCCAATTCAGCCCCATGGATGAACCCAACGAAGGCACGCTTCACGGTGGGTTGAACCCGGGCGGGTCGTGCACGCTGAGCCGTCTCGATGATGTAGGTGCAGATGTCCGGCTCAGGGCCTGGTTCGCCGATCTTGCCGATGAAGACGTGGATTCCGCCGAAGGGGACCCGGTACCGGTACTCAATTGAGCCGGCCTCGGGGCCCTAGCCTGCATCGTCGATGTAGAGCTTGCCGCGATGACTCTTGGTCATCCGGCCCACAGCGTATCCCTTGATCCCTTCGAAGCTGCCCTTCAAGAACTCAAAACCACCGTGCGCAGGCCCCACGGTGGGCGCCAACTATCATGGAATTGTCACGGCAGATGTCCTAGCGAAAGGACTTAGTTGTGGAACCATGGCGATGAGGTTAGCTTAAAGGGGTTAAACGGGACAAAGGACACGAGGAGTTTATACTGGTTCGGCCCCTTGCGGTGAAGGTAAAGGCCTAATCCAGTTTGAGGTGGTATTGTAGGGTTTCGATTACCAGGGAGCGAATACGCTTTGCCTAGCTTTCGATCTGTTGTTTCTTTCCCTAAGCCGCTGCCGGGTCGTCCCCTTATATACATGGGTTGACGCCCTCCAGCCTACAGAGTCCCGGCAGGCTCATACAAACGTGTCCGGCCTGGTGACTTATCTTACATACCTTACAATACAAGTTACCTATACATGACGGTTTACACTTACGGGCCTTAAACCGCCTTCAGGCTTGGGCCCTTTAACAAGCCTACTTCATTAACCGCCATCTTCAACATACTCATGGGCTTTGTCTGGATGAACCGCTGTCGGTGTCAAAACCGGCGGATCTCGGGTAGGGGGTCCCGAACTGTGCGTCTAAGGTCGATGGTAACAGGAGACAAGGGACACGATGTTTACCCAGGTTCGGGCCCTCTCTACAGAGGTAATACCCTACTTCCTGCTTGATTGATCTTGATGAATATGAGTATTACAAGAGTTGATCTACCACGAGATCGTAATGGCTAAAACCCTAGAAGTCTAGCATGTATGATTATGATTGCCTCTACGGACTAAACCCTCCGGTTTATATAGACACCGGAGGGGACTAGGGTTGTACAAAGTCGGTTACAGAGAAAGGAATCTTCATATCCGAACGCCAAGCTTGCCATCCACGGCAAGGAGAGTCGAGAGTCTTCAGTCTTGTATCTTTATAGCCCATCAGTCCGGCCCATGTCCAATAGGCCAGACGCCCGAGGACCCCTTAGTCCAGGACTCCCTCAGTAGCCCCCGAACCAGGCTTTCAATGATGATGTGTCCGGCGCGCAGATTGTCTTCAGCATTGTAAGGTGGGTTCCTCCTCCGATGACTTCAAAGAACTGTACTCGGCCTTCCATTTAATGTCGTACCCATCGGCTTCTGTGCATCCATGGCTTCAGCTTCCACGTGTCGAGTGAATACGAGAGGTTAGGATATTTTTTTACACATAACACCTCGGCCATGTAAGATAGGCGTCTTTTTAAAGAGATTGGATCTCAGATCCATTGCACACCAAGCGAAAAATCCTTAGAGCTTGCTAGGAGAAACCACTCCAGCATGGCTAGCGCTCCTAGTTCTTCCTCCCGCCCCCATGGCTCCGAAAAAGGCAATTGGGAGAGATGTTCGATATCACACAAGCAGTTGGTTAAGCTCCAAACACAGGGATTCCTTCCCCCCGCGGATCTGGTCCCTGTCTGAGCAGGATTGACCTCCTTCACAGGCGATGTTCTGGTGGAAAATTTCCCCAATCCAACTAGGGAGGAATAGGTGTGCTTCGTACCCTACTTATTGAGAGGCGTCGGGTTTCCAATCCACCCTTTCCTCCGAGGACTCCTGGAGTATTATGGCATCCAACTGCACAACCTTACGCCATCCTTTGTCCTGCACATCGCGGGTTTTGTTGCCCTTTGCGAGCTTTTCTTGGGCTGTGAAGCCCACTTCGAGTTGTGGAGGAAGCTATTCTGCCTCGTCCCTCAACCAAGATGGGTCGATATTCGAGGTGGGCGGCGCTGAAGTATGGCGCATAGCCGGGACTGGATACCTGTCTGGCACGCCGAAGAAGGCGCCCGAAGAATGGCCCTCAGAATGGTTCTATATTGAGGATGTCACTCTCCCTGATCCAGTTCGAATGGGTCTTCCCGAATTTTCAAATGCTCCGTTGAAGAAACTCCACAGCTGGCGCCCTCGGAGCCTCGAGGAGGAAGATAGCGCGGAAGTCCGTCAATTGATGAGCAAGATACGGACACTTGCACAGGCCGGACTATCAATAGTCGAGGTAATGGCGACTTCCATAGTGCGGGGGGGGGGGGGGTCCAGCCACTCCAATATAGAGGGCTTCCCATGTGGCACTATAATGGGGAAGATGACGCCTCACGCTGCGGTCGGAAGGGTCCGGACACCCCCGCCGCTTTGGCCAAAATATTGGCCGAACTGTTCAAAGGGGAGAAAGAGGAGTTCACTCGTCTTAAACGTCGAGATGGATTTTCCATGTATAATCCTCCTAGCTGGGTGAGTTCTAATCCCACCACTTTACTCAATTCTCTCCCTGGGTCATTTTTAACGAGCATCAATCCATCCATTTGTAACAGGAATGGCGGAAGGTTACCAAGGGGATCCATAGCCCCGCCCCACAGCCAGAGGATCACAACCGGGACCTTGACCCCGGATTCGAAGAGGATCCGGATATATTTGTGGAGCTTGAGGATGGAGTATTCTACCAGGCGAGCTATGATGGCACAGAAGTGCCCATCATCGCCGATTATCCCGGCCTCCTCCTTGCTTCGCATGTAAGTAATTAAGAGACACCTTCTTCGAAAGAGCTTCCTCATTACACCTCACCCACCGCACTATTTCATGCTCTAAAGGGGAGGCGCCCGACGCCTCAACATGCACCAGAGACATCTCCCGAGAGAGCGGTGCCCGAGCCGAGCAAATCTTCGAAGAGGAAGCTGAACGACAACACGGCGGAGCCTTCATCAAAGAGGTATGGTTTTTTAATCATGCCTCCTGGTGGTCACATCAAACTGTGACACTATCCGCTGTGTCTTGTCAGAAAAAACATTCGCCGGACTATGTCCGGGGATCCCACCGGCCACGCCTTCACAAGTCAGGTTCCAGACCCTGCCTTAAAGGCGAGGGCGGATGCAAGAGTGGTGCCGGATTGTCCTTCTACAGAGGATTCAGATGATGTATCCGTCACAAACTCTGAAGTGGAAAGCGCTATGAATCATCGGCGCCGGCTGGCCGCTCTTCGCGACCCCAGCTTTACAAAAGAGGCATTCAGCGCCTTCAGCTCGGCTGATGCATACATCCGAGCTGCTCGAGACGGGCTTACCAGAGCGATAGACCAGCATTTGAAAGATATGCGGGTAAGTACTCATTTGTACAAATCTGATAATTATATATACCAGTAGCCCCCGAGACTTGAAGCAGTTGATACAACTGATTTAAGGATCATGGTATAACCAGGTGCTCACAAAGAAGAACAACTTATTGTCTCAAGAGCTAGAAAAGTGTCGGACCCAGCTAGCTGCTGTTACTGCCGAACTGGAGAAATCCGAGAAGGCATCACCTAGTAATGTTCCCCTCCATCGAGAAAATATAATCATATACCAGTAATATTAATACTTTTTGTACTCCCCATGGCAGGATCATCGGATCAACTGAAGGAGGCCCGGAAAGTCGCGCAAACGGGTGAACAAGAGGCCAAAAGGCAACTAGCCGCGGGCGAGCGTGTGCTAACACGGGTCAGGGATGAGAAAAATAAGCTGCAGGATTCCAACACCCTGCTGGGCGAAGAACTAAAAGACGTGCGAGCCCAGCTAGCCGACTCCATGAAGGAGAATAAGAGACTACGAGGTGGCATATTCAGTATGTTTTTCAAACTTGCCTCCCTATAATTCGGCGAGGGCAGGAACTGACAGATTTATGTCTGCAGGTATGCTGACTGGCTGTCCCAAAGAGGAAATGTCCGGATCTCAAGGCGAACTGCTACAAGAGCTGTCCCAGATGCATGAGCGAGTTCGGCAAGGAATGCGGAGTGTTGCCAAGGCTTTATGGCCATCCGCCTCCCTTCCAGGAAATATGGCGGAGCTCGTGGAGCTATTCAAAGAAGCACGGCGGCGTATTCGATTATGGAAGATATCAGCCTGCCGAGAAGGTGCGCGAGAGGCCTGGGCCATTGTGACGCCCCGAGACTGACGCTTCAGAAGACTTCCATATTTTCGCGATCACCGTGTGTTTCTTTTGTGCTTGCTCTTTTATTTTTGCATTGCATCATGTCATCATGCCATCATGTCATTAATCTTTGCATCTCAACTCAACTAATAAATTGCATAGATGGTTGATCTATTTAAATCGAGGGAAGGGTGACTTCTCTTTATAACATATCCTCCCAATATTAGGGAGCTATATTAAATATTTCTTTAATTTGGAAATAACCATAACACACTCGCAAATTATCCCAATGCCTTTGTTATCTTAATTCTTGGTCTCCAACCTTGCCATATATTCTTTCATCATATTCTGGAGCTCCACCAAAAATCCAAACATTTTTGGACCTTCCCAACCCTCACTTCCTATTCAAATCATTTGAATTTAAATCAAATGAGTTTGAATTTAAATCTTTAAATCATGGCCTTTTCTATTTTCTCGGAACAAGCACATTTTTGTGAGTCCGGGAAAAATTATCCGCGTGTCCAACTTCTTCCCCTAACCTCCCTTTCTTTTCTTTCTTATCTCTGTTTTTTTAGGGTGAGAGAGAGAAGAGAGCCTGCAACCCAGCCGGCCTCTAAGCCCAAAGCCCAGCCGGCGCCCCCACCAGCTCTAACCCTAGCCCGCACCCTGCTCTCCTCCCTTGCGCCGCCACTCCCTCCTCTCGATCTTTCCCTCTCCCTCGCTCGTGCCGGCACCCGCAGAGAAAGAGAGAGAAGCGAGACCCCTCAAGCCAACCACCCCGCGGCCCCACAAGCTCGTATGCCCGCACGGCCATGGCACCGCCGGCCTCCATGGCTCGCTGCGCCCTGCTCCCTTCTCCATGTGTTGCTCCGCCCTGAGCTGCGGTGCGACCAACTGCGGCGGCCCCGTCGCCTCTGCGCGCGAGCGCCGCGCGCCCAACCTCCTGCTCGCGCCTGCATCTCTCCGTTGTCAGCCACCTCAAGCTTGCCACCGTGCCAGGACCTCCTCACCCGCCTCCTTGTCTACCCGGCGCCAATGCCTTGTCAGCTCCGTCATCAGGGGAGGAGCCCCTAATCCGTCCCCTTCGGCCCCGACTCCGGCGAGCGCCGCCCCGTCGACTCTCCTCCACGCGACGCCTCCCCTCTGCTTCCTCGTCCACCGCTGTTCCCGTCGCTCCACCGCGACTTGGGAAAGCTGTCGACCTCACCGCCTTCCTGCACGCGCGTGCCCGCTGCTGGTCTCGTGCCAGGGCCCCTCCTCACGGCCATGGTGTTCGTCGTGGCTGTACAGTGCCGGCACGTTGCTGCTGCTTCGCCGCCCGCCTCCCTTCATTGACCACCAAGACCCGAGGCCTTTTGTGTTGCTTCGTTTGGATGCGTCAAGTTCCTCTACTACCTGTGTACGACTACGTGGATTCGCCAAGTACACCACCGGCAAGACCACACGGATGCTCGGCCGAGAACTGTACGAAACGCCAAGTACCACGAAGTACGAAACGCCAAGTACCACCACGACCATCCGAGTAACTTGAAGTACGACGCCATGTACCTCTACACCGCATCGAAACGCCGAGTTCCTTGACGTCGACCCCAAGTTACTCGGATTCGTCAAGTTCCTATCCGAAACGAACGTGTACCACTACGCCCAAGTTCCACTACAAGATGTGCCACTATCGTCATCGTGTACCACTACTTCCACTACCGTCGTCAGAACGACTACTTCCAGTACCGTCGAACCCGATCCGCTCCGAAAGGCACGCTTCAAAGGTATAACCCCGAGACGACGTCCGTGGATCGAGTGCATGTGTTGTATGAGATGCACCCTATGTTTGGTCCGTGTCCGAATTGTTCCTTGCACGTTCGCCGTAAGCCATGCCACCGACATGTGGGACACCCGGTATCCAGGATCACTCCCCGTCACTCTTGCACGTTTCGCGCACCCACACTTGTTCCTCTGCACCAGCATCTCAATCGAGTTGCCGAAACCGGGATGTTGCCATGGCACCATTTCCGTTTCACCGCCGTGGCACCCTTTTCCTTCCGCCATGGCGACAAATGCCTCGTATCATGCTCATGTCAACATTTCCATAAAATTGCTTAAAACTTGCATATGTCATCCGCATCACGATAGTAACATTTAAAACGTTTAAAATTGTTGTGTGCTTTAAATTGCTAAATGATATATGGGGATTTTCCGGAATTGTTATTTGTTATTTCCGGCCTCATTTAAACTTGCCTAAATAGATAGTTTTATTATGCTTCACCTCTTGCCATGCTTAACCACAGTTAATTTTGTTGGGTACATAAACGTGAGAGAACTAAATAATTGATGTGGTGTTTTGTCAATATGCAACTCGTTGCATATTGAGCTCCACTTAATTTGTAGTATTGTTTGTTGCATTTTGCCATGCCATGCCTCATTTAAACCGGACATGCATCTACTTGATTGTGCATCATGCCATGTTTATGATTGTGTGTTTACCATGTTGTTTGCCTTTTTCCGGTTTGCCTCTCTCGTTAGCTTCGGTTTCGTTCTGGAGTTGTGAGGGTTCGTTCGACTACGTCCGTTTGTCTTCTTCATGGACTTGATCTTCTTCCTAGCGGAATTTCAGGCAAGATGACCATACCCTCGAAATCACTTCTATCTTTGCTTGCTAGTTGTTCGCTCTATTGCTATGCTGCGCTACCTACCACTTGCTATATCATGCCTCCCATATTGCCATGTCAAGCCTCTAACTATCCTTTCCTAGCAAACCGTTGTTTGGCTAAGTTACCACTTTTGCTCAGCCCTTCTTATAGCGTTGCTAGTTGCAGGTGAAGGTGAAGTTTGTTCCATGTTGGAACATGGATATGTTGGGATATCACAATATCTCTTATTTTAATTAATGCACCTATATACTTGGTAAAGGGTGGAAGGCTCGGCCTTATGCCTGGTGTTTTGTTCCACTCTTGCCGCCCTAGTTTCTGTCATACCGGTGTTATGTTCCTTGATTTGGCGTTCCTTACGTGGTTGGGTGTTATGGGAACCCCTTGACAGTTCGCTTTGAATAAAACTCCTGTAGCAAGGCCCAACCTTGGTTTTAACATTTGCCACCTAAGCCTTTTTCCCTTGGGAGTCGCGCTCCCGAGGGTCATCTTTATTTTAACCCCCCGGGCCAGTGCTCCTCTGAGTGTTGGTCCAAACTAGAGCACCGTGCGGGACCGTCCCTTGGCAACCTGGGTTACGTTGGTACCTGTACGCTTCGCTCATCCGGTGTGCCCTGAGAACGAGATATGTGCAGCTCCTATCGGGATTTGTCGGCACAGTCGGGTGGTCTTGCTAGTCTTGTTTTACCATTGTTGAAACGTCTTGTAACCGGGATTCCGAGCCTGATCGGGTCTTCCCGGGAGAAGGAATATCCTTCGTTGACCGTGAGAGCTTGTGATGGGCTAAGTTGGGATACCCCTGCAGGGTATAAACTTTCGAGAGTCGTGCCCGCAGTTATGTGGCAGATGGGAATTTGTTAATGTCCGGTTGTAGAGAACTTGACACTTGACTTAATTAAAATACATCAACCGCGTGTGTAACCGTGATGGTCTCTTTTTGGCCGAGTCCGGGAAGTGAACACGGTTTGGGTTATGTATGAACGTAAGTAGCTTCAGGATCACTTCTTGATCACTTCTAGTTTCACGACCGTTGCGTTGCTTCTCTTCTCGCTCTTATTTGCGTAGGTTAGCCACCATATATGCTTAGTGCTTGTTGCAGCTCCACCTCACTACCTTCTCCTACCCATAAGCTTAAATAGTCTTGATCTCGGGGGTGTGAGATTGCCGAGTCCTCGTGACTCACAGATTCTACCAAAACAGTTGCAGGTGCTGATGACGCCAGTGCAGGCGATGCAACCGGGCTCAAGTGGGAGCTCGAGGAGGACCTTTGATCGTTTCTATGTTTTGTTTCCGGTTGATCAGTAGTGGTGCCCAGTTGGGACGATCGGGGATCTACCATTTGGGGTTATCTTCTTTTCATTTGGATTTGACCGTAGTCGGTCTATGTGTGTATTTTGAATGATGTATGAATTTATTAATGTATTGTGTGAAGTGGCGATTGTAAGCCAACTCTCTTTATCCCATTCTTGTTCATTACATGGGATTGTGTGAAGATGACCCTTCTGGCGACAAAACCTACAATGTGGTTATGCCTCTAAGTCGTGCCTCGACACGTGAGAGAGATAGCCGCATCGTGGGTGTTACAAGTTGGTAATCAGAGCCATCGCCGACTTAGGAGCCCCCTGCTTGATCGAATCGCTGACGTTGTTGAGTAGAAAAAAAATGTTTTGAGTCTTAGGATTATATATATCAGAGAGTATGATTCTTTTTACTCCTCAGTCCCTTCATCGCTCTGGTGAGGCCTCCTGACGTAGATGTTTTGACTTTCCTCTCCTCAAATTTCACCAAAACTTTTTTTAGGATCACGCGGGTATCTTGGAATCGTTTCGATGGTTTTGTGACAAGAACATTGTTCTTGGTGCCTCCTGACATTTAGGGGTTGTGGCAGTGTCCCGGGGAGTTGTGCTTCGAGGTGTTGTCGTCACAATTTTATCGTTGCAGTTCTGGAATACCCGAGTTTCGCCGACATCGAAAATCTCTTTTATGCAGTTGTTGGTGAGATCACCTCGACGCCACCCAGTACTGGGGCAGGAGTTCGGGAGTATTGCCATAACTCGTATAACGGATGCTTTTCGAAGGTTGAGGTACACGATTTCCGGAGTTGTCTTGGTCATGTGTTGACGGATGGATACAGCTGAATCTAGGGATTGTTAGTTTGGGTGAGATATATTGCGTCCCCTGTATCCCCAACACTTAATTCATAACCAGAAAGTTTCGGGAGTTTATAAGTGGGAATTCAAGTAGGTCCTAGATTATCTTTCCAACAAACACATGATACGATATGGGATCTATCATATGTTTGTTTCCGGCTTATTTCCTAAGCCAATCCTTTGTTTTGTTTTGGTTTGTGGTATTCGAGTTGCTTCGAAGTCAAGTGTTGATTCCTTACCTTTCCTAAGCGGTGTTCTCATACTTCTATGTGAATACCAATCCTTCTTGATCATCGAGATTGTCATGCGAATTCTTTTCCAACCGACGTGCTCTTTTTCAAGTGGATCCGATCATTTCAACATTCGCGAGATCAATTCTCAGTTCTTTGCAACGCTGTTTGCTTCATCCGTCCCAAGTTGTCTTTGTTTTCCCCGCCCTCACACCCTTTTTCTTCAAGGACTCAGATTTCTTAATCAAGTATCCATCTTATAGATGGGAAGTCTCTCCATTCTTTTCCGTCAATGTTCTTATCCGGTGATTCTCAGGAAGATACTAACGGAGCCTTAACTTCATCATTATTCGTTCTCTTTCTTCTCCAGTGGATTAAATTCAAGCTTTGTCGATCATATCTTTTCCTCGTTTCAAATGTTTTTCTCGTACCGGTGCACCTCTTAATCATCCACTTCTCGCTATTCAATTGTTCCGGAGTGATGAAGATATCTCAGAAGATTCAAGTTTCCATTCTCAATTCACTCAAGTTCTTTTGAGGATGCTATATCATTCAAGCCATTTAATTCAACCGGTGCAATCTCTCGTTGCAAGCAATCGCTCAACGGTGGTTCTTTTGAGTGGGCCCTAACCCACAGGTCTTTTCCCAGGATCTTACCTGACTCTTCTAATTTTCCCGGAGCTTCTAAAATTCTTTTCAAAGTTTGACGTAAGAATGGGTTATCACCAGTCATATGTCTTTCTCCAAGATCTTTCAAATTCTTTTCATCGTTGGTTCAGCCTTTCCAATTTTCATTCCGGAGTGCCTCAACAATTCATGGTGGTGTTTCTCATCGTCATTCTCAACATTTTAAGACCAAAGAAGAGTTTCTCTTAAATCTTGCTCCATTCTCTTCAAGATTCATGGTTCTAGCTTGATGCCATCCTCTCATAATTGTTTTTGATTGTGGGAATTCTTTTCACTCATCCGGAGCATTTCAGGAGTCTTTTCAGTTTGATTCTCCGGAGCCCATCATCTCAGAATTATTCATTCAAGCTTTCAGCTCTCGTTCTCCAAATCATACCGGTGCATCATTCAAGTATTATCTAATCAGCTCGGGATCTCTGTGTTCACTTGTATCTAAATTCTCTCAAGTATCTTCGTTCATTTTCTAATTCTTCCCAGTGTTTCTTTATCTTTTCTTCGTTCATTTTCAATTCTTACGGTGGTTCGTTCAAGAGTTCTCTTCCTTCGTTATCATATAGATTCATTCGTTCTTTCCAATCCTACCGGTGGTTCGTTGAAGACCTTCCCAAGTTTGCGCCATATCTATCTTAATCCTTTCTACGAGAATAAGTAGTATGCCAAATCCATTGCTTGTCATCAATTAATTGGTGAAGGATGAGCATAATGTAATTCTTATTCTTGTTTCATCAACTAAATTCAATTCCTTATTCCGGAGGTTCATCAACATTCTTGATTTCATTTGTTCATCTTTCTTTCCGGAGTTCCAAGTTTTCTCGGTTATATCATTTCAAAGCTTCATCTTATCACTGCAAGGCTTCACCTTGTGTTTTCAACTTCTCTTTCTTTCTATCATCCTTTTATTACCGGAGTTCTTCATGGAGTTTCTTCATGGTGGTTCATCAAGGATTTAATTCATTCTCGAAGTGTTCTCAAGATTCTTGTTGGAAGAGCTCAAATATTCTTCTTCCTGCATTCCAAAGTGCATTCGTTCTACCTTATCATTTGAGGTGGTGTTATGTCATTCTTGACAATTTGAGTTCGCGTTTCATGATTCGCATGTTGTCAAGAATGAGATATTTTAAATCCACCAATCTCTTCATTGGATTTATCTTGTGTCATGTTTCACCTAAAGCCTTCCCTAAGGTATGTTGCTATTATGGTGCTTATCAATGATCCAAGTTTTCTCCTATCCTCTTGGTGAAAGAAGTTTTTCATCGCCTTGGTGCTCTCACTCAAATCAATCGCTTCCTTTAGTGGCCGTTTGTCACCTCATAATGTTGAGATGTTTCCATAAGTCCACTACAAGCTTATTCTGTTCGTTGTTGGTTTTCCAACAACTCCGTTCAATCCTTCTTTTTAAGGAGGTTCTTTCAAATTCAATTATGATAGAAGTTGTTGTTCTCTTCTTTATTGTCTTGATTCCACTCTTTCATTTGTCCCGAAGGCATTGTGATGTTTTGTTCGACCCATCATCTCATTTTGGAGACCATGTTCTTTTCCTTGCTTATCCATTTAACCGGAGTGTCGTGTTTTCATTCGAGCTCTCTCATCTTATCAAGTTTTGCCTCCTTCCTCAACCAGAGTGCAGTCTGAAATCTTTCTTACCCCTTGTGACATTTTTCAATAGTTCCGGAGGCAGTGTGTTGTTGATTTCATCAAGTATCATCCCATCTTCTCAAGTTCATGTTAATTCCTTCCATTTTCAGTCGGAGTGCTGTCCAAATTATATCATTCTTAATCCTACTCTATCTTGTTTTAACCAGAGTGGCTTAAAAATCTATCTTGTCCCCTAAGCTATTGGTTCTCATCATGTTCTTTGTTCTTCTCTGCTAACGCAGTGTTTGCAATCTCGTTCACCTCCATTGTATTCTTTCTTTCGATTTGTTCAACCTCTCAAGGTTTGTGGGTTTCACTCGTTTGTCAAAGAAGCAACTTTGTTTTACCTCTTCCTCTTCCGTTTCTCTCCGGCGCCATCCTTAGATCTCGGGACAAGATCTCTTGTAAGTGGAGGAGTGTTGTGACGCCCCGAGACCGACGCTTCAGAAGACTTCCATATTTTCGTGATCACCGTGTGTTTCTTTTGTGCTTGCTCTTTTATTTTTGCATTGCATCATGTCATCATGCCATCATGTCATTAATCTTTGCATCTCAACTCAACTAATAAATTGCATAGATGGTTGATCTATTTAAATCGAGGGAAGGGTGGCTTCTCTTTATAAAATATCCTCCCAATATTAGGGAGCTATATTAAATATTTCTTTAATTTGGAAATCACCATAACACACTTGCAAATTATCCCAATGCCTTTGTTATCTTAATTCTTGGTCTCCAACCTTGCAATATATTCTTTCATCATATTCCGGAGCTCCACCAAAAATCCGAACATTTTTGGACCTTCCCAACCCTCACTTCCTATTCAAATCATTTGAATTTAAATCAAATGAGTTTGAATTTAAATCTTTCAATCATGGCCTTTTCTATTTTCTCGGAACAAGCACATTTTTGTGAGTCCGGGAAAAATTATCCACGTGTCCAACTTCTTCCCCTAACCTCCCTTTCTTTTCTTTCTTATCTCTGTTTTTTTAGAGTGAGAGAGAGAAGAGAGCCTGCAGCCCAGCCGGCCTCTAAGCCCAAGTTGTTGTTTGCTTTAAATTGCTAAATGACATATGGGGATTTTCCGGAATTGTTATTTGTTATTTCTGGCCTCATTTAAACTTGCCTAAATAGATAGTTTTATTATGCTTCACCTCTTGCCATGCTTAACCACAGTTAATTTTGTTGGGTACATAAACGGGAGAGAACTAAATAATTGATGTGGTGTTTTGTCAATATGCAACTTGTTCCATATTGAGCTCCACTTAATTTGTAGTATTGTTTGTTGCATTTTGCCATGCCATGCCTCATTTAAACCAGACATGCATCATACTTGATTGTGCATCATGCCATGTTTATGATTGTGTGTTTACCATGTTGTTTGCTTCTTTCCGGTTTGCTTCTCTCGTTAGCTTCGGTTTCGTTCTGGAGTTGTGAGGGTTCGTTCGACTACGTCCGTTTGTCTTCTTCATGGACTTGATCTTCTTCCTAGCGGAATTTCAGGCAAGATGACCATACCCTCGAAATCACTTCTATCTTTGCTTGCTAGTTGTTCGCTCTATTGCTATGCCGCGCTACCTACCACTTGCTATATCATGCCTCCCATATTGCCATGTCAAGCCTCTAACCATCCTTTCCTAGCAAATCGTTGTTTTGCTAAGTTACCGCTTTTGCTCAGCCCTTCTTATAGCGTTGCTAGTTGCAGGTGAAGTTGAAGTTTGTTCCATGTTGGAACATGGATATGTTGGGATATCACAATATCTCTTATTTTAATTAATGCACCTATATACTTGGTAAAGGGTGGAAGGCTCGGCCTTATGCCTGGTGTTTTGTTCCACTCTTGCCGCCCTAGTTTCTGTCATACCGGTGTTATGTTCCTTGATTTGGCGTTCCTTACGCGGTTGGGTGTTATGGGAACTCCTTGACAGTTCGCTTTGAATAAAAGTCCTCCAGCAAGGCCCAACCTTGGTTTTATCATTTGCCACCTAAGCCTTTTTCCCTTGGGAGTCACGCTCCCGAGGGTCATCTTTATTTTAACCCCCTGGGCCAGTGCTCCTCTGAGTGTTGGTCCAAACTAGAGCACCGTGGGGGACCGTCGCTTGGCAACCTGGGTTACGTTGGTACCTGTACGCTTCGCTCATCCGGTGTGCCCTGAGAACGAGATATGTGCAGCTCCTATCGGGATTTGTCGGCACAGTCGGGTGGTCTTGCTGGTCTTGTTTTACCATTGTCGAAACGTCTTGTAACTGGGATTCCGAGCCTGATCGGGTCTTCCCGGGAGAAGGAATATCCTTCGTTGATCGTGAGAGCTTGTGATGGGCTAAGTTGGGACACCCCTGCAGGGTATAAACTTTCGAGAGCTGTGCCCGCGGTTATGTGGCAGATGGGAATTTGTTAATGTCCGGTTGTAGAGAACTTGACACTTGACTTAATTAAAATACATCAACCGCGTGTGTAGCCGTGATGGTCTCTTTTCGGCGGAGTCCGTGAAGTGAACACGGTTTGGGTTATGTATGAACGTAAGTAGCTTCAGGATCACTTCTTGATCACTTCTAGTTTCACGACCATTGCATTGCTTCTCTTCTCGCTCTCATTTGCGTAGGTTAGCCACCATATATGCTTAGTGCTTGCTGCAGCTCCACCTCACTACCTTCTCCTACCCATAAGCTTAAATAGTCTTGATCTCGGGGGTGTGAGATTGCTGAGTCCTCGTGACTCACAGATTCTACCAAAATAGTTGCAGGTGCCGATGACGCCAGTGCAGGCGACGCAACCAGGCTCAAGTGGGAGCTCGAGGAGGACCTTTGCTCGTTTCTATGTTTCATTTCCGGTTGATCAGTAGTGGTGCCCAGTTGGGATGATCGGGGATCTACCATTTGGGGTTATCTTCTTTTCATTTGGATTTGATCGTAGTTGGTCTATGTGTGTATTTTGAATGATGTATGAATTTATTAATGTATTGTGTGAAGTGGCGATTGTAAGCCAACTCTCTTTATCCCATTCTTGTTCATTACATGGGATTGTGTGAAGATGACCCTTCTTGCGACAAAACCTACAATGCTGTTATGCCTCTAAGTCGTGCCTCGACACGTGAGAGATATAGCCGCATCCTGGGCGTTACAGCCATGGTGAAGACACGGTACACCAAGCTTGATCCGAATCATATGGCCCGGGTCGGGCCTAAAGGGTCAGATGGAAAACAAATTCCAGTTAGTTTAGTATATGACCAAGTAAAGGTAGCCACCAAATATTCCCAATAGGATTGTAGGCTAGACAACCTATTAGACGGTATAGAGGAAGAAGTTTTTGAGTCCAAGTGACTATATACTTCTATTGACATAATTGTCCCTAGTCGGATTGTAAAACGATTGTCATGGCAGACCTTTTCGCTTCGACCTCTGGACCCGAAGGTGTGGAGTGTTTCCGAATACCAAAGCGGCAATATAGACCGGGGTATGCGTGGAAACCAGGCGTAGGGGTCATAGTTGCTTGAACATACAAGTTGTATCTGGCTAGCTATGTTATATTACATTGCAATTGTAAGAAACATCTTCCAGAGAGAATAGTTCCGTTAAGGGTTCCTTTCCCTGGGTGAACATGCGTTAATGTGCATGCCCGAACTGTGATTGAAAAATCGCAGTATTCGCGACATCTAGGGGTTCATAGTGTAATGAGTGTGAAAACATCTTTAGTCCGCCGACCGAATATTCCTTTAAGAGCGCTAGCTTTCGGCTTCACCCAGTCTGAGGTACGCATCCGGATGACCCGGCAGTAAGAATCACAGAGGTGCTCCCTTTATGCCCTAGCCGAACAAACGGGAACGTAGGGCATAAGCACAGGAGCCAGGCAACCCAACTTGGCCAAAACTTAAGTCATAATGATGCATATAATGGCGAAGAAAAGGTACATATGAGGAAAAGGCACATATGTGGTGAGCTTGATGCTCGAAAAATAATAACAAGCTTCTGTACAAGAAGCCCCCAGGTATTATGGGCGTACATATTTAAAGATGTGTACGTCATAGGTGTGTGGTTTAGCCGCACAAGAGCTTAAAGCTAGAAGAAAAGTTAAAGAGAGGAAAAAATAATGGAAACAAAGGGAGAAGAAGAGGAACAAAGAGTCCGGCTCTAGGCGTACAATCTTCGGAGTCTGGCAGCGTCCCATGGGTTCGACTCTAAGCGATTATCTGATGCATCACGCAGGCGGTATGCTCCTCCAGCGAGAACTTCGTCAATGATGAAGGGACACTCCCACTTGGGCTTGAGTTTGTCCTTTTTCTTCTCTGGCAAGCGTAGAACGAGTTCGCCAACATTGTAAGTTTGGCCCGCACTTCTCTGCTTTGATATCTGCGAGCCTGTTGTTGATACAATGCGGAACGGGCTTTTGCAACGTCGCGCTCCTCCTCCAGGGCGTCTAAACTATCCTGCCAATCAAGCTCGGCCTCTCTCTCTCTTCGTACATGCGCACTCGAGGTGAGTCATGAATAATGTCGCAGGGCAACATGGCCTCTGCGCCGTACACCATGAAGAATGGTGTGTATCCGGTAGTACCATTGGGCGTGGTCCGCAGCCCCTAGAGTACGGAGTCGAGCTCCTCAACCCAGTGCTTGTCCGATTCTTTCAAAGACCGCACTAGTCTAGGCTTAATGCCGCTCATAATAAGACCATTGGCTCGTTCGACTTGACCATTTGTTTGCGTGTGTTAGACGGAGGCGTAATCGAGCTTAATGCCCAGATTAGCACACCAGGTTTTCACCTCATCAGCTGTAAAATTGGAGCCGTTATCGGTGATGATGCTGTGTGGGACGCCATAACGGTGCACAACACTGGATATGAAGTCTATCACTCATCCGGCTTCGACCGTTTTGACTGGTTTGGCCTCTATCCATTTGGTGAATTTATCTACCATGACCAGTAGATATTTTTTCTTATGGCTTCCGCCTTTAAGGGGTCCGACCATGTCAAGCCCCCAGACCGCAAAAGGCCAAGTAATGGGGATTGTTTGTAGAGCGGTGGGAGGCATATGGCTTTGGTTGGCGAAAAGCTGGCATCCAACACAACGTTGGACAAGGTCCTGTGCATTTGCTCGGGCCGTCGGCCAATAGAAACTTGTACGGAAGGCCTTACCTACAAGGGCTCGAGCCGCGGTGTGGTGACCACCGAGACCGGCGTGAATTTCGGCCAAAAGCTGCCGTCCCTCTTCTTCGGAGATACATCTTTGAAGTACTCCGGTAGCGCTTTTCTTGTAGAGCTCTCCGTCATGGACCTTGTAGGCTTTCGAGCGCCGGGCAATGCAGCGAGCCTCATTCTGATCCTCAGGGAGCTCTCGCCTATTAAGGTAGGCCAAGAAATGTTCGGTCCATGGGGCAATTACTGCCATGATAAGATGGGCCGATGGTGTTATTTTGGTGGCTGAGCCCCCGATGATATCGGTATTGTGTTCGGAATCTGGGGGTATGATCGGATGTGGACTGGTGTTGCCGCTCTCTCCTTGCCACACCACAGATGGCTTGAAGATCCTTTCCAGGAATATGTTAGGCGGGACGGGGTCGCGCTTGGCGCTGATGCGAGCAAGGACATCCGCCGCTTGATTACTTTCTCGAGCCACGTGGTGAAACTCGAGCCCCTCGAACCGAGACGACATTTTGAGAACGGCGTTACGATAGGCCGCCATCTTCGGATCTTTAGCGTCGAAATCTCCATTTATTTGGGATATTGCAAGGTTTGAATCCCCACGCACCTCCAGGCGTTGGAGGCCCATGGAGACAGCCATCCGAAGACCATGCAATAAGGCCTCGTATTCGGCTGCGTTGTTGGAGTCTGTGTATAATATTTGGTACTGAACTGTGTCTCCAGTGGGGGACATTAGGACAACGCCCGCTCCTAGGCCCGCCAGCTTTTTGGAACCATCGAAGTGCATGACCCAGTTGGAATATGTGCCGTACTCTTTAGGGAGTTCGGCCTCTGTCCATTCGGCGAAGAAGTCGGCCAATATTTGGGATTTAATGGCCCGGCGTGGTTTGTATGTTATATCAAATGGCAAGATCTCAATGGCCCACTTAGCAATCCGGCCCGTAGCGTCGCGGTTGTTTATTATGTTGTTGAGTGGAACTTCGGAAGCCACCGTGATAGAGCACTCTTGGAAGTAGTGCCGTAACTTTCGGGATGCCATGAAGACTGCATATGCTATCTTTTGGTAATGAGGGTACCGGGATTTGCATGGTGTGAGGACAGTGGCTACGTAGTATACCGGTTTCTGGAGTGGGAATTTGTGTCCGTCCGCCTCTCGTTCAACGATGAGCACCGCGCTCACCACCTGGTGTGTTGCGGAGATGTATAATAACATTGGTTCGTCGATGCTCGGCGCGTCCAGGATTGGGTTACTCGCTAAAAGAGCCTTTATTTATTCCAATCCGGCCGTTGCCGCATCCGTCCACTCGAGGTGGTCGGTGCGTCAGAGAAGGCGATATAGTGGCAATGCTTTTTCTCCTAATCTGGAGATAAAGCGGCTTAAAGCTGCCACGCATCCGGCTAGTTTTTGAACCTGTTTAAGGCCTGTTGGTATAGCCAATTGTGACAAAGCCCGGATTTTGTCTGGATTGGCCTCAATTCCTCTGTTGGAAATGATGAAGCCCATCAGTTTTTCGGCGGGAATGCCGAAAACTCATTTTTCCGGATTGAGCTTGATGTCATATGTACGGAGGTTGTTGAATGTGAGACGCAAGTCGTCTATTAGTGACTCGACGTGCCTAGTCTTGATGACTACATCATCCACATATGCTTCAACTGTCTTGCCGATTTGTTTCTCCAGACATGTTTGAATCATGCGTTGGTAGGTGGCACCAGCATTTTTGAGTCCGAAGGGCATAGTGTTGAAGCAGAATGGCCCGTATGGGGTAATGAATGTCGTTGCGGCTTGGTCGGACTCCTTCATTTTGATTTGATGGTATCCGGAGTATGTGTCGAGGAAACACAGTGAGTCGTGTCCTGCAGTGGCATCAATAATCTGATCGATGTGAGGGAGCGGGAAGGGATCCTTAGGGCAGGCCTTGTTGAGGTCATTGAAATCGACGCATAGGTGCCAGGATTTACCCTTCTTTGGTACCATCACCAGGTTTGCTAGCCAGTCCGGGTGTTTTATTTCTCTGATGAATCCGGCCTCAAGTAACTTGGCTAGCTCCTCCCCCATAGCTTGTCGTTTGGGTTCGGAAAAGCGCCGCAATGTTTGCTTGACCGGTTTATATCCCTTCAATATATTGAGGCTGTGTTCGGCCAGCCTGCATGGGATTCGTGGCATATCGGCAGGGTGCCAGGCGAATATGTCCCAGTTCTCGTGCAGGAACTCTCATAGCGCGGCGTCGACCGTTGGGTCCAGTTGTGCCCCGATGGATGCTGTCTTCTTCGTGTCCGTCGGGTGGACTTGAAATTTGACTATTTCATCTGCTGGTTTAAAGGAGGTGGATTTGGGTTGCTTGTCCAGGATTACGTCATCCCTACCCATTGTGGAGCATAGTGCGGTTAACTCTTCGGCCGCGAGGGCTTCAGACAGTGCCTCGAGGGCCAGGGATGCGGTTTTGTTTTCGGCGCGGAGTGCTATGTCCGGATCACCGGTAAGAGTGATAATAGCATTGGGCCCGGGCATCTTGAGCTTCATGTACCCGTAATGAGGTATAGCTTGGAAGGGTGTAAATGCATCTCGCCCCAATAGGGCGTGATATCCACTGTTGAAAGGGGCCACTTGGAAGGTTATCTCTTCGGACCGATAATTCTCCGACGTGCCGAATACCACGTCGAGCGTGTTTTTTCCCGCGCATCGCGCCTCCCGACCGGGAATGATTCCTCGGAAGGTCGTGCTACTTTGCTCGATGCGGCTCCTGTCTATTTCCATTTTATTTAGTGTATCCTCGTAGATGAGGTTTAATCCGTTGCCTCCGTCCATGAGCACTTTGATGAGCCGAAAACCGTCCGCAATTTGATTGAGGACCAAGGCGGATGGTGCCCGGACTGTCCGGAATTTTGGTTCGTCACTGGCATTGAAAGTTATGGCCGTGTCGTTCTAGGGGTTTATTGCTGCGACTTGGCAGACTTCGGCGAGGTCGTGGAAGGCCCTTTTACACCGATTGTTTGAAGCGAAGGTTTCGAAGACTGTTAATACGCTGAGGTCGTCATCTTCCGGGAGGTGTTGCTCTGGGGTATTTTTGGTGAGGATATCCTCGCCGCTCTTGGCCACTTGCCGGAGTATCCAACATGCTCTAAGGCTGTGGGTTGGTATGGTATCCGGTGTCGTGTGTATTTTGCATGGCCTATCGAGCCATCCCTCCAGAACGGTTCCGCGCCCCGTAATGGGCTTCGATTTCTTTACTGCTGGGTTGGGCACCCCGCGAGGGTGCGTCCTTTTTGCCCGGACGAGGGGTTGGGTGGAAACCGGTGGTTCCCAGCAAGCTGCCTGAGTTTTCCAGGTGCTTTCCATTGCGCAACACTTCTGTACTATGGTTGCCAAGTCAGCAAAGTGTAATACGTGACGGCGGTTGATGGCATTGAGGATTCCTTCGTCCGTGCAATTATTGCAGAATACTGAGATCGCGTCTTCGTCGCGGCAATCTTTAATCTTGTCTTTGACAAGGAGGAATCTGGCCCAAAAGTGATGGACTATTTCCTGTGGCTGCTGCCGTAGATATGTGAGATCACGTATATCTGGGTGGGTGGGTCGATTTAAATCCAAACCGTGACCCGATTTGGGATCCGGAGTTTGAGAAACATCCGAGCTTAATAGTTCGGGTTCCGGGATATCAACCGATTTTCAGGTCCACCGTCCGATTCCAGGTTCGGAGGACAAGGCATGTCGTTGCGTGGACAAGTATCCGGCTCTTCGAGCTCGGAAATCCAAACATAGTTCGTCCTCAATGTAGAGGGAGAGTTGTTGTTTTGCTCCTCTACTACCGCTATCTGATGTGTGATCGGCAGATATTTGATTTCTCTCTGATCGGGTTTAAGCCCAATCCGATCGTAGTCTATAGCGACCCCAAGGTGGCGATGCGATCCAGGAGTTCGTTTAAGGACGACAACTCCATCAGATCCATCTGTTTGGAGTACTCGGAGTCAACACGGAGGCGATTTTTGATGACCCGAGAAGTCATCGTCGGCTTAAAGGCCGGACGGGCGGTCATGGTAAAGCCGCCCAACCGGAGGGTTTGGCCTGAGGCCAGGGCTCCTCCGGAGGTGATATTGTCCTTGATAACAAGGCAAGCCATCAATCCTGTCTTCGACTTCACAGCGGAACTCTCAGTGAAAGCACCAATGTCGGTGTCAAAACCGGCGGATCTCGGGTAGAGGGTCCCGAACTGTGCGTCTAAGGTCGATGGTAACAGGAGATAGGGGACGTGATGTTTACCCAGGTTCGGGCCCTCTCTACAGAGGTAATACCCTACTTCCTGCTTGATTGATCTGGATGAATATGAGTATTACAAGAGTTGATCTACCACGAGATCGTAATGGCTAAAACCCTAGAAGTCTAGCCTGTATGATTATGATTGCCTCTACGGACTAAACCCTCCGGTTTATATAGACACCGGAGGGGACTAGGGTTGTACAAAGTCGGTTACAGAGAAAGGAATCTTCATATCCGAATGCCAAGCTTGCCATCCACGCCAAGGAGAGTCCCATCCAGACACGGAAGAGAGTCTTCGGTCTTGTATCTTCATAGCCCATCAGTCCGGCCCATGTCCAACAGGCCGGACGGCGGAGGACCCCTTAGTCCAGGACTCCCTCAACCGCCATTGGGATAACCCGGCCCCTCCTGGGCGGGTCACATCGAATAGTGATATCCCCAACAATCTGTCTCTGAATCCATCTCTGAGGAGCTATCGGGACCCAACAAGAGATCTGCTTCGACAGGTAGCACTGTCTGCTCTGAAGGCCTTGTTTTCACTCCAGATTTTTCCATCTCCCACCCAAGTGGTTGATTCACGGGAAGAGTAGTTTAATGTACAAACATTGTCAACAAATGGAAATGTAATGAAGAAAAGGATGGGCAAGATATCATTCAAATATATGATGCCTGGTTAAACATGATGGCATTGCACATTTCACATATATTATAGCTCGCTAAAAGACATGAGACTGCATAATTCCTATATATGATATAGAAACTAAACAGGTGGCATTACAGAACATGTCTAAACTAAGTAGATGACATATATGATGTCAAAAGTAGGCACTACAAGGCAACATATGCATGATATGACTAACATCATCATGCCAAGGTAGAGCAAACACCTTGGGGGGTAAATAGGAGTGGTTAGCTGCGTCTGAATCCACCTCAGAACAGATATCTTCCTCTGGATTACAATCTGGAGAGGGGGGGAGGGTTTGCCATTGAACCCACCATGGAATGATGTCTGCATGACATTGAATTGCCGCGCAAAACTCTTCTCTTTTTCTCTACATGTTCATTATGACTGTGTACAATATCTGAGATGCATACAAAAAAATATGGTGAGATTATGTAAGGAGAGCATGCAGAAATCTAGAGTGATGGTAACAACTAGTGGATGGATCCAAAAATAATGATAGCAGGCTGATGATTGCTGAATTTAATAAAAAGATAGATGATGATTGTTTTACTATTTGTTTCCCACCCAAGATGAACAACATAGGCATAACCTAGGTGAACCAGATATTAGACAAAGATACTATTCATTGCTGCCTCGATATGTGCCCCACAACTAATTTAGAACTCAAGTTTGAACATTAATTTGGACCTGACTTGGAGTCTAAGAGGTGAACAGGACGATAAAGTAGCAAGTAATTTTAAGCAATGCATAACCTAAGCAGAAACAAAAGAGTGCGACCTATCTTGTGGACCCGTGTACTCCTCAGGTTCATCTGCTGAGTCGATGATGGTGATGCCATTGCGGTGGGTGCCGGCGGCAGGGAAGGAGATCTGAGGCACCGAAAGACGGTCAGGAGTCGTGATGTCTGGTTTGGTGGATGCTTCTGTCGATGGAGTAGCTCAGGTGAGGTGGACGATGTCGCGACAGGAGCAGGACAAACCACACAAAGTTTCCTTCGACACCTACCTGTAACTGAAGTAATTCTGTAAGGGCTCATTTGGCTTGCATGATTCTAAAAACACAGGGATAGGAAAAACACCGGAATATGATAGGAATGCACATGGTAAACAGAGCATTTTTAAACATAGGATTTCTGTCAACTTGAGTGTTTGGTTCACAGGAATTGGAAGAGCAGAGGAATGCAAAGAAACATGGCCAAAATAAAGTGAAACCATATGAAAGCGTGTACAGTTAGAATGTTATTCTGCCACTAATGCACTTGGTCTTGTTTTCATGCATAGGATTTTGAAAAGTAGGTCCAGGTGGATGTTTTGCTCCATTCATTTCAACAAAATGCATGAATAATTGAATAGTAGAGTGCCATAGGAAAATTTCCTATTGCTATGTTTTTCCGTTGAACAAAAATAGCCCTAATGGATCGACATGAATGTAGAGTAATAAGTGATGCAACAAGTGTACAACCTCTGTGCCGTAGCTGTGTCGACCTCAGCATCATTGGGTTGGTCGCTGAAGAAGTTGAGGCAGAGGTGGCTGTCGGAGGTGTGGAGGAAGATCTGACGAATCTGTAGATGGCGTCCAGGGCACTGTTCTGTTGTGATGTATCGTTCTGTCGTTGGAGCAGCTCCGGTGAGCCGTAAGACGTCAAGGCTGAAGCAGCACAAGACAGACATCGTTAATATCAAGTGGGATTCTAATAGCATCTCCAATAGATGATTTAAAATAGATATAAAATTTACATCACCAAAAACCACCTGACTACAATATATGAGGTAAAAACTGTTGACTCTGAACTTAACTGTCGAAACTGAAATTTACTGTGGAATCTGAATGTTACTGTCGAAACTGAATGCAATGGTAGCAGAGAGGTAGTTGACATGTAGTTTAGGGAGGGCCTGCAGTTCATCTTCAACCTGCACCCCCGTGAGCCGCCAGCCACCACCGGCCGAACCCCGCGTCGCCTCGCCGCTCCGAAACAACTCCCCACCACCGGTCCGCCGCCGCCTCGCTGCCCTGAAACAACTCCCCACCGCCAGTCCGCTACCGCCTCGCCGCCCCGAAACAACACACCGTCGGTCCGTCGCCGCCCCGGCCAGCCCTCTAGCCCCCCCCCCCCCGTGCCAAGCTTTTTCTCCGGCGATCCCCACGCCACCGCCCCACCACCGCGCCCCCCACCATCGGCGAGTTGCACCCCACCCAGAACCCTAAGATAGATAGTGGGGTACCTCTTCGGCGAGCCCCACTCCCCGCTACGGGTGGTTCTTCCTTAACTCCGGCGAGACCCCCCACCCCAGAAAATCGACTGACCCAAAAGTAGATTCAGTCGACTCAAGTGTAGCTAAATCGGAGCAGAGCAGCAGCACGAGCGAGCGGGAGAGCAGCAGCAGCAGCGCGAACGAGAGCCGGAGCAGCAGCAGCAGCGCGAGCGAGAGCCGGAGCAGCAGCAGCAGATCCGGCTGGTATGGACGCCGCCACCGAAGGGGCCTCGCAGTGGGGGAGAGCCGCCGTGGAGATGTCGCCCGCGGCGCTGGCTTCGAGGTAGCCGCTCCATGGGGGTGCAAGATGGAGCACCGTCGGCGCTGGGAGGTCGAGTTAAGGAGAAGGTGCAATGCGATGAGTGTACAACCTCTTTGGTGGCGCCGAGTAGGCCTCGACTTCGTCCGAGGAGTCGGTGAGGATGTTGTGGTTCCGATGGAGCAGGTTAAGGCGGCGCTGTGGGGATGGAGCAGTTGCGATAGACGAGGCGATCGTCGGAGCAGCTCCTTGGAGGTGGAGGACGGGGCGGCTGAACCGGTAGGACGACGGGATGGACGACGGATCCTCATTCGGGGAGGTGGATGAGGGACGTTGAGCTGTTGCGGTGGACGACGTCGTTGGGGAAGAGGCTCCGGCTGGGCACCGATGAGGTGGCGGACAGAGGAGGGTGGGGTTTCGCGGCTGGAGCGGAGAGGTTATGGCAGCCTCGGATTTCGAATGATGAAAAGGAGGCGATGGGAATGGGGAACCATGACTTAGGGACGCGCTTGTCCAAAATGTAGGGTGTGTTACAAAAGTACCCCCACCGATTTGAACTAGCGGCCCTTTTGGCCCAGGGTTAGAAGGGGGATTTCACATGTCGGGATTTGGCAGCTGGAGGGATTTTTCGCGCGCGTTGAATTTCGGGATAGCAAGGCGCGGGTTGTGAAGGCGCCATTTTTGGGAGCACGATATCAGAATTTTCGGGATATAACAAGGCGCGGGTTGAATTTTAGGGACAAGCCTAACGTGTAATATACATACCAAATCAATTCGCACTTCCCTGAACGAAAAAAAATATTCAGACCACACAAAGAGAGAGTCTTGTCCTGTTTTACTATACAAATGCTATTCAAAGCTACTCATACCAACATGTTATGTCCAATTAAATTTTTTTCGTTGGCTGTATAATGCATGTAACCTACTCATACCAACATTTTAGTGCATTCCAAATGTCTATACTACCGCTGCAATTCGAACTAAATTTGAATTCGTTTCTCTATTTCAATAAGAATCTACAATCATGATTGTTGCCAACTTCAACCATCATTCGTGTATTACCTTAACAACACAGCACATGATTACTATAGAGATAGATATGAACTATGTGTACTATATGAACTCGAATTCAATTTTTTGAATACACTTGATGTTGATTCCAAATAATAGTACATTTGATGTACTAACTATATATTCATAATCTAAACCATGTTCCAATGGCGGCTCCAGGAATTTGCAACCGGGTATTCATGTGTATTCATTTTGCCAAAATCATTGTTGTTTTTTGAAAGTTGTCACTGTTCTGCCAAAATCAACACTGTTTTGTAAAAATCATGGGTATTCACATGAAGACCCAAGAATACCCCTAGCGCCGCCCCTACTTCCATACGTACACCGTGTTTATCACACAAAGTATAGTGCCCGCCGCCTACATTATGACAAGTATTTAGCCCTGAGCTGCAGAAGCCACACATTAGCCCAAATTATAATCAATGTTCTACATTATGATATCTTCTTCAAGTATCCGTGTCCACTTTTTATAATGAATTATGATCTTTGTTCGTATTTTACACCTTCATGATCCTCTTCTCTTTGTAGCTAGCTAGCGCTAACTTTCTATCGTCCATGCACACGCCTGCCCCCCTCTCACCCTCCCTTAGCGTCCCCTCCATCGCGCACGTTCGTTATTTCTCTTTAGGTCGTTAACCCGCGGTGTGTGTAGGCCCCCCCGGCTCCTTCTTTTCGGCACACACCGGTCGATATACCTCTCTAGCCAAGTGTGCCTACCACAAACACATACTTCCCATCTTATCTTCTCATCGTCCATGCCCCCTATGTCCAATACGGTTCCACGCAGGTGCACACTCCCGCCCCTCTTTTCATCGATCTCATACTCGCACACTCCTCCCCCCTCGACATGGTAGGCCTCTCGCACCACCTCCAAGCTGCACCCCTCTCCCCATGTCTGTCTCTCCGGACCTTATTTGCTTCTAACACATGCATGCATGTATACATACCGATCTCCCTACATATAGCCAGGTCGACTATAATTCGTTTTCCCCACGCATTGATAGACTTACCTCACTAGTTGTGTCTCTCCCTTTCTCGGACACATGACGGTTGATCTTCCTATGTAGTTACGTATGCTTACCACAACCATATCGTCTCCCCTCATCATCCTTGCATACCTCCCGACCCATCCCTCACACGCACGTGCATAGACAGACAGACATCCCCCGCCCTCTCTTATTGATATTGCACTCGTACCCTCCGTTTGTCTAGCAGGCCTCTCCCACCATTTGTGAGACGCCCACTACTGCAGGATGGTCCAAACGCGACACTACGATCAGAGATCCTTCGACGAAACTATGTGTGATGCCATAATCGCAAACGGTGGTGTAAAAAAACTGTCAAAAAAGGTGCAAAACGTTTGCGATGACAGATGCATCAAACACGGTTCTGAATTTAGTTGCGTGTGTGATGTAGGGCATACGGTTCAGCTCAATTAACTGTTTGGGATGAGGAGGCACAAAAGAAACGGGCAGCTAGATGAAGGCGTGTGCGATATACAACATACGGTTCATTGGGATGAACTGTGTGTGATTAGGCAACACAATGGAAACGGTTCAACTGAACAAGATGTGTGTGATACACGGCAAACAGGCCTATAATCTGAAATGTGTGCGAAGACCAATAATAACACAGACGATTGCTGCTAATAAGCCGTGTGAATTTCTCTGTCTACAGTAGAATAACATGTATATATATAACTGAAATAAACATCCAATTACATAAGTGACTATACAGATCCTTCACACACACCTCAATAAACAATTGCATGCATTCTAAAGTAGGAGAAGCGATCGTCTAGTCATCTACTTCTTGTGACGCTCCCGCCACTGCTATGTGGCTCGATCCCTCATCTGGGTCAGGAAGAAGACAGTTCCTCATGTCAACGATCCGCCTGTATATCTCGTAGCTTGTGTACGCGTCCATGGCCACGTACTTGACATGTTTTTCATCCAGTCTCTTATGCCACACACTGTGCCAGGCGTTCATGTCCTTATTGCTCTCTTGCTTCATCTTCGCGTAGTAGGGGTCGATGATGGCAGAGGCGAGGTCAACCAGGGAGTTCAGTTTGCTTTTGTCGCTGCCCCAGACCTTGTAGTGGCTTTCGATGTTGACAAGATTCGGGCATTTCAAGTCCGAAACCTTGAGCGCTTTTAGATCGTGGTAGTGTCCACCGTAGCGAAACTGTAGTCAGAGCTGTTGATAAACCTGGAGAAACGCTCGCAAGGCCTTGTGGCAAGGTGGAAGTGGTAGACGAGGACATCATGTCACACGCACAACTGGGCGACGACAACCTTCTGATCGTGCCCGGCACGACCGATGGTGTACTCGAAGTCGAAGCCGACCACTCGGTACTTGTCCTCGGCAAGGAACTGCTCCATTGTTTGGATGGAGCTCTCCACCGAGACCGGATCGTTCGTGTACACCACCGAGAGGGCCTTCCCCCTCACGTGGGTGTCCACTACGTGATGCGTGGTGAACTGCCCGCCGTTATCGTCGTCGACCGCTGGGAGCACCATTGGAGCCACGGGGAGCGCCACTAGAACCGCTGGATGTCCTCTCTGTATGTGTCCTCATGGGTGTGCTTATTGTGTCGTGTGAGACGAGAGTGAAGGTAAATGGTCGTAGGAATAAAAGGGGGCCAGGCGGCGTGGATTCTCGGTGCGTCCGCATGGCAGTTTTTGCAGCGGGTAACTGCATCATCGCGCCGCGCCCGGCGCAATCGCTTGCACACGAACGTGCGTGATCATGCGTCGGCCCAAAACACTGGCAGCGTGCGTGGAGGGACAAGGGCAGAGCACCCGGAGGGACGCGAGAGCAGAGTGCGTGCGGCGGGACGTGAGCAGAGCGCTCCGCGGCCGCCTGAACCGCAAGCAACCACACGCATAGAGCAGTTGAACACGCAGGAAATGGTCGCCTACAAGCCGGCCGACAGTTGCGTCACTGCGTAGAGAGCGGCCGTGTGGTACCACCTCCGTCTAGTCTATAGTCTCCTTTATATTCCCTGCCATACTTTGCCCTCAAATTTAACCAACAAAATGTTAATGCATGTTTTAAAAATTATATAATTGGAAACTATGTTCAAATACAAATCCAACTATATAATATTTGGCGACATGCATACATATTTTGTTAGTTAAATCATACTTATAAACCATGACGGTGGTATAGTAGGTAATTAAATCGAAATGTTTTTTTTATTAACCGTATGTGTACATGGCCTTTCGTCCTCCTCTCGCATGTCTTGTCACCCCACTCTCGCAGACGGCTTACAGCGCAAGCTTGCGCAGCGCGCGGGGGCGTTCTTTTTGTCAAACTGTAGCGCCAATGAATCGTCGGTGAGCCCGTTCCCGCGCAATCTCGCAGGTTCCCGCCCGACTCGGTGAAATCCCCCAAAATCCCAATGCTTACTGGCCTGCTATAAAAACCCTCACGGCCAGCGAGTCCGGCGTCACATTTTCCCCTCCATCCCTATAGCTTTCTCGTCTGCTTCTCCCACATTCGCCAATGGCACCGGTCCGTCGTTGTCGCTTAGCCACTCCGCCGTCATAAGAGGACAGCTCCAGCTGGGGGGCTACACCGCGGCGGCAGCGCAGTCCCTGGCGTAGTGTAGTGCGCGTGGCTCCCTGTTGGGTATGCGTGGAACACCCACCACACACTCCGCCGCCAGTGCCCATCGGCAGCTGTTGCCGGCCACCGTTGCCGCCACACCACCGTCAAAAGCCAGGGCCATCACCCGCTCCGTCGCCACGGCCCAAAGGCGGGAGATGGCCGTCATGGCCGCCACCCCACTGCCGACCACTGTGGCCATCACCCGCTCCGCCACCGCGGCCCGAAGGCGGGAGGTGGTGGTCGTGGCCGCCACCCCATCGTCGGCCGCCGTGGCCGCCAGCCCACCATCGACCGCCGGGGTCATCACCCACTCCACCACCACTGCCCGAAGGCGGGAGGCGGAGGTGGATGCCCGCACGTGCGACAGCGACCTTGCGCGCTACACCGAGTTTCTGCGGGAGGAGGAGGAGCGCCTCGTCGAGCACGCAAAGAGCCTTACCGCCGCAGTGGCCGCGACACACGCCGCCTCAGAGGTGAGGAATCAGGAGATCTACGAGGAGAACCACCGCTTCGAGAGGGGTCGTCTGGAGCGGTAGAGGGCGTTCGACTTGAGCTCGCTGAAGCTGCATTAGCGGCAGGCACCGCATTACGGTTGCCCAAGTCGTCGGTAGGCTCCTCCTCCTCCGCCTCTTACTGAGCGTGCTCGGCAGAGGAGAGGCAGCCGGAAGTAGTACAAAGCCCCTCCGCAGCAGCAGCAGCAGCAGTAGTAGTATTTAGGGGCTATTTTGTTCAGTTCATCTGACTATAGCTGTGGTGGAACTCTACAACGTACTTAAAATTAGCTAGTATATATAGTTGAACTAGCTATTTCAGTACGTGGTTGGCAACAATTGGGGAAAAGTTTGGTCGGTTCAGCTGTCGAGTTGAATTGTTTGTATAAATTAAGAATGACTGCTTAATCTATGAATGAAATCTATGCTTAATTACTTAATTTTAGTTCCAAAAATTAGATACTACTAGTGATTTTTAGCTTCATATTTACACAAATCGCAGTGTTACAAGGATTGACAAATCTTACAAAATTGTTTGTACGTGGTTGCACACGGGTCATCCAAAACAACCGTTTGCGTTGAAGGGATGAACAAATCCTGCGCTGCTCTCACTTTGCATACAGGTGTTCTATCTAAAACGTTTGCGATCAAGAGCTGTAGAAATCCGCACGACATGACACCTCCTACAACCATTAAAACCAAGACACGTGGCATCATGTGAATGGTTAATAGAATTTTGGATTTACTAGAATTTAAAAACTAGGCATCTCAATGTTTTGCCGGCAATCAACGGTGCCCCGGTGTTTGAAATTCATTCCCATTTCTTGCATGGGACCTAAGCATGCACCCAATGAAAGTGCGTTATATCGACTAGAGGGGGGGGGGGTGAATAGGCGATTTTTATGAATTCTTCACTGAGGAATTTGCGGGTGAGGAAATTCCTTAGCGAAGAACTACTAGCAGCGGAATAAGTACTCAAAAGTAAACATAACAGAACACAAGCATGGTCATCATGATGAAACGAAGAGAAGCACAGAGTACAGAAAGCGTAAACACAGGATAGCACAGGATGAAGACAAACAGACTGAAGAAATTGAGAAAGTCTTCAGTCAAAGTCTTCAAACACAGATATGAACAAGCACACAACAACTATAATGAGGAAATGAAAGAGTTGAGGAAATAGAACCAGTAAGCTTGGTGAAGACAATGATTTGGTAGACCAGTTCCAACAGCTGTCTCAGTTGTACATCTGGTTGGAGCGGCTAGGTATTTAAACCTGAGGACACACAGTCCCGGACACACATTCCTCACCGTATTCTCCTTGAGCTAAGGTCACACAGACCTCGCCCAATCACTCGTGGTAAGTCTTCAGGTGACTTCCAAACCTTCACAAACTCGGTCACTCGGCGATCCACAGTTCCTCTTGGATGCTCTAGACCATGACGCCTAACCGTCTGGAAGAAGCACAGTCTTCAAAGGTAACAAGCGTCGGATCCACGCAGGATCAATCTCTTCAGTGATGCTCAATCACTTTGGGTTTGTAGGTGTTTGGGTTTGGGTTTTCCTCACTGGATGATTTTCTCTAAAAGTCCTCGGAGGATGGGATGCTCTCAAATGACAAGTGTCAGTTTCTCTCGGAGCAGCCAACCAGCTAGTGGTTGTAGGGGGTGGCTATTTATAGCCTAGGGAGAAGCCCAACATGATAAGACATAAATGCCCTTCAATGATATGACCGTTAGGTGGGTAGATATTTTGGGACAGCTGGCAGGTAGCACAGCAACGGTTGGATATTTGAGGCTCAAATTCCTCAGGGCTATCATGTTCCTCACTGTGTAGGCAATCCGCACTGGCGAATTCCTAACTCCTCAGTCAGAACAAATTCCTCAGAGACCATAAGAACTTTGTCTCTGTCACTGAAGAATATGACTGAACTGTATGAGATTTCCAATGGCTTCACTCGAAGGGATTGGTAGGTGTAGGATTTTGAGTTGAGCATCACATGGAAATTTTTCCTTAGTATTTCCTCGACCCCCTTTAACAGTACGGTGTTTCCTATGACTCAAGAAATAGAAAATGAAACTAAGAAAACAAAAGTCTTCACGCTTCATGTTCCTCGAATGAATATCAAATCTTCAAGGTCACACCAATTTCTTCACTTTCAAAGTCTTCAGAAAGTCTTCAGAAATCCAAAGTCTTCAGTTGAAGAACTTCATTTTTAGGGGTCGACTTTCTCTGTAAAGATCAAAATCCTCATAGACTTATAGACCTGTGTACACTCATAAACACATTAGACCCTTAACCTATAAGTCTTCAATACACCAAAATCACTAAGGGGCACTAGATGCACTTACAATCTCCCCCTTCTTGGTGATTGATGACAATATAGGTTAAGTTTTCAACGGGGATAATCATATGAAGTGTAAGTACTGATACTGAGGAATTTGATTGCAAGATATAGAAGAACTCCCCCTGAAGATGTGCATAGTGAGGAATTTGCTTTTGAAGCAATGCATACTTGAAGAGTAGAATCATGGAGATCTCCCCCTATATCTTTTAATTCATACATGCATTTGACATATAATATGAAGAATTTGAAATGCATGATGAAATATGGTGACTGATGTAATTCAGCATGCGTGCATTAACATTAGCGAGCAATAAGCATGCAGAAAATCACAGCAAAAGTATCAGGCCACCATAGAGTTTAAGTTTACAACTCGATCCAGGACAGTCATCAAAAGAACGAGACTTGTAACTTAGAAAAAAAGCCCATATAAGATAGACCCGCTTGAAGACTAACTCAAATTTCTCCCCCTTTGTCATCGAATGACCAAAAGGGTTGAAAATGAGGACTAACGCCCCTGAAGAATATCATGTTGATGGAGGAGCGCCAGCGTTGTTGGGGTCATTTGTTGATGTTGGGCCTGCCGCAGTGTCGTCCAAATCTTCATGCTCGTCGGTGTCGCGCGATGAAGAATAGGAGCTGGCCACCAAGGAAGGAACCTTGACCTTCTTGTATTTCTTCGGTGGAGGAACAGACCAGTCAAAATCTTCCTTGAGACCCATTTTCTTCAGATCTTCTTCGCTATAAACATGAGACAGAATAGCCCAGGTACGGTTGAAGGTTTCATGGAGGTAGTAATGGTTTTTCTTCACTGCATTGTGGGTAGCAGTCATATTGTGAAGAATTGAACCAAACTGACGCTTGACCCATTTGTGATTTCGATCAACCTTCTCGTGAAGACTGAGGAGAAGCTCACGATCAGTCATCACCCTGGGGGCTGTGCCTTGAGGATTTGGCTTGGTTGCGTTGGCGGCAGAGTCATGAGTGGCAGAGTCGTCATTGGTGGAGTAGGATGCAGCCTTGTGAAATTGACCATCCAATGGACGAATGCCTTCATCAATAACAGCAGAAGCCTTGCCCTTGTCATCAGCTGAGGAAAATGTCCGTTTGAGGACTTCAATCGGGGGCAAGTAGCTGCAATGGTTCAGTGTATCAGCTTTGTAGTTGAGTGAAGACCTTGCTCTGATGAATCTCATAATCCACGGAGCGTGAGGCTTCAACTCAAATGGTGACATAGCGACATTGGCCAGAGTCCTCATGAAGAAATCATGGAAGTTGACGGGAACGCCATGCATGATATTGAAAAGCAGATTCTTCATGATGCCAACGACTTCTTCTTCGTTCGAGCCGTGGCCTTTGATAGGACTCAATGTCTTCGTCAGAATGCGATAGACAGTCCTAGGCACATAAAGTAATTCCTTCACGAGGAATTTTGTTCTTGGGACCTAACCTAGCTTGAATGGCTTCATCAGCACTTGCATATAGTGGTCTGTAAGCTCAAGCTCGTGGTACATGCAACGAGCAGCTTCAAGGGGAGGAGTAAGAGGCAAAGCACGAAGCAATTCAGTAGCCGGTGCCTTATAGTGAGTGTTTTCAGACATCCAGTCCAGCACCCATGAATTCACATCTTCAGAGCCTCCGATGATGTGCAGCGTTGCATAAAATTGAAGAATGAGTTCTTCATTCCAATCACAGACGTCAGTGCAGAAATTTAACAGTCCAGCGTCGTGAAGAACACTGAGGACTGGTGCGAAGCACGACAGAGATTCCATATCCACGTGAGGAATGTGCTCATGATCGAAGACTTTGTCTTTGTTAAACAGCACTGAGGAATAGAAATTTGCATGGCTGGCAGTCCAGAAACGCCTCTTCCTAATGCGAGCAGAGTCATCGGGGTTGTAATCAGTGAAGAATACGTGCTTGTCGAAGAAATCATCAGTCTTGAATTTTTGCTTCCTTGAGAATGGATCCTTTGGCTTGGGTTGAGGAGTGTCAGCCAGTTGCATCACAACCTCAGGAATCATAATCTCAGGTTCTTCAGGCTGAGGAATTTCTGGTTCCTCTTTAGTGGCAGTCTGCGTCTTCAAGGATTCAGCAGCAGCAGTTTCTTCAGCACTAGTGGCTGGAATTTCTTCACGAACAGACGAAGTGGGGTGAGTTTCTTCAGAGCCCAATGGAACAGTATGTGCTGGGGACTGAGGGATTTGTTGCAATGGCGTGAACAGAGGAGAGTTGGGATGCTGACTTTCCCAAAAGTCATCATTCATCAATGGAGTAGTACTCCCAATGTCCACGTCAGAATTTTGTTCATCCAATTCCTCAACGCCGGCCTCTTCAGCAGTGACCTGAGGCATGGGCGAGGAGACAATTGGAGTTGAAGGGATTTCGTCCGCTTCAACTTCTTCATCCATCTGCTCTGAGGAAGCAGCAGAGGGAATGTCTTCATCAGATCTGCTAGGGATCACATATTCTTCATCGAAAGGTACAAGTTCCTTTGATGGCATACTGGAAACAGGAACAACATCAATTGGATTGTCAAATGAGCTGGTCAATTTCTTCATCTTCTTTGGAGCTGAAGAATCTAATGAAGCTGATGCTTTCCTTTTCCTCACCGCTGCACGCTCTGCAGCCTTGGACTTCTTCATATCTGATGCAGATGGAAGGATCGGAGTTGGGGTAGGCGCAGGAGGAGCAGAGGAATTTGGTTGAGTTTCTTCAGGCACAACTGATGCAGTTTCCCTGACTTCTTCATTTTCTTCAGGCGCACCACTAGTGGGTGCCCTGGAAATTTCTTCAGCGGCTGGAATGCAGTCATCAGCCCTGGAACTCACATTTTCTTCAGCAGCCTGATTTTCATCAGCGGTGCTGGCGTGCTCTTCTGTTGGTCGAGCAGATGTTTCGGCTTGAGGAATTTCTGGTTGCGGTGGAGCTGTAACCTTTGAAGTAAATTTCTTAGTCAGTTTTACAAACCTGACCTTGGCTCCTTGCCAATCAGCATAGTAAGCATTGAAGTCATTGCTGAGGCCTTTGATTTCAGCTTGGATCTTCACTAGTTCTTCAGTTGTCATAGAGACAACGTTTTTCTTCAGGAAGCGCTCCTTCTTGTACTGAGCTTTCTTCAGTTGCCTGGCCTTCTCATTTCTCGTCTTCAATGAAGGCAGTCAAGACATGACTTTGACCAGGTGTGAGGTTCATCTCAGGCAAAGGTGTGTTGGGATCCTTGTGCCAGAGATCGATGAAGTCTAGGATCAGCTTCGGATCCAAAAGCAGTGGCACATTGCTTCCTTTGGCTCTAGCGGCCTTGACTTGTTTCTCTCTGATGATTTCGGCTAGTTCTTCATCATTAGCCTCATCATCATCAGAGGGCACTTGGAAAGCAACCTGCTTCTTGTGAGGACTTGGTCGAGAACCTCGTCCAGCGGCAGACTTTTTCTTCAGTAGAGAGGGGCCAGCTGAGGAACTTGGAGCAGCTGAGGAACTTGCAGAGGCTCCTGGGGCAATAGATATGCCTGCAGTCCTTTGGCACGTGGCGAGATGCACAGGTGCAGAGGATTTGGTCGGAGCAGCCGAAGACTTTGGCGGAGGAGCTGAGGACTTTGGAGTAGCAGGAGCAGTTTGAGGAGTTGGGCGTGAGGGCTTTGAGGAATCTGGCCGTGAGGGCATTGCTGAGGAACTGGCCTTGAGTGCATAGTAGGTGAAGCACTTGGCTTATGCGCAGGCTTCTTTGCCATGGCCTTTTTCGGCTTGCTAGCAGAGGCCTCAGCAGTGGCAGCAGCAGCAGCAGCAGAGTCTTTGTTGAATTTCCTCACTGCTTCTCTGGCTTGTCTAGCCAACTTGGCCTAGCGCTTGGCCCATTCATCAGGATAATCCTCACCGTGCTTGAGGCTAGTGGGATCTGCTTCTTGGCCAGGTGCCAATGGAGGTCTTGGGCATGGAGGATTTAGAGCGAATTTCTTCATGTATTTGGGAGTAACATACCTGTACTCCCTCCACTCTCTTGCCCATCTCCTTTCTATCCTCTGGATGCGCACCTTGCGCTGATTTTTGTCCTCCTTACCAAACTTGGCCTCATCAGGAGTGCAATAATCCTTATATATGTCATCAGGGATTTCAAATGCAGTATTGATTTCAGGCCTCTTTCCTCCTTTATGTGGCTTCTTTCCATCAACCATTTTTTTCAGATGAGGAATTTGAACAAGGGAATTCTCTAAAGATGTATGCAACTTTTCTTTGAGGAACGCTGCAAATGAATTAAGTTGATGAGAACCTAGTGATTCAGCAGTGGACATGAGTACCTGTGAACAGAGTATAGTTGCGAGGAATTTGGAGAGGTCATATGCGTTCTTAGAGGTTTTTCAAAAAGAACAAGTTTGAAGAGTTTGACCAGATGAGCCTTGAAGAATTTCACTAAGCGTTCTTTGTCTTAGGTTCCAGAGTTGTACAGATCAGAAATCCATACAATTGAGGAATCTTGAAGAAAAATATAGCTTAGAGAAACGAATCAAGAACAGATGACATGTGAGGTGTTTACTGTGTGAAGATTTGAAGAAAAACACCTTTGAAGATTTTGTAGAGAACATTTCAATCAAAGAGGGCAGTAAAAGTAACTTTTAATTACCCTGGATGAAAACACGATGAATTGAGAGGTGTAGATGTGAAGTTCGTCAGTTCAGATCTTCCACGCCCTAACTTGGCTGAGGAAGACAGCTACGGCGGCGGCGGAGTGAAGAAATCCGCGGCCGGCGCGAGTACGGCGGCGACGAGGTCGAGGCAGTGAAGCTCTTCCTCACCGGCGACGATGAAGTAGCAGCGGAGCTAGGGTTTGAGAAGTTTGAGCTGGAGTGAGGTCGAGCGGAGTAGAAGATAAGTGAAGAAGGGGAGGGGGTATTTATAGCCACGGTGAAAAACTGTTCGCCCGAAGAATTTGGACGAACGTGCCCCTGACCCTTCTCATTCGCTTGACATGTGTCACCCACGTACTGAGAAGTGGAGATTGTGTGAGATCGTGGGTGAATAGATAAGTGTTTTCGTGGGATGCGGAATGGTTTGAGCGGCAAAGCCGAAAATTTTGGATAGGATAAGTTTTAAAGTTCCGTTCGCAAATTCTTCAGCTGACAAGGACACAGTGAAGATTTTGAACGAGTTTCAAATAGAACGCACATGAAGAATTTGTGAATAGATATTGTTGAGTATAGCATAGAGGGGGAAGGGTCCGATCACATTCACTTAGCAGAAAAACCAACTTGAAGAATTAGCCACAATGCTAAGTTGAAGAACATGAACAACTGAGGAATTTCAAAAACTAAGGAAAACTCAAATTGAAGATTTTCAACTTTTGGTGGTGGCGTGACCCACCGTATAAGAATGATGATTTCAAACACCACGTACAATTGTTGTAGGGCTCTGAGAATCAAATTCTTCGTTAATTTCTTCACACTTAGAGTGTTATTCTTCATTAATTGAAGAAAAACGTTTCTTCATGTGTTGCACATCTAAGTCATCAATTTTGCATAAGTGTTAGGATGAGTGTCCTTTTCAAAGAACACTCGAAGATAATAAGATATTTAGCTCACACCGCAACTTGCTAAATCTGTTCTCATCCAAGGGCTTTGTGAAGATATCGGCTAGCTGTTCTTCAGTCTTCACATGCTCAATAGAAATGTCGCCCTTCAACACATGATCACGAAGAAAATGATGACGAATTTGAATGTGCTTGGTCTTTGAATGCTGAACTGGGTTGTGAGCAATCTTGATGGCACTCTCATTGTCACAGAAGAGAGGCACATTCTTCACGTTGACGCCGTAGTCCTTGAGAGTTTGCTTCATCCACAGCAATTGAGCACAGCAAGAACCAGCAGCAATGTACTCAGCTTCAGCAGTAGACAGTGATACGCAGTTTTGTTTCTTCGAGGACCAACAGACCAAAGATCGTCCGAGGAAATGGCATGTGCTAGATGTTGACTTGCGGTCCACACGATCACCAGCATAGTCAGAGTGAGAATATCCAATGAGATCAAAAGCCGAGCCCTTGGGGTACCATAATCCAAGTGTTGGTGTGTGAGCTAGATATCGAAGATTATGCTTCACAGCCTTATTGTGTGACTCCTTCGGTGTAGCTTGAAGTCGGGCACACATGCAAACACTAAGCATAATATCTGGCGTAGATGCACATAAATACAATAAAGAGCCAATCATGGAGCGGTATACCTTTTGATCGAAGTCAATACCATTTTCATCAGTGCATAGATGGCCATTTGTTGGCATAGGAATTTTGACCCCTTTGCAATCTTGCATGCCGAATTTCCTCAGTACATCCTTGAGGTATTTCTCCTGAGATATGAATATGCCATTGCGCTGTTGACGAATTTGAAGACCTAAGAAGAATTTCAGTTCCCCCATCATAGACATTTCATATTCCTCTCTCATCATATAGCCAAATTCGTCAGTGTAACGTTGGTCAGTACAGCCAAAGATAATGTCATCAACATATATTTCGCACACAAACAATTCACCATCATAAGATTTAGTGAAGAGAGTAGGATCAAGTGAACCGGGTTTGAAGCCTTTCTTCATGAGGAATTCCTTCAAAGTATCATACCACGCCCGAGGGGCCTGCTTGAGGCCATAGAGGGCCTTATTGAGTCTGAAGACTTTGTCAGGATGCTTTGGATCTTCAAAACCTGGGGGTTGAGCAACATATACTTCTTCCTCAAGCTTACCATTGAGGAATGCACCTTTCACATCCATTTGATATAAAGTGATATCATGATGGTTAGCATAAGCAAGTAATATGCGAATAGCCTCAAGTCTAGCAACAGGTGCAGAAGTTTCATCGAAATCAATTCCTTCAACCTGTGTGTAGCCTTGAGCTACAAGCCGTGCCTTATTCCTCACCACAAGGCCATTTTCATCTTGCTTGTTGCGGTAGATCCACTTTGTGCCAATGATATTGTGCTTGCGAGGATCTGGACGTTTGACCAGTTCCCAGACGTTGTTGAGCTCGAACTGATGTAATTCTTCTTGCATGGCCTGAATCCACTCAGGCTCCAGAAATGCTTCATCTACCTTAGCGGGCTCTGTGATAGAGACAAAATCAAAGTGCCCACAAAAGTTAGATAAATGTGAAGCTCTTGAGCGTGTGAGAGGACCTGGTGCTTCAATGTCATCGATGATCTTCTCAATTTGCACTTCTTTTGCAACGCGAGGATGAGCTGGTTGTCGTCGAGGAATTTGATCAGCATTTTCTTCAGCACCATTTTCTTCAGGTGCCTCAGCTCAATGTTCTTCACGTTCTGGAATGAATTCTTCAGCAGATTCTACGGTCGGGATGACATCCTCAGGAGCCTTGATCTTGATAGATTCCTCAGGTGATGGTTCATCTGTCACAGAAGGTTGGTGCTCTCTTTGCGACCCATTAGTTTCATCGAACAACACATCTACAGTTTCAACAACCTTGTGAAGAACATTGTTGAAGACTCTGTAGGTGTGCGAGTCCTTTCCGTAACCAAGCATAAAACCTTCATGTGCTTTCGGTGCAAATTTAGAGTTGTGATGAGGATCTCTAATCCAGCATTTAGCACCGAAGACTTTAAAATAACTCACATTGGGTTTCTTGGCAGTGAGGAGTTCATAGGCAGTCTTTTTGAAGAATTTGTGAAGATATACTCTGTTGATGATGTGGCACGCAGTATCAATTGCATCAATCCAGAAACGACGAGGCATTTTGTATTCATCAAGCATAGTGCGAGCCATCTCAGCAAGAGTCCTGTTCTTACGCTCCATGACGCCATTCTGCTGAGGAGTATAAGGAGCAGATAACTCATGAGTAATACCAAGTTCATCAAGATAGTCATCAAGACCAGAATTCTTGAACTCAGTTCCATTGTCACTTCTGATGTGCTTGATCTTCACACCAAAGTTGGTTGAAGCCCTCGAGGAAAATCGTTTGAAGACTTCCTGCACTTCATGTTTGTAAGTAACAATTGGTACCCATGTGTAACGAGAGTAATCATCAACAATAACTGTAAGTGCATCTAGTGCCCCTTAGTGATTTTGGTGTATTGAAGACTTATAGGTTAAGGGACTAATGTGTTTATGAGTGTACATAGGACTATAAATCTATGAGGAGTTTGATATTTATAGAGAAAGTCGACCCCTAAAAATGAAGTTCTTCGACTGAAGACTTTGGATTTCTGAAGACTTTGAAAGTGAAGAAATTGGTGTGACCTTGAAGATTTGATATTCATTTGAGGAACATGAAGCGTGAAGACTTTTGTTATCGTAGTTTCATTTTCTATTTCTTGAGTCATAGGAAACACCGTACTGTTAAAGGGGGTCGAGGAAATACTAAGGAAAAATTTCCATGTGATGCTCAACTCAAAATCCTACACCTACCAATCCCTTCAAGTGAAGCCATTGGAAATCTCATACAGTTCAGTCATATTCTTCAGTGACAGAGACAAAGTTCTTCTGGTCTCTGAGGAATTTGTTCTGACTGAGGAGTTAGGAATTCGCCAGTGTGGATTGCCTACACAGTGAGGAACATGATAGCCCTGATGAATTTGAGCCTCAAATATCCGACCATTGCTGTGCTACCCGCCAGCTGTCCCAAAATATCTACCCACCTAACGGTCATATCATTGAAGGGCATTTATGTCTTATCATGTTGGGCTCCTCCCTAGGCTATAAATAGCCGCCCCCTACAACCACTAGCTAGTTGGCTGCTCCGAGAGAAACTGACACTTGTCATTTGAGAGCATCCCATCTTCCGAGGACTTTGAGCGAAAATCATCGAGTGAGGAAAACCCAAACCCAAACACCTACAAACCCAAAGTGATTGAGCATCACTGAAGAGATTGATCCTGCGTGGATCCGACGCTTGTTACCTTTGAAGACTGTGTTTCTTCCAGACGGTTAGGCGTCATGGTCTAGAGCATCCAAGAGGAATTGTGGATCGCCGAGTGACCGAGTTTGTGAAGGTTTGGAAGTCACCTGAAGACTTACTACGAGTGATTGGGTGAGGTATGTGTGACCTTAGCTCAAGGAGAATATGGTGAGGACTGTGTGTCCTCAGGTTTAAATACCTAGCCGCTCCAACCAGACGTACAACTGAGACAGCAGTTGGAACTGGTCTACCAAATCATTGTCTTCACCAAGCTTACTGGTTCTATTTCCTCAACCTTTTTCATTTCCTCATAACTGTGTTGTGTGCTTGTCCATATCTGTTTGAAGACTTTGACTGAAGACTTTCTCAATTTCCTCAGTTCAAATTTCTTCAGTCTGTTTGTCTTCATCCTGTGTTTTTCCTGTGTTTACGGTTCCTGTACTCTGTGCTTGTCCTCATTTCATCATGATGACCATGTTTGTGTTCTGTTATGCTTATTTCTGAGTACTTATTCCGCTGCAAGTAATTCTTCGCTAAGAAATTTCCTCACCCGCAAATTCCTCAGTGAAGAATTCATAAAAAATCGCCTATTCACCCCCCTCTAGTCGATATAACACACTTTCAATTGGTATCAGAGCAAGGTACTCCCTTGTTCTGTGTGATTTTGGTTTAACCGCCTGGAGTTTTAGTTATGTCGACCACAGGAATGAAGACTGTGTCGTGCCCCATCTTTGACGGTCACGAGTATCCCAAGTGGAAGGCCATGATGAAGAAGCGCCTCATGGCGATGAACAGCGAGCTGTGGACTGTCACTGAGATCCGTCTGACCGATCTGTGCAAGATGGCGGAAGCTGATGACATTCGCAAGTACACTCTTCTCAAGCTCACGGTGAAGGACGTCATCTGCTCCTGTCTGTCTCAGAATCAGTTCAGGAACATCATGCATCTCGATCATGCGAAGCTTATCTGGGACCGTCTCTCTGAGGTCTATGAAGGTCATCGAACCCGTCATGATCCTTGGTTTGAGGACTTCGAGGAATCTCTCAAAGCGATGACATTCGAACCAGAATCATCATCTTCTGCACCATGCCATATGGCAAAAGATGCAAAGGTAACTGAATGCTATCTATCTGAATCCAGTGATGATGAATCTGGTGATGAATTTGGACCCATCTATGTCAAACTTGCTTCCCTTGCCACTAAACAACAAAGAGCTTTGGAAAAAGTTCAATACATGCTAAATAAGAGCGATGATATGTTGGGTGAAGAAATGGATCAGTCGAAAGCTTTGGCTAAGAGACTTCAGACTAGGTTTGACACCCTTCAAAGTCATCATAACACTCTCTTGTCTGGTCATGAGAAGCTTTCTTATGAATTTCTTCAAAGAAAGCAAGATCTTGAAAAGCTAAGAGTGAGTTATGAAGATCTTCAGAAGGAGCGCGATTCATTACTTGCTCAACAAATCAACGCTTGTTCCTCCATGTTTGAAACGTGAATCTGCTAATTCTTCACCTGAATGTTCAAATGCTTCTAATGCTACAAATTCTTCAACTGTCTCTGCTATCACTAATTCCTCATCTGAGGACATTTCTAGTATCACTGATGATGCAGGGCTGAAGGAATTGTACATGACAGGCATGTACAAAAGCTTCAAAGGGCATCAGACTCTTTGTGATGTGCTTAAAAAGCAGATCCTCAACAGGAATCCTAGGAAAGAGGGTATTGCCTTTGAGAGGAAACTCAATGCTGATGGTACGAATTGGAAGCCTGAGCAGTACCCCAAAACCTCATGGGTTGCTGCAAAGGGACCTCCAGTTGATCCATCCAATTTATTTGGCTTTACATGTGAATCTCCTCATTCTTCTGATGAGTCATTTGACTTCAACTATAAACTGTTCAAAAATCAGAATGGTGAAGTATTTGCTAGATATGTTGGTACTAACTGCAGGAATGGTGCCCCTATGAAGAAAATCTGAGTGTCTTGAAAGTCTTCAGGTGAATGTCCTCATGACTCCACCTGTGAAGAATAGGAACCCCAGATCAAACTCTTCATATGGACCAAATTCTTCATATGGATCCAAGTCCTCATACGGACCAAATTCTTCATGTGGATCAAATTCCTCAAAAGGATCAAAGTCCTCATATGAATATCATCGTGCTAACAACTCTGTTTTGCAGGGAAGAGCTAAGGGCTATGAATATGAGTCTTCTAACCATTATGTTCATAAATCCTCGAAGAATTTCTCTGCTTATTCATATGCTTATCCTAACTCCTCTTATGTGAAACAAAATGGATTAGCTTCTATGCCACCTTTCTCGTATGGAGCTCGCAGAGTGATGAACTCTTTGCCACCCCTTCAGATGTGGGTGGTGAAGAAAAAGAACTAATCTCTTCTGCAGGGTCAGGTCTCCAGACGTGCGTAAACGTCTGAAGAATTTGCTGGAGACCTGAAAGTGCCTGAAAGGACGCAGGCTAATCATGAAGAAATGAACTCTCATTTCTCACGTCCTCATATTGCTTTATCTGTTCTATTACTTGATGAAATTGATCTGATGAATTGTGATGTCATATTCTTCACTGATGAAGTATATGAGTTTGTAAGCTGCACTAATTCATCTGCAGGATGATCAACCCAAAGCCACTGAGTGGGTCCTCGATAGTGGATGTACAAATCACATGACCAGTGACAAGAATCTATTGATGGATGCTCCCTTATCTCCATCACATCTGAAGCATATCATCTTCGCTAACAAAGGCAAAATTCAGGTATTGGGTCTAGGTAAGGTTGCGATCTCAAAGGATCGACACATGGACAAAGTCATGCTTGTCGAGTCCTTAGGATACAACCTCATGTCTGTCTCAATGCTTTGCGATCTTGATATGGTTGTTGTCTTTGGCAAGTACCGTTGTGTTGTGATCATGGAAGCTGACAATTCGAAAGTATTCGAAGGCTTTAGGAGAGGAGACTTGTATATTGTTGATTTCTCTACAGGACCACAACCAGCCGTGTGCCTACTTGCAAAAGCTTCAGAAGGCTGGTTATGGCATCGACGACTTGGTCATGCAGGCATGATGAATTTGCACACGCTTGGGAAGAAGAAGCACGTCATTGGCATAGAGAATGTCAAATTCCTCAAGGATCACTTATGCGGAGCCTGTGAAGCTGGAAAGATGACAAAGACTAAGCATCCAGCAAAGACTATCATGACTACCACTCGACCATTTGAATTGCTTCATATGGATCTCTTCGGTCCTAACCATTATTCTGAAGTTTCAAATGATGCATCTCAATATGGCTTTGTTATTGTTCATGATTACTCTCATTACACATGGGTACACATTGTTACTTACAAACATGAAGTGCAGGAAGTCTTCAAACGATTTTCCTCGAGGGATTCAACCAACTTTGGTGTGAAGATCAAGCACATCAGAAGTGACAATGGAACTGAGTTCAAGAATTCTAGTCTTGATGACTATCTTGATGAACTTGGTATTACTCATGAGTTATCTGCTCCTTATACTCCTTAGCAGAATGGCGTCGTGGAGTGCAAGAACAGGACTCTTGCTGAGATGGCTCGCACTATGCTTGATGAATACAAAATGCCTCGTCGTTTCTGGATTGATGCAATTGATACTGCGTGCCACATCATCAACAGAGTATATCTTCACAAATTCTTCAAGAAGACTGCCTATGAACTCCTCACTGACAAGAAACACAATGTGAGTTATATCAAAGTCTTCGGTGCTAAATGTTGGATTAAAGAGCCTCATCACAACTCAAAATTTGCACCGAAAGCACATGAAGGTTTTATGCTTGGTTACGGAAATGACTCGCACACCTACAGAGTCTTCAACAACGTTCTTCACAAGGTTGTTGAAACTGTAGATGTGCGGTTCGATGAAACTAATGGCTCGCAAAGAGAGCACCTACCTTCTGTGATAGATGAACCAACACCTGAGGAAACTATCAAGTTCAAGGCTACTGAGGATGTCATTCCGACCGAAGAATCTGCTGAAGAATTCATTCCAGAACGTGAAGAACGTCGAGCTAATGCTTATGTGCATCTAGGCCAGATATAATGCTTAGTGTTTACATGTGTGCCCAATTTCAAGCTACACCGAAGTAATCACACCATAAGGCTGTGAAGCATATTCTTCGATATCTAGCTCACACACCAACACTTGGATTATGGTACCCCAAGGGCTCGGCTTTTGATGTCATTGGATATTCAGACTCTGACTATGCTGGTGATCGTGTGGACCGCAAGTCAACATCTGGCACATGTCATTTCCTCGGACGATCTTTGGTCTGTTGGTCCTCGAAGAAACAGAACTGCGTATCACTGTCTACTGCTGAAGCTGAGTACATTGCTGCTGGTTCTTGCTGTGCTCAATTGCTATGGATGAAGCAAACTCTCAAGGACTACAACGTCAACGGGAAGAATGTGCCTCTCTACTGTGACAATGAGAATGCCATCAAGATTGCTCATAACCCAGTTCAGCACTTGAAGACCAAGCACATTCAGATTCATCATCATTTTCTTCGTGATCATGTGTTGAAGGGCGACATTTCTATTGAGCATGTGAAGACTGAAGAATAGCTAGCCGATATCTTCACAAAGCCCTTGGATGAGAAGAGATTTAGCAAGTTGCGGTGTGAGCTAAATATCTTAGAATCTTCGAATGTTCTTTGAAAAGGACACTCATCCTAACACTTATGCAAAATTGATGACTTAGATGTGCAACACATGAAGAAAAGTTTTTCTTCAATCAATGAAGAATAACACTCTAAGTGTGAAGAAATTAACGAAGAATTTGATTCTCAGAACCCTACGACAATTGTACGCGGTGTCTGAAATCATCATTCTTATACGGTGGGTCACGCCACCACCAAAGTTGAAAATCTTCAATTTGAGTTTTTCCTCAATTTTTGAAATTCCTCAGTTGTTCATTTTCTTCAACCTTGCATTGTCTTCACCTTTTCCGTCGTTTTTTTTTCATTGGCTATATATATATGAGTTTATGTCCTCTACAGCATTCACTTATTGCTATTTTTTCAAGTTGCTTTTTCTGCTAAGTGAATGTGATCGGACCCTTCCCCCTCTATGCTAAACTCAACCCATTCTATTCACAAATTCTTCATGTGCGTTCTATTTGAAACTCGTTCAAAATCTTCACTGTGTCCTTGTCAGCTGAAGAATTTGCGAACGCAACGTTAAAACTTATCTTATCCAAAATTTTCGGTTTTGCCGCTCAAACCGTTCCGAATCCCACGATAATACTTATCTATTCACCCAAGATCTCACACGATCTCCACTTCTCAGTACGTGGGTGAGACATGTCAAGCGAATGAGAAGGGTCAGGGGCACGTTCATCCAATTTCTTCGGGCGAACAGTTTTTCATCGTGGCTATAAATACCCCTCCCCTTCCTCACTTCTCTCTTACTCCGTTCGATCTCACTCCCGCTCGAGCTTCTCAAACCCTAGCGCCGCCGCTACTTCATCGTCGCCGGTGAGGAAGAGCTTCACTGCCTCGACCTCGTCGCCGCCGTACTCGCGCCGGCCGCGGATTTCTTCACTCCGCCGCCGCCGTAGCTATCTTCCTCTGCCGAGTTAGGGCATGGAAGATCTGCACTGACGAACTTCACATCTCCACATCCCAGTTGTCGTGTTCTTCGTCCAGGGTAATTAAAAGTTACTTTTACTGCCCTCTTTGATTCAAATGATTTCTACAAAATCTTCAAAGGTGTTTATTCTTCAGATTCTCACACACTAAAACACCTCACATGTCACCTGCTCTTGTTTCATTTCTCTAAGCTATATTTTTCTTCAAGATTCCTCAATTGTGTGGATTTCTGATCCGTACAACTCTGGAACCTAAGACAAAGAACGCTTAGTGAAATTCTTCAAGACTCATCTGGTCAAAATCCTCAACTTTGTTCTTTTTACAAAACCTTCTGAGAACGCATATGACCTCTCCAACTTCCTCGCAACTATACTCTGTTCACAGGTACTCATGTCCGCTGCTGAATCACTAGGTTCTCATCAACTTAACTCATTTGCAGTGTTCCTCGAAGAAAAGTTGCATACATCTTCAGAAAATTCCATCGTTCAAATTCCTCGTCTGAAGAAAATGGCTGATGGAAAGAAACCACAGAAAGGAGGAAAGATGCCTGAGGTCAACACTGCTTTTGAAATCCCCGAGGACATCTATGCTGGGTACTACACACCCCCTGAGGAAGATAAAAATCAGCGCAAGGTGCGCATTCAAAAGATTGAGAGGAGATGGGCAAGAGAGTGGAGGGAGTACAGATATGTTACTCCAAAATACATGAAGAAATTCGCTGTTACCCCTCCATGCTCAAGATATCCATTGGCACGTGGCCAAGTAGCTGATCCCACCAGCCTCAAGCACGGCGAGGACTATCCTGAAGAATGGGCCAAGCGCCAGGCCAAGTTGGCCAAACAGGCAAAAGATGCAGTGAGGAAATTCAACGAGGACTCTACTGCTGCTGCCGCCTCTGCTGAGGCCTCTGTTGTCAAGTCTAAGAAGGCCATGGCAAAGAAGCCTGCGCATAAGCCAAGTGCCTCACCTTCAATGCCCTCACGGCCAAATTCCTTAGCAATGCCCTCACGGCCAGATTCCTCAAAGCCCTCACGGCCAAATCCTCAAACTGCTCCTCCAAAGTCCTCAGCTCCTCCGCCAAAGTCTTCGGCTGCTCCGACCAAATCCTCAGCACCTGTGCATCTCACCACATGCCAAAGGACTGCAGGCATATCTATTGCCTCAGGAGCCTCTGCAAGTTCCTCAGCTGCTCCAAGTTCCTCAGCTGGCCCCTCTCTGCTGAAGAAGAAGACCACTGCTGGACGAGGTCCTCGACCAAGTCCTCGCAAGAAGCAGGTTGCTTTCCAAGAGCCCTCTGATGATGATGAGGCTGATGATGAAGAACTTGCTGAAATCATCAGAGACAGACAAGTCAAGGCCGCTAGTGCCAAAGGAAGCAATGTGCCACTGCTTTTGGATCCGAAGCTGATCCTAGACTTCATCGATCTCTGGCACAAGGATCCCAACACTCCTTTGGTGGAGATGAACCTCACACCTGGTCAAAGTCATGTTTTAACTGCCTTAATTGAAGAAGAGAAATGGAAATTTGAGAAGGCAAGGCAGCTGAAGAAAGCTCAGTACAGGAAGGAGCGCTTCCTGAAGAAAAACGTTGTCTCTATGACAACTGAAGAACTAGTGAAGATCCAGGCTGAAATCAAAGGCCTCAGTGATGACTTCAATGCTTACTATGCTGATTGGCAAGGAGCCAAGGTCAGCTTTGTAAAACTGACTGAGAAATTCACTTCAAACGTTGCAGCTCCATCGCAACCAGAAATTCCTCAAGCCAAAGATCCTGCTCAACGAACAGAAGAGCACGCCAGCACCGCTGATGAAAATCAGGCTGCTGAAGAAAATGTGAGTTCCAGGGCTGATGACTGCATTCCAGCCGCTGAAGAAATTGCCAGGGCATCCACTAGTGCTTGTTGTGAGAAGCTCCGGTTTGTGATAAGCATATACCCAAACCTGCCCCAAATGGGACAAAATTTGTACCACGGCATGTTGATGCCGCTCCATAATAGCATGCCAAGTTTCATGAATTTCATATGAGTTTTGGATTTACTAGAATTTACAAACCAGGCATCTCAATGTTTTGTCGGCCATCAACGATGCCCCGGTGTTTGAAATTCATTCCCATTTCTTGCATGGGACCTAAGCATGCACCCAAGGACACATATTTGATTTTTCAACCAATTTATATGCACCGGAGCATGTGCATGTAGTTCAATTTTGAATTATGCACATAAAATGCATTGAAAACTCAGTTAATGCATAAAAATGTCCAAACGAACCCCGAAAATCACAAAAATTCACACAACACTCCTGTTGTTCTATGTTCACACGAGAAAAAAACTTGAAAGCAATAACAGGCAATGGATATCGTTTCGTCCCCAAAGGTGGGACGTTCCCTATCAAAAACCATCATGCTTGTTGTGAGAAGCTCCGGTTTGTGAGAAGCATATACCCAAACCTGCCCCCAAATGGGACAAAAATTTCACCACGGCATGTTGATGCCACTCCATGATAGCATGCCAAGTTTCATGAATTTCAGACGAGTTTTGGATTTACTAGAATTTAAAAACCAGGCATCTTAATGTTTTGCCGGCAATCAACGGTGCCCTAGTGTTTGAAATTCATTCCCATTTCTTGCATGGGACCTAAGCATGCACCCAAGGACACATATTTGATTTTTCAACCAATTTGTATGCACTAGGGCATGTGCATGTAGTCCAAATTTGAATTATGCACATAAAATGCATTGAAAACTCAGTTAATGCATAAAAATGTCCAAACGAACCCCGAAAAATCACAAAAATTCACACAACACTCCTGTTGTTCTATGTTGACACGAGAAAAAAACTTGAAAGCAATAGGAGGCAATGGATATCGTTTCGTCCCCAAAGGTGGGACGTTCCCTACCGAAAACCATCATGCTTGTTGTGAGAAGCTCCGGTTTGTGAGAAGCATATACCCAAACCTGCCCCAAATGGGAAAAAAAATGTACCACGGCATGTTGACACCGCTCCATGATAGCATGCCAAGTTTCATGAATTTCAGACGAGTTTTGGATTTACTAGAATTTAAAAACCAGGCATCTCAATGTTTTGCCGGCAATCAACGGTGCCTTGGTGTTTGAAATTCATTACCATTTCTTGCATGGGACCTAAGCATGCACCCAAGGACACATATTTGATTTTTCAACCAATTTATATGCACTGGAGCATGTGCATGTAGTTCAAATTTGAATTGTTCACCTGAAATGGCTAGAAAACCAATTTAATGTATAAAATGTTCAAACGAACCATGAATAATTCCAATTCTTTTACGACACACATATAGTTGCATGTTCACTCCAGATAAAAGGTCTAGCAATTCAAACACCGTCCATTGCCGCTGTAACCCCGTTATGTAATTCAAATCAAGATGAAAAATCAAGTGGATCGCACACAGTTTATTATCAGCAACCGTGTGAGATGTAGTACAGAATATCTTGGAGCACCGTCGGTGTATAGTATGCCTGTGGCTTACGCGAGAAGGTGCGTCGGCTACAGTCCACAGCCGGTGTCTCAAGCACACTAGCTCGCTCCCAAAATATCATTTCACTATTAAATCATCGCCGGTGAAAGATGGGCACGTGGACCCATGTCGTGCGGGCAACTTCGGTGGCCCACTCCAGCGAGAGTGCGGCCGCAGCCGCCTTGCGCGTGCTAACAAGCTGCATGAGCGTGGCCGCAATCTACGACCGGGCGGCAAAGGCAGCCCAAACGGCCGCTGTTGCTTCTCAGGTGGCGGCAGCAATATCTGCCTCGGGGATAGCAACTAGCGAGAGCGGCACAGCAGCTGTCCGTTCCGCAGCGGCGGCTTTAGCCCTGATGAAGGCCGCCCACGACCATGTCGAGGCCGCCCACGCCCAGCTCCTGGCAGTCACCGCACAAATAGAACGAAGCTTCTCCGACAATGGTCGGCAACCCACGGCCGAAGAGCTGGCAATCGCCGAGAGCATTCGAGCAGCCGTCCGTTCCTCCGCCGCATACCTTGCGATGATGGAGCCCGTCCAAGCCCAGATCGCTGATGTCAACTACACAACCTTCTTCTTGTAGACGTTGTTGGGCCTCCAAGTGCAGAGGTTTGTAGGACAGTAGCAATTTTCCCTCAAGTGGATGACCTAAGGTTTATCAATCCATGGGAGGCGTAGGATGAAGATGGTCTCTCTCAAGCAACACTGCAACCAAATAACAAAGAGTCTCTTTTGTCCCCAATACACCCAATGCAATGTTAAATTGTATAGGTGCACTAGTTCGGCGAAGAGATGGTGATACAAGTGCAATATGGATGGTAGATATAGGTTTTTGTAATCTGAAAATATAAAAACTGCAAGGTAACTAATGATAAAAGTGAGCACAAACGGTATTGCAATGCTAGGAAACAAGGCCTAGGGTTCATACTTTCACTAGTGCAAGTTCTCTCAACAATAATAACATAATCGAATCATATAACTATCCCTCATCATGCAACAAAGAGTCACTCCAAAGTCACTAATAGCGGAGAACAAACGAAGAGATTATGGTAGGGTACGAAACCACCTCAAAGTTATCCTTTCTGATCAATCTATTCAAGAGTCTGTAGTAAAATAACACGAAGTTATTCTTTCCGTTCGATCTATGATAGAGTTCGTACTAGAATAACACCTTAAGACACAAATCAACCAAAACCCTAATGTCACCTAGATACTCCAATGTCACCTCAAGTATCCGTGGGTATGATTATACGATATGCATCACACAATCTCAGATTCATCTATTCAACCAACACAAAGTACTCCAAAGATTGCCCCAAAGTTTCTACGGGAGAGTCAAGACGAAAACGTGTGCCAACCCCTATGCATAAGTTCACGAGGTCACGGAACCCGCAAGTTGATCACCAAAACATACATCAAGTGAATCACGTGATATCCCATTGTCACCACAGATAAGCACATGCAAGACATACATCAAGTGTTCTCAAATCCTTAAAGACTCAATCCGATAAGATAACTTCAAAGGGAAAACTCAATCCATTACAAGAGAGTAGAGGGGGAGAAACTTCATAAGATCCAACTATAATAGCAAAGCTCATGATACATCAAGATCGTGCCAAATCAAGAACACGAGAGAGAGAGAGAGAGAGATCAAACACATAGCTACTGGTACATACCCTCAGCCCCGAGCGTGAACTACTCCCTCCTCGTCATGAAGAGCACTGGGATGATGAAGATGACCACCGGTGAGGGTTTCCCCCTCCGGCAAGGTGCCGGAACAGGGTCCCGATTGGTTTTTGGTGGCTACAGAGGCTTGCGGCGGCGGAACTCCCGATCTAGGTTATGTTCTGGAAGTTTGGGTATATAAAAGAGGTTTTGGCGTCGGGAACAAGTCAGGGGGGTCTCCAGGCTGTCCACGAGGCAGGGAGGCGCGCCCAGGGGGGTGGGCGCGCCCCCCACCCTCGTGGGCAGCCCGGGACTCTTCTGGCCCAACTCTTTTACTCCATGGCCTTCTTCTGGTCCAAAAATAAGCTCCTTCAAGTTTCAGGTCAATTGGACCGCGTTTGGTTTTCCTTTTTTGCGATACTCAAAAACAAGGAAAAAACAGAAACTGGCACTAGGCTCTAGGTTAATAGGTTAGTCCCAAAAATCATATAAAATAGCATATAAATGCATATAAAACATCCAAGGTTGATAATATAATAGCATGGAACAATAAAAAATTATAGATACGTTGGAGACGTATCAAGCATCCCGAAGCTTAATTCCTGCTCGTCCTCGAGTAGGTAAATGATAAAAACATAATTTTTGATGTGGAATGCTACCTAACATAATCATCAATGTAATTTTATTTATTGTGGCATGAATGTTCAGATCCATAAGATTCAAAACAAAATTTTAATATTGACATGAAAACAATAATACTTCAAGCATACTAACAAACCAATCATGTCTTCTCGAAATAACATGGCCACAGAAAGTTATCCCTACAAAACCATATAGTCTTGCTATGCTCTATCTTCATCACACAAAATATTTAAATCATGCACAACCCCGATGACAAGCCAAGCAATTGTTTCATACTTTTGATGTTCTCAAACTTTTTCAATCTTCACGCAATACATGAGCATGAGCCATGGACATAGCACTATAGGTGGAATAGAATGGTGGTTGTGGAGAAGACAAAAAGGAGAAGATAGTCTCACATCAACTAGGCGTATCAACGGGCTATGGAGATGCCTATCAATAGACATCAATGTGAGTGAGTAGGGATTGCCATGCAACGGATGCACTAGAGCTATAAGTGTATGAAAGCTCAAAAAGAAACTGAGTGGGTGTGCAACCAACTTGCTTGCTCACGAAGACCTAGGGCAATTTGAGGAAGCCCATCATTGGAATATGCAAGCCAAGTTCTATAATGAAAGATTCCCACTAGTATATAAAAGTGACAACATAGGAGACCCTCTGTCATGAAGATCATGGTGCTACTTTGAAGCACAGGTGTGGTAAAAGGATAGTAGCATTGCCCCTTCTCTCTTTTTCTCTCATTTTTTGGGCCTTTTTTTATGGCCTCTTTTTTCTCTTTTTTTTTATTTGGGCTTCTTTGGCCTCTTTTATTTATTTATTTATTTATTTTTTCGTCCGGAGTCTCATCCCGACTTGTGGGGGAATCATAGTCTCCATCATCCTTTCCTCACTGGGACAATGCTCTAATAATGATGATCATCACACTTTTATTTACTTACAACTCAAAAATTACAACTCGATACTAGAACAAAGTATGACTCTATATGAATGCCTCCGGAGGTGTACCGGGATGTGCAATGAATCAAGAGTGACATGTATGAAAGAATTATGAACGGTGGCTTTGCCACAAATACGATGTCAACTACATGATCATGCAAAGCAATATGACAATGATGAAGCGTGTCATAATAAACGGAACGGTGGAATGTTGCATGGCAATATATCTCGGAATGGCTATGGAAATGCCATAATAGGTAGGTATGGTGGCTGTTTTGAGGAAGGTATATGGTGGGTGTATGATACCGGCGAAAGGTGTGCGGTATTAGAGAGGGTAGCACTGGTGGAAGGGTGAGAGTGCGTATAATCCATGGACTCAACATTAGTCATAAAGAACTCACGTACTTATTGCAAAAATCTATTAGTTATCAAAATGAAGTACTACGCGCATGCTCCTAGGGGGATAGATTGGTAGGAAAAGACCATCGCTCGTCCCCGACCGCCACTCATAAGGAAGACAATCAATAAATAAATCATGCTCCGACTTCATCACATAACGGTTCACCATACGTGCATGCTACGGGAATCACAAACTTTAACACAAGTATCTCTCAAATTCACAACTACTCAACTAGAATGACTCTAATATCACCATCTTCATATCTCAAAACAATCATAAAGAATCAAACTTCTCTTAGTATTCAATGCATCACACGATCTCAGATTCATCTATTCAACCAACACAAAGTACTCCAAAGAGTGCCCCAAAGTTTCTACCGGAGAGTCAAGACAAAAACGTGTGCCAACCCCTATGCATAAGTTCACGAGGTCATGGAACCCGCAAGTTGATCACCAAAACATACATCAAGTGAATCACGTGATATCCCATTGTCACTACAGATAAGCACATGCAAGACATACATCAAGTGTTCTCAAATCCTTAAAGACTCAATCCGATAAGATAACTTCAAAGGGAAAACTCAATCCATTACAAGAGAGTAGAGGGGGAGAAACATCATAAGATCCAACTATAATAGCAAAGCTCGCGATACATCAAGATCGTGCCAAATTGAGAACACGAGAGAGAGAGAGAGAGAGAGAGATCAAACACATAACTACTGGTACATACCCTCAGCCCCGAGGGTGAACTACTCCCTCCTCGTCATGGAGAGTGTCGAGATGATGAAGATGGCCTCCAGTGAGGGTTTTCCCCCTCCGGCAAGGTGTCGGAACAGGGTCCCGATTGGTTTTTGGCGGCTACAGAGGCTTGCGGTGGCGGAACTCCCGATCTAGGTTATGTTCTGGAAGTTTGGGTACATATAAGAGGTTTTGGCGTCGGGAACAAGTCAGGGGGGTCTCCGGGCTGTCCACGAGGCAGGGAGGCGCGCCCAGGGGGGGGGGGGGCGCGCCCCCACCCTCGTGGGCAGCCCGGGACTCTTCTGGCCAACCTCTTTTACTCCATGGCCTTCTTCTGGTCCAAAAATAAGCTCCGTCAAGTTTCAGGTCAATTGGACTCCGTTTGGTTTTCCTTTTCTGCGATACTCAAAAACAAGGAAAAACATAAACTAGCACTAGGCTCTAGGTTAATGGGTTGGTCCCAAAAATAATATAAAATAACATATATATGCATATAAAACATCCAAGGTTGATAATATAATAGCATGGAACAATAAAAAATTATAGATACGTTGGAGATGTATCAATCGCGTCTGCCCACGCCCAGCTCGTGGCGGCCTTTTCCAAAGAGATGGCGGACGCGGATGGCGAGATGCTTGCCGAGTATGGTGTGATGGATGCCATGGAGCCCCTTCCCCAGGAGACCGTCAGGCGCGAGCTGGACATGGAGGCGGCGGCGGAGATCGACAAGCACCAGTCGTAGTAGTACTCTTTGTTTTTTTGAATTAAGAGCGCCGGTCTTTAATTTGTTAGAGTAATGTTTAGGTCAGCTAGCTCTGTTTAATTGCTGAACTTGCTCGATTAAGAAGTGTGGGTGTGCTGTAGTCTCCTTTGTGTACCCAAATTATTCAATGACGTGGATGACCACTGTAACCATGGAAATTCAAACCAAAACTTTTGATGTTCAAACTCATCACACACGGGTTAAGCTATCTGAATCGTTTGTGATGTCCACATATCATACACAGTTCTGAATAAGGGACCGTGTCTGATGACACTTTGCGCGCCAGTTTTTTGGCTGAAGCGATTCCAAATTTTCGGCTTCCATGGAAATATCTACCTCCCCACCCCCTCCCCCTTACCAAAAGCCACATTTCCCCTCTTTCCACCTTCCTTTCCAAGTTGAAACCTTCAATCCTTGCTTGCAGCACCGCCGCCTCCTCGCCGGTGACCCTCCTTCACGCTACTCGGCCTCCTCTATCCAGGCAGGTAATCCACACCCGACCCCATCCTCCTCCTCCTTCCACATCCCACATGCCCCGACCGCCGGCGCGAGCGCAACACCTTCCACCCAAATCACCGACCCCTCCACCATAAAAGCCCCGGCCTAAGCCATGGTGCACGCAGTATAGCCAGGACCTCAAGGAGCATTTGGCAGCGGAGAAGCAAATCGCGGCCGCACACGCGGATGAGGTCGCGATGGCTGCCATTTGTGTCGACCCCCAGATCTTGAAGGAGCACCTTGCCAATTGCTAGCTACGCCGGTTAAGCATGCTCGGTTTACCCGTTGCGTGTGCTGCTCCTGCCTTTCCTTCACAAATTCTAGTGATTTGTGCTATATAATTTCACCATGCAATCTGTTGCTCTAGTGTATATGTTCTATATGTCGTGCAGTGTGGTGCTCACTTATTAACTGTTTTGTTAATTAGTTGTCGTCTTCAGTTAACTGTTTGGTTCAATTCTGCAAATGTGATGTTCAATTCTTCAGGCTGCAATTTTGTATTGTATTTCATGTGAGAAATAAATCGAATTTATCTTTACAAAATTGTGGGTGCATTCTGTTATTGTATACCATGTGAGGAATGAATTGAATTTGGCTATAGTAAATACATGAGAAACAAATACAATTGCTACAATTGGCTGTAGTTAACTGTTTGGTTAACTCTCTGATATTCTATTAGGAGTATGTTATATTGTGCAATGTGGTGCTCAATTAATGTTTGGTTCATTTGTTGTGGTGTTTAGTTAACTGCTTGGTTCAATTCTGCAATGCAATGTCCAATTGTCGTGGGTAGAATTTTGTATTGTTGTGCATGTGAGGAATAAATCGAATTTGGCTGCACTTAATACATGAGAAACATATACAAGTGCTATATTTCCTAGTTCTTAATCATGCTTGTTTTGGGTAAATGGGTTTTCCATGTGGCTTCAATTAATCTGATGAATCTGCAATGTGCTTATTTTTCATCAACATATTTTACTGATAGCATGCGAACCCTTACTTAACCTGATGACTAACTACCTTATATGTGTTGCAGGGAAATAATGGGAAGCACTGAGGTTTACAATCGAGGTTAGCACGTGCATGGTCCGTTGTCTAATAGCACATTATTGTGCAATTGCAGGAACCATTCTAATGTTTTGGTTTTTAACAATTTGGTCTTGCACATGTAGGTCCTGCTGTCAGAGGTTTTGACCCACTGTTCGACCCTTTTTGCATATGGGGAAATGAGTTCTCCATGAATATCAATCAAATCAAGAAACTCAGAAAGATTGTTAGGATAAAGAAATTAGCGACAAAAAAAACAAGATCTTTGTCTGCACAATGAAGAAGACATCAGTTCACTACAAGATGGTACTAACTATTATACCTTGCCATTTTTTATTTCTTTGCCCCATTTCCAATATAGAGAAGATATTTATGCACATCCTTGTTTTCAGGCCTTTCCAAAGCAGTTCACTGATGATTACCTCTCAAACCATCTCTATGGTCAGGAGGTGAGGAAGGTTTTCATACAACACCCACGCTTCAATATTGAAGTGTTCCTGAAGAGGTCAAAGGACGGACGGTCAATTATCCACAGGCACTGGCCTAAAGTTGCGAAGACCTTCAACAAGAATGAAGGCTCAATATTCGCCTTCCGCTTCAGCAGTTGTCCACATGAGATGCATCTGTCTATATACCGTCTATGAAGCTAATTTCGAAAGGTTCTACATGTTGCATGTGGAACTTGCTACTGGTGCAGTTGTGTAATGGGGTTGCTGAGTGCTGAAGCTATATCATGTTGTACTCTGATGTATTTCAATTATGAAATTCTGCTTCCTTAATATGGAAATGAAATATATTGTGTGATTAATATGAAATGTCAATTAGATTAATAAATGGATTATGAATAATCGGATACTTAGCCTGCTAATGGCGAATTAGCCTGCTAATTGTGTTTTGCTATTGCAAATGGTTGTTGAAAAAATACCATGGGCGATGACCTCAGGCAACGCACAAAGTTTCTAGGAATAAACCGTGTTGGATCAATGAACAATCACACACGACTTTCTCTTGAAAACTGTTTGCGTTAGGCCACCTTGCGCAAATGTTTACCACATAAAAACTCTGTGTGATGGACAGCCTTTGCCACACAGTTTCTTCTATGGACCGTGTGTGATACATTCAATAACGCAAACGATTTAACGAGAAAAATTGTGTGTGATGTACCTGTGAACGGAAATGTTTTCCTTGGAGCGACTGTTTGGGATGTGCATACGAACGGAAACGTTTAGCGGGACTGACTGTGTGGGATGTACTTGCGACCGGAAACAATTTCGTTGTATAATTGTATTTTTTTAGCTCTACTGTACGTATTTCCGTATTTGAGTGCTCGCCGGTCGCACACGACCTCATTTTGCCGAACGTGTGTGCCAGGAGGGCATATCCCCGACGGTTTCTGGGTCGTGTGGGAAGGACCCCCTATCGCCCACACTCACTTGGCGACGGTTCCAGATGCCGTCGCGGAAAGGGGTTTTAAACCGTTTGTATAGGACCGACGCGCACCAGTGGCCACTCCACCACCAACCCTCCGACTCTCTACCTTTGTCTTTCTCCCAACCTTATTCCTCTGCTACACATATCCATGGATGCCGATCGATATCCCTCAATACATAGCTAGGTCCCTCTCCTTCCCCACACATATACTAGTCGATCGGTCTCTGCCCCCCCACACACACACCGATGGTCGAACGTTGTAGGTAGGTATCCATGCCACAGAGAAAAACTGCACCTCTGCCCTCTCAAATTCCAGTAGGCCAGCCGCCCTGTATCTTTGACGTGGGCAAACACAAATTCGATGGCACTCTTTATCGATCGCGCAGCCACACACTTCATCCCTGTTTTCGATTCTATCGATATCTCAACGTCCATGACTCTGTTTCACACACATTGCATATGTTACTTTTTTTGTTTGAGATATCATCGACACATTGCCTCTGTTTCGCACAAACCATGTCTCTCACACCCACCCACGTACGTACCTGCACCTAAAGAAGAGCTGCATGCAGGACGCACGTACTCACGTCTTGTTCACGGCCACACCCGCGCGGGTACGCGGTGGAGTTCGTTCCTGTACGAAAAGGCAGCCCACGTGATAATTTGACGCGTGTAGCGGTTGTTTACTCGAAGGAGGGTCGGGTACCATGCCTAGACGGAAAAAAGTTCGACTTGACGTGTTAGTATTAAATAAAGTTATATATTCCTCAATGGCACATACAGAATATAAAATGATTGCCGTGGGGAAATGGAAAAATCCGCTCCATTATATAGAACGGAGCCTGCCTGCCGGGGTTTGTCTCTGTCACACCATCTGACACAAGGCGGCGGTGGCCTCTCTCTCTCACTGTTGGTTAGTGATCCGGCCGCATCCCGTCCGCCGGCGGAAAGGGAGGATGTGCATCGTTTCTCCATTCAACGGCGTTGAGGCAACCAGTCCTGATCTGCGGTACCCGCCGTTCTCTCTGACCAAGCTCCGGCGTGGTAGGGCCCTCTCCACTTGCTTGCTGCCGCAGTATGGGTAGATCCCGGCCATCGGTGCCCTCCTAGTAACATCCCGACGACCCTCAAGTACAGCTTCCTCCGGCCTTGCTCCACTACCCATCTTCCCGCGTTGCTGCATGTGGATCTTCTTTAGTTGTTTGCTTAAAACGTATCTCGGCCGGCGTACTTTCCATCTCGCAATCTCATCCTCAACCAATTTTTGGTAAACCACCATGCTGCTATCTTTCCCTTATTACATGGAATATGCTTCTTTTTTGTCGGCGTATGTTTCTTCTTTCAACTCGTGTTATCGGGCAGTAATTGTTTCCTTTCTACCTCCCTTTGCAAACAGGGCTATCCATTTTCACCTCATTGCTATTGCGACCTTTTGGTGAACTGCACAAATCACTTTTTTCTTAAGAGTGTTTTGTGCAGTTCCGCCAAAATGTCACACAGGCAAAGTTTTTACATTTCTGTGGGACTTCAGAAAGGAAGATTGGTTTTGCTATCCTCCTCATCCAACTCTGTGCCTAATCTTCTCCAACAAGTAGTTAGTCCTAAATAGAGATCGCGGAGGTGATCAGCTTCTATTTGTGTGTGTTATGTTTCATCATCTAGTTCCACTATTATTGTAATCACACTGACTGGATATCTTTTCAAATAGGGATGGTCCGCTCGATTTTAGTGGAGGTGCACAAAATGATCGGATTGTGGTGTCCTCCATACACCTTTTTTTTGGCTACAGAGCTGGGTGAAACTAGCTGCCAAGCAATGAACACTGTGGCCAGGAAATGGAGCCCCGCCTACGAACAACAACGATCAATTATATATTTTTCTTTATTTGTACACCTTCTCACAACTTTGTCTTCAGTTGATGTGAATATTGGCGCTGCTCTATGAACCATTGAGATGCATTAGCAGCCATGGTAGTTTCATTTGTATTTGATGGAATTTTGTTACAAGATAATCTTGAGGCAAGAGGACACATGAATCCTAAGTTGAAACCTTTTTTTCCTGCGGGAACCAAAGTTGAAACCTTCATAGCATCACAGTACAATTTCACTAAAATTATGCGTACATATAAACAAATCCTGAACGATTGATAGCAATGCCAGAAACAATTCAACTTTGTTTCGCCGACATGTGGGACATCCTTCATCCAGCTCCACCTGCCATGCAGCAATATTGAGTGCACAACTGCAGGGAAAGATTCACCCCGGTCGTTATGCTGCAGTAGTAATGACTAGTGAGCAGTCAAATCACAGAGCCCCACCTTCGCCACAGTAAGTTGCTCGGACGAAGCAACCATCATTTATCTGTTCCTTGAATCCGCTGGTACTCCCATATTCCTAGAGTAATTAGTTGGTCGGGCGAAGCAACCATCACTTCACCTTTCCCATAGTAAGTACTAGTGCCTCTTTTTTTTACTCTAGAAACAACCACACGTGAATATTGGCGGTAGCAGCACAGCAACTGAATAAAAAATCGAAACCAACCAATGAACTACTACTAATGGTGAGCGTTTGCTAGTATCATGTACTCCGTCTGTCCATGTATATAGGGCTTAATGCGTTTTACGAGACTAACTTTGCCCCTGTTTGGATCCATGGGTTAGAGTTAGTTTGAGCTAGTTGGGGCTCAAATAGCCCTAATGTATCCAAGCATGAGGGTTAAATTGGAGCAAGTTGCACCGAACCCACCAAAAAAACTATCCCACCCAAGAGGTGCTAATTGGAGATAGTTCTCATTGGGCCCACTGGAAAATCACTTTCCTCTCTCCATCAAGTGCATTTATTGTCAATCTAACCCTGTCACCCAAACACCTCTTTGGCTACAGTTAGTTCAGGGTTAGTCATGAGTTAGTCTAACCTCTAGCTAAGTTAGAGTATCCAAACAGGAGCAGTATAGGACATGCAAGTTGCTCAAAGCATACAGTCAAATTCGTACTTGAAAGGATCTTTTTTTTAAACAAAACGTGAAAGGATCTTCGAATGATATAATTTTTAAATTATATAAAATCTTATCAATAGTCAAAGGCATCCTCGAAGAATACATTAGGCCCTATATAAAATCTTATCAATAGTCAAAACCAAGTGTTCTAAACGAGTTCAAAACGAGAAACTGGACACACTCACGGCACGGCACGCCTGTCTTGTTTGGTCCGTCGGTCAAAGCGCTTCCTCTTCTTGGCATAACAATAGAGTACAGTATTTTTTTAGAATGCTCTTGGCATGTCGGTAACATGTGATGAGTTAACCGACCTCAATAGACGGCAAAAATGCTAGCCCGCCATACTTTGAGAGAGACGAGGAGCGAGAAGCGATACGGGCTGCTAGATTACTAGAGCTAGGTGTCGCACGGAGGCCAAGAAAAATGGTGATAGCATGGGTTAGCCATGTAGTATGATGTAACTACACTGGGCTGCCGTGTTTCGTACTCTTCCAGTCCACCGTAGAGATGATAGGTTTATTTTATATCGCTGAATAATATAAACTATTATGAGTACAGACGCTCCACCAAGAGGTTCCTTGCTCCTTCTCGGTCGTCGGGAATCTATGCTCTTCCACTCTTTTTTGACGTGAGCTTTGTTCATCCTTTTGCCAACACGCGGAAACTCGCAGAACGACGAGAAGCTTGTTTACTACGGGGTCATTTGGTTCTAGGACTATTAGTGCCACATTTTGCCATACACAACAATGTTGCCAAACTTGCCTAAGGTTTACGCCTTCTCCCTCGCCAACGCGTGCGCGGTGGCTCGCAGCACGAGGAGAAACTTTTGCCGCGGTGGACGTGCAACAGCTCATAGTGGGAGTAACATACTCCTAGGTACTAACATAGCGCAGTCCAAGACAAGTTTGCTTTATGTGGCATGTATTTAATGAGGAGAGATGTGTTTAGAGTAACATAATATGTAGTGTGGGGCACAAGCGAGTAGTCCATTGTAGAAACTAGGGTGGTGCCGGATTAATTCCGCATGTAAATAAGCTTGTAACCGTGGATTTGGGGCTCTTTCCCCTCTTCTTTAATGAATGATACGCACACTCGTGCGTCTTCGATAAAAAATGTCACTGTAACATAGCGCTTTCCAAGAGAGGATGAGTCTACAAGGTAATAAATGAAGCCAACTAGTATGACACTGCTACTATGTTACTTTGCATTATGGAGATAGTAACTTAGACTAGTGTCATATGCATGACACTAGTCTAAGTTACTCTGCACTATGACCAGCCTAAGAGCATGGTTAATAGTATAGCCAGTTGATGGCTATAAGAAACTGCCATGTCATGTATAGCCATTATTTATAGTCACTCATATAGTAGTGTGGGATACAAGGTTGGCTATAACATTACTTAGCACTTTTTTCAACCTTCTCTCTTTCTCTTTCTTAACATTTATTCTATTTGTCTAGGAATCCGCATATAGCTAGGCTCTTGCATGAGGCTAAGTATTATAGGTAGTATCATGCATGCCAACTAGGCAAATTTGATGAGGTGGCATAGAATTAAATGAAGAAAGAGAGGGTTGAGTATCATATCATGATACCGTATCATATTAAATGGTGTGCTACTATATGTCATGCATGGCAATAAATGAAGTTAGCTATGATACTAACTTATGATACTATGCACTATGGATCGATGTAGTATCATACACTAGTATCATACACTAGTATCATATACATGATACTAGTATATGATAGTCGTCATTATACGACTAGCCTGAGAGCCCACTCCCCATAATTTTCCTCGTCATCATTTGAGTCCTAGAAGATCTCACCCACATCATCATTACACTACAAAAAAAAGACACATCCGTGACATTTTGGGTCGAACGAAAAAAAATTCTTTCATACTTATGACACTTCTATGACAATAACTGTGACAAAACCCGGTATCATCATAGATGTGGTGGGGTCCTACTTCTATGACAAAAAATCATGACAGAAAATGGGCTTTTCGTCCTGGGCGGGCCGGAGACGCAGCTGCATGACATTCTTTGGGCCGTCCATGACGGAAAAAACCATGGTAGAAGCGAGGGCGAGGGAAATATCGGGGTGTTCCCAGTTACGGTGGGTGGTCGGGGCCGAGCGATGCGCGTTTCTCCGTACACGCACGCGCGTGGATGTGAAGCGTTGGGCTGTAACTGAACCCGAGCGAGGCGTTGGGCTGTAACTGAACCCGAGCGAGGCGTTGGGCTGTAACTGAACCCGAGCGATTGCACTGCAGGCTACGCGTTACTGAACCCAAGCGATGGATCGATGGCTGTTAACTGAACCCGATCGAGTGATTCCTTCGCTACTGCTGCTAACTAAAGTCGATCGATGCTGCCTCTGGATGAACAGTGAGCGTTGCTGGGGGGGTTTGGATGAACAGTTCCCGGTGGGGGTGGATGAACAGGACCCCGTGGTGTTGCCTCTGGATGAACAGGACCCCGATCGATCGAGCCGGTTGGGGCTGGATGAACAGGACCCCATGGAGGGTAGGATGAACAGGACCACCCCGTGGAGGGCTGGATGAACAGTAGACGGTGGAGGGCTGGATGAATAGTAGCCCGTGGAGGGGTGGTTGCACAGGAGCCCGTGGAGAGGGCTGGTTGAACAGTAGCCGGTGGAGTAGCGCGCGGCGGAGGCTGGATGAACAGGAGCCCGTGGATGAACAGTCGCAGGTGGAGGCTGGAGCAGGTCGACGGTGGATGAACAGTAGCCCATGGAGGCTGGAGGGGGTCGACGGTGGAGATGAACAGTATCCCGTGGAGACCCGTTTTGCGGTACGCCACACCCCTCCCGATAAACAGGACCCCCGTTTCAACCGTAGCGCTCCAACACAAGTCTGTTTCCTCCGTTTTGCGGTACGCCACACCCCTCCCGATCAACACGACCCCCGTTTCGACCGTAGGAGGTCTTCCTCCATTTTGTGGTACGCCAGACCCCTCCCGATGAACAGGATCCTGTTTCGACCGCGGCCGGTCGAACACAAGGCCGTTTCCTCCGTTCTGCGGTACGCCAGGCCTCGTTTCCATCGGCTGTTCCGTCCAAGCCCCCCCGATGAACACGACGACGCATTCCGTTCCTACCCAGCCGGTTGGCTCCCCATGAACATGACGACGACGCAGTTTCTCCGTTCCGACCCAGCCATGTACACGAGCCCTGGCCGTACGTATGTGCGAGTAGGCGTTCGAGACCCTGCCCGTATGTACGTATGTGGCCGTATTTTCTTTCTTGCACACTGGCCGCTGTACGTACGTGTACATGATACATGCGCGCCTCTACTACGACACGTGTGCGCGTTTACATCGACCAGTATGTACGTACACGTTCGCGACCAGAATGACAACGCTACGTACGCTTCGACCAGGTGGGACCCGACTGTCAGGCACTTCCTTGCGTGCGAAGATGTAGCTGGTGGGTCCCAGCAGTGAGGGGGGGCAAATCTTTTTTTTTCGGACGCACTTCCTTTCGTGCGAAGATGTAGCTGGTGGGTCCCAGCAGTCAGGGGGAAACGTTTTTTTGCGAAAAACGGTGGCCCGTTCGGTGGGTCCCCGCTGTCAGGTGGAGGAATAATTATTTTGTGCGTAATAAGGAGGCACTTCCTTGCTGCGGACGTGGACCCAGCTGTCAGCCTCTCCACGTACAGTCCACGTCGGATGGAAGCCGTTCCTTGACCACGTTGACCACGCCGCGCCGAGAGCACCACGGCGGTGGACGACGGCGAGGCCTAGGAAGGGGACGACACGGAGCCGGAGAAGACGCGGCAGTGGATGCCCACGCATAGAGGAGTACGAGGGTTCACTGGTTCGCTGCGGTGTGAGGCTGCCGTCGCCGCAGAATAACAGGGGGTGTGGGTGAGTAGAGGGATGGCCTGGCCAGCGGTGGGAATAGTAGGGGGCAGTGAGGCCTCCGCGGCAGCACAGCCGGCCACGGGAGGCAGGAGCATGCGGCACGACCGGCGCTGCTTTGGGCGGCTGGAGCAACAAGACCAGAGGTTGAAGAAGCACTACGGTCGTTGGATGGACATCGTACGGTCACTGGAACTAGAATCGTTCATATTGACTAAGTTGACAAAGCACTCCTCCCCGTCAACTTAGTAGGCCCGCAAGTCAGCCTCCCACCAAGGTGGGTCCCAACCAGCAGGGGGAGTATTCATTTTTTTGTGTAATAAGGAGGCACTTCCGGTGGGTCCGAGCTGACAGCGGGGGGGGGGGGGGGACATTTTTTTCATGCAATACGGTGGCCCGTCCGGTGGGTCCCAGCAGCCAGGGGGGAAACGTTTTTTCGTGAAATACGGTGGCCGTCCGGTGGGTCCCTGCTGTCAGGTGGAGGAATCATTATTTTCCGTGTAATAAGGAGGCACTTCCTTGCTGCCGTCGTGGACCCAGCTGTCAGCCTCTCCACGTATAGTCCACGTCAGATGGAAGCCGTTCCTTGACCACGTTGACCATGCCGCGCCGAGAGCACCAGGGCAGTGGACGACGGCGAGGCCTAGGAAGGGGACGATGCGGAGTTGGGAAAGACGCGGCAGTGGAAGCCCGCGCGGAGAGGAGTACGAGGGTTCACTGGTTCGGCTGCGGTGTGAGGCTGCCGTCGCCGCGGAATAACAGGGGGTGTGGGTGAGTAGAGGGATGGCCTAGCCAGCGGTGGGAGTAGTAGGGGGCGGTGAGGCCTCCGCGGCATCACAGCCGGCCGCGGGAGGCAGGAGCACGCGGCACGACCGGCGCTGCTTTGGGCGGCTGGAGCAACAAGACCAGAGGTTGAAGAAGCACTACGGCCGTTGGATGGACATCGTACGGTCACTGCAGCTAGAATCGTTTATATTGACTAAGTTGACAAAGCCCTTGGTACGCGTCAACTTAGTAGGCCCACAGGTCAGCCTCCGAAACGGTGCGCCCCAGATGTCAGGGGGAGGAATCATTTTTTGGGCGGCTGAAGCAAGAATATCCGAGATTGAAGAAGAAGCACGACATCCATTGGATGGACATCCAACGACCACAGCTGCCAGAACCGTGTGTTGTTGACAAAGCCGTGCATACGCGTCAACTTAGTTTTTTTAGGGACGCGTCAACTTAGAAGGCCCATAAGTGTGTGGCAGAGAACATATAGCCCATTTGCGATTTGTAAGAATGTACAACCCATTTTTTTATTGTAATGGAATTTACTACAGCCCATTTACAGTTTGTTAAAAGTACAACCCATTTTCTAGCTAGGACAACGATTAATAATTTCAACCAACTGCTCAAAACAGAATTCAAAAAAAATTCCCACATTTTTATGGGATCCGAAATATTTTTATCCGAAATTTCTAGTCAGATTAAATATAATTTCAAAATAAAGTTGTATTACGTTAAAATCCAACGAAATATTGCGCGCACAACAAGTAATGAAATTAAAATTTTCAAATTCCAAAAATAATATATTTTTTAAACTAATTACGCGTTTGGTGCATTTTTTATAGTTACTGCCCAGTTATTATAATTACATCCCATTTATTATTTCTTAAAGTCCATTTTCTTGTTAAGCCTAATGCATATCTCCTAGGAAAGTTTGCAGCCCAGTGGGACGGAGAATAACAAGTTGACCCGGATATTGTGTACAACTGTCGGCCCAGTTGCATTGCCGATGTTGAAAAAAAGGCCTGTGTAGTACAGTACAACCTAACATGGCTTCTCAGACCACATTCAGCGATGCCGGAATGGCCCAAACAAGGCTTCTGTACAACTTTTTGAAGTCACTGAGCTCAATTAATAACTTAAGAAAAAAGTTAGATTACAGTGGAACCTAATTAAAAGCTGTCACGAGCAAAGAAATAATTCAACGGGTCCCACTTGTGCGTGTGTGCGTGTGTGCGTGTGTGTGTGTGTGAGAGAGAGAGACCCATCGGTCGATGCTCGTAAATACATCTTTCAGCCATATGCATTGCTGATGCTCAGTAAAAACTTATATAGTTGACACAATCATATAGAACATCATAGCACACTGAACTTGCATACAAAAATTTCATGCAGGCGGCACAATTAGGATGGAAGCAGTGGATCGCTACGGGTAGGGCTATGTTGAAACCAACGAACTCGTACTTAACGGTTCTTCGTCTTTATCAATGACAGGGAAATATCTTGAATGTTGTGCAAAGAAAACAGACAGACAACACAATAAGTTCTGCTAGCACATTAAGTTGACGTACAGCCCTTTCTAAAAAAAAGTTCAGGTACAAAATTAGAACAGGTCACAATCAGCGCGATGGAGTAGGCCCTGTGCCATCCATCATTCCGTGCAACACGGGGAAAGTCTGATGTTGACTCCTGTAATGGACGTCGTCGACGGACCCTGGTACATGTATTGACCACTTCTTCGACATACAGGTACATCCCTAACGTGGTCCGTGGCGGCCTTGCTGGCGATGGATAGTACAACCCCGGTTCCTGCACCGGTATCTCAACACCAATCACCTTCGGTATGGTGGACGGCTTCTTCATCCATGCCATAACCGTCAGAGCCCAGCTGTCTGGAGGAACAAACATACTTATGAGCTCACCTCCAAGGTCGTTGATAAGCTCATTCATGGACTCGCTGTTCCAAGCACGTCAAGGCATGCCGTGGAAGGTAAGCTTTGTTAAAAACTCAAGCTCAGAGGGCACCGAGCCCCATCTTGGGTGCCATCGATCAAAGCTCACCAGCGCGCCATCGCAGAACAAACGCCGGGAAGATTCGAACACACGACTGCAGTCGAAAGTTGTCCGGAACCTGACGAAGAAATCAGCCGGTGGCGGACAGACTTCGATGAGCAAGTCACTTATTTGGATGCCGTGCGCAATACCAAGAGCTTTGACAAGGTCGTCCGGCAAGACAGGAGGCCTGTCGCCGTTGATGGTTACCATCACCACTTTGCCGGCAAACTGGTCGTCAAGCGCCGCCATGCCACTGTTGAGCGACATCACGCAGCGACCGAAGGCAGGACGGACCTCGGGATCTCCGGCTCGGAGATCCGCGTTGACCGGCGACATGATAGTGAGCTTGAGTACAGGGAGTACAGGAGGGGGATTTGGGGGAACTGGAGTAGGAATCGAGATTCCAGAGGTGGGGGAGGGGCGGGAGATCGGGGATGCAAAGGTAGCTTGAATTTCGAACATGCGCCAATATGCTCTCGGCGCGCAAGCGCACGAAAACACCGGTGGCGCCCACATGTTGGCCTAAGAGTCCTTATTCTTTCTTTTTTGGAGAGCCCGACCTTTTTTTAGGATCTTTTGAGAGCCCGGCTTGAGAGTCATAATTGACCTGTTTGGCATTGCGTTACTACTCGGCCCATATTCAAGGACACCTCACTGGCCCAAACAAGTGTACATCATCGAAAAGATACTGAGCTCAAATTATATAACTTGAAAAAAGGAGATACAATCTAAACACTGGAGAATGGTGATGCCCTCATTTAGCCCACCAATAGTTCGAGACAATAAACAGTTTGAAACAACTATATATACAACATTCAAACACTGACTAGTGACTACTACTGACATAAACACCAAGACATGATAGTTCATAAGAAGTCTTGCTACACCACCAAAACGCACCCATCTGCATCGCTTAGACTCTCGTGATCCAGACGAGAATGACATCCTAAACAGAGCCAACTATTACATAGTAAGAGTGACATAGACGAGGATGACCAAATGACAAGGAATATGCATAACAAAAGAATGAACTACCGATCCAGAACATGCAGCAAAGACAACAAAGTCATTCGAAGAGATGATCCAACACCATCATAATTTGCAGCCCTGCTTCAGCGACCAATGATCCGGAGACACCAATACTCCACCCTTTCGACGCAACAGCCCAATTACCTATCAACCTGAAGGATTGAACCACATCACTGCCTGTCGTAATTGAGACATCCAAGGATCAAAGTTAATCCGGATGCCTTTGTCATTCTCACCTTCTTTTGGCTGCACGATGTATCGTTGACAATCGGGGAGTTTGCTCCCGAACTCCTAGGGCTCGCCATGTAGACACAGTTTTCCATAGCCAACAGAGCCTCTCTGCCATCAAGGTCCTTGCCAACGGTGATCTCCTGGTTAATCTGATAATTGAGTCCGAGAAATAGAGAGTGTGAACCAAGGTTGTTTACCCGCCTCCAACTAAAAAATCATGAAGGCCCCAACAAGCTGGTATCCTGCTCATAGACGTAACAACCACTGTCTGGATACTCACGTATTTCATGGTGCTTGTATACAATGGGGTTTTTGCAATATAACTTTTCCGGCTCATTTGTCCGAATGATCATCGGTATTTTGCCGTCGTCTGATCGAGCGAGGAACCAGTTGTGCTTCCCTATTTTTCGCAAAGGTGGTGTGATTACAAAGGGCAGTAATTGTAGGGACACTGCATCATATCAAAAAGGATAGGCATTGTTAATGTAAGATCAGCATTGTTCAGAGTATGAGTAGGATAATGCAAGAAACAACATTGATATGTCCCCGTTGGAACTGGGAGGAAAATACAGGGAAATGTATACTGGGTTCGGAAATATATAAGTGCCATGCATGGTTATACTCATGTTATCTCGCAATCGATTCTTCACATGAAACTACCATGTCATGCATGTTATGGAATCCATGTTCTGTCCTCACAAACAAATTCTTCAAGGTAACTAACAGACTATGCATTGTTATATACTCGTGTTCTGTGGGCAAATTTTTTGTGAGGATATTATTCTAGCCATTGATTGCTGAAGGGCGAATATAGGTATGTACACATGGTAAGCATTACATGATTTCACTACTTCCAAATATAGAGTTCTCCATATGCACATTTACTTCCCTAATGTATGGTTAGATGAAACCAACAGTGTGGTGCATGTTTCTACATCATGAAAATGAGGAAACTAACATGGCCATTGATACACACTCATATTTAGTAGTAGTATATAGATTACAGTAAAATAAGGAGAATATCCATATATTCCTAACCGTTTGATTATTCAGGGGTACAAATTGGTTGTAATGACATGATCACAATCGCATGAATTAACTCATTCCAAATATAGCTGATTTACGGCGTCTCTAATACATTGCCATAGTTCTACTCAAATTCTGCTCAAACAGGGATATGCCAATCATCACAAAAAGTTCAAACAGTGTCATGGCGTCATCATTAACATGAGACGGAAACAACTTACACGCGCCATCCCAGCAATACGTGGTGCCATCTGCTTTGTCGATCGCGTAGATGATGCCATTGTGTTCAATAGCATCACAGAAGTGTGTATCAGCTTTGACGATGATCCACTACGAGCTGAGTTGTCTCCAGCTAAAGAAGGCACCGGCGTAAAGATAGGCGAGTCCGCGGTCGAACAAGGCAATTAGCTTGAAGTCTGCGTAATTCGCATGTCGTGTGGGCACTTGGCAGATTACAATCTTCTGCAAAACAAGGTCCGTCCAACTGACGTGGTAATCTAGATGACTAGGACCGCGATGGTAAAACTCTATATAATCCAACGGAGGAAGGATAATCTCATGGGAGGTCTGGAAGTTCACGAGCACCAACTTTTTACCGTCTTCTCTGAAGGCAGCCATCCAGTGGGAGTTCATGCCGACCCAGTACATACCTGCCAAGAAGTTTCGGGCGATGGTGATCGGATCGAAGTCGAGGGAAATGATGTACAGCGACCCACTACATACCTACAAAGAAGTTTCGGCTAATGGAGATCGGATTGAAGTTGAGGGGCATCATGTACGCCTCCGTATCATGGTGAGCCAATCTCGCAAGACCAGATAGCAGCAAGCAGGGTGTCTTGAAAAGCTTTGGCCTCGCTTCGATGATGGCCATGTGCATGCCCCTCGAGCATGCAGCCAGTCGCAGGGCGCTCAACATATCCATACACGAAGAACAGAGGTCGAGGACGTCACTGGGGAGATTGCTCCAATCGCGGCTCATATGGATCCTGCGCGGTTCGCGTTCGGCCATGGTGGAGTTTGGAAGGTGGGGTTTTGGGGGGCTTGATTTACGGGGGAGAAGGTTGTCAGTGCTGGAGCGGCTTGCGAGGGAATAGTTGAAGGAAATATGCCCTAGAGGCAATAATAAAGTTATTATTTATTTAATTATATCATGATAAATGTTTATTATTCATGCTAGAATTGTATTAACCGGAAACATGATACATGTGTGAATACATAGACAAACAGAGTGTCACTAGTATGCCTCTACTTGACTAGCTCGTTGATTAAAGATGGTTATGTTTCCTAGCCATTGACATGAGTTGTCATTTGATTAACGGGATCACATCATTAAGAGAATGATGTGATTGACTTGACCCATTCCGTTAGCTTAGCACTCGATCGTTTAGTATGTTGCTATTGCTTTCTCCATGACTTATACATGTTCCTATGACTATGAGGTTATGCAACTCCCGTTTACCGGAGGAACACTTTGTGTGCTACCAAACGTCACAACGTAACTGGGTGATTATAAAGGTGCTCTACAGGTGTCTCCAAAGGTACTTGTTGGGTTGGCGTATTTCGAGATTAGGATTTGTCACTCCGATTGTCGGAGAGGTATCTCTGGGCCCTCTCGGTAATGCACATCACTTAAGCCTTGCAAGCATTGCAACTAATGAGTTTGTTGCGAGATGATGTATTACGGAACGAGTAAAGAGACTTGCCGGTAACGAGATTGAACTAGGTATTAAGATACCGACGATCGAATCTCGGGCAAGTAACATACCGATGACAGGGAACAACGTATGTTGTTATGCGGTTTGACCGGTAAAGATCTTCGTAGAATATGTGGGAGCCAATATGGGCATCCAGGTCCCGCTATTGGTTATTGACCGGAGACGTGTCTCGGTCATGTTTACATAGTTCTCGAACCCGTAGGGTCCGCACGCTTAACGTTACGATGACAGTTTTATTATGAGTTTATGAGTTTTGATGTACCGAAGGAGTTCGGAGTCCTGGATGAGATCAGGAACATGACGAGGAGTCTCAAAATGGTCGAGACGTAAAGATCGATATATTGGACGACTATATTCGGACATCGGAAAGGTTCCGAGTGATTCGGGTATTTTTCGGAGTACCGGAGAGTTACGGGAATTCGTATTGGGCTTAAAGGGCCATACGGGAAAGGAGAGAAAGGCCCCAAAGGGTGGCCGCACCCCTCCCCATGGACTAGTCCGAATTGGACTAGGGAGGGGGGCGCCCCCTTCCTTCCTTCTCCTTCTCCCTTCCCTTCTCCTACTCCAACAAGGAAAGGAGGAGTCCTACTCCCGGTGGGAGTAGGACTCCTCCCCTTGGCGCGCCCTCCTCCTAGGCCGGCCGCCTCCCCCTTGATCCTTTATATACGGGGGCAGGGGGCACCCCATAGACACAACAATTGATCTATTGATCTCTTAGCCGTGTGCGGTGCCCCCCTCCACCATATTACACCTCGATAATATCGCAGCGGTGCTTAGGCGAAGCCCTGCGTCGGTAGAACATCATCATCGTCACCACGCCATCGTGCTGACGAAACTCTCCCTCAACACTCGGCTGGATCGGAGTTCGAGGAACGTCATCGAGCTGAACGTGTGCTGAACTCGGAGTTGCCGTGCGTTTGGTACTTGATCGGTCGGATCGTGAAGACGTACGACTACATCAACCGCGTTGTGTTAACGCTTCCGCTTTCGGTCTACGAGGGTACGTGGACAACACTCTCCCCTCTCGTTGCTATGCATCACCATGATCTTGCGTGTGTGTAGGAAATTTTTGAAATTAATACGTTCCCCAACAGTGGTATCAGAGCCTGGTTTTATGCGTAGATGTCATATGCACGAGTAGAACACAAGTGAGTTGTGGGCGATATAAGTCATACTGCTTACCAGCATGTCATACTTTGGTTCGGCGGTATTGTTGGATGAAGCGGCCCGGACCGACATTATGCGTACGCTTACGCGGGACTGGTTCTTCCGACGTGCTTTGCACAGAGGTGGCTGGCGGGTGTCAGTTTCTCCAACTTTAGTTGAACCGAGTGTGGCTACGCCCGGTCCTTGCGAAGGTTAAAACAACACCAACTTGACAAACTATCGTTGTGGTTTTGATGCGTAGGTAAGAACGGTTCTTGCTAAGCCCGTAGCAGCCACGTAAAACTTGCAACAACAAAGTAGAGGACGTCTAACTTGTTTTTGCAGGGCATGTGTGATGTGATATGGTCAAAGCATGATGCTAAATTTATTGTATGAGATGATCATGTTTTGTAACCGAGTTATCGGCAACTGGCCGGAGCCATATGGTTGTCGCTTTATTGTATGCAATGCAATCGCCCTGTAATGCTTTACTTTATCACTAAGCGGTAGCAATAGTCGTAGAAGCATAAGATTGGCGAGACGACAATGATGCTACGATGGAGTTCAAGGTGTCGCACCGGTGACGATGGTGATCATGACGGTGCTTCGGAGATGGAGATCACAAGCACAAGATGATGATGGCCATATCATATCACTTATATTGATTGCATGTGATGTTTATCTTTTATGCATCTTATCTTGCTTTGATTGACGGTAGCATTATAAGATGATCCCTCACTAAATTATCAAAGTATAAGTGTTCTCCCTGAGTATGCAACGTTGCGAAAGTTCTTCGTGCTGAGACACCACGTGATGATCGGGTGTGATAGGCTCTACGTTCAAATACAACGGGTGCAAAACATTTGCACACGCGGAATACTCAGGTTAAACTTGACGAGCCTAGCATGTAACAGATATGGCCTCGGAACACGGAGACGGAAAGGTCGAGCATGAATCATATAGTAGATATGATCAACATAGTGATGTTCACCATTGAAACTACTCCATCTCACGTGATGATCGGACATGGTTTAGTTGATATTGATCACGTGATCACTTAGAGGATTAGAGGGATGTCTATCTAAGTGGGAGTTCTTAAGTAATATGATTAATTGAACTTGAATTTATCATGAACTTAGTACCTGATAGTATCTTGCTTGTCTATGTTAATTGTAGATAGATGGCCCGTGCTGTTGTTTCGTTGAATTTTAATGCGTTCCTTGCGAAAGCAAAGTTGAAAGATGATGGTAGCAATTACACGGACTGGGTCCGTAACTTGAGGATTATCCTCATTGCTGCACAGAAGAATTACGTCCTGGAAGCACCGTTGGGTGCCAGGCCTGCTGCAGGAGCAACACCAGATGTTATGAACGTCTGGCAGAGCAAAGCTGATGACTACTCGATAGTTTAGTGTGCCATGCTTTACGGCTTAGAACCGGGTCTTCAACGACGTTTTGAACGTCATGGAGGATATGAGATGTTCCGGGAGTTGAAGTTAATATTTCAAGCAAATGCCCGGATTGAGAGATATGAAGTCTCCAATAAGTTCTATAGCTGCAAGATGGAAGAGAATAGTTCATTCAGTGAGCATATACTCAAAATGTCTGGGTATAACAATCACTTGATTCAACTGGGAGTTAATCTTCCGGATGATAGCGTCATTGACAGAATTCTTCAATCACTGCCACCAAGCTACAAGAGCTTCCTGATGAACTATAACATGCAAGGATGGATAAGACGATTCCCGAGCTCTTCGCAATGCTAAAGGCTGCGGAGGTAGAAATCAAAAAGGAGCATCAAGTGTTGATGGTCAATAAGACCACTAGTTTCAAGAAAAAGGGCAAAGGGAAGAAGAAGGGGAACTTCAAGAAAAACAGCAAGCAAGTTGTTGTTCAGGAGAAGAAACCCAAGTCTGGACCTAAGCCTGAGACTGAGTGCTTCTACTGCAAGCAGACTGGTCACTGGAAGGGGAACTGCCCCAAGTATTTGGCAGATAAGAAGGATGGCAAGGTGAACAAAGGTATATGTGATATACATGTTATTGATGTGTACCTTACTAATGCTCGCAGTAGCACCTGGGTATTTGATACTGGTTCTGTTGCTAATATTTGCAACTCGAAACAGGGGCTACGGATTAAGCGAAGATTGGCTAAGGACGAGGTGACGATGCGCGTGGGAAATGGTTCCAAAGTCGATGTGATCGCGTTCGGCACGCTACCTCTACATCTACCTTCGGGATTAGTTTTAGACCTAAATAATTGTTATTTGGTGCCAGTGTTAAGCATGAACATTATATCTGGATCTTGTTTGATGCGAGACGGTTATTCATTTAAATCAGAGAATAATGGTTGTTCTATTTATATGAGTAATATGTTTTATGGTCATGCACCCTTGAAGAGTGGTCTATTTTTGTTGAATCTCGATAGTAGTGATACACATATTCATAATATTGAAGCCAAAAGATGCAAAGTTGATAATGATAGTGCAACTTATTTGTGGCACTGCCGTTTAGGTCATATCGGTGTAAAGCGCATGAAGAAACTCCATACTGATGGACTTTTGGAACCACTTGATTATGAATCACTTGGTACTTGCGAACCGTGCCTCATGGGAAAGATGACTAAAACACCGTTCTCCGGAACTATGGAGAGAGCAACAGATTTGTTGGAAATCATACATACAGATGTATGTGGTCCGATGAATACTGAGGCTCGTGGCGGATATCGTTATTTTCTCACCACCACAGATGATTTGAGCAGATATGGGTATATCTACTTAATGAAACATAAGTCTGAAACATTTGAAAAGTTCAAAGAATTTCAGAGTGAAGTTGAAAATCATCGTAACAAGAAAATAAAATTTCTACGATCTAATCGTGGAGGAGAATATTTGAGTTATGAGTTTGGTCTTCATTTGAAACAATGCGGAATAGTTTCGCAACTCACGCCACCTGGAACAGCACAGCGTAATGGTGTGTCCGAACGTCGTAATCATACTTTACTAGATATGGTGCGATCTATGATGTCTCTTACTAATTTACCGCTATCGTTTTGGGGTTATGCTTTAGAGACAGCTGCATTCACGTTAAATAGGGCACCATCAAAATCCGTTGAGACGACGCCTTATGAATTGTGGTTCGGCAAGAAACCAAAGTTGTCGTTTCTTAAAGTTTGGGGCTGCGAGCCTTAATTATGTGAAAAAACTTCAACCTGATAAGCTCGAACTCAAATCGGAGAAATGTGTCTTCATAGGATACCCAAAGGAAACTGTTGGGTACACCTTCTATCACAGATCCGAAGGCAAAACTTTTGTTGCTAAATTCGGAATTTTTCTGGAGAAGGAGTTTCTCTCGAAAGAAGTGAGTGGCAGGAAAGTAGAACTTGATGAGGTAACTGTACCTGCTCCCTTATTGGAAAGTAGTTCATCACATAAACCAGTTTCTGTGACGCCTACACCAATTAGTGAGGAAGTTATTGATGATGATCATGAAACTTCAGATCAAGTTATTACTGAACCTCGTAGGTCAACTAGAGTAAGATCCGCACCAGAGTGGTACGGTAATCCTATTCTGGAGGTTATGTTACTAGACCAGGACGAACCTACAAACTATGAAGAAGCGATGGTGAGCCCAGATTCCGCAAAATGGCTTGAGGCCATGAAATCCGAGACGGGATCCATGTATGAGAACAAAGTATGGACTTTGGTTGACTTGCCCGATGATCGGCAAGCCATTGAAAATAAATGGATCTTCAAGAAGAAGACTGACGCTGACGGTAATGTTACTGTCTATAAAGCTCGACAAGTTCAAGGGATTGACTACGATGAGACCTTCTCACCCGTAGCGATGCTTAAGTCTGTCCGAATCATGTTAGCAATTGCCGCATTTTATGATTATGAAATTTGGCAAATGGATGTCAAAACTGCATTCCTGAATGGATTTCTGGAAGACGAATTGTATATGATGCAACCGGAAGGTTTTGCCAATCCAAAAGTAGCTAACAAAGTGTGCAAGCTCCAGCTGTAACATCCCAAATTTCCAATTTGGAATGTTATACATAGATCATCATTGCATATCATGTTTTGTTGCATTTTGACAAATCCTCGATAAATCCTAAGAAACTCAAGGACCCTCGGAGAGAGTTGGGGATTTTCTCGAATTTTTAAATTTGATTTTTCAAACGAGGATTGGGGTTTTAATTATTTTTCTCTCCGGAAAAATATTTCATGTTAAAATAAACGAGAGGAGAAAATATGACTTCTCCAAAACATTTGATATACTGGAGGAAAAATGTTAAAATCATTATTTGGAATTTATTTGGATTTTATTTGCAATTTTCATTGCATTAAAAAATATGCATGTTTTCAAAATATTTATTTTGATTTATAAAAATGTTCACCCTATTCTAGATTTTCTAACTAGACGGGGAAAATTTATTTCATATTTTTCTGATTTATATTTATTTTTCTATGCAATATTTTCCGCGGAACTTATTTAAAAAAAACTGTGCGACGCCCGACCGGGCCGAAGCCCAGCCGAGCGCCGGCCCGCCCGCGCTCTCCTCTTCCCGCACGACGCCGAGCTGCCGCCGGAGTCCGCCGCCCGCACGCCGCCCCGGCCGCCCCCTTCCCCAAGCACCGGAACCCCCCTTCCTTAAATACCGCGCCCCCCTCTCTTTCCTCACCGCCGCCGCCGCCGGAACCCCTCATCGCCGCCGCCCGCATCTCGCCCGCCGCCGCCGCTGGTTGCCTTGCCCGCCGCCGCCGCCGCCCCTCGTCGCCGCACCCCTCCCCGAGCCCCGCCGCCAAGCCCCGCGCCCGCCGGAGCCCCTCCCCGGAGCCCGCCCGTCGAGGTACTGCCGCCGGCCGTTTTCCGTCGTTGCCGGTTTTCTGTAAAAAAAACCCTTTTGTTTTAAAAAAACCCTAGATCGGTTTTTTTTTGGTTTTATTATTTTGCGAGCGTTCACCGAACCGTTTGTTTTAACGAACGCGTTCGTCGGTTTTTCTCTGTTAACGAACGTCCGTTCTTTAATCGTTCGTCCGTTTTTCTTTTTCGTCGGATTTTCTCGTTATTTTCTCAGATTCGATTTCTGATCGAATTTTCGAATCTGTTTAACTTTTTGCTCGTTTATCGGAATCAGGCGATTCAAGCGCCTAGAGTTTCGTCTCGAAATTCTCTTTCCGATTAATCTTCTCAAACAAGTTTTTGCTACAGTAAAATTTGACCTAGAACCAGACTAGCAAACGAAGTTTCTTTCTTTCGCCGTTTGACTTTCGTTGCTTCTTTCGAGTTGATTCTTGTTGCAAACCGGAGTTCTTAAGTTGAACTTTCTGGTTGTATCTTTCATACGAGTTTTACCTGTGCATTAGATGAGTACTGATTGTATGCTTGTTTGTTTGCGATAGAGTACCCGGAGTGTGCCGCTTGTTATTTCGACTCGCTAGGTTTTGCGGATCATCAGCAAGGCAAGTAACACTTTGATCATGCCCCGTTCATACCCAGTTTTATTTGCATTAGATCTATTTCCTCAAACACTTGCATGATTAGGATCTAATAAAATTGTGGGTATTTGGGAAGTAGTTGAGGCAGTACCTATTACCTGTTTCTATTCAAACCCTTGGGAGTTACTTCTACGTTGCTTTTATTATTGCCATGCTATGCTCGTAGACGTGGATTGGGTTTGAGTGATATTCATGACAGATGTGAGTTGTTTATTAATGGTTCAACTTAAGGTGGCAACTAAAACTCACATCTGGGTGGATTGAGGCACCTGGAGAACCCAGTGTTGTCTGTATGTATAAGGTCCGCCACCCAGGCTCAAAGGGATCATAAGATTATTCATGCTAGAAACTTCCGTGTGCAGCCACAAGCTATTATGGGCTCTAGCATAGCTGAGTAGGTTACAGGATCTCTTGAAGAGGTGGACTAGAAGATGTAGGGGAAAGTAGGTGTACCGGTCCATCCATAGTAGAGAGTGATTGTTTCTGAAAGACTGTGTCTCGGTCATCCGTTTCTCAAACATCATGCAGTGCGAGAATCAAGCGGAGGCGATCGAGTCTTGTGGGGAAAAGTGCACAAACCTCTGCAGAGTGTACAAACTGATCATGATTAGCCGTGTCCCCGGTTATGGACAACTTGAGTATCTAGTACCTGGATTATCATTTGAATCTCATCACCGTGATACTTATAATTAATTTTGTTGGGTTAATGATGATACTTAATTGGGATTGAGTTGGAGGTACCTTCTCAATGTTTCAACCACCATGATAGTTAAACAAAAACTTATTCCTTTGCAGTAGGATAAAATTGGCTTTTCGCAAAACTGTAACCATAGAGCTTTCCACCAGCCATAAATGCATATAGTATAGCATTATCATTGTTCATTGTTCTCTATGTGTTACTTTGCCAGCATATTCTATGTGCTGACCCGTTTTCGGGCTGCAACGTTTCATGTTGCAGACTTTTCAGACGACGAGTAAGGTGCCTTAGGTCGTGGTCTTATACTCAGTGATGCCGCTGGAGTTGATGGACTCACTTATCTTCCAAGTCTTCCGCTGTTATCGTTATTAGATGGCCTTAAGCCATGTTTATCATACTTAATCTCTTCGGAGATATTCGATGTAATAAGTGTGTGATTGCTACTCTGTTATAAATCCTCCATTTGTACTGTGCGTATCAGCATTACTGATCCAGGGATGACACTGGTGCACAGCAGCACAGGCCATTTGAGGTCTGGTCGCTACAAAGTTGGTATCAGAGCACACGCTGACTATAGGACACGACCACTAAGCTTAAGCCCTAGAAAGCTTCTCTCTTCTCATTTCTGACCCCTCTCCACTTTCTACTCTTTTAGGAATGGCGAATGCAAGGAGCAAGTTCATGCAACCAGATGAAGACACGCCGTTTGGACGACACTTGAAGGAAGTCACCAAGTACTTGAACATAGGAATACCAAGCGTCACCAGAACCTACAACGCCACATTACCTGAAGAGGAGAGCTGGAAGATTCAAGTTATCATTCCAGGAAGGATGTTTAGTGTCATGAGATTGGTTTTCGAAGCACCAACTTGGAGTTTAGGGAAGAGCATGGCCGCACATATCGCCATGGGACGCATTGGAGAAGTCTATCACCAGGAGCTTAAGGATACAATCTACCAAATTTGTGGACGTCGAGACGCGCAATGGGAGATGATCAAGACCAAGAAGGATGGATCAATTGCAGCTTTCATCCAGGAGCAGAACCAACATATTCGACGCCAGGAGAATCAGATGTGCACGGACAAGGAAGAACTGAAGAAGGCATTCACGAAGATCAAGGAACTCCAAGAAGAACTCAAGGCTACACGCGAAGATTACTTGGAGGAAATCAACACACTGGTCGAGAAGATTGACGACCATGAAAATATGATTGGAGCATTCGTGGGAAATCCAGTGCCAAAAGCAGAAGTCGACGAATGCACTTGTCCGAATAACTACATCATCATCGACGACACCGACTCGGAACCAAGTGAAGACGAATGGATTGATGAAGCTGGAGCAGACATCATGGAGTCTTCAACGGATCAGAATTTTTAGTAGACCACCATATCAGTAGTAGTTTTCCCCCATTTAGTAGTATAGTTCAAGCACTTTGTAACGCTAGCTAGATCGATTGTTTTGCCTTGTTTGGATTGATTGAGTGATATTGATTGAATTTGTCTCATGAGCATATGGGTAGTGTTTTCTCTCTAGGCCTCATTCTATTCTTAACTCTCATCTTTTCTAAACCTATCAGATGGCTCCGAGACGCGACACCGGATTTGTTTTCCCGCCAGAGATCACCCAGTTGATTCAGCAGCAGAATGCCCTAATGCAAGTGTTAGTTCAGAACTAAGGCAACAACAACAACAACAACAACAACAACAACAACAACCCACCGCCACCACCACCTGTTGACCACTTAGCCCGTTTCTTAAGGCTAAACCCGCCGGTGTTTTCTAGTAGCACCGAGCCGATTGTAGCAGATGATTGGCTCCGCAAAGTTGGAAGGGAGTTGACCACTGTAGGATGCACAGATGTGGAAAGAGTGCGTTTTGCCGCACATCAGCTTGATGGACCCGCAGCATCATGGTGGGAGAATTACACAGCCACGCACCCTATTGACACTGTCACATGGGACCAGTTTCAGCAAGCTTTCCGTACAGCTCATGTTTCAGCAGGAGCTATGACTATGAAGAAGCGTGAGTTTCGCAACCTACGCCAAGAGGACGCACCGTAGGCCAGTATGTGGAGGATTTCAGTAAGTTAGCACGTTATGCACCAGATGACGTTGCTACAGATGCAGCCAAGCAGGTGAAGTTTCTGGAAGGATTGAATGATGAGCTGAGTATGCAGTTGATGGTAGCAACTTTCAACAACTACCAGGAGCTGGTAGATAGAGCTCTCATGATTGAAGGGAAGCAACAGCAGATTGAAAATCGCAAGAGGAAGTATGGACAAGGGAAGTACAATTCTGGAGCCCAGCAGAAGCCACGATTTACCCCGAAGCCGGGAGGACAGTTTCAGCATACCCATGGAGGAGGTAGTTCGCACAACCATAATGGCTCCAAGAATGGTAATGGGAATGGAGGAGGAAACGGACAGAACCGCACCAACCCATCTACCCCAACCAAGAGAGATCTAAGTCACATTACTTGTTTCAAGTGCCAGAAGACGGGACATTATGCTACTGATTGTCCCGAAGCCCAAAATGGAAATGGCAATGGAAGCTCTGGGAAGAAGCCGAACCCGTTCAACAAAGGACATGTGAACCACGTGAGCGTGGAGGAGGTTGAAGCTCAGCCTGATGCAGTAATAGGTAAGTTTTTGGTTAAGTCATTTACTACAACCGTTCTTTTCGATACTGGTGCATCACATTCATACATATCAAGGGGATTCGTGAACAAGTTTAAGATGTCCACCCAAGTTCTCAAAAGCCCTATGTTAGTAACCTCGCCAGGAGCAGAGTATATGGCCACCCAAGGATGTTTTCAGATACCGTTGGCCATTGGTAGGCATGTTTTCCCCTCAGACCTCATTGTTTTGGAATCGCAAGGTTTGGATGTGATTTTGGGAATGGATTGGCTATCGTTGTATGGAGGAAACATCGATTGTGCCAGCAAGACTATTTTGCTTACCACCCCGGAAGGAAAAAGGATCAAGTATGTATCCCGGCATATGCCGAAGAGGACTCAAGTGAATTCCTTATCAGGAGTTGTACAGGAGGAAGTACCAATGGTGAAGGATTATCCGGATGTATTTCCAGAAGAGTTGCCAGGCATGCCACCAGATAGAGACATTGAGTTTTTGATTGAACTTTTGCCAGGCACAGGGCCAATATCTAAGAGACCGTACAGGATGCCCGCAAAGGATTTGGAGGAAATTAAGAAGCAGATCAAGGAGTTACTGGATAAAGGCTATATTCGCCCAAGTTCGCCACCTTGGGGATCACCAGTACTTCTAGTGGAGAAGAATGATGGATCACTAAGGATGGTTGTTGATTACCGAGGATTGAATGAAGTGACCATCAAAAACAAGTACCCACTGCCGATGATCAATGATTTGTTTGACCGCTTGCAAGGAGCTAAAGTATTTTCCAAGATCGATCTACGATCAGGATACCATCAGTTAAAGATTCGAGAGCAGGATATACCCAAGACGGCATTTACCACCAGATATGGATTGTATGAGTATACCGTTATGTCATTTGGACTGACTAACGCACCGGCCTACTTCATGAACCTGATGAACAAAGTGTTTATGGAGTTTTTGGATAAGTTCGTCGTGGTGTTCATTGATGATATTTTTAATCTTTTCCAAGGATGAAGAAGAGCATGAGGAGCATTTGCGATTGGTACTTGAGAAGCTCAGAGAACATCAGTTGTATGCCAAGTTCAGTAAGTGTGAGTTTTGGCTGAAGGAAGTTGGATTCCTTGGACATGTTATTTCTGGAGAAGGAATAGCAGTAGACCCTGCCAAGGTTGACACAGTGACAAGTTGGGAATCGCCCACGACAGTTGGAGAAATCCGGAGTTTTCTTGGACTTGCAGGATACTACCGGAGATTTATCGAGAATTTCTCAAAGATTGCTAAGCCCATGACTGAGCTATTGAAGAAGGACACCAAATTCAATTGGACTGAGGAATGTGAAGCTAGTTTCCAAGAGTTGAAGAAACGATTGGTTACATCACCAGTGTTGATTCTGCCAGATCAACGCAAGGATTATGAAGTTTATTGCGACGCTTCTCGTCGAGGACTTGGAGCAGTGCTTATGCAGGAAGGAAGAGTTGTGTCATATGCTTCACGACAACTTAAACCCCATGAGAAGAATTATGCTACGCATGATTTGGAATTAGCAGCCGTGGTGCATGCATTGAAAACATGGAGACATTTTCTCATCGGAAACCATTGTGAGGTGTACACGGATCACAAGAGTTTGAAGTACATTTTCACGCAGAAGGAGTTGAATCTCAGACAGAGAAGATGGTTGGAGCTCATTAAAGATTATGATATGAGATTGCATTATCACCCTGGAAAGGCTAACGTAGTAGCAGACGCGTTGAGCCGCAAGAGTCATGTCAACACCCTCATGACAGGAGAATTACCTCAGGAGTTAGCCGAGGACCTTCGCGAGCTAAGTTTGGAGATAGTCCCAAGAGGCTATTTAGCCACGTTGGAGATTCAGTCTACCCTGATGGAAAGGATCAGAGAAGCTCAGAAGTCAGACAAGGAGATTGAAGAGATAAAGGAGAAGATGAGCAAAGGAAAAGCCAAGGGATTTCGTGAGGATGAGCACGATACCTTATGGTTCGAGGACCGCGTATATGTACCAAATGATCCGGAGATCAGGAAGTTGCTTTTGCAAGAAGCCCATGATTCACCATACTCGATTCACCCAGGGAATACCCAGATGTATTTGGATTTGAAGAATACTTTCTGGTGGACCGGAATGAAGAAGGATATTGCGGAGTATGTAGCATTGTGATGTATGTCAGAGAGTGAAGGCAGAGCATCAGAAGCCAGCAGGATTGCTACAGCCATTGCCGATACCCGAATGGAAGTGGGATAAAATAGGCATGGATTTTATCACAGGATTACCCAGGAATCGTTCAGGCTATGACTCGATATGGGTTGTAGTCGACCGTTTGACGAAAGTGGCTCATTTCATTCCAGTGAAGACCACTTACACCGGTGCTAAGTTGGCAAAGATATACATGACCAGGATAGTATGTTTGCATGGAGTTCCGAGGACCATTGTATCAAACAAAGGAACCCAATTTACCTCGAAGTTTTGGAAGCAGTTACATGAAACATTGGGAACCAGGCTGGAATTTAGTACAACTTTCCACCCACAGACAGATGGACAGACCGAGAGAGTCAACCAGATTTTGGAGGACATGTTGAGAGCATGTGCACTAGATTATGGATCTAGTTGGGACGACAATTTGCCATATGCGGAGTTTTCTTATAACAACAGTTATCAAACCAGTTTGAAGATGGCCCCTTTCGAAACTTTGTACGGAAGGAGGTGTAGAACACCGTTGTTATGGGACGAAGTTGGAGATCGTCAGCTGTTTGGACCAGATTTGATTAAGGAATCTGAACAGAAAGTGAGGTTGATTCGCGATAGGCTCAAGGTAGCCCAGTCCAGGCAGAAGAGTTATGCTGATTCTAAACGAAAGGAGAAAGTTCACGAAGTCGGAGACAGAGTGTATCTTCGAGTATCACCACTTCGAGGAGTGAAGCGCTTTGGAGTTAAAGGAAAGTTAGCGCCCCGTTTTATTGGACCATACAGAGTTTTGGAACGTATGGGAGAAGTTGCTTACAAATTGGAATTGCCCGAAGGATTGTCTGGAGTACATGATGTATTTCATGTTTCGCAGTTGAAGAAGTGCCACGCAGAGATGGCTGAGATACCACTGAGAGACACTGTGCCACTGGAAGCGATTCAGTTGGAAAGTGATTTGACTTATGAGGAGAAACCAGTTAAGATTCTTGAGTATGCCAGTCGAGTTACCCGCAGCAAGGTTATCAAGTTTTGCAAAGTTCAGTGGAGTCACCACACAGAGGATGAAGCCACCTGGGAGCGAGAGGAAGATCTACGGAAAAACCACTCCCACCTGTTTTCTAGCCAACCCGAATCTCGAGGGCGAGATTCATCTTAAGGGGGGTAGGTTTGTAACATCCCAAATTTCCAATTTGGAATGTTATACATAGATCATCATTGCATATCATGTTTTGTTGCATTTTGACAAATCCTCGATAAATCCTAAGCAACTCAAGGACCCTCGGAGAGAGTTGGGGATTTTCTCGAATTTTTAAATTTGATTTTTCAAACGAGGATTGGGGTTTTAATTATTTTTCTCTCCTGAAAAATATTTCATGTTAAAATAAACGAGAGGAGAAAATATGACTACTCCAAAACATTTGAAATACTGGAGGAAAAATGTTAAAATCATTATTTGGAATTTATTTGGATTTTATTTGCAATTTTCATTGCATTAAAAAAATATGCATGTTTTCAAAATATTTATTTTGATTTCTAAAAATGTTCACCCTATTCTAGATTTTCTAACTAGACGGGGAAAATTTATTTCATATTTTTATGATGTTTATTTATTTTTCTACGCAATATTTTCCGCGGAATTTATTTAAAAAAAAACTGCGCGACGCCCGACCAGGCCGAAGCCCAGCCGAGCGCCGGCCCGCCCGCGCTCTCCTCTTCCCGCACGACGCCGAGCCGCCACCGGAATCCGCCGCCCGCACGCCGCCCCGGCCGCCCCCTTCCCTAAGCACCGGAACCCCCCCTCATTAAATACCGCGCCCCCCTCTCTTTCCTCACCGCCGCCGCCGCCGGAACCCCTCATCGCCGCCGCCCGCATCTCGCCCTCCGCCGCCGCCGGTTGCCTTGCCCGCCGCCGCCGCCGGGAGCCCCGGAGCCGCCGCCCCTCGTCACCGCACCCCTCCCTGAGCCCCGCCACCAAGCCCCGCGCCCGCCGGAGCCCCTCCCCGGAGCCCGCCCGTCGAGGTACTGCCGCCGGCCGTTTTCCGTCGTTGCCGGTTTTCTGTAAAAAAAACCCTTTTGTTTAAAAAAACCCTAGATCGGTTTTTTTCGGTTTCACTATTTTGCGAGCGTTCACCGAACCGTTCGTTTTAACGAACGCGTTCGTCCGTTTTTCTCTGTTAACGAACGTCCGTTCTTTAACCGTTCATCCGTTTTTCTTTTTCGTCGGATTTTCTCGTTATTTTCTCAGATTCGATTTCTGATCGAATTTTCGAATCTGTTTAACTTCTCGCTCGTTTATCGGAATCAGGCGATTCAAGCGCCTAGAGTTTCGTCTCGAAATTCTCTTTCCGATTAATCTACTCAAACAAGTTTTTTCTAAAGTAAAATTTGACCTAGATCCAGACTAGCAAACGAAGTTTCTTTCTTTCGCCGTTTGACTTTCGTTGCTTCTTTCGAGTTGATTCTTTTTGCAAACCGGAGTTCTTAAGTTGAACTTTCTGGTTGGATCTTTCATACGAGTTTTACATGTGCATTAGATGAGTACTGATTGTATGCTTGTTTGTTTGCGATAGAGTACCCGGAGTGTGCCGCTTATTATTTCGACTCGCTAGGTTTTGCGGATCATCAGCAAGGCAAGTAACACTTTGATCATGCCCCGTTCATACCCAGTTTTATTTGCATTAGATCTATTTCCTCAAACACTTGCATGATTAGGATCTAATAAAATTGTGGGTATTTGGGAAGTAGTTGATGTAGTACCTATTACCTGTTTCTATTCAAACCCTTGGGAGTTACTTCTACGTTGCTTTTATTATTGCCATGCTATGCTCGTAGACGTGGATTGGGTTTGAGTGATATTCATGACAGATGTGAGTTGTTTATTAATGGTTCAACTTAAGGTGGCAACTAAAACTCACATCTGGGTGGATTGAGGCACCTGGAGAACCCAGTGTTGTCTGTATGTATAAGGTCCGCCACCCAGGCTCAAAGGGATCATAAGATTATTCATGCTAGAAACTTCCGTGTGCAGCCACAAGCTATTATGGGCTCTAGCATAGCTGAGTAAGTTACAGGATCTCTTGAAGAGGTGGACTAGCAGATGTAGGGGAAAGTAGGTGTACCGGTCCATCCATAGTAGAGAGTGATTGTTTCTGAAAGACTGTGTCTCGGTCATCCGTTTCTCAAACATCATGCAGTGCGAGAATCAAGCGGAGGCGATCGAGTCTTGTGGGGAAAAGTGCACAAACCTCTGCAGAGTGTACAAACTGATCATGATTAGCCGTGTCCCCGGTTATGGACAACTTGAGTATCTAGTACCTGGATTATCATTTGAATCTCATCACCGTGATACTTATAATTAATTTTGTTGGGTTAATGATGATACTTAATTGGGATTGAGTTGGAGGTACCTTCTCAATGTTTCAACCACCATGATAGTTAAACAAAAACTTATTCCTTTGCAGTAGGATAAAATTGGCTTTTCGCAAAACTGTAACCATAGAGCTTTCCACCAGCCATAAATGCATATAGTATAGCATTATCATTGTTCATTGTTCTCTATGTGTTACTTTGCCAGCATATTCTATGTGCTGACCCATTTTCGGGCTGCAACGTTTCATGTTGCAGACTTTTCAGATGACGAGTAAGGTGCCTTAGGTCGTGGTCTTATACTCAGTGATGCCGCTGGAGTTGATGGACTCACTTATCTTCCAAGTCTTCCGCTGTTATCGTTATTAGATGGCCTTAAGCCATGTTTATCATACTTAATCTCTTCGGAGATATTCGATGTAATAAGTGTGTGATTGCTACTCTGTTATAAATCCTCCATTTGTACTGTGCGTGTCAGCATTACTGATCCAGGGATGAGACTGGTGCACAGCAGCACATGCCATTTGAGGTCTGGTCGCTACAAAGTTGGTATCAGAGCACACGCTGACTATAGGACACGACCACTAAGCTTAAGCCCTAGAAAGCTTCTCTCTTCTATTTTCTGACCCCTCTCCACTTTCTACTCTTTTAGGAATGGCGAATGCAAGGAGCAAGTTCATGCAACCAGATGAAGACACGCCGTTTGGACGACACTTGAAGGAAGTCACCAAGTACTTGAACATAGGAATACCAAGCGTCACCGGAACCTACAACGCCACATTACCTGAAGAGGAGAGCTGGAAGATTCAAGTTATCATTCCAGGAAGGATGTTTAGTGTCATGAGATTGGTTTTCGAAGCACCAACTTGGAGTTTAGGGAAGAGCATGGCCGCACATATCGCCATGGGACGCATTGGAGAAGTCTATCACCAGGAGCTTAAGGATACAATCTACCAAATTTGTGGACGTCGAGACGCGCAATGGGAGATGATCAAGACCAAGAAGGATGGATCAATTGCAGCTTTCATCCAGGAGCAGAACCAACATATTCGACGCCAGGAGAATCAGATGTGCACGGACAAGGAAGAACTAAAGAAGGCATTCACAAAGATCAAGGAACTCCAAGAAGAACTCAAGGCTACACGCGAAGATTACTTGGAGGAAATCAACGCACTAGTCGAGATGACACTGGTGCACAGCAGCACAGGCCATTTGAGGTCTGGTCGCTACACCAGCGATCCATTTATGGACTGGTGCAAGCCTATCGGAGTTGGAATAAACGCTTTGATAGTGTGATCAAAGCATTTGGTTTTGTACAGAGTTTTGGAGAAGCCTGTATTTACAAGAAAGTGAGTGGGAGCTCTATAGCATTTCTGATATTATATGTGGATGACATATTGCTGATTGGAAATGATATAGAATTTCTGGATAGCATAAAGGGATACTTGAATAAGAGTTTTTCAATGAAAGACCTCGGTGAAGCTGCGTATATATTGGGCATCAACATCTATAGAGATAGATCAAGACGCTTAATTGGACTTTCACAAAGCACATACCTTGACAAAGTTTTGAAGAAGTGCAATATGGATCAAGCAAAGAAAGGGTTCTTGCCTGTGTTACAAGGTGGGAAGTTGAGTAAGACTCAATGCCCGACCACTGCAGAAGATAGAGAGAAGATGAAAGATGTTCCCTATGCTTCAGCCATAGGCTCTATCATGTATGCAATGTTGTGTACCAGACCTGATGTGTGCCTTGCTATTAGTCTAGCAGGGAGGTACCAAAGTAATCCAGGAGTGGATCACTGGACAGCGGTCAAGAACATCCTGAAATACCTGAAAAGGACTAAGGATATGTTTCTCGTATATGGAGGTGACAAAGAGCTCATCGTAAATGGTTACGTTGATGCAAGCTTTGACACTGATCTGGACCATTCTAAATCGCAAACCGGACACGTGTCTACATTGAACGGTGGAGCTGTCAGTTGGTGCAGTTCTAAACAAAGCGTCGTGGCGGGATCTACATGTGAAGCGGAGTACATAGCTGCTTCGGAAGCAGCAAATGAAGGAGTCTGGATGAAGGAGTTCATATCCGATCTAGGTGTCATACCTAGTGCATCGGGTCCAATGAAAATCTTTTGTGACAATACTGGTGCAATTGCCTTGGCAAAGGAATCCAGATTTCGCAAGAGAACCAAGCACATCAAGACATGCTTCAATTCCATCCGGGATTTAGTCCAGGTGGGAGACATAGAAATTTGCAAGATACATATGGATCTGAATGTTGCAGACCCATTGACTAAGCCTCTTCCACGAGCAAAACATGATCAGCACCAAGGCTCCATGGGTGTAAGAATCATTACTGTGTAATCTAGATTATTGACTCTAGTGCAAGTGGGAGACTGAAGGAAATATGCCCTAGAGGCAATAATAAGGTTATTATTTATTTCCTTATATCATGATAAATGTTTATTATTCATGCTAGAATTGTATTAACCAGAAACATGATACATGTGTGAATACATAGACAAACAGAGTGTCACTAGTATGCCTCTACTTGACTAGGTCATTGATCAAACATGGTTATGTTTCCTAGCCATTGACATGAGTTGTCATTTGATTAACGGGATCACATCATTAAGAGAATGATGTGATTGACTTGACCCATTCCGTTAGCTTAGCACTCGATCGTTTAGTATGTTGCTATTGCTTTCTCCATGACTTATACATGTTCCTATGACTATGAGATTATGCAACTCCTGTTTACCGGAGGAACACTTTGTGTGCTACCAAACGTCACAACGTAACTAGGTGATTATAAAGGTGCTCTACAGGTGTCTCCAAAGGTACTTGTTGGGTTGGCGTATTTCAAGATTAGGATTTGTCACTACGATTGTCGGAGAGGTATCTTTGGGCCCTCTCGGTAATGCACATCACTTAAGCCTTGCAAGCATTGCAACTAATGAGTTTGTTGCAAGATGATGTATTACGAAACGAGTAAAGAGACTTGCCGGTAACGAGATTAAACTAGGTATTAAGACACCAACGATCGAATCTTGCGCAAGTAACATACCGATGACAAAGGGAACAACGTATGTTGTTATGCGGTTTGACCGATAAAGATCTTCGTAGAATATGTGGGAGCCAATATGGGCATGCAGGTCCCGCTATTGGTTATTGACCGTAGACGTGTCTCGGTCATGTCTACATAGTTCTCGAACCCGTAGGGTCCGCACGCTTAACGTTACGATGACAGTTTTATTATGAGTTTATGAGTTTTGATGTACCGAAGGAGTTCGGAGTCCCGGATGAGATCAGGGACATCACGAGGGGTCTCGAAATGGTCGAGACATAAAGATCGATATATTGGACGACTATATTCGGACATCGGAAAGGTTCCGAGTGATTCGGGTATTTTTCGGAGTACCGGAGAGTTACGGGAATTCGTATTGGGCCTTAATGGGCCATACGGGAAAGGAGAGAAAGGCCCCAAAGGGTGGCCGCACCCCTCCCCATGGACTATTCCGAATTGGACTAGGGAGGGGGGCGCCCCCTTCCTTCCTTCTCCTTCTCCCTTCCCTTCTCCTACTCCAACAAGGAAAGGAGGAGTCCTACTCCCGGTGGGAGTAGGACTCCCCCCCTTGGCGCGCCCTCCTCCTAGGCCGGCCGCCTCCCCCTTGCTCCTTTATATACGGGGGCAGGGGGCACCCCATAGACACAACAATTGATCTATTGATCTCTTAGCCGTGTGCGGTGCCCCCCTCCACCATATTACACCTCGATAATATCGTAGCGGTGCTTGGGCGAAGCCCTGCGTCGGTAGAACATCATCATCGTCACCACGCCGTCCTGCTGACGAAACTCTCCCTCAACACTCGGCTGGATCGGAGTTCGAGGGACGTCATTGAGCTGAACGTGTGCTGAACTCGGAGGTGCCGTGCGTTCGGTACTTGATCGGTCGGATCGTGAAGACGTACGACTACATCAATCGCGTTGTGTTAACGCTTCCGCTTTCGGTCTACGAGGGTACGTGGACAACACTCTCCCCTCTCGTTGCTATGCATCACCAAAATCTTGCATGTGCGTAGGAAATTTTTGAAATTACTATGTTCCCCAACAATAGTGGTACTGGGGGAGGCGAGCGAGGCGAGGGTATGCGGGGGCAGAGTGAGATAATGAAGAGTGACCTCAGGATCTCCGGCGAGACAGAGATGGAGATGGAGTGGTGCTAGGGGAGAGGGAGACGAGGCGAGGCATGCTATACAGCGGCGGTGACAGTGACTGCACAGTGCATAAGGTGAGGCTGACTTTGGTAACCCGGACACGCCGCCTGGACTGGTGTCACCACGGGCGCAGGGTCTTGTCACTTCACTGTGAGGACCGGATGAATAATAGTATTTTGACCATCAAGTGTACCACAGTTGTACTACTACTACTAGTAGGAGTAGTAGGAACATGAGTACACACCCGTGCTAGCATGCCTCTGGGTTCACTTCATCCTCCAGCTATCATCCATATTGCGAGCAGAACCAAATTCTCGTGCATGCGGAAGCGCGAAGAAGGACTTTTCTTTTTTGAGGATAATCGCATATTCCTTAACCATAGTAGGAACATGAGTAGTACTCCCTCCGATCCTCTTTTGTCTGCGCATAACTTTTTTCAGTATTTCTCTAATTAGTCTGCGTATATACCCTTTTGCATGCGCCCATTTCCCTCCATGCCCCGCATTCAGAGCATTAATTAGCGTACGCATGAGCAGCTGCAGCCAGACTCCAGCCAATAAATTGTAGCATGCAAGTGGGCCACTCTATACGCGTGGGAGAGAGAAAAGACAACCGAAGAGCCCGTCGAATCCATTGCATGCAGCAGTCAAACCACCGCACCTCTCCTCATGCATGTGCATAACTTCTCCCATTTACTTCTCCATCGGGAACCGATTTTCCTCGGCTTTTTCACTACTCCTTGATCTTCATTTGCATCAAAACCACACTGCATTCACATTGTTTTAACCTCTTCACATCCTCCTGGAGTAATTCCGAAGCCCCTATAAATAATCATCTTCTTCAGTTAGACTAGCCATCTAATCCTAATTCTCCAAACCATAGCCCTTCGGTCCAGTGGTTCCAAATGGCGAAAGAGATTGAGATGCAGGTTTTTAGCGTCCAACATGTCCTCGTTGAAGGCTCGTTGAGCATAGTTGCCACAGTCACCGACCACCTAAGGGTTGTTCGGAAGTGGGTCAACAATGTATCCAACTCCCTCCAAAAGGTGGAGATGAATGTCATCGGTCTCGACGCAGAGTACACGGAGCGTGCCACTGGGAAGATCCAACGCGCCGCTGTCCTTCAGCTGTGCCTCGAAGATGATGTTTTGGTGTACCACATCATACACGCGCCCTCCATACTAGGTGAGCTTCACGATTTCTTGTCTCGGGAGGACATATACTTCTGTGGGGAAGCCATCGCAGGGGACAAACAGAAGTTGGAGCCGTACAACCTTGATTTGAAAAGCATCGCTGACCTACAAACCATAATAAAAATTCCTGTAGAAGATTGTGATAAACCGACACCATCCCTATTCGACGTAGCAAATTTTGTGCTAGGAACAAATCTTCAGAAGGGTGATGAGATGCTGGCATTAAGGTCGTTTGGATGGGAGAATTATCCCTTGATGTACGAGCGGATAAAATATGCTGCCCTCGATGCCCGTGTGAGTTTCGAGATAGCTGCAAGGTCCAGAGAGCTTGTTGCGAAGCCGTCTCCCATAGAAAATGAGAAGAATAAGAAGAAGAAGAAGAAGAAGAAGAAGAAGATGTTGCACCAGTAGCAGGGCATTATGGATGGATCAACTATTTCCTCTCTTGTAAAAAAATATTCTATGTATATTGATATAGATGGACTATTTCGATGGTGTGCATGTCTTTGGAACAAGTAGTAGCATGGGTCCGCTTGACTATAAGGAACTATTTATCCGCCTAGCTTTCTCTACTACTCCTTCCAATGATCGGTATGCAATGCATGTGTCCGTAGACATGACAACTTGTCCATGGAAGTTCAACTACAGCGACCATTACGTTTCATCCACTGCCACTCGCGATTCCCACGACGCAGCTCCAACCCACGCCACCACGTCCCCCGACGTGCGCCTCACCCCTCTCGGCCGCACCGCCCCTCTGCCTTTGTGTGCATGACATGTGGGCCACCTTAAATGCAGCGAGCATCAAGTTTCTACCACAGCCACACGCGATTCCCACGACGCCGCACGAACCCATGACACCACACGTCCCGCACCATCGAATTTTCATCCAGCGGCTGTGACACATTTCGTCCCGGGCATCAATCCTCAGCTGGAGTACTTCTGTACTACAGGTAGTACCCGCCTGTGTGGCCATCTACGCCTCATAATGCCCCGACGCCCAGCTGTGGCACCCTCGCCACGACCACGCCACCACCGGCCGGTTCATCTCGAACAGGTGAGTCGTGAACCACACCACCACCATGAGAATGACATGTGGGCCAACCGCATTTAAGGTCTGCATGTAATTGACTCATAGGCCGGGCACTAAGCCACTGAATTTCGGTCCCGTGGGCCCATAGAGGGAAATGTAACTCCTGCAGCAGGCCTTGTGGTGCTCCCGCAGAACGAGCTCATGCCAAACCCGGAATTTGTTTCTTACTACTACCAACTACTAGTAAGGTACACATGCATTGCACGCATGAGATTCTGGTGGTTTGTGCATTATGCTTCTACATGTGGAGTCTTCTAGCTTCTACATGTGGCAAAATCTGGTGGAATGTAGATGATATCCATCGGCCAGTAGTGCTCGGATTTGCCATCTTTGTACCGTCGGATTGGCTACATCCAACGACCAACTTTCAAAGTTATGGTTTGGTTTGCAGCCTAAGGTTGCCATGCCTAAGCTTAGGCGTGCCGGCATGTGTTTGGTTCATTGCTACACTTGTGGCTTGCCACACTTTTCTAGCTACATGGTCCACATGTCATAGACTCAACTTCTTGCCAAATCTTGCCACACTTGTGGTGGCCATTTTGTTAGCCACATTTTTTGTGGCAGACACACTTGGCCTAAGCTTAGTTGTGGCAAAGTTAGTCATGAATGAAGTTCAACCATGGAGTCTTCTAGATTCTACATGTGGCAGAATCTGGTGGAATGTAGATGATATCCAACGGCCAGTAGTGCTCGGATTTGCCATCTTTGTACCGTCGGATTGGCTTCATCCAACGACCAACTTTCAAAGTTATGGTTTGGTTTGCAGCCTATGGTTTCCACGCCTAAGCTTAGGCATGCCACAAGTGTGTTTGGTTGCGTTCTCGTCTCAGCATAGTTGTTCCCTCTTCATGCATGCTCAACTCAACACCCCTCTTCATGTATGCTCTCTTCATGCATGCTTCTAGTGTATTTGTGCTAATCTAGTGTGGACTCATGCACCCTCCATACACTCTACCAAACACCCAAAAATGGGTCGAGAAGGGAACTCTTGGGATCATGCACCCTTCATACACCCTACCAAACACACCAGGCATGTGTTTGGTTCATTGCTAAACTTGTGGCTTGCCACACTTTTCTAGCTACATGGTCCACATGTCATAGACTCAACTTCTTGCCAAATCTTGCCACACTTGTGGTGGCCATTTTGTTAGCCACATTTTTTGTTTCAGACACACTTTGCCTAAGCTTAGTTGTGGCAAAGTTAGTCATGAATGAAGTTCAACCATGGAGTGTTCTAGATTCTACATGTGGCAGAATCTGGTGGAATGTAGATGATATCCAACGGCCAGTAGTGCTCGGATTTGCCATCTTTGTACCGTCGGATTGGCTTCATCCAATGACCAACTTTCAAAGTTATTCACACACTATATAGGGGGTATAGATATAGATGTGCCGGCCCGTTGCAATGGATCCAAAGTATATCCGTTTAGTGGAGTGCACTCTAAACACATTATCTATTTATTTTTCTCTAACCTTTCGTAGCCATGCAACCAAGCCACATAAGCTTCATGGGTGCCCCCCCCCCACATCATATTATTCATACTACGTTGACAGAAAAAAAGATAAATCACACAAAACAAGATCTTCCCGTTTTTTGTTCCTACGATGATGTGTCGTGCACGTACCTACTAGTTGTATAGTGGTAGTACTAGTTGTATAGTACAAACTTGGTACTAGTAGGAGTAGAGTAGTACGGAATGCTCCTACTCTATCAACGAGCCCCATCTAACACCAAATTTATTGGCTTCGTTGCTACAGCTAGATCTTCCCCTCGTTTCTGTTTTCCAACCCGGCGGCGGGCGGGCTGCGGTTTGCCAATAGTCGGTTTGCTCAACGGCGGTCCCACATGAAAGTGAAAATGCTAGGCAACACGCCTTCCCTAAGCTATGTGTCGTGCCGGACGGGCCGTGGAGTACTCCCGATTCCCGGGCATGTGTGGGGGGAGTGCGACGCGAATGCTGCAGGCCCTTTCCTTTTACTAGCAATGTGCCCGTGCGTTGCGACGGATCCAAAGTAGTAGAATAGTAGTACTTGTTCACAAACTTGAAAGAAATCACTCTTGTTTTGATATACTCCTAATATATTACTCCCTCCGTTCCTAAATATTTGACTTTTTAGAGATTTCAAATGGACTAACACATACGGATTATATAGACATATTTTGAAGTGTAGATTCACTCATTTTGCTCCGTATGTAGTCACTTATTGAAATCTCTAGAAAGACAAATATTTAGGAACGGAGGGAGTACTTTTCACTCAAAATATATTTCTCAGGTTGTTTTGATGAGGTGAGGGAGGGATGTGGTTGCTTTCAAGTTAATAAGGGGTTTTCTGCAAATTGGAGCAGAGAAGTGGGCTATTGTTGCAAAAATGCCACAACTTAGCTCACAACCGTTAGATGCAGATCTAATGGTCAGAAACGACGGATGGCAGACACACCACCATCACCAACTGAGTCTTTTATAGGAGTGTATATTTCTTAGGCTGTTTTGATGAGGTGAGGGAGGGATGTGGTTGCTTTCAAGATAATAAGGGGTTTTCTCCAAATTGGGGCAGAGAAGTGGGCTATTGTTGCAAAAATGCCACAACTTACCTCACAGCCGTTAGATGCAGATCTAATGGTCAGAAATGACGGATGGAAGACACACCACCATCACCAACTGAGTCTTTTATAGGAGTAGGAGTAGATAAACATGTTTAAATTGTAACATTTTGGTTCTGCTCCTTGGCACGATCGATAGATAGAAATAACAATTCGAAATGCGAGGCGGGGCTATTTTCGCCAGATAAGCAGGGTACGTAGTAGCTAGGTTGGCGCATCATCAGTTTGGTCACACGCGGTCCGACATGTTCTAGTGTTTCTAGCAAGATGCCCGCACGTTGCACGAAGTTGATGGAAAATATAAGCACAACTTATAAATTGACAGATGGAGTACTAGTTACAGTGATGCATATAATTAAGCAAAGGGATCGCACATGTCGTTATTGACTGGAACGAGAATGCAACAGCACAATAAGAATTAAGGCCACGATGATGATGCGATCGCAGTGGTGGTTACAGAAGGCAAGAAGAAAGATGCATCCATCAACATACGACCTCCTCGTCCTCAACTTAGTGTGCCGGGCCACCGACCGGCGGCTAAGGAGCGGCGGCTTTTGTGGCGAGGTCGAGGTGCTTCTCAGCAAAGGCATCCACGGCTTCCAGCCGGTTGAGGAATGCCAATGTTGTAGCGTCCTCACTGGCCTTGTAGATACCTATGTACACGATTTGCTCGTACACATGGATGTGTAGGTCGACGAATTCTTGCAGGGCGCCTCGCGGTGAGCGCGACCTCCAGGTGGACATTCTTTGTGGCGTCGGCGGGCAGTCACAGGGCCACCAGTGCTTGAAAGAGGTTCCGGCCATGGAGGCCGATTAGGGTGGCAGGCAATGAGGAGCCCGGGCGCGCGGGCTGGAGGAGTATGACGATGTCGTCCGCGAGCTTCTTGAGGACGGTGAACTTGTTGGTGGTGGCAACGATCATCTGGTCCAACTGAGAGTCGTAGTTGGCTTCGACGGCGGCCATCCACCAGCCGGTCTCCAACACCGTCTGGAGATGATCCTCGGTGCCATGCCGCAGGCCGACGTTGTGGACCATCTGGCACAGCCGCTGGCCGCTCGCGCGCATCGCCGCCATGGGTCTGGAGTGAGCTCTTTTGTGCTTAGTGTAGGTGCTTAGGCAAATGCTTAGGTGCGTACGATGTGGTAGATGCATTGGAATGGAGGGGCGCCTTTATATGTGGGCAAACTGCGTTGCATTCACATCGTGCAGCCTCTTTTCCCGGTCCTCCTCCCATTACTTCCCTCATGCATTAATTGAAGGAGGATGCATTGGCTGTTCAACATTTCGGGAACCGCTACTCCCTCGCTCGTCTGCATTAAAGCCGTATCGGGAACCGCGCCGCCCGCTATCAAATCGAATAGTACTGCGCCGCCCGCTGCACGCCCGGCTGAACACCACCTCCTCGCCTCCATCAAACCCCGCCGTTAAACCCGCATGCAAACCGAGAAACCTACTCCGGCCACACGTCTGTTCATGAGCGGGCCGGAATTAAACGCAACACCGGCCGAGCTCCTCCCGTCCGCCCTCAGTTTTAACGAGGCCAGACGCCGGCCAAGCTCCTACCGTCCACCCTTATTTTTACACGAGGCCAGACAGACAGCGGGCAAGAATCGCACCCCTCCGCCGCTCCCCATCTCCTCCTTCACCATTTTCTCCCCTCTTCCGATGGCTTCCGAGGAGCCGTTCTCCGGCATATTACCCGGCTGGGTGGCCCGCCGAGCCCTCCGGAAACGGGCGAGGCCGCTAGGTGCTTCACCAACCTCGCTTGGCCCGACAGAGCCAGTTGCCGCCCCAAGCAGGCGCATGGTTTAGCAACTCGCCGCTCCAGTTCAGCTCGATGAGGAGTGGCGAGTTGCTCCACGCCGGCACGGCGGCGAGCACACCGGTACGGGCGTCGTCGCTGCCGCGTCATACTGCACCTCCCGTGTCTGTGGGCGCGCCTCCCGTGCTTGCGGCAGCACCATGCAGGCAGAGACAGAAGCCGGGTGCGTGGACAGCGACGAGTCAGTGGCCAGCTTCTCCATGTCCACCGCCATCATCGAGTAGAAGTAGAACACAGGAGGCCACCGCCACTTGGGTCCCATGAAGGCCACCGCCGAGGCGACGACTGCGCATTCAGGTGGTTTCTTTGCTTCTTCGTCTCTTCCGAGGACCTTCGTCGACCCCGCAAAGTGTCTGCCGGACATGAGGCAGACAAAGGGATCCGCGAGCGGCCATTTAGATTGTGTACTCCGTCTCCAGCTGGCGGGAAAAAATTTGTTCTAAGAATGGATAAATTGTATGTATCTATAACTAAAATAAGTTTAGATACATCCATTTCTAGGACAAGTATTTCCGGACAGAGGGAGTATTAATTATACCAAGAGAGTCGGATTGGCGCCGCTTAGTTCATGTAAATGTAATGAAATCCATCAGGTTTATATGAAGATCCGGCTTTTTTATACGAGATCCTTCATGCTTATATGAAATCAATCCGTGTTTGCACGAATTTCATATGGTTGGTTAGAGTTGTGAAAATGTATGCCGCTGGCGTTTGATGTCGTCCTCTGTGGAAGGAAGCAGGAGGAAATTTGCCGGCTGTCGTTGGAGATGCTCTTATGCTGGAAATAATAGAGTGGCATCCAATCCATTTGAGTTAATTGCGTGTATGATTGTCCCTCTATAAAAAGTTAATTGCATGTACAGTGTACAGGTGACTTGCAGGGTGGCTACAGCTTCGTACAGAAAGTTAAAAAGAAACAAGTCCATCCTTAATCTTGTATTCTAAGTACTCTATGGGTTCCACTGTCAGTAAAGTAGCGAAAGAATTTTATATTAAATAAGTAATATATAATATAAAAATCTAAAGTTAAAGACAGAATTCGAACTCATGTCATCGCGTTGCGAGCATCTGGCGCTAACCAGTCCAGCACATTTTTGTTGTAGACCATGCTGGAGATATATCTCCATGCCTACTCTTATACTCCATCCGTTCCTAAATATTTGTCTTTTTTAGATTTCAAATGGACTACCACTGTGGCGCCCGGATAATCAAGCTACACTGAACCTCTTCTAATGATGCCACGTCACCTCGATTACTGTTGCTAATCTCGCGTTAGTTCGAAATCGATTCAAATCCAAATTCAAAATCAAGCAAACAATAAAGCTTTTCAAATATTAAAACTAAAATGTTCGGAGTGACCCAAATAATGCGTAGGTAATTATGGCAAAGAAACCACACTTTTATATAATGCTTTAATACTCTAAAGTGATTTAAACAGTAACAAAAACAATTAAGTAAATACCTTTTTCAATTAATAAAACTCTAAACTAATTTATTTCGGGGTAAAACTTTTATGACAGTGGGTGGTTCTGAAACATTATTTTAGGAGTTGTTATCATATTTTACTAAACTAAAATTAATGTGTATCTAAAACAAAACAGCAAATAAAAATAAGAAAAGAGAAAGACAAAACAAAATAAAAGTAGAAAGAAAAGTGAAGGAAATATGCCCTAGAGGCTATAATAAAGTTATTATTTATTTCCTTATATCGTGATAAATGTTTATTATTCATGCTAGAATTGTATTAACCGGAAACATGATACATGTGTGAATACATAGACAAACAGAGTGTCACTAGTATGCCTCTACTAGACTAGCTCGTTGATCAAAGATGGTTATGTTTCCTAGCCATAGACATGAGTTGTCATTTGATTAACGGGATCACATCATTAGGAGAATGATGTGATTGACTTGACCCATTCCGTTAGCTTAACACTCGATCGTTTAGTATGTTGCTATTGCTTTCTTCATGACTTATACATGTTCCTATGACTATGAGATTATGCAACTCCCGTTTACCGGAGGAACACTTTGTGTGCTACCAAACGTCACAACGTAACTGGGTGATTATAAAGGTGCTCTACAGGTGTCTCCGAAGGTACTTGTTGGGTTGGCGTATTTCGAGATTAGGATTTGTCACTCCGATTGTCGGAGAGGTATCTCTGGGCCCTCTCAGTAATGCACATCACTTAAGCCTTGCAAGCATTGCCACTAATGAGTTTGTTGCGAGATGATGTATTACGGAATGAGTAAAGAGACTTGCCGGTAACGAGATTGAACTAGGTATTAAGATACCGATGATCGAATCTCGGGCAAGTAACATACCGATGACAAAGGGGACAACGTATTTTGTTATGCGGTTTGACCGATAAAGATCTTCGTAGAATATGTGGGAGCCAATATGGGCATGCAGGTCCTGCTATTGGTTATTGACCGGAGACATGTCTCGGTCATGTCTACATAGTTCTCGAACCCGTAGGGTCCGCACGCTTAACGTTACGATGACAGTTTTATTATGAGTTTATGAGTTTTGATGTACCGAAGGAGTTCGGAGTCCCGGATGAGATCAGGGACATGACGAGGAGTCTCGAAATGGTTGAGACGTAAAGATCGATATATTGGACGACTATATTCGGACATCGGAAAGGTTCCGAGTGATTCGGGTATTTTTCGGAGTACCGGAGAGTTACGGGAATTCGTATTGGGCCTTAATGGGCCATACGGGAAAGGAGAGAAAGGCCCCAAAGGGTGGCCGCACCCCTCCCCATGGACTAGTCCGAATTGGATTAGGGAGGGGGGGCGCCCCCTTCCTTCCTTCTCCTTCTCCCTTCCCTTCTCCTACTCCAACAAGGAAAGGAGGAGTCCTACTCCCGGTGGGAGTAGGACTCCCCCCTTGGCGCGCCCTCCTCCTAGGCCGGCCGCCTCCCCCATTGCTCCTTTATATACGGGGGCAGGGGGCACCCCATAGACACAACAATTGATCTATTGATCTCTTAGTCGTGTGCGGTGCCCCCCTCCACCATATTACACCTCGATAATATCGTAGCGGTGCTTAGGCGAAGCCCTGCGTCGGTAGAACATCATCATCATCACCACGCCGTCGTGCTGACGAAACTCTCCCTCAACACTCGGCTGGATCGGAGTTCGAGGGACGTCATCGAGCTGAACGTGTGCTGAACTCGGAGGTGCCGTGCGTTCGGTACTTGATCGGTCGGATCGTGAAGACGTACGAGTACATCAACCGCGTTGTGTTAACGGTTCCGCTTTCGGTCTACGAGGGTAAGTGGACAACACTCTCCCCTCTCGTTGCTATGCATCACCATGATCTTGCGTGTGCGTAGAATTTTTTTGAAATTACTACGTTCCCCAACAGTGGCATCCGAGCCTGGTTTTATGCGTAGATGTCATATGCACGAGTAGAACACAAGTGAGTTGTGGGCGATATAAGTCATACTGCTTACCAGCATGTCATACTTTGGTTCGGCAGTATTGTTAGATGAAGCGGCCCGGACCGACATTACGCGTACGCTTACGCGAGACTGGTTCTTCCGACGTGCTTTGCACAGAGGTGGCTGGCGGGTGTCAGTTTCTCCAACTTTAGTTGTACCGAGTGTGGCTACGCCCGGTCCTTGCGAAGGTCAAAACAACACCAACTTGACAAACTATCGTTGTGGTTTTGATGCGTAGGTAAGAACGGTTCTTGCTAAGCCCATAGCAGCCACGTAAAACTTGCAACAACAAAGTAGAGGACGTCTAACTTGTTTTTGCAGGGCATGTTGTGATGTGATATGGTCAAAGCATGATGCTAAATTTATTGTATGAGATGATCATGTTTTGTAACCGAGTTATCGACAACTGGCAGGAGCCATATGGTTGCCGCTTTATTGTATGCAATGCAATCGCCCTGTAATGCTTTACTTTATCACTAAGCGGTAGCGATAGTCGTAGAAGCATAAGATTGGTGAGACGACAATGATGCTACGATGGAGATCAAGGTGTCGCGCCGGTGACGATGGTGATCATGACGGTGCTTCGGAGATGGAGATCACAAGCACAAGATGATGATGGCCATATCATATCACTTATATTGATTGCATGTGATGTTTATCTTGCATTATAAGATGATCCCTCACTAAATTATCAAAGTATAAGTGTTCTCCCTGAGTATGCACCGTTGCGAAAGTTCTTCGTGCTGAGACACCACGTGATGATCGGGTGTGATAGGCTCTACGTTCAAATACAACGGGTGCAAAACAGTTGCACACGCGGAATACTCATGTTAAACTTGACGAGCCTAGCATATAACAGATATGGCCTCGGAACACGGAGACCGAAAGGTCGAGCGTGAATCATATAGTAGATATGATCAACATAGTGATGTTCACCATTGAAACTACTCCATCTCACGTGATGATCGGACATGGTTTAGTTGATATGGATCACGTGATCACTTAGAGGATTAGAGGGATGTCTATCTAAGTGGGAGTTCTTAAGTAATATGATTAATTGAACCTGAATTTATCATGAACCTAGTACCTGATAGTATCTTGCTTGTCTATGTTAATTGTAGATAGATGGATCCTTTGTGTATCCAAGGTCTGACCTTGGCTTGAAGACCTTATCAATGCTATCTCGAAGCATGTCTGTGTTACTCCAATCTTCAATAAGAACATTTGAAACAAAATGCTATCTTTTCTTTATCAATTATCTAAAACACCATTGTATGGGTATTGTCATCAAATTCCTCTCCCCTTACCTAAATGGTTTCTACTTTCTATCCCGTCGTGGATATCTTACTCTGCTTGTCCTTGGGAAGGGTATACCCCTGGTATATGTGTCAAACACATTTTCCTTTCCATTGTTCTGTTTGATCTGATGATCACATTTTCCTTTCCATTGATTTGTTTAACCTTCCTTGTGATCCATATGATCTAAGCAGTAATATTCTTCTGCTTATGTAAACAGCTTGGTGTACAACCGTGTCAGTAAGACCCTGTTGCTTTTGTTGATAGCATTTCGGTAACCACCGATGGACGAGAACCTTGCCTATTGGTCCGCCTCATTCAACGAGCAGGAAAATGGTTCTCTTTGTCCCTCACCCTTGGTACCAATGGTTGTTGCCGACATAATCGATAGTCTATCCTCTGACATGCCTTGCTTACATGATCATGCAAGACGTCATCCCCCTTCCTACTTTTAACCCACATGGTGGGCCCATAACCCACAGTTCCACAGGATCAAAACCTGACTCTCCTGTACACCCTGTTGTCAAAGTTATTCCTCATGCTTGACTTCGTATGTAATTCACGGGCCACCTGCCTAGTGATCTTTTCTGGTATCAGACACAATACTTATTCTTATTGCTCTGAACCCCTTTCACCTTCTGATTAGGCCATCGAACGATTGCCTGACCGCTCGAAACTTCCCATGATACCTCCTTACATTGCTCTCGATATTTTCTTAAATTTCAATTCGAGAGCTACTTTCCGCCACCTTCCCCGATGTTATCGACCAGATAGTCAACCTTGTAGAGGTCTGTTCTCCCAGAATACCCACCCTTTATTCTTTCGTAAGTACGATGGAATTCCCGAAGAAAGGATGCCGACTTCATCACGATGACCTGAAGCAGAGAAATGAAGACATCAACATAATGGATCGACCTCTTCGAGAAGAGCAGCCAGGACCGAGAAGATCCGTTAGAATTTCGCAACCACAACTTTCCCCCTTACACCACCTTTTAAATCTCGGGATGAGATTTCTTCTAGTGGAGGAGAATTGTGACACCCGGATAATCAAGCTACAGTGAACCTCTGCTAATGATGCCACGCCACCTCAATTACTGTTGCTAATCTCACGTTAGTTCGAAATCGATTCAAATCCAAATTCAAAATCAAGCAAACAATAAAGCTTTTCAAATATTAAAACTAAAATGTTCGGAGTGACCCAAATAATGCGTAGGTAATTATGGTGAAGAAACCACACTTTTATATAATGCTTTAATACTCTAAAGTGATTTAAACAATAACAAAAACAGTAAATACCTTTTTCAATTAATAAAAGTCTAAACTAATTTATTTCAGGGTAAAACTTTTATGACAGTGGGTGGTTCTGAAACATTATTTTAGGAGTTGTTATCATATTTTACTAAACTAAAATTAATGTGTATCTAAAACAAAACAGCAAATAAAAATAAGAAAAGAGAAAGACAAAACAAAATAAAAGTAGAAAGAAAAGGACACCCCCCACCCGGCCCAGCTGGCCCACCCCCGGCTGGATAACCCCACCCGCAGCCTAACCCTAACCCCCAGCGCACCCACTCCCCCCACTCACTCTCTCCCCCCGATATGGATCGAGATCGGGGGCACGGACTTGACCCGAAGCCGTCGCCCGGAGCCACGTCGCCAACCAGCAACCCTCGCCGGACCGCTTCGACTTCCTCTTCCTCCCCGACGAACCACCCGAGTAGGAACGCCTCTGCATCGTCCCCTACGTCATCTTCCTCAACCCACGGCCACCGCACGCCATCGCCGATTTCGTCGCCGCCGAGCCTCCCCCGAGCCCGCTTTGCACCTCTACAGGCTCAACGTGAGCCCTTGCTTCCTCCCTCTCTCTCTCTCGACGCCCGCTGCCCTTAGGACCTCGCGGTCGTCCAATTGGACGCCGGAGGCGTCGATCCGAAGCATCACCGCCGCGCGCTGTCGCCACCGGCGCGCTCCCGCACGGGCACGTTCGCCACGCCTGCTACTACCCAGGGTCGCACCCGGCTCGCTCCCTCGACCTAGCACGCGCCACGCCTCGTCTGCCAGCGCCAGCTCCCAACTGCGTCGCGCCTATCCGCCACGGCCCGCCTCCAGCCGCACGCCCGTGACCACCCCTGCCCGCTCTGCGCCACCGCGACCACCCCTGCCCGCTCGCGTCGTGGTCGTCGCCCCCGCGCCTGCATCCGGCGCCCGCGCCCCTAGATTCCCGCAGCCGCCGTGGCCCGACCTCGCCCCACGCCCCTCCCTGCCTCGCCTGCACACCCCCTGGCATCGCAGCTCCGGCCAGTCCCGCTCGAGCGCCCACGGCTCCAGTTCCCTCCACCCCGCCGTCCTGTTCCGGCCGGCGCTCGTGTGGCCCCTGGCCGCCGGCGCCGGCGCCCAGCACTCCCGCCCCGCCTGTGCGGGTTACACCCACACCCCGGGGCTTCGCCCCGTTTCGCCAGCGCCCGCTACCCGCTAACCCTGCCCGGTAGGCCCTTGTGTCTATGACACGTAGGGCCCGCCTTCACAAAAAAAGAATTATAAAAATAAAAAATAAAAACAAAAATAATAAATAATATATTAATTAATTAATTAAACCTGATTAATTAACCTAATTAGTTAATTAACACACTAATATGTCACTGACTAATGGGGCCCACACTTAACTAATCCTAATTAGTTTAAAACAAACCCTATTTCACCTCTGTCTCAATGACAGGTGGTCCCATTGGACCCACGGGCCAAGTTTGACTCTGGTCAGCTGGGTTTGACCTCCTGACGTCATGGTGATGTCATGCTGACATCACCTTTCACTGTTCTGGATAATGTTCGATTTAAATAATTAAATAAATTTAAAAAATGCCTAAAACTTTAATAAATCATAAAAAATAAACAGTAGCTCGGATGAAAATACTTTGTACGTGAAAGTTGCTCAGAACGACGAGACGAATCCGAATATGCAGTCCGCTTGTCAGCCACACATCCCTAGCATAGCGAACATGCAACTTTCCCCCTCTAGTCCGTCTGTCCGAAAACGCGAAACACCGGGAATACTTTCCCGGATGTTTTCCCCCTTCGTCGGTATCACCTCCTACCGCGTTAGGGCACATATAGCACCGCGTTTGTCATGTTGTGCGTTGTGATGCTTTGATTGCTCTGTTATTTATTGTGTTCCCCCTCCGTTACTTCTTTCCGGTAGACCCTGAGACCGCTGCCGGTACCCCTGTGGTCGACTACATCGACGGTGAACCCTTCTTGCCAGAGCAACCAGGCAAGCCCCCCCTTGATCACCAGATATCGCCAATTCCTTCTCTCTACTGCTTGCATTAGAGTAGTGTAGCATGTTACCGCTTTCGGTTAATCCTATACTGCTGCGTAGCCTGTCATTGTTGCTACAGTTGTTACCCTTACCTGCAATCCTAAATGCTTAGTATAGGATGCTAGTATTCCATCAGTGGCCCTACACTCTTGTCCGTCTGCCATGCTATACTACTGGGCCGTGATCACATCGGGAGGTGATCACGGGCATATACTATATACTTTATACTGTTACATTACTTATGATACTGTTCGGAGATGAGGGCTGAAGGGGCAGGTGGCTCCATCCCGGTAGAGGTGGGCCTGGGTTCCCGACGGCCCCCGACTGTTACTTTGTGGCGGAGCGACAGGGTAGGTTGAGACCACCTAGGAGAGAGGTGGGCCTGGCCCTGGCCGGCGTTCGCGGATACTTCAATTAACACGCTTAACGAGATCTTGGTATTTGATCTGAGTCTGGCCACTGGCCTATACGCACTAACCAACTACGCGGGAATACTTATGGGCACTCGACGTCGTGGTATCAGTCGAAGCCTTCTTGACGTCTGCGACTGAGCGGTGCGCGCCGGATTGGACCGTAAGCCTGCGCTTGTATTAAGGGGGCTAGGTGTGCTTCCAGCCGCGTTCGCAACGTGCAGGTGTGCAATGGGCGATGGGCCCAGACCCCTGCGCGCATAGGATTTAGACCGGCGTGCTGACCTCTCTGTTGTGCCTAGGTGGGGCTGCGACGTGTTGATCTTTCGAGGCCGGGCATGACCCAGGAAAGTGTGTCCGGCCAAATGGGATCGAGCGTGTTGGGTAATGTGGTGCACCCCTACAGGGAAGTTGATCTGTTCGAATAGCCGTGTCCATGGTAACAGGCGACCCGGAGCTGAACCTTGACCTTATGACAACTAGAACCGGATACTTAATAAAACACACCCTTCCAAGTGCCAGATATAACCCGGTGATCGCTCTCACACAGGGCGACAAGGGGAGGGTCGTCGGGTAGGATTATGCTATGCGATGCTACTTGGTGAACTTACCATCTACTCTCTTCTACATGCTGCAAGATGGAGGCTGCCAGAAGCGTAGTCTTCGACAGGACTAGCTATCCCCCTCTTATTCTGGCATTCTGCAGTTCAGTCCACCGATATTGCCCCTTTACACAGATACCCATGCATATGTAGTGTAGATCCTTGCTTGCCAGTACTTTGGATGAGTACTCACGGTTGCTTTGCTCCCCCTTTTCCCCTTTTCCTTTCTTCCTGGTTGTCGCAACCAGATGTTGGAGCCCAGGAGCCAGACGCTACCGTCGACGAGGACTCCTACTACACCGGAGGTGCCTACTACTACGTGCAGGCCGCTGACGACGACCAGGAGTAGTTTAGGAGGATCCCAGGTAGGAGGCCTGCGCCTCTTTCGATCTGTATCCCAGTTTGTGCTTGCCATCTTATGGCAACTTGTTTAACTTATGTTTGTACTCAGATATTGTTGCTTCCGTTGACTTGTCTATGATCGAGCACTTGTATTCGAGCCCTCGAGGCCCCTGGCTTGTATTATGATGCTGGTATGACTTATTCTATTTTTAGAGTTGTGTTGTGATATCTTCCCATGAGTCCCTGATCTTGATCGTACACGTTTGCGTGTATGATTAGTGTACGATTGAATCGGGGGCGTAACAACCACATACGGATGTGTATGTAGACATATTTTAGAGTGTAGATTCACTCATTTTGTTTCATATGTAGTCACTTGTTGAAATCTCTAAAAAGACAAATATTTAGGAACAGGGGGAGTAGAAAACAGAGTTGGTGATGATGGTGTGCGTGCCATCCTGGAATATAGGCCGTCGGATTTATATCTAACGGATAGGAAGAAAACTATGGCAATTTTGCAAAAATATACCCACACCCCTCTCCACGTTCGCAAATACGGCCTTCCCTCGTCATCCTTTTCTCTCACAAGATAAACTACTCATACAACTTGATGTTCCGTGCAACGCACAGGCATCTAGCTAGTTTCTTTTAAAATAGTTACTGCGATAATTGGGTTGAAGTGATATATTTTATGTCTGCCCCGAATGATTTCGGATTCACTGGTAGTAACAAAGAAAAGGTTGCCTTGTTAATTAACAGAAAACAGGGTGAAAACTATCACATGTGGCCGGTAAAAACAAGGCACACTGGGTTCAGCATCATCGTCACTACAGCTGTGCGTGCGCGAGAAGTCTACATATCGAGGGGGTACTGAGCGAGGCACAGAGACACAATGTTCGAGAGAGAAACCAATTGACAGATTACAATCAGATTGAGTTGTCACCCTTCTGCTGTCATTGCTGGGGTGGGGGAGGGGGAGGGAGAGAAAGACGTATCGAGAGTGTGCGCGGTAGGCACAGAGGCACAACTAGCGAGTGTGTTTGTATGTGTGTGTTTGAAAGAGGAGTAGATATATTACTATCAAGATCGAGGTGCCGCCATACTCCTTCGGTGTCGGGTAGTGTGTGTGCGTGTGTGTGTGCTTGAGAGAGAAGCCAGTCGATAGATTAGTATCAAGATCGAGGTGTCACCCTACTCCTTCGGTGTTGGGAAGTGTGTGTGTGTGTGGTTGTGTGGGTGTGTGTGTGTGTCGGGGGGGCAGTGACACTTACATATCCCTACGCTTATAAAAAACAGAGTTGGTGATGATGGTGTTCCTGCCATCCTGCAATATAGGCCATCCGATTTATACCTGACGGATAGGAAGGAAACTGTGGCAATTTTGCAAAAAGATACCGACACCCATCTCCGCATTTGCAAATAAGGCATTCCCTCGTTCATCCTTTTCTCCCACAAGATAAACTACTCATACAAATGCATATTGATGTTCGGTGCAACGCATGGGCATCTTGCTAGTAGGGAGAAGGAGTTTGTGTGACACATATCTAGCTATATTAAGGGATAGGTAGATAGCATTTGTGCGAGGCATACTTAAAGCATCACGAAGATAAACAAAATTGTGTGCATGCAAGTGCCGGAAAAAATGAAGCGAGAAACAATGTGTGTGTGTGTGTGAGAGAGAGAGAGCGAAATCAACAAAAGGTGCTATGTTGGAATCCCATTGTATGTATTCATATGGTTCCGGAACTCGAGTTAACCTTAGGCATATGTGTGAGAGACATTATTATACTTTGAGACATTAGTGGCTGTGGGTGGGCGGAATTAAAGGGGTGGGCGTGTTCGACAGAGAGAGCATGTGTGTTTCTGTGTGAGAGACTTGTAGGACGGGGTAGAAAGACGAATTCTAACCTTGACGGAGGGAGAGAAATACACGAAGTGCGCGTGTGTGATTCCGATGCCCATAGGGAAATGAGATATGTATGCGTGTGAGAGAGATTGCACAATTCATTCACGTATCACTATCTAGCGATCGTGGATGTGCATCGCTTGAACATTAATCAATATCTACTTCGTATCATGGCCAAAGGTACAATATAGATTCAACGCTATAAAGATTGGACACTCACATATCACATTTTTTTCTATTTAAATAAACTTTTTCAGTTGTGCATGCCAAAGTTACAGTGATGTTTCTTCAAACAACCAATGTAGCTATCATGTACATGCACCATTGTTACTCTTGCATTCAAAATCATTAGTCTTGGATGATTTAAGCTTCTATTATGAAGTAATATATGTAATATTCATATATGAATTCAATGGGTACGCAATTTATGAAATGGAGGCTATGTAATCATATGAGGTAACACTTTTAAGTAGCGGACTACAATATCCATTTCTTTTTGTGCGCCTCTACACTAACACGTCAATGCATTATGTTTAAAGTAAATAACCAATTGCACTAAATTATCTATTTACACGAGAAATACATAGGCTGAGCGTTTGATCCCTTTTTTGTGAACGCGCCACTACACCCGTACGATTGGCCGCGCCCGTGTGAACGTCCAAGTTATCGGCGCATCATCCTAAGTTATTGTCTTTTTTCTAGGGTGGACACACCAGTTATTAACTGCTGACGTGTGCCCCGTGTACACAGTCTCGCATGACCTTCCCGCTAGCACGGTCCAAAATTAGTTGAAACTGGATACGAACGATCCCGCGGGCGGCAAAATCTCCCGCCTCCTTCTAAAATTTCCGCCACCTTAGTCTTTAGCATGCGAAATTCCCCTTTTGTCCTTGGTGCACGGAGACCAACAGTTACAATACCGCCCTCATCTACATAATAGGTCGGGGCTGCTCTGGTAACTTCCAGTTCCCCCCACTACACGGCACCCCCATTTCCTCTCCCCCTCCCGCAAAAACGACTAACTCCACAGCACCAGAGCATCTCATATCACGCCGTCCGTACTTCATCGGCCTTTCTCCCCTCCCCTCTCGAAACCCTAGACTGCTCATCCACCGGCGTACCAGAGCCCATTCACTGCCAGCGGCGTCCACCTCACCGGATCTGCTTCTGCGGCCGCATCTACCCCTCCCACCTCCCCTAGAAACAAGTAGACTGCTCATCCACCACTGTACCACAGCCCATTCAGTGCCGGCCTTGTCCACGGCACCGGATCTGCTTCGCCGGTACTCTCGTCAACCGCAGCGCATCTGCAGCGGCTCATTCGTACTCCCCACCGGAGACGCTTCGTCCACCCCCCCGGAGCCGCCCCACCGACGCCCCCGTCGACGGCCTCTGATCCTCTTCACTGACACCTTCCTCAACCCTACGGGAGCCGCTTCGCCTATACCATTTTCAACCCTACCGGGGCCGCTTTGCCAACTCACAAGTCCACGGCCTGAGATCCACTTCCTCACACCCTCATCCAACCTACCGGAGCAACTTCTGACGCCCTGTCCACGGCCGCAGATCCGCATCGTCGACACCATCCTTAACCCAACCACCGGAGCAGCTTCACCTACGCCCTCGTCCACGGCCACAGATCCGCTTCACCCACACCGTAGTCCACCCTACCGGAGCTGCTCCACAAACACCCTACTCGACGGTTCTAGATCTCCTTACCGGACCCCGACAGCTAGCGCAGCGTCATCACCCTTAATGTTTCTAACCTGATTACTGTCTGGCAAGATGCCAAGCACCCGCCATGGCCTAGGTACTTGTCACCTTTAAACCCGTCCAGCATCACCTGCCCGATGTACTTCAAATATACTAACAGGTCGCTGTTACCTGTTATGCAGCTGGCAAAAACTACAAGGACGATGTTTCTTCTGGATCTAACAGATTGGCCAACCAAGATCCTGGACCGAGGCATTGCTATGATCTTGTAAGCGTCTCTCTCTCTCTTGTATTGTTCTGTGCCTGGCAGCGTGCTTTGCTAGGATTTTCGACCAGTAATCCCTTTGTGCAGACAATGATTTCTACTACTGGCTGCTAAATTAGATATGTAGATGTCATACATGATACTACCTCGTACCTCCGTTCCTAAATATAAGTCTTTCTAGAGATTCCACTATAGGCTACATACGAAGCAAAATGAGTGAATCTACACTCGAAAATGCATCTATATACATCTGTATGTGGTCCATACTGGAATCTCTACATAGACATATATTTAGGAACAGAGGCAGTACATTACACAAAGTCGTAGGTGGCATGTAGGAATTCCAATAAACTACATTAGGCTCCCTTAGAGTGCCTACTAGTCCAGCACACAGAGTCCTGGCTAGTTTATGCTACGCACACAATCATTAATTGGTGGTTTAAATATGCGCAAGGGATATGCAATGTATTATCATGTAGAGATGTCTGAAATTAGCCGTGTCAACTTGCAGACAGGGTTACACAATGAAAAAGTACAAGATGTATGTGGCAATTTCACGGAACATCGCAAAAAAAGGAGAGCCAACGGTGAGCCTATACAGTGTGCTATGGTACGTCACTCCTCCATTGCAATCATCGTGACATGTTATTTGTATGTCAGTTCTATTGGCCAAGTTTCTTAGGGACAGTTATTACGTGTTATCCTAAGAAAATAAGCACCTGTGAATATAAGCTCCGTGTAATAAGCCAACCAGTTCTTTTCATTGTGTTTTCAGCTTATCTTTGGTATGATAAGTGAAAAGTCTAGATTGCATTATATTTTTTCATGTTGCTGCCCGTATGAAAATTAATTTGACTTGCAAACATCACAAATTGAACCCAGTGCAGTAATTAATATGATAGGAAAACAGACCATCACTATTTGCTCAAAATGCAAATACAAAGATACCATCTACTTGGCACAATCTACTTTGGTCAATGTTTTCCATAGAGATCACATTGCCTAATTTAAACGAAAAACGTATGACCCACATTCAAATGAAGAACAATTATTTGAAATTCAATGGTCCAAGTGGTTGGTTATTATCATATAGCAGCACCACCGGAAAGCATCATATAGCAGCAGCAGCTCATAGCAACTCATCATACAGCAGCAGCAGCAGCAGCAGTGTGCAATTCATCATATACCAGCAGCAGCTCATAGCAATTCATCATATAGCAGCAGCAGGAGCAGCTCATAGAAATTCATCATATAGCAGCAGCAGAAGCAGCTCATAGCAATTCATCATATAGCATCAGCAGGAGCAGCTCATAGCAATTCATCATACAGCAGCACCAGGAGCAGCTTATAGCAACTCATCATATAGCAGCAGCAGCTCATAGCAATTCATCATATAGCAGCAGCAGCTCATAGCAATTCATCATATAGCATCAGCAGGAGCAGCTCATAGCAATGCATCATATAGCAGCAGCAGAAGCGGCTCATAGCAATTCATCGTATAGTGGATCAGAATGAAAATTTGGCAAAAAATCAGAGGAGATCCTCACCTTGTTGGATGAGCTCATCCTTCAACAGCACCTCAAGGCCACGTCTTGGGAGGTGGGGAGGGGGAATAAGGTGCCTTCTGCCGCAGTGTGGCATCAGCCGTAGTTGTGCAGCGCCTGCCGGAGTAGTGCGTTGGACGAACCACAGTGGAGCAGCTGCTGGAGACCATGAGAACGAGGGGCGGCACTAGAGGGAGGAGCAACCAGGGAGATTTGCCCCTACCCGCCGGCCATGTAGCCTAGCTGGACAGAGCATCGTCGAGGACCAGGCCAGATGGGACCAGTGACGACGGCTTGCTGGAGGAACCCTAGTGCTGCAGGCAGGGGATCGAGGTAGAGGGAAAGGGGAGAGGAGATGCAAGCGGGCAGGGCAATGAACGCTTGCGTGTTTGTTTTTACTTGAGGGTGAGGTGTGACGCGGGCGTCACCAGTTGCATTTTGAGTGTAATATAGGCAGACAACAGAGTCATTTCACTATTCCCCTTCCCTTCAATTTTTAGTGAGGTTCTACCCGAAACACCCCCCTCCAAAGCGAAATTAGTTAAGCCCAAGCCCATAACTCAAAAATGACTTCTTTACATCTTTTGTGGCTTATTTTGACAATAAGCCCTGAAAAGGCGAAGTAGAACTGGCCCTTAACCTGCAATTCAATTGTGCGTGCAATGCCTGCTATAGTGTACATTTAGGCATCATCATACATGGCATAACCTAATACATGTGCATTCCATTGTAGAATCTGGAATATGCAATGTTTATGTTAGTTCATACGTTGCACATGATGTTTAAATGCCCCTTAAATCTGGTCAGTCAAGTGATGGTCTTTAAGCCTCCTTCTTTGCTTCTTTTCTTGATATGTAAGATTTGCTCACACATCTGTTCAATTGCTTGTTTGCATCAACCAGCCATACTAGGACTGTTTGCTTTGATTACTTGCTGTTCTTAACCTAACACTCTAACAGAGCTTGTCAACGATTTAAACACTAAGGGCTGCTGTAGTGGGGCCTTTTCTAACTCATAGGTGACATAAAGGTTTGGCTGTACACTAAAGTAGGCTCTAGAAGAGTACCTAGAGATCCAGTTCGAAGGTATGCCTAGTTTTTACATAGTGCAGACATAGTAAATGCTCATTTCATTGTGTGCAAGTGCAAGAGATGCGGCATGTTTCATTATGTGGTGTTGTTTTGTTATAATCTCATCCTTTTGTGTTCACAGACTGGAAAGTATGCATATTTATCTTCCAAGGAGACAAGTAACTAGTTTGTGTCACCTTGCAGAGGGGGTGCAATGAAGATAAGATTGAGGATTTCCAAGTACAAGATGTTAGGAAGGAGACTTGCAAGAGAAGTAGGAGCTGCGCTGAGCCTCTTCAACCTGTTAAGGTAAGTCACTGTATCCAATTCAACAGTTCAATTCCTTGTCTGTTTCAGGCATAGTTAATTTGCTCTTTTCAATTGCTTTATTTGTCAGTTAATGAGATGCCCAAAGAATGATGCCTGATGTTGGGTACTTGTATAAATATTAGTTGACATAATTAAAGGCCTTACCATTTAATTACTCTGTTGAAGAGTGCCTGAAGCTTTGAAGTCTACTAACCAACTATTATTGAATGAGGCTCACAATCTAGTTTATACTAGGCTAATGATTGCATAGTTTTGCTTGCTGTAGTTGTTTGTATGAAATCCTCTGCTATTCATTATGCTCCCTAAGACTTTAATTGAGCTACAGAATCGCCAACTGTTTGCTTACTTCTACGCAACATGCTGTCTAAATTTGTAACTTGTCTGTGTTTTGGATTGGGCCCCAACATCATGCTCCTCTGGTGAGCTAAGAGAGATTTCTGTATGCAGGCTGCACAGACTACCTTTTTTTATAATTTTTAAAATATCACCTGCTTATGCTTCATGACATTTAACATTATTGTTAGTCCTGTTTTGCCATGTACAAAATAGTCTGTCTTGCTCGCTTCACTGTTGTAACTATATTTTTGCCCTAGTCATGTGTACTTACAGAAACATTTCAGGATGAAGTGACATCAACACAAAGATCTGCGAGCAGTGCGGCATGGCCGCTACCGAATGATTATGGATTCGAATTGGAATGTGCTGATGTTCTCGAGCATCAACTAGAGGTGGCAAGACAACATGTACATGATTCTGAACGTACAATCAACAAGTTGAGAGTGGACATGCAGGTATTAGATGCAGGAGTCAAAAAATGCAACAAGACACTGAGGTAACAATGAAGGAATTGGAGATTTTGCAGACTAAAATTTGTGCTATCTAAATCTGGCCAATCCTATTTTCTGAAGAGATTATAGTTCAAATGGTAAGTTATGTTGATGCGCGTCCATGATGTATGAGCTGTATTTGCCCAGTGTATGTAATTTGCTGTTTGTGTATGCTTTATTATCACTGGTGCCGAACCATAATGCCCAGTGGGTATAATCGGCTGTAATTTCTTTATTGTATAGTGTAGGATTATTCTACGTTTCTATGCCTTAGTCTCTTTATTGTATAGTGTATGTTTTTTAGAGGTGATAGTATAGAGTAGGATAATTCTTTGAATATGCTATATCGTTCAAACGGGGGCCAACTCGCCCAAACGTTGTAGTGACCATGGCCCTCCACAGGCCGTACGTTCCATGGGCCATCTACGGGACGGACGATCCATGGCCTTCTGTGGCCGTCAGATTCGTGGGCCTTCTATGGGCTGTCGGATCCGTGGGCCTTCTATCGGCTGTCGGATCCATGGGCCTTCTATGGGTCGTCGGGTCAATGGGCCTTCTACGTCCCGTAGGATCCATGGGCCTTCTACGGGCCGTCTCATCTATGGGCCTTGTACGGGCCGTATAAGGGGCCATAAATGGGCTAGAGTGGAAATCGTACGTTTTATGGGCTGACCATAACGGGCCGTTAATAGGCAGTATTTGATGATGCTATGAAAATGGCCCAACAAATTAACGGGCCACAAACGGGCCGACTGTATCCACGGGCTGAATTTGGCCCACAAGCAGAAAAGGCCAGTAACGGGCCGTAAGTAACCGAATGCTGGAAATGAGCCCAAGAATAAATGGGCCCTCAGAAGGCCGAAAGGTAACGCGGGCTGGAGACGACCCAATGGAATAATGGGCCGCTAATGGGTATAAAGCGATACACTGTTCATTATGGGCCGGTTTCACCACGGGCCATTAATGGGCCAAGAGTTACAAAGGGGCTCATATGGGCCGAAATACGTCATGGGCCATACATGGGCTGGAAGTTAAAATGGGCTGGAATTATATTGGACGGCCCAGATGACGCTACTGGGCCTAATTCGGATAGGCCATAAACGGGCCCTGGGTTAGCGGGTTGTAAATGGGCTATATGCGAACAGGCCGTTAACAGGCTTGCCGTGGGCCGGCCCGCCACCTTTTGACCAAGTCAAACGGGCCGGCCTTTTCACAGGAATGGGCCTCTGTTTGGCCGTGCCACGTGTCGACGTATCATGGGTGCTTTGGGTCCAATGAGTGGATGACATCTGTCCCAACGGTGGGCCGACACGTGTTTCCTCCAGCCAATGATGATTTTACACGTGGAAAATCCCCATTGGTCGGGGCTGTTAACGGGTTATCGGATCCAAAACCGGACCCGATAGCTTAACGGCGTTCCGTTACGGTGGAAGCCACGTGTCGGTCACCCTTCATGAAAGCACTTCTATGACGCGTGATTTATCGTCATGGAAGTGGACACTTCCATGATGATAATTTTGGTAATGTCATGGAACACTTCTACGACAGCACAGGTATGACTATCTTGATTCTGTCATAAATTTATCATGGATGTACATGCATGACAGAAAACGTGACCTACTGTGACAAACACGTATCATCACGGAAGTGTATTTTTTTTGTAGTGTTAGGCATGCAGCCGCCTTGATAGACGACGTGCGCAGAAGGAGTAGAGGCGACTGGGGACGCACCACGTCGTGGGCACTCCGTATGTGCTCATGTGCGTGCAGTGTGCATGCTTTTACATCGGTGCTAGCTCTAAGGCCGAGGCTACGGTCGTCTTCGTCTCTGACTAGTCATTGAGCAACGACGGCAAAGAGGCGTTGCAAGAGATGCGTAGGCGCCGTTGTGTGCGAGCTTCTCCGTAGCACGACGAACCGGACGTCGCCACAGATGGCGCACGCCTCCATGCAGCCGAGTGTGTGCGCATGCATGTGTTATTCACGTGCATTCTACGGCCGAGTGTGTGTGGGCATGTACGTTTTGTGTACGTGCGTTGTGTGCTCCATGCTGTGCGTGTATGTGCATGAGTTGGATCAGCATGAGTTAGTGCGTTGGCGTGTGTACATGCGTGGCTGCATGCGTCCTGTACATGCGTGGCTTCTTGCGTGGTTATCAATATAGGGCTCCTTTGATTCAAAGGAATTATTTAGGATTTTTGGAGGATTGAAATCCTTAGGAATTTTTCCTATGTTGGCCCTTTGATTCATAAGATTGGATCTCATAGGAATTTATCCTATGGAATCTTTTGTACTGCGTTTCATAGGAAATCTAACATCCACTCCAACCTCTTTTTACAATTCCTTTGTTTTTCATGTGGCACCAAACACTCTTTGCTAATCCTATAAGATTCAAGTTGACATGCCACAGCAATCCTATACTTTTCCTATTCCTACATTTTCAAAATCCTGTGAATCATAGAGGCCCATAAACTAGTATAAAACATCTTCAACTTAGCATCCTGATGTATCGTCTCTAGTAGTTAGCGAAGAGTTCATTTTATTTTATTTGTTTATAGGTGGGTAGGCGGCAAAAAACAGGGGAAAACGTGCAAGGTTCCTTGCAGACGCTCCACCGCGAGGTTCCTTGCTCCTTCTCGGTCGTCGGGAATCTATGTTCTTCAACTCTCTTTTTTACGTGAGCTTTGTTCATCCTTTTGCCAACACGCGAGACATCTAGCATCAAGGTGACGTGTCATGCAAGAAAATGGAGATAATCAGATAAGCAGAGCGTAAGTGAGTCGTGCACTTCGATGGCACCTACTACTACGCAATATTTTTTCTCCTCGATGGCACGTGAATAGTGCACGTACTCAACGTCGGAGCACGGGATGGGGGTAGCCATGACATGGTCAGCCCTTTTTGGAGAGAGTGCGTACTAACTTTTGATGTGTACCGTCAACTCGCAGAACGACGAGAAGCTTGCTTGCTACGCCTTCTCCCTCGCCAATGCGTGCGCGGTGGCTCACAACACGAGGAGAAACTTTTGCTTACAAGCGGTGGACGTGTTGCAGTTCATTTGGTGTCAGATTGCCAAAAGTACTACTATAGTACCATCATTATTGTTCGACTTCTGGAAGAGGCGAAGAGGCAAGCGCAATGTCACCTACTAACCTTAGGCTAGGCACAGTGGGAGTAACATAAGTAGGGGTACCTCCTTTTTTATTATAGAAACAACCACACGTGAATATTCGACGGTAGCAGCACAACAACTGAATCAAAAAATCGAAACCAACCAATGAACTACTACTACTCGTTCGCACAGTGTTCCTCGGCTCGCCCCTCTTGCATCACGGTGGTCGAGCTTGGAGTCATTCATTTGGTACACGTGGCATCTCAGATCTAGACACAAGGTGACGTACACCGTCAAGGTCCACGGTCAAGGGGGTCAGGGCGGACGCGACCTCTCACTGCGTCCGACATTTGAACCGGCGCACCGGCCCAGGGCGCCGCCCACTGCACTGCCAGCTGTACCCGCCTCCTCGCCACATTCAAAAACCTACATTGAAAACCGCGTGGAATGCGAGAAACCAACTCCGGCCACACACGTCCGTTCAGGAGCAGGACGCCGGCCAAGCTCCTCCTTCCACCATTTTGTCCACTCTTTCGGCGACATCCGACGAGCAGGAAGAGCAGTTCTTCGGCATAAAAGTCGTGTGGGTGGCCCACTGAGCCCGGCAGTTACGAGCGAGGCAGCTTGCTTCTCCACCTACCTCGCCTAGCCCGTCGGAGGCAGTTGCCGCACTAAGCCAGCGCGTGGTTCCGCAGCTCGCCTCTCCAATACAGCTCGAGGAAGAGTGCCGACTTGCTCCACGCCAGCTTGTCAGGGAGCACGGCGGCACGGGCATCGTCGCCGCTCTCGACGCCGCCGTGTTGTACATCGGCTCCAGCGTCTGCGACTGCACCATCCGCCGTCGACGCGCTCGTTGCCGCGACATGCACGCAAAGAAAGAAGTCGCCGCGGATGTCGACGAGGTGATGCAGCTACGCGGATGTCGACGAGGTGACGGGCAGCACGTCCCCGCCCGCCACCATCATTGAGGAGAAGTAGAACACGGGAGGCCGCCGCCGATTGTATCCCATGAAGGCCACCGCCGAGGCGACGCCGGCGAATACAGCCGGTGTCTTGCACGATTCTTCTTCTGCCGGATGCTGGAGGAGGACAAAGAGATCGGGCAGTGACCATTTAGATTAGGTATTTTAATTCTAACAGGCTGGTTGTAATGGGAGTATTATAAGTAGTATCATGCATGCCAACTAGTAGTACGCAAATTTGATGAGGTGGCGTAGAATTAAATGAAGAAAGAGAGAGTTGAGTATCATATTATGATACCGTATGGAATTAAGACCTCTTCCAATGGAAATGTGCTTAGATGAGGTGCTAAGTGCATTAAATGGCTTAGCAACTCAAGTCTCCAATGCATAGTACTAGGTGCTTTGTTTGTTGTTGCTAAGCTTGCTTCATTTAATTAGCTATAGACTCAAAACTTCCTCAAAAATTTATGTTTACCATTGTATTAATTGCAATGCATGCATGCATAAAGTACATGCATTGGTCAATTTTCTCTTAATACTTGCATGCAATTATTTAATGCACCTTGAAATCTAAAATTGTTATGGGGAACAACCAAATTGATCCTTATAAAATGGAAAAACTAAGATTTTGAGATAAGCCCTATGACTAGTCACAGTGGGGAGTAACTTAGAGTAGTAACATGCATATGTTACTACTCTATATTACTACCTCCACAGTGGGTAGTAACATATGTGTTGTGTCATGCATCACTTCATTTATTACGCTATAGACTCATCTTTTCTTGATATGTGTGATGTTACAGTAACTAGCTATGTTACCACATGCCTCTCTTTCTTCATTAATTATATGCCACATCATCTATTTTGCCCAGATAAGTGTGATGTTATCACCTATGTTACTCCCACTGTGAGTAGTCTATAAACCGGAAAGGAGGGAGTAGTAACATAGACTAGTGTCATATGCATGAAACTACTACTCCCTCCATTCCTAAATATAAGTCTTTCTAGAGATTTCACTATGGACTACATACGGATGTATATAGACATAGTTTAGAGTGTAGGTTCACTCATTTTGCTCCGTATGTAGTCTCTTATTGCAATATCTAAAAAGACTTATATTTAGGAACAGAGGGAGTAGTGAGTATGGGAGCACATGATATTTCCCCGTCCGGACCGATCCCAAGTTGGCTTCTCACCTTCTTGGCCCAACAAAAACCCCTCCCCCCTCCCGCGCGCGCTTCTCGCCCGGCGCCAGCTGAGCCCGCCGCTCCACATTGATGGCAAGTCAGGGCGACGCGACCTCTCACTGCTTCCGCCATTGAAGCGGCGCGCTGACCGAGGGCACCGCCGGCTGCACGCCCGGCATTTCAGACTACACAGTGGAGAGTAAATTTAGAGCAAGTAGTACAATTAGATGACATAAGGACTTAAATATAGTATTTGTGCTTAATTGAAGGAGAGACAAGAGGAGAGAGAAGAGAAGCGGGTTGTAAACTTGTAGCCGGTTGTAGCAGGAGCTCCAACATACTCTGTGAGACAAAAGGTGGGGCCATTATTAATGATATAGTATTATACTAAAGTGACTAACTATTGTACTAGTAGGCTATTAGGTTGGTTCTAGATGATGTGTCAACTTCATATAGCCGGATGTTGGCTATACTATTAACCATGCTCTAAGTATTGTGTGAGTGGGACAAAAGTTTAGTCCCATACTGCTAGGTGAGTGTGAGTTGCACCACTTTATAATGTGATCTATTCTAGCATTTGCATGAGCATGATAATAGGAAACCTACACGCGCTTCGGGAATGAGCCTGTCCAAGGACAAAAGCTATCCACGTGGTATATATTTTTGTTGGTCGGAAAATTTATTAAGTCATTAATTAATAATTAATGGACGCCTTAATTAATCATCCGTTTTTTATTCTTTTGGATAGTGGGGCTATTATTGACTTGGACGTTGGGTTTGAGCCAAAGGCCAACTATTATACTTGGTCTTAACTCGCACGACCAACCTGACAGGCTCTACCCTAGCCGCCCATGTATCATACGGTTTCGCACCGTTCCAGATCTTAGCGCCGCCACGCAATTCTTCTCTAGCCCTCCTTCCGGCATGCATCGCGAGAAGGGACAGCAGTCCTCCGAACCCCGCCTTTCATGATCCTGTACGGGAGAGGGGTGATCAGTTTTTGGGGAGCACACTCCTGTGACTGCTACCAGCGACGACTTCCTCGACGACAGCCTTCTTCCCCGACCTCGGTAACCTCTTCATCAATGACATGAGTGACAACATCAACCATAGCGGTTCTGCTCCTGCTGTACAGTATGTGATTCTGTCCTCCTGGTTTAGTCCGCATCATTACTTTGATCTTTGCAATTGTCGTCATGATCTATTTACTATTGATTCCGATTAAATCTCATAGTAAATTGCTCATATATTCAACAATCCAATCCAAAAACCTGATTATAGGCAATTTACTCCGAGTGGTTTAGCTGCGCTTTTGAAGCCGCCTACTTTTAAGGGGGTGCAATATAAAAGGTGGTGCACAAGAGCAGTATATTGGTTTCAGATCATGTACTGCTATGATGCCACTAAGGGTAAGCCTGAGGGCGATCTTAATCCTACACAGCAGGAAGCTTTTGAGAACATGGATACCCTCTTCAAAGCCGCCCTGCTGAGTGTTTTTGATGATTCCATTGTGGATTCATATATGTCGTTGACAGCGGAAAAGACATGTGGGTTGCGCTCAAGGCCACGTTTGGGGCCTCGGGCGCTGGCAACAAGTTGTACGTCATGGAGCAATTCCGTGACTACAAGATGACTGATGAGCGCTCTGTTGTTCAGCAGACTCATGAGATACAGTCACTCGCTAAGGAACTTGAGTACTTTAAGTGTGTGTTGCCGGACAAATTTGTTGCTGGGACCATCATTGCCAAGCTTCCACCTTCGTGGAACGATTTTGCTACTTCTCTAAAAACAAGAGACATGAGTTTTCCGTTTCGGATCTCATTAGCACTCTTGAATTTGAAGAGAAGGCGAGAGCAAAAGACACACGTGCTCGGGTCGCTGAGGGAGCTTCTAGTGCCCACATGGTACACGAGAAGAACTTCCAGTTTAACCAGCCCCACAAGAACAAATCTCAGGGGAAAGGCAAGTTTGATGCAAAGAACAAGCCGTCACATTCTACCAACTTCAAGAAGAATTCTCATAACGGGAAGGGATACAAACCTCAATTTTGGTAGCAACGCACAAAATTTATATGGCTGCATCTACCTGCTGTTAGCTAACCTCATGGTGCTCCAGGTATTCCTACATTCGTAACTAGGTACAATGACCACCACAAGATGAAATAAGCTTATTCGTACGTTGACTTGGTGATTGCAGTGCGGAACGATCCTGTCATGTGTGGAGTAGCAAACAAGTAGTGCAACCGAAGGTGGAAATCAACCAAGTACTTATGAAATTATATATAATCTTCCTCAGGCAGGTCAGTATCCCCTTCGTCCAGATGATCGTGTTTTGTCATGCCGAGCTATTGATATGTGCTACTGTTTTGCAACACCGTTTAAGTATAGCTATTGTTTCCTATCTTTTCAGACTCAGGACAATGAAGATGATTTCAGGGGAACTGCACAATATGGACTCATGTTGAGTCATCTCTATTGCCTCATGTGTTTGCTGCAAATGTGTCAGCATCAATTGCAAGATGAGGCAGCTAGCTAGCTGTGGAGTTGCCAACATGCTCAAAGTGCTCGCAACATTGAGAAGAAACAAGCATGCCCAGGAAATTAATGCGTGCGCAGAGAGGCCCTTTGCTCAGAGAAGCATCGACCGATTTTCTTTATTTCCACACCTTCTCACAGCTTTGTATTGGTTATAGTATGATGAATCATTGAGATGCATAAACATGCTGAACTTTTGTTCTTCCGAATGTTAGTATGCATACTGTATCTTCTGAAGCTTAGTTTAATGTGAATGTTGACTAGCCTGTGAACCTTTACAATCTAGTAAGTATATTGTAGGCCTGTTATTTGACACCTCACTTTGCCGTGCTACGCAACCAGTGTGAGTGTCTGCATCCAGTACCGCATCCTCTAATTTGGGGGATGCCAAGTTGAAAAAGGTTACCAAAGAGTAGCCATAAGCTGGAGGCATCTCTTTTTTTCTTTCGAATGGGCAATAAGCTGGAGACTGTCTCGGGCTGCCTCTAGTGTTAAGGCCCTCCAGTACGAAACACGGGCAGCCGACTGGGCCGATACAAAAGCCTATCCATCTTAAAGCCCATTTGTTTTTTTTTTGCAAGGAGAAGCCCATATTTCTTGAAGAGGGGGCGATCCCAGAAAAACCCTCTTTCCTCCTCGCTTCCACTTATACTACAGCTCGCTGGACTCTCCCGCTTCCGTCGCCCCCCAATTCCCCTCGCTCCCCATCTTCCTCACTCGTCCAGAAAACCCCCGCTCACCTTCTTCCTCACTCGTATAGAAAATGCCTGCTCCTCTTCTTCCACTCCTACAGAAAACCCCAGCCCTCCTTCCCCACTCGCACTGCCACTAGGCTCGTCTCTGGCTACACTGCTCAAACCCGTGAGCTCAGCGCGACGCCCACAAGGAAAATGGAGTCGGCTGGCCCCAGTGCCAAGAAGATGAGGCTCCCGCCGGCGGCGACGCCGGTTGTAGATCCCGCACCTGGCAGCGCGGGGAGAAGCGGCGAGCCCCCCCCCCCCCACCCGGATCTGAGGAACCGGTAGAATCTTCGGTGGACCGCATCAGCGATCTCCCGAACGTCATCCTTGAGGAGATCATCTCGCTTCTCCCCACCAAGGATTGCTGCCGCACACAAGTCCTCTCAACTCGGTGGCGCCCTCTATGGCGCACCGCACCCCTCAATCTCGACTGTCGTCAGATATCTGTCCTTCCTGAATTTGATCTCCTCAGAACCATCGTCTCCTCTCACCAGCAGGGCCCCATTCAATGCCTCTGCATCCCGACACGCTACCTGCTGTCCATACCCGGCGCGGTGGACGCTTGGCTGACATCCCCTGAATTCGAAAAACTCCAGCAGTTTGAGTTCTACCATTACCACGGAAGTTTCACACCACGAACACGCCAAGAATTCATGCCCACACCACTGTTTTCCATCTCGCGGTTTTCCTCCTCTCTCCACACCGCCACCTTCGTCCGGTGCCATCTACCAGATGATTTGGTACAAATGCTTCGACTCCCACTGCTAAAAAAACCTTCGCTTGTGGAGGTTTATCTGTCGGAGGCCTCACTACACAACATCATCCACTCCAGTTGCCCTGCCCTGGAGCGCTTGCTGATTGTTTTGGGAATAGAAATCCCTACCAGTTGTCTCCAAATAAAGTCACCTCACCTTAAGAGCATTGGAATTTGTTTTGAAGGACAGCAGCTCATCATCGAAGATGCCCCTTCACTTCAAAGGTTGCTCCTTGATAATTGTTATAGACCTTCACAAATAATCGTCATCTCTGCGCCCAAACTGGAGACCTTGGGTCTAATTAGTGCTCCGTTTGATGATCACAACAAGTTGGTGTTTGGCTCCTCACTTTTTCAGGTACCGTATATTATCATCTACACATTTGTAATCATAAGCTGCATTTTTCATTTGTGCGCATAAGTTTTATATCATCTTGGAGTACACTTTGGGTACTAATATTATGTTATATGCTCAATGAAGAGTTCGTCCATGGATAGCCTATCAACGCTGCTGGATTCTGTCAAGATCTTATATATTGAAATGTATAGTTATGATCTGAACATAATTATTGGCTTGTTGCGATGCTTTCGGTCTCTGGAGAATTTATATATAAAGGTGATGATTTCATGCACATTGAAAGACTATATATATTGTACTAGAATTAACTGTTCAGCTGTCGCTCTTTCGACATACTCTTTTTTCAGACCTTAACTATTTTCAATCTTCAAGTCTACTTAGGTACTGCGACCTCATGGAGAAAAACGTATAACCAATCGGTGGTGTAATAAGCACCAGGATTTTCTCAGTTCTCATGACATTCGTTTGAGGACAATAACGATGGAACGATATGCATCCAACCAGGCAAATAGAAGCTTTGTCACATTCTTCCTGTTGAATGCGAGGTTACTATTGTCCATGAGGCTTAAGTTTTACCGCAAGAGATTTCTCACGGAAGGACATGTTGAACAGCAAAAAAAGAAGTTTCAGGTGGACAAATGGGCTTCTAAACGTGCTCGGCTTCTATTTACAACAAGTTGTAGTCATCCTGAAATATATTTTTTTGCACAGGATGTTGATTTTATGGATCAGACTGATCCATTTGTTTGTGACTGCGAAAAAGAGAGGTTGGGTTAGATGTTACTTCCAAGTTCAATCTGGGTTTTGTCTAAAAATTTAATGAACAATTGATCCTTGGGCTTTTTGTACCATTTGTAAGCTTGACTTGCATGTTGTTGCCCTCGTACTCCCCTCCACCTGCCACTACACTGCCGCATCTTCCACGGCTGCTGTTCGTTCCCGTCCGAGGCCTCGCCGTTGTCTTCTGCCTTCGTTCGCTCGTTGTGCCCGCCGCCGTCTGGCGTTGTCAACATGGTTAACAACCAAGAGGAATCAGGAGATGACTGTGCGTGGAGAGGCTGACAGTAGGGACCCACCAGGGTCATTGCATTACACAAGCAGGTGCCTCGTTATTACAAGCCAAAAAATACTTCCTCCTAATTGTTTGAGAACTAGGTCCCACGCCATTGTCAATGTAGTCAATAAACGAAAAAATAACACAACGAGTGGATAACACCAGGGACCCAGCAGCTCGCCCAGTTGTTTTTTAGTTTTGGAGATGGAGCTCAACTGCGCGCTGTGCGGGAGCTGTGGCCCGTCTAGCCCACGCTTACGCTTTTATTTAAGCACATGACGAGCCCAGTTGATATCTTTTTTCTGTCTAAAAATGGCCAGCCTAGTTCTTTTTTTTGGAGAATACCAAAACCGAGGCCTACTTGCTTTTCTCAGCCCTGCTGGGCTGCAAATCTTTCAACACGAGGAGGGATGTAAGTAGTAAGAAATGGGCTTCCCCAGAAAATGGGCTATAAGTTGTAAGAAATGGGCTGCAAAGTTTTAAACCAAAGCCAACCGGCAATTACATTAAAATATCATTTTTTTCTGGATTTCTCAACTCTCTACTCTTATAAAAACCAAAGCCAACTGGCAATTACATTAAAATATCATCTTTTCTCCCACAAGATAAACTACTCATAGATATGCATCTTCATGTTCCGTGCAACGCACGGGCATCTTGCTAGTTAAGATTTTAAATTTCATTCATTTTTTGCGGAGAATTGTTTTTTGAATTTTATTTTGATATAATTTTTAAAAAATTATTTTTAACGTGACTCAAAATTTCGTGATTAAAAGAGTTCGGACCCCACCGAAATATGCAAAATTTCGTTGAATTTTTTAGCAGTGCGCAGAATATATGGTCTGTAATGCTAATAAAAAGAATATGGGCTTCAAATATCCTTAAGAAAAGTAGCAAATGGGTTGTAAATTATTGAAAATAATGGAAAATGGGCTGTATGTTATTTTCCACGGATTTGGAGGCTGACTTCTGGGCCTACTAGGTTGACGATGACGCTGTCCTAAATTTTTTTTGACGCGTACGCAAGGCTTTGTCAATTTAGTCAACACAGAGCAGTGATTGTTGGATGTCCTTCCAATGGCCGCCGTGCTTCTTCATTCTCTGATCTTCCTGCTCCAGCCGCCAAACCAGCGCCGGCGGGACTGCCTGCTCCCTCCTCCCATGGTTGGCTGTGCTGCCGCCAGGCCATCCCTCTACCCACCCGCACATCCTGTTATTTTCCGGCGACGTCAGCCTCACCCCACAGCCGACCAGTCAGTGCTCGTACTCCCCTCAACGTGGGCATCCGCTGCGGTGGCTTCGCCGACTCCGGGTCGTTCCCTTCCTGGGCCTCTCCCTCGTCCACCGTGTTTGTGCTCTCGGCGCGGCGAGGTCAACATACAACAACCATCGGAAGAGGCTGGCAGTAGGGGCCCACACAAGGAAATGCCTCCTTATTACGCGCAAAATAATGATTCCTCAACCTGACAGCCGGGACCCATCGGAAGGGCCTCTGTATTTCGCGAAAAAAACATTTCCCCGCTGACAGGTCAGACCCACCAGCTATATTTCGCACGCAAGGAAGTGCCTCGTTATTACGCGCAACAAAAATGAATACTCCCCCTGCTAGCTGGGACCCAACATAGTGGGAGGCTGGCTTGTGGGCCTACTAAGATGACGGGGATGGAGGGCTTTCTCAACTTAGTCAATATGAACGATTCTAGCTCCAGTGACCATACGATGTCCATCCAACGGTCGTAGTGCTTCTTCAACCTCTCATCTTCTTCCTCCAGCCGCCCAAACAAGTGTCGGCCGTGCCGCCTACTCCTACCTCCCGTGTCCGGCTGTGCTGCCACCGCTGGCCATGCCATCCCTTTATACTCACCCACACCTCCTGTTATTCTCCGGTGACGGCAGCCTCACACTGCAGCCGAAGCAGTCAACCCATGTACTCCCCTCCGTGTGGGCATCCACTGTCGCGTCTTACCCGGCTCCGCGTCATCCCCTTCCTAGGCCTCGCCATCGTCCACTGCCCTGGTGCTCTCGGCACGGCGTGGTCAATGTGGTCAATGAATGACTTCCGTCGGAAGAGTACTGTACGTGGAGAGGCTGACAGCTGGGTCCATGGCCGCAGCAAGGAAGTGCCTCCTCATTACGCGCAAAATAATTATTCCTCCACCTCACAGCAGGGACCCACCGGATGGGCCACCGTATTTCACGAAAAAACATTTCCCCTTGACTGCTGGGACCCACCAGCTACATCTTCGCACACAAGGAAGTGCCTGACAGTCGGGACCCACCTGGTAGAAGCGTACGTGGCGTTGTCATTCTGGTCACGAACGTGTACGTACATACGTTCGGTCTGTCTGCAGGTTGCAGCGATGAACCGTGGCCGTGTAAGGAAGGGCACGTGTCATAGTAGAGGCACGCACGTGTGTCATAGTAGAGGCGCGCACGTAGCATGTACACGTACGTACAGCGGCCAGACTGCAAGAAAGAAAATACGGCCACGTACGTACATATGGGCAGGTTCTCGAACGCCTACTCGCGCATACATACGGCCAGGGCTCGTGTACATGGTTGGGTCGGAACGGAGAAGCTGCGTCGTCGTCGTGATCATGGGGAGGCAACCGGCTGGGTCGGAACGGAATGCGTTGTCGTGTTCATCGGGAGCCACCCAGCTTGGACGGAATAGCCGATGGAAATGAGGCATGGCGTACCGCAGAACGGAGGAAACGGCCTTGTGTTCGACCGGCCAAGGTCGGAACGGGATCCTGTTCATCGGGAGGGGTCTGGCTTACGCAAAATGGAGGAAACGGACCTCCTACGATGGAAACGGGTCCTGTTGATCGGGAGAGGTGTGGCGTACCGCAAAACGGAGGAAACGGACTTGTGTTGGAGCGCTACGGTCGAAACGGGGGTCCTGTTCATCGGGAGGGGTGTGGCGTACCGCAAAACGGGACTCCACGGAATATTGTTCATCTCCACACGTCGATTGCCTCCACGCGCTACTGTTCATCCACCGTCGACCTCCTCCAGCCTCCACCTGCGACTGTTCATCCACGGGCTCCTGTTCATCCAGCCTCCACCGCGCGCTCCTCCACCGGCTACTGTTCAACCAGCCCTCTCCACGGGGTCCTATTCAACCACCCCTCCACGGGCTACTATTAATCCAACCCTCCACCGGCTACTGTTCAACCAGCCCTCCACCGGCTACTGTTCATCCAGCCCTCCACGGGGTCCTGTTCATCCAGCCCTCCATGGGGTCCTGTTCATCCAGCCCTCCATGGGGTCCTGTTCATCCACCGGCTCGATCGAGCGGGGTACTGTTCATCCAGCGGCAACGGCCTCTACTAACACGGGGTCCTGTTCATCCAACCCCCCATCAGGAACTGTTCATCCAAACCCCCCCAACAACGTTCACTGTTCATCTAGAGGCAGCATTGATCGGCTTCAGTTACCAACAGTAGAGAAGGAATCACTCGGGTTCAGTTAACAGCAAGGGATCGATCGATCGCTCGGGTTTAGTAACGCGTAGCCTGCAGTGCAATCGCTCGAGTTCAGTTAGAGCCCAACGCCTCGCTCAGGTTCAGTTAGAGCGCAACGCCTCGCACACACACGCGTACGTACGAGAGAAACATGCATCGCTCGGCCCCCGACCACCCACCGTAACCGGAAACTCCCTGATATTTTCCTCGCCCTCGCTTCTACCATGGTTTTTTCCATCATGGACGGCCCAAAGAATGTCATGCAGCTGCGTCTCCGGCCCGCCCAGGATGAAAAGCCCATTTTCTGTCATGATTTTTTGTCATAGAAGTAGGATCCCACCACATCTATGATGATACCTGGTTTTGTCACAATTATCGTCATAGAAGTGTCATAAGTATGATAGAAAAAAAAATCGTTCGGCCCAAAATGTCATGGATGTGTCTTTTTTTGTAGTGAGAACCTATGGCTGAAGCATAGGGAATGACTTTCATTTTCTCTCTATCTTCTGCAGTGGTCGGGCGTTGAGTCTGACTCAACTTCACACCTTGTAACACAGGCAAGAACTCTTTCTTTGCTTGATCCATTTTGAACTTCTTCAAAACTTTATCAAGATATGTGCTTTGTGAAAGTCCAATTAAGCGTCTTGATCTATCTCTATAGATCTTGATGCCCAATATATAAGCAGCTTCACCGAGGTCTTTCATTGAAAAATTCTTATTCAAGTATCCTTTTATGCTATTCCAAAATTCAGTATCATTTCCGATCAACAATATGTCATCTACATATAATATCAGAAATGCTACAGAGCTCCCACTCACTTTCTTGTAAATACATGCTTCTCCAAAAGTCTGTATAAAACCATATGCTTTGATCACACTATCAAAGCGTATATTCCAACTCCGAGATGCTTGCACCAGTCCATAAATGGATCGCTAGAGATTGCACACTTTGTTAGCACCTTTTGGATCGACAAAACCTTCTGGTTGCATCATATACAACTCTTCTTTAAGATATCCATTAAGGAATGCAGTTTTGACATCCATTTGCCAAATTTCATAATCATAAAATGCAGCAATTGCTAACATGATTTGGACAGACTTAAGCATCGCTACGGGTGAGAAGGTCTCATCGTAGTCAACTCCTTGAACTTGTCGAAAACCTTTCGCAACAAGTCGAGCTTTGTAGATAGTAACATTACCGTCAGCGTCAGTCTTCTTCTTGAAGATTCATTTATTCTCTATGGCTTGCCAATCATTGGGCACGTCAACCAAAGTCCACACTTTGTTCTCATACATGGATCCCATCTCAGATTTCATGGCCTCAAGCCATTTCGCGGAATCTGGGCTCATCATCGCTTCCTCATAGATTGTAGGTTTGTCATGGTCAAGTAACATGACTTCCAGAACAGGATTACCGTACCACTCTGGTGCGAATCTTACTCTGGTTGACCTACGAGGTTCGGTAGTAATTTGATCAGAATTTTCAAGATCATCATCATTAGCTTCCTCACTAATTGGTGTAGGAATCACTGGAACTGATTTCTGTGATGAACTACTTTCCAATAAGGGAGCAGGTACAATTACCTCATCAAGTTCTACTTTCCTCCCACTCACTTCTTTCGAGAGAAACTCCTTCTCTAGAAAGGATCCATTCTTAGCAATGAATATCTTGCCTTCGGATCTGTGATAGAAGGTGTACCCAACAGTCTCTTTTGGGTATCCTATGAAGACACATTTCTCCAATTTGGCTTCCAACTTATCAGGTTGAAGCTTTTTCACATAAGCGCCCCAAACTTTAAGAAACGACAACTTGGGTTTCTTGCCAAACCACGGTTCATATGGTGTCGTCTCAACGGATTTAGATGGTGCCCTATTTAATGTGAATGCAGTCGTCTCTAAAGCATAACCCCAAAACGATAGCGGTAAATCAGTAAGAGACATCATAGATCGCACCATATCTAATAAAGTACGATTACAACGTTCAGACACACCATTATGCTGTGGTGTTCCGGATGGCATGAGTTGCGAAACTATTCCACATTGTTTCAAATGAAGACCAAACTCGTAACTCAAATAATCACCTCCACGATCAGATCATAGAAACTATATTTTCTTGTTACGATGATTTTCCACTTCACTCTGAAATTCCTTGAACTTCTCAAATGTTTCAGACTTATGTTTCATCAAGTAGATATACCCATATCTGCTCAAATCATCTGTGAAGGTCAGAAAATAACGATACCCGCCGCGAGCATCAACACTCATTAGACCGCATACATCAGTATGTATTATTTCCAACAAGTCTATTGCTCGCTCCATTCTTCTGGAGAACGGAGTCTTAGTCATCTTGCCCATGAGTCATGGTTCGCAAGCATCAATTGATTCCAAAAGCCCATCAGCATGGAGTTTCTTCATGCGCTTTACACCAATATGACCTAAACGGCAGTGCCACAAATAAGTTGCACTATCATTATTAAACTTATATATTTTGGCTTCAATACTATGAATATGTGTATCACTACTATCGAGATTCAATAAAAATAGACCACTCATCAAGGGTGCATGACCATAAAAGATATTACTCATATAAATAGAACAACCATTATTCTCCGATTTAAATGAATAACCGTCTCGCATCAAACAAGATCCAAATATAATGTTCATGCTTAACGCTGGAACCAAATAACAATTATTTAGGTCTAAAACTAATCCCGAAGGTAGATGTAGAGGTAGCGTGCCGACGGCGATCACATCGACTTTGCAACCATTTCCCACGCGCATCGTCACCTTGTCCTTAGCCAATCTTCGCTTAATCTGTAGCCCCTATTTCGAGTTGCAAATATGAGCAACAGAACCAGTATCAAATACCCACGTGCTACTACGAGCATTAGTAAGGTACACATCAATAACATGTATGTCAAATATACCTTTCACTTTGCCATCCTTCTTATCCGCCAAATACTTGGGGCAATTCCGCTTCCAGTGACCAGTCCCTTTGCAGTAGGCATACTCAGTCTCAGGCTTAGGTCCATACTTGGGCTTCTTCACTTGAGCAGCAACTTGCTTGTTGTTCTTCTTGAAGTTCCCCTTCTTCCCTTTGCCCTTTTTCTTGAAACTAGTGGTCTTGTTGACCATCAACACTTGATGCTCCATCTTGATTTCTACCTCCGCAACCTTTAGCATTGCGAAGAGCTCGGGAATTGTCTTATCCATCCCTTGCATATTATAGTTCATCGCGAAGCTTTTGTAGCTTGGTGGCGGTGATTGAAGAACTCTGTCAATGACACTATCAACCGGAAGATTAACTCCCAGCTGAGTCAAATGATTGTGGTACCCAGACATTCTGAGTATATGCTCACTGACAGAACTATTCTCCTCCATTTTGCAGCTCTAGAACTTATTGGACACTTCATATCTCTCAATCCGAGCATTTGCTTGAAATATTAACTTCAACTCCTGGAACATCTCATATGCTCCATGACATTCAAAACGTCGTTGAAAACCCGGTTCTAAGCCGTAAAGCATGGCACACTGAACTATCGAGTAGTCATCAGCTTTGCTCTGCCAGACATTCATAACATCTAGGGTTGCTCCTGCAGCGGGTTTGGCACCTACGGTGCTTCCAGGACGTAATTCTTCTGTGCAGCAATGAGGATAATCCTCAAGTTACGGACCCAGTCCGTGTAGTTGCTACCATCATCTTTCAACTTAGCTTTCTCTAGGAACGCATTAAAATTCAATTGAATAGCAGCACGGGCCATTTATCTACAACAATATAGACATGCAAAATACTATCAGGTACTAAGTTCATGATAAATTAAAGTTCAATTAATCATATTACTTAAGAACTCCCACTTAGATAGACAACCCTCTAATCATCTAAGTGATCACGTGATCCATATCAACTAAACCATGTCCGATCATCACGTGAGATGGAGTAGTTTTCAATGGTGAACATCACTATGTTGATCATATCTACTATATAATTCACGCTCGACCTTTCGGTCTCAGTGTTCCGAGGCCATATCTGCATATGCTAGGCTCGTCAAGTTTAACCCGAGTATTCTGCGTGTGCAAAACTGACTTGCACCCGTTGTATGTGAACATAGAGATTATCACACCCGGTCATCACGTGGTGTCTCGGCACGACGAACTGTAGCAACAGTGCATACTCAGGGAGAACACTTATACCTTGAAATTTAGTGAGAGATCATCTTATAATGCTACCGCCGTACTAAGCAAAATAAGATGCATAAAGGATAAACATCACATGTAATCAATATAAGTGATATGATATGGCCATCATCATCTTGTGCCTTTGATCTCCATCTCCAAAGCACTGTCATGATCACCATTGTCACCGGCTTGACACCTTGATCTCCATCGAAGCATTGTTGTCGTCTCGCCAACTATTGCTTCCACGACTATCGCTACCGCTTAGTGATAAAGTAAATCAATTACATGGTGATTGCATTTCGTACAATAAACGACAACCATATGGCTCCTCCCAGTTGCCGATAACTGTTACAAAACAAGGTCATCTCATACAACAATGCATATATCATCACGTCTTGACCATATCACATTGATACGTCCATTTTGCATCATGTTTCCTTGCTGATATTTATAATGTTTTTATCCATAGTAATGCTTTTTGGAGCAATTATAATGCCTTTTCTCTCATAATTTATAAGGAACACACCAAGAGGGAGAATTTCGACAGCTGAAAATCTGGACCTGGAAAAGCTACGTCAGGCCACCTATTCTGCACAACTCCAAATGAGCTGAAACTTTACGAAGATTTTTTATGAATTATTTGAGAAATACTAGAGCCAATAAACACCAGAGGGGGGCCACCAGGTGGGCACAACCCACCTGGGCGCGCCAGGCCCCCCTGGCGTGCCCTGGTGGGTTGTGGCCTCCTCGGCCAACCTCCGGTGCCCATCTTTTGGTATATAAGTGGTTTTGACCTAGAAAAAATAAGAGGAGGACTTTCGGGACGAAGCGCCTCCGCCTCGAGGCAGAACTTGGGCAGGAGCACTTTTGCCCTTCGGTGGAGCGATTCTGCCGGGGGAACTTCCCTCCCGGAGGGGGAAATCATCGTCATCATCATCACCAACAACTCTCCCATCTTGGGGAGGGCAATCTCCATCAACATCTTCACCAGCACCATCTCATCTCAAAGCCTAGTTCATCTCTTATATTCAATCTTGTTACCGGAACTATAGATTGTTGCTAGGGGTGACTAGTAGTGTTGATTACATCTCATAGTTGATTACTATATGGTTTATTTGGTGGAAGATTATATGTTCAGATCCATTATGCATATTAATACCCCTCTGATCATGATAATCATGTGAATTTGATATGTGTTCGATATTTTGATAGTATGTATGTTGTGATTCCCTTAGTGGTGTCATGTGAACGTCGACTACATGACACTTCACCATATTTGGGCCTAAGGGAATGCATTGTGGAATAGTAATTAGATGGTGGGTTGCGAGAGTGACAGAAAATTAAACCCCAGTTTATGCACTATTCCGTAAGGGACCGATTGGATCCTAGAGTTTAATGCTATGGTTAGAATTTATTCTTAATACTTTCCTCGTAGTTGCGGATGCTTGCGGGAGGGTTAATCATAAGTAGGAGGTTTGTTCAAGTAAGAACAGCACCTAAGCACCGGTGCACCCACATATCAAATTATCAAAGTAGCGAACACAAATCAAACCAACATGACGAAAGTGACTAGATGAAATTCCCGTGTACCTTCAAGAAAGCTTTGCTCATTATAAGAAACCGTTTTGGCCTGTCCTTTGCCTCAAAAGGATTGGGCTACCTTGCTGCATACTTGTTACTATTATCGTTAGTTGCTCGTTACAAACTATCTTGCTATCAAACTACTCGCTACTTACAAATTCAACACTTGCAGACACTACCTTACTGAAAACTACTTGTCATTTCCTTCTACTCCTCGTTGGGTTCGACACTCTTACTTATCGAAAAGAGGTACAATTGATCCCCTGTACTTGTGGGTCATCAAGGCTATTTTCTTGCGTCGTTGCTGGGGAGTGAAGCGCCTTTGGTAAGTGGAATTCGGTAAGGAAACATTTATATAGTGTGCTGAAATTTATTTTCACTTGTTACTATGGAAAACAATCCCTTGAGGGGTATGTTCGGGGTATCTTCACCTCGTCCGGAACCACAATTAATTGCCCCTCAACCTACAGCACCTACTGAAAATATTGAATATGAAATTCCTTCAGGTATGATAGACCAACTGCTAGCTAATCCTTATGCAGGAGATGGAACCGAACATCCCGATATGCACTTGATATATGTGGAACAAATTTGTGGATTGTTTAAGCTTGCAGGTTTACCTGGAGATGAGGTGATGAGGAAGGTTTTCCCTTTATCCTTGAAGGGAAAAGCATTGGCATGGTATAGGCTATGTGATGATATTGGATCATGGAATTGGAATCGTTTGAAATTGGAGTTTCACCAAAAAAATTATCCTATGCATCTAGTTCACCGTGATCGGAAGTATATATATAATTTTTGGCCTCATGAAGGAGAAAGTATTGCTCTAGCTTGGGGAAGGCTTAAGTCAATGTTATATTCATGCCCCAATCATGAGCTCTCAAGAGAAATTATTATTCGGAATTCTTATGCTCGGCTTTCTCGTAATGATCAAACCATGTAGGATACTTCTTGTGCTGGTTCTTTTATGAAGAAGACTATTGAATTCCGTTGGGACCTCTTGGAAAGAATCAAACGCAACTCTGAAGATTGGGAACTCGATGAAGCTAAAGAGTCAGGTATAAAGCTTAAGTATGATTGTGTTAAATCTTTTATGGATACCGATGCTTTTCAAAAGTTCAGCACTAAATATGGACTTGACTCTGAGATAGTAGCCTCCTTTTGTGAATCATTTGCTACTCATATTGAACTCCCTAAAGAGGAATGGCTTAAATATCACCCACCTATTAAACAAGAAATTAAAGAATCGGTACCAGTTAAAGAAGAACCTATCTCTACTCCTAATGGAGCAGTTGGTAGTCTCCGTTCCAGGTTTATTTTTGTTCCACCTCACCCGGTTTTTTTGGTACGTATTTTGGTACCTCCTCCCACCTCCTGCCGCCTAACGCTGACCAGTCAAAAACCGAAAAAAAAACCCGTACCAAATCCTCCGCCAGCCCCATCGCTCTTCAGGTCGCGCCCGAGACATGCGACGAAATAAAACCTACGACGGTTAACCAGCGAAAAAAAACTAGGACGATTGAGCAGCGAAAAAAAACCCCGCGTCGTCACATGCCCTCGAGCGAGGACGACTCGCACGCTAGTCTCCCTGCACTGGATCGTCGCCGCTGCCGCCCTTCACCCGTTCGCCGCCGCCCCAGTCGCACAACGAACCCGCCGAGCCGTTCCCCATCTGGACACGCACACCGATGCATTGATCCGCCGCCGCCGAAAACATCCGCGATCCGGCGCAGATCGACGTTCAGTTTACCGGCGCAGATCCGGCGCAGATCCATCAGGTATGACGTCCAGTTTACCTATATCCATCACATCTCATACAACCATCACATCTCGCTGATGCATCTCATACAAACATCATATAGGTATCACGCGCACGCCGATGCATTGATCCACCGCTGCCAAACACGTCCAGGATCCGGCGCTGATCGTTTTCGAGGAGACGCCGACGAAATATATGTATCTCATACAGCCATCACATCTCATACACCCATCGCATCTCATACTCCCATCACATCTAATACACACATCTCATTGCAAGTTGGTAGTGCTTTCACAATGGCCATCTCACATACGTCATGAGTGAGACTTCAGTATCTTGTTCCAGTGAAAAATTAGATGTAGCATTCTGTAGGCACACTTAGTCATTTCACTTAGTCATTTTCTAATTGAATCTGGCATGAGATAGTAGACTTTTCCAGTTGAAGCAAAATCTATCTACAAGTTTGATTTTATATTTCAATGCAGAAAGATGGGTACCTATATCCTTGGGGTGTGAGTCAGGTCATGTTAAATGGTAACATTGGCAGATGCATGTAGAATCAGCTGGAGCTGGAGCTGGCCAGTTTGGTAGAGAGGGTAAGGGACCGTACCATGAAAACCAGAGGGAGGCCGAGGTCTGGCGTCTTGGCGGGGGTGTTGTATTTTGCACTTGTCTCCTCAGCCGGCGTCCTGGGAGGCGCGAACAACAGAGCTAGAAAAGTCAAGATCATGGAGATACACCGAACAGCAATATGATCATACAATTTGAAATTTTTAAAGCCTTCTTTCAAATTCTGCATACTAAAGGCAACACATAAAGTAACTAAATTGTCCTTATTACTTAGCAAAGTGGGCCAGTTCGCTTCTATGATTAGACAACACAACCAGGATACCAGTATAGATCATTAATGACTTTTCTTTGTTCATTGATAAAATGTGGTAACACTACAAGTCAAATGCAAGAAAGATGTCTTGTATCAATGGCATTTAGTGAGAATCACTGGATACCAGTAAAGATCATTATTGCCTTTTCTTTGTTAAGTTTGTGGACATCAAAAATTGTAGCCAAACAAAACTGTGATAATAAAATTGTAGTAAAGTCACGATAATGTAGAATCACCGAACAGTCGTACGTATTCAGTCAAAACTGTGATACTAAAACTGTTGTAAATTGAATCTTTTTGTAATCTCAAGCTTGGTGCTATTTTTCAAAGCCTGCTTTCAAATTCTACATACTAAAGACAATTCATAAATGAACTTGGCTCCTACGATAAGACAACACATCCGACTACCAACTTGCAATGAGATAGCATTCTGTAGGCATACTTAGTCATTTACTAATTGAACCTGGCATGAGATAGTAGACTTTTCCAGTTGAAGCAAAATCTACCTACATGTTCGATTTTATATTTTAATGCAGAAAGATGGGTACCTATATCCTTGGGGTGTGAGTCAGGTCATGTTAAATGGTAACATTTAATAATGTATATAAGCCACAACAGATGCATGTAGAATCAGCTGGAGCTGGAGCTGGCCAGTTTGGTAGAGAGGGTAAGGGACCGTACCATGAAAACCCGAGGGAGGCCGAGGTCTGGCGTCTTGGCGGGGGTGTTGTATTTTGCACTTGTCTCCTCAGCTGGCGTCCTGGGAGGCGCAAACAGCAGAGCTAGAAAAGTCAATATCATGGAGATACACCGAACAGCAATATGATCATACAATTTGAAAATTTTAAAGCCTTATTTCAAATTCTGCATACTAAAGGCAACACATAAAGTAACTAAACTGTCCTTATTACTTAGCAAAGTGGGCCAGTTCGCTTCTATGATTAGACAACACAACCAGGATACTAGTATAGATCATTAATGACTTTTCTTTGTTCATTGATAAAATGTGGTAACACTACAAGTCAAATGCAAGAAAGATGTCTTGTATCAATGGCATTTAGTGAGAATCACTGGATACCACTAAAGATCATTATTGCCTTTTCTTTGTTAAGTTTGTGGACATCAAAAATTGTAGCCAAACAAAACTGTGATAATAAAATTGTAGTAAAGTCACGATCATGTAGAATCACCGAACATCCGTATGTATTCAGACAAAACTGTGATAATAAAATTGTTGTAAATTGAATCTTTTTGTAATCTCAAGCTTGGTGCTATTTTTCAAAGCCTGCTTTCAAATTCTTCATACTAAAGACAACACATAAATGAACTTGGCTCCTACGATAAGACAACACATCCAGGATACCAGTAAAGATCATTAGTGCCTTTTCTTTGTTCATTGATAAAATGTGGTAAGACTACAAGTCAACTGCCAGAAATATGTCTTGTAACAATGGCAGCAAATTATCATATTGATCATGTACATCAAAAAATAAATGGATATCAATCAGCTTAGCCAAGAACACTTATCTTCTTTGTGTCGTGAATAATCATTGCAAGACTGTCAGATTGAAGATCCACAGCAAACCCTTTCTGGTGCTGCTGAGTATTTGCATTTAGTGAGCATCACTGGTTTGCTTCGAGTGTCCTTTAGGTGTCCAGCATGAGTAGATAAAGACATGCTAAGACAGACTCACTCATTAAAATTAGTACAGAAAACAAATTATAGTTCATCATCAGTTTTAGTTGTCTTGGCTAAACATCAGTTAATTCAAATATTCTTCCCATCAAGCAATGATCGTTCATTAAATGGATCTTTTTGGTACCTTAGGTGAGTATGGGGAATTCAAAAAGTACGGCAGGTGAACATCAAACAGATGAGGACGTAACTACAGGTATGATGCAGTCCAACGTAAATTCGATCACATGCGATGCGTGCTTTTCTGACAGCGAAATGTGTTGCAGTCCTTAAGAAAGGGGTAATTGATGATGAGTACAACCCAAACACCATGCCCGTATCTGAACATTTTGACGATATTTACGCGACGGAACCAGGTATAATTCAGTGTGCATATTACTTATATGTGTTGCCTAACACAAAATTCTTACATGCACAAACTGTCGGCATTTTTTGTTGCAGTCCTTACGAGCGTTGAAAATGTTGAAGAATACAATGCAAGCATCATACCCATAGCCGATAATGTTGACGATACTTCCACAACAGAACTAGGTATGAGACTGTGTGAGTACTTCTTGGAATGTTGCCTACATCCTATGCCTCCTTTGATTCATTTGTCTTGTATTCATCAACATTACAACTCTACAGATGGTTCTAAATTGCTACGTATTGATGATGCTCATGATTCTTCGTTGTCCGCTCTGAGTAATATAACACTGAATTTTGGCACACCTTTAGCGCAACATGGAAATGGTACTGACTCAGACTATTTCATGTGACATGAGTAATAAAATTTATGGGTGTAATCCTTCATGTACAACCTAACGCAATTTGAGTTGATTTCTCATTTGTAGGGCAAGAACCTTTGAAATTCAGGATGCTTGAGTCTTTTGAAAACAATAAGCATAATACGACTAACCTACAGGCTGAAAATGAAGGTAGTCTCCAAGCATGCCTACCCACTTTCCGAACCGCCGTTTTTGGTATAGCATCGGTGAGGTTTACTCAGATTGACGAGATGACCAGTACGGGATTATTGTTTTATCCTTTTATTCACACTGCAGAGGACACAACTTGCGAGCAGAAGGCAATGGGATCTGTATTTTTTGAACGGAAGAAATCCGCTGATCAAGCTAGGGAACAGTTCAATGCACAGAAGCGCGCAGCTTATCGGAAGAAAAAAGATGAGGATATGGTCAGGTTACAAAAGGAGAATCAGCCTTCCCTTCCAAAGACTGGTAAGTAGTTTGGCATGATTTTTCTGACTACTCTTAGGATTACATAGATTATTATTTGAAAGGGCACGGTATGCGAAGAATTCGTTATAGTAACGTAACTATATATTGCTCCTTAAACTCTCATATATGTGGTACGTATGATAGACCATAGGGATCTTATCAACGCGTGGAGGCGGGCATCTTATCGCACAAACAAGTCAGATTGTTTTAAAAAACATCAAGAAGATGGGCATAATGTTCATCGCCGTTCTCTATGTACCATCGTGAAACAACCTTCATATGTGATTCCAGGTATATTGTTGGTACTTTCGCAATGTTGTGCGTTATATGTGTGTATTACATAAGTGTACTAGATCAGCTTCTATTTATCTTATTTTTACTCTCCGCATTTATGCCGGAATACAATAGGAGATGAACTGATGGGACAATGCAACAAAAACGGGTCGGATCATATGCTTGGGCAGCTAAACAAACACACACGAGATGATCTATGTCCCCTTCGTATTTCAAGTAAGTCTATTTTATCTTACATCCGTACATTCATATGTTTGTACGGCTCCTGCTAAACATTCCCATACGAGACGATATTCGTCCCGTAATTGATTCAATAACATCTGGTTCTGTCATTTAAGTTTATACTAACCAATCATTCCCATCGGATAACCCAGGTAGCTCGGACTATACATCAATCTCGCATAATGATGCGGGATATCCTCTTAGTGGTACGGACACTTCTGGTATGATTTCTGCGAATGATATACAAGGTAATATGATTGGACCTAATCCAATTTCATTTCATATCAAATTATGTTGTTTCCTTTGGTTTTTGAGAGAATGGCATGAATGTCACCAGTAAATGACTTGAACGCCAACAAAGAAAATACGCAAAAAACAGAAGAAGAACGCAAAAGAGACCGTAGAAATGATGCCCTAAGGAGAACTACAGATCGGCGGAAAAAAGATCTGTGACTCCAGGATGAAAATGCACAGACCCTTAATTTATCAGGTAAGCTTTAAAAGTTTTATTAATTATAGTCAGTACCGCGGTTAATGTCAAAACCTTTGAGATTGCAATATGTATTGATTACTTTGCTTAAGTAGACAACCCAACAAGCTTATTTTGGTATACATCATTCTCGCATGATGAGTCAACATTTCCTGCAACAGCTACTGTCACATCTTGACTCATTAATGACAATGATCTACAAGGTAAACAAATTGTGGGTACTGAAGTGTCAGTTGCTGAGTTGGTTATGTTTTGTTATCTAAAAATTGTGAGTGTCCTGATTGACTTCAGATTTAATCTTGAATGACACCCAAGAAACAAATCCAAAAACGGAGGAAGAACTCAAGAGAGACCGTAGAAACGCCATGCGGAGAGCTACATATCGAATGAAAAAAGATCGGCAACTCCAAGATGAAAATGCACATGCCATTAATTTATCAGGTGAGCTCTAAAAGTTATATTAATTATAATCAGTACCACTACTCTTGTCTTAACCAGTGACTTGGCGATATGTATTGACAACCTCTGTTAACAAGACAACCCATCTATCTCCAACTATACATCATTCTCGCATGATGAGTCAACATTTCCTGCTACAACTACGGTCACATCTGGTCTCATTAATGACAATGACCTAGAAGGTAATCATATTGTTGGGACTCCATGATCAATTAAGGGCCTGTGGATACATTATATTTTAAATTTTGCGAATGTCCTGAATGACACCAGACGTCATCTTGAATGACGCCCAAGAAACAAATCCAAAAACAGATGAAGAAATCAAGAGAGATCGTAGAAACGCCATGCGGAGAGCTTCTTATCGGAGGGACAAGGATAAGCTTCTCGAAGAGGGAAACAAACGTCCACTTTCATCATCAGGTAAAATATTACCTTGAGTTTCACCATGTCTGTTACATTTTTGTTGTTGCTCATAGCAAAATACTTTTTAGCGACCATCATGCTCGAAGCGTACAGTTTAACGGTTCATCTTAATGCACATTGTTTGTATTTACGTTAAATTAGAATATGTATGATGACACTGCCTCCATACGTCTTAATATCAAATAGTGTTAATTATTTTTGCAAGAAATTGTTCAACCAGCCCCCCCCCCTAATAGCTTGAGCTATACAGAAATATTGTAGGAGGAAGCAACATTTACCCCTTCAACATTAGACATGTCTGGTGTCAATCATGATAATGATCTTGCTAGGAGGAAACGTGATAATGAGCAGAAATGTAATTTAACAAACGAGCAAAGGGAGCAGATAAACGAACGTAGCCGAGCTTCTTATCAGAAGAAAAAGGAGGAAGTAATGATTGATGTGAGACAAAAACAGAATGAAAAAGTACGAGAGAAGCGGATGGAACGCCGGAAAAGCATGTCAGTAATTGAAAGGGGGGAGTCAAGTGCTCAAAGGAAGGCCAATTATGGCAGAAGGAAAAACACCCCGTGCAACGAATCCATCGCTATCCCCCATCCAGACCTGGGAAACTCAACCTATCAATGTCCGGCATTCACCTGCCACACATCACCCGTCTCTCGGGCCGTCGGAGATGATTCATCTGATGGCGACCCTCCGACGAACATGCCGAATTACACTGTCCGTACCGATGGTATGAATGTACTATTGTCACTTTTCTTATGCTAATTATAAGCAACCCTCTTGTAACATGATGAAGTCTACTGGCACATTCGCCACGACGACAATGCAGAATACATCGATGTATTCCTAGCGACATCATGGGCGATGAGCCGACAGGTCCCAATTTGATGGACGAGGAGTACTACATGTTTCGCAACCAAGGTATGGTCAACTCTGAACTAGCACGTCGTGTGGCTTTATTGTAGTTAGAATTATGTGCAGTTTTTATTTTGAACGTGATGTTTCAACAAATGCCCGTAGGATCCGATAATGACAGCATGGATGATGAGAGCGAAGCAACCATGACTGGTGGTAATCCTAGCGAGATTGATCCATTTGACTTTGTCTACTCAAACATTCCAGACAACACTCACATCCTGAAACTCGCCGCAAACTGTGAACACTGCAAGGCCAGAAAATTTGAGTCTGAGACTGACGGGTTCTGCTGTCGCAATGGCCAGATCGAACTTAAGCAACCGGAACCAGTCCCAGAGTTGATGAGGCTATGGTCCAGCATGGATGCAGATTCTAGACATTTTCGGGAGAACATATGGTTCTTCAACGGGCATTTTGCCTTCACAACCCTTGGCGTCGGCCTTGATGAAAACTACACAAACATGAAGTTTGGGGTGTACACATTCCGGGCACACGGCACCATCTACCACAATGTGCATTCGTTCGGGCCTAGCTCCCGTCCTGAACATCTGCAGTTGTACTTCTATGATGACGACCCAAACCTTAATCATCGTAAGGCGGCGACCAATCAATTAGACCAGGATGTCGTGAAGATGTTAGTAGACATACTCAAAGAAAACCCATACTCCCAGCAATTTAGGAGTTTGGGTGCACACAAGGACAACCTCGATGATTATAGGATAGACCTAAACACCGATAAGAGGCTTGACCAAAGAAGATATAATAGACCGCTGTCAACTGAGGTTGCTGCAATTTGGGTTGAGGGCAGTGACCTAGCCAAAAGGTTTGACAGGAGGATAACACTTTGTGGTAACAACAACGAAAGGCACAGTATACGTGTGACCTCCGGAGCATATGATCCGTTGTCTTATCCCCTATTCTATCCAAGGGGGAAGCTAGGTTGGCACCCAAAGCTACCTAAACGTAATGTTCCATGGGAGGTTGTACAACATCCTCAACTGGGCCATGATGATGAGGAGGATGCAGGTATGTCGTTTGTGTCCGATTTGGTTACAAATAATATATTATTTCTCAAAACTATCCTCATTTTCGTGGTACTCAATCATGTGCAGAGGGGAATAGCAGGTTATGCGTCTCCGTTAGAGACTACTACTGTTACATGCTGCAAACACGGCCTGCGATCTTCAATCCCATACTCTGTGGAGCACGCCTGCTGCAGCAATGGGCGGTCGACATGTACATCAAGATTGAGAGTTGTCGGTTGAGGTGGTACAGGAAGAACCAGACGCAGATTCGTGCCGACTTGTATAAAGGAGTTGTTGATGCGATCACATCGGGGGAGACGAGAGTAAGCGCTGTTGGCACCCGAATAGTTCTCCCTGGAACATACCCTGGTGGCGACCGCGACATGAAGAAGAGGCATATGGATGCCATGGCAATTGTCCATACATACGGGAAGCCTGACATCTTCTTGACCATGACTTGCAACCCTAAATGGGAAGAGATAACAAATGAGTTGCTTCCTGGTCAGACGGCGCAAGACCGACCTGATATTGTGGCTCGCGTGTTCTACGGCAAACTAGAGGCTATGAAATACATGTTGTTCAAGAAGCATATCCTGGGTGTTGTGGTCGCTTACGTTTACGTAGTAGAGTTCCAAAAGAGGGGCCTCCCCCATGCACATTTTCTGTTGATCATGGATTCAACATATAAGCTTGTCGTCCCGGAGCAGTATGACCGACTAATTTCCGCAGAGCTCCCAAACAAGCAGAAGTATCCGGAATTGCATGCATTGGTGGTAAAACATATGATGCAGGGACCCTGCGGTGCTCTCAACCCGAAGAATGTTTGCATGCAAGATAACGAATGCAAGTGCAGATACCCGCGCCCGTTCAATGAGAACACAGCACAAGGCAAGGACTCATACCCAGTTTATCGGCGTAGAGACGATGGAAGCTGTGCTAAGGTCCGAGGGAAAATGTTGGACAACAGATGGGTTGTGCCTTATAACCCTTACCTTCTGCGGATGTTCAATTGCCACATCAACGTTGAGGTCTGCTCTAGCATAAAGGCCGTCAAATATCTTTACAAGTACATTTACAAGGGCCATGATAAGGCTTCTTTCAGCATCGACCAGCCCGATGCCGATGGTAACATCGATGAGATCAAGAGATACGTTGACGCAAGGTGGGTCACCCCTCCGGAGGCTATGTGGAGGATATTTGGCTTCCCACTTTGCGCCAATTACCCGCCTGTCTTGCAGTTGCCTCTTCATCTCCCAAATATGCACAGGGTTGCATTCAATGCGCAGGCTGACTTGAAGAATGTTGTCGCCTCCGAAAATGCTTCAAAATCCATGTTAACGGAGTATTTCAAGGCTAACCAGGAACACCCTCGGGCTAGGCATATATTGTACAAGGATTTTCCTGGAAGCTTCACGTGGCAGAAGAAAAAGAAGTTTTGGAAGCCTAGGGTCGAGCGTTTTCAAATAGGTCGCATCGTGTCTGCCAATCCTGCCGAGGGGGAGCAATACTACCTGCGTGTGTTGCTAAACCATGTTACGGGCAAAACATCCTTCGACGACTTGCTCACCGTGGACGGCGTGCTATGTGGGAGCTTTAGAGATGCTGCTGAAAGGTTGGGACTCATCGAGGCAGACAACACGCTCGACGACTGTCTTACTGAGGCTGAGCAGTGGGCAATGCCATGTTCTCTTAGGAGGCTCTTCGCAACCATCTTGGTGCACTGCGAGCCAGGCGCCATGCGCGGTTTATGGGATAGGCACCTCGAGCCTATGTCAGATGACTATTGTCGAACACGCACGTCCCCGAACGAGGTGGAGCAGATGGTGTTGCTTGACATTAGGGGTATGTTGTAGTCCATGGGTAAAGACATTGTTGATTTCGCTCTTCCAAGCATCGATGATGCGTTTGACCCAACCGAGGGCGAGGCAAGAGAGGTCATCGAGGAATCAACTGTTGAGTTTGACGTGGATGACACTAAATTGGCATCTTCCCTGAACATGGAGCAGAGGGCCGCATACGACGAGATACTAGCGGCTGTTGAACGCGGTGATGGGGGTGTATTCTTTGTTGATGGCCCTGGAGGTACAGGAAAGACCTTCCTATACAGGGCGATGCTTGCCAAGGTGAGGAGCGATGGCAAGATTGGTATCGCTACCGCGACGTCGGGCGTCGCCGCTTCTATCATGCCTGGCGGCAGGACTGCCCACTCGAGGTTCAAGATCCCATTGAGTTGCGATGATGGAGCCTCGTGTAGCTTCACCAAGCTGAGTGGGACCGCCAAGCTACTAAGGATGGCCTCATTGATAATATGGGACGAGGCCAGCATGACGGTGCTTCCGGTTGTCAGAAGGGGGTCGCGGGGCCAGATAATTGATGCAACCCTCTGAAGTTCTCATCTATGGAAGGGTATGCAGCAGCTTCGGCTCATCACCAACATGAGGGCTCATAATGACACGTGGTTTGCAGATTACTTGCTAAGGGTCGGCAATGGCACTGAGGAAGTCGACGATCAAGGCAACATACTACTCCCTGAAGACATTTGTCTGCCGTCTACAGGCGAGGTTAACGACCTGGAGAAGCTTATTGACCACGTGTTTCCGAGTCTAGATGACAACATGTCTGATTCGAATTACATGACATCTCGCGCAATCCTTTCCACGACAAACGACAATGTCGACAAGATAAAAATCCGCATGATAGAGCGTTTTCATGGAGATGAAGTAATCTACCATAGCTTTGACAGTGCGGAGGACGACCCATATGGCTACTACGCTCAGGAGTTTCTGAATGGATTGACTCCTAACGGTCTTCCTCCGCATGCACTCAAGCTAAAGCTGAACTGCCCTGTCATACTTCTAAGGAACATTGATCCAGCTAATGGACTGTGTAACGGCACTAGGCTTGTTGTTAGAGGTTTTGAGAGGAACGCCATTGATGCAGAAATCGTGATTGGACAACACGCTGGCAGGAGGGTCTTCCTTCCTCGAATACCTCTCTGCCCATCTGAAAAAGACATGTTTCCGTTCAAGTTTAAAAGGAAGCAATTTCCTATAAGGATTAGCTTTGCTATGACCATTAACAAGGCTCAAGGGCAGACCATCCCGATTGTTGGTGTCTACCTACCCAATCACGTGTTCTCTCATGGTCAGCTCTATGTTGCTCTGTCTCGAGCCACCGTGAAAAGAAATATAAAGATACTCATTCAGAAGGAGAAGCCGAAGGAGAAGGCAAACAAGCAAAAGGACAATCCAAAGAAGCGAAAAAGACCGACCGTGTCCTTACGACGTCGATCAAGAACATCGTCTACAAGGAAGTCCTTACAGGCTGAATTCCGATCTTAATAGACCGGCAGGTTTTGTAATGACAGAGCATTTACTCTTGCGATGGTCAAGATTTGCTGTAATTCATTTTTTTACATATATCTTTTTATTTGGTATTTTGATAGTTGGAGGTATACTCCATTTAGTTGAGCTACTAACTGCATTTCAATAATCATCCGTCACATTGGCACCATCATCGTTGTTATAGGTTTTCTACTATCGCAATGTTTTTGGGAATGTACATGTCACACAGCGTAGTATTTCATGTGTAATATGTGATTCAGATATAATGATTGGCCTGATAAATATCTGGAACATGCAATGAAACTCTTGTATTACGGCAAGTTATCATATCCGTTGTTATTATTTTGGTATTTTGATAGTATGCTTGAATGTAAAATTATTGGCATCCTTATTATCCCTGTATTATTCTGATAGGTCGGAACTATCAGATTATTATTGGTCTGAATTATAAGACCAACACACGCAGAAGGGGAGCTATGATTATTAAGCTACTATAGTGCTCCATAGTACATGTGAGTGCCCGTGCGTCAAATAATCTCGCTGCCAACTAAATCTCATCTGGTGCCCACACATGATCATGCATACAACTGGAAGATACAAATACAGACTTTCGTAGCTATCTTCAAGTACTTTCAGATTCATGGTGGTTTGTTATGCAGGTGATGCCCTGCCTGAGCACCTTAGGCTTTACCAGCAAGACCAGGCTACGGGCAGGTCATATAATTTCAGACATTCAACATTCTCCATGTATGCTATGCAAATGGTGATGTTGTGTGATGCACGGATGCTGGGGCGTGTTAGCAGGTCGGCGGGGCAAAGGCATTCTAACTGATGGTTGATAGGAAACCCGCCCGTAGTATAGTTTAAGACTCAGTTTTTCCACCTTCTAATTCTGGTAATTCAATTCATAGGTTACTAACTTTGCTTTAACTAACAGCCGGCATAGTGCCATCTATGAATATATGAACAAAACAAACTGGTAGTCTTTTAGTTGCCCTAATTCTCCTTGTGAAATGCTTTCTGAATGTCGACGGTTGTGTAGCTTTTCAAGACATATTTCGCATATGTACTCCTAATAAATAGTAAAATGCTAGCCTGCGTACTTGCGAATAAGTTTAAATGCCCGTGCGACTCAGGAGAATGTGACAATGCACATGTCTGATCGCTGAAGTGTGCAATCTTTGGAAAAAAGTTAGACTACTTGTAGTTTCACGCATCTAAACTAATTATTTAACAGTTCAGAGCAAGTTTCATATATTTTTCTTGCATTGGTTCATTTACCTTCACGCATTTTCTGCGGATCTAAGAGAGCTCGGACCTAAAAATTTGTACAAGGATGCATTAATCTAGGACCTGGCGAGGATGGGTTCAGCGAGCAAGCATCCTTTCATGGATTTCTGGTCCATGAGAACTTGTTTTCGGCTGATATCGAGCATACTGTGTTGTGGTGCCGTAGCGGGACAACAAGGATTCGACTTAGAAGGAAAGCAGCGTCAGGAGGCTGTCAGTGGCGAGATGGTGCATTTTCTGAGACCATTGTTTCCATCATGCTAATTCTTAATCGCTTCAATAAAGTCTCTTCAATATTACTATATTTTCTGTTTCAAGGAGGAAGCCTATCATTCTGGTTTCATTTTCTGCATATTTGCTATGTTCATGTTATCTATTCTCTTCCCCACAATCCGGGATATTATTGTACTTCTTATTTGTTGTTACCACCGCTTGTGATCTATAAATGGGTTAAGCATATTTGATCTTATTAGGAGTTTAAGAAATAAAATGGAAAAGGAAATTACTATATATATTGACATTTTTAGAGCGAGTGAAAAAATTAGTGCAGATAAATATTGATAGTTATGGAATTTCCTAAGGTGGTTCATATGACCATACCTGGAATATTAAGAGTTTAACAAAAGAGGACACTAAACCACCAAGCGTAGATGAATGAGGTGACAACGAGTAGCCCTAAGAAACAAAGAAAAACATGCCCAGAGAGAATCAGTACTCAGGTATATTGCAGTGCCAACTAAATTGGCATTACTAATACATCTACTTTTCGAGGTTTTGACATTGTATAAATACTCGATGTGTGTGCCGGAAAGCTATAGTGATATTGTGTAAAAGGCAAGAGAAATAACATCCATATTGCACAAAATGATCCATTAGTCATAACTTTAACCAGTACTTTTGAATGCGAAGTTGCAACACACGGGCCTTCCAAAGTCGATGCCATTAGCAAGAAACTGTTAAAAGGATGAATATTAAGTTTTTGTCCTACTATTTATCTTCTGCATGTTTAAAACATAACAAAACCGGAAAAGGAAATAACTTAATTTTAATATCGGCAGACTTATTAGTATATATATCCATAATAAAAGAAGCCAAAATCCCCATATAATATCCTGAAACAAATAATATATTATCGGCAGACTTAGTATTTATTACGGCAGGTGATCATATCCGGTGTTTATATAATGGCATGTTCGGTGTTTTTCCTTGTAAAGTACTACTGGGTTGATCACGCCGAATCACAACTTTCCTTCCAATACGTTATAGTATCCAATCTCCCGGTGTGGCCTACCATACGTTCATTGGGTTTCCCAGTTTGGCCATTAATTTTCCCTTAATCGGATTTGCTTATAAGGAAAGTTAAATCCTGCTTGTTTCGGTCGGGAAAGGGAGACGTATATAATAGATATATAATCCGGCGTTTATTTATTTGCCCAGTGCAGTAAGGAATAAAAATAATTGCTTGTCCGTTTATTAGCAAGGTTTTGTAATGGAAAAATGCAAAGATGGAAGGATAAGGGGCACCTTCCAATCCATACAACATGCTAATGCCTCACCGACCTGGTGCCGGACAATTCCCCTCCGGCACTCATATATATGGTCTGGCTGTGAGTCCACCATTGTCCAATGCCCCCTCGCTCGCTCATCCTAGTGCTAAGACGACTTTCTGCCCGCGGTAATGGCTGCAATGCCGATTTTTGATGGAGTGGACGACGCAGGCGAGTACATCTACAACTACGTCATGGTTTCCTCGGACGAGGAGGAACTAGAGTTTGTTCTGGCAGCCCTAAACTCCATCTATACTTTATTTGCACTTGTTAGCTGCAGATCACTACCAGTATAGTTTGCATTATCGGCTTCTTATTTTAAACCCGAGTAAAAATCTGTTCTTTCACCTAACCATGGCGATTAGTTGGTCACGTTCATAAGTTGTTGCATGCATGTACTGGTTAGGATCATGCTATCCTTTCTAGGTCCATAAGGTTCTTAAGATCTAACGCAGTGGTTGCAAAAAACTGGCCATGCGCTAATATTATCCTTTTACATTACGCCATGATAGTACCATCCATAGCACGTTATTTTAAACTACAAATTTTCTTTGAACGGTAGTATATTGCAACGGGTCCTGGTGCATGATACATGTACCATCTACAGATTTTTTCATAACTGTAATACTACAGAAATACATTACAACCTAACATGTCATAATAGATTTGGTTATCTTAAGAAATAGTACTTCTCTCCTCAAATGACAGTACAACTCCAATTAGAAGATACATACATTTCAGACCTTACTAAAGTTTTGAAAAAATGTACTATTGTTTGCCCACACATTGAAGTACTACATTTTTTTGATACCCTTATTTCTCTAACAGCTTTGCTATCATGCCGGTTTGTTTGCAGCACAATATGGATAAGGAGCCCTCGTCCATTCTTGATCGAGTTAAGTCTACGGACTATCCAAGACACCATGCGAGGTGATACATGGGTCAATCCGAGCTGCTTCGATCTTGCAGTGCGTAAGCTTACTAGCGACGCGATACAGAGGAACGCAGGAACAGACTTTGTTGGCTCCACGCATATGTTTGATTTGCAATTCCATCGCCTAGCACGGGTGCTGAGTCAGGCTAGCTTAGGCCAAGCTGAACGCACCAACTTGTTGATTAACACTGTTATTGTACGGCCTTTGCCGAAATACAACGTGCTCATGACCCCGTCCATTGTAAGGATTATCATTCTAAAAAATTGGTGTGTATACTACCTGTTCACCATTAACTTTGTATACCTATTGCAGTACCTATTGCCATTGTATTTGGTGGATTCCTCCTACGGCCTCCTTGCAGTTAATATTGAAAATAGGAGGACTCTCCTGATTGATCATTCCAATGAGTCATTCCTAGGCTCAGAGGACTTTCATGACAAGGAACTTAAGAAGGAAGCCCTGATAGTTTTGCAAGAATTTGGCAGTGTATTGCAACAGGGGAGGCCTGGTTTGAATCCCCAACTCGTGGATTGGCCACAAGATCATACCTATATTACAGCCCCGCGGTAATAGTTTAAATTGGTCATACATATTATAGCCACATTGATATAGGTTCTAACATATGGAGTTTTTTGGTCACGGCCTGGACTCTGGATTCAAAGTCCTACAGGAGATGGCTCACCAAGATGATACTCTCGGGCATAACATGTCCAGGACTTCGGTACATGCATATATAACAAGTTTCTGTCTTCCATAGCTTTGTTAATTATAAATTTATGTTCTTCCTATCACATAGGTCTGTTGTGCAATTCATTTTTCAGCGATTTATTAAATTTTTATTTATGTTTTTCAGGATTCAATACAGCTCAGAAAGCACTTACTGGTCCAGATGCTGATGATCAAAGGCAATGAAGCAGCTGGAAACATCCCAGCTGAAATTACAGCGTCCTTGAGGTTTTTGGACGAATGACTATGGACTGATGCATATTCAAATGTCGCAAATATAATAAGCTAATAGAACTTTGTTAGGGATCAAAATGAGATTTATCCTTTTGGCAATATGAATAATATATTGGATTATATATATGTAGGGAATAAACGGTTTGATGGCACCCTCTAGCTTCGTATTCGCTTCAACGTTGTCTGCTTGTTTTGGTTCTATCTATATATTTTGGCTTCTATGTATATTTTGTACTATAATACCCGTGCCGTCAGGAGCAAGTTTGTTGCTCCAGGTGAACCGGAGGCATTTTGTAATGGACCATGGCAGGTTCAGCCGGCAAGTGATGTTTTCAGTCATGCCTCACATCATATACTAACTCGTATCGTGTAGCTCCATCCATACACGCACTGCTATACGATACGAGGTTTACTTTGTCGGCAATCGTCACATGCCAGCTATGGGATAGCCAAATTAAAAACATGCTGGATATAAGGCACGTACCTTCAATTGCCTTTGATCTTCAAGTTCGCACATGATCCACATTTCTCTGTCATGGTCATGATGTTTCTGATAACCAGCTGATTATATTGTATGTGTTCCTGAATAGAGTAACCAAAATAAGTCCCCGCCAAAGTGTTTTCTTATTGAGTACATAAAGTACTAGACGGTGCCAGCATTTTCCGGCAAACAGTATACGTTACCAACATTTTCTGATTTGAGGGGGGGGGGTAGGAAGAAAAATATTATTAAGCTACTCTAATGGAGTCACATCTTGTTCAAATATAATATAATTGAAAAAAGAATGTGTTGTATGTATGAACTTTCTCTAAACAGAATAGCCATATATACCTACCTATGACGTTAAATAACAATAAAATAAAGGAGGCACTAATGACTGATTCAGAGGACGAAAAAATAGGTATATGCATCTCAATAGGTATCTCTACTCCTAATGTCTTAGTTGGTAGTCTCCGTTCCGGGTTTATTTTCGTCCCATCATTTTCGTCCGGTTTTTTTCGTAGGTTTTTTTTCGTCGTTTTTTTTTCGTCTGGTTTTCTTTCCTATCTCAGGCCGCACGTAAGAAAACAGTCAACGAGGCTCATCAGATCTCGATCTGCTTCATCTCTCAAACGACGCCCCAGCCCCAAGAGGAGCCGCCGTCGCCGGGGAATGAGAGGAGCCGTCGCCGCCAGGTCACCGCTGCCCTCGCACTCGCATCCATACCTTCGCCGCCTCCCTCGCGCTTGCGGATCCCTGGAATGCCGCCGATCCGAGACGAGCCGCCACCGCCGAGGAACGAGACGAGCCACCGCCTTCATTGCGGACCTAGGCTAGGGTTCCATACGCCGCCGCCGGTGTCTCGCCCCCTCACCACTCCTTCGCGGGCGCCACCCAACCACCACCGCCCTCTCCATGCACCCGCACACACTCACCCAACTCTCTCTCCGCCGCCGCCATCTAGATCTCGGCTGGTTGATTCCGACGGCGCGCATCACACTCCTCATGTGCTCGCCTCGCGCCGCTGCGTCCACCCATCCGGCTGGATTCGCCGCTCCCCGGTGGCAAGGGCTTCAGTCGCCTCCAACTCCGGTGACTCCGGCGGTTCATCTCCGACGCCTACCCAGCCCCCGCATGCAGCTCTGTCTCCTGGATGAATTTGTCCTGCTCGAGGACGACCAGTTCTTCCTCAACCTCCAAGGACGCCCGCCATCGTCGAGCCTCCCTCCGTGGGATGCCATGGAGATGAAACTCCCCTCGACCAGGGTAGGTACCAATCCCTCCTCCCCTACCCTTGTCTTCTTCTTCATCTCCAACATCTGATGTCTGCTTGTATTGTGTCAAGGAATTCAAGGGCATGTGGGAGAGAGAGGAGGTCCATGGAGAAGATGCTCTGCTCCAACCCTCCCTGCCTCCTACTACAAGATGTCTTTTTTGTGTGTGCTTGTATTGCAGCAGCCATGTGCGTATCAAAAAAAGGGTCCAGTTTGCAGCAGTCACATGATGTGGACATGTTTTTTCATCACAATTGGATTTTTGGATTTACTAGGCTAATTGGTGGTGGTTGTTGTTGTTGTTTTAGCAGCAGCAGCAGGCCGAGTGACGGTGGTGGCTGTGTGCAGGCCATGGAGGCGATGATGAGCACGAGGGGAAGGCTGCTGCTTCAACCCCGTTAAGGTCTGCTGCTTCGAATTGTCCCAGATCGGTTGATTTCTTCTTGCTTTCCCGTTAAGGATTTCTCCTTGATGTTTATATTATTGGATTGCCTGTATATTTTGTAACCCGTGGAGTTAGTATGACCTGCCTGGCAACCTGTATTTTACTGGAGAAAATGTTGAACAGTAGGCTTGTTATTTTGAATGCTTGCGGCAAAGGGATGGGCTTGCACCTTTTATGTTCTAGACTAGGCATGCTAATGAAAACATTCCCGTACATGTAGGTCATGTGCATATAAACTCCAGTCCGCCTCGTTCGTAATGCTTTGCCTGATTCAGTTATGGATTACCCTTTCCGTTTATAAGTTGATGTACTTTATTGAATTGGTTTCTTAGTAACCAACCATGTTGGATTCTGCTGTTGTGTGGAGAAAGTTTGATTGAAATTTAACCACGCATAGATTTCACCTTTATCGCCCTTTCATTCAGTACATTCTGATCATTGCAATTTGGAATGATAACCAGGTTCCGTAAGAAGCACAATAAAGTCGGTATGAAGGCTATGAGAGGATGGGAAATACAGATATTGAGAGGGCTGGAATATCTTCAGAGTCAGGAACCATCCATTATTCATAGGGATTTAAGGTGTGACAACATATTCATAAACGGTCATGATGGACAAGTGAAGATTGGCGACTTTGGTCTGGCGACATTTTTGCATCAACGGAAAACGAGAAGTATCAAAGGTGTGTGGAATTGTGTTTTTCTCACAGCTACAGATGTGTGAAATATATACATATATTCTGTTTATTGTAGATCTACTCTTAATGATACGACACACTCACAACGTACTTTGTCTTAGAAATAACATTTTTAGGAAGGCTTGTACTAACAAGAGTTGTGTCATCAAAATGCAGGCACATTAGAGTTTATGGCACCAGAACTCTTCACTGGGAATTACAACGAGTTGGTGGATATATATTCATTTGGGATGTGCATGCTTGAAATGGTGACATGTGAATAACCATACAGTGAATGCGAAGGCAAGCCATGGATATACAAGAAAATTTGTGAAGTAAGTGCTTTGGGGTCCACAAAGTACCCATCCTTTTTGAAAGATTATCTATCAAACAACAACTGATTTTTTTTCCAATGCTTTTTTATATAGGGTATAAAACCAGCTGTGCTTTCAGAGGTTTCATAGAAATCTGTTTGGCTCCGGCAGCTGAAAGACTTTGTGCAAGTGAGCTCTTGAAGAACTGTTTCCTCCAGAAAGACAAGCCTATCCCAGCGCCTCCTATTTCAGTCTCCCTGGTCTCGAGTGTGACTAAAGATGGGCGGCAGTCTGCCAGTTTCATGCTATGGAAGGGTGAATTCTCACTAAAAGGAGACATGCATGTCACCGACCATGTTAATTTATCGCTAAGATTTCCTGATCCCAGTGGTAAGTAGAGCACCCAAGAAACCTCTTTTCGACGAACTTGACACTTCATCCTACACTGACACGTCAAATTGTTTGAGGTTGTTTTAAGAATGTCGAGTTCCCATTCGATGTGGACCAAGATACCAGCCTTTCTGTGGCTCTGGAAATGGTCGACACTTTTGGACGGTGGCGGCGGCGGTGACAGAGGCTATGGCTCGATAGCGAGACGAGTCTGTTGAGAATAGCCAGCGACCGGTTCTTTTCTTTCGCTTGCTCTGTTTTAAAAAAAAGAAGAAGACAAGGGTTCCTTTTTTTATACAGAGAATTTACCATAGTATTGGAAATACTTTGGTTTTGATAATACAGTTTTTAGTGCTAACCAAACAGGTCACTGTAAATAAAACCATGGTAAGTAAAAAAACTGCAGTATTCTAAGAATACTTAAAAAAATACTTTGCTATCAAACAGGGCCTCAAAGTAATTAAAACCATGGTAATCCTAAAAACTGTAGTATTTCCAGAATACTTAGAAAATATAGAGCTATCAAACAGGGCCTGAATCATCAATTGGAGGTGGTAGTATGAGATTTAAAAAATCTGACGGTGTAGGAGATATCTAACTACATGGCAATGTTCGATGGATGTTCTGCGAATTGCTCGCAAGCCATGAAAAATTACAGTTTAACACAGCATATATATTGTCTTACACACTCATGATCTGGTGATAGTTTTAATTGCCTTGATCTTTGTTTTGTAGTACAGACAAGAATAGCTTCAATGACAGCATCTCGAATCATCAAGTTGTGTGACTTCCCTCTTGAGTGGGTGTTGTATTTTAGCAGGCCTATATTTGAAATATTTGAGAGCCACTTTTGTTGTTTCTATATGGGTGCACACCAAATTATACCTTCCGAGAAGATTAATGTGCTCATGATTTACCTTCTGAAAAAGGGAACTTGTGATCCATTTGCGCGCAATGAGCTGGAGATGGGGGCACAAAAGGACACTAAGCCACCCCAGATTGTTACGGCACAGTGGTGCCACTGCGTGGGCATCAACACGAGGAGTTGATGCAACTTCAACACAGGGCGGCAGCGGCATGATGACTTCAACACGAGTCCTGGTGAGAAGAACGCGGGAGCTAGGATATAGAGCCAGATGTTGTGTATGTGTAAGAATTTCATCTACGCTTATATTATTTTGCAGGGTCCTAATGCATTCACTACTCTAATTTCTCCTGGATGCATCGGAACACACTGCTACCAAGTGTAATACTCTTGAAACGAACACATATAGTTAGTATTCTAGGAAATAAAGGAAACTATGGAATAATGAGGACCCTGATCTTCTATGTAAACTAGATATTGATCCTACATGGAATTTCTATGTAAAAATTACTGACATAGTGGAGAAGCGCACCACTTGATGTCCTGAGCCTTCGCACAGCCAGCAAGTGCTTTGGCTGGGCTTGTGTTGGATGGTAGAAAGTTTTGACTCAGGTTGTTGTTTGTTCATTTGGCATGACTACTTGTAGGCGGTATTTTATTGTTAGTTTCAACATTATGTCAACTCTGTTGTTTTGGTCTGTGCTTATTATAGTATTCTGGCTAGATAGTGTTCACATTGTAGTACCTAATACTTCACATGTACTCCCTCCGTCCCATGATTTAGTACAACTTTAGTATAGTTACACATGCTGACATGTGTTGTTAGTCATTCTTTCCTGTGTATGAAGGACGATAGGATTCTTGTAATAGTTAAGAGTACCATTTTCAAAAATTTGGTGAATTACTGTAAAGATGTTGCAATTTTGCTAGATTATAACCTCTCTCCTCCTGAGTAAGTGATGCAATCTTTTCATATTGGTTGAGCCTTAGTACCTCCAATGTTGACAATTGTCATTGGCATCATATGTTAGTATCATTAATTGCAAATGGAATTAGTTCAATTATTTTGTTCCAAAATAATCAAAACTGGAAGTCCTTTCAGTGGCACTTTGTGTAATACACTTCTAGGTTGCCATTCTCTAAGCAATGTTTGTCACTTTGATTTTAATTTGTCTAAATATGATTAGCAATATTTGTTCCTTGGGGTTTGCATGCCCTTGAAATCTGGTATTGTTGTAAGATGATGTATGTTCAAGCAATCCAACTCACTATACAAAGTTCAACATGTCTTTATTCATGCGTCCCAAAATCATTTGCGTAGTCTAGGGACGTGAATATGCCCAATGACAAAAATTAAATGTGAAGCATTGTCTTCCCCAATTCCACATGCACATATGTATAATTTAGTGCAATTGCTATTTCACAGGCAACTAAACTTTCAATTGTGTCGGTTGATTCTTGTGAAAGCGGCACAAAGCCTCATAACAGAAGACGATGGTGTCGTGGTGAGCACCAGCGAGATGCGGGGACGCCGGCAAGGTATCGGCCAGGAGTGACCTGGAGCCGGCGATGACATGTAGAAGCGGCCCAGGTGGAGGGGATTCAAATCTTGATGTTTCCGGTGGGGTGTGTGTGTTTTCCTTAGAAAATTTGATGCCCAAGGAGGTGTAGAGGGGATGGTCGCCGGCGGTGGTAGCACGACGGAGGAGACGGAGATGGCATGTTGGTGAGGCAGCACCACCGATCGTAGGGAACAAGAGCAGCCGGTTGGGCTGGTGACACATGGGGAGGGGGGAGGAATGGGCAAATCATGTTGGGGAAGGAAGTTGTTATTCTTCGTCTAAGGAAAAATATTTTATGTTAGAAGAAAGATGTCCAACTATTTGGTTCAGATTTCATTGACAGACAACTCACGAGAATCGAATGACCTATTTTTCTCCAGGCACTTAGGTGGTTTCAGATCCCCAAAAAAACACCGCACCTAAATATATTATTATGTGTATAATTGAGCAATGAATTAATTGAAGCGAGAAATCTGAGAGGATGGACAAGTAAGATGCACAAGGTAGAAAATAAGCAGAGAGGGTTCATAGTTCGAGACCGAGATAGATGGATAGAGGGTGGAGGAGGAATAAGAATAGTGACTTAATGATAAAGGAAATGGTGTATGTGAGTGACTTAATGATAAAGGAAATGGTGTATGTTAGATCAAATTGGTGTTTTTGGAGGACTGATGCAATTGGTGTTGAAATAATAAAATATGCATGCTCTTGTTGCAACATATAGGTTATGTATGCCCCTGTTGCAACATACATGTCTCATTGGTATCTATCGGTCGTCAATGCCAAAAAATACGAGATTCAAGTATTGGCCTCAGTTGATGCTCGGTCAAACGGAGTGACCTTGCTGCTGTTGTAACCACAAACATAAACTAAAGCAGGTGTTGGATTTCAAGCTGGTGTTAAAGATCTATCCGTTATTTTTGGTCCTCTTTATATAACTTTTGTTTGCCTCAAACTCTACTCTATTTTTCATATAAAATAGTTACTGGGACTTGAGAAGCGTTGAACTTTAGACAAGAGTCTGGATATTATTAATTAATTCAATTACAAGGATGTACCTGGCTATATTGTTTTTGATTTCATGCTCTCATGGAACGATGAAGAATTGCTTCGTTCGGTTTGCAAGGTGAGTATTCTCGTTGCACATTTTTAGATCTTCCACGTGAAATATTAGTGCTAACTACATATATTGCCTGTGCAGGATGGTTATCAGTTGGAAAGAAGTTCTATTATACTTGCTCAAATATCATGCAAATGAAGCTAAAGACAACATTCCTGATATTGCGCAAGAATATCTTATACACGTCAAGTAGATCTTAATTCATAACAAATTATTGTTGGATCTTCACTCTCTATGTATACATCGTCAAAATACTTTACGCTATCAACTTACATTGTAAGTTTAGTAGATTTAAATTATTGTGATTATGATCGGTGCTGCTGCCAGTTATAACAAGAAATAAACTTTGCCTTCTCTTTCCTCTTCCACAAGAAAAGATCTCAAGCTTTCCTCTTCCTCTCGTCGGCGCCGCCGCCGATCCTCCCCGTTTCCGGTGGTCTTTTGGGCCATGGAGGTGCGAAGGACCTCGGCCCCACGCCGGCGGGAGGGATCTCGTTCTCGTTCTTGTTAGGTTCATAGTCTTTGTTGGGACTGTGTGCCGCGGTGATGTCCCTCGGTAGGAATAATGTCTCCCACATTCTATCCATATCCCGGTGGTGCGTCTAGCGTCGTCGAAGGGCGCACGGAGGTGTGTCTCCGTCGGATCTCGCGGGATTCGGTCGGTGCAGGTCTTTGGTGAATCTTTTTGGATCTGGTCTGTGTTCATCTTCATTTGGATGTTTACAGGTTTGATTCTTCCGTTCTACAACTTTCTTCATCGGGCGATGGTTGTTGCTCTGGTGCCCTTGTGCTATGTGGCCTTAGCACGACGACTTCTCGACTGGCAACTATAATAAGGTTTGCACGGCTCCAACGAGGGAGGGGCGATGACGGCGGCGTTGTGTTCATCTTCATTTGGATGTTTACACGTTTGATTCTTCCGATCTACGACTTTCTTAATCGGGCGATGCTTGTTGCTCTGGTGCCCTTGTGCTATGTGGCCTTAGCACAACGACTTCTCGACTGTCAACTATAATAAGGTTTGCGCGGCTCCAACAAGGGAGGGGCGATGACAGTGGCACACCTTCGTATCGCTCCAGTGTATGTAGTCGTCGCTAGGTGGTTTGTAATTTCTATTATCTCCGATGTTCTTTATACCACCATGTTTAAAGATGAATAGATTGAAAGTTTCCCACACAGAAAAGTAGTTCTCAATTATTACCATTGTTGCTATTTTTTCTATACATATGAAATTTAACATGCATTATATTTATATATAGAACTCCAACAAAATATTTCAAATGCCCGTGGCAACGCACGGGCATTGTACTAGTTACACATGAAATGCAAGAAAGAGTTGTAAGCTGATCTCAATAGGTTTCTTTTTATTTATTTCCCTAATTCATGTTTATTTTTTGATTTTCTCTTTCCTGTTTGAACAAGGAAATGTAAGAAAATATTACAGCTGGCACAAACTTGAAGGAAGTGTTAATGCATTTGAAGAAAACACTATTCAACATAGTTTTAAAAAATTCTCGTGTATTAGGAAATTTTAGAAGTGTTTTTGAAAAATGTACATCATGCACTCAAAAAATAGTAAGAAAACTATAAAAAAATCTACATGTATTACAAAAAATAATGTGTAAAATTATTCTTAAATTTCTACAAACACGTTTGACATGGTTTAACACATTTATAGACTTTATTGTTTTTACACGATGATTTTTAAAACACGTTGAACAGTTTGCAAAAATATGTAGACAAAATTTTATAGTACACGTTGAACTGATTAAATACACATAAATTATATAGATAGTTTGTTTGGGATAGGGGGCCGGTTTCTTTATATGTTTTGTTTGGGAAATATATGGGGCACCTTCCACTTATCGGAGAAAGATATGATCCGTCCGGAGCTGAAAATAATTTCTACTAGGAAATGAATAATATAGACATGCACGGATGGAAGGATATGGGGCACCTTCCATCTGCCTTAGGTACCATGTGCTGTGAGACTTAATACCTCCGATGTTGAAAATCAGGTGTAATCAAAAGTTTGCTTATTATTTGGCTTTCAAAAATGGAAGTTGTCGTATTATGTGGAAGGCACTTAAGTCTCGAAAATGCAGCTGTCAAACAGGATCTGATCCCTTCATATAACCTCTGACGAGCTCCTGTTTCAACACCCACCCCAGTCTTCACCAATTTTCGATCACTCACCACTCTCATCAATGGAGGCTGTGCACGAACCAGTGGATGTTCATCTCGCACCACAAGAGGCTTTGCCCGCCCCTCAGGAGGCTGCGGGCAACGTGAATGCCCTAGCAGATGCCGTTGAATACATTTTTCAATTTATCACTGTTGTCCAAGACGATGAGGCACTAAAGTAAGTTGTATTGCTCTGCATATTACTCTCGTACACAGCAGGCTAGACATAATTAACCATGATAGTCCACTATATTATGTTTGGTTGTCTAGGTGTTATATATTTTAGTGTATATGTTTTATGCACTGTTACACCGGTGTTATATATTTTATGTGTGCCTCTGTATCACACCTTTTTACCTATGGTACATGTGCCCATGTTATTTTTATACATCTAAAACATTATTACAGAAAAAATAGCTACCAGGTTATCACAAAAGCGCTAGCATGTTTTTAATTAAATAACTTTTTTCACTGCTTTATATTATACAAAATAGTTAGTCTAAATGTGATACAGAGATGGATGGATGTTATTTGGTAAAGATTGGTCTGCATTTTTTGGGCAGCACAATTTGGATTAGAAGCGAACGACCATATCAGATTGAAATCAGCCTACGGACGCTCCAGGAAACAATTAGCCTTTTTGGACAAATTCATCCCGAATGCTTCAATCTTGCAGTTCGTAAGCTTGCGAGCGCTGAAGTAGAGAGCACTGCAGGTACAAGAATGCTTGGAAACAAACATTTTTTTGACTTGCAGTTTCATTCTCTTGCACGGGCCCTCAGACACTCTTCGATGGAGCAAGAAACACGCATCGCAGTGCTGATTGACAATGCCATTGTTCGGCCGTTTCCTAAATATGATGTGTTCAACTCTAACATCGTAAGAGACTCGTTCTTATAATTTAATTTGCTTATTATATTTTGTACTAACATGTGTCTATTTACAACAGTATCTACTACCATTTGTTTCCGTGGATTCTTTGTACGGACTACTTGTAGTCGACATGGAAACTAGGAGGGTTCTCCCAATTGATCCATCAATCGACGTCTATGGTGGACCATACAGCTTTCATAGCACTGAAACGAGGAAGGAAATCACAATGTTGAAACAAGAGTTCAACAATGTGTTGCAGATGAGGATCCCTGGTTGGAATAACAATCTTATGGACTGGTCACCGCACGGCATCTCTTCAACCGGCAGGCGGTAATATACTAAATTGATCACACGCGTTATAAGCACACCGTTATAGTTTTCATATAGTTTCTTTTTTTGTAACAGCAAAGACTCCGCTTTCCTTGTCCTACAGGAGATGGCCCACCAGAATGGTACTACTGATTCTGGTAGGAAGACCACTCACGTAAGTACACAATAACGAGGTTTATCGTGCAATTTTTTTCCAGCAATTTATAAATTACTATTTTTCCATCTTTTCTAGGATTCAATACAGCTCAGAAAGAACCTGCTGGTCCAGATGCTGACGATAAAAAACAATGAAGCAGCTGGAAACATACCGGCTGAAATTGGAGCGGCATTGAGGGTTTTAAACGACTGACTATGGTCCGATGCATATTCATATGTCGCAAATAAATGGCTACTACAGCTTTGTTAGGGATCGAATTGAGAATTATCTATTTGGCAATACGGATAACTATAAAATGCATTGGATGGTATATATAGGTTTAAATACTTTTTGTTGTTTTGGATATATTAAACATTTGTTTTGCGACGCACCCTATAATTCCTCGTTTCGTATAACTGTATCCAAGATATGTCAACTAGAACTCGAAATATCACGTCAATGAGAACAAGTCATGAACTACATATTTGGCAATACGAACTATATATAACTAACACGTCAATGCCTACTTATCAACATCAGCGCTAAAAGAAAAGCAGTTGTCGTAAATCATAAGCTGATGGAAAGTATGTACCTCATATTCAAAGCTTATTGAAAGCCAATAATCATTTCCTGCATGCTTTGCCTGCAAATTAAAGTGGAGCTTGACCCTATTGTCATGATGTAATGGACTCAGGTTATCAAAATTTTGTGGATCTTACTCTTACATGAGAAGGCATCAAGGCTCCCCCTGATTGTACATTCACCAAGGTTTGGTTGATCAAAGAACACATCTACACTAAAAACAGACATATGCAATACGATACATTAGTAGCAAGGAAATCCCATGTTACCAGGAGCACGACGAGTTCAAGACAGAAGAAAATATGTCATACCAGTCGAACGGGGTGTATTCTAATAGCTTCATGTCGAATGTCTTGTCAACTCATACAAATAACTACCAGATCAGATGTGTGTCTAGAAGCTTAGCTTCATAATAAAAGCTGCCAAATCAACACATCAAAAGATAACTACAATGAGTTAATATACAGTCAACCAAACAAGTGACATAAAAGGCCAAAGCATTATTTTTCAGTGAGAAAATAAGTGAACAAAAAATTTATTATAATTTCACCGTTACCAATTTAATATTTTAATAGACAAATCGCATATTGTAACTATTGTATTTTTATATGCGAAAATTTTATACCTCATAAAAACTATTCAGTAACTTAAAGAAATAGTAAAGAAACAAAATTGTTTTAAGCAAGTTTGGATCTTTTACATCTTCTCTGATTTATTAGCAGACGTACTCCGTTGCAATCCTTCGGTGTATACATTAATATGAGTTAGTAAATTAAATATTTCATTTGTCTGGGATAGAGAAATAAGATTGTATTAAATCTAGAGATATGATTTTCCTAATAAAGAGATAATGCTTGTACATACAGACGACCACGGGGAGTAGGAAAAGGAAGTTTCTTTTATTTCCTTTTCTGTTGTATTCACAAAATAAGTGGGCTGAAATAATGGAATTGGGAATATATTATCTGATACTGGGATAAAGAACAGATACAATAATTTAATTCTTTAGTAAGTTCTATTTTTTTAAATCTTTTCTAATTTATTAACAGGTGTGCATTTGATGGAAAAAGGAAATATATATGCACCATCAACAATGGTATATATGGTACAACTATATTCAGCCATGATCTGCTACCCAGTTATTCTCCGCATGGCCTACCTATAGATGTTAACCTCCTCTGCCATCCCTCCTCCCCCTCCTTGCTCTTCCTTCGGCCATCAAAACAGCAGACCTGGAGGAAAATCACAACAGCATCAAGAAGGCGAGTTCCTCTAGGTATGAACAATTCTGGATCTTTATCTTCTCTAAAAGTGTAATAGTTGTTATATTAGGATCATGTTTGGTTGAGGTATACAATCAAAAGTATGTTTTATCTTGCATTTTCTATATGTTCACCTACAAAATTATGCATGCAATTATGAACACATGATTTTCTAAAGCACATTTTATAGCAATAAAAGCATGCATGCAATTCTGAACATGGCAGAAAACAAACAAATAAACAAACACTTCTAAAAAACTTAATATCATGACAGTCATAATATTAAGTCCTTCTATGTAATAAAAACTGCATAAGGTGAAAATGCTTCGATGGAATACTCTAAAATTATTCAGAATGGGCCCCTCATCCAACTTCCACCACTAGATATAATTAATACATTAAATTTGTCCTTAATAGTAGTTTAAAAAAAGCATACCATCAAATTTCTGGATCTTTCTCTTTTGTAAAATAATTATATTAGGATCATGTTTGGTCAGGCATACCATCAAATTCCAAATGAAGAACACCAGTGGAGATAGTGCCAGCTTATAAAAAGCTCATAGCCAATACAATTGATTGTAGATCTAATCAAGCAGTACTATTAGGTGGGCTGCAACTGAATACAAACAGTTATTTCAGATATTATAGGCTAACAGTCTATTCTGGACATCGCAAGTGTGGCATACACCTAACTTTTTAAGTTATGACCATAGTTCACTGCCTAAATTTGCATAGCCAAGCAATATTTTTTTAAATGAAATCTCACAAATATATTTGAGCATAAGAACAAACTAATAACTTTTTAAGTGTTTCAACATGCCAGAAAACAAACAAATATAATTATCTTCTGAAGAAATGTCTATGAACGGATGATTTCTTTATATGAAATCGGAGAGGCAAGCTCTCTTTTATCAAAAAAAAGCATCTGAAGATATATATCATCAGAGTCATAATATTATGTCATTTCATGTAATAAAAATTGCATGAGGACAGAATGCTTCAATGGATTAGTCTAAAATTATTCACAATGGATATGTAATACTCCAATACCAACTATATCCCAACCAAATGAATCTACATTCTCAAGATAGAGCAAGTAATACGATGCACGTGCTTATTTTGAGCTGGCACTATTTGCAGATGCTACTAGCACTCCTAGGAAAGTGAACACCGTGCACTGGGCTCACCGTTTCTGCATGGCAATGGCTGTCAGTGGTGTAGGCCCCTTCTTGCCCTCAGTTGGAGGAAATTTTTCTTGAAATGCTTTGCTTCTGCATCAGTCTGCACATTAAGAATCCAGTGAATTAGCGATTAGGAAAGACGGGATAAATAACAATTAACCACTTGCTCTCTGCATAAGTTGTGCTGTGGGCATTCTTCTTTATTACTAGAATATAACAAAAATATTCTAAACCACCTTCGTAGCTGCCAAGTGAAACAACTATTTAAACTTTATATTGGCTCATAAAGCATATCTTGCAGACCATCACGAATCTATAATTGATGAGAACGGTAGTAAGGGGCACAACACAGCTTATCAAACAATGTTGTTGTTAGTACAAGAGTTTATATCAGTACCTTCCAGATTCTTCACTTAGAGTTCCTTGGCGGCCAATATTGTAATGCTGATCTCAGTCCAACTTCCACAAGAGGAGGTTTGCCTTGTTGAGGCTGGAAATGGCCCAAGAATCTGCATTTCAAACAAACACAACATCAAAATCTTGTGTGTAACTATATTAGACCAATGTCTCTCTACTCCTAAGGTTTTGTCAGAGTGATATTTTTGCACACATAAATTAACTTACACATTTATAGCATCCTGCTTCTCAGGATCTGTGTAAGCATAATTGTATTAACGCTGAAGGGTTCAAAGGAACTCCTGGGGTTGGGTTCCTGCCTTCCACTGCCCTCTTTGCTCACTGAAGATCTGTCGCTTGTTTCAATGGAGAAGTTAGACTGATCATTCAAAATACAAAGTTGCATTTATGTTGACTATTGAACAATGCCTACCAACAAGACTCAAATCATTCTGAAAGAAAGATGTTCAAGATAAAACAGCAAACACTTAAAATGAGAATTAACTATATGGTTTTTCTCAAAAACTATAATCAGTAAGAAATGCCTGTTACTTTAGTCACAAAAATTTCAGATGGAGGGTGACAGATGCCCTCGGCCTCTTATCGTCTTGTACTACTAAACAAGTTTCCAAAGGGCAAAGCCGCGTGTACGAATTGATTTAGGAAGTTCACTAGCTAAATGCCCGTGCGTTGCTAGGGGCAACAACATAGATACATAAATTAAAAGAAAAATTCCATTTAGCACTGAGATGACAAATAAATACTGAATAGCAGTATGGGACGTTATCATTGGTGTACCATGTGTATTGTACTCTCGTTGAGGTACCCATTAGCAAAATGATCTGTACAGGGAGCCAAGTTCCTCGAATCGAGATCACATCGAAAACAAGACACATAGATCTACAGAATGTAAAAGGGAGCCAAGTTCCTCAAATCCAGATCACATCAAATCCAGTGATCAGGTGAGAGCCGGTTTAAAGCCAGCATCCACCCATCCATTAAGCACCTACTTCTTTGATCGTCTGGATGTCTAATCTACGCTAACGATCTGCTAATCAAATAATCCGTCCAATTTCTAAACCAAGATGAAAACCTAGCACGCAAACCTTGATAGAACAAGAGTACTTATAACACAGAAAGAGAAGGGCAAAGGGAGGACTCACGCTGCTGCTTCGCTTTCCCCGGCGGCACAGGTCACGCATGCACGGACTCGTAGAAGCTAGAAGGAAAGGGGTCGCCGGCCAACTCCTCCACAGCATCTCTCCGACCGCCGCATCACCTGAGCCCAACTTTTGTCCCACCAAGTGCCTCTGTTCACTTGCCTTCTACATCATCAGGCGCCTCCCAACCAAGCCCCATCAGGCGCCTCTCATGGATGCGTCAGACGCGGCGTCGGGAAGCAGTCGTCGTCCTCGCCGTGCATGTGTGGTTTGGTGACGGCGCCGCGGCACAGAAAGACAAGAGGAACGAGATCAGGGACGCAAAGATTCGAAGAAGACCAGGAGGGGGCGGATCGGAGCAGCGTGCGTTTAATGGAGTTGTCAGGTATGGGGAGTGGCATACCAGAGCTGTGGCGTTGCAGATCGGGACGCCTCGCTTCGGATCCACCTGAGACATCGCCGGAGAGGAGCGCTGCCGCGGGTCCAACCGGAACGGGACCGGATCGACCACCCGCAGGTGCTCCAGGAAGCGCGCCCCGTCCGTCCCGCTCAGTCGCGCAGCACACAGCACGCAGCACCAAGGTCCGTCAATGCAGGAGATCGATGCGGTGGTCGGCGGGCGAAAGAGTGCGGCTGCCTGCTCATCGACGCGGGCGGCGATTTGGCAGGGGAAGGGGAAAGGGCGAGATGGTTTGAGTGAGTGAGTTGAGAGGAGAGGAGAGAGTGATGTGGATAAGGGGAAAGGGGCGAGGGGGTAGGTAGAATGCGGCGGGGGGATGGGAAAGGGCTTGCCGCGTCGCTCCAGTGCTTTTGCCGCCCGAGAGGCATGCGTGCCAGGTGGGCCGTCGTGCTGGGCCGTGAGGCTGTTATATAGTGGCTCCGCTGAAGCTTCGCCTCGCAACAGCCCTGTTTGGGCCGGCCCATACTTGTTTCGCTGCTGCCTCCCTGTTTCTTCTGCTTTCTATTTCTTTTATTTTCCTTTTTCTCTTTCTTATCTTTTTTTGTTTCTGTTTATATTTCTTTTCCTATATTGTTTTATTCTTTATTTATATCGTTTCCTTTTTATTATAATATACAAAGTTCATTGCATGTTACACAAGTGTTCATCGGTATATTAAGGAAATGTTCATGGTTTTTTACAAAAGTTCATCATCCATTACAAAATTGTTAAACATTTATTAGAAATTGTTCAATGAATATATAATCACAGTGTTTTGAAATTTGTTAAGTGTATATTACACAAATGTTCAGTGTGTATTACAAAATTGTTCAATTTATATTACATAATGTTCAATGGGTATTCAAAATTTGTTCAGAGGATATATTCGTATGTTTTAAAAAAATCATGTATATTAAAAAAAGTTCATTCTATAATGAAAAAAGTTCATTGTATGTCAAGAAAATGTTCAACGTATATTACAAAATGTTTAGTGTGTATTTTTTGAATTTTTTTAAAATAAGTTCGATACTTAATAGGTCGCTCTGCAAGCCTATCACTAGGTTTCTTTAAGACATGTGGTTAGTTTCGGGCCATTTTTCTACGCCGCTGGAGCTCGTTACCTCCAAATGGGCCGGCCCAGTCGCCCCTGCCTTCAGCATTATAATCAAAAGAATTTTTTATCACAGAGAAAATAGTTGTGTTAGTTTCACATTATATGATGCAGCAAAAAATACTATTTATATTTCAGCATAGCTATAAAGTGATGGGTTCCAACATACGCACTGATGTAACGATGACAGACCGCACTGAAACACCACGAGAAGAGGTGCATATAGCTAACCTTCCTCTCTATGTATATTATAGATGATAATATGATAGGTCTATTTTTTTATTTTTGGTTTTTCAGAATATAGGAGACATGGATATGGACTTTGGAGATGCACGGAAAGAATCCATTGAGGGTTCAGATGCAATGTCGCTGAAAGGGGACGAAAATTCACAACATAATAATGTCGAAGAGGTTATATCTCATAACAAACCAAAAAAGGATGCTAATTTACATGTTATCCCACAAGGTATTTTTTTAATATTATTATCAATATTTTTTTTGTGATATTGCCTTTTGTATTCAACTAACTTTGCTCATTTGGATTTCTAAGTTGGCTCATTTTTTATGAATTCGACAGACTATGTTTGTACCCCTGGAGATATTACAGTCATCGAATCAATCAAGTCTGCCCCCAAGAATACCCAATTCGTGGACATTGGAGATGCCTTGTTATCAACCGACGATTTGGAATGTCTTATGAAAGATGATATGTTCTTACATGACGGTGTAAGACCAATTGCATAAACCTTTTAATTAATAATATGAACAATATATAATATCATGAAATATAAATATAATCTAAATGTTGATTACAGGTGATAAATGCTTACATATATTGCATGCTTGCACACGACCATCTACAAGACAGGGCGGGTGAAAAGGTACACATTATTATCACGTTTGTATCTGGCCAGATAAAAGAAGATGGGGAAAAAGACATAGACCCATCAAAATATCACCGCATTGTGCATCATGTTAATACTTATCTACAGCAAGATATGGTTAGTTTTTGTCTCGTTATTCATGCATATAATTATGGATTGTTTTTATTTAATTCATATGTATAATGATTTATTAATATTTATATCTAATTGCGACCATGACTTGTATGATATTTACACCAGTTATTCATTCCGATTAACATGCCGGGCTACCATTGGTATCTAGCAGTCGCCAATGCCAAAAAACGTGAGATTCAAGTATTGGACTCACTTGGTTCTCGGGTCAAACGCAATGACCTTGCTACTACGGTAACTATCATACTATTTTACTCATTCTTAACATATGTTTTGTTTGCCTTCATCCCTAATATTTCTCATGTATAAAATAGTTACTAGGACTTGAGAAGCGTCAGAAACTTGTAGAGCATAGTCCGGAGTTTATCAGAGGTCGTAAGTGGCCCGATCTCAATGTTACAAAATGGACGGTTGTAGAGCAGTTTCATGAGGCAATACAAACCGATGGGTAAGCACTTGTTAGAATGGTTTGTTTATTTGATTCATCTGTGTGATATTCTAAAGCATTATTTTATAATATTATAGCGTATCATGTGGGTTGTTTATGCTAAATTATATGGAATACTGGACATCACATGGACTGTCAAACGAGTTCACCCAGGTATTTCATTTTTATACATTATCTCGTTATTTTATCTCAAAATATTTTATAAATTGTTTTTATATATATTTTGTAGGAGGATATAAAACATTTTCGACAAAAATTAGCTGTCATTTTGCTCGATTCAGAACTGAATAAGCTAAAAGGAGGTTCCATATACCATCAACCTGACGATGAAGAAACTTTAGCTGATTCTGATCTCGAGATCCTGGAGAATCCATCTGACGTACTCAAAGACAAACGTCCTGCCCCAATCACTATCATACCCACGGACCAACATGAATTACTTGCCGGCCTTTGCAACTACATCATGTCGATCAATGATGCCGGGTGTTTGGAGTAAGTATCATGTATCAATATTTAATGTGCGGATGTATATTTTTGTTCTTCTTACCATCCAATTTATAGGGAGGTATGGGTTCGGAGCTCGACACCCGATCCAATGGGCTTAAGTCTTAAGAAACTTCAGTGCATACTTAACATGGAGCAGCCCATGGACAATGATTGCTGCAACACCGCCGTGCGTATGCTGGCATGTGATGAGGGAGTATTGTTCACAGACCCTCCTGTACACTACATGGATCTACGATTTTGTGTAAGTTATCGTAACTCTTCATTCTATGTGTCATTAGTATCAACATGTTGAAACAATATTTCAATTTTTTCTTAGTCCATGATGCTAGAGTCAACACGAGGTCAGAAGTTTTGCGAGAAGGAAACTATCCAGACGTTGGCAACATTATTTGATAGCTGGCCTGGGATGGACAACGACATCTCATCGTGCAACAAGGTAAGTAAAGTATTTTGTCCATTGTTATCATGGTTTATTGTTGTTTCTAATAGCTTCACTTTTAGATTTATCTTCCCTATGCATCCATCGGCCGATACATCTTGTATGTCGTCGACAAAGAGGCACATCATCTATATATTATGGATCCTATTCAAACATCACAATCGTTAGAGGAAAAAAAATTGAGGCATGCACTGAAATTAAAAAGTTTTGCAAGGGATTTCAAAGAAGCACTCGAAATAAAGCTGCCTGGTTGGAATTATGATATATCTAAATGGCAACGTTTATTTCCGTTCGGTGTTCCAACGAGTATAGACGGGTAATGAATTCATAACAAAAACATTTACTTTTGTTATCACTATATTCTTTATATTATTAATTTAAAGTTTTGCAGGAATGTGTCTGGCTATTTTGTTTTTCATTTTATGCTCTGGTGGAACAGTAACGAATTGGTCAAGCCGATTTGCGCGGTGAGTATTGTCCGTTACATGTTTTAAGCCCTTCGGCGTGAAATTTTCATACTAACTACATGTATTGTTTGTGCGGGATGGGTATGAATTGAGGAAGCAGTTTTTACTATACTTGCTAAAACATCGTGGGAATGAAGCTAAAGGAAAATTTCCTGATATTGTGAAAGAATTTCTTAAGCGCATCATCTAGATGTTAATAGTTTTGTAATAGATGTTTAGTTGGAACATCGCTCAGTTTGTTACATGGACATGTCGTTAATTTTCTTTATGTTATCAATTTACATTGCAAAAATGGACTTCAGTTATTAAATAATTGTGTTTGTTATATATTGTTTGTACGTGTGGAAATTAACATGTAACTCTTGTAAACTATTTCAAGAGCCCGTGGCAACGCACGGGCATTCTACTAGTTCTCTATAATGTTGATCCAGTGGTTCCCACTGCTTATTTGGAGAAACCCCCTTTTCCTGTTAGGATAAAGGAACATGCTAAAGTTTCAACTGTGGTCAACAAAAGCTCTGTTAGAACACCTAAACCAGATGAAAAAATTATAGTTGAACCTAATATTGCCATGTTTAAAGATCTCTTAGAAGAAGATGTGGATGGGCATGTGAAGACGCTGCTAGAATAGCCAAACCTGAAAAAGGGATAAAAATTGACCAATTGTTGGCCTGCCTGTCATTTCAGTTAAAATAGGAGATCACTGTTATTATGGTCTATGTGACATGGGTGCTAGTGTGAGTGCTATTCCTCACAAGTTATATCAAGAAATTAGGGAAGAGATAACACCTGTTGAGATAGAAGACACAGATGTTACTATTAAACTTGCAAATAGAGACACAATATCACCAGTTGGGATTGTTAGAGATGTTGAAGTCTTGTGTGGGAAAATAAAATACCCTACTGATTTTCTTGTTCTTTGTTCCCCACCAGATGACTTTTGTCCCATTATCTGGTAGACCTTTCTTGAACACAGTTAATGCTAGGATAGATTGCCAGAAACAAACTGTGGGTGTTAGCTTTGGTGATGAGTCTCATGAGTTTAATTTCTCCAAGTTTAGTAGAAATCATCATGAAAAATAATTGCCTAGTAAGGATTAATTCATTGGTCTTGCTTCTATTGTTGTGCCACCTACTGATCCTTTAGAAAAATACTTGCTAGACCATGAAAATGATCTACAAATGCATGAAAGAAATGAAATAGACAACATTTTCTTTGAACAACGTCCTTTACTTAAATACAATTTGCCTATTGAAACTCTAGGAGGTCCTCCTCCACCTAAAGGTGATCCTGTGTTTAAATTGAAACAATTGCCAGACACTTTGAAATATGCTTATCTAGATGAAAAGAAGATATATCCAGCTGTTATTATCAGTGCTAACCTTTCAGAACATGAAGAAGAAAGATTATTGAAAGTTCTAAGGAAGCATCGAGCTGCTATCGGATATACTCTTGATGATTTAAAGGGCATTAGTCCCACTCTATGTCAGCACAAAATTAATATGGAACCTGATAAACCAGTTGTTGATCACCAACGTCGGTTAAATCCGAAGATTGAAGAGGTGGTAAGAACGGAAATATTAAAACTTCTGGAAGCAGGAATAATTTATCCCATAGCTGATAGTAGATGGGTAAGCCCTGTTCATTGTGTCCCTAAGAAGGGAGGTATAACTGTTGTTCCTAATGATAAAAATGAACTTATTCCACAAAGAATTGTTACAGGCTACAGAATGGTAATTGATTTTAGAAAATTAAATAAAGCAACTAGAAAAGATCATTACCCTTTGCCTTTTATTGATCAAATGCTTGAAAGATTATCTAAGCATACACACTTTTGCTTCCTTGATGGATATTCTGGCTTTTCACAAATACCTGTTTCTCAACAGGATCAAGAAAAGACCACTTTTACTTGTCCTTTTGGAACCTATGCTTATAGATGTATGCCTTTTGGTTTATGTAATGCACCTGCTACCTTTCAAAGATGTATGACTGCTATATTCTTTGACTTTTCTGAAAAGATTGTTGAGGTTTTCATGGATGAATTCTCTATTTATGGGAAGTCTTTTGATGATTGTTTAAGCAATCTTGATCGAGTTTTGCAGAGATGTGAACAAACAAATCTTGTCTTGAATTGGGAGAAGTGCCACTTTATGGTAAATGAAGGCATTATCTTGGGTCATAAAATCTCTGAAAAGGGTATTGAAGTGGACCAAGCTAAGGTTGATGCTATTGAGAAAATGCCATGCCCCAAGGACGTCAAAGGTATTCGTAGTTTCCTAGGCCATGCTGGTTTCTATAGGAGGTTTATTAAAGACTTCTCTAAAATTTCTAGGCCTCTCACTAATCTTTTGCAAAAGGATATTCCTTTTGTTTTTGATGATGATTGTTTAGAAGCCTTTGAAACACTCAAGAAAGCTTTAATACTGCACCTATTATCCAACCACCTGATTGGAACTTGCCTTTTGAAATTATGTGTGATGCTAGTGACTATGTTGTGGGTGTTGTTCTAGGACAAAGAGTTGATAAGAAATTGAATGTTATTCATTATGCTAGTAAAACTCTAGACAATGCTCAAAGAAATTATGCTACTACTGAAAAAGAATTCTTAGTAGTGGTGTTTGCTTGTGATAAGTTTAGACCTTACATTGTTGATTCTAAAGTAACTATTCACACAAACCATGCTACTATTAAATATCTTATGGAGAAGAAAGATGCTAAACCTAGACTTATTCATTGGGTTCTCTTGTTACAAGAATTTGATTTACATATCATTGATAGAAAAGGAACTGAGAACCCCGTAGCTGATAACTTGTCTAGGCTTGAAAATGTGCTTGATGACCCACTTCCTATTGAAGATAGTTTTCTTGATGAGCAGTTAGCTGCAATAAATGTTGCTAATGGTACTCCTTGGTATGCTGACTATGCTAATTACATTGTTGCTAAATATTTGCCACCTAGCTTTACATACCAACAAAATAAAAAATTCTTCTATGATTTAAGACATTACTTTTGGGATGACCCACATCTTTATAAAGAGGGAGTAGATGGTATTATTAGACATTGTGTACCTGAGCATGAACAGGGACAAATCCTACGGAAATGTCACTCCGAGGCTTATGGAGGGCATCATGCTGGAGATAGAACTACTCACAAGGTATTGCAGTCTGGATTTTATTGGCCTACTCTCTTCAAGGATGCTAGTAAGTATGTCTCATCTTGTGATGAATGTCAAAGAATAGGTAATATCGGTAAGCGTCAAGAAATGCCTATGAATTATTCACTTGTTGTTGAACCATTTTGGTTGATGTTGATTATGTTACTAAATGGGTAGAAGCTATTCCAACTTGTAGTGTTGATCACAACACCTCTATTAAAATGCTTAAGGAAGTTATTTTCCCAAGGTTTGGAGTCCTGAGATATTTAATGACTGATGGTGGTTCACACTTTATTCATGGTGCTTTCCGTAAAATGCTTGCCAAGTATGATGTTAACCATAGAATTGCATCACCTTATCATCCTCAGTCTAGTGGTCAAGTTGAGCTAAGCAATAGAGAAATAAAATTAATTTTGCAGAAGACTGTTAATAGGTCTAGGAAGAATTGGTCTAAGAAATTAGATGATGCACTTTGGGCTTATAGAACAGCATATAAAAATCCTATGGGTATCTCTCCTTATAAAATGGTTTATGGAAAAGCTTGTCATTTACCTCTTGAGTTGGAACATAAAGCATACTGGGCAGTTAAAGAACTCAACTATGATTTCAAACTTGCTGGTGAAAAGAGGTTATTTGATATAATCTCATTAGATGAATGGAGAACCCAAGCTTATGAAAGTGCAAAGTTATTCAAAGAAAAAGTTAAAAGATGGCATGACAAAAGAATTCAGAAGCGTGAGTTTAAAGTTGGAGAATATGTTCTTTTGTACAACTCCAGTTTCAGATTCTTTGCAGGCAAACTCCTCTCAAAATGGGAGGGCCCATATGTCATCGAGGAGGTTTACCGGTCTGGAGCCATCAAGATAAATAATTTCAAAGGCACTAACCCGAAGGTTGTCAACGGACAACGAATAAAGCATTATATCTCAGCTACGCCTATTAATGTTGAAAGTAATATTATCCAAACTTTGACACCGGAAGAACACATAAAAGAGTCTTTCTGAAACACTCCAGAATCGTCAAAATAAGGAGGTACATAGTACGGTAAGTAAACAGACTCCGAAAAATCTGAAAAAATATTTTTTGTCAGTTTTGGAATAATTTAGAATTTTGGGAACAAAGAAACTTCCAGGAAGCGTCCCCTGGTGGGCACAAGACACTAGGGCGCGCCCAGGTGGGTTGTGCCCACCTGGGACACCTTCCGCACTCCATTTTTCTTCTGTATGCTTGTCCTCCAAGATAAAAAATCTATATATATTTCCCGAACCTGGTAACCACCATATCGCGGAAAAAATCCTCTATTTTCTTTTCTTGCTGTTTCTGATCAGATTTGTCAAGCTAGGCGTCATGTCTTCCTGCTCCTCCAACCACATGGAATAAGATGGTTGGCTGATGAAGACCGAGACGAAGAGGGAGGAGCCTACAGACGTAATCAAAGGAGGACAAGGCCTCTTCTTCATCACCAGAGGAGAAATGAGTATCGGGTATGGGCACTCCCCTTGGCTTTCGCCAAGCTTGGGGGAGGTGCCCTGGTATCGTATCATCCCACTATATTTTGCTTTTATTTATCTTAGTTCAATGTTTTGATTTAGATGAAATAAAGTTTAGTACGATCCTTTCTTGTTCGAGAGTTTGCTTAGTGACCTATCATTATAATTAAGTGCAAGTTATATAATAAAGTTTAGTATGAGCTTTTGTTTTCATTACTCTCATGTTGCAAATAAAGAAAAGAAAAGAAACAAGAAAGAAGGAAATAAAGAAAGGATAGAGTTAATGAAAAGATTATATACTAATCCTAAGGTAAGTGATAGCACCACATAAGTAAAAGTATAAGTAAGAAAATTTTATTAGAGAATGACAAACATAGCATTAGTCAATGATGCAACTCATGAAAGAATTAATAAGGGAAGAGAAGATTCACATATAGATATACTATCCTAGAAACCTTTTGTGATTATGAGCCCTCATCAAAATATTATATGCCAAAATTGTTGACGTTGGACAAGGAAAACAACTTAATGGTTTATGTTTATTTATATTCACATAGAAGTCATATTGTCATAGATCCTTTAATATGTGATGCTCGCCCCCTATCCTTGCTAGCGAAAAATTCCACACTAAGTAGAGATACTACTTGTGCATCCAAAAAACCTTAAACCCAAATCTTTTTCAAGTGTCCACCATACCTACCTAGGGATTGAGCAAGATCCCTCAAGTAAGTTCTCATCGGTGCAAAAAGGCAATAAAAATTGCTTCCAAATATGTGAGATCATTTAGTGTAAGAGAAAATTGAGCGTTGTACGAACTTGGATGACAAAGAATAAAAGCGATAGACTACATAATAAAGGTTGTCATCTTAAAGGGGCAATACAACGTGACGTTCTTTTGCACTAAGGGGTTGAGCATGCAAACAAATAAGCGCATGGAAACCTCTGCTTCCCTCTGCGAAGGGCCTATCCTTTACTTTTATGCAAAGAGTCGAAAGTTTTCCTTCTATCCCTTTTTATTTTCTCTTTTGGCAAGCATCATGTGGTGAGGAAAGATCTAGGCACATATGTCCAATTGAATATAGACATCATGAATTATTATTGTTGACATCACCCTTGAGGTGAGCATGTTGGGAGGAAAAACTATAAGCCCTATCTTTCTATGTGTCCGGTTCAAACGTTTTGTTCATGGGTACGAGGTGAGTGTTAGCAATCATAGAAGACTATATGATGGTTGAGTATGTGGACTTGCTTTATAGGCTCCGACATGTGACTCTTCCTGAAAAGATGATGAATTGTAGTTGCAAAGTTGACTGAGAACATAGTTTGTTGGTTTCTAATAGAGTTTTTGCTTTCTACTTCAATTATGTTATGAACTGTTGCTTATTTATAGGAAGTATATGATGAAAGTTCTATGATAAAAGTCCTTTGTTTAATCTTGTTGTTGTTATAATAATCAACATGATGCTTCTATGTCCGTATTTTGTTTTATCGACACCTCTCTCTCAAAGCATGTGGACATGTTTCTCGATTTCGGTTTTCGCTTGAGGACAAGCGAGGTCTAAGCTTGGGGGAGCTGATACGTCCATTTTGCATCATGTTTCCTTGCTGATATTTATAATGTTTTTATCCATAATAATGCTTTTTGGAGCAATTCTAATGCCTTTTCTCTCATAATTTACAAGGAACACACCAAGAGGGAGAATTCCGGCAGCTGGAAATCTGGACCTGGAAAAGCTACGTCAGGCCACCTATTCTGCACAACTCCAAATGAGCTGAAACTTTATGAAGATTTTTTATGAATTATTTGAGAAATACTGGAGCCAATAAACACTAGAGGGGGGCCACCAGGTGGGCACAACCCACCTGGGCGCGCCAGGCCCCCCTGGCGCGCCCAGGTGGGTTGTGGCCTCCTCGGCCCACCTCCGGTGCCCATCTTTTGGTATATAAGTGGTTTTGACCTAGAAAAAATAAGAGGAGGACTTTCGGGACGAAGCGCCGCCGCCTCGAGGCGGAACTTGGGCAGGAGCACTTTTGCCCTCCGGCGGAGCGATTCTGCCGGGGGAACTTTCCTCCCGAAGGGGGAAATCATCGTCATCATCATCACCAACAACTCTCCCATCTTGGGGAGGGCAATCTCCATCAACATCTTCACCAGCACCATCTCATCTCAAACCCTAGTTCATCTCTTATATTCAATCTTGTTACCGGAACTATAGATTATTGCTAGGGGGTGACTAGTAGTGTTTATTACATCTCGTAGTTGATTACTATATGGTTTATTTGGTGCAAGATTATAAGTTCAGATCCATTATGCATATTAATACCCCTCTGATCATGAGCATGCTTGTTGTTTGTGAGTAGTTACCGTTGTTCTTGAGGTCACGGGATAAATCATGTTGCAAGTAATCATGTGAATTTGATATGTGTTCGATATTTTGATAGTATGTATGTTGTGATTCCCTTAGTGGTGTCATGTGAACGTCGACTACCTGACACTTCACCACACATCATAGCAAGCCCTGCAAAAACAAGTTAGACGTCCTCTACTTTGTTGTTGCAAGTTTTACGTGGCTGCTACGGGCTTCTAGCAAGAACCGTTCTTACCTACGCATCAAAACCACAACGATTTTTCATCAAGTGTGTTGTTTTAACCTTCAACAAGGACCGGGCGTAGTCACACTTGATTCAACTAAAGCTGGAGAAACAGACACCCACTAGCCACCTGTGTGCGAAGCACGTCGGTAGAACCAGTCTCAAGAACGCGGTCATGTAATGTCGGTCTGGGCCGCTTCATCCAACAATACCGCCAAATCAAAGTATGACATGCTGGTAAGCAGTATGACTATTATCGCCCACAACTCTTTGTGTTCTACTCATGCATATAACATCTACGCATAGACCTGGCTCTGATACCACTGTTGGGGAACATAGTATTTCAAAAAAAATCCTACGATCACGCAAGATCTATCTAGGAAAAGCATAGCAACGAGCGGGGAGAGTGTGTCCATGTACCCTCATAGACCGAAAGCGGAAGCGTTTAGTAACGCGGTTGATGTAGTCGAACGTCTTCGCGATCCAACCGATCAAGTACCGAACGCACGGCACCTCCGCGATCTGCACACGTTCAGCTCGGTGACGTCCCTCGAACTCTTGATCCAGTTGAGGCCGAGGGAGAGTTTCGTCAGCACGACGGCGTGGTGACGGTGATGATGAAGTGACCGACGCAGGGCTTCGCCTAAGCACTACGACAATATGACCGAGGTGGAAAACTCTGGAGGGGGGCACCGCACACGGCTAAAGATCAACATGTGTGTTTATGGGGTGCCCCCTCCCCCGTATATAAAGGAGGGGAGGAGGAGGAGGGTCGGACACAAGGGGCGCGCCCAAGGGGGATTCCTACTCCTAGTAGGAGTAGGTTTCCCCCTTTCCTAGTCCAAGTAGGAGAAGAAGAGAAGGAAAGGGGGGCCGGCCCCCCTAGCCCTAATCCTATTTGGTTTGGGCTAGGGGGGCGCGTGCCACACCTTGGGCTGCCTCCTCTCTTCCACCACTAGGCCCATGAGGCCCAATAACTTCCGGGGGGGTTCCGGTAACCCCGGGTACTCCGAAACTTATCCGAAATGACCCGAACCATTCCGGTGTCCGAATTGTAACGCCCGGATAATTAGGCTACAGTAATCCCACGCTAATGATGCCACATCACCTCGGTTACTGTTACTAATCTCTCGTTAGTTCAAAAAACCGGTTCAAAATTCAAATTCAAAATCAGGCAAACATAAAAGTTTTCAAATATTAAAACTAAAATGTTCGGAGTGAATCAAATATTACATAGGTAATTATGGTGGAGAAATCAGACCTTTATAAAATGTTTAAATACCTTAAGATGATTAAAAGAACAGCAAAAACAATTATTTAAATACCTTTTTTTTAATTAATAAAATGTCAAACTAATTTATTTGAGGACTACACTTTTTGTGGCTATGGACTAAGTTGAGATACTAATTGAGATGATAAGTGTATATTTTACTAAAACAAAAAAAGAAGTAATAGGAAACAAAACTAAAACAGAAAAGGTGAAATAAATAAAATAATAAAACAAAAATAAAATGAAAGACCCCCCCCCCACGCTGGGCCAACCGGCCCAGCTCGTTAACCAACCAGCTGGCCTAGTCACGGCCTATATGGCCTATCCCCCCCGAACCCTAACTCCACCTACCCCCCACTCCACTTGATTCCCCCATCGTTCCCCTCACCCGCGCCGCCACACGCGCGCACGCTCAGTGGAGCGGGCGACCGACACCCGAGCCGCCGCCCGCCGGCGCCGAGCACCGCCACCCCCGGCCTCCTCCTCGCGGCTCCCAACCTCCTGCGCCGCATCCCCATCCTGCTCCCCACCGGACGGCGCTCGCCCCCGACAACCGCGTCGACCCCGACGCCCACCGGACCCCGCCGCCGCCCGGAGCTACCATGATGGTCTGCCTCCCCGCCGGAACGACGTCTCCGACCTCCTCCTCGGGCCCCACTGCCCCGTTCCCTACAACACCCCGTGAGCTCCCCCTTCTCCTCTGTTAGCCCCTGTGGCCGAGCACGCTCTCCCGCCGGCCCGTGCACAACCACATCGCCGCACCCCTGCTCCTGGCCGCGCCGAAGTGCGCGCGTTCGCGCGCCACGCGCCCGTGCCTCCTGCTTCCTCGTGCGCCCCACACTGGCCACGCCCGCGCGCTGGCTTACTGCCTCACGCCGGCCCCCACCCCGCTCCCCGCGCTGCAGCCTGCTTGCTGCGCCGCCGCTGCTAGTGCCGATGCTGCCCGCACGTGCCCCACTCTGCCTGGCCGCTTGCCTCGCCCAACCGCGACGCCTCCAGTCGTCGCGCCCACGACCTCCCCTCGCGCTCGCCCGCGCCGACGCGAGTCCTGGTCGCCCGACGCCCCGCTCCGGCCACTGTCGCCGGCGCCGGGCCCTGCGCCGGCCCCCTTCACCCGCTGGCCGCAGCGCCCTGTCGGGCGGGCTGGCGCCCGTCGCCCGTATCCCCACACCCATTCGGGCTGTGCCCGTAGCCCACACCCGCTATGGCCCCCTTGCCTATGACATATGGGGCCCACCCCCAGAAAAAAAGGAATAAAAATAAATAAATAAATAATGATTAAAATAAATAAATAATAAAATTAATTAATTAACTTAATTAATCCTGTTAATATTAACTAATTAAGATTTATTAACCTAATAATTAATTAACCTAATTAACTACTGTTAATTAGCTAACAGCCCCTGACAGGTGGGACCCACCTGTCAGGTTGACCAGGTCAACGGTCAACGTTGACTGCTGACGTCATGCTGATGCATTAATTAAATTTTGAATTAAATTAATTTATTAAATTCTAAAAATGATTTAAATCTTTAAAATTTAATATAAAATAAACCGTAGCTCGGATGAAAAAACTTTGTACATGAAAGTTGCTCAGAACGACGAGACGAATCCGAATACGTAGTCCGTTTGTCAGCCACACGTTCCTAGCATAGCAAACATGGAACTTTCCCCCTCCGGTCCGACTGTCCGAAAACGTGAAACATCGGGAATACTTTCCCGGATGTTCCCCCCTTCGCCGGTACCACCTACTGCCGCGTTAGGGCACACCTAGCACCGCTCATTGTCATGTCACGCATCGTCATGCTTATGTTTGCATTGTATTTACTGTTTCTTCCCCCTCTTCTCTCCGGTAGACTACGAGACTGACGCTGCTGCTGCCCAGTTCGACTACGGAGTTGACGATCCCTCCTACTTGCCAGAGCAATCAGGCAAGCCCCCCCCCCCCTTGATCACCAGATATCGCCTATTCTTCTCTATACTGCTTGCATTAGAGTAGTGTAGCATGTTACTGCTTTCCGTTAATCCTATCCTGATGCATAGCCTGTCACTGTTGCTACAGTTGTTACCCTTACCTGCTATCCTACTGCTTAGTATAGGATGCTAGTGTTCCATCAGTGGCCCTACACTCTTGTCCGTCTGCCATGCTATACTACTGGGCCGTGATCACTTTGGGAGGTGATCACGGGTATATACTATATACTTTATATACTTGACACATGTGGTGACTAAAGTTAGGTCGGCTCGTTGAGTACCCGCAAGTGATTTTGATGAGGGGGCTGAAAGGACAGGTGGCTCCTTCCCGGTAGAGGTGGGCCTGGGTTCCTGACGGCCCCCGACTGTTACTTTGTGGCGGAGCGATAGGGCAGGTTGAGACCACCCAGGAGAGAGGTGGGCCTGGCCCTGGTCGGCGTCCGCGGTTACTTCAAATAACACGCTTAACGAGTTCTGGGTATTTGATCTGAGTCTGGCCATTTGGTCTATACGCACTAACCATCTACGCGGGAGTAGTTATGGGTATCCCGGCGTCGTGGTATCAGCCGAAGCTCTTCTTGACGTCAGCGACGGAGCGGCGCGCGCCGGATTGGACTGGAACGCCTGCTAGGCTAGGTCTGCTTCCGGCCGCGTACGCAACGTGCAGGTGTGCAATGGGCGATGGGCCCAGACCCCTGCGCGCATAGGATTTAGACCGGCGTGTTGACCTCTCTGTTGAGCCTAGGTGGGGCTGCGACGTGTTGATCTTACGAGGTCGGGCATGACCCAGGAAAGTGTGTCCGGCCAAATGGGATCGAGCGTGTTGGGTTATGTGGTGCACCCCTGCAGGGAAGTTTATCTATTCGAATAGCCGTGTCCCTCGGTAAAAGGACGACCCGGAGTTGTACCTTGACCTTATGACAACTAGAACTGGATACTTAATAAAACACACCCTTCCAAGTGCCAGATATAACCCGGTGATCGCTCTCTAACAGGGTGACGAGGAGGGGATCGCCGGGTAGGATTATGCTATGCGATGCTACTTGGTGAACTTACCATCTACTCTCTTCTACATGCTGCAAGATGGAGGTGGCCAGAAGCATAGTCTTCGACAGGATTAGCTATCCCCCTCTTATTCTGGCATTCTGCAGTTCAGTCCACCGATATGACCCTTTACGCATATACCCATGCATATGTAGTGTAGCTCCTTGCTTGCGAGTACTTTGGATGAGTACTCACGGTTGCTTTTCTCCCTCTTTTCCCCTTTCTATACCTGGTTGTCGCAACCAGATGCTGGAGTCCAGGAGCTAGAGACCCCGAGGATGATTCTACGTGGAGTTCGGCTTCGAGGAGTAGTTAGGAGGTCCCAGGCAGGAGGCCTTGCCTTTTCGATCGTTGCTACTTTTGTGCTAGCCTTCTTAAGACAAACTTGTTTAACTTATGTCTGTACTCAGATATTGTTGCTTTCGCTGACTCGTCTATGATCGAGCACTTGTATTCGAGCCCTCGAGGCCCCTGGCTTGTATTATGATGCTTGTATGACTTATTTATGTTGTAGAGTTGTGTTGTGATATCGTCCTGTGAGTCCCTGATCTTGATCGTACACATTTGCGTGCATGATTAGTGTACGGTCGAATCGGGGGCGTCACAAGTTGGTATCAGAGCCGACTGCCTGTAGGAGTCCCCTTTCCAACTCCTTGGCCGAAGTTGAGTCTAGTCATTGCAAAACTTTTACTAACATGGCTGTGTGTTTTACGGGCCCACGTCGCCATTGGGTGGTACTAGGATCTTTTACTCCTTGTCTATACTCTGGGACTCTGATCTCTCTTCTATTCGGGTTAATTGATTTTTGCTAAATCTGACATTAGGATCTCGTTATCACTTTCACCCGGAGAGCCCCTTATTACTGATGATCGTCTGTTGCACGTGAAGACCCTGAAGATACTCTCCGCTGATAACCCGAGAACTTGTGTTCATCGCTTTTGCAATTCCCTTTCAACGATAAACTCCTATGGATAGCCACGTATACTCGCCATTCATACAATGTTTCCCAGTTGATCTTGTTATTACAAGATACCCCGAAATTCTCTTTGCTGCTCCAAGAATCCTTTGAGCTTACTGCCTTGATGTTCTTTGCCACATGAATACCATTAAGGATAATTTCTAGCACTCACCGGATATTTTCTCATCCCCAGTTGATTCATGTATTTCACAAAAGTCTTCAAAATACTATTTGAACTTCCGAAATCCTGAGTAGCCTATTGCTCTTGAAATTCTTACTTGCTTGCATTATGGTTAATCCCATAAGTCTAAATCTTATTGGCATCTCTTGTCATTATCATTTTGAGTCCGTTGATTTAATTTGTTGCGAAAGCTCGCAATCCTCAATCAAATCCTAGAATTCATCCTTCCGGCTCAGACGTCATTTTAAACGTGAGCTGGATCTCGACCAATCAAATTTGCCATCGATTGTACCCGTAAGTTTACTCGACTTATCCATCCCTAATCAGAGCATTGCTTCTGATCCCTTGTCTTCGAATTCATAATTCCTTTGCATTTGAGCTTTTGAGTTAGTCAGTTGTTTCTATAATCTGATCTCCTTGCATTCTTTCTTCCTCTGGTTGAGTACTGATGCTCACATCAGATCCCTTGTGGACCACCAGACCCTTTTGTCGGATTTTATCCGACAATGTCCTCCATATTAAATAAGCTTGTGAGCTTTTCCTCGGATACATGATGCCTTTGGTAAATTGTATCCTCTGCTTTGTGAACCATGCTCTACTTTCGAGCTTGTATTATTTACTCCGAAGTTTGTGGTATATGTTCCTAAGATGCCCTGATCGGTTGAACCTACACCTTCCCTAATCCGTGTGAACCCGAAAGATTTCACGGGTCATACTTATCTGGTATTGCATCAGGTAAAAACTTTTGACAACTAATGTCATTATCAAAATACGAGAGGCGAATGGAAGGTTATGCATTGAAGAAGTGGGAGTCGACCTTGAACCTTTGTGTTCATGCCCATGGACACGATGTAGATCCTATCAGGGAAGCTTCTTATAATAATAGCTATTTCCCTAGTATAATATCATCTGGTGTCGGTGAATTGATCCTTTGCAATCGTGGTTCCGACCATGTTTCTCCTTGATTCCGTTTCTCGTGCAAGTTTGAGCACTTGTCTTCTGCAAATCAATACCCTAGTCCAACCTCTACCTTGATCTGTCGTCGAGTATTACCCCCTGGTATCTCGAGATTATCATGGAACTGCATAACTTCTTATGGGTTCTTCATCAAGTGCTACATTCTCACTGATTCCAATTTTCCATGCGCTCTGGGTTATTAATCACGCAAAGACACCAATAACTGAACCGAGTCCGCACTACGGTTCAACAACTCTTAGTAATCTTCTTTAAGTACGAGTTTGTACCCGATCACGCCATTCCTAGCCTGTTTGGCTATATCATTATCTTGATGATTTTAACCGTGCTACCTGGTCCTTATTCCCGGAGCACCACTTTCGACGATGAGCTAAGCTTACATCGATTTTCCTCGTCATATCGTTTCACCTCGAACAACAAACTTGACCCCGAGTTTGTGTAGTATCTGTGGCTCCAATAATCTTTTGTTGCATCAGTCCTTTTGCTTGATGCAGTCGCTGATCAATTGCTTCTTCGTGGATCCCCTCGACAACAAAATGTCATGATCATCATCAACATTTTGACTCCTTCCAGGATATCAATGGAATTCTTGATGATAAGTGCCATCCTCGTTCCTTGGTAATTTGAGTTACCATCGACAACATCCTTACATTCCTTTCATCACAAACTTGATCATGTTATGGAGCTCCTTGCTAACCAGCTTATGTTATGTTCTACCTTGGAGTATTACCATCTTTTATGTCAAGGATATTGTGAGAATTTCTCCACCTCTTGAGAATTCTTGATATAGTAATACTTCTTGCCATCTCCATTTGTTTTCTGATCCCCGTGTTGTTTCTAACCGGAAAACCAACAATTGAACTATGATGTGCGACTTCAAAACTCCTAGCAACCCTATTGCTTTGAAGTTAATGGTCGATATTTCATTCTTAGACCATTGGTTATCGAATCACCGTTCTAACATAGATCATTCTACCTAAGCCCATATTTCGGGTGCACCTTTCAACCAATGTTTAATTGTGTATGTTTTCCTCGAGCATACCTCATTATATCATTTGATCTGACAAATGTTATCTCCTTGTTCACATAAGTGTGGAAATCCCTCTTTTTGGAAATCTCGCGGAATTGTCGCTGAGTCCATCAGCCACCCCCTCATCCTCTCCTTGGTTTAATGATGAACTCTTGTTTCGGAACTTGCTTTCATAGTTCATTTCCCGAGAATCTTACAATGCCATCCCATCAATTTGTGTTGCACCTTTCTTCTCAGACATCCTGAGTCTGACGTATCCTGACACCAATCAGATCTGAACCTCGGTCAGATATGATGGTTGGAACATATTTCCAAGAGTTATACATTGGTCTTTATATGACCCGGTAGGGCGATGTCGTGCCTAGCACACCTGGCCGGAGGACCTATTGTTACCATTTCCTTTTAGCAAGGTTAGCCATTCTTCATTGAGGGAATTGTAAGACTTATTCTATAAGTTGTTCCTGATGGATCCTTTTTGTTTCCAAAGTCTGATCTTCACCTGTTGACCATGTCAATGCTATCTCGAAGAATGTCTATGGTACTCCGATCTTCAATAAAAAAATTTGAAGCCCAAAGCTAATTGTTTCCTGCTCAATTAACCAGACACCGTTGTATGGGTAATGACATGAAATTTCTCTCCCCTTACCTAAAGGGTTTTCTACATTATATCCTGTCATGGATATCATGCTCTGCTTGACCTGGGGAAGGTTATACCCTTGAAATATGTGTTTAAACACATTTTCCTTTCCATTGTTCTGTTTAATCTGATAATCATATTTTCCTTTCCATTGTTTTGTTTAACCTTTCTTGTAATCTGACTTAGCTGAGCAGAGATAATTCCCGGCTTAGTTGAGCACCTCGTTGTACCACTCTCTCAGTAGACCATGTTACTTTTGTTGAGGACATTTCGGTAGCCACCGATGGATGAGAACTTGCCTATGGTCCGCCTCGTTTCAACGAGCAGGAAAATAGTTCTCTTCGTCCCTCGCCCTTGGTACCAACGTGTTGCCGACATAACTGACAGGGTACTCTCTGACATGCCTTGCTATCATGACCGTGCAAGATGTCACTGCTCCTACAAAAAAAACCACATTGTGGGCCCATAACCCACAGTTCCACAGGATCAAAACCTGACTCTCTTGTACACCCCCTGTTCCCAAGGTTATTTCTCACGTTTGGCTTCGTATGTAATTCACGTGCCACCTTTCGTGAGATCATCAATTTTGGTATCAGACACAATACTTATTCCCGTTGCTTTGAACCCTACAGGCATCGAGCGATTGCCTGCCCGCTCGAAACTTCCCCACGATACCTCCTTACTTTGCTCTCGATATTGTCTTCAATTTCCATTCGAGAGTTACTTTCTGCCACCTTCCCCGATGTTATCAACCAGATAGTCAACCATTCAGAGGTCTGTTATTCCGAAGTTACCCCTTGTCCTTCGTAAGCACGATGGAGTTCCCGAAGAAAGGATGCCAACTTCATCATGATTACCTTAAGCATCAAAAATGAAGACATCAATGTAACGGATCAACTTCTTCGAGAAGAGCAACCAAGACCGAGAAGATTCGTTAGAATTCCGTAACCAGAACTTTTCCCCCTACTCTACCTCTTAAATCTCGGGACGAGATTTCTTGTAGTGGAGGAGAATTGTAACGCCCGGATAATTAGGCTACAGTAATCCCACGCTAATGATGCCACATCACCTCGGTTACTGTTACTAATCTCTCGTTAGTTCAAAAAACCGGTTCAAAATTCAAATTCAAAATCAGGCAAACATAAAAGTTTTCAAATATTAAAACTAAAATGTTCGGAGTGAATCAAATATTACATAGGTAATTATGGTGGAGAAATCAGACCTTTATAAAATGTTTAAATACCTTAAGATGATTAAAAGAACAGCAAAAACAATTATTTAAATACCTTTTTTTTAATTAATAAAATGTCAAACTAATTTATTTGAGGACTACACTTTTTGTGGCTATGGACTAAGTTGAGATACTAATTGAGATGATAAGTGTATATTTTACTAAAACAAAAAAAGAAGTAATAGGAAACAAAACTAAAACAGAAAAGGTGAAATAAATAAAATAATAAAACAAAAATAAAATGAAAGACCCCCCCCCCCACGCTGGGCCAACCGGCCCAGCTCGTTAACCAACCAGCTGGCCTAGTCACGGCCTATATGGCCTATCCCCCCCGAACCCTAACTCCACCTACCCCCCACTCCACTTGATTCCCCCATCGTTCCCCTCACCCGCGCCGCCACACGCGCGCACGCTCAGTGGAGCGGGCGACCGACACCCGAGCCGCCGCCCGCCGGCGCCGAGCACCGCCACCCCCGGCCTCCTCCTCGCGGCTCCCAACCTCCTGCGCCGCATCCCCATCCTGCTCCCCACCGGACGGCGCTCGCCCCCGACAACCGCGTCGACCCCGACGCCCACCGGACCCCGCCGCCGCCCGGAGCTACCATGATGGTCTGCCTCCCCGCCGGAACGACGTCTCCGACCTCCTCCTCGGGCCCCACTGCCCCGTTCCCTACAACACCCCGTGAGCTCCCCCTTCTCCTCTGTTAGCCCCTGTGGCCGAGCACGCTCTCCCGCCGGCCCGTGCACAACCGCATCGCCGCATCCCTGCTCCTGGCCGCGCCGAAGTACGCGCGTTCGCGCGCCACGCGCCCGTGCCTCCTGCTTCCTCGTGCGCCCCACACTGGCCACGCCCGCGCGCTGGCTTACTACCTCACGCCGGCCCCCACCCCGCTCCCCGCGCTGCAGCCTGCTTGCTGCGCCGCCGCTGCTAGTGCCGATGATGCCCGCACGTGCCCCACTCTGCCTGGCCGCTTGCCTCGCCCAACTGCGACACCTCCAGTCGTCGCGCCCACGACCTCCCCTCGCGCTCGCCCGCGCCGACGCGAGTCCTGGTCGCCCGACGCCCCGCTCCGGCCACTGTCGCCGGCGCCGGGCCCTGCGCCGGCCCCCTTCACCCGCTGGCCGCAGCGCCCTGTCGAGCGGGCTGGCGCCTGTCGCCCGTATCCCCCTCGCCCGTTCGGGCTGTGCCCGTAGCCCACACCCGCTATGGCCCCCTTGCCTATGACATATGGGGCCCACCCCTAGAAAAAAAGGAATAAAAAATAAAAAAAATAAAAAATGATTTAAAATAAATAAATAATACAATTAATTAATTAATTAAGATAATTAATTAACTTAATTAATCCTGTTAATATTAACTAATTAAGATTTATTAACCTAATAATTAATTAACCTAATTAACTACTGTTAATTAGCTAACAGCCCCTGACAGGTGGGACCCACCTGTCAGGTTGACCAGGTCAACGGTCAACGTTGACTGCTGACGTCATGCTGATGCATTAATTAAATTTTGAATTAAATTAATTTATTAAATTCTAAAAATGATTTAAATCTTTAAAATTTAATATAAAATAAACCGTAGCTCGGATGGAAAAACTTTGTACATGAAAGTTGCTCAGAACGACGAGACGAATCCGAATACGTAGTCCGTTTGTCAGCCACACGTTCCTAGCATAGCAAACATGGAACTTTCCCCCTCCGGTCCGACTGTCCGAAAACGCGAAACATCGGGAATACTTTCCCGGATGTTCCCCCCTTCGCCGGTACCACCTACTGCCGCGTTAGGGCACACCTAGCACCGCTCATTGTCATGTCACGCATCGTCATGCTTATGTTTGCATTGTATTTACTGTTTCTTCCCCCTCTTCTCTCCGGTAGACTACGAGACTGACGCTGCTGCTGCCCAGTTCGACTACGGAGTTGACGATCCCTCCTACTTGCCAGAGCAATCAGGCAAGCCCCCCCCCTTGATCACCAGATATCGCCTATTCTTCTCTATACTGCTTGCATTAGAGTAGTGTAGCATGTTACTGCTTTCCGTTAATCCTATCCTGATGCATAGCCTGTCATTGTTGCTACAGTTGTTACCCTTACCTGCTATCCTACTGCTTAGTATAGGATGCTAGTGTTCCATCAGTGGCCCTACACTCTTGTCCGTCTGCCATGCTATACTACTGGGCCGTGATCACTTTGGGAGGTGATCACGGGTATATACTATATACTTTATATACTTGACACATGTGGTGACTAAAGTCGGGTCGGCTCGTTGAGTACCCGCAAGTGATTTTGATGAGGGGGCTGAAAGGACAGGTGGCTCCTTCCCGGTAGAGGTGGGCCTGGGTTCCTGACGGCCCCCGACTGTTACTTTGTGGCGGAGCGACATGGCAGGTTGAGACCACCCAGGAGAGAGGTGGGCCTGGCCCTGGTCGGCGTCCGCGGTTACTTCAAATAACACGCTTAACGAGTTCTGGGTATTTGATCTGAGTCTGGCCATTTGGTCTATACGCACTAACCATCTACGCGGGAGTAGTTATGGGTATCCCGGCGTCGTGGTATCAGCCGAAGCTCTTCTTGACATCAGCGACGGAGCGGCGCGCGCCGGATTGGACTGGAACACCTGCTAGGCTAGGTCTGCTTCCGGCCGCGTACGCAACGTGCAGGTGTGCAATGGGCGATGGGCCCAGACCCCTGCGCGCATAGGATTTAGACCGGCGTGTTGACCTCTCTGTTGAGCCTAGGTGGGGCTGCGACGTGTTGATCTTACGAGGCCGGGCATGACCCAGGAAAGTGTGTCCAGCCAAATGGGATCGAGCGTGTTGGGTTATGTGGTGCACCCCTGCAGGGAAGTTTATCTATTCGAATAGCCGTGTCCCTCGGTAAAAGGACGACCCGGAGTTGTACCTTGACCTTATGACAACTAGAACTGGATACTTAATAAAACACACCCTTCCAAGTGCCAGATATAATCCGGTGATCGCTCTCTAACAGGGTGACGAGGAGGGGATCGCCGGGTAGGATTATGCTATGCGATGCTACTTGGTGAACTTACCATCTACTCTCTTCTACATGCTGCAAGATGGAGGTGGCCAGAAGCGTAGTGTTCGACAGGATTAGCTATCCCCCTCTTATTCTGGCATTCTGCAGTTCAGTCCACCGATATGACCCTTTACGCATATACCCATGCATATGTAGTGTAGCTCCTTGCTTGCGAGTACTTTGGATGAGTACTCACGGTTGCTTTTCTCCCTCTTTTCCCCTTTCTATACCTGGTTGTCGCAACCAGATGCTGGAGTCCAGGAGCTAGAGACCCCGAGGATGATTCTACGTGGAGTTCGACTTCGAGGAGTAGTTAGGAGGTCCCAGGCAGGAGGCCTTGCCTTTTCGATCGTTGCTACTTTTGTGCTAGCCTTCTTAAGACAAACTTGTTTAACTTATGTCTGTACTCAGATATTGTTGCTTTCGCTGACTCGTCTATGATCGAGCACTTGTATTCGAGCCCTCGAGGCCCCTGGCTTGTATTATGATGCTTGTATGACTTATTTATGTTGTAGAGTTGTGTTGTGATATCGTCCCGTGAGTCCCTGATCTTGATCGTACACATTTGCGTGCATGATTAGTGTACGGTCGAATCGGGGGCGTCACACGAATGTAGCCTTCCAATATATGAAACTTTATGCCTCAACCATTTCGAGACTCCTCGTCATGTCCGTGATCTCATCCGGGACTCCGAACAACCTTCGATACATCAAATCACATAAACTCATAATACGAATTGTCATCGAACGTTAAGCGTGCGGACCCTATGGGTTTGAGAACTATGTAGACATGACCGAGACACATCTCTGGTCAATAACCAATAGCGGAACCTGGTTGCTCAGATTGGCTCCTACATATTCTATGAAGATATTTATCGGTCAAACCGCACAACAACATGCGTTGTTCCCTTTGTCATCGGTATGTTACTTGCCCGAGATTCGATCATCGATATCATCATACCTAGTTCAATCTCGTTACCGACAAGTCTCTTTACTCATTCCGTAATGCATCATCCCGCAACTAACTCATTAGCTACATTGCTTGCAAGGCTTATAGTGATGTGCATTACCGAGAGGGCCTAGAGATACCTCTCCGACAATCAGAGTGACAAATCCTAATCTTGATCTATGCCAACTCAACAAATACCATCAGAGACACCTGTAGAGAATCTTTATAATCGCCCACTTACGATGTGACGTTTCATAGCACACTAAGTGTTCCTCCGGTGTTCGGGAGTTGCATAATCTCATAGTTATAGGAACATGTATAAGTCATGAAGAAAGCAATATCAATAAACTAAACGATCATAGTGCTAAGCTAATGGATGGGTCTTGTCCATCACATCATTCTCTAATGATGTGATCCCGTTCATCAAAGGACAACACATGTCTATGGCTAGGTAACTTAACCATCTTTGATTAACGAGCTAGTCTAGTAGAGGCATACTAGGGACACTCTATTTGTCTATGTATTCACACATGTACTAAGTTTCCAGTTAATACAATTCTAGCATGAATAATAAACATTTATCATGATATAAAAAAATATAAATAACAACTTTATTATTGCCTCTAGGGCATATTTCCTTCATGCTGGACACACCTATTTGAGAGAGCCAAAATTATATCATGACTTGTTAGAATTGCTCTCTGTGCTTCACTTAAATCTTTTATGAGCTAGGACTTGCTCTAGTGCTTCACTTATATCTTTTTGAGCACGATGTGCTTTGTTATTTTTGAAGAAATGCTCTCTTGCTTCACTTAGATTTATTTGAGAGTTAGTAAAATTTTGAAGAAATTCTATCTTGCTTCACTTAAATTATTTTGAGAGAAAGAAAATTTGTTATGCTCATAATCTTCACTTATATTTGGTTGAGCTTATGAAAAGAAACACATGAAAATTAGTCCCAAAGTGATAGATATCCAAGAAGGATAAAGAAAAAAAGAATGTCATGAAGATCATTGGACAAAATAAACTTGATTCTTAGTAATAGTTTTGAGATATGATGATGTGATATGTGAGTCATCTTGATGAGTAATTATGCTTTAGTAAGAATATTGGTGTTAAGGTTTGTGATTCCCTATGCATGCACGAAAGTCAATAATCATGCAATGAAAATTATATCCTACTTGTGGTCCATTATTCGGTGTTAATTATGCTTAATGCTTGCTTATGAGATTATTCGTTTCTTGGTTGGTCGCTTCCCAGTCTTTTGCTAGCCTTCATTTTGCACCAAGTATGATCTCTACTTGTGCATCCAAAATCCTTTAAACCAGTTTTGCCACATGAGTCCACTATATCTACCTATATGCGGTATTCTCTTGCCGTTCTAAGCAAATTTGCATGTGCCATCTCTAATTTTCAAAATAAACTTCTCTTTTGTGTGTTTGTTTCGCTCGCGGAACTGTAACAAGTGGCTAATATTTTCCATGCTAGATGTGTTATTCTCAAGATGAGTGTTTATTCACTTGTAATTGCACGAGAGTAAGGCAAAGGTCTTAGGGATGCCTAGTCCCGAAATGCAAAAATGAATTTACTTTATGTTGTCAAATAATAAATTCCTTGAAAAGTGTTGGTATGAAGGGCATCCGTGGATATGGTTAGCCATGGAAAGTGAAAGAATGATGGAAAAAGGAATAAACTTTATTTTCTGTTTGGGAATCGCCTATGGCATATCTAGCATGGAAAGTGTTCGGAACTCTAAGTCGTTTTCGTTGGTGGGATGGATACACTTCTCAAAATGTTTTTATCTCTAAGTTTTTCGCTTTGAGCTCTGGCACCTCTATAAATCCCTACTTCCCTCTGCGAAGGGCCTATCTTTACTTTATGCAATTTTTATTTTGAGTCTCCATCTTCTCTCATAAAAATCACCAACTAGGAGGCAATATGATCGTATTTAAGTATTGGGTGTGGCTAATATTCGAGTGTGTTTCATGAATGGATCAATGTTTGAGCATGATGGGCTAGGGATAACTTGTTTTAGCATTGATATTTTGAAAGACATGGTTGCTTGTTGATATGCTTGAGTATCTAAATTATTATGTCAAAACTAGACTATTGCTTTGAATCACATAAAAGACCAATTATCCATGCTATAAAGAAAAGAATATGATATGACATGATGAACATCACTCCACATCAAAAATTCTGTTTTTATCACTTACCTACTCGAGGACGAGTAGGAGTTAAGCTTGGGGATGCTGATACGTATCCAACGTATCTATAATTTTTTATTGTTTCATGCTGTTTTATTATCAATCTTGGATGTTTTATAATAATTCTATAGTCATTTTATATCAGTTTTTGGTACTAACCTATTGACATAGTGCCAAGTTCCAGTTGCTGTTTTTTTCATGTTTTTTACATCACATGAAATCAATATCAAACGGAGTCCAAATGCCACGAAACTTTACGATGATTTTTTATGGACCAAAAGGAAGAACTTGGGCCCTGGTTGCACCTGGGGGGAGTCCCGAGGAGGGGACAACCCACAAGGGGGCGCCAGGAGGCCTAGGTGCGCCCTGATGGGTTGTGCCCACCTCGGGTACCCCCCGGACCGCCTCTTTGCTCTATAAATACCCCAAAAATCCCAGAACCCTAGGGGAGTCGACGAAATATTCATCCAACCGCCGCAGAGTCAAGAACCACCAGATCCAATCTAGACACCATCTCGGATGGGGTTCACCACCTCCATTGGTGCCTCTCCAATGATGCGTGAGTAGTTCTTTGTAGACCTTCGGGTCCGTAGTTAGTAGCTAGATGGCTTCATCTCTCTCTCTTGATTCTCAATACAATGGTCTCTTGGAGATCCATATGATGTAACTCTTTTGCGGTGTGTTTATGGGGATCCGATGAACTTTGAGTTTATGATCAGTCATATCTTTTTATATCCATGAAAGTATTTGAGTTTCTTTGATCTCTTTTGTGCATGATCTCTTATAGCCTCGTATTTATTCTCCGATATTTGGGTTTTGTTTGGCCAACTTGATCTATTTATCTTGCAATGTGAAGAGGTGCCCGGTAGTGGGTTCGATCTTATGGTGCTTGATCCCAGTGACAGAAGGGGAACCGACACGTATGTATCATTGCTACTAAGGATAAAAAGATGGGATCTATATCTAACGCAATAGATAAACGGATCTTGTCTACATCATGTCATTGCTCTTATTGCATTACTTCGTTTTTCCATGAACTTAATATACTAGATGCATGCTGGATAGTGGTCGATGTGTGGAGTAATAGTAGTAGATGCAGGCAGGAGTCGGTCTACTAATCTTGGACGTGATGCATATGTAATGATCATTGCCTGGATATCGTCATAATTATTTGAGGTTCTATCAATTGCCAACAGTAATTTGTTCACCCACAATTTGCTATCTTTCTCGAGAGAAGCCACTAGCGAAACCTACGGCCCCCGGGTCTCTTTCTCATATTATTTGCCTTTGCGATCAACTTTTATTTGGTTTTATTTTCAGATCTATTAAACCAAAAACCCAAAAATACCTTGCTGCAATTTATCTTTATTTATTTTGTTCGCGTTCGCTCTATCAATATTAACAACTTATCCCCGTCCGCGCGCCAATTTCTGGCACCGTTGCCCGAAAGGGATTGACAACCCCTTTAACACGTCGGGTTGCAAGGTGTTGTTATTTATGTGCAGGGGTTGTTTACGTTGTGTTGCTTGGTTCTCCTACTGGTTCGATAACCTTGCTTTCATTTCTGAAGGAAATACCTACCGCCGTTGTGCTGCATCATCCCTTCCTTTTTGGGGAAATACCGACGTAGCTTCAAGCGACATCAACCCTCTACTGGATCAAGAGCTCGAGGGACGTCATCGTGCTAAATGTGTGCTGAACACGGAGGTGCCGTACGTTCGGTACTTGGATCGGTTGGATCGCGAAGACGTTTGACTACATCAACCGCGTTAACATAACGCTTCCGCTTTCGGTCTATGAGGGTACATCGACACACTCTCCCCCTCTCGTTGCTATGCATCTCCTAGATAGATCTTGCGTGATCGTAGGAAATTTTTTAAAATTGCATGCTACGTTCCCTAACACCCGTCCCACCACAGCAGATGTTGAGCGCGTTCGAGGAGGATGCCGCGCTCTACCTCCTGATGCTCTCAAGCGACATCACCGACGGCATGCGGAGCTCGCCGGCATCGAAGCAGGTGCACCTCCCGAGGAACGGCTACGGCTTCAGCTCTGTTTCAGTACGGTGAAGATAAGGAAGCAAAAATAAAAGGCTTTTCTTTTTTTCTTTCAATGACAGGTGGACCCCACATGGCACACATTATCACACCGTTACCATCCATCGCCGTTACCTGCGAGGTGTTAAGAGATGCCGCGTCAGCCTGACTGGCGGGCCCATCTGTCATAAACACGTTTAACTAAGGCAAAACCGCCGATGAGTGGTTTTTGCAAAACGATCACAGAAGACGTGGTGCATTTTGCAACAAAAGTGTAGCATAGTGTTTTCTGCAAACCTAGCCTTCAAAGTGATGGTTTTGCTACAGAGGAGAAGGGCCAAGAGCAAGAAACAGAAGCACCGGCGTAAGGAAATGAAGGAGGCAGCTAATCGGATGGAGGAGGGACCAGAACAGACAAAGAACACGATGATGCTTGCTTTTGCACCCCGATCTTTCCGCTTCTCGAGGAATTTGATTGGGTGAAGCCATCGGAAGAGGAACCGTGCCAAAGTTAGGAGCCCATGTTAATGCATGAGAGCATGGTTAATAACATAGCCTGCTGCTGGCTATATGCCAATACCATGTCACCTAAAGTCTACATAAAAGCCCACTAGTATAATAGATTGGCTCTAAACCAGCTACTAGTACTTAAAGCTTGCATGTGGAGGAAGGAAAAGAGATGCACGTGATTGGTGGAAAGGAGGTCACACACCTGCATGCAGGTTTCTTTTCTTGTTTCCTGTGTTGGGAGCCGGCGATTGATGAAGCGCCAGCTTCTTTCTCTTTCTTGCCTTCTCCCTCCTCCAGCTGTGATTTTGATGATGTGGAGTGGCTTATAGCCAGCTGACTGGACCCTATTATACTTGCTCTGAGGAGACTGAAACGGAGTATGAGCGAGTGATTCTGCCTGCTAACATTGGATAGAACCTACCCGCAAAAAAAGAAACATTGGATAGAACCATACTTTTCTGCATTACACCAAAAGTAGATTATATCTGATCAGCTCTTCATCTAGTAATGTGCATTGTGAGTTTGCGGCATGGATTTCCCAACACAAGACAGCATTAGGAAAATACAACTTTTTACGAAATAACCAAAATACAGGTAATTCTGAAATGTGTTGCTCGTCTGCACTGTGTAATTTTAGTTTCGTCAACTGCATATTGTGATATATAGCAAGTTCTCATAGTTTCAATGGTGATGAAATGATCCCTTATGTTCATATAGATGTAAGTCAAACTGATAGTGTGGGAGCTAAATAGCACAACACTTTGTCGCTGCAAATGATATGAACATCTTATTTGGATAATTGTATTCCTGTTTTACTTTCTGAATAATATCTGCAAGGCCACCAAAGCCAAAGAAAAAACGAAAACGGATCAATGTGGTGATTCTGAGTGGCACTGACAACAGTCTGGAACATCAAATTCATTACGTTGAAGGAACAGTACGCCGGGCACATGCATTAGGCAGAGTGAACTATGGCATACTACCTTCGTGATGATGATTTATATAAATGAAAAAATTGTTCAAATACGAATCCAATAATAATTTGTACTCCCTCCGTAAAGAAATATAAGAGTGTTTAGATAACTACTTATCTAAACACTCTTATATTTCTTTGCAGAGGGAGTATATAACTATTTTATTAGTTAGATCTATAGTTAAAATTTGACACAAAATACAAAGGGACCGGAGGTAGTACTAGCTAGGTAGGTGTTGGCACTTCACTTGTCCTTCCGGAGTGCCGCCTCCAGTCGGTTGCAGTCGACGATGTACGCGAACCCGTAGGCCATGTTGGCGAGGGTGGCCTCGTGCAGGTCGCGGCTGGCCGTGGCCGTGGCGTCGGCCGAGAAGAACACCCGGAAGCCCCTCACGAACGCGTCCCGCGCGGTGGTCTCGCAGCACAGGTTGGTCATCACGCCCGCCACGACCACCTCCTCCACGCCCATCCCGCGGAGCGCCTCCTCGAGCCCCGTGCCGGCGAACGCGCTGTACGTGCTCTTCTCCACCACGAGGTCGCGCTCGGCGCGGCCGGCCCCGGGGAGCAGCTCGGCGGCGGGTGTCCCGGCGTCGATGCGGTCGCCGGCCCACCACTCGGCGAGCGGGCGGTTCCGGGGCTCCGGGTCGACGTGGCGGGTGTAGACGACCGGCATGCCGGCGCCGCGGCAGAGCGCCACGGTGGCAGCGATGGCCGGCATGGCCGGCGCGGCCAGCGACGCGAAGTGGCCCTGCACGTCGATGACGAGGAGCGCCGCCTCCCGCGGGTTGGGGTTGCGGCGGCGCGTCTCGTACCTGGTGTACGAGGAGGGAGCGGCCGGGGGCGGCATGGTCGGCGTGGTGGGCGGTGGGATGCTGCGCGCGATGAGATCACGAGAAATTTGGGGCGTGAGCGGTGCGGCGCGCTGCGCACGCGGGCAACACGGAAGGTGAGAGCTGGAGGCTTCGGTCCGGGACACGGAAGAAAACGTGTCAAAGCTCCAGACATCCAGGTCCAAGACGGCAGATCCTTCTCCTGGGCACGTCGAGTATGACGGGGCTATGGTCTATGGATGATGCACAGTCAACAAGACGCCCGATCAGAGCTGAACAGAGGGATCTGGTAACAGCAATTTCAGCTTGATGACAACAGGCTTTTTCCTTTCGTCTGTTTGCATGAAGGCATAAAGCAAAACTAATTGTGATATAAGTATTAAACAACTAAGTCCTATGTCATTAATAAATCCTAATAAATCGACACAACTGAATAAGACCTGCAGGGAGAAATGCCGAGTGCATAGTATACACGTATTCTTTATGGAAATCACTTGAAAACAACCGGATGATTTATCACGGACATAAACCGCTCGCCACGCTCGACACGTGTCCCTGGCCCATCCACCGCCTCCCCTCCAGCGCCACGACGTTATCTCTTTGCGTCATCTCTCCACCACACATCTCCTTCCCCACCTCTGTTTGCCCCCGCTTGAGACAGGAGCTCCCATGGCATCGCCGCCCCGCGCCGCTGCTGTGAACCAGAGAGGAGCAGCAGCGCGCACCACCAGCTGCATCCTTGCCGCAAACGAAGGCGATGAAGCCCCGCACGCACCGCCATGGCGCTGCAACCTCGCGCTCGGCTGCGACGCAACACTCAGGCCGGAGGGCGGCCGCTCGTTTTTGTGCTGCCGGCGATGCGGTACGGCGCTCGTCGGCGACCGTCGGTGCTGCAACGCAGCAACGCGTCCACGGCCGCGGGCTGCGACGCAACAACTCGTCCACGGCCGTCGTGCTGCGTTGGAACCGTGGTCGGTGCTGCAATGCAACCTCGGCGTCTATTGGTGCTGCAATCGTCGGCGGCGGAGCTGCAATGGAGCGCTCGGGGTGATTGGAGCTCCGCCACGGCTATAATGGAGCTCCGCCGCGGTTGCAATGGAGCTTCAACGGAGCTGCAATGGAGCACGGCCGCGGCTATAATGGAACTCCGACGACGACATGGCCGCTGCATTGCAGCTCCGGCGGCGTCGCGGGCGCTGCATCGCACCTCCAGCGGCATCAACGAGCACTGCATCGCACCTCCGGCGGCGTCGCGGCCGCTGCATCGCAGCTCCGGTGGCCTCGACGACCGCTGCATAGCAGCTCCCCGTGCTCCGATGCAGTGCTCGCCGTCGCTCCAGGTACTGCATCTCAGCGCTCGCCGGCGGCTCCCCGTGCTCCGATGCAGTGCTCGCTGTCGCTCCAGGTACTGCATCTCAGCGCTCGCCGGCGGCTAGATGCAGCGTTCGGTGCTGCTGTGGGGCGTTCGTGTAGTCTTGCCATCACGGATCGGGCGGCTCAAAATACACTGTACCTGAGCGAATGAACGGCTGATCAGGCGGCTTAAGTTTGGCTCTTATCAGCCGGATGACGCCTAGCATCGGCCATTCTTTATTGGTTTCGTTATTGAAATATCTTTGCCGTGGCTACCAAGCTCCAAGTAGTATTTAGGAGTCTTCTTGGCTCGGCCCAAAGATCTGGCTCCTAAAATCTATGGCTTGTCGAAGAAGAAGAAGAATTGCTAGTTTTATTGGCTCCACATGACAACTTCTAGACCTTCAAGTTGGACGGTCTGCAGGGCACCACCGTCAAACACCTTTCTGAATTTGTCACCCTTTGGGAGAGGGTCTCCCATGTCCACTCGACGTAGACATACCCGACACTATCACTTGAAAGTTGACTATTGATAAACACTACTTGGCGGCAGCAACCTACAAGACGCAGTTCTTTGGCCAGACCGAGACATCCATGATTCCGACCATTTGGACGATTTGGGAGCCTCCTAAATGCATGTTCTTCGCATGTCTGGAAATCAACAATAGGATTTGGACGGCGGACAGGCTTCAACGCCGTGGGTGGCCAAGTTGTAACATTTGTCCCCAATGCAAGCAGGTCCAGCAGTCGGCCGTCGTCCACCTTCTATTCCAATGCTGATAGATTGTCAGACTTTGGCGCTGATCAAAGTTTGGTTTGGTCCCCATGGTGTGTATCCTTCTGATTGAAGTGATGCGCCTTTCATTAAAGAGTGATGGTGCCACAATGTTAACCAAAAGACCCAATCTGCGCAGACTGCTTGCTTCCTTGATGCTGCTCATCTCTTGGGAGTTGTGAAAAGAGAGGAATGCGCGGAACTTTCATAATAATGTCGCCCCAGTGGGAGTCAACGTAGCTAGGAATAAAGCGGAGATCTATCATCAAACCCCTTGACTGTGTGTTTTATTTCGATGATGAATTTGTCCATCATTTGTTCTTTGAATGTGTGGTAGCTAAATACATCCGGACCCCAATGAATGGGCATTTTTGCACTATAGTGGGGTGATTACTTATCAATTGTTATTATTGGGTAGCTAATAAAAAGAACTCCGCCCTTAATGTGGCCTATGCAGCCTCCATGTGGTGTTTGTGAAAATATAGGAATTCCATGATCGTTAATAACACTTCATGGAGATATTTCAAACATGTGATTGGGCAAATTCAAACTACAATCAGGAATTGGATGATCCTTTCAGGGGGAGATGGAAAAAGCCCAGTTGGAAGCTTTCTCCCTCTTCCTGGCTGGACACTTGAGAAATCCTCTTCTACTGACGAGTGACTGAACTTTGACACTCTTCAAGAGCCTCGGACAAGCTCAAGATTGGTGGGAAGGACTGGACCCCCTAGGCGCAACACAAAATAGAAGAAAAACGAGGCTAAAACGGGAGCAAGTCCGGCGTCAATGCTCAGCATCAGCTGGTCGCCGCAGCCACCCACTGCTCCCCCACTAAAAAGAAAGGAGGCCCCTTTGTGCAAGTGTGTCGATTCTGTTGGGGAACGTAGTAATTTCAAAAAAATTCCTACGCACACGCAAGATCATGGTGATGCATAGCAACGAGAGGGGAGAGTGTGTCCACGTACCCTCGTAGACCGAAAGCGGAAGCGTTAGCACAACGCGGTTGATGTAGTTGTACGTCTTCACGATCCGACCGATCAAGTACCGAATGCACGGCACCTCCGAGTTCAGCACACGTTCAACTTGATGACGTCCCTCGAACTCCGATCCAGCCGAGCTTTGAGGGAGAGTTCCGTCAGCACGACGGCGTGGTGACGATGATGATGTTCTACCGACGCAGGGCTTCGCCTAAGCACCGCTACGATATGACCGAGGTGGATTATGGTAGAGGGGGGCACCGCACACGGCTAAGGGATTCAAGGGATCAATTGTTGTGTCTCTAGGGGGTGCCTCCCTCCCCGTATATAAAGGAGTGGAGGAGGGGGAGGGGGCCGGCCACCCTTGGCGCGCCCCATGAGGAGTCCTACTCCCACTGGGAGTAGGACTCCCCCCCCTTCCATGTTGGAGTAGGAGAGGAGAGGGAAGGAGAGAGGGGGGGAAAGGAAAGGGGGGGGCCTCCTTGTCCGATTCGGACTTGGGAGGGAGGGGCTGCGGATGCCCCTTGGCCGCCTCTCCTCTTCCACCACTTGGGCCCATGAGGCCCAATAACCTCCGGGGGGGTTCCGGTAACCCCCCGGTACTCCAGTATATATCCGATAACCCCCGGAACCATTCCGGTGTCCGAATATAGTCGTCCAATATATCAATCTTCATGTCTCGACCATTTCGAGACTCCTCGTCATGTCCGTGATCACATCCAGGACTCCAAACTACCTTCGGTACATCAAAACACATAAACTCATAATATAACCGTCATCGAACTTTAAGCGTGCGGACCATACGGGTTCGAGAACTATGTAGACATGACCGAGACACGCCTCCGGTTAATAACCAATAGCGGAACCTGGATGCTCATATTGGCTCCCACATATTCTATGAAGATCTTTATCGGTCAAACCCCATAACAACATACGTTGTTCCCTTTGTCATCGGTATGTTACTTGCCCGAGATTCGATCGTCGGTATCTCAATACCTAGTTCAATCTCGTTACCGGCAAGTCTCTTTACTCATTCCGTAATACATCATCCCGCAACTAACTCATTAGTTGCAATGCTTGCAAGGCTTATAGTGATGTGCATTACCGAGTGGGCCCAGAGATACCTCTCCGACAATCAGAGTGACAAATCCTAATCTCGAAATACGCCAACCCAACAAGTACCTTCGGAGACACCTGTAGAGCACCTTTATAATCACCCAGTTACGTTGTGGCGTTGGGTAGCACACAAAGTGTTCCTCCGGTAAACGGGAGTTGCATAATCTCATAGTCATAGGAACATGTATAAGTCATGAAGAAAGCATTAGCAACATACTAAACGATCAAGTGCTAAGCTAACGAAATGGGTCAAGTCAATCACATCATTCTCCTAATGATGTGATCTCGTTAATCAAATGACAACTCATGTCTATGGTTAGGAAACATAACCATCTTTGATTAACGAGCTAGTCAAGTAGAGGCATACTAGTGACACTCTATTTGTCTATGTATTCACACATGTATTATGTATTCGGTTAATACAATTCTAGCATGAATAATAAACATTTATCATGATATAAGGAAATAAATAATAACTTTATTATTGCCTCTAGGGCATATTTCCTTGAGTCTCCCACTTGCACTAGAGTCAATAATCTAGATTACACAGTAATGATTCTAACACCCATGGAGTCTGGTGCTCATCATGTTTTGCTCGTGGAAGAGGCTTAGTCAACGGGTCTGCAACATTCAGATCCGTATGTATCTTGAAAATCTCTATGTCTCCCACCTGGACTTGATCCCTGATGGAGTTGAAGCGTCTCTTGATGTGCTTGGTTCTTTTGTGAAATCTGGATTCCTTTGCCAAAGCAATTGCACCAGTATTGTCACAAAAGATTTTCATTGGACCCGATGCACTAGGTATGACACCTAGATCGGATATGAACTCCTTCATCCAGACTCCTTCATTTGCTGCTTCCGAAGCAGCTATGTACTCCGCTTCACATGTAGATCCCGCTACGACGCTTTGTTTAGAACTGCACCAACTGACAGCTCCACCGTTCAATATAAACACGTATCCGGTTTGCGATTTAGAATCGTCCGGATCAGTGTCAAAGCTTGCATCGATGTAACCATTTACGACGAGCTCTTTGTCACCTCCATAAACGAGAAACATATCCTTAGTCCTTCTCAAGTATTTCAGGATCTTTTTGACCGCTGTCCAGTGATCCACTCCTGGATTACTTTGGTACCTCCCTGCTAAACTAATAGCAAGGCACACATCAGGTCTGGTACACAGCATTGCATACATGATAGAGCCTATGGCTGAAGCATAGGGAACATCTTTCATTTTCTCTCTATCTTCTGCAGTGGTCGGGCATCGAGTCTTACTCAACTTCACACCTTGTAACACAGGCAAGAACCCTTCTTTGATTGATCCATTTTGAACTTCTTCAAAACTTTGTCAAGGTATGTGCTTTGTGAAAGTCCTACTAAGCGTCTTGATCTATCTCTATAGATATTGATGCCCAATATATAAGCAGCTTCACCGAGGTCCTTCATTGAAAAACTCTTATTCAAATATCCCTTTATGCTATCCAGAAATTCTATATCATTTCCGATCAACAATATGTCATCCACATATAATATCAGAAATGCTACAGAGCTCCCCACTCACTTTCTTGTAAATACAGGCTTCTCCAAAATTCTGTATAAAACCATATGCTTTGATCACACTATCAAAACGTTTATTCCAACTCCGAGAGGCTTGCACCAGTCCATAAATGGATCGCTGGAGCTTGCACACTTTGTTAGCTCCCTTTGGATCGACAAAACCTTCCGATTGCATCATATACAACTATTCTTCCAGAAATCCATTCAGGAATGCACTTTTGACATCCATTTGCCAAATTTCATAATCCTAAAATGCGGCAATTGCTAACATGATTCGGACAGACTTAAGCATCGCTACGGGTGAGAAAGTCTCATCGTAGTCAACCCCTTGAACTTGTCGAAAACCTTTTGCAACAAGTCGAGCTTTATTGACAGTAACATTACCATCAGCGTCAGTCTTCTTCTTGAAGATCCATTTATTCTCGATAGCCTGCCGAACATCGGGCAAGTCAACCAAAGTCCACACTTTGTTCTCATACATGGATCTCATCTCAGATTTCATGGCCTCAAGCCATTTTGCAGAATCTGGGCTCACCATCGCTTCTTCATAGTTTGTAGGTTCGTCATGGTCTAGTAACATAACCTCCAGAACAGGATTACCGTACCACTCTGGTGCGGATCTTACTCTGGTTAACCTACGAGGTTCAGTAACAACTTGATCTAAAGTTTCATGATCTTCCTCATTAATTGGTATAGACGTCACAGGAACCGGTTTCTGTGATGAACTACTTGTTGGAAATATGCCCTAGAGGCAATAAAATGGTTATTATTGTATTTCCTTGTTCATGATAATTGTCTATTGTTCATGCTATAATTGTATTAACTGGAAAGTAAGCCTCTAGTTGACTAGCTCGTTGATCAATAGATGGTTATGGTTTCCTGACCATGGACATTGGATGTCATTGATAACGGGATCACATCATTAGGAGAATGATGTGATGGACAAGACCCAATCCTAAGCATAGCACAAGATCGTGTAGTTCGTTTGCTAAGAGCTTTTCTAATGTCAAGTATCGTTTCCTTAGACCATGAGATTGTGCAACTCCCGGATACCGTAGGAATGCTTTGGGTGTACCAAACGTCACAATGTAACTGGGTGGCTATAAAGGTGCATTACAGGTATCTCCGAAAGTGTCTGTTGGGTTGGCACGAATCGAGACTGGGATTTGTCACTCCGTATGACGGAGAGGTATCTCTGGGCCCACTCGGTAATGCATCATCATAATGAGCTCAATGTGACTAAGTAGTTAGTCACGGGATCATGCATTACAGAATGAGTAAAGTGACTTGCCGGTAACGAGATTGAACGAGGTATTGGGATACCGACGATCGAATCTCGGGCAAGTAACATACCGATGGACAAAGGGAATTGTATACGGGATTGATTGAATCCCCGACATCGTGGTTCATACGATGAGATCATCGTGGAACATGTGGGAGCCAATATGGGTATCCAGATCCCGCTATTGTTTATTGGCCGGTGAGATGTCTCGGTCATGTCTGCATGGTTCCCGAACCCGTAGGGTCTACACACTTAAGGTTCGGTGACGCTAGAGTTGTTATGGGAAATAGTATGTTGTTACCGAAGGTTGTTCGGAGTCCCGGATAGGATCCCGGACGTCACGAGGAGTTCCGGAATGGTCCGGAGGTAAAGATTTATATATGGGAAGTCATCATACGGTCACCGGAAGTATTCGGGGGTATGCCGGTATTGTACCGGGGCCACCGAAGGGGTTCCGGGGGTCCACCGGGAGAGTCCACCTTCCCCGGAGGGCCTTATGGGCTGTAGGTGGAAGGGAACCAGCCCCTAAGTGGGCTGGGCACCAACCTCCCCCTAGGGCCCATGCGCCTAGGGTTGGGGGAAACCCTGGAGGGGGCGCCCCCCTTGACTTGGGGGGCAAGCCACCCTCCCTGGCCGCCGCCCCTCCCACCAAATGGGATCTAAGGGGCCGGCCCCCCTCTCCCTTGCCCCTATATATAGTGGAGGCGTGGGAGGGCAGCCGCACCCCTGGCCTGGCGCAGCCCTCTCCTCCTCCAACTCCTCCTCCTCCTCCGTAGTGCTTAGCGAAGCTCTGCCGGAGAACCACGAGCTCCATTACCACCACGCCGTCGTGCTGCTGGAGTTCTCCCTCAACTTCTCATCTCCCCTTGATGGATCAAGAAGGAGGAGACGTCCCCGGGCTGTACGTGTGTTGAACACGGAGGCGCCGTCCGTTCGGCGCTAGATCGGATCTTCCGCAATTTGAATCGCTGCGAGTACGACTCCATCAACCGCATTCTTGTAACGCTTCCGCTTAGCGATCTTCAAGGGTATGAAGATGCACTCCCTCTCTCTCATTGCTAGCATCTCCTAGATTGATCTTGGTGACACGTAGGAAAATTTTGAATTATTGCTACGTTCCTCAACAGTGGCATCATGAGCTAGGTCTATGCGTAGATTCTATGCACGAGTAGAACACAAAGTAGTTGTGGGCGATGATTTGTTCAATTTGCTTGCCGTTACTAGTCTTATCTTGATTCGGCGGCATTGTGGGATGAAGCGGCCCGGACTGACCTTACACGTACTCTTACGTGAGACAGGTTCCACCGACTGACATGCACTTGATGCATAAGGTGGCTAGCGGGTGTTTGTCTCTCCCACTTTAGTTGGATCAGATTCGATGAAAAGGGTCCTTATGAAGGGTAAATAGCAATTGGCATATCACCGTTGTGGCTTTTGCGTAGGTAAGAAACGTTCTTGCTAGAAACCCATAGCAGCCACGTAAAACATGCAACAACAATTAGAGGACGTCTAACTTGTTTTTGCAGGGTATGCTATGTGATGTGATATGGCCAAAAGGATGTGATGAATTATATATATGTGATGTATGAGATTGATCATGTTCTTGTAATAGGAATCACGACTTGCATGTCGATGATTATGACAACCGGCAAGAGCCATAGGAGTTGTCTTAATTTATTGTATGACCTGCGTGTCAATGAAAAACGTCATGTAATTACTTTACTTTATTGCTAACCGTTAGCCATAGTAGTAGAAGTAATAGTTGGCGAGACAACTTCATGAAGACACGATGATGGAGATCATGGTGTCATGCCGGTGACGAAGGTGATCATGCCGCGCCTCGAAGATGGAGATCAAAGGCGCAAGATGATATTGGCCATATCATGTCACTTTATGATTTGCATGTGATGTTTGTCATGTTTACATCTTATTTGCTTAGAACGACGGTAGCATAAATAAGATGATCCCTCACTAAAATTTCAAGAGACGTGTTCCCCCTAACTGTGCACCGTTGCGAAGGTTCGTTGTTTCGAAGCACCACGTGATGATCGGGTGTGATAGATTCCAACGTTCGCATACAACGGGTGTAAGCCAGATTTACACATGCGAAATACTTAGGTTGACTTGACGAGCCTAGCATGTACAGACATGGCCTCGGAACACAAGAGACCGAAAGGTCAAACATGAGTCGTATAGTAGATACGATCAACATGGAGATGTTCACCGATGATGACTAGTCCGTCTCACGTGATGATCGGACACGGCCTAGTTGACTCGGATCATGTATCACTTAGATGACTAGAGGGATGTCTATCTGAGTGGGAGTTCATTAAATAATTAATGAACTTAATTATCATGAACATAGTGAAAAGGTCTTTGCAAATTATGTCGTAGCTTACGCTTTAGTTCTACTGTTTAAGATATGTTCCTAGAGAAAATTTAGTTGAAAGTTGATAGTAGCAATTATGCGGACTGGGTCCGTAAACTGAGGATTGTCCTCATTGCTGCACAGAAGGCTTATGTCCTTAATGCACCGCTCAGTGTGCTGAACCTCGAGCGTCGTTTGTGGATGTAGTGAACATCTGACATACACGTTTTGATGACTACGTGATAGTTCAGTGTGTAATGTTGAACGGTTTAGAATTGAGGCACCGAAGACATTTTGAAACGTCGCGGAACATATGAGATGTTCCAAGAGCTGAAATTGGGATTTTAGGCTCGTGCCCACGTCAAGAGGTATGAGACCTCTGACAAGTTTCTTAAGCCCGCAAACTAAGGGAGAAAAGCTCAACCATTGAGCATGTGCTCAGATTGTTTGAGTACTACAATCGCTTGAATCGAGTGGGAGTTAATCTTCCAGATGAGATAGTGATGGTTCTCCATAGTCACTGCCACCAAGCTATTAGAGCTTCGTGATGAACTATAACATATCAGGGATAGACATGATGATCCTTGAGCAACTCGCGATGTTTGACACCGCGAAAGTAGAAATCAAGTAGGAGCATCAATTGTTGATGGTTAGTAAAACCACTAGTTTCAAGAAGGGCAAGGGAAAGAAGGGATACTTCATGAAACGGCAAATCAGTTGCTGCTCTAGTGAAGAAACCCAAGATTGAACCCAAACCCGAGACTAAGTGCTTCTGTAATGAGGGGAACGGTCACTGAAGCAGAACTACCCTAGATACTTGGTAGATGAGAAGGTAGGCAAGGTCGACAGAAGTATATTGGATATACATTATATTAATGTGTACTTTACTAGTACTCCTAGTAGCACCAGGGTATTAGATACCGGTTCGGTTGCTAAGTGTTGGTAACTCGAAATAAAAGCTGCGGAATAAACGGAGACTAGGTAAAGGTGAGATGACGATATGTGTTGGAAGTGTTTCCAAGGTTGATGTGATCAAACATCGCACGCTCCCTCTACCATCGAGATTGGTGTTAACCTAAATAATCATTATTTGGTGTTTGCGATGAGCATAGACATGATTGGATTATGTTTATCGCAATACGGTAATTCATTTAAGGAGAATAATGGTTACTCTGTTTATTTGAGTAATACCTTCAATGGTCTTGCACCTAAAATGAATGGTTCATTGAATCTCGATCGTAGTGATACACATGTTCATGCCAAAAGATATAAAATAGTAATGATAGTACCACATACTTGTGGCACTGCCATTTGAGTCATATTGGTATAAAACGCATGAAGAAGCTCCATGTTGATGGATCTTTGGACTCACTCGTTTTTGAAAAGATTGAGACATGTGAACCATGTCTATTAGTATATATATGCATGAAGAAAGTCCATACAGATGGATCGTTTGGACTCACTTGATTTTGAATCACTTGAGACATGCAAATCATAACACATGGGCAAGATGACTGAAAGGCCTCGTTTTCAGTAAGATGGAACAAGAAAGCAACTTATTGGAAGTAATACATTTTGATGTGTGCAGTCCAATGAGTGCTGAGGCATGCAGTGGATATCGTTATGTTCTTACTTCACAGATGATTTGAGTAGATGCTGAGTGTATTTACTTGATGAAACACAAGTCTGAATTATTGAAAGGTTCAAGTAATTTCAGAGTGAAGTTGAAGATCGTCGAGACAAGAGGATAAAATGTCTATGATATGATCATAGAGGTATCTGAGTTACGAGTTTGGCACACAATTAAGACATTGTGGAAATTGTTTCACAACTAATACCGCCTGGAACACCATAGTGTGATGGTGTGTCCGAACATCATAACCGCACCCTATTGGATATGGTGCGTACCATGATGTCTCTTATCGAATTACACTATCGTTTATGGGTTAGGCATTAGAGACAACCGCATTCACTTTAAATAGGGCACCACGCAATTCCGTTGAGACGACACCGTATGAACTATGGTTTAGAGAAACCTAAGCTGTCGTTTCTTAAAAGTTTGGGGCTGCGACGCTTATGTGGAAAAGTTTCAGGCTGATAAGCTCGAACCCAAAGCGGATAAATGCATCTTCATAGAATACCCAAAACAGTTGGGTATACCTCCTATTTCAGATCCGGAAGCAAAGTGATTGTTTCTAGAAACGGGTCCTTTCTCGAGGAAAAGTTTCTCTCGAAAGAATTGAGTGGGAGGATGGTGGAGACTTGATGAGGTTATTGAACCGTCACTTCAACTAGTGTGTAGCAGGGCACAGGAAGTTGTTCCTGTGGCACCTATACCAATTGAAGTGGAAGCTTATGATAGTGATCATGAAACTTCGGATCAAGTCACTACCAAACCTCATAGGACAACAAGGATGCGTACTACTTCAGAGTGGTACGTAATCCTGTCTTGGAAGTCATGTTGTTGGACAACGATGAACCTATGAGCTGTGGAGAAGCGATGGTGGGCCCGGATTCCGATGAATGGCTCGAGGCCATAAAATCCGAGAGGATCCATGTATGAAAACAAAGTATAGACTTTGGAAGAACTACTTGATGGTCGTAAGGCTGTTGGGTGCAGATGGATTTTAAAAGGAAGACGGACAATGATGGTAAGTGTCACCATTAAGAAAGCTCGACTTGTCGTTAAGATGATTTCCGACAAGTTCAAGGAGTTGACTACGATGAGACTTTCTCACTCGTAGCGATGCTAAGGGTCTGTTGGAATTATATTAGCAGGTACTGCATTATTTATGAAATCTTGCAGATAGGATGTCAAAATATTGTTTCCTCGACGATTTTCTTGAGGAAAGGTTGTATGTGATACAACCAGAAGGTTTTGTCAATCCTGAAAGATGCTAACAAGTATGCAAAGCTCCAGCAATCCTTCTAAGGACTGGAGTAAGCATCTCGGAGTTGGAATGTATGCTTTGATGAGATAATCAAAGATTTTGGGTTTATACAAAGTTTATGAGAAACTTGTAATTCCAAAGAAGTGAGTGGGAGCACTATAGAATTTCTGATGAGTATATGTTGTTGACATATTGTTGATCAGAAATGATGTAGAATTTCTGGAAAGCATACAGGGTTATTTGAAAAGTGTTTTTCAATGGAAAACCTGGATTAAGCTACTTGAACATTGAGCATCAAGATCTATAAGGATAGATCAAAAACGCTTAATAGTACTTTCAAATGAATACATACCATGACAAGATTTTGAAGGAGTTCAAAATAGATCAGCAAAGAAGGAGTTCTTGGCTGTGTTATAAGGTGTGAGTATTGAGTAAGACTCAAGACCTGACCACGGCAGAAGAGAGAGAAAGGACGAAGGTCGTCCCCTATGCTTTAGACGTAGGCTCTACAATATGCTATGCTGTGTACCGCACCTGAAGTGTGCCTTGCCATGAGTTAGTCAAGGGGTACAATATTGATCCAGGAAGGGATCACATGACAGCGGTCGAACTTATCCTTAGTATCTAGTGGACTAAGGAATTTTCTCGATTATGGAGGTGGAAAAGGAGTTCGTCGTAAAGGGTTACGTCGATGCAAACTTTGACACTAATCCAGATGACTCTGAGTAGTAAACCGGATTCGTATAGTAGAGCAGTTATTTGGAATAGCTCCAAGTAGCGCGTGGTAGCTGCATCTACAAGATGACATAGAGATTTGTAAAGCACACACGGATCTGAATGTTGCAGACCCGTTGACTAATAACCTCTCTCACAAGCGAGATATGAACAAACCCCATGGGTGTTGGATTCATTACAATCACATAGTGATGTGAACTAGATTATTGACTCTAGTGCAAGTGGGAGACTGTTGGAAATATGCCCTAGAGGCAATAATAAAATGGTTATTATTGTATTTCCTTGTTCATGATAATTGTCTATTGTTCATGCTATAATTGTATTAACTGGAAACCGTAATACATGTGTGAATACATAGACCACAACATGTCCCTAGTAAGCCTCTAGTTGACTAGCTCGTTGATCAATAGATGGTTATGGTTCCCTGACCATGGACATTGGATGTCATTGATAACGGGATCACATCATTAGGAGAATGATGTGATGGACAAGACCCAATCTTAAGCATAGCACAAGATCGTGTAGTTCGTTTGCTAAGAGCTTTTCTAATGTCAAGTATCGTTTCCTTAGACCATGAGATTGTGCAACTCCCGGATACCGTAGGAATGCTTTGGGTGTACCAAACGTCACAACGTAACTGGGTGGTTATAAAGGTGCATTACAGGTATCTCCGAAAGTGTCTGTTGGGTTGGCACGAATCGAGACTGGGATTTGTCACTCCGTATGATGGAGAGGTATCTCTGGGCCCACTCGGTAATGCATCATCATAATGAGCTCAATGTGACTAAGTAGTTAGTCACGGGATCATGCATTACGGAACGAGTAAAGTGACTTGCCGGTAACGAGATTGAACGAGGTATTGGGATACCGACGATCGAATCTCGGGCAAGTAACATACAGATGGACAAAGGGAATTGTATACGAGATTGATTGAATCCCCGACATCGTGGTTCATCCGATGAGATCATCGTGGAACATGTGGGAGCCAATATGGGTATCCAGATCCCGCTATTGGTTATTGGCCGGAGAGATGTCTCGGTCATGTCTGCATGGTTCCCGAACCCGTAGGGTCTACATGTTGGGGAACGTAGTAATTTCAAAAAAATTCTACGCACAAGCAAGATCATGGTGATGCATAGCAACAAGAGGGGAGAGTGTTGTCCACGTACCCTCGTAGATCGAAAGCGGAAGTGTTAACACAACGCGGTTGATGTAGTCGTACGTCTTCACGATCCGACCGATCAAGTACCGAACGCACGGCACCTCCGAGTTCAGCACACGTTCAGCTCGATGACGTCCCTCGAACTCCGATCCAGCCGAGTGTTGAGGGAGAGTTTCGTCAGCACGACGGCATGGTGACGATGATGATGTTCTACCGACGCAGGGCTTCGCCTAAGCACCGCTACGATATTATCGAGGTGTAATATGGTGGAGGGGGGCACCGCACACGGCTAAGAGATCAATAGATCAATTGTTGTGTCTATGGGGTGCCCCCTGCCCCCGTATATAAAGGAGCAAGGGGGAAGGCGGCCGGCCTAGGAGGAGGGCGCGCCAAGGGGGGAGTCCTACTCCCACCGGGAGTAGGACTCCTCCTTTCCTTGTTGGAGTAGGAGAAGGGAAGGGAGAAGGAGAAGGAAGGAAGGGGGCGCCCCCCTCCCTAGTACAATTCGGACTAGTCCATGGGAGGGGTGCGGCCACCCTTTGGGGCCTTTCTCTCCTTCCCCGTATGGCCCATTAAGGCCCAATACGAATTCCCGTAACTCTCCGGTACTCCGAAAAATACCCGAATCACTCGGAACCTTTCCGATGTCCGAATATAGTCGTCCAATATATCGATCTTTACGTCTCGACCATTTCGAGACTCCTCGTCATGTCCCCGATCTCATCCGGGACTCCGAACTCCTTCGGTACATCAAAACTCATAAACTCATAATAAAACTGTCATCTTAACGTTAAGCATGCGGACCCTACGGGTTCGAGAACTATGTAGACATGACCGAGACACGTCTCCGGTCAATAACCAATAGCGGGACCTGGATGCTCATATTGGCTCCCACATATTCTACGAAGATCTTTATCGGTCAAACCGCATAACAACATACGTTGTTCCCTTTGTCATCGGTATGTTACTTGCCCGAGATTCGATCGTCGGTATCTTAATACCTAGTTCAAACTCGTTACCGGCAAGTCTCTTTACTCGTTCCGTAATACATCATCTCGCAACAAACTCATTAGTTGCAATGCTTGCAAGGCTTAAGTGATGTGCATTACCGAGAGGGCCCAGAGATACCTCTCCGACAATCGGAGTGACAAATCCTAATCTCGAAATACGCCAACCCAACAAGTACCTTCGGAGACACCTGTAGAGCACCTTTATAATCACTCAGTTACGTTGTGACGTTTGGTAGCACACAAAGTGTTCCTCCGGTAAACGGGAGTTGCATAATCTCATAGTCATAGGAACATGTATAAGTCATGAAGAAAGCAATAGCAACATACTAAACGATCGAGTGCTAAGCTAACGGAATGGGTCAAGTCAATCACATCATTCTCCTAATGATGTGATCCCGTTAATCAATGACAACTCATGTCTATGGCTAGGAAACATAACCAACTTTGATCAACGAGCTAGTCAAGTAGAGGCATACTAGTGACACTCTGTTTGTCTATGTATTCACACATGTATCATGTTTCGGTTAATACAATTCTAGCATGAATAATAAACATTTATCATGATATAAGGAAATAAATAATAACTTTAGTATTGCCTCTAGGGCATATTTCCTTCAGTCTCCCACTTGCACTAGAGTCAATAATCTAGATTACACAGTAATGATTCTTACACCCATGGAGCCTTGGTGCTGATCATGTTTTGCTCGTGGAAGAGGCTTAGTCAACGGGTCTGCAACATTCAGATCCGTATGTATCTTGCAAATTTCTATGTCTCCCACCTGGACTAAATCCCGGATGGAATTAAAGCGTCTTTTGATGTGCTTGGTTCTCTTGTGAAATCTGGATTCCTTTGCTAATGCAATTGCACCAGTATTGTCACAAAAGATTTTCATTGGACCCGATGCACTAGGTATGACACCTAGATCGGATATGAACTCCTTCATCCAGACTCCTTCATTTGTTGCTTCCGAAGCAGCATTATACTCCGCTTCACATGTAGATCCCGCCACGACGCTTTGTTTAGAACTGCACGAACTGACAGCTCCACCGTTCAATGTAAACACGTATCCGGTTTGCGATTTAGAATCGTCCGGATCAGTGTCAAAGCTTGCATCGACGTAACCATTTACGATGAGCTCTTTGTCACCTCCATAAATGAGAAACATATCCTTAGTCCTTTTCAGGTATTTCAGGATGTTCTTGACCGCTGTCCAGTGATCCGCTCCTGGATTACTTTGGTACCTTCCTGGTAGACTTATAGCAAGGCATACATCAGGTCTGGTACACAGCATTGCATACATGATAGAGCCTATGGCTGAAGCATAGGGGACATCTTTCATCTTCTCTCTATCTTCTGCAGTGGTCGGGCATTGAGTCTTACTCAACTTCACACCTTGTAACACCGGCAAGAACCCTTTCTTTGCTTGATCCATTTTGAACTTCTTCAAAACTTTGTCAAGGTATGTGCTTTGTGAAAGTCCAATTAAGCATCTTGATCTATCTCTATAGATCTTGATGCCCAATATATATGCAGCTTCACCGAGGTCTTTCATTGAAAAACTCTTATTCAAGTATCCCTTTATGCTATCCAGAAATTCTATATCATTTCCAATCAGCAATATGTCATCCACATATAATATCAGAAATGCTACAGAGCTCCCACTCACTTTCTTGTAAATACAGGCTTCTCCAAAAGTCTGTACAAAACCAAATGCTTTGATCACACTATCAAAGCGTTTATTCCAACTCCGAGAGGCTTGCACCAGTCCATAAATGGATCGCTGGAGCTTGCACACTTTGTTAGCTCCCTTTGGATCGACAAAACCTTCCGGTTGCATCATATATAATTCTTCTTCCAGAAATCCATTCAGGAATGCAGTTTTGACATCCATTTGCCAAATTTCATAATCATAAAATGCGCCAATTGCTAACATGATTCGGACACACTTAAGCATTGCTACGGGTGAGAAGGTCTCATCGTAGTCAATCCCTTGAACTTGTCGAAAACCTTTCGCAACAAGTCGAGCTTTATAGGCAGTAACATTACCGTCAGTGTCAGTCTTCTTATTGAAGATCCATTTATTTTCAATGGCTTGCCGATCATCGGGCAAGTCAACCAAACTCCATACTTTATTCTCATACATGGATCCCATCTCGGATTTCATGGCCTCAATCCATTTTGCGGAATCAGGGCTCACCATCGCTTCTTCATAGTTTGTAGGTTCGTCATGGTCTAGTAACATAACCTCCAGAACAGGATTACCGTACCACTCTGGTGCAGATCTTACTCTGGTTGACCTACGAGGTTCAGTAATAACTTGATCTGAAGTTTCATGATCATCATCATTAACTTCCTCACTAATTGGTGTAGGCGTCGCAGAAACCGGTTTCTGTGATGAACTACTTTCCAATAAGGGAGCAGGTACAGTTGCCTCATCAAATTCTACTTTCCTCCCACTCACTTCTTTCGAGAGAAACTCCTTCTCCAGAAAAATTTGGAATTTAGCAACAAAAGTTTTTCCTTCGGATCTGTGATAGAAGGTGTACCCAACAGTTTCCTTTGGGTATCCTCTGAAGACACATTTTTCCGATTTGGGTTCGAGCTTATCAGGTTGAAGCTTTTTCACATAAGCATCGCAGCCCCAAACTTTAAGAAACGACAACTTTGGTTTCTTGCCAAACCACAATTCATAAGGCGTCGTCTCAACGGATTTTGATGGTGCCCTATCCCGGACGTCACGAGGAGTTCTGGAATGGTCCGGAGGTAAAGATTTATATATGGGAAGTCACCATACGGTCACCGGAAGTATTCGGGGGTATGCCGGTATTGTTCCGGGGCCACCGAAGGGGTTCCGGGGGTCCACCTGCCCCGGAGGGCCTTATGGGCTGTAGATGGAAGGGAACCAGCCCCTAAGTGGGCTGGGCACCAACCTCCCCCTAGGGCCCATGCGCCTAGGGTTGGGGGAAACCCTGGAGGGGGCGCCCCCCTTGACTTGGGGGCAAGCCACCCTCCCTGGCCGCCGCCCCTCCCACCAGAAGGGATCTAAGGGGCCGGCCCCCCTCTCCCTTGACCCTATATATAGTGGAGGGGTGGGAGGGCAGCCGCACCCCTGGCCTGGCGCAGCCCTCTCCTCCTCCAACTCCTCCTCCTCCTCCGTAGTGCTTAGCGAAGCTCTGCCGGAGAACCACGAGCTCCATTGCCACCACGCCGTCGTGCTGCTGGAGTTCTCCCTCAACTTCTCCTCTCCCCGTGCTGGATCAAGAAGGAGGAGACGTCCCCGGGCTGTACGTGTGTTGAACGCGGAGGCGCCGTCTGTTCGGCGCTAGATCGGATCTTCCGCTATTTGAATCGCTGCGAGTACGACTCCATCAACCGCGTTCTTGTAACGCTTCCGCTTAGCGATCTTCAAGGGTATGAAGATGCACTCCCTCTCTCTCGTTGCTACCATCTCCTAGATTGATCTTGGTGACATGTAGGAAAATTTTGAATTATTGCTATGTTCCTCAACACTACTTTCCAATAAGGGAGCAGGTACAGTTACCTCATCAAGTTCTACTTTCCTCCCACTCACTTCTTTCGAGAGAAACTCCTCTAGAAAGGATCCATTCTTTGCAACGAATGTCTTGCCTTCGGATCTGTGATAGAAGGTGTACCCAACAGTTTCCTTTGGGTATCCTATGAAGACACATTTCTCCGATTTGGGTTCGAGCTTATCAGGTTGAAGTTTTTTCACATAAGCATCACAGCCCCAAACTTTAAGAAACGACAACTTTGGTTTCTTGCCAAACCACAGTTCATAAGGCGTCGTCTCAACGGATTTTGATGGTGCCCTATTTAACGTGAATGCAGCCGTCTCTAAAGCATAACCCCAAAACGATAGCGGTAAATCAGTAAGAGACATCATAGATCGCACCATATCTAGTAAAGTACGATTACGACGTTCGGACACACCATTACGCTGTGGTGTTCCGGGTGGCGTGAGTTGCGAAACTATTCCGCATTGTTTCAAATGAAGACCAAACTCATAACTCAAATATTCTCCTCCACGATCAGATCGTAGAAATTTTATTTTCTTGTTACGATGATTTTCAACTTCACTCTGAAATTCTTTGAACTTTTCAAATGTTTCAGACTTATGTTTCATTAAGTAGATATACCCATATCTGCTCAAATCATCTATGAAGGTGAGAAAATAACGATATCCACCACGAGCCTCAATATTCATCGGACCACATACATCTGTATGTATGATTTCCAACAAATCTGTTGCTCTCTCCATAGTTCCGGAGAACGGTGTTTTAGTCATCTTGCCCATGAGGCACGGTTCGCAAGTACCAAGTGATTCATAATCAAGTGGTTCCAAAAGTCCATCAGTATGGAGTTTCTTCATGCGCTTTACACCGATATGACCTAAACGGCAGTGCCACAAATAAGTTGCACTATCATTATCAACTCTGCATCTTTTGGCTTCAATATTATGAATATGTGTATCACTACTATCGAGATTCAACAAAAATAGACCACTCTTCAAGGGTGCATGACCATAAAAGATATTACTCATATAAATAGAACAACCATTATTCTCTGATTTAAATGAATAACCGTCTCGCATCAAACAAGATCCAGATATAATGTTCATGCTTAACGCTGGCACCAAATAACAATTATTTAGGTCTAAAACTAATTCCGAAGGTAGATGTAGAGGTAGCGTGCCGACCGCGATCACATCGACTTTGGAACCATTTCCCACGCGCATCGTCACCTCGTCCTTAGCCAATCTTCGCTTAATCTGTAGCCCCTGTTTAGAGTTGCAAATATTAGCAACAGAACCAGTATAAATTCCCAGGTGCTACTGCGAGCATTAGTAAGGTACACATCAATAACATGTATATCACATATACCTTTGTTCACCTTGCCATCCTTCTTATCCGCCAAATACTTGGGGCAGTTCCGCTTCCAGTGACCAGTCTGCTTGCAGTAGAAGCACTCAGTCTCAGGCTTAGGTCTAGACTTGGGTTTCTTCTCCTGAACAACAACTTGCTTGCTGTTTTTCTTGAAGTTCCCCTTCTTCTTCCCTTTGCCCTTTTTCTTGAAACTAGTTGTCTTATTGACCATCAACACTTGATGCTCCTTTTTGATTTCTACCTCCGCAGCCTTTAGCATTGCGAAGAGCTCGGGAATCGTCTTATCCATCCCTTGCATGTTATAGTTCATCACGAAGCTCTTGTAGCTTGGTGGCAGTGATTGAAGAATTCTGTCAATGACGCTATCATCCGGAAGATTAACTCCCAGTTGAATCAAGTGATTATTATACCCAGACATTTTGAGTATATGCTCACTGACACAACTATTCTCTTCCATCTTGTAGCTACAGAACTTATTGGAGACTTCATATCTCTCAATCCGGGCATTTGCTTGAAATATTAACTTCAACTCCTGGAACATCTCATATGCTCCATGACGTTCAAAACGTCGTTGAAGACCCGGTTCTAAGCCGTAAAGCATGGCACACTGAACTATCAAGTAGTCATCAGCTTTGCTCTGCCAGACGTTCATAACATCTGGTGTTGCTCCTGCAGCAGGCCTGGCACCCAGCGGTGCTTCCAGGACGTAATTCTTCTGTGCGGCAATGAGGATAATCCTCAAGTTACGGACCCAGTCCGTGTAATTGCTACCATCATCTTTCAACTTTGCTTTCTCAAGGAACGCATTAAAATTCAACGGAACAACAGCATGGGCCATCTATCTACAATTAACATAGACAAGCAAGATACTATCAGGTACTAAGTTCATGATAAATTCAAGTTCAATTAATCATATTAGTTAAGAACTCCCACTTAGATAGACATCCCTCTAATCCTCTAAGTGATCACGTGATCCATATCAACTAAACCATGTCCGATCATCACGTGAGATGGAGTAGTTTCAACGGTGAACATCACTATGTTGATCATATCTACTATATGATTCACGCTCGACCTTTCGGTCTCCGTGTTCCGAGGCCATATCTGTTATATGCTAGGCTCGTCAAGTTTAACCTGAGTATTCCGCGTGTGCAACTGTTTTGCACCCGTTGTATTTGAACGTAGAGCCTATCACACCCGATCATCACGTGGTGTCTCAGCACGAAGAACTTTCGCAACGGTGCATACTCAGGGAGAACACTTATACTTTGATAATTTAGTGAGGGATCATCTTATAATGCTACCGTCAATCAAAGCAAGATAAGATGCATAAAAGATAAACATCACATGCAATCAATATAAGTGATATGATATGGCCATCATCATCTTGTGCTTGTGATCTCCATCTCCGAAGCACCGTCATGATCACCATCGTCACCGGCGCGACACCTTGATCTCCATCGTAGCATCATTGTCGTCTCGCCAATCTTATGCTTCTACGACTATCGCTACCGCTTAGTGATAAAGTAAAGCATTACAGGGCGATTGCATTGCATACAATAAAGCGACAACCATATGGCTCCTGCCAGTTGCCGATAACTCGGTTACAAAACATGATCATCTCATACAATAAATTTAGCATCATGCTTTGACCATATCACATCACAACATGCCCTGCAAAAACAAGTTATACGTCCTCTACTTTGTTGTTGCAAGTTTTACGTGGCTGCTACGGGCTTAGCAAGAACCGTTCTTACCTACGCATCAAAACCACAACGATAGTTTGTCAAGTTGGTGCTGTTTTAACCTTCGCAAGGACCGGGCGTAGCCACACTCGGTTCAACTAAAGTTGGAGAAACTGACACCCGCCAGCCACCTCTGTGCAAAGCACGTCGGAAGAACCAGTCTCGCGTAAGCGTACGCGTAATGTCGGTCCGGGCCGCTTCATCCAACAATACCGCCGAAACAAAGTATGGCATGCTAGTAAGCAGTATGACTTATATCGCCCACAACTCACTTGTGTTCTACTCGTGCATATGACATCTACGCATAAAACCAGGCTCAGATGCCACTGTTGGGGAACGTAGTAATTTCAAAAAAATTCTACGCACACGCAAGATCATGGTGATGCATAGCAACGAGAGGGGAGAGTGTTGTCCACGTACCCTCGTAGACCGAAAGCGGAAGCGTTAACACAACGCGGTTGATGTAGTCGTACGTCTTCACGATCCGACCGATCAAGTACCGAACGCACGGCACCTTCGAGTTCAGCACACGTTCAGCTCGATGACGTCCCTCGAACTCCGATCCAGCCGAGTGTTGAGGGAGAGTTTCGTCAGCACGATGGCGTGGTGACGATGATGATGTTCTACCGACGCAGGGCTTCGCCTAAGCACCGCTACGATATTATCAAGGTGTAATATGGTGGAGGGGGGCACCGCACACGGCTAAGAGATCAATAGATCAATTGTTGTCTCTATGGGGTGCCCCCCTGCCCCCGTATATAAAGGAGCAAGGGGGAAGGCGGCCGGCCTAGGAGGAGGGCGCGCCAAGGGGGGAGTCCTACTCCCACCGGGAGTAGGACTCCTCCTTTCCTTGTTGGAGTAGGAGAAGGGAAGGGAGAAGGAGAAGGAAGGAAGGGGGCGCCCCCCTCCCTAGTCCAATTCGGACTAGTCCATGGGGAGGGGTGCGGCCACCCTTTGGGGCCTTTCTCTCCTTTCCCGTATGGCCCATTAAGGCCCAATACGAATTCCCGTAACTCTCCGGTACTCCGAAAAAAAACCGAATCACTCGAAACCTTTTCGATGTCCGAATATAGTCGTCCAATATATCGATCTTTACATCTCGACCATTTCGAGACTCCTCGTCATGTCCCTGATCTCATCAGGGACTCCGAACTCCTTCGGTACATCAAAACTCATAAACTCATAATAAAACTGTCATCTTAACGTTAAGCGTGCGGACCCTACGGGTTCGAGAACTATGTAGACATGACCGAGACACGTCTCCGGTCAATAACCAATAGCGGGACCTGGATGCCCATATTGGCTCCCACATATTCTACGAAGATCTTTATCGGTCAAACCGCATAACAACATACGTTGTTCCCTTTGTCATCGGTATGTTACTTGCCCGAGATTCGATCGTCGGTATCTTAATACCTAGTTCAATCTCGTTACCGGCAAGTCTCTTTACTCGTTCCGTAATACATCATCTCGCAACAAACTCATTAGTTGCAATGCTTGCAAGGCTTAAGTGATGTGCATTACCGAGAGGGCCCAGAGATACCTCTCCGACAATCGGAGTGACAAATCCTAATCTCGAAATACGCCAACCCAACAAGTACCTTCGGAGACACCTGTAGAGCACCTGTATAATCACCCAGTTACGTTGTGATGTTTGGTAGCACACAAAGTGTTCCTCCGGTAAACGGGAGTTGCATAATCTCATAGTCATAGGAACATGTATAAGTCATGAAAAAAGCAATAGCAACATACTAAACGATCGAGTGCTAAGCTAACGGAATGGGTCAAGTCAATCACATCATTCTCCTAATGATGTGATCACGTTAATCAAATGACAACTCATGTCTATGGCTAGGAAACATAACCATCTTTGATCAACGAGCTAGTCAAGTAGAGGCATACTAATGACACTCTGTTTGTCTATGTATTCACACATGTATCATGTTTCCGGTTAATACAATTCTAGCATGAATAATAAACATTTATCATGATATAAGGAAATAAATAATAACTTTATTATTGCCTCTAGGGCATATTTCCTTCACTACACACTTAAGGTTCGATGACGCTAGAGTTGTTATGTGAAATAGTATGTGGTTACCGAAGGTTGTTCGGAGTCCCGAATAGGATCCCGGACGTCACGAGGAGTTCTGGAATGGTCCGGAGGTAAAGATTTATATACGGGACGTCACCATACGGTCATCGGAAGTATTCGGGGGTATGCCGGTATTGTTCCGGGGCCACCGAAGGGGTTCCGGGGGTCCACCTGCCCCGGAGGGCCTTATGGGCTGTAGATGGAAGGGAACCAGCCCCTAAGTGGGCTGGGCACCAACCTCCCCCTAGGGCCCATGCGCCTAGGATTGGGGGAAACCCTGGAGGGGGCGCCCCCCTTGACTTGGGGGGCAAGCCACCCTCCCTGGCCGCCGCCCCTCCCACCAGAAGGGATCTAAGGGGCCGGCCCCCGTCTCCCTTGACCCTATATATAGTGGAGGGGTGGGAGGGCAGCCGCACCCCTGGCCTGGCGCAGCCCTCTCCTCCTCCAACTCCTCCTCCTCCTCCGTAGTGCTTAGCGAAGCTCTGCCGGAGAACCACGAGCTCCATTGCCACCACGCCGTCGTGCTGCTGGAGTTCTCCCTCAACATCTCCTCTCCCCTTGTTGGATCAAGAAGGAGGAGACGTCCCCGGGCTGTATGTGTGTTGAACGCGGAGGCGCCGTCCGTTCGGCGCTAGATCGGATCTTCCGCGATTTGAATCGCTGCGAGTACGACTCCATCAACCGCGTTCTTGTAACGCTTCCGCTTAGCGATCTTCAAGGGTATTAAGATGCACTCCCTCTCTCTCGTTGCTAGCATCTCCTAGATTGATCTTGGTGACATGTAGGAAAATTTTGAATTATTGCTATGTTCCTCAACACTACTTTCCAATAAGGGAGTAGGTACAGTTACCTCATCAAGTTCTACTTTCCTCCCACTCACTTCTTTCGAGAGAAACTCCTTCTCTAGAAAGGATCCATTCTTTGCAACGAATGTCTTGCCTTCGGATCTGTGATAGAAGGTGTACCCAACAGTTTCCTTTGGGTATCCTATGAAGACACATTTCTCCGATTTGGGTTCGAGCTTATCAGGTTGAAGCTTTTTCACATAAGCATCGCAGCCCCAAACTTTAAGAAACGACAACTTTGGTTTCTTGCCAAACCACAGTTCATAAGGCGTCGTCTCAACGGATTTTGATGGTGCCCTATTTAACGTGAATGCGGCCGTCTGATAACCCACAAGTATAGGGGGTTAATTGTAGCCTCTTTCGATAAGTAAGAGTGTCGAACCCAACGAGGAGCTAAAGGTAGAACAAATATTCCCTCAAGTTCTATCGACCACTGATACAACTCTACGCATGCTTGACGTTCGCTTTACCTAGAACAAGTATGAAACTAGAAGTACTTTGTAGGTGTTGTTGGATAAGTTTGCAAGAAAATAAAGAACGAGTAAATAAAAGCTAGGGGCTGTTTAGATAAAGACACAACTAAATTAGTTTTAGTAGAGAGTTTTTTGTTACGAGAAAGTTATTTGTCCCTAGGCAATCGATAACTAGACCGGTAATCATTATTGCAATTTTATTTGAGGGAGGGGCATAAGCTAACATACTTTCTCTACTTGGATCATATGCACTTATGATTGGAACTCTAGCAAGCATCCGCAATTACTAAAGATCATTAAGGTAAAACCCAACCATAGCATTAAAGTATCAAGTCCCCTTTATCCCATACACAAACAACCTACTTACTCGAGTCTGTGCTTCTGTCACTCACACCACCCACCATAAGCAAATCATGAACATATTGCAAACCCTACAGCGGGGATCCCTCACGCTTGCGCGACACGGAGATCACCATAGGACAGCACCAATAATAAAACATGCAACTCAAACCAATCTTGATCATCAAATAACCCATAGGACAAAACGGATCTACTCAAACATCATAGGATAGCCATACATCATTGGGAAATAATATATAGAGTTGAGCACCATGTTTAAATAGAGATTACAACGAGTAAGAGAGAGGTTACACCGCTGCATAGAGGGGGAAGAGTTGGTGATGATGGTGGTGAAGTTGTTGGTGAAGATTGCGGTGATGATGATGGCCACGGCAGCGTTCCGGCGCCACCGGAAGAGAAGGGGAGAGGGGACCCCTTCGTCTTCTCCTTCCTTGACCTCCTCCCTAGATGGGAGAAGGGTTTCCCCTCTGGTCCTTGGCCTCCATGGCGTGGGAGGCGCGAGAGCCCCTCCGAGATTGGATCTGTCTCTCTGTTTCGGCGTTCTCTTCTGCTGCCCTTTCACCGTTTCTTTTATATCCGGAGATCCGTAAATCCAATTGGGTTGAATCTTTCGCCCAGATTTTTCTCATAAAATTAGCTTTCTTGCGGCAAAATAAGAGTGTCAACCGCCTTACGGGGTGCCCACGAGGGTCCAGGGCGCGCCTGCCCCCCTGGGGCGCGCCCCTGCCTCGTGGCCCCCTCGGGCACCGTCTCACGTTGATTTTACTTCCCAAAAATCATAAATATTCCAAAATAATTCTCCGTCCGTTTTTATCCCGTTTGGACTCCGTTTGATATTGGGTTTCTGCGAAACATAAAACATGCAACAAACAGGAACTGGCACTGGGCACTGGATCAATATGTTAGTCCCAAAAATAATATAAAAAGTTGCCAAAAGTATATGAAAGTTGTAGAATATTGGCATGGAACAATCAAAAATTATAGATACGACGGAGACGTATCAGCATCCCCAAGCTTAATTCCTGCTCGTCCTCGAGTAGGTAAATGATAAAAAAGATAATTTTTGATGTGGAATGCTACCTAGCATAATCTTGATCATGTATCTAATCATGGCATGAATATTAAGACACGAGTGATTCAAAGCAATAGTCTATCATTTGACATAAAAACAATAATACTTCAAGCCTACTAATAAAGCAATCATGTCTTTTCAAAATAACATGGCCAAAGAAAGTTATCCCTACAAAATCATATAGTCTGGCTATGCTCCATCTTCACCACACAAAATATTCAAATCATGCACAACCCCGATGACAAGCCAAGCAATTGTTTCATACTTTTGATGTTCTCAAACCTTTTCAACTTTCACGCAATACATGAGCGTGAGCCATGGACATAGCACTATAGGTGGAATAGAATATGATGGTGGAGGTTGTGTGGAGAAGACAAAAAGGAGAAAGTCTCACATCGACACGGCTAATCAACGGGCTATGGAGATGCCCATCAATCGATGTCAATATGAGGAGTAGGGATTGCCATGCAACGGATGCACTAGAGCTATAAGTGTATGAAAGCTCAAACTGAAAACTAAGTGGGTGTGCATCCAACTTGCTTGCTCATGAAGACCTCGGGCGGTTGAGGAAGCCCATCATCGGAATATACCAGCCAAGTTCTATAATGAAAAATTCCCACTAGTATATGAAAGTGATAACTCAAGAGACTCTCTATATGAAGAACATGGTGCTTCTTTGAAGCACAAGTGTGCTAAAAGGATAGTAACATTGCCCCTTCTTTCTTTTTCTCCCATTTATTATTATTTTTTCCCATTTTTCTTTTTTTTGGGCCTTCTCCTTTTTTTGGCCTTTCTCCTTTTTTATTTTTTTATTTTTTATTTTTTCATCCGGAGTCTCATCCCGACTTGTGGGGGAATCATAGTCTCCATCATCCTTTCCTCACTGGGGCAATGCTCTAATAATGATGATCATCACACTTTTATTTACTTACAACTCAATATTACAACTCGATACAAGAACAAAGATATGACTCTATATGAATGCCTCCGACGGTGTACCGGGATGTGCAATGATCTAGCGTAGCAATGACATCAAAAAACGGACAAGCCATGAAAACAGCATGTGTATATGATGATGATGGAAGTTGCATGGCAATATATCTCGGAATGGCTATGGAAATGCCATAATAGGTAGTTATGATGGCTGTTTTGAGGAAGATATAATGAGGCTTATGTGTGACAGAGCGTATCATATCACGGGGTTTGGATGCACCGGCGAAGTTTGCACCAACTCTCGAGGTGAGAAAGGGCAATGCACGGTACCGAAGAGGCTAGCAATGATGGAAGCGTGAGAGTGCGTATAATCCATGGACTCACATTAGTCATAAAGAACTCATATACTTATTGCAAAAGTTTATTAGCCCTCGAAGCAAAGTACTACTACGCATGCCCCTAGGGGAATAGGTTGGTAGGAAAAGACCATCGCTCGTCCCCGACCGCCACTCATAAGGAAAGCAATCAAGGAACACCTCATGCTCCAACTTCGTTACATAACGGTTCACCATACGTGCATGCTACGGGACTTGCAAACCTCAACACAAGTATTTCTCAATTTCAAAATTACTCAACTAGCATGACTCTAATATCACCATCTTTATATCACAAAACTATTGCAAGGAATCAAACATATCATATTCAGTGATCTACAAGTTTTATGTAGGATTTTATGACTAACCATGTGAATGACCAATTCCTGTCATCTCTCTAAATAGATATAAGTGAAGCAAGAGAGTTTAATTCTTTCTACAAAAGATATGCCCACACTCTAACAAATATAAGTGAAGCAAAAGAGCATTCTACAAATGGCGGTTGTCTATGTGGAGAGAAACAGGCAATCCAAACTTCAAACGATATAAGTGAAGAACATGAAGCATTCTATAAAGCCATACTCAAAAGATATAAGTGAAGTGCAAAGAGCATTCTATAAATCAACCAAGGACCATCTCATACCAGCATGGTGCATAAAAGAAAAGTGAAAACTAAATGCAAAAGACGCTCCAAGATTTGCACATATCGCATGAATGAAACGAATCCGAAAACATACAGATACTTGTTGAAGAAAGAGGGGATGCCTTCCGGGGCATCCCCAAGCTTAGACGCTTGAGTCTCCTTGAATATTTACTTGGGGTGCCTCGGGCATCCCCAAGCTTGAGCTCTTGCCTCTCTTCCTTCTTCTTACATCGAGACCTTCTCGATCATCGAACACTTCATCCACACAAAAACTTCAACAGAAAACTCAGTAAGATCCGTTAGTATAATAAAGCAAATCACTACTCTAAGTACTGTTGCAAACCAATTCATATTTTGTTTTTGCATTGTGTCTACTGTAATATAACTTTTTCATGGCTTAATCCACTGATATAAATTGATGGTTTCATCAAAACAAGCAAACTATGCATCAAAAACAGAATCTGTCTAAAACAGAACAGTCTGTAATAATGTGAACATTCACCATACTTACGATACTTTAAAAATCCTTCCAAAATTAGGAAAAATAAAAAATTTGTATAGAAAGACAGTGCAAAAAGAATCAGAACCGTTTGATGTTCCAGTAAAAAATTAAAAATCGCGCACTACAGCCAAAGTTTCTGTCCTGCACCGCACAAACCAACAAGCATTGTAACCATCCTAAAGGCAAACCTTGGCACATTATTTTTATAATACAATGGATTTGTACAAGGGGATAATTATTTTTGTTGAAAAGTTTCTGTAATCAAGATTCACAAAGTTTTCGTGAGCATTAACAAAGTTCAAGGCTAGCTCCCACTTCAACAATGCTCGTCTTTCTCACTTTCGTTTTTCTTTTTGAAAAAGTTTTGGGTTCCCTTCTTTATTTTTGTTGTTTTAAAACTATATGAAAGCACTCAATAGAAATAAATGACTCTCTAAAACTTCTGGGTTGTCTCCCTGGCAGCGCTTTCTTTAAAGCCATTAAGCTAGGCATATAGTGCTCAAGTAGTGAATCCACCCGAATCCCAAGGTATATCAAAGCCAATTTTAATTAGCAATGATTTGGCATTTAGTAGTGAGCACAAAGCAACATATATCATGTAACAACGAAGTCTAACTCTCTTTCTATGCATCGGCATGTCATAAAAGAACAATTCATGCACACATAGTAAAGGCCAATGCATAGTATAAGCAGTTTCTTGCAATTTTATCATATTGGAAACATAGAGAGGTGGAGATATAGTTCCTCTCTCATAATAATTGCAAGTAGGAGCAGCAAGCACATGCATATTACATTCATCAAAATCATCATGTGCAACGGTAAAAGGCAACCCATCAATATAATCCTTAATAAGTGCAAACTTCTCCGATATAGTGTAGTCAGGAGAATTCAAAAAGATAATAGGACTATCATGCGTGGGTGCAATAGCAACAATTTCATATTTAACATAAGGAACTATAGCAAGTTCATCTCCATGAGCATAATTCATATTGGCATCTTGGCCACAAGCATAGCAAGCATCATCAAAAAGGGATATTTCAAAAGAATCAAAGGGATCATAACAGTCATCATAGCAATCATCCTTCGGTAAGCACGAAGGGGAATTAAACAATGTATGAGTTGAAGAGTTACTCTCATTAGAAGGTGGGCACGGGTGATCAATCTGCTCTTCCTCCTTTTGTTCTTCGCTCTCCTCCTCATCTTTTTCATCCAATGAGCTCACAGTTTCATCAACTTCTTCTTCCATAGATTCCTGCAAAATATTAGTCTCTTCTTGGACAGCGGAGACTTTCTCAATAAGTGCATTAATATCGGAATTGTATTCATAATTCTCATAGCAATATTTGAGGATAGCTAAATTTTCAGGTCTATAAACAGCATCATCAAAATCTTCAAACTCTTTAAACATAGATTCAATTTAATAAGCACCCATAAAAGCAACAAATTCTTCTATTTGTTCCACATCATAGTAATCATATATACCATTAGAATAAGAAGCTAAGGTTTTATTATCATTAAATTTGCATGAAAAGGGAAGGTGTGGGGCCTTCATCCTAGAGCAACAAGTATAATCATAACTCAAGCATACTTGCCGAGCATACCACTTCAATATATGAATTTGATCCCATAATAGTTTCCCTTTTTGTGTCAAGCGATAATCCCTAAAGTATTCACGTTGATCCAACGTTACTCCCATTACATAATTGAATGGGGTTTTCTCAGGATTATTAAAGCAGTACATAATATCTGTCACATAACGAGCATCGAGGGTTTTAGGAGGTTCCTCATCTCCATGATTAGCAAGTACACCTAATTTTTTTGGTATTTCGTGTTCCATATCCATAACTAAATATAGAGAACAACTAAGAACAGCAAATAAAAATTACTTAGTGATAAAGCAAACAAGCACACACGAGACCCGGCAACGGCGCTAGAAAAAGGTCTTGATAACCCACAAGTATAGGGGATCAATTGTAGCCTCTTTCGATAAGTAAGAGTGTCGAACCCAACGAGGAGCTAAAGGTAGAACAAATATTCCCTCAAGTTCTATCGACCACCGATACAACTCTACGCACGCTTGACGTTCGCTTTACCTAGAACAAGTATGAAACTAGAAGTACTTTGTAGGTGTTGTTGGATAAGTTTGCAAGAAAATAAAGAGCGAGTAAATAAAAGCTAGGAGCTGTTTAGATAAAGACACGACTAAATTAGTTTTAGTAGAGAGCTTTTTGTTAGGAGAAAGTTATTTGTCCCTAGGCAATCGATAACTAGACCGGTAATCATTATTGCAATTTTATTTGAGGGAGAGGCATAAGCTAACATACTTTCTCTACTTGGATCATATGCACTTATGATTGGAACTCTAGCAAGCATCCGCAACTACTAAAGATCATTAAGGTAAAACCCAACCATAGCATTAAAGTATCAAGTCCCCTTTATCCCATACGCAAACAACCTACTTACTGGGGTCTGTGCTTCTGTCACTCACGCCACCCACCATAAGCAAATCATGAACATATTGCAAACCCTACAGCGGGGATCCCTCACGCTTGCGCGACACGGAGAGCATCATAGGACAGCACAATAATAAAACATGCAACTCAAACCAATCTTGATCATCAAATAACCCATAGGACAAAACGGATGTACTCAAACATCATAGGATAGCCATACATCATTGGGAAATAATATATAGCGTTGAGCACCATGTTTAAGTAGAGTTACAGCGGGTAAGAGAGAGGTTACACCGCTGCATAGAGGGGGGAAGAGTTGGTGATTATGGCGGTGAAGTTGTTGGTGAAGATTGCGGTGATGATGATGGCCACGGCAGCGTTCTGGCGCCATCGGAAGAGAAGGGGAGAGGGGACCCCTTCGTCTTCTCCTTCCTTGACCTCCTCCCTAGATGGGAGAAGGGTTTCCCCTCTGGTCCTTGGCCTCCATGGCGTGGGAGGGGCGAGAGCCCCTCCGAGATTGGATCTGTCTCTCTGTTTCTCTTTGTTTCTGCGTTCTCTTCTGCTGCCCTTTCACCGTTTCTTTTATATCCGGAGATCCGTAACTCCGATTGGGTTGAATCTTTTGCCCAGATTTTTCTCATAAAATTAGTTTTTTTGCGGCAAAAGAAGAGCATCAACCGCCTTACGGGGTGCCCACGAGGGTCCAGGGCGCGCCCCCTGCCTCGTGGCCCCCTCGGGCACCGTCTCGCGTTAATTTTACTTCCCAAAAATCATAAATATTCGAAAATAATTCTCCGTCCGTTTTTATCCCATTTGGACTCCATTTGATATTGGGTTTCTGCGAAACATAAAACATGCAACAAACAGGAACTGGCACTGGGCACTGGATCAATATGTTAGTCCCAAAAATAATATAAAAAGTTGTCAAAAGTATATGAAAGTTGTAGAATATTGGCATGGAACAATCAAAAATTATAGATACGACGGAGACGTATCACTGTCTCTAAAGCATAACCCCAAAACGATAGCGGTAAATCAGTAAGAGACATCATAGATCGCACCATATCTAGTAAAGTACGATTAGGACATTCGGACACACCATTACGCTGTGGTTTCCGGGTGGCATGAGTTGCGAAACTATTCCGCATTGTTTCAAATGTAGACCAAACTCGTAACTCAAATATTCTCCTCCACGATCAGATTGTAGAAACTTTATTTTCTTGTTACGATGATTTTCAACTTCACTCTGAAATTCTTTAAACTTTTCAAATATTTCAGACTTATGTTTCATTAAGTAGATATACCCATATCTGCTTAAATCATCTGTGAAGGTGAGAAAATAACGATACCCGCCGCGAGCCTCAACATTCATTGGACCACATACATCAGTATGTATGATCTCCAATAAATCAGTTGCTCGCTCCATAGTTCCGGAGAACGGCGTTTTAGTCATCTTGCCCATGAGGCACGGTTCGCAAGTACCAAGTGATTCATAATCAAGTGATTCCAAAATTCCATTAGTATGGAGTTTCTTCATGCGCTTTACACCAATATGACCCAAACGGCAGTGCCACAAATAAGTTGCACTATCATTATTAACTCTGCATCTTCTGGCTTCAACATTATGAATATGTGTATCACTACTATCGAGATTCATCAAAAATAGACCACTCTTCAAGGGTGCATGACCATAAAAGATATTACTCATATAAATAGAACAACCATTATTCTCTGATTTAAATGAATAATCGTCTCGCATCAAACAAGATCCAGATATAATGTTCATGCTCAACGCTGGCACCAAATAACAATTATTTAGGTCTAATACTAATCCCGAAGGTAGATGTAGAGGTAGCGTGCCGACGGCGATCACATCGACTTTGGAACCGTTTCCCACGCGCATCGTCACCTCGTCCTTAGCCAGTGTCCGCTTAATCCGTAGTCACTGTTTCGAGTTGCAAATATTAGCAACAGAACCAGTATCAAATACCGAGGTGCTACTGCGAGCTCTGGTAAGGTACACATCAATAACATGTATATCACATATACCTTTGTTCACCTTGCCATCCTTCTTATCCGCCAAATACTTGGGGAAGTTCCGCTTCCAGTGACCAGTCTGCTTGCAGTAGAAGCACTCAGTCTCAGGCTTAGGTCCAGACTTGGGTTTCTTCTCTTGAGCAACAACTTGTTTGTTGTTCTTCTTGAAGTTCCCCTTCTTCTTCCCTTTGCCCTTTTTCTTGAAACTGGTGGTCTTGTTGACCATCAACACTTGATGCTCCTTCTTGATTTCTACCTCCGCAGCCTTTAGCATTGCGAAGAGCTCGGGAATCGTCTTATCCATCCCTTGCATGTTATAGTTCATAACGAAGCTCTTGTAGCTTGGTGGCAGTGATTGAAGAATTCTGTCAATGACGCTATCATCCGGAAGATAAACTCCCAGTTGAATCAAGTGATTGTTATACCCAGACATTCTGAGTATATGCTCACTGACAGAACTATTCTCCTCCATCTTGCAGCTGTAGAACTTATTGAAGACTTCATATCTCTCAATCCGGGCATTTGCTTGAAATATTAACTTCAACTCCTGGAACATCTCATATGCTCCATGACGTTCAAAACGTCGTTGAAGTCCCGGTTCTAAGCCATAAAGCATGGCACACAGAACCATCCAGTAGTCATCAGCTTTGCTCTGCCAGACGTTCGTAACATCTGGTGTTGCTCCTGCAGCAGGTTTGGCACCTAGCGGTGCTTCCAGGACGTAATTCTTCTGTGCAGCAATGAGGATAATCCTCAAGTTACGGACCCAGTCCGTGTAATTGCTACCATCATCTTTCAACTTTGCTTTCTCAAGGAACGCATTAAAATTCAACGGAACAACAGCACGAGCCATCTATCTACAACAAACATAGACATGCAAAATACTATCATGTACTAAGTTCATGATAAATTTAAGTTCAATTAATCATATTACTTAAGAACTCCCACTTAGATAGACATCCCTCTAATCATCTAAGTGATCACGTGATCCAAATCAACTAAACCATAACCGATCATCACGTGAAATGGAGTAGTTTTCAATGGTGAACATCACTATGTTGATCATATCTACTATATGATTCACGCTCGACCTTTCGGTCTCCGTGTTCCAAGGCCATATCTGCATATGCTAGGCTCGTCAAGTTTAACCTGAGTATTCTGCGTGTGCAAAACTAGCTTGCACCCGTTGTAGATGGACGTAGAGCTTATCACACCTGATTATCACGTGGTGTCTGGGCACGATGAACTTTGGCAACGGTGCATACTCAGGGAGAACACTTTTATCTTGAAATTTAGTGAGAGATCATCTTATAATGCTACCGTCAATCAAAGCAAAATAAGATGCATAAAAGATAAACATCACATGCAATCAATATAAGTGATATGATATGGCCATCATCATCTTGTGCTTGTGATCTCCATCTTCGAAGCACCGTCATGATCACCATCGTCATCGGCGCGACACCTTGATCTCCGTCGTAGCATCGTTGTCGTCTTGCCAACTATTGCTTCTACGACTATCGCTACCGCTTAGTGATAAAGTAAAGCAATTACAGGGCGATTGCATTGCATACAATAAAGCGACAACCATATGGCTCCTGCCAGTTGCCGATAACTCGGTTACAAAACATGGTCATCTCATACAATAAAATATAGCATCATGCCTTGACCATATCACATCACAACATGCCCTGCAAAAACAAGTTAGGCGTCCTCTACTTTGTTGTTGCAAGTTTTACGTGGCTGCTACGGGCTGAGCAAGAACCGTTCTTACCTACGCATCAAAACCACAACGATAGTTCGTCAAGTTAGTGTTGTTTTAACCTTCGCAAGGACCGGGCGTAGCCACACTCGGTTCAACTAAAGTTGGAGAAACTGACACCCGCCAGCCACCTGTGTGCAAAGCACGTCGGTAGAACCAGTCTCGCGTAAGCGTACGCGTAATGTCGGTCCGGGCCGCTTCATCCAACAATACCGCCGAACCAAAGTATGACATGCTAGTAAGCAGTATGACTTGTATCGCCCACAACTCACTTGTGTTCTACTCGTGCATATAACATCTACGCATAAAACCTGGCTCGGATGCCACTGTTGGGGAACGTAGTAATTTCAAAAAAAATCCTACGCACACGCAAGATCATGGTGATGCATAGCAACGAGAGGGGAGAGTGTGTCCACGTACCCTCGTAGACCGAAAGCGGAAGCGTTAGCACAACGCGGTTGATGTAGTCGTACGTCTTCACGATCCAACCGATCAAGTACCGAACGCACGGCACCTCCGAGTTCAGCACACGTTCAACTCGATGACGTCCCTCAAACTCCGATCCAGCCGAGCTTTGAGGGAGAGTTCCGTCAGCACGACGGCGTGGTGACGATGATGATGTTCTACCGACGCAGGGCTTCGCCTAAGCACCGCTACGATATGACCGAGGTGGATTATGGTGGAGGGGGGCACCGCACACGGCTAAGAGATCCAAGGGATCAATTGTTGTGTCTCTAGGGGGTGCCTCCCTCCCCGTATATAAAGGAGTGGAGGAGGGGGAGGGGGCCGGCCACCCTTGGCGCGCCCCATGAGGATTCCTACTCCCACCGGGAGTAGGACTCCCCCCCTTCCATGTTGGAGTAGGAGAGGAGAGGGAAGGAGAGAGAGGGGGAAAGGAAAGGGGGGGCGCCGCCCCCCTCCTTGTCCAATTCAGACTTGGGGGGGAGGGGCGCGCGGCTGCCCCTTGGCCGCCTCTCCTCTTCCACCACTTGGGCCCATGAGGCCCAATAACCTCCGGGGGGTTCCAGTAACCCCCCGGTACTCAGGTATATATCCGATAACCCCCGAAACCATTTCGGTGTCCGAATATAGTCGTCCAATATATGAATCTTCATGTCTCGACCATTTCGAGACTCCTCGTCATGTCCGTGATCACATCCGGGACTCTGAACTACCTTCGGTACATCAAAACACATAAACTCATAATATAACCGTCATCGAACTTTAAGCGTGCGGACCCTACGGGTTCGAGAACTATGTAGACATGACCGAGACACGTCTCCGATCAATAACCAATAGCGGAACCTGGATGCTCATATTGGCTCCCACATATTCTACGAAGATCTTTATCGGTCAAACCGCGTAACAACATACGTTGTTCCCTTTGTCATCAGTATGTTACTTGCCCGAGATTCGATCGTCGGTATCTCAATACCTAGTTCAATCTCGTTACCGGCAAGTCTCTTTACTTGTTCCGTAATACATCATCCCGCAACTAACTCATTAGTTGCAATGCTTGCAAGGCTTATAGTGATGTGCATTACCGAGTGGGCCCAGAGGTACCTCTCCGACAATCAGAGTGACAAATCCTAATCTCGAAATAGGCCAACCCAACAAGTACCTTCGGAGACACCTGTAGAGCACCTTTATAATCATCCAGTTACGTTGTGACGTTTGGTAGCACACAAAGTGTTCTTTCGGTAAACGGGAGTTGCATAATCTCATAGTCATAGGAACATGTATAAGTCATGAAGAAAGCAATAGCAACATACTAAACGATCAAGTGCTAAGCTAACGGAATGGGTCAAGTCAATCACATCATTCTCCTAATGATGTGATCCCGTTAATCAAATGACAACTCATGTCTATGGTTAGGAAACATAACCATATTTGATTAACAAGCTAGTCAAGTAAAGGCATACTAGTGACACTCTGTTTGTCTATGTATTCACACATGTATTATGTTTCCGGTTAATACAATTCTAGCATGAATAATAAACATTTATCATGATATAAGGAAATAAATTATAACTTTATTATTGCCTCTAGGCCATATTTCCTTCAGATTCCCACTTAGTCTAATGAGAGAATGTATGAGTCTTGCAATTGCGCATGCATGCACGCCATATCTTTAGTTTACCGCTTTTTCGGACCTGTAATGCTTAAATTTGGCTACCTTTTGGAGCGACTGAACTACACCTTGTATGGTTTCATTGTAGTTAATGGAACCGGGAAGACCCTCCCTGTTCATCTAAAAAAATAAGTAGTGCAGTTGCACTTTTTATAATTTCTACTTGATTAATTATCAGAGAAACGAGAATGAAATGTGGCCCACTAGAGTACCATCAAACCCAACCCTCTAAAAATTAACGGTACCATCGAGCGCATAATACAGTAGCCCATAATAGCACAAACCCAATAAATTAAAGGAAAAGGAAGAGACGCGGTGTTTTGGCTCCTAGGTGCATATGCACCCATTTTCTAAATACACATTTTGAAAAGTTGAAAAATTCGGAACAATAATCCCGCGGGTATATCCGGACATTCTGTGTGCATGCACAAAGTTTTGGTGAAAAACGACGTTTTCGGGGATCAATCCTGCGATTTGCTGGTTGCTACGCAGCAGTGTTGCCACTGAGCTAACATCAAGTTCTTGTTAAATAAGCAGCCCGCGGCCTACTAGAAGGAGAAGAGCGTTTTTTTTGTTGCTCACCTTTTTTCTCCTTTTTTGTTTTCTTCTATTTTTTATTTGGTTTTCTTATTTCTTCTCTGGTTTCCTTTTTTCCAGTATTATACTTTGGGCTTTTTCTTGTTTTTTGTTTTGGTTTCTCTTTGTTTTTTCATTGTATTTATCCAAATTTCTTTTCTTTCTCCTTTTTCTTCGGATTTGCTTTTCTTTCTCCTCTTTCTCCGTGTCTCTTTGTTTTCTTCCTCCTTTTTTTCTCTTTTACATTTGTTTCTTCGCTTTTATTTTTTTATATTCTTCTTTCTCTGGTTTATTTTTATTTTTACAATTTTTTTGAATACATGGTCAACATTTTTCCTACACATTTCTAACATCTTTCTAATACACGGTCAAAAAAATTTGTATACATTTTAAACATTTTTAAAAATTCTTGATTAATAGTATGCAAAAAAAAGATTAACACTTTTTTAATACATGGTCAACTTTTTCTCTATACACATTTAACATTTTCCAAACACTTGATTAACATTTTTCAAACACTTGTTTAATATTTTTTTTCAAATACTTGATCGACATTTTTATATACACGATCAAATTGATTTCATCATTTATTTAATACATGATAAAGATTTTTTTTACAGATTTAACATTTCCGAAATGCTTGATTAACATTTTTTAATACTTGTTCAACATTTTTTTTTGAAATTTACAGTTTTATATACGTGATAAAAAAAGTTCATCATTCTTAAAATAAGTGATTAACATTTTTTGTATACACGTTCAACATTGTCCGAACGATTGTTCAACATTTTTCAAATACTTGTTGAACATTTTTAATACTTATTCAACATTTTCAAAATACTTGTTAAACATTTTTAAAATGTGTTTTGTAATATATATTTTAAAGTATAAAGAAAATTACAAAAATAAAGCGAAAAATGAGAACAGGAAACAGAAAAAAAAAAAGAGGCCGCGGCCTGCCGATGGCGTGGGCCGGGCCATCTCGCGCCCCCTTTAACGAGTCTGAAGCTGGACTCGAAGGAGAGACATAGTCGCGCTCGTCAACGGGTGCCTGATCGGAGGATTCCCAATGGACGCGCGCAGGAGCGCTCTAGCGTGAGAGCTCCTCCTCAGCAGCGCCTATAGCGCCAGGAGAGGAAGCTGGCGCTCACGCGCCGTTAAAGTGGGCCGTGGCCCATTAAGCGCTCCTCTTCCAGCTTGCTCTAGTCTTCGCTCGCTCTCTAGGCTCACGGCTGTTCGCTCAGGTCTTCGTGGTTGACTGGCCTGTTGACTTTCCGACATTTTTTTTCAAAAATAACATAAAAGGATCACAAAAAACAAAAAAGGTTCACCGAATTTGAAGAAAGTTAGCAAATTTGAAAAAGGTTCATCAATTTTTAGGAAATTTCATGAATTTGAAAAAAAAGTTCATTGATTTTGAAGAAAAGTTCACAAATTTGAAAACATGTTCATCGAAGTTGAAAAAAGTTCGTGGAGTTTTGAAAAAAAGTTCATCGAGTTTCAAAAAAGTTCACCGAGTTTGAAAAAAGTTCATCGAATTTGAGAAAAAAGTGCATCGAGTTTGAAAAAGTTCATCGAGATTGAAAAAAAGTTCACCGAGTTTGAAAAAAGTTCATCGAATTTGAGAAAAAAGTGCATCGAGTTTCAAAAAAGTTCATCAAGATTGAAAAAAAGTTCATCGATTTTGAGAAAAAGTTCACCAAATTTGAAATATACCGTTCATCAAATTTGAGAAAAAGTTCATCGTTTTTGCATCAAGCCAGGAAGAAAGACAAAAAGAAAAAGGAAAGAAGAAAAACGGAAAAATGGAAAAAGGAAAAAATAAAAAGGAAAAGTACAAGAAGAAAATAACGAGAAAGATGCATGTAACCACATTGGGCGTGGTGGCGTGGTGGCTAGTGCGGTGTACTGCGAAGCAGGAGGTTGCGTCTTTGAATCCCAGTTCGCGCGCTTTTATTTTGCTTCGCGTTTTCAAAACCAGAAAGAAGGTAAAAAGGCCGGCCCATATAGCATCGATTGAGACGGAGGGGGGGGAGGGGTATGCGCCCTGTACGAAATGGACTATATTCGGCGCTTATGTCTCGCGCTGGGCGCACCCGCGGGAGCACAATTTTTTCTTTTTTCTACACGTGTTTTTGGGCTTTTGGTTTTCGGATTTTGTGTGATTTTTTCTATGTTTTCCATATTGTTTTCTCTCGTTCAGCACACCGTGTGAGAAACACGGTTATGTTTTCACGAGAAGCACATCGTCACCATGAAGTGTAATTGTGCTATCGCGTGAATCGCAGCTGTGCTTCCCACAGATGTGCTTCCTAAAAAGTGAAAATCACAGTTGTGCTTCGTGGAGAAGAACAACTATGCTTCCACGCGAAACACAATTGTGTTTTTCGAAAGTGAAAAACATAGTTGTACTTCGTACCCCGAAAAGTGAAAAAAGCAGAAAACATGCTTCTGTGTGAAGCACTGTTGTGCTTCCGAATTTTTATGTTTTTTCTTTGTTAATTTTCCTTTTTTTCCTTTTTTCTCAAAAAGTTTGTGCAAACGTATTAACATAGGACTAGTTTTAAAGATCTTGACGCGAGTAATGCAACAGTGAAAAATATTCATGATTCAGATACAGTGTTAAGGGGTAAAATGTTTTGAAAAAACGAATCTATGAAAAACAAACAAAACTCACAGGCTGTGATAGTGGGACACTTCTCACCACGAGAGAAGCTGGGAGTGATCTTTTCAAGAGGTATCCCTTAATTAGTGATTTTGCACAAATAGACCCCAGTCTCTACCCAAGAAACATATAGTTTAGCGGTTATCCCTATTTGATGTGTGTTGCGTTAACTTGAAGGTGTAATCACCGACAAATCATGACTAAGTAGAGTGTGCCCACCCATTTAGCGCTTGATATAGTATTCCAGTTTTAGAATTTCCAGTCTGATTTTGGGAATCTTCTAGAAGGTTCCAATCCAGTTAAACCGGTTTTGATTCTGTCAAAAAAAAGGTAAACCGGTTTTGAAACCTTTCGATTTTTCCTTCAGTTTGTTTATGGTTTTTCCTTCTCTTATTTTTTAAAATTTGTTCCCAATTTTCTATAATGTTCATGTTTAAAAATATGTTCCTGAAATTTTAAAAATGCATGTGCTTTATTTTTTTTCGTAGGTAAAAAAATATCACAAACTTGTTAACAAATGTTCGTATTTTTTAAAAAAATGTTCATTTTTTCTATGCTTGTCCATTTTTAATTTTTGCTCTTGTTTTTTTACCCGGATCTGCTCGGCTCGGTACAGTCAGTCGCAAATGGGCCGGCCCAGTCAGGCGCGCCCTTGGGAAAACAGAGTCTGTTTGACGCAGTGGCCGCAGAGGGCCTCGAATAGGCGCACCCCACGTTTTTTTTTGTTGGTAAAAGAGGAGCACTCCGCGTTAGCAACCAAACCTAATCTCCCAACTTCCCCTCGGCGGCGCGAGCAGGTCGATCCCGCCTACATGTCTGGATGCGTCGTCCGGAGGGGGCCACTGCCCGAGTTCTCCTCCCTCGCCGTCCGGGACAGGATCGAGGCTGAGGATGGGAAGGATGTCCACTCCCTCGCCGTCCAGCACGGCCTGAATTCTGAGCCAAGGGAGCTCTCTCTCGCCGTAAAGGTCGGGCTGGAGGCGGGTGTGGACTTGGGGGACGCGTCCCCGGCCGAGGCGGTCTTCTGCCTCGCCGTCCAGAGGGGTCTCAAGGCCGAGGAGGTCATCCACCTCTTCGTCCGGAGCGGGATAAAGGCGGAGGATGCCATCGCCATCGCCTTCCGTACTGGCCTAAAGGCCGAAGGAGAGACACATGCTCTTCTGCTCGAGCAGCTGCTCGCCTCAATTGCTAAGCGACGCAAGGACCCTGAACTATATGAATGGCAGCACCCTCTTATTCGGTCAGCGAAAGGAAGAAGATAAACCCAAAGTGCCCCTTCTTTCTCTTCAAGATGAAGGCGTCAGCCAAGAAAGCCCCAAGTATCATGGTGGCAGAAGCAGTACACCCGCTTCCCTCCGGAGCGAGCAGGGTACGTATACGCTATGCGTGTCGCACGCCTGATTACCGGACCAGATGGACTTCATCTGGAGCAGCCAGGGGAGGGTGGGCAGCCCGGTGCGCTCTCCTTCCAAATTGATGGCACGTACATGTTGGAAATATGCCCTAAAGGCAATAATAAATATGTTATTATTATATTCCTTTGTTCATGATAATCGTTTATTATCCATGTTAGAATTGTATTGATAGGAAACTCAGATACATGTGTGGATACATAGACAACACCATGTCCCTAGTAAGCCTCTAGTTGACTAGCTCGTTGATCAATGGATGGTTACGGTTTCCTGACCATGGACATTGGATGTCGTTGATAACGGGATCACATCATTAGGAGAATGATGTGATGGACAAGACCCAATCCTAAGCCTAGCACAAGATCGTGTAGTTCGTTTGCTCAGAGCTTTTCTAATGTCAAGTATCATTTTCTTAGACCATGAGATTGTGCAACTCCCGGATACCGTAGGAATGCTTTGGGTGTACCAAACGTCACAACGTAACTGGGTGGCTATAAAGGTGCACTACAGGTATCTCCGAAAGTGTCTGTTGGGTTGGCACGAATCGAGACTGGAATTTGTCACTCCGTGTAAACGAAGAGGTATCTCTGGGCCCACTCGGTAGGACATCATCATAATGTGCACAATGTGACCAAGGAGTTGATCACGGGATGATGTGAGTTACGGAACGAGTAAAGAGACTTGCCGGTAACGAGATTGAACAAGGTATAGGAATACCGACGATCGAATCTCGGGCAAGTAACATACCGATAGACAAAGAGAATTGCATACGGGATTGATTGAATCCCCGACATCGTGGTTCATCCGATGAGATCATCGTGGAACATGTGGGAGCCAACATGGGTATCCAGATCCCGCTGTTGGTTATTGACCGGAGAACGTCCCGGTCATGTCTGCATGGTTCCCGAACCCGTAGGGTCTACACACTTAAGGTTCGATGACGCTAGGGTTATAGGGAAAGTATGTACGTGGTTACCGAATGTTGTTCGGAGTCCCGGATGAGATCCCGGACATCACGAGGAGTTCCGGAGGTAAAGATTTATATATGGGAAGTCCTGTTTTGGTCACCGAAAAAGTTTTGGGTGATATCGGTAATGTACCGGGACCACCGGGAGGGTCCCGGGGGTCCACCAAGTGGGGCCACCGGCCCCAGAGGGCAGCATGGGCCAAGTGTGGGAGGGGACCAGCCCCAGGTGGGCTGGTGCGCCCCCCACCAGGGCCCAAGGCGCCTAGGGTTTGGGGAGGGGGCGCCTCCACCTTGCTTGGGGGGCAAGTTTCCCCCTCTCCCCCCTTGGCCGCCGCCCTAGATGGGTTTTGGGGCTGCCGCACCCCTTGGGGTGGAAACCCTAGAGGGGGCGCAGCCCTCTCCCTCTCCCCTATATATAGTTGAGGTATTAGGGGCTGCAAACACATGAGTTTTCCTCTCCCTGGCGCAGCCCTACCTCCTTCTCCTCCTCTCCCGCGGTGCTTGGTGAAGCCCTGCGGGATTGCCACGCTCCTCCATCACCACCACGCCGCCGTGCTGCTGCTGGATGGAGTCTTCTCAACCTCTCCCTCTCTCCTTGCTGGATCAAGGCGTGGGAGACGTCACCGGGCTGCACGTGTGTTGAACGCGGAGGCACCGTTCTTCGGTGCTTAGATCGGAATCAACCGCGATCTGAATCGCTACGAGTACGACTCCCTCATCCGCGTTCTTGCAACGCTTCCGCATCGCGATCTACAAGGGTATGTAGATGCACTCCCCTTCCCCTCGTTGCTAGATTACTCCATAGATTGATCTTGGTGATGCGTAGAAAATTTTGAATTTCTGCTACGTTCCCCAACAGTACATGGGGAGACCATGGCGCCAAGATGGTGTCTTCGAGGAGGCCTGCTCTATGCCGCTAAGGGAAGTTGCCGTTATCAAGAGGTTGCCTAACAGTGATGGGATTTCTATCATGTCCTATATAAAAGGGCTTGGTGTGAAACTTCGTGACATTCTCTTTACGTTGCACTGCCCATCCGCCACCGTGGCCCTGACTTTCACAGAACGATGGTTCTATGTCTCTTCCGAGTTCACGGAGGAGCCACTATATGCCAGTGCTGGTCTTGATTTCATTGACATTGCTGTTCCCCTGGAGAATCTGATCAAGAAACTTTACCAGATGTATGAGCAAGACGAGCAAGAAAAAAAGGCCATGGATGAGAAACAACATCATGATGATACAGATACAGAGGCGATGATGCAGCAGCAAAAGGAGCTAACGGTTCAGGTGGAGGAGCATGAGAGGAACAAGTTGGAAGAGCTGCAGAGGAGGAGGGCCGAGAGCAAGAAACAGAAGCACCGGCGTAAGGAAATGAAGGAGGCAGCTAATCGGATGAAGGGGGTAGCAAGAACAGAGGAAGAAGCAAGAACAGAGGAAGAACAAGATGATGCTTACTTTTGCACCCCGACATTCACTAAACCCGAATAGAAGAGAGATCAGAGTCCCAGAGTATAGACAAGGAGTAAAAGATCCTAATACCACCCAATGGCGACGTGGGCCCGTAAGACACACAGCCATGTTAGTAAAAGTTTTTGCAATGTCTAGACTCGACTTCGGCCAAGGAGTTGGAAAGGGGGATTCCTACAGGCAGTCGGCTCTGATACCAACTTGTGACGCCCCCGATTTGACCGTACACTAATCATGCACGCAAATGTGTACGATCAAGATCAGGGACTCACGGGAAGATATCACAACACAACTGTAAAACATAAATAAGTCATACAAGCATCATAATACAAGCCAGGGGCCTCGAGGGCTCGAATACAAGTGCTCGATCATAGACGATTCAGCGGAAGCAACAATATTCTAGTACAGACATAAGTTAAACAAGTTTGCCTTAAGAAGGCTAGCACAAACTGGGATACAGATCGAACGAGGCGCAGGCCTCCTGCCTGGGATCCTCCTAACTACTCCTGGTCGTCGTCAGCGGCCTGCACGTAGTAGTAGGCACCTCCAGTGTCGTAGGTGTCGTCGTCGACGGTGGCGTCTGGCTCCTGGCTCCAACATCTGGTTGCGACAACCAGATAGGAAGGAAGGGGGGAAAAGAGGGAGAGAAGCAACCGTGAGTACTCATCCAAAGTACTCGCAAGCAAGGAGCTACACTACATATGCATGTGTATATGTGTAAAGGGCCATATCAGTGGACTGAACTGCAGAATGCCAGAATAAGAGGGGGATAGCTAGTCCTGTCGATGACTACGCTTCTGGCCACCTCCATCTTGCAGCATGTAGAAGAGAGTAGATTGAAGTCCTCCAAGTAGCATCGCATAGCATAATCCTACCCGGCGATCCCCTCCTCGTCGCCCTGTTAGAGAGCGATCACCGGGTTGTATCTGGCACTGGGAAGGGTGTGTTTTATTAAGTATCCGGTTCTAGTTGTCATAAGGTCAAGGTACAACTCCGGGTCGTCCTTTTACCGAGGGACACGGCTATTCGAATAGATAAACTTCCCTGCAGGGGTGCACCACATAACCCAACACGCTCGATCCCATTTGGCCGGACACACTTTTCTGGGTCATGCCCGGCCTCGTAAGATCAACACGTCGCAGCCCCACCTAGGCCCAACAGAGAGGTCAGCACGCCGGTCTAAACCTATGCGCGCAGGGGTCTGGGCCCATCGCCCTATGCACACCTACACGTTGCGTACGCGGCCGGAAGCAGACCTAGCCCCCTTAATACAAGCGCGAGCTTACGGTCCAATGCGGCGCGCGCCACTCAGTTGCTGACGTCAAAAGAGCTTCGGCTGATACCACGACGTCGGGATACCCATAACTACTCCCACGTAGATGGTTAGTGCGTATAGACCAAATGGCCAGACTCAGATCAAATACCAAGATCTCGTTAAGCGTGTTAAGTATCCGCGAACGCCGACCAGGGCCAGGCCCACCTCTCTCCTGGGTGGTCTCAACCTGCCCTGTCGCTCCGCCACAAAGTAACAGTCAGGGGCCGTCAAGAACCCAGGCCCACCTCTACCGGGATGGAGCCACCTGTCCTTTCAGCCCCCTCATCAGAATCACTTGCGGGTACTCCTCGAGCCGACCCGGCTTTAGTCACCACATGTGTCATGTATATAATGTATGTAGTATATACCCGTGATCACCGCCCAGGTGATCATGGCCCGATAGTATAGCACAGCAGACGGACAAGAATGTAGGGCCACTGATGGAACACTAGCATCCTATACTAAGCAGTAGGATAGCAGGTAGGGGAAACAACTGTAGCAACAATGACAGGCTATGCAACGGAATAGGATTAATCGAAAGCAGTAACATGCTACACTACTCTAATGCAAGTAGTAGAGAGTAGAGTAGGCGATATCTGGTGATCAAGGGGGGGCTTGCCTGGTTGCTCTGGCAAGTAGGAGGGGTCGTCGACTCCGTAGTCGAACTAGGCAGCAGCAGTGTCGGTCTCGTAGTCTACCGGAGAAAAGAGGGGGAAGAAACAGTAAATACAATGCAAACATAAGCATGACGATGCGTGACATGAAAACGAGCGGTGCTAGATGTGACCTAACGCGACAGTAGATGGTACCGGTGAAGGGGGGAAACAACCGGGAGGTATTCCCGATGTTTCTCGTTTTCGGACAGACGGACCGGAGGGGGAAAGTTGCTAGTTCGATAGGTTAGGGAGGTGTGGTGGACGAACGGACTGCGTATTCGGATTCGTCTCGTCGTTCTGAGCAACTTTCATATAGAAAACATTTTCATCCGAGTTACGGTTTAAAAGATATGAATTTTCAAAGTTTATTTGAATTTCTGGAATTATTTGAATTTAGCAAAAATGAATTATGACGTCAGCATGAGGTAATGCTGACGTCAGCAGGTCAACAGGTCGGCTGACCAGTCAAACCAGACAGGTGGGTCCAGTGGGACCCACATGTCAGCCTCTGTTAATCTAATATTAATTTAAACTAAACTAACAGTCTAATTAGATGGGTGGGCCCCATATGTCAGTGAGTGATTAGTTAATCTAATTATTTTTATTTATAAAACATTTTTTTTAATTTTTGCGGCGGGGCCCGCATGTCAGTGGCTGGGCCTGCCCAGTCAGCAGTTGACCGGGTCAACCCAGTCAACTGGGCCCACGGGGCCCACTGGCAGTGGCACTGGGGGTGGCCCCAGGCCAGCCACGTCGGCGGCCGGCGCCGGAGCGACTCCGACGAGCCAAACGCGGCGGCGCGGCTCGGGAGGGGCGCGGGTTTCGCGCACAGGGGGTCTGCGGGGTTGTGGCTGGGCGCGTTCGACGCGGCTCGGCGCCGCGCGTCCAACGGTGGTGGCCGGAGTGGCTGGAACGGGCGGGGGCGAGCGCTTCGAGCTCGCCGGCGGCGAGCTGCTTCGGGCTGGGGCGGGTGCGGCGTTAGAGCGCGCGAGCGGCCGAACTAACTAGCTAGGCGGGTGCGGCACGATGCGGTCGAGCTAACGGGCCTACGCCCATGACCAAATGGTCACCGGAGACCCGCCGGCGACGAGCTCCGCGACGCGGCGTTCGGGCGCGCGTGGGGAAGCCGCTAGGGGGCGCGCGAGAGAGAAAAGACAGGGGAGGAGGGGGGAGAGGCTCACCGCGCGGCACACGGAGGCCGGTGAGAGGCTTAGGAGCAGCAGGTCGGCGCCGGGGAAGAAGGGGGTCGCCGGCGTCCGAAGCTGAAGACGAGCTCGGTGTGCTCGTTGTAGGGGCTCCGGTCTCCAACGGGCTGCACCAGACGCAGCAGCGGGCGACGGCGGTCCTTGGAGACACCTTGGGGCGGCGAGGTGGGCACGGTGGCCGTGTGAACGACGGTGAACGGCGGCGACCGCGTCGGACGTGGGGAAGGGAGGAGCGGCGCGGACCTGGGGGGGGAAGAGAGAGGCGCAGAGGCCGAGAGAGGAGAGAGAGGGGGGAGTGGAGGTGCCCGAGGCGTCGCGGGAGGTGGAGGCCTTATCCTCTCGCGGCGATGCCGGCGAGGTGATCCGGCGGGGTCTCGCCCCTGTAGCGATGCGGTCGCTGGAACAGGGAAGACGACCGGGGAGGGGGAGTTGGGCTGGCTGGGTTGGGCTGGCTAGCTGGCCAGCTGGGCTAGTGAGCCAAGGCCCTTGGGGAGCCTGGGGGTTTCTTTTCTTTTGCTTTCTTTTTACTTTTTGTTTATTTTTCTTTTCTATTTTATTTCCAGTTTCTCTTTTATTTTGTTTTAGTAAATTACCAAAGTGACACCTAAATAGATTTTACAAATTATGCCACTGCCACAATAGTTTTAATACTTATAACAATTTAGTTTTGAAGATGTTTATTATTTTTAAAGCATTTAAATAATTGTATTTGCTACTGTTTTATTCATTTTAGAGTATTTAAACATTTTATAAAAGTGTGGTTTCTCCACAATAATTACCTATGCAATATTTGGTTCACTCCGAACATTTTAGTTTTAATATTTGAAAACTTTTATTGTTTTCTTTTATTTAAATTTTGAATTTGTTTCAGTTCTGAACTATCGAGAGTTTATCAACAGTAACCGCGGTGACATGGCATCATTAGCAGGGGATCACTGTAGCTTAATTATCCGGGCGTCACAATTCTCCTCCACTAGAAGAAATCTCGTCCCGAGATTTAAGAGGGGAGTAAGGGGGGAAGGTTTGGTAACGAATCGAGCGGGTCTTCTCATCCTGGCTTGCACTTCTGGAAGAGGCTGGTCCAATACATTGATGTCTTCATTTCTCTGCTGCGGTCATCATGATGAAGTCGGCGTCCTTTCTTCAGGAACTCCATCGTACTTACGAAAGAATAAGGGGTGGGCATTCTGGGAGAACGGGCCTCGACAAGGTTGTCTATCGGGTCGACAACATCGAGGAAGGTGGCGAAAAGTAACCCTCGAATCGAAACTTAAGAAAATATCGAGAGCAAAGTAACGAGGTAACCTGGGAAGTTTCGAGCGGGCAGGCAATCGTTCGATGCCTGTTATAGGGCGTGAAAGGGTCAAAGCAACGGGAGTAAGTATTGTGTCCGATATCAGACCTGAAGGTGGCTCGTGAATTACATACGAGGCCAGGTGCGAGGAACAACCTTGGAAACAGGGGGTGCACAGGAGAGTCAGGTTTCGATCCTGTGGAACTGTGGGTTATGGGCCCACTATGTGGGTTAAAAGTAGGAAGGCGGAGACGTCTTGCGTGATCAGGCAAGCAAGGCATGTCAGAGGGTAGCCTGTCAGTTATGTCGGCAACAACGTCGGTACCAAGGGCGAGGGACAAAGAGAACCATTTTCCTGCTCGTTGAACGAGGCGGACCAGTAGGCAAAGTTCTCGTCCATCAGTGGTTAACGAAATGTCACCAACAATATTAACAAGGTCTTACTGACAGAGTTGTACACCGAGGTGTTTACATAAGCAGGAGAATATTACTGCTTAGATCATATAGATCACCAGAAAGGTTAAATCAAACAATGGAAAGGAAAATATGATTATCAGATTAAACAGAAGAATGGAAAGGAAAATGTGTTAAAACACATATTTCAAGGGTATATTCTTCCCAAGGGTAAGCAGAGCATGATATCCATGACGGGATATAACGTAGAAAACTCTTTAGGTACGGGAGAGAAATTTCATGACATTACCCATACAACGGTGTGTGGATAATTGAGCAGGAAACAATTAGCTTTGGGCTTCAAATGTTCCAGTTTAAAATCAGAGTACCATAGACATGCTTCGAGATAGCACTGACATGGTCAACAGGTGAAGATCAGACTTTGGAAACAAAAAGGATCCATCAGGAACAACTTATAGAGTAAGTCTTACAATTTCCTCATGGAAGAATAGCTAACCTTGCTAAAAAGTAAAACTTATAACAATAGGTCCTCCCGCCAGGTGTGTTAGGCATGACATCACCTTACCGGGTCATAAATAGGCCAATGTTATAACTCTTGGAAATATGTTCCAACCATCATATCTGACCGAGATTCAGATCTGATTGATGTCAAGATAACTCAGACTCAGGATGCCTGAGAAGAAAGGTGCAACACAAATTGTCGAGGTGACATTGTATGATTCTCGGGAATTAAACTATGGAAGCGAGTTCCGAACAAGGGTTCATAATTAAATCAAGGAGAGGTGAGGAGGTGACTGGTTGACGCAGCGACAATCCAGTGAGATTTCCAAAGGATGGATTTCCACAACTATGTGCACAAGGAAATAACATTAGCTAGATCGAATGACTTAATGATGTATGCTCGAGGAAAACATACACAGTTAAATATTGGTTGAAATGTGCACCCAAAATATGGGCTAGGTAGCACGATCAATGTTCGAATGATGATTGATTAAGCCATAGACGTAGAATGAATCTATAGACCAATGACTTCAAAGCAATAGGGTTGCTAGAAGTTTAGAATTTACACATCACAGACCATTTGTTGGTATTCCTTTTAGAAACAACACGGGGACCAAGAAGAATGGTGATGGGGAGAAGTATCACTGTACCAAGATGTCATGCGAGGTGGTGAAATTCTTACGACATACTTGACATAAAAGATGGTATTACTCCAAGGTAAAGAAGAACAATTTCTGGATAGCAAGGAACTCAAGGTATAACACCAAACACGAACAAGCTTGTGTTGGTGGGAAGGCAATAAAGTGGTCGATGATAACACAGATCATCGAGGGCAAGGATGGTATTTCTCATCATGAACTCAATCGATATCCTGGAAGAGCGCATAAGGTTGATGATGATCACGACACATTTGTCGAGGGATTTCATGAAGATGTAATCAATCAGCGACGACATCAAGTCAAAGGAATGATGAAGCAGACGGTTATTGGAACCATGGGTAGGACACACGCTTGAAATCAAGCTAGTTGTTCCAGGTGAAATGGTATGAGAGGAAGATCGGCGTAAGCTTAGCTCATCATCGAAGTTGTGCTCCGGGGTTAAGGACCAGGTAGCACAGTTAAAATTTAGCACGCTAATGATATAGCCGATCAGGCTAGGAATGACTTAATGATTATTAAACTCGTAAGCAACGAAAATTACCTAGAGTTATTGAATCGGAGTGCGGACTTGATTCACTATTCGGTGTTCTCGGTTGACAAACAACCCCGAGCCCATGAAGTGACAAAGACAAGGTAAGGTAGTACTTCATCAAAGTTTATAAGATGTAGTGCAATGGTAAGATATCCCCGAGATATCAGGGGTAATACTCAAAGGTAGATCATAATAGAGGCTGGGCAGGCGTATTGACCTGCAGAAGACAAGTGATTTAACTTGACCAAGAAATGGTATTTAAAGGAGAACATGGTGGGAACCACGATTGCAAAAGGCCAGATCCCAGATATAAGATGAACTTATACCAAGGGAATAATTAATTTAAGAGAAGCTTTTAATGATAAGATCTACATCGTGTCCATGGGCATGAACACAAAGTTCAAGGTCGACTCCCACTTCTTCAATGCATAACCTTCCCTTCGCCTCTCGTATTTTGATAATGACATTAGTTGTCGAAAGTTTTACCTGGTGCAATACCAGATAAGTATGTCCCGCGAAATCTTTCGGGTTCACACAGATTAAGGAAGGCATAGGTTCAACCCATCGGGGCATCGAAGAAAGATATACTACAAACTTCAGGAGTAAATAACACAAGCTCAGAAGTAGAGCATGGTCGACAAAGCAGAGGATACAATTTACCAAAGGCATCATGTATCCGAGGAAAAGCTCACAAGCTTATTTAATATGGAGGACATTGTCGGATAAAATCCGACAAAAGGGTCTGGTGGTCCACAAGGGATCTGATGTGAGCATCAGTACTCAACCAGAGGAAGAAAGAATGCAAGGAGATCTGATTAAAGAAACAACTGACTAACTCAAAGTTCAAATGCCAAAGAATTATGGTTTCCAAATCATGGGGTCAGAAGCAACGCTCTGATCAAGGATGGATAAGTTGAGTAGGCTTAGGGGTACAATCGATGGCAATTTGATAGGTCGAGATCCAGCTCACGTTTAAAATGACGTCTGAGACGGAAGAATGAATTCTAGGATATGTTTGAGGATTGCGAGCATTCGCAACAAATTGAATCAACGGACTCAAAATGATAATGACAAGAGATGCCAATAAGATTACGAGACTTATGGGATTAACCATAATGCAAGCAAACAAGAATTTCGAGAGCAATAGGCTCCTGAGGATTTTCGGAAGATCGAATAGTATTTTGAAGACTATTGTGGAATACTTGAATCAATTGGGGATGACCGGATACTCGGTAAGTGCGAGAATTATCCGTAGGGGTATTCAGGTGACAAAGAACAGCAAGGCAGTAAGCTCAAAGGATTCTCGGAACAACAGAGAGAATTTCGGGGTATCTTGTAATAACAAGATCAACTGGGAAACATTTTATGAATGGCGAGTATACGTGGTTATCCATAGGAGTTTATCGATGAAAGAGAATTGCAAAAGCAATGAACACAAGTTCTCGGGTTATCAGCGGAGAGTATCTTCAGGGTCTTCACGTGCAGCAGACGATCATCAGTAATAAAGGGCTCTCCGGGTGAAAGTGATAACGAGATCCTAATGTTAGATTTAGTAAAATTCACTTAACCCGAATAGAAGAGAGATCAGAGTCCCAGAGTATAGACAAGGAGTAAAAGATCCTAATACCACCCAATGGCGACGTGGGCCCGTAAGACACACAGCCATGTTAGTAAAAGTTTTTGCAATGTCTAGACTCGACTTCGGCCAAGGAGTTGGAAAGGGGGATTCCTACAGGCAGTCGGCTCTGATACCAACTTGTGACGCCCCCGATTTGACCGTACACTAATCATGCACGCAAATGTGTACGATCAAGATCAGGGACTCACGGGAAGATATCACAACACAACTGTAAAACATAAATAAGTCATACAAGCATCATAATACAAGCCAGGGGCCTCGAGGGCTCGAATACAAGTGCTCGATCATAGACGATTCAGCGGAAGCAACAATATTCTAGTACAGACATAAGTTAAACAAGTTTGCCTTAAGAAGGCTAGCACAAACTGGGATACAGATCGAACGAGGCGCAGGCCTCCTGCCTGGGATCCTCCTAACTACTCCTGGTCGTCGTCAGCGGCCTGCACGTAGTAGTAGGCACCTCCAGTGTCGTAGGTGTCGTCGTCGACGGTGGCGTCTGGCTCCTGGCTCCAACATCTGGTTGCGACAACCAGATAGGAAGGAAGGGGGGAAAAGAGGGAGAGAAGCAACCGTGAGTACTCATCCAAAGTACTCGCAAGCAAGGAGCTACACTACATATGCATGTGTATATGTGTAAAGGGCCATATCAGTGGACTGAACTGCAGAATGCCAGAATAAGAGGGGGATAGCTAGTCCTGTCGATGACTACGCTTCTGGCCACCTCCATCTTGCAGCATGTAGAAGAGAGTAGATTGAAGTCCTCCAAGTAGCATCGCATAGCATAATCCTACCCGGCGATCCCCTCCTCGTCGCCCTGTTAGAGAGCGATCACCGGGTTGTATCTGGCACTGGGAAGGGTGTGTTTTATTAAGTATCCGGTTCTAGTTGTCATAAGGTCAAGGTACAACTCCGGGTCGTCCTTTTACCGAGGGACACGGCTATTCGAATAGATAAACTTCCCTGCAGGGGTGCACCACATAACCCAACACGCTCGATCCCATTTGGCCGGACACACTTTTCTGGGTCATGCCCGGCCTCGTAAGATCAACACGTCGCAGCCCCACCTAGGCCCAACAGAGAGGTCAGCACGCCGGTCTAAACCTATGCGCGCAGGGGTCTGGGCCCATCGCCCTATGCACACCTACACGTTGCGTACGCGGCCGGAAGCAGACCTAGCCCCCTTAATACAAGCGCGAGCTTACGGTCCAATGCGGCGCGCGCCACTCAGTTGCTGACGTCAAAAGAGCTTCGGCTGATACCACGACGTCGGGATACCCATAACTACTCCCACGTAGATGGTTAGTGCGTATAGACCAAATGGCCAGACTCAGATCAAATACCAAGATCTCGTTAAGCGTGTTAAGTATCCGCGAACGCCGACCAGGGCCAGGCCCACCTCTCTCCTGGGTGGTCTCAACCTGCCCTGTCGCTCCGCCACAAAGTAACAGTCAGGGGCCGTCAAGAACCCAGGCCCACCTCTACCGGGATGGAGCCACCTGTCCTTTCAGCCCCCTCATCAGAATCACTTGCGGGTACTCCTCGAGCCGACCCGGCTTTAGTCACCACATGTGTCATGTATATAATGTATGTAGTATATACCCGTGATCACCGCCCAGGTGATCATGGCCCGATAGTATAGCACAGCAGACGGACAAGAATGTAGGGCCACTGATGGAACACTAGCATCCTATACTAAGCAGTAGGATAGCAGGTAGGGGAAACAACTGTAGCAACAATGACAGGCTATGCAACGGAATAGGATTAATCGAAAGCAGTAACATGCTACACTACTCTAATGCAAGTAGTAGAGAGTAGAGTAGGCGATATCTGGTGATCAAGGGGGGGCTTGCCTGGTTGCTCTGGCAAGTAGGAGGGGTCGTCGACTCCGTAGTCGAACTAGGCAGCAGCAGTGTCGGTCTCGTAGTCTACCGGAGAAAAGAGGGGGAAGAAACAGTAAATACAATGCAAACATAAGCATGACGATGCGTGACATGAAAACGAGCGGTGCTAGATGTGACCTAACGCGACAGTAGATGGTACCGGTGAAGGGGGGAAACAACCGGGAGGTATTCCCGATGTTTCTCGTTTTCGGACAGACGGACCGGAGGGGGAAAGTTGCTAGTTCGATAGGTTAGGGAGGTGTGGTGGACGAACGGACTGCGTATTCGGATTCGTCTCGTCGTTCTGAGCAACTTTCATATAGAAAACATTTTCATCCGAGTTACGGTTTAAAAGATATGAATTTTCAAAGTTTATTTGAATTTCTGGAATTATTTGAATTTAGCAAAAATGAATTATGACGTCAGCATGAGGTAATGCTGACGTCAGCAGGTCAACAGGTCGGCTGACCAGTCAAACCAGACAGGTGGGTCCAGTGGGACCCACATGTCAGCCTCTGTTAATCTAATATTAATTTAAACTAAACTAACAGTCTAATTAGATGGGTGGGCCCCATATGTCAGTGAGTGATTAGTTAATCTAATTATTTTTATTTATAAAACATTTTTTTTAATTTTTGCGGCGGGGCCCGCATGTCAGTGGCTGGGCCTGCCCAGTCAGCAGTTGACCGGGTCAACCCAGTCAATTGGGCCCACGGGGCCCACTGGCAGTGGCACTGGGGGTGGCCCCAGGCCAGCCACGTCGGCGGCCGGCGCCGGAGCGACTCCGACGAGCCAAACGCGGCGGCGCGGCTCGGGAGGGGCGCGGGTTTCGCGCACAGGGGGTCTGCGGGGTTGTGGCTGGGCGCGTTCGACGCGGCTCGGCGCCGCGCGTCCAACGGTGGTGGCCGGAGTGGCTGGAACGGGCGGGGGCGAGCGCTTCGAGCTCGCCGGCGGCGAGCTGCTTCGGGCTGGGGTGGGTGCGGCGTTAGAGCGCGCGAGCGGCCGAACTAACTAGCTAGGCGGGTGCGGCACGATGCGGTCGAGCTAACGGGCCTACGCCCATGACCAAATGGTCACCGGAGACCCGCCGGCGACGAGCTCCGCGGCGCGGCGTTCGGGCGCGCGTGGGGAAGCCGCTAGGGGGCGCGCGAGAGAGAAAAGACAGGGGAGGAGGGGGGAGAGGCTCACCGCGCGGCACACGGAGGCCGGTGAGAGGCTTAGGAGCAGCAGGTCGGCGCCGGGGAAGAAGGGGGTCGCCGGCGTCCGAAGCTGAAGACGAGCTCGGTGTGCTCGTTGTAGGGGCTCCGGTCTCCAACGGGCTGCACCAGACGCAGCAGCGGGCGACGGCGGTCCTTGGAGACACCTTGGGGCGGCGAGGTGGGCACGGTGGCCGTGTGAACGACGGTGAACGGCGGCGACCGCGTCGGGCGTGGGTAAGGGAGGAGCGGCGCGGACCTGGGGGGGGGAGAGAGAGGCGCAGAGGCCGAGAGGAGAGAGAGAGGGGGAGTGGAGGTGCCCGAGGCGTCGCGGGAGGTGGAGGCCTTATCCTCTCGCGGCGATGCCGGCGAGGTGATCCGGCGGGGTCTCGCCCCTGTAGCGATGCGGTCGCTGGAACAGGGAAGACGACCGGGGAGGGGGAGTTGGGCTGGCTGGGTTGGGCTGGCTAGCTGGCCAGCTGGGCCAGTGGGCCAAGGCCCTTGGGGAGCCCGGGGGTTTCTTTTCTTTTGCTTTCTTTTTACTTTTTGTTTATTTTTCTTTTTTGTTTTATTTCCAGTTTCTCTTTTATTTTGTTTTAGTAAATTACCAAAGTGACACCTAAATAGATTTTACAAATTATGCCACTGCCACAATAGTTTTAATACTTATAACAATTTAGTTTTGAAGATGTTTATTATTTTTAAAGCATTTAAATAATTGTATTTGCTACTGTTTTATTCATTTTAGAGTATTTAAACATTTTATAAAAGTGTGGTTTCTCCACCATAATTACCTATGCAATATTTGGTTCACTCCGAACATTTTAGTTTTAATATTTGAAAACTTTTATTGTTTTCTTTTATTTAAATTTTGAATTTGTTTCAGTTCTGAACTATCGAGAGTTTATCAACAGTAACCGCGGTGACATGGCATCATTAGCAGGGGATCACTGTAGCTTAATTATCCGGGCGTCACAAAGATGATCCCTCACTAAAATTTCAAGAGAAGTGTTCCCCCTAACTGTGCACCGTTGCGAAGGTTCGTTGTTCCGAAGCACCACGTGATGATCGGGTATGATAGATTCTAACGTTCGAATACAACGGGTGTTGACGAGCCTAGCATGTACAGACATGGCCTCGGAACATATGCGAAACACTTAGGTTGACTTGACGAGCCTAGCATGTACAGACATGGCCTCGGAACACAAGAGACCGAAAGGTCGAACATGAGTCGTATAGCAGATACGATCAACATGGAGATGTTCACCGATGATGACTAGTCCGTCTCACGTGATGATCGGACACGACCTAGTTTGACTCGGATCATGTATCACTTAGATGACTAGAGGGATGTCTATCTGAGTGGGAGTTCATTAAATAATTAGATGAACTTCATTATCATGAACATAGTGAAAAGGTCTTTGCAAATTATGTCATACGCTTTAGTTCTACTGTTTAAGATATGTTCCTAGAGAAAATTTAGTTGAAAGTTGGTAGTAGCAATTACGCGGACTGGGTCCGTAAACTGAGGATTGTCCTCATTGCTGCACAGAAGGCTTATGTCCTTAATGCACCGCTCGGTGTGCTGAACCTCAGCGTCGTCTGTAGATGTTGCGGAACATCTGACATACACTTTTTGATAACTACGTGATAGTTCAGTGCGTAATGATAACGGTTTAGAATTGTGGCACCAAAGACGGTTTTGAAACGTCGCAGAACATATGAGATGTTCCGAAGACTGAAATTGGGATTTCAGACTAGTGCCCACGTCAAGAGGTATGAGACCTCTGACAAGTTTCTTAAGCCTGCAAACTAAGGGAGAAAAGCTCAATCGTTGAGCATGTGCTCAGATTGTCTGAGTACCACAATCGCTTGAATCGAGTGGGAGTTAATCTCCCAGATGAGATAGTGATGGTTCTCCATAGTCACTGCCACCAAGCTAGTAGAGCTTCATGATGAACTATAACATATCAGGGATAGTTATGATGATCCTTGAGCTATTCACGATGTTTGACACCGCGAAAGTAGAAATCAAGAAGGAGCATCAATTGTTGATGGTTAGTAAAACCACTAGTTTCTAGAAGGGCAAGGGCAAAAGGTATACTTCATGAAAACAACAAATCGTTTGCTGCTCTAGTGAAGAATCCCAAGGTTGAACCCAAACCCGAGACTAAGTGCTTCTGTAATGAGGGGAACGGTCACTGAAGCAGTACTACCCTAGATACTTGGTAGATGAGAAGGCGGGCAAGGTCGACAGAAGTATATTGGATATACGTTATATGAATGTATACTTTACTAGTACTCCTAGCAGCACCAGGGTATTAGATACCGGTTCGGTTGCTAAGTGTTAGCAACTCGAAATGAAAGCTGCGGAATAATCGGAGACTAGCTAAAAGTGAGATGACGATATGTGTTGGAAGTGTTTCCAAGGTTGATGTGATCAAGCATCGCATGCTCCCTCTACCATCGAGATTTGGTGTTTGCGTTGAGCATGATTGGATTATGTTTATCGCAATACGGTTATTCATTTAAGGAGAATAATGGTTACTCTGTTTATTTGAATAATACCTTCAATGGTCTTGCACCTAAAATGAATCTCGATCGTAGTGATACACATGTTCACGCCAAAAGATATAAAATAGTAATGATAGTTCCACATACTTGTGGCACTGCCACTTGAGTCATATTGGTATAGAACGCATGAAGAAGCTCCATGTAGATGGATCTTTGGACTCACTCGTTTTTGAAAGGATTGAGACATGCGAACCATGTCTATTGGTATACATGCGTGAAGAAACTCCATGCAGATGGATCATTTGGACTCACTTGATTTTGAATCACTTGAGACATGCAAATCATACCACATGGGCAAGATGACTGAAAGGCCTCGTTTTCAGTAAGATGGAACAAGAGAGCAACTTATTGGAAGTAATACATTTTGATGTATGCAGTCCAATGAGTGCTGAGGCATGCGGTGGATATCGTTATGTTCTTACTTCACAGATGATTTGAGTAGATGCTGAGTGTATTTACTTGATGAAACACAAGTCTGAATTATTGAAAGGTTCAAGTAATTTCAGAGTGAAGTTGAAGATCGTCGTGACAAGAGGATAAAATGTCTGTGATATGATCATAGAGATGAGTATCTGAGTTACGAGTTTGGCACACAATTAAGACATTGTGGAAAGTGTTTCACAAGTAATACCGCCTGGAACACCATAGTGTGATGGTGTGTCCGAACATCATAACTGCACCCTATTGGATATGGTGCATACCATGATGTCTCTTATCGAATTACCACTATCGTTTATGGGTTAGGCATTAGAGACAACCGCATTCACTTTAAAAGGGACACCACGCAATTCCGTTGAGACGACACTGTTTAGAGAAACCTCAGTTGTCGTTTCTTAAAAGTTTGGGGCTGCGATGCTTATGTGAAAAAGTTTCAGGCTGATAAGCTCGAACCCAAAGCGGATAAATACGTCTTCATAGAATACCCAAAAACAGTTGGGTATACCTCCTATTTCAGATCTGGAAGCAAAAGTAATTGCTTCTAGAAACGGGTCCTTTCTCGAGGAAAAGTTTCTCTCGAAAGAATTGAGTGGGAGGATGGTGGAGACATGATAAGGTTATTGAACCGTCACTTCAACTAGTGTGTAGCAGGGCACAGGAAGTTGTTCCTGTGGCACCTACACCAATTGAAGTGGAAGCTTATGATAGTGATAATGAAACTTCAGATCAAGTCACTACCAAACCTCGTAGGACGACGAGGATGCGTGCTACTTCAGAGTGGTACGTGATCCTGTCTTGAAAGTCATGTTGTTAGACAACAATGAACCTACGAGCTATGGAGAAGCGATGGTGGGCCCATATTCCGACAAGTGGTTAGAAGCCATGAAATCCGAGATAAATGGATCTTTAAGAAGAAGACGAACGTGGACGGTAAGGTTACCGTCTATGAAGCTCGACTTGTGGCAAAGAGTATTTTCACAAGTTCAAGGAGTTGACTACGATGAGATTTTCTCATCCGTAGCGATGCTTAAGTCTGTCAGAATCATGTTAGCATTAGTTGCATTTATGAAATCTGGCAGATGGATGTCAAAACAAGTTTCCTTACCAGTTTTCGTAAGGAAAGGTTGTATGTGATACAATCAGAAAGGTTTTGTCGATCCTAAGGATGCTAAAAGGTATGCTAGCTCCAGCGATCCTTCCATGGATTAGAGCAAGCATCTCGGAGTCAGAATATACGCTTTGATGGAGTGATCAAAGTTTTTGGGTTTATACAAAGTTTGTTAGAAACTTGTATTTACAATAAAGTGAGTGGGAGCGCTACAACATTTCTGATAAGTATATGTGAATGACATATTGTTGATCCGAGATGATGTAAAATTTCTGGAAAGCATAAAGGGTTGTTTGAAAGGAGTTTTTCAAAGGAAGACCTGGATAAAAGCTGCTTACATATTGGGCATCAAGATCTATAGAGATAGATCAAGACGCCCGATGATACTTTCAAAGAACGCACACCTTGACATGATTTTGAAAGAGTTCAAAATAGATCAGCAAAGAAGGAGTTCTTGGCTATGTTACAAGGTGTGAGTATTGAGTAAGACTCAAGACCTGACCACAGCAGAAGAGAGAGAAAGGACGAAGGTCGTCCCCTATGCTTTAGACGTAGGCTCTATAGTATGCTATGCTGTGTACCGCACATATAGTGTGCCTTGCCATGAGTTGGTCAAGGGGTACAATAGTAATCCGGGAATGGATCACATGACAGCGGTCGAACTTATCCTTAGTATCTAGTGGACTAAGGAATTTTCTCGATTATGGAGGTGAAAAGGAGTTTGTCGTAAAGGGTTACGTCGATGCGAACTTTGACACTAATCCGGATGGCTCTGAGTAGTAAACCGGATTCGTATAGTAGAGCAGTTATTTGAAATGGCTCCAAGTAGCGCGTGGTAGCATCCACAAGATGACATAGATATTCGTAAAGCACACACGGATCTGAAAGGTTCAGACCCGTTGACTAAATAACCTCTCTCACAAGCATAACATGATCAAACCAGAACTCATTGAGTGTTAATCACATAGAGATGTGAACTAGATTGTTGACTCTAGTAAACTCTTTGGATGTTGGTCACATGGTGATGTGACCTGTGAGTGTTAATCACGTGGTGATGTGAACTAGATTATTGACTCTAGTGCAAGTGGGAGACTGTTGGAAATATGCCCTAGAGGCAATAATAAATAGGTCATTATTATATTTCCTTGTTCATGATAATCGTTTATTATCCATGCTAGAATTGTATTGATAGGAAACTCAGATACATGTGTGGATACATAGACAACACCATGTCCCTAGTAAGCCTCTAGTTGACTAGCTCGTTGATCAATGGATGGTTACGGTTTCCTGACCATGGACATTGGATGTCGTTGATAACGGGATCACATCATTAGGAGAATGATGTGATGGACAAGACCCAATCCTAAGCCTAGCACAAGATCGTGTAGTTCGTTTGCTCAGAGCTTTTCTAATGTCAAGTATCATTTCCTTAGACCATGAGATTGTGCAACTCCCGGATACCGTAGGAATGCTTTGGGTGTACCAAACGTCACAACGTAACTGGGTGGCTATAAAGGTGCACTACAGGTATCTCCGAAAGTGTCTGTTGGGTTGGCACGAATCGAGACTGGAATTTGTCACTCCGTGTAAACGGAGAGGTATCTCTGGGCCCACTCGGTAGGACATCATCATAATGTGCACAATGTGACCAAGGAGTTGATCACGGGATGATGTGAGTTACGGAACGAGTAAAGAGACTTGCCGGTAACGAGATTGAACAAGGTATAGGAATACCGACGATCGAATCTCGGGCAAGTAACATACCGATAGACAAAGGGAATTGCATACGGGATTGATCGAATCCCCGACATCGTGGTTCATCCGATGAGATCATCGTGGAACATGTGGGAGCCAACATGGGTATCCAGATCCCGCTGTTGGTTATTGACCGGAGAACGTCTCGGTCATGTCTGCATGGTTCCCGAACCCGTAGGGTCTACACACTTAAGGTTCGATGACGCTAGGGTTATAGGGAAAGTATGTACGTGGTTACCGAATGTTGTTCGGAGTCCCGGATGAGATCCCGGACATCACGAGGAGTTCCGGAGGTAAAGATTTATATATGGGAAGTCCTGTTTTGGTCACCGGAAAAGTTTTGGGTGATATCGGTAATGTACCGGGACCACCGGGAGGGTCCCGGGGGTCCACCAAGTGGGGCCACCGGCCCCAGAGGGCAGCATGGGCCAAGTGTGGGAGGGGACCAGCCCCAGGTGGGCTGGTGCGCCCCCCACCAGGGCCCAAGGCGCCTAGGGTTTGGGGAGGGGGCGCCTCCACCTTGCTTGGGGGGCAAGTTTCCCCCTCTCCCCCCTTGGCCGCCGCCCTAGATGGGTTTTGGGGCTGCCGCACCCCTTGGGGTGGAAACCCTAGAGGGGGCGCAGCCCTCTCCCTCTCCCCTATATATAGTTGAGGTATTAGGGGCTGCAAACACATGAGTTTTCCTCTCCCTGGCGCAGCCCTACCTCCTTCTCCTCCTCTCCCGCGGTGCTTGGTGAAGCCCTGCGGGATTGCCACGCTCCTCCATCACCACCACGCCGCCGTGCTGCTGCTGGATGGAGTCTTCTCAACCTCTCCCTCTCTCCTTGCTGGATCAAGGCGTGGGAGACGTCACCGGGCTGCACGTGTGTTGAACGCGGAGGCACCGTTCTTCGGTGCTTAGATCGGAATCAACCGCGATCTGAATCGCTACGAGTACGACTCCCTCATCCGCGTTCTTGCAACGCTTCCGCATCGCGATCTACAAGGGTATGTAGATGCACTCCCCTTCCCCTCGTTGCTAGATTACTCCATAGATTGATCTTGGTGATGCGTAGAAAATTTTGAATTTCTGCTACGTTCCCCAACAGTACATGGGGAGACCATGGCGCCAAGATGGTGTCTTCGAGGAGGGCTGCTCTATGCCGCTAAGGGAAGTTGCCGTTATCAAGAGGTTGCCTAACGGTGATGGGATTTCTATCATGTCCTATATAAAAGGGCTTGGTGTGAAACTTCGTGACATTCTCTTTACGTTGCACTGCCCATCCGCCACCGTGGCCCTGACTTTCACAGAACGATGGTTCTATGTCTCTTCCGAGTTCACGGAGGAGCCACTATATGCCAGTGCTGGTCTTGATTTCATTGACATTGTTGTTCCCCTGGAGAATCTGATCAAGAAACTTTACCAGATGTATGAGCAAGACGAGCAAGAAAAAAAGGCCATGGATGAGAAACAACATCATGATGATACAGATACAGAGGCGATGATGCAGCAGCAAAAGGAGCTAACGGTTCAGGTGGAGGAGCATGAGAGGAACAAGTTGGAAGAGCTGCAGAGGAGGAGGGCCGAGAGCAAGAAACAGAAGCACCGGCGTAAGGAAATGAAGGAGGCAGCTAATCGGATGAAGGGGGTAGCAAGAACAGAGGAAGAACAAGATGATGCTTACTTTTGCACCCCGACATTTCCCCTTCTGGAAGAATCTGATTGGGGGAATCCATCGGAAGAGGAGCTGTCCCAAATGTAGGAATGCATGCTATTGCATCAGGAGACTATGAAACCTACAGAGTAAATTGTGTGATTTTGACTGCTAATATTTGATAGAAGTATAGAACCATACTTTTCGCTCACTTGTGCTGTCAAGTAATTCCTGTGAACTCACCTGCATTTACACCTAAAATATATTATATCTGATCATTCCTTGATATAGTAACGTACATTGTGAGTCTGTGTGACCTGGATTCCCTCCATAAGACAACATTAGGGAAATATAACTTCACTAATGAGGCGGTAAAAACAATATGAATTACTGAAATGTGTTGATCGTCTGCATTGTGTGATTTTAATTTCATCAACTGCAGATTGTGATATATGGCATGTTCTCACAGTTCCAATGGTGATGAAATGATCCCTTATGTTTATATTAATATTGTTGCCTTTCTGCGTAACATATAAACCCCAGCCATGGCTGAATGGATTATGTTTCCACTACACAGTTGGGACATGTGTCAGATATTTTGGCTAACTTCTCTGCTTTTTAATGTGCATCCCCTTTTAGTGAAATTTGCATGGGTGTGGATAATTATCATGAACCAGGATGCTTGATTTAACCTGATCGTTGATTGATACTCCTGCATACTCCTGAAATTAGGTGTTCATATTATCATATAGATGTCAAGTCAAACTGATTGTGTTGGAGCTAAATAGCTCAACACGTTCTCGCTGCAAATGATATGAGCTGTCTTAATTCATGTTAAAATAAATCTGTGCTGGCCTTGTGTTCCTGTTTTCCTTTCTGAACAGTATGTGCAAGGCCAAATCCAGAGCCAAAGAAAAAAAAAGAAAAAGGATCAATGTAGTTATTTTGCGCTTGCAGTCGACGATGTAGGCAAACCCATAGGCCATGTTGGCGAGGGTCGCCTCGTGCAGGTCCCGGCTGGCCGTGGCCGTGGCGTCGGCCGAGAAGAACACCCGGAAGCCCCTCACAAACGCGTCCCGCATGGTGGTCTCGCAGCACAGGTTGGTCATCACGCCCGCCACGACCACCTCCTCCACGCACATCCCGCCGAGCGCCTCCTCGAGCCCCCTGACGCGAAGGCGCTGTACGGCCTCTTCTCCACCACGAGGTCACCGGCGGTGCGATCTAGCTCAAATGCTCCTACGTGAACAGTAAAATTAAAAAAAATCTGTGATATATTTTAAGAAATGTTTGTTGTGCATACAAAATTTCATCACGAAATCACATTGGTGAAAGTCGTGGCAAAAAAACCAATATCAAAGGTACAAAATGTAAACATTTTCAGAGCATCAATTTTGTTCTTATATGTAACTATCACAAGGATGATGACTCAAAGTTTCTAGGATGGTGGGACTTGAGGCCAAACCATACAGTTTACTTTCAACTTCTCTTGTTGATATTTTTGGCACATACTTAATGAAATATGCATAAATATGTGCTTGTTCTTATATGTTTGCACCAGATGCATGCATTAGTTTTATGGAAATTGAAATGGAAAACACTTGCGTCTGAGCACTTGTGATCCTCATAATAGTAAGTTTGTAATAAATTTTGGAACCTGAAGGTTGAAGTCAGCAAAGATAGCATATACACCTATATTCAAATAATTGTACATAAGTGTCATCCAGGATTGAACCAAAGCTATGAATGCACATAAGCAAAAGAAGTGCACACCGGACCGCTTCAAGAGACGCGCCCATGGCATGTCCTAGCCACTAGTTCGGTTATAACGGGAAGCAAACAAACAAATTCCCTAAGAGTATTTGGTGCTTGCCCCAAGTGGGTACTTTTCTCTTACCGGTAACTTTCAGGTTATTTGAACATATATTCAGTATATATTTGAACATAAGTTCAAATTCAAATATAGTATTGATTTAAATTCAAATGCCCAAAATAAATCCTTAAAAATGTTCATTATTTTTGGTTTGGACCAAACCCTTGCCAAAATTATTAAACATTAATTAAGGAAATTTTGGTTTCATTGAATGCAATTTTCAAGGTTCTTGCCCTTCTTTTAGAAATGCACTTTCGAGGCTTTAAAAATCCCCAATTCAAGTTTCAAAAATTGAAGGACGATGCATGATGCTCACTAATGCAATTAATTGCCACAATCTACACTGCAAGATTCTAGGGCTGTGACATATACTTTATGGGTTGATGGCTCTCGATCCATCAGCATGTCATCTAGTGCTTCAACTCGACTTGATGGTGGCAGTTACGATGAGTATGTTACACTTGGTGCTTCTTCCTTGTTTTGTCTTTGTGGTCTTTTCTCCAACCATACGACAAAGAAACGGTTTCGGTAGCCCGCCTTACAAAAGGTGTGTCCATAGTGCATTCTAGGATCTAAGTTTCGTAAATATTGCGGTGAACGATTTATGTGGCTCTCAATATTTTTTATAGCCAAGGTTCTGCATGTTGGGTGTTTTGTAAACTTGGAGACAACAAACTTCAAAGGACCTAGAGTAACTTTTGGTTTTTTCATGGATCTTTGTTGTTCATATTTTCTCAGTTTGTTAATATAATGTACCCCCTTGTGTTATCTGTGAAGTTCGGTGGTTTGGTAAATGAAAGTCTATGTGCTCAGTTATATGGATGTGTTTCGGGGAATGAAAATGATATGGTTTTGTTGAGCTGGACCGGTGATCGCTGTTTTGGACACGAACGCCAGGGCCCGCAAGTAGGCAGTTGCAGATACGTGCTGCCACCCTCTGCCTAGGGTCTGCAGGACCGGGACCGGCATTTTGGAGAGTCTGATGCAAGCTGGGTACAATGGCCCAATGGCTATAACAGAATGAAAGAAGTATGTCCACGAGTATATATTGCACTATGAACGTCATTATAACAAAATGTACATAGAAATGTAATTTATATGTACAAATAATGTCTGAATACATCATTTGTATGTGATAATATGATACAAATGATAATTACAGGGTGTATATGTATTGAAGTTCCAATTTAAGCGAGAACCCAATTCGGTGCCTAGGCTCATCTGCACCCAGTCAAAAAAACAATCAAAACAAATACTAACAAAATTTAAAAAAATCCAATTTTTTTGTGTGATAGACAATTTTATGCGTGAGGTTCGCTCCAAATTTCAACTTATTTGGACATCTGAGCAGCTCTCAACAAAAAAAAACAAATCGGGTCAGAACAGTGTGTGAACAGTAAACTTTTTTATGGACCCTGAATTTTTCTTTTTTGCTGAGAGTTTCTCGGATGTCCAAATGAGCTGAAACTTGGAGCGCGCCTCACGCATAAACTTATCTACCACACAATTTTTTATAGAATTTTTTTAGTATTTGTTTTGATTTTTTTCGTCGGGGGGTGCAGATGAGCTCGGGAGCAAATGCCGCACTCTTTGTAGCTAGTAAAGAAATTTAGTGTGGTGCCGCCGGGGGGGGGGGGGGAGGGGGTGGGTGGGGGGGCAGAGCTCCCTCCCTCTGCTATCATAAGGTGGGCCAGGGTTATTAGTTAGATGTTCATCGGTAAAGTTATTTTTTATGTTTATCTTTTCTGATGGTGGTAGTGAAGTTATTTTGATAAGCTCAAAAGGATCATTAGTTCACTTATTTTCCAAACAAGGACCATTTTTGCAGCCCCAAATTTTGCAGAGCACAAAGGCAATACCAACAGTGATCAGAAGTCTCTCATGTTTCGAGAATTTCTTAAGCCAAACATAAAGAGACTATGCACATAAGTGGAATTTGAAAGCACATCGAATTAAGCTCGATTGCAAACTAGTTAACCAACTGAGCATTTACCCGCAAAAGAAAGCTGAGCATGTTAAAAACAATCGTTGGATTGGTCGTGCATGGTACACAAAACGTATGGTCGTGCATGGACGACGCACTCTTGGTCAGCCTCAAATTCTCCGTAAAGCACATCTCGGTGCAGTGGAGTACAAGGCAAATCTGGAAACAGGTAGTGTGCAGCGTAGGTGAATTGGGCGTGACTGCCGGAGATAAGTGGACACAAGTAATAAGAAACAATTTTTTTTTCGCAGCATTAGGGCATCTCCAACGAAGACCCGTAAATTTTCTCCCGCATCCATCCGCGGACAAGGGTACCGGTCTGCGTACATGAATGCGCGAGGACGCCATCCATTGTAATTGCATACATCCAGCCTTCCTTTTTTTTTCAAGTCCGCACGATCAAATAGCCGCATGCAAAGGGTACAGATGTTCAAATAGCCACATGCAGCACTAGTTACAATTTAAAAAAGTTCAGATATTACATCCCAACATTGTTGTCCCCTTTCACCGCCCACTGATGATCAATTAGATCTTCCTTCAGCTGCTCATGAGTTGGTCGATGCCGAATTTGTTGATGCATTTGAATAGACTCTTCAAACGTGGTCGGATTCTGCTCCGGAAGTTGGATAGGATCACCCATGTTCTCAAATTCCAGAGCTGCAGCAGCATCGTCACCCTCTTCCTCGACGATCATGTTGAGAACATGCTCCTTCGCGTCTTCAAGGACTATCTGCATCATCCCATCTCATCGGAGTACTCCTCCTCATCTGGCGAGTCATCGGACGACTCAACATACTGCTCGTATATGTACTCCAAATCAGAATCAATTGGTAGAAAGAAGACGGGACAACTGTTTTTACCTCTGACGATTCATCGAACAGTTGTTGGGCATGGTGAGACTAACAGTAGCGGATGGTACCTGGCGAGGCGGCCGGAGGACAGGGGTTGAACGGAGACAGAGGAGAAGCAGAGTCGAGCCCTGCTAGAGCGCTAGAGGTGGCGGTGACACAGAGTTCCTGCAGGGGTGTGGCATGGTGGCCAGGGTGGTGGAACGGCGGCGAAGGCAAGAGAGAAAGAAGGAAAGAGAGAAAACGGGGAGGATGGAGTCGCGGGGTCTGGGAAGGGTTTCGGGTGGGCCGGGGGTGTCGAACTCGTACGTTTCGCGTGTCCGACTCCCACAAAGCTCCCCCACTTTTGTCTCCGGAGGTGCCCGGCGTTGGTCGAGACGCGGTATTGTTCTCAGTTAGGACAAGCGCTTTTGTTAGCCGTTGGTGGTTGTATTTGGTCTTACTTGCTGTGGTCTCCCTGCTACGCTCGTTGTTCACAATGAGTGATAGTATTCTTGTACTTACGATTCTGTCTTCTATAAAGCTATGGTACGCCTAAGCGTACTATTAAAAAAAATTATCTCTAGTTCGCGCGAGAAATCGTGTCCAAACATCGCACGAACCGATACAACCCGTGTTGGATGACTTCTGCGGTCCGGATAGATAAGGGCCATATTGCCTGCAAGCTGCTACTGAGAGCATCTCCAGCCGTTGGCCCCCAGGGGGCGCCTAAAATCGCCGCCTGGGGGTGAGCCGGCGCAAAAAATCGGCCTGGGGACGAGTTGGTCCCCAGCCGCCCGCCCCAGGCGCGTTCAAAAAAGGCAAATATATAGCAAATTTCGGCGAAGTTCGGCATATATTACATAATAGTCGCGGATTTTTATTACATAATATATCTAATTAAATAAGAAACTGACTGAACGCGGAGTAGTCGCCGTCGTCGCCGCCATCCTCGCCGCTGTCGTCGTCGTCAGGCTTCTCCTCCTTGACGCGGCCGTCCCTGGTGGACCCCTGACCGGCGTCGCCAATGCGGACTGGTGGCGGCGGTTCGTCGTCGTCGTCGCTGTCCTCGATGACGACGACTCCTCCTTCGTCGCGGCCCCGGCGGCGCTTCTGCGCCGCAGGGCGGCGCACTGGCGCTCCCTCGCCATCTTCAGGGAGTCCGCGCGCGCCCATTCCAGGGCCGCGTCGTCGTCGAGCTCGACGTCGCCGCCGTGCTCCGTCTTCACCGCGGGGAGGCCCGGCTCCGTCTTCACCGGCGCGAGCCCCGGCTCCGTCTTGGGCTTGACGAAGCGCGGAGGAGCCGACGAGGAGGCGCGTCGGCCGCCCTCGTTGATGACGATGCCGGCGCTGCGAGTGCGCCGGCCGAGCGGCGTCTCCGCCGCGGGCTCGGCCTTGACGCCGGTGCTGGAAGTATGCCGTCCACGCCGCTTGGTTGTCGGCGGCGTACTCGGGGAGGGCGAGCTGGGCGTCGGTGAGGGAGGCGCGCACGACCTCGACCTCGTCGGCGAAGTAGGAGGGTTTCGCCACGGCGTCGGGCAACGGGGGAATGGGCACTCCCCCGTTGCTGAGCCTCCACCTCGTCGGCCCGGCGCGCATGTCCGGCGGCGCCGGGATGTTCGCCTGGAACAGGAGCCAAGACTCCTGTTCGCGGAGCGAGCGGCGGCCGAAGCCGTTGGCCGCCGCCTCATCTCCGGAGAAACGCTCGGCCATCGGGAGAGGGAGGGCTCGACGGCGGCGCTCGGGAGAGGGAGGGCTCGGCGGCGGCTCTCGGGAGAGGTAGAGCTCGGCGGCTAGGGCTAGGGCTGGTGTGGCCAGAGGCGAGGGAGGCCACCGGCTTATATAGCCGCGCCGCGCCCGTGTGTACGCGTGCGAGGGAGGGGAGGCGTCGGCGCGCCACCCCGTGACGCGCCGCCCGTGAGGAATCAATGGTAAGGCTGTCCGGAGGCAGCCTTGCCATTGATTCCCCGCGGGAAACCGAGGCGTTGGGGGAAGACGACGCGTGGTGTCGCTGATGCGGCGGGCCCGCGGCTCTTTCGCGCCAAAATCGGTTGCCCCGGCGGCCCCGAGCGCCCCCCAGCGTGCCGGGTTCGGCCTGGGTCCGCCGGCGCTAATTTCGGCCCAAGCCGGCGAAAATCGGGCTGCGAAAAATTCGCCTGGGAAGGCCTTTCTGGGACGCGGTTGGAGATGCTGCTCGCCTACGAAGTGATGGAGCAAAAAAGTTTCTGAAGCGAAATATTGTAAACAAATGGATGCGATACGTGAAAGACGGGGATGCTGCTCGCCTACTGAATCAGAAAGCGAGCAAAGGCAATATCCAAACGGTGGAGCTGCCGTCACGTGCAATGTGAATGCGATTGAATGTGGAACAGAAGATGGTGGCGCGCCGTTGGAGTGGAGGGGACGAATGATCAGGGATCAGGGTGGGGCGCCTCGACCCAACAGCTAATCTCCGCCTGTCGCTGGTCCAAGACGAAGAAGATCACACGCATGAGGATAAACTAACGCCCGGAGAAGGAGAAAAGGCGGCATTCGCAAGACAGAGGAGCGCCCCACCACGAGTGTGAATTGGCAGATGCCTTTGTGAGCCGGGCCCATGGATGCATGATCAGCGCAGCAAGCCTTCATCATTGTGAGACTGACGGTGCTCACTCGCAGGCGCCTAGCGGGGAGGGGGGTAAAACCGTCAAAACGAAGAACCTGCAGCAGCCTGGGAGAAAACGATTCTCGCTGTCTTGCACGCACGCACTGCACCAAAATTCGATGGATGGATGGATGGAGACCAACTGCGCCTGTGCGCAAAGTAAAGAATTGTCCGTCCGTCCGTCGTATATCCCGGCGGAAAAAGCGATCTCCCAAATGTAGGTCACCAACCACGGCTACTTTGCAGGACCGAGCATTGAAGGGCATCTCAGATGGAGATACCGAAGCCAGTCCAGATAGATAAACCCGTCCATGAGCCAGGTCCACGGTCCGCCGCTCTCCTGCCCCACCCCTCCACCACCGCCTGTCGCCCCCTTTCCCCGCACCACCACCGCGCCCGGCGTCCAGATCACGGCGCCGGGGAAGAAGAAGAAGAAGAAGTACAGCCGCGGTGCACGGGGAACAGGGAAGAAGTAGATAGAGGAGAGGAGAGGAGAGAATCTCCCACCACCCAGCAGCAAAGCAACCCAGGACAGACGTTGCGTCGTCGCCACAAACATCTTCACCGAATATCCATCGACCCGCCCGCCAGCCACCAGCCTTTACTGTTAAACCAACGGCCCGCCCCGTATTATCCGGTTTCCCGTTCTCGCACGAGTAATACTACTGTCGACACAGACTGTTTATAAACCCCATCCCGTCCATGGGATAGATATTTGGGAAGGAATCCCGGTAGGCCACGATTTCTCTCCCCGGCCGAAAACCGATCGCGAGTCAAACTCCGGGCGCATATATTTTTTGTAGTATATGGGCGGATCAGACGCAGCCCCAGCCGCAAGGGACGACGCCCAGGTCGTGGTGGTTGTGGGATCCCCCGTCGACGGCTCCCCCGCCCCCGCCCCCTCCGACCCGCCTCTCGCTGCCTCCGCGCCGGCCTCCACGCCACCGGCTCCGGCCCCGGCTGCGGCGGAGGCGGAAGCTAAGCGGGACCTCCCGGCGGCTGCTGCTGCTGCTCCGGCCGAGAATTTAGCGGTGGAAGGTAAGCAGGTGGAGGCGGCGTCGGCGGCGCAGGCCATGGCGGTCACCGTGGTGCGGGACATCGAGGCGGGACCCGAAGCCAGCACCAGCGGCTTCGCGGAGGAGAAGCCTTCCTGGTTCACCCCTAAGAGGTACTACAGTACTACTACTGCTACTAACCCGGGGCATAGCGAGATTGAACTGCAGCGTTGGCTTCGTAGTAGATTTGAACTGTTCGGTTGCACCGGTTTTTCCCTCTGCGGACCTCTGGGACGGGTTTGATATCGAATTGGGGCGATTTGGCTGTTTGTTTTGAAAATTCTGGGTTATCGCGAGCTCCAATTGAGCTGCCATTGCGTTGATTTGAGCTGCGAGCCTTCAGCGATGCCAGGTTGAGGTCAGATGGGAGCGCGCTAGGAGATTTGGCCAGTTTGTTACGCTTGATAACAAATCATTGCTCATACTACTAACAATCATTAGTGATATATGTGCTGTATGATTCCATCTCCTTAACCGAAATTTCTCTTGAATCTCTGTTTGTTCCTTTCGTGACTTCTGGTTTTAGTATTTGTCCGTTTCTCTATGTTGGCTTGCTTTAGTGCCGTGGACCTGCGTTTTGTACTAGTTTGGCGTTGGCGTGATGCAGTTTGTTCCCGTTTGTAGTGGTCTTAAAACCGTTTGTGCGCGCGTGGGCGTTATTTGGTAACAGTGGCCCAAGCCTTTTTTCTGGCGAGATAGTCTCTAACTCTTTTGATATGCATTGAAAATTGCACAGTAGATTTGTTCTCAATTTCGACAAGATAGAGTGGTGATTTGGCTGTTATCCTGTTGTTTGGCACAGTTTATCTTGTTAGTATATCATGTGCTCACTGTGGCTCTGATTTTTTCCCAAAGTTTTGGCCCTCTTCATTGCGACATTTAGCGGAACTGGAGGACATGGTGATGCAATGTCAATAATTCCACGTTGTGTGGGTCTTGAGTTCAAAACTTGTTATTTTGCAGACTGCAGTAGCAGTTTACTGCATGTGTGCTCAGTATCCCGTGGGCATTACCATTATCTGAATTTAGCCAATAATTTCATGTCAGAAGCTGTAATTTATGCAGATTAAATTAGCATGCCATACTGTCAGGTTTTGTGTTCTCACTGTAGAGTCCATTTATGCAGTGGTTGAGTTAATTACTTTTAATGGTTGCAGATTACTTGTGATGTTCTGCATAATCAACATGCTAAATTATGTTGACCGGGGAGTAATAGCAAGTAATGGTGTCAATGGCAGCCGTGGCAGTTGTTCTGGTGGCACATGCTCATCAGGTTCTGGAATTCAGTAAGTCCCGCCAGAAACTTTTCTACAAAATGCGACATTTCTTTGAACTTAATACACTTGCTGCATGTCTTAGCTACTATAAGCGAGAGCTTAGATCAGGAGAAATGCTCATATAATTTAGTTCGTTACAAATTGCAAGTTACCAAGCTGTGCTACATCCCTTTTCCAAATTAAATTGTTGTACAGTGCCATTATACACAATTCCCGTCTTCTTTTCCACATTATAATTTTCTTCTTTCTCTATCTCATGCCATGTTGTCTGCAGGGGTGATTTCAATCTGAGCAATTTTGAAGATGGTGTGTTGTCCTCAGCATTTATGGTAGGGTTGTTGGTGGCTTCCCCGATATTTGCGTCATTGGCAAAAATGTTAGTATCTTATGGCCCTTTTTTGATGTACTATAACTTTATTTCTATATATTGCTCATTGCAGTAGGAAAAGATATTATGGATGGACACATATTCTTCAAATAACAATACAGACTACAGACTAACATTGTTTTAATATGGTTTGGCGCAAGCCTTTAAGGGTGCTATTTTTCTGCATGTGATAGATTTCCCCCCCTCCTTGCAGTCACAATCCTTTCAGGCTTATTGGCGTCGGATTGTTAGTCTGGACTATTGCAACAGCTGGCTGTGGGTGCTCGTTTGATTTCTGGTCAATTACTATATGTCGCATGTAAGTACTTCCTATATGTTAATGATCTGTGTATTTTTTTAATAAAACTCTACTAATCATGTGATCTATTCCACAACATGTTAATTAGGTTAGTTGGTGTTGGTGAAGCTTCGTTTATAAGTCTCGCAGCTCCTTTCATTGATGACAATGCACCAGCAGCACAGGTCCTGTTAATCTTGTGATGCCTTTAGATTTCTAACACTGTTTTCTGTGTATATGTGAACATATCTTGTGTTTGCTTGGCTTTGTTTCTATACCCAAGTCCCATCATGAAGCAACATTCTTCTGGAAATAATCTACATCTTTGCACATGTATTATGTTTATGACGTTTCAAGGATATGAATGATCTTTCTCTGAATCATTATATGTCACAACAGAAGGAGCAAACTGTCAAACCCATGTCATTGAGGCAAAATTCTACAGGGCATTCAAAATGTGTTAATCAATACAGTACATAAATACCATGTAATCCAGAATTGTAATGGATCACTCATCCGGTAATTGCTTTCAGAGCCTGAGCTCATATACTCCCGCATGAACATTTTTCTAAAAAAAATAGCAAAAAATAATCTGAATTTGTTTGGTACCAAAGATGCTCGAGTATTCTAGGTGCGCGCAAAATTTCGTTAAGAAATGCCATCCATGGTGCTCTGGACAAAAAATAAATAAAATCGGTGCTCCAAAGAAACAAATAGGCAATTTGTAGCACTGTTTTCTTCCCCTTTTGGTCCAGAGCACCACAGATGTCATTTGTTCACAAAATTCTGCACACAACTATAGAACACTAAAGTGCCAAAAGTATCTGAATTTTTTGCTTTTTAGCACCATGGATGTCATTTGTTCATGAAATTGTGCACACACTATAGAACATTAAAGTGCCAAAAAATATCGAAATTTTCTGCTTTTCTCTTCAAATTTATTGTTCATGCGGAGTAGAAATGCCGTCCTCATCACTCATCTCTGTATTGAGCTGATTAGCTTAGGCTAAAAAATTCTTCAGCAGTTGCTTCTAGTTCTTAAATCAGGTGAATGAATTGTTCCTTGAATAATGCATACATTCATGAATCATGATGTTATGTAGTTTAATGTTTGCTTAGGAGGTTTGGTTACATAGTACTGTTTTTTTTCTCGTGTCTTATGTTAGTCAACAACTAACATTGCTGCTAATTATGTTACCAGAAAACTGCATGGCTTGCTATGTTCTACATGTGTATACCCACTGGGATAGCACTGGGTTATGTTTATGGTGGGTTGGTAAGTGTTATATATGCTACACTTTTCTTCTTTCTTGCTTCTTGGTTTTGCCTCAAGTTATATGGGTTGAGAAACAGGTGCATTACCAGTGTAACTTGACCTTGTATTGTTCAAAATGTTAAAATCTCATCAGGTTGGAGGTCATCTGCACTGGCGTGCTGCTTTCTGGGGAGAGTCAATTTTGATGCTTCCTTTTGTCATTCTGGGCTTTGTGATAAAGCCACTAGAGCTCAAAGGTGTGACTTTGTTTTACTCCCTCTGTCCCATAATATAAGTTTTTATTACAACCATTATACTCATATAATGGTTGTAATAACATCTTATATCATGGGATGGAGGGAGGGAGTGAGTATGTATTGTTTTGCGTATCAGTGTAGATAACACTACTAATTTCTATTTCGGTATTCTGGCACCCTGACTTTCTTCCATTTGTTTTCTCTTTCTTTTGGGATGGTGATTTGTTTACCAGGATTTACTCACAACAAAAAGACAAAAGAGTATGGTCCAATGCTCAGTCCGGAGCTTCAAGATGAGACAAGTATGTCCCTTTGCTCTTTACTTAGTTTGTTTGACGTTGTTACACCATCTTTGCCTTTAAAGAGTGCTTGAATACTCCCTTGAAAGGTTAAATTCATAATTTGCTCCATTCAGTTATCAGGTGAAAAGCACTTCAGAAAACATCTTCCAAATTAAATTCCTTTTCGCGACTTCTATCTCTCTGCGTGTTATGCTAAAATTTTGGGTTACAGGGCTACTACTTTTGTGATGAGTTGAACCGTGATAATATGCTTGACATTCTATGCTCCTAAGGATCTTAAGCATTTTCAATAGGAAAACAACTAAGGGCAAAACTGATGATTTGCTTAGCCTTCTGAATTATTTCGACCTCCCCTTGTATTCGAAATGCACAAAAGCAGCGGACTTTATTTTAGGGAAGAAAATAGTATGACTAACTTGCAATCATGTATCCTAGATGACCTTGTTCATTTGCTTTAGGGCTTATTCATCAAAGGCTACTTTCATTGACATTTCTGGATACAGCATCGTACTGAATTGAATTTGCCTCCTCCTGGCTGCTGGGGTGTGTAACTTCACAGAAGCTCAAGCGCCAGTAAACACCACCTTGTTCAATTGCTCATTTCCCTTCCAACTATTCCAGGTAATAATGGAATAAAGCAGGGTGTTCCTGCTATAGTTGAGGGCCTTGCAGAAAAGCTTCCAGAAAAGTCTTCCCTGTAAGCACCTCCTTTGTGTTTTTTCTTTGCTAGTTCGATCAGTGCCTTGATTTTATATCTTCATACAGTGTTGTTTCTCTCCTTTTCTTACCTTACCGGAATACACAGCACCTTTTCCTTGTTGATGATCTAGGTAAAAGTGAATGATGTTGTAGTTACTTAACTGATGTGCTAACCTATTCAAATAGATTAAGTTTAGTAGCTTACTTGCATTAACCTAGTACAAAATCGTTTGAATATTCACATTTTCATCATGCAGCTCCAGTTTCGGGAAGAAAGTTATGATTGAAATCCATCATTTTGGGAAAGATATGAAAGAATTGCTACAAGAGCGAGTCTATGTTGTCAATGTTGCAGGTCAGATCTTCTTTCACATGTTATGCAATTATTTGAACTCTATTATGCTAGATGCTTCTTTTTTATACTTAACATGAGGTTTTTAAATGCTAAACTCAGCTGTGTTCAGTGCTATACTTCATCCTTGATGTTAGACAAGTAGATCTTCCATATATGTCTGCATTTAAATATAGTTGATGAAACAACATGTACTCTGATCCACTGTTGTTTTCTCGCTCAAGTTAAGCACAATTGGTTCAACTTTTGTGGCAGATTCCACATAAAATGTTACTGTTAATCCATAGGTTAAAAAGGCCTGTCATATTAGTCACATCCTTGCCGATTTGCTGCCAAAATTTGTTGTCATTTGTGTCCTGATTCCTAATTCTGCAACATAACTGTTGTCCTGCAAAAACAATCAAGTGCCCGGACAAAAACATTTTCTAAACAAATCTTGGCTCTGGCTATAGATTCTTCATTCAGCACTCAAATATTTGGGCAATAAGGTTCTCTTGTGGTACATTGCTTCAAATGAATCTTTATAATTAGTAACACATGTCTTTCACGTCCAAATTCGGAGTATGATTGATACTTCTGAAATTCATTTCATTTGCAACTCTTTTTTGCGAAGTATAGTCTTCTGTTTGTAACTGCGGTAAATTTAATTGGGCAATTCCAGGTTACATCTTCTACAACTTTGTCATTGGTGCCTATTCCTATTGGGGCCCCAAGGCTGGTCAGGATATCTACCACATGGTAATTCCTTGTAGTCTGTTTTTCCGATGCATAGGGCCATATTTGTTGATTTTTATTTGAGCATTGATTATTATTTAGTTACCTGTATGAAAGTCCTGGTCTTCTGCTTTAGTGTAGCCTAGACCTACCACAATATTTATATTATCACACTTCAATACATTGCCATTTCACTGGATAACCTTTCATGCTGAACTTGTCATACCAGGCCAGTGCAGATCTAATGTTTGGCGGAATAACAATAGTGTGTGGAATATTTGGAACCCTTGCAGGGGGTTTCATCCTTGACAAGATAGACTCTACAATTTCCAATGCTTTCAAGGTAAGAAAAAAATTACAATCTCATATTTGCATTTGTTTGCCTTCTAACTGGAGTATTTTTTTAAGAAAAAAGAACCCAGCTTTTTTGTCCGATTTTAAGGTATGTTCTCAAATAGCTTGGGTGTGTGGTTATTCTATTAGCAAGAATAACTGATTCTAGGCTACTGACCTCCAGGCAATGATAAGAACCATCATCTTAAGTTGATGATTTTACGTTTGTTTTTAATAACTGATTCTAGGCTACTGACCTCCAGATGATTTATTTTTTTTGCTAACGACATGCAATCACTAGTTAATGTGTTGTTCTTTTTGGGCATGTGCCTAGGATTAGTTCTTATCATTGCCTGTTGCCTTATTTGTTCTTTAGCAGAATGACACTAGACCATTAAGTAGGCATGCCCAAATTTTCTTTTTTACTCCCTCCGTTCCTAAATATAAGTCTTTCTAGAGATATCAACAAGTGACTACATACGGAGCAAAAATGAGTGAATCTACACTCTAAAATATGTCTATATACATCCGTATGTGATAGTTCATTTGAAATCACTAAAAAGACTTGTATACTAGCCAGCATGATGTTGAACATGGGTGTGTTATACTCATGTCTACTGAGTAGTACTCCCTCTGTATACTTTTAAAAGACGTTTTAGATCACTACTTCGGGAGCACATGCCAGTCAGGAAGCTGGAGCAATGAAGCTAAAGGAATCTGTGTATGCTGGTTACTACTGTATTAATTATGTAATTCTTACTTCAATCGACATGGTTTCTTTTCTTGTAGCTTCTTTCTGGCGCAACTTTCCTAGGGGCGATATTTTGTTTCGGTGCCTTTTGTTTCAAGAGCCTTTATGGATTCATACCCTTTTTTTCAGTGGGGGAGCTCTTGGTTTTTGCAACTCAGGTAAATACTTCCTTCGCTTAACTATTTTCACAACACTTAACATTCTGACTCCTAGTACGTGGCTGTGCTATGAAACTATTGTTGCTAATTTAGGAACACAAAGAAACGTAAAGTCTTATTTTATTATGTTTATTATCTTGGTTCTCTCTTTTGAAAATCTTTACATTGGAAGTTAGTCTAGTTGCTGTACAGGTATTGGATGTAAAACGGACAATGTTTTTAAACAACTTGCTTCTATTTGTATGTACTTGTCATGCTGCTAAGCATTTCAATATGTTGTAAATGCACTATGCCTAGTTAAATTCTTCACATATACTTATCCTTTGAACCTACAGGCTCCAGTAAACTACATATGCCTTCATTCTGTGAAACCAAGTTTGCGGCCATTATCAATGGCTATGTCTACTGTTTCAATCCATATATTGGGTGATGTGCCTTCTTCACCCATTGTTGGGTTTATTCAGGTACTTGTTCTTGTGCTTGTTCGCAATGAATCATAGGCAAAGAATTACTTGCTCAGCAACTTAATTGCCCATGTTCTCTGTATGTAATCAGGTTCATTGTTTTCATGTACGGAGTAAATGAGATTACCCTCATATGCAAATATTTTGTTATGTTGATGTCTCAATGCCTGTCATAATGGATTGCTTTGTATATGTAAATACTCCTCTGTATTAAAATATAAGATGTTTTTTGGTCTAGTTTTAGACAAAAAAAGGTCTTATATTTTGATAAGGAGGGAGTATATTGTGTCCTCTTATCACTCTATTAGTGCCCTAGCAGATGTTGATGCATCATGGCTATAGCATTTTAGTTGCATCCAACACCACTTGGATGGTGATGCTTTTCAGTATTGTTGCATTGTGAGTCTTACATTGTGCTTTTACTGTTGGAACTTTGATGCAGGACAAAATCCATAACTGGAGAACAACGGCGCTTTTGTTGACATCCATCCTCATTGGTGCATTTGTATGTTGGTTTTGCGGTATGTTCTCTTAGTATAGTAATTATAAAACTTCATATAATCTCTGGGCAGTATCTCATGTTTTCACTTGCTGATTAAAAGGATTGTACTGTTTCAACTTCTCGAGACTACTTCATGTTTGGAAGTCACGTGCAAGCATGATTTCAAACCATACCAAATCACTACCATGCCCTAATGTGTAGATTGAATATGCTTATCCTAAAATAAATTTAAACTTGCCTTGCAGTAATGCATTTTAGTGTGTATTTGTGATAATTGGCTGAAGCTGGGACATATTTACTCTCTGCAGGCATATTTTTGCACAGTGTTGATCGTTTCAATGAGGAGAGCGAACATGGTGTTCCTGCCACTGAGAGATCAAACCTCAGGCCGTTGCTTGATGATGGAAACGATGAAGCGCGCACTTCACAATGATCAGTGAGGTCATCAAGCAAGATGTCTTTTTCTTTCTTAGCTGGATTATTTCGGCCGTGCCAGCAAACATGTGAAATGTAAATTTGCATGTCCGTTGGCTGTACCTGTACATAAATCATTTGCCCTCTTGGTCTTCTTGGCTTTTGTGTACAGACCGCAGATACTGCAACAGAGTATGTACCAATGGAATAACTTGGTTGATTAGAAAGGGTGGGTAATGTTTGCACATGTCAACAAAGTTTCCTCCGAATTAGTCGGATCTGAAGCTAGAATTGCGTGTCCGGTCTCTACTTATCTAGTGGTCGCCAAAACAGATCATGTGGATGGATCTCTCTCATCTACTCCGTATTTTCTGAGGTACAGTAGTTCTTCCTTCGAAACGCGAGGTTATTGGAAGTAGCAAGTGTACATGATAAATTTCTTCAGTTACAAGACGGTACTAAATGCACATGGGATTGAGCGCCCAGGGTTTATGGTCCCAATCATTCTCCATGCTGCTCGTACATCTGGTAGGTCATCAGAATAAAAGGAACGGGCGCCCAACTGCCGACTGGAACGGCGATGTACGCTGCACAAGGAAGAGGAAAAGAGGGTTGTAGCGCGATCATGACCCGGAACAACCAATGTGGTCCAGGCTGGGCGCAACAGCAACATGTCGCCTCTGGCGAGCCGTCAATCCCCCCGATGATCCAGTTGCTCAGCCGCGGCTCCACCACACATGTAGGCGAGCAGCGCCCTGCAATCCAACTACTACATGAATCGTTGCTAGCCGCCGCTACCACTCTCAGCGCTTCATGGACAATCGCCCTCCGTCTGCATCGCACCATCGTAACCTGGCCTTTTGTTTGAAAATGACTCGTAGAAATCTGTTTATCAGTCTCGCTGAATATCGGCTGAAAATGACCTGATCCGTAGCTGGGTCTCCATCAGACCATCCCCATTTCCAGGGTAACAGCATCCATGCAAGTCTTTTTTTTTTCCTTTCTTTGCACACGGACGGTTTGCATGAGCTAGGCATGACAAATGACAATTGAGAGGGCCTACCCGAAGCCAATGGAATGCAATGCGAATGCGAATGCGGCATGACAATTTTTTTTGTAAACCTCGAAAGTTCTTCTATGCAGATCAATGCTACAGGCTTGAGCAAGGTGAGGTGAGATAATAGAGCCGTCCATAGAGAGGAGAGAGCTACCGGACGAAGACCCCATGTGGCCTGCCCCCCAATGCCTACAGTGCACAGTGCTCCTGCTGCAGTGCTCCATGCCTGTCCCTGCACGGCTGCAGTGCTCCTGTCCTCTGCACTGCACTGCACTTCAGACTTCTTGAGCCGAGTGCCCAAGTGCTACATTCAGGTTTTCAGGGTCAGACTTCAGATACCTCCATCTGTTTACGTACTTCCCAATAATTGCATATGGAGCTCCCCAAAAGCTGAAACCTCATGTTCAAACCCGCAAAAAAACCGGCCACCTCATGTTCAAGCTGGACTCATAATTTTCGTCACAATTACTTGTAAATTATTTTTCATCAGAGAGACATGTGTAACCAACAACTTCATACGTGCATTTTCGACATAGTCAGCGTATTTTCCTCATGCAGAGTCGAACACGTAAAGCAGCTTCATATGTGCATTTTTTTCTGACATGCACACTCAGAAATGTGTATGACTTTGTGATACATACTTGTGACGTATCAGAGCCAGAGGGCCTAAAAAGAATATACAAAGAAAATGCACATGAAACTCCAGCCCTTTATAAATTTGCACCCCACAGGGCCAGGGACCAAGCGGACAAGGCCCTATCCATCCATCCCCATCACCTCCCCACACACATCTGTGCGCCACCCGAACCAAAGCTCAGCCACCAGCAGCCATGGCATCTCGCGACGCCGCCACCTTCCAGCTCTACCGGCCCATGGCAATGCCGACGGCGACGCCCATGTCCCAGACGATGGCAATGCCCGGCTTCTCGTCGGCCGAGGCCGCGGACGACGCCGTGGTGGCGGTGCCGGTGCCGGCGCCGAGAAAGGCCGGCGCGGCCAAGGGCGCCAAGGACCGGCACAGCAAGGTAAACGGGCGCGGGCGGCGCGTGCGCATGCCGATCGTGTGCGCGGCGCGCGTGTTCCAGCTCACCCGCGAGCTGGGGCTCAAGTCGGACGGGCAGACCGTGGAGTGGCTGCTCCGGCAGGCCGAGCCGTCCATCCTGGCCGCCACCGGCTCCGGCACCACCCCGGCCGTCTTCTCCTGCTCCTCGGCGCCCTCCGCCGCCGCCGTCTCCCTCCTCGGGAAGCGGCCGCGCGAGGAGCACGAGCACGAGGCGGCGCCGTCCTTCTGGGAGGCGCTGCAGGCCCGGCCCGTGCCCTGGGGCCTCTCCCCGTCGCTGGAGGCGCAGGCGTACGCGTCGTCGGTGGCGCAGGGGCACCACCACCACCTGAACCTGCTCTCCGCGCTCTCCGGCGCCTCCAGGCGGCCAGAGGAGGAGTCCCGGTGACCGCCGGCCCGCGCCTGTCTACGTGATCGCATGCGCTGACCTGCCCGTGCCCTGCTGCCTAATTCTTGGAGCCAAGCCAGCCAGGTGTTCCTGCTTGCTTGCTGCTGTGTGGTGTGGCTTGCCCTACGTACTTTCGCATTTTCTTTACCGCCCTTTCTCCTTTGCGTGCATCGTGTGTTTTCTTTTGCGTGGTTTTTGGTCTGGGAAGAAAGAATTAATCGAGAATCTGAGCAGCATCAGAGATTCCAAGGTAGCAACTGTAGATACAAGCCTGCTAGATCTTACCACCACTCCATCTCGTCGGATTTGTGATTGTGCTTGTCACTAGTTGTTACAACAGTGTATTACGCCACTGCCACTCCCTGCTGTCTGTGACGAGACGATTGATCTATCTAACACAGTGCCACTCTTGTACCACTCGATTGTTGTTTTGCTTCAATGGAAGTCCCTCTATCTGTGGGAAACGTTTTGCCGATGCAAAGGCTCTGGTGTGGTGTGGTGTGTGATTGGCATCTGCGGTAACCGTCCAACAATGATGGAACTAAATGACCCATTTGGCGCACCTCCATCACATTACGTACATGGCAGGGCTGCGCTTTGCTGCGAGACAATGATTTAGATTGATGTTTAGTAGATTTACTTTAATCGTGGGTTCGCTTTTATCTCTGCAATACTGCTGCTGCTGGGGCAAAAGCTGCGGCTGCCGCTGCTGCTCTGCAACGGCCTCTGCCACTTTGCCCTGATGAAAGGCTCCGGCTGTTTTCTCCGGCCATTATTGGTGCCAAGCTGTAGGCCATTTGGCTGAAAGTGAGCTGCCCTACCTCACCTGACGGAATGCAGATCTCTGCACTCTGTCTGCACCCCCAACGGTTTACGTCGCCATGCTCGCAGATATTAAGTGCTCCATGTAAATTTCAAAAAAGAAGAGAGAAAAATAGCGCTCCACGTTACAGAATACAGTTAGTGTATCCAGCATTCGACGCGGAGCATATTTTTGCTGCGGTTCGAGAGGCATGCTTTGCTCTGTGAGACTGTGACTGTGACCGCCGGTTGCACCAACCTGCCTGTCCTTCGCGTCCGGGCTGATTGGTGGCGGCCAGCTGCGTGCTCTGATGGGCTGATCTGAGGTCTCTGGACTGGATGGATATGCCCGGTGACTTAGAGCAACTCCAACACGCCGATCCGGGCGCGCCTATTTGGCTCGGCACGGACTAAAAAGTCGGCCCAATGCATCGACCCAAACGGACGCGAGTCCGTTTTTGTCCGACTGCCGATCCATTCCCGACCCAATTTCGAGTCTGATTTGTGTCGGCGCGGACACGCTCCTATTCCTCTCCTTGGCCCGCTAGTCGGTGACACATTGGTCATCCTCTTCCACCCATATCAACAACAAGCCCTCGCCCGCCCCACCCCGTCGCCACTGCCGCCCATTTCCGGTGCCTCTGCCGGCAACCCGTGTCGACACACCTCCCCCCGTCGCCGCCACCTCCCACGTCACCGCCACCATCGCCTCACCATCAGGCCACCGCAACTTCTCACCCCCTCCCAGTCCGACGTCGCCGCGAGCAGGAAGCCGCCTCCCCGCCCCCGACCAGCTCCTTCGTCCGACACCGCCCGCTGTCCTGACGCCGGCACGCTCGTCTGACGCCGCCAGGCCAGCCACCTGGTCCAGGGGAGGCGCGCATCTCTTCGCCGGCCAGCTTCTTCGTCGATGCCCGCAAGTTGTTCGACAGTTTGTCTCAAGGTATAAAATGGACTCTGCCGACGAGTTCTTTTTTCACAATTTCCTGTGCGACTCTGATGATTCCTCGTCCGATGAGGAGGAGGAGATGTTGGCTGCCATGTTAGTCATGACCACCTTAATAGGCAGCGCCCGTTGTTCCGGGGCTCGATCCCGGGCCATATTCCGACGTTGAATCGCAACCGAGAGAGCGACCATTTCCTTCTTTGGAAGGACTACTTTGCCACAACCAACCTGTTGTTCAAACATCAGAATCCCCGTCGGTGTTTGCGTATGGCTAGGCATCTTTTCAACCATATTAGAGAGGGGGTGGTCGGATACGATAATTATTTCGAGTGCAAAGAGGATGCCCTTGGAAAGATTGGCTTCTAATCTTATCAGAAATGCACTGTAGCCATCCGGATGCTTGCATACGGAGTGCCTGGTGATCTCATTGATGAGTACGTTCGTATGAGCGAGTCTACATCCCTAGAGTCCATGTACAGGTTCTGCAAAGCTGTGATTGCCGTGTTTGGCCTGAGTACTTGAGAGAGACGACTGCTCAAGATACAGCCCACTTGTTGGAGATGAATGCCAGCAGGGGCTTCACAGGGATGCTTGGTAGCATAGACTGCATGCACTGGGAGTGAAAGAACTGTCCTTCTGCTTGGCAAGGGCAGTATAAGGGCCATGTCAGGGCTAGCACTATCATACTTGAGACCGTGGCCTCACAAGATCTCTGGATCTGTCACTCTTTCTTCGGCATGGCCGGATCGCACAATGATATCAATGTGCTTCAACGCTCGTCGGTGTTTGCAAGGCTTGCCGAAGGCAACAGCCCGCCAGTGAGTGTTACCATCAACGGCCACAACTACGACAAAGAAGTTGTGGGAGGTGATGACTGCTTGTGTGAGCATGCACAATATGATCATAGAGGACGAATGCCCGGAATGTATTTACGATCAAGGGTTTCAGTTTCAAGGTGAGAGTGTTGTGCGGCTTGTGCCTGAGCACGGAGGAGGAGCCGCAATGTTGCACAGTTCACCCAAATTCATCATGAAATGCGTGATTGGAAAACTCACATGCAGCTGCAAAATGATTTGATTGAGTATATGTGGGTTCATGTTGGCAACCAATAGATGTATCTTTTTTAAAATGTATTTGAGACAATTTAATTTTTATTCGGCTTGTAAAACTATGCTAAATTTATTTGGTTGCGAAACTATGCTATTTTTGTTTGCTTGTGAAACTATGCAAAATGTGTGTATATTTGTTCAAAAACGGCGGCAGACTGGCCACGCGGGTAAATATGGGTCGGCGCGTTGGACACACTGCTGACTCAAATTGTAAACAGGACGGACGTTGAGCGGGCGGCCAACTCAAACGGACAAAAAGTGACAAAATCACCATCCATTTGGGTCGGCATGTTAGAGTTGCTCTTACCGGTGTTTCTATTTTTGGATGGACTGGGGCTGGTGACTTGGTGTTGCCACTGTTGGGCTGTCCAACGTTTCTATTTCAGAATTTTGCCTTTCTGCGGATGTTCAAATTCAGGCCTGCGGAACCACCTTCAAGCTCACAACGGTTTACGGCCCTACGACCTCTTCGAGAAAGGATGATTTTTTTGCTGAGCTTCTCACGCACAAGCCGGTTGCTGGGGTCAAATGGGTAGTGATGGGCGATTTCAACCAAATTTACAAGGCAAGAGATAAAAACAAGCGTAATGTAAACCCGAGCCGCATAAGCCGCTTCCGAACAGCCCTAAATCTCTGCGAGCTTAGGGAGATCCATCTCCAGAACAGGCGCTTCACTTGGAGCAATGAACGACAAAATCCGACCCTCTGCAAGCTTGACTCCATTTTCTGCAATGACGAATGGGACATTCACATATCCTACATGCCTTGTCATCGTCCCTCTCAGACCACTGCCCACTTCTCCTAGCAGAGGACAGTGGACCACGGCGGCCGCGCACGTTCAAATTTGAAAATTTCTGGGCGTCCATCCCAGGTTTCCAAGATGTGGTGAAGGAGGCTTGGCATCATGATTCTGGGCATTTCGAGCCATGCCAGAACCTTTTCCACAAGCTTAAGAGGACTGGGGCTTGCTTGTCCAAATGGAGCAGGACACTTTTCTCCCAAGCCAAGATCCACTTTCGCGCAGCACTCATGGTCATCCCCAGACTTGACGTGGCCCAGGAGACAAGAGAGTTGTCGGCCGGAGAGATTGAGCTTCGGGCTAGGCTCAAGAGGAGGGTTATCGGCCTCGCGGTGATCGAGCGCTCAAGGGAAAAACAGTGCTCCAGAATAAGGAATTTAAAATAAGGGGACGCCAATACAAAGTTTTTCCACCTAAGGGTGAATGCGCGTAGAAGGAAAAATCACATTCACTGTCTCAAGCACAACAATGGCTGGATCACTGGACATTCTGAGAAAGAGGAGATCATATTTGAGCACTTCTCTAGTGCTTTGGGCAGGGATGGCAGGCAGGAGAAGGACTTCAACTGGGATAACTTCAATTTCCCCGACGTGGATTTGCACGAGCTTGGGAACCCTTTCTCGGAGGAGGAGGTGTATGCGGCCATGTGCCAAATTCCCAAAGATAAGGCCCCTGGTCCCGATGGGTTCACCGGGCTGTTCTTCAAGAGCTGTTGGGAAATAGTAAAAGACGATATCATGCGCGTTATACACTCTTTTGGGACTCTGCGGACTTCCAACATGCATTGGCTAAACTCAACAAATATTGTGCTTCTGCCGAAGAAGGATGGCGTGGAAGGAGTTGCTGATTATAGGCCCATTAGCCTCATCCACTTATAGCCAAGACGCTAGCGCTTCGTCTGGGACCCCACATGAACAACCTGGTCTCCAATGCCCAGAGCGCGTTTATTAAAAAACGAAGTATACATGACAACTACATGTACGCCCGCAACCTCGCTCGACGCCTCAACAAAAGCAAGACACCTTCCTTACTCTTCAAACTGGATATCTGCAAGGCTTTTGATTCCGTACGATGGGACTACATCCTGCAACTCCTGCAGCGGAGAGGTTTCCCGAGCATCTTTAGGGATTGGATTGCAGCGCTCCTGAGCACGTCCTCGTCTCGCGTCCTTCTGAACGGTGTGGCGGGTCCTCCTTTTTTGCATGGTCAGGGCTTTCGTCAGGGCGACCCGCTCTCACCCCTTTTGTTCGTCATTGCCATCGACCCGCTCCAACAGGTTCTCGACTTGGCCACCAGGCACGGGCTGCTTCACAAGATAAGGGGACGTGGTTATACCTTTCGGACCTCGCTCTACGCCGATGATGCAGCAGTTTTCATCAAGCCTATCAAGGAGGATGTGGACAACCTTGCTTCCATTCTGAAAGGTTTTGGGGAGGTCACGGGCCTCTGTACAAATGTCTCCAAAAGCTCAGTCGTCCCCATTCGTTGCCGAAACCTTAACCTTGACGCCATTCTTCATGGGCTCCCCGCAAAGAGAGCTTCCTTCCCGCTAAAATACCTGGGGCTGCCCTTGTCGGTGTGGCAGCTCAAACGTGCCGACTTTCAGTACTTGGAGGATCAGGTCGCAGGAAGGCTTGTACCTTGGGAAGGGAGATACATTGCAACTCCGGGCCGAGTGGTTTTGGTCAAATCGGTCCTGACCTCGCAGGTTGTCTTTACTGCTACTGCTCTTCCCGTCCCTAGGGGCACCCTGAACAACATCAGCAAGATTGAGCGAGCGTTCCTTTAGCCGGCCTCGCACAAGACTACTGGGGCCAAGTGTAAAGTCAATTGGGAGCGCGTCTGTAGACCCAAAGACCTGGGGGCCTTGGGGTCCTACACCTGGACAAGTTCTGCCGAGCGCTTCGTTTACGCTGGCTCTAGCTCGAATGGACCGCGCCAACGAGTTTGTGGGTTGGTCTGGGTAACATATGTGATGAGGAGGATAAACTCTTTTTCTATGCATGCACGACCATCACCATCGGCAACGGCGCCCGTGCGCCCTTCTGGGAGTCCCCTTGGCTAAACGGGTGCAAGCCCAAGGACATCGCCCCCCTGATCTTTGAGGCATCGTCTCGAAAGCAATGGAAGGTCAGGGAAGCTTTGCACAATGAAGTATGGATTAGCAAAATCAACTCTACGGCTGCGTTCTCTTTTGACCACCTGAGACAATTCCTGGGGTTCTGGATTTCCATCCACGCTATTAGTCTGGATGAGCATGCCGAAGACTCCATCATTTGGAAGCATACGGTCTCAGGAGAATACACCGCTTCCTCTGCGTATAATGCGCAATTTCTATCTATCACTCGCACAAACATGTGCAAGGTTGTTTGGAAGACCTGGGCGCCCCCGAACGTCAAATTTCTCGCGTGGCTTGCTCTACAAAACATGATTTGGACAGCTGACCGGTTGGCCAAGCGGGGGTGGCCAAACTGTGGCCCTTGTCCTCTTTGCCGCAGGGGCCTAGAAACTGTCGAGCACCTCTTCTTTGGCTGCCGCTACACGCTGAGGCTATGGGGCTTGGTGAAGGACTGGCTTCAGCTTGTGAGCTTGGACGTTGCAGTCTGGGCGAACTATAGGAGTATCAAGGACTGGTGGTTCGACATGGTCGCCACCCAGAGGATCCACGGAAGGGCGATGTCTTCCCTCACTATGCTAGTATGCAAGTCGATCTGGGACGAAAGAAACGCAAGGGTTTTTCGACGCAACTTTGCTCCTCCAACCATCCTTCTTCGCACCATCAAAAAAGCGGCGATTCTTTAGGCGACCGCGGGGGCGAAACATTTGGGCCACATTCTACCGGGAGGATAGTGCGGATGTGATATGCACCCCATGCTTGGGGCTTTTATTTTCTTGTCCTCTGTAACTTTGAAAGACCTATTCCCTCTCCTAATTAATGAATCGCCATTGCCAGCTTCTCGCTGGGTCTGGGGGAAGATCCGCAACATCTGTTGCTTTCGTGCACTGGTTTCTTCTTTTCTTTATTGAGCACAGTTCTGTGCAGTGTTGTGTGCCTGCTGCGGGACTTGCCGATGGGAGGTGAAATTAACGAAGAGCGCGCTGCTGTCCTAGTCCTACACATCCACTTGCCGCCTGCGTGACGAAGGAGACAGGAGTACTTAGAACAGCCGACGCGTACGCCTCTGTTTAGGACCAGGCATACCAGTATATTTACGTGCCTCAGGCACAGATTACAACAAGCGGGGATAGCTCAGTTGGGAGAGCGTCAGACTGAAGATCTGAAGGTCGCGTGTTCGATCCACGCTCACCGCATGCCTCTTTTTTTTTTCTTTTTTTTTTCATTTTTTTCATTTTTTTAATGAAGCCTCGACGCACACCGCAGGAGCAAATGACAACCCATATGATTGATTTTTTTTCTACAAGCGACTAGAATAATACAAGGGCCCAAGTGCAAGCAAACACTAATGATCCACAAATCTGTACACACGTAACAACTCGCTAGTTTATACAATTTGCATGCATTTAATCCCCAAATAAGCGTGTTTTAATCGGAAGCGGAGCTGTAGCACCTAGATGCTCCACACCCTATATGAAAATTAAGTTCAAGAAATTATCGGGAAATTTAAAAAAAAACTGAAATTTTGGGATATGAAACTTGGGTGCCCAATCTACTTTCGTGTGATATTTCGTGAAAAAATATTTCAAGAAATTATCAGGAAATTTTAAAAAAATCTGAAATTTTGGGATATGAAACTTGGGTGCCCAATTTACTTTCGTGTGATATTTCACGAAAAAATATTCATTGCAAAAAAGACAAAAAAAATTCTATGTATAGAAAAAACTATTTGGATGGATTTTAGTTTGGGCTGTATTTTCTTCACCACGGATACATTTTCCGGTATTTTTCTATGAAACTTCATACGGGACTACATTGGTCACCCAAGTTTCATATCCCAAGATTTCAGATTTTTTTAAAATTTAATTTCGGGGGGGGGGGGGGGGGGGAGGGGGAGCACCCAGGTGCTTCTGTGTATTTTCCTGTTTTAATCCGCATATTTAAACATATAATGATGCTAGCCGACCCTCCTCCACGGAGCTCCCCTGAATTGGCGCATTTGTGATCGTCGGATGAGCTTTGACTTCTGCTGCTGGACATCGGATCGGTTGACCACGTGGTAAAAAGTGTTACTTCTCCTTTGCTTTCACGTTTGACTGACTTGTGGCCCTTTTGCTCGTGTGATTTGTCTCGTTGCTTGTGGGTTTTTTCGAGCCGTGGTGAAAGTCAACCAGTGCATTGGGTGCGCCTCGTCGTGTATGAGCAGTCTGTCCGTCCCTCTATGGCTGACGCCAGCGCGGGAACCGCGCGACGTGCGAGAGACAGCGCCCCGTGCGCGAGGTCTTTCCAGCGTCCAATCCCTGTGGGACTCACGCACTGTACTCATTCGTCGCCACCACACCGAACTCTATTCCCTTCCCGCCAAACCCCGCAGCTGCCCTCCTTCAGTCCTCCATCCTCTCGCGCCCCCCTCCGCACAGCCCCTCCCTGCTTCCTCCTCATCACCGTATGGCCGTGTATGAACAGTCTGTCCGTCTCTCTGTGGCTGACGCCAGCGCGGGAACCGCGCGACGTGCGAGAGACAGCGCCCCGCGCGCGAGGTCTTTCCAGCGTCCAATCCCTGTGGGACTCACGCACTGTACCCATTCGTCGCCACCACACCGAACCCTATTCCCTTCCCACCAAACCCCGCAGCTGCCCTCCTTCGGTCCTCCATCCTCTCGCGCCCCCCTCCGCACAGCCCCTCCCTGCTTCCTCCTCATCACCGTATGGCCGTGTATGAGCAGTCTGTCCGTCCCTTTGTGGCTGACGCCAGCACGGGAACCGCGCGACGTGCGAGAGACAGCGCCCCGCGCGCGAGGTCTTTCGAGCGTCCAATCCCTGTGGGACTCACGGACTATACTCATTCGTCGCCACCACACCGAACCCTATTCCCTTCCCACCAAACCCCGCAGCTGCCCTCCTTCGGTCCTCCATCCTCTCGAGCCCCCCTCCGCACAGCCCCTCCCTGCTTCCTCCTCGTCACCGTAGCCGCCGCATTCCTACCTTTCCTCCTTCTCGTCACCACAGCCGCTGGTCCCCTCGCTCCTCCTCCATCATCCCTTCCACTACCGCACGAACCTTCCGGGTCGGGGCGAGGCAGAAGGCCGTGGCGAATCTGGCGCCTGCAGGCAGAAGCAGCAGGAGTGGGTGGAGCAGCGGATGCAAACGGGGTCATCGACGGAGCTGCAGGAGCAAGGAGCTCGAGTTGGCTCATGGCTTGCCTTTGCATACTCTTTCTCCCCCTTCCCTCACTCACGCCTCCCCTTTTTCTCATGGGTGAGGGCTTCGGCTGCAGGTGCGCCACGAGGAGTGGAAGGCCGAATCCATGTGATGACCAGAGCAGCAGGAGCAAGGAGCCTCCTCTCTCGCTCTCTCTCAGTGGTTGAGGACTTCCTCAAGAAGAAAGATGAAGGCCAAATAGAAGAAGAATTTGGCTCAAAGGTCTTGCGGAGGTGCCTCTGACCGTCTCTACTTTCCTATTAATTTCTCCACCATGCACATTGGAATTAGATAATATATGTTTTTTTAAACATGGCGCGTACAGATCTGAGGTTTTCTATTTGTAGGTAGTGATTCTATATATTATGATGTAGTCTGATATTTTAAGATATTCACAAAAGGAGTGTTTAATATGTACACATTTATATAACTATGTAGTCAGGCATATTTCATCTCTTTTCTTGATCGAATGAAGCACTGGTCTTGATAACTTCATCAGCTCCGTACATTTGTTCGTGTAACTTCGGCTAGGCAATGAAAACTTAATGTGGCTGGAGTTCTACGCGCATTAAATCTGATTATCCTTATATTTCAAATCCAATGTCTTGGCCTTTAGAGGCTATTTTGGCCTCACAGGGTGAAGGCATGTTTGTGCAGGCAATGAAAATAGGGTACTCATTTTTATCTTGTAGAATGTGGTTCAGGAAAAGATATATGTGCCTTATGTGCCTTATAGAAGATACATTATATTAGCATGTTATGATAAGATATGTTTATATGTATAATGTGGATCCTTGATAAGTAGACTAGCCTGATCTCATGGCAATAACCATGCTCTCTGTTAATATGGTCTCTTCTAAAGTATATTTAACAAAGCTTTCAGTTTGTGTTTATACCACATTCTCTTACAAATTTACATTACAGTATGTCCTAGAAAAGGCACCAGATCACTTTATGCCTTGCATACATGTTTTGGTAGAAACAATGCATCGAAGTCTTCTACAAACTTTTTGGATTTGACAGCCGTACCGTATCAGGTCAATAGTAGTGGTGAAACCGTATCAGGTCAATAGTAGCGGTGAAAAATCAACGGGGTATGGTGGCGGCTAGGGGGCAGAGTCGCCCATGAGTCGCCGGAGTCAAACGATAGACAAAGCAAATAGGGTCGGTGATAATAGCATGTTTTCTGGGCAACACATTTTTTTTCTTCTACTTGTTGTTTATTAGTAGGCAGCAAATGGCTTTTAAAAGAAAAAGGTGGTGGACAGGTGGCGTTCATGGCCACCTTGCAATCCTACATTCAGGACTTCGTGTTTAAATTTGGTAGTTCTGCACTATCATTTTCATTTCTTCTGTAAGTTTTTTACCTTGTGTACTAATGCACGTTTTGTGCTTTTTTCAGAGTGCATAATGTCCCCTCAGGTTCGAATTGCTCTGAAGTTATCAGGGCATTTCCTTGTAGGGCTTGTTCGCATTTATTCATGGAAGGTGAACTACCTGTTTCAAGATTGTAACCCACCTAAAAATCCCTTCTGCCTTCCTGTTTTTGTTTGTGTATGTCGCTCTGTAAAGATTGGTTAGCCTGACCATGAAAGGGTGCTTCAGATTAGAAAAGCATGGTTTTTCTTTGTGTAATTTTCAGGACAAAGGAGGCTGTGGAGGAACTCATAAATGACGTGCTAAATTATTAATTAGCCGTATTCTTGATTTTTCGTTTTTTAAAGATAATTGAGCAACAAGTCATGTAGAGTTACTACCGTATAGTATATTTCTAACTGCATGATCGAAACTGTACATTCTGAAAGTATATTGGACTCTTGCCCTTGGGAAATTAGGCTGTTATATCATTACTTTGTAAATAAATCACATGTTAACTTGCTGGTTCAGTTTAAAGCTGCAGGCAGAGGCTTGCGGTAGGGAAAAATAATAATTGTGCCAGTTGAAAACCAAAGCGTTTATTTGTGACTGTATAATCTGGACTGTGGTTTTATGAAAGTATGTTAGGCTCCTGCTCTTAGGAGATTAAGAGTTGTTGTGGTTTGCTTGGTCCAGTGCCCCGAAGGGAGCTCACGTGCTAAAAAAACCAATGTTTTTTTTATGGTTAGTTCACGTGCTAAAAAAACCAATCTCTGCGAAAATAGCATGCTCATTTTAGTTATATTGATTAATAGCATCTCTATGTTATTAGATACTCCCTCCGTTCTTTTTCAACTGCTTAGATCATATTTGATTCCAATGCTTGCTTTCATATCATTGGTTTGTCCAAAGTTTATGTTCAGAGATTATGCTTCAAAGATATGTTCAGATATCCTACAAAAAAAAGTAAGATGATCGCCCAATTCTAGCTTCATCTGCTTTACCTATTTTTTTTATTTTTTTATTTAGATCACCTGAGTTCTAGGCAGTGAGTACTAGAAAGCATTATCACATTTCAGTGCATTTTCATACTTTGTGAAGCATTTCAGTTTTATGGATATGGGCATTCAATTGAGAACTGGGAACAATTTTGTTTGACTTTTCAGATGATAATTTTTATCGGTTATAGTTACAATTACTAGAAGTAGCAAAGGCATGGGTTAATTTAGAGCTTGAGTTGGCAGCTATGCTTTTTTGCATTCCAGATTATGCAAAGAGATTGCCATGTTTTTTTTTTATTTCGGTTTAGTTCATTCCCTTATATATCCAGTTGTTTTCTGCAGAATTTTTTTTAAATGTTCATGTTGTAATGGATGGATATGTTGATGGCATCGTCATGTCATGTAAATTACATGCAGAACAAATCTATATTTTTGTTGGGACTAAAAGTGAAAACTATATTTGGGACCCAAACTTTTCAAATAGCTCTGAATATGAATTGGGACCTTGCGCTGTTTGGGGTGGAGCTGTTGGGAGTGAGAGGCGGATAACAATAGGGCGAAGAAGCATGCCATCGAGGAGTGCAAGCAGCAGTGCTCCTTCGCAATGGGGTGTGGCTATAGGGGAGGGGAGGCGGCCAACGACGGGGAGAAGGAGCAGGTCGTCGAGGAGTGCAAGCAGCAGGGTAAGATGTGTATTTTTTCAGACGATCTTGACTGTTTTGCAACATGTATTGCATTTCCAGGGATAATCATTTTTCTTATTTATTATTTCCCATGTTCGCTGAAGATTAATTTAGGCCCATACAGTTTCCGTGGACTGGAAGTCTGAAACTGAAGATAGGGCATATTGTTTTGGTTCTGAGTGGTTGGAGATATTGCGGATTGATGTCCCTAGAGCAGTCGGACCCTTCCAAGATAGGTGAGTCTGATTTCTTCTGCAACTCTTCCACCACAGTACATGAAAATGAATATGTTCTACCTATCAGCACCATTTCTTGAGGAGAATTGTTGCTTCCCCTTTATTTTGTCACACTTTGGTTTCTTTGAGTTCAGAATAGATTCACCTTTATTCTGATTTTCTTTATATATTCCCAGGTGCTAAAATCCTAGGTGTCAAGGGCATTGTGGTGGCGCGATCCATGTCTACTGCAATCGCTCGGCATGGCGTCCATGGCCCCTTTTGCTGCATTTTTTGTTTTTCGGCAAATATGTTCTTGCTTGACCCCTGGTGAATATGTTCATGATTCATAATCATTGTATCTGATTCATAAGAAATAGTGAGATGCTTTGTTATGAGTTACGATATAGGCTTTGTAAAATTTGCATGCAATTTGTTGATGGTTAGGCTTCGAGCTCCATTTCAATAATTAGAGCTTTTTTCTGATCCTCTCGAATTTTCTCATCTATTACAATGAATTACTGCAGATCCAATTTACATCTACAGTCCAAGGAGGCAAAGTTCTTGTGGCTTAATATCATTTAGAACCTGTCTTTCATTAATATGGTCATTCCTTTGTCTTAATCTTGCTATGGTTAACTCCCTGGCTGCAACATTGTTGAGAGTGGATGCAAGATTTGTTGTGTTTCCCAATACATCATTCTATACAATTCTTAGAATCAACGCTGATGCCTATACGACAGGCTATACACCTTTGTAATGTAATCTTGTGCATGTCAATGGCACCGGCAGTGGTTTAAAACATAAGCTGGTGCGTCTTGTGCTTGCTTGTTGCTTTTTTTTCAACTAGGCATGGTCTCTAATACTCCCTCCGTTCCCAAATACAAGTCTTTTTAGAGATTCCAACAAGTGACTACATACGCAGCAAAATGAGCGAATCTACACTCTAAAATATGTTTACATACATCCGTATGTTGTAGTCCATTTCAAATGTCTAAAAAGACTTATATTTAGGAACGGATGGAGTAGATTAGATATCCATTAAAACTTGTATATGTGGTCTGCTTCCTTTTGCCTCCATCAACATACGTGTGCTGTTCTTATTATCTTTACATGCTTATTTGGAGGAAGGCCCCATCGTCTAATACAAACATACATGCTGCCCGAGATTCAGATTTTAATGTAAGATTATAAAGAAGAAGAGATATCATATCGTATTGAGTTAATAGCATACCATTCTTTTTGTTACTGCATGATCTGAATGGTGGCTTTATGAAATATACATGCCGACCAAAAGTTATGTATGAACAAAAACTGATGCATATACTCCCTCCGTCCGGTGAAGAGTATACATCTAATTTTTTTAGGACAAATTATGGAGTTGACTAAAAAATGCATTGAAAAGGTGCAAGTCACTGTCTCTCTTCTCTTTAATTACCCACCCTTCAATGAGCTAAGTGTATGTAGAAATTAAGAAGACCATGTGTAGATTGCTATTGGTCTTGATTACCATGTGATGGGAGAGAAATATTTTTTCCTACTTTAAAGTGCATTGGAAATATGAAGTACACTCTTTTGTGGACAAATTTTGAACCTAGATGTACACTCTTCACCGGACGAAGGGAGTATGTAACAATATAATTGGGTTCATCAGAACTAATTAATGTTTGTTTTTATGAGAAATAAACATTTGCACTTGTTCTTCAGTTAGTTAGGTTGTTAGATTGCTGCTTCTCTTCATGTTGGTTTATGATCTTTTGGGTGCAGAATGTTAACAAATTGCTGCATCATCATGGCTAAGGTGTCAATACCCCTAAGTAAGCCACCTATTAACTTTAAGAGTAGCATAGTGAGTGCCTGCTTTACATTTCATAACACAGATGAGCAATAGAGCATCATTTTTCAGTACCACCATACTGACCCCACCTAGGCGTGTAACAAACAACATGGTACTCAGTCTGGGCAGAGTTGCAAAAAATGATAATCATATTTAAAGGCAACATTACATGGTCGTCTCATACTTTTCATACCTGAGTTTGACAACAGAAAATGGCTGACAAGATACATCACATGCACTCACAGTCACAGATTCATATTCTACTCCGGATGGGCCACACACAGAATTGTTCTTGGACCGGGCAAGGTAGCATATGGGCTTTTCAAATACCTATGTTTGACACAGAGAGGGATTTTTTTCATGCACATGAAAAATAAAAGTTTGGTACAAACACTGCTAAAAAAATTCATCCTTAACTGGTCTACACATCTTATAAAAATATGTTTATTTTCCAAAACTCAGATTTCTCAGCTTGATAACCATATTTTAAACTGAAAAAGTGCTTCCTTAACTGGTCTATGCATGCTATACAAATATGATTTTTCTCAAACTCAGATTTCTCAGCGTGATAAACATATTTTCAATATAGCATGATTTAACACATGGGCTTTCTACTACCAATATCGAATATGTCCTTGCAAAATGAAACTATTTTCATCGACAACATGGCTTTAGAGGGTCTCTGCGCCATTTGGCGCAATGGGTCAACTAGTACACTAATAATAGCCATCCGATCTATGCATTTGACGCCTATAGCGTGTTTTAATCCGCAAACAAAACTTACGCATGCATACAACTTACACTCCGGTAGTCAGTCCAGTACTCCACCAAAAGAAACTGACGCATGCGTGCAAATTTTGTTTTGTTTTGCTTCAATTTTGGACTTATACAGAAAGACATACATTTAAAAAAAATGATAAACACAATATCTTGCTACATGAACAACCATAAAAGCACTAGATAGGTTGGTTAGTTCAACACAATTTTTATTTAATACTTCCTGCGGTCCTTTTTAGTCCGCATAAAAGATTTATCTGAAGTCAAACCTCGTAAAGTTTGACCAATTGTTTAGAGAAAAAATACTAACATTCACAATATGAAAATATACAACCTCCTCCAGCCCATCGCGTCCCTCCCGCGAGCGACAGGAGGGAAAACCTAGCTGCCAGCGGGGATCCATCGTCCTCTCGCGTGGTGGACATGGCGCGGGGCGGGGTTGCTGGGCCAGAGTGCGGCGCTGCCTTGCCTGGCGTGGCTGTGGAGGCTGCTCCTCGTGGCGGCGGCGGCATGTCTCCCGACCTGGCGCGGCCTTCTGATGATGCGGGTTGTTGTGTATGACGAGACGGACATACCCTGCACCTACTCAACATCGTCAAAAGGTGGATGCCTCATCATCAACGGATGGCAGGAGATCTGTGACATCTGCGACTTCACCAAGGTTGGAGACAAGATAATCGGCGCCATCCACGTAGGACATGCAGGCCCCATTCTCTTTGTGCATACCATTGCTAAGACGACTACCGACGAGTAGGTGTCTTAAGAGTCCAACATGCATGCATGTCTATTTACATCAATTATGATTGCACTTGTGTTGAGTACTTTTTATGGTTGTACCATTATGCGGATTTTTCTAGAATTGCTAGCTAGGTACTATGTGATGCTAGTTATGTGTGTTGAAGATTTCATATGTTTAGTTTATGATCCGATAATAATTGCTACATTTGATTTTGATGGTCTAAATGATGCCATGCCGGAAAATTTGTGTGGTAGAACATCCTGCCAAACAAAATAAATGCATTATATATTTTTTTGGGCATTTTACACCAGTAGTGCATGGCGAAGGGCGAACGCTACTACATCGACGCGTAACTAGCCGCGTTCACGCACACCGCACGCTGCAGGCCGAGATGGTACTAGCGGCGTCCTGCCCCGACCGTTGCTGGAGAGCTACTGCTTAGCAGCATTTGGCCACTCACACAGCAGGAGAGAGTGAGAGAGAAGTGAAAAACGTTTCCCCTTTCGGGTTTCTCTTATCCTCTGGCGACCTCGTCGGAGTCCACCAAATCCTCCCGTTTGACCGGTGGCGTTCGCTGGGGACGGGAGTCCACCAAATCTAAGGAATCAAAGATGATGCGTGAATGGCAGAACCATCCCTTCTGGGTGGCAGCGGAGAGGAGGTCTGCAGGAAGGAGGAAGTAGTGGGCGATTTAGGGAAGACAACGGATGAGGAGAAGACACCGGCGGGTGAGGCAGGAGGAGGGAGCAGCGCTAGCGGGGGTCGAGAAGAAGATGAGAGAGAGGACTATACTTGGGGCCCCATGCCAAATCTTGAGGACAGATTCGAAGGCCTAAATCTCTGTGGGGAAGAAGAAACCGATCTAGATTTTTCTGCAGAACTAGAGGACCTAATCAGGGAGGTCAGATGGCTGGCAATCTTCAAGGTTCATACCACACGTCAGTTCAGTCACTCGGTGCTATTTAATTCGATGCGTAATGCTTGGTCACCGGCCCAACAGGTTACTTTCAAGCCGAAGGGGGCGAATTTATTCATAGTGCAGTTCAGCTATTTGGGGGATTAGAGAAGGGTGATGGACAGCGGCCCGTGGCTATTTCGCAAAGCGGCTGTCGTGATCCAAGAATATGACGGCTTCAGTAATGTTAGTGACTATAAACTGGACGAAATTCCAGTTTGGGCAAGAATTCAGGGGGTTCTAGAAGGCTTGATGAAGAAGAAAGAATTGGCGGAGAAGGTAGTGAGAAAGGTTGGGGAACCACTCATAACAGTGGTAGTTAACGAGAGGTTCATCAACACCTCTAAGTTTTTGAGAGCAAGAGTGTTTCTGGATGTTCGAATCCCTTTAGTAAGGTTCGTACCTATAACTCTAAAGGAGAGGAAGAAGTACCCGGTGTTCTACGAGAAGTTGCCGGATTTTTGTTACTGTGGACGGATGGGTCATGTTGTGGAGGAATGTGGAGATGGGTCCATGACCCAGCTAAGTGCGAGTGGGGAGAATGGCTCCTTTGGAGCTTTGTTGGACCCGCCGGGGGACAGACCCATGGCAGGGGAGGAGGGAGAAGCGGTGTAGACAGGGGTGGGTGTTTTGGTGGAGGAGGAAGAGGAAGTTGGGGGAGAGGTGCTGGAGAGAGAGGCAAGGATGATTTCGATCGGGACGAGCATGAAATGAATGAAGATTACTCTTCCCAAGATGCAAGATCGTGCAATGAACTAGTTTCAAGGATAGCCAGGAAGAGGCTAGTGAACAATGATGGTACGATGAATGGACATTCGACTATGCCAGTTCTTCCCGGTACAGTCGCGGGCAAGGTTTTGCAGATTGAGGGTGTAGTACCAACAAGTCAAATTAATGTCTTGTCAACTCCGGGCAAGGTTCCTGTTGTGAAACGAAGGCGACATGGAGAGGGAGAAGTGGCGATAGTTGATGATATGATGAATGAGGCGGCCTCCCTTGCGGAGGGCCGCCCGACCCAATGAGGACCTTCTGCTGGAACTGTCGCGGGATTGGCGAGGGAGATCCGGGAGCTCATCAGGGAGTGTGTGCCGTCGGTGGTTTGCATTGTGGAGACACAACTGTCAAAACAACGAGTGGAGGGTCTGACAGCAACGTTAGGCTTTAAGGGAGGATTCGCAGTGGCTAGCTCTGGAAGGAGCGGAGGTTTGGCAGTATTCTGGAAGGACGGGTTAAATCTCAGAGTGAAAAATTTCTCACGATATCACATTGATGCGTGGGTCGCTGAGCCGGGGAAGGAGGATTGGAGGCTGACTTGTTTTTATGGGGAGGCTAATAGAAGCCTGCGACAAAATACATGGGACACGATGGCAAGACTCCGTGGAGAATCTACACTTCCATGGGTTTGCATCGGAGACTTTAACGAGGTTTTGAGAAGACAAGAACAGATGGGTCCCAATGAGAGAGACGTTGCTCAGATGGCTGGTTTCCGTGAAGCGGTTGATCTTTGTGGCTTGAGTGATCTAGGGTACATTGGCCTAGACTGGACATTCGAGAAAAAGATAAATAATGATCAATATTGCAGGGTGAGATTAGACAGGGATCTCGCTTCAGCGGAATGGTGTTCTATGTTCCCTTTTGCGACAGTCAGACATCTATTTTCAACTAAGTCTGACCACAGCCCCATAGTCTTAATGAATGAGGTCGATAGTGCTAACCGGAAGATTGGTCTTGGGAAGATCTTCCGCTATGAAAAGATGTGGGAGCAGCATGAAAGCTTTTTCCCTATGTTTGAAAGGGTATGGAAGGCTGATGGCCACTGTGTCGGAGTTCAAGACATGCATGAAAAATTAATTAAGCTAGTCATGTCTCTTAAAGAGTGGGGGTCACGTGAGTTTGGGTGTGTGAGGAGGGAGTTGAGGTAGCTCAAGGCTCATTTGCAAGTGTTGAGGGAAGTTGTAGGCCGTGTTGGCCCATCATATGAAGAGAGAAAAATGGAAAGCCGTATAGTTGAACTCAATTACAGAGAATAAATAATGTGGCGTCAGGGCTCCCGGATCCAGTGGTTAGCAGAGGGTGATGGCAATACAAAGTTTTTTTTATCAAAAAGCAACAACCAAAAGGAGGCGGAATCATATTTCACAGCTCACACGACCTGATGGTTCAATCTGTACGGATGGGGATGAATAGGCTCAATGGCTACCGGGTTCTAGAAGAATCTCTATAATTCTGAACCGATGGTGGGCATGGAGGAGGTGTTGTCTCATATACCGTGTAAGGTCAATCATGAGATGAACAGGATGTTGATGGACACATATACAGAGAAGGAAGTTAAGGAGGCTCTGTTCAAGATGTTCCCCACCAAGTCGCCCGGTCCAGATGGGTTCCCTGCGCATTTCTTTCAGAAGAACTGGGATGTCTGTGGTGATGAAGTCACTAGGGTAGTACTGCGTGTTCTGAATGGGGAAGACTCTCCGGAGGTCATTAATAGGACGTTCATTGTTTTGATTCCTAAGGTACGGAATCCGACCTCTCTTTCACAGTTTCGACCAATAAGTTTGTGCAACGTAATCTTTAAGATTATTTCTAAAGTGCATGCTAACCGGTTGAAACGAGTTTTGCCGGAGATTATTTCACATGAGCAATCCGCATTTGTACCTGGTAGACTGATTACGGATAACATCATTGCTGCTTATGAGTGCCTTCACTTTATGAAACAGCCGAGAAGCAAAAATAATTCTCACTGTGCATTGAAGTTGGATATGATGAAGGCCTATGATCGCGTTGAATGGAACTATTTAGAGGTTGTTTTGATCAAGCTCGGATTTAACTCACAATGGGTGAATAAAATTATGGCTTGTGTGTCAACGGTATCTTTCTCTGTTTTGGTAAATGGTGTGAAGATGGACGATTTCAAACCATCAAGGGGCTTTAGATAGGGAGACCCTATATCTCCATACCTGTTTCTGTTAGCTGCGGAAGGTCTATCATGTTTACTGAAAGCTAGTAGTCAAAATATGAATGCTCGAGGTGTTGTGGTAGCCCCTACTGCTCCTCCCGTTAATCATCTTTTATTTGTTGATGATTGCTTATTAATGTTCAAGGCAAACAAGGAGGGGGAAAAAATTATCAGAAATGTTGTCCGCACTTATTGTGGTGCTTCTGGTCAGAGGGTTAACCTTCAAAATCAAGTATCTTTTTTGGGAAGGGTTGCCCTAATAGTATGAGAACTGTGATAAAAAATCTTCTGGATGTCCCAAATGAATCGCTGGCTGAACGGTACCTGGGGTTGCCGTCTGATGTTGGGAAGTCAAAAAAGGTGCTTTCAAATATTTAAAAGACAGAGTTTGGGCCACAGTGCAAGGTTGGATTGAGAAGTGCACGGTGTCCGCAGGGAGAGAAGTTTTGATAAAATCAGTGGCTCAAGCTATACCCACTTTCTCAATGTCTTGTTTTCTGCTACCCCGTGGTTTATGCCAACATATAGATATAGTGTTGAGGAAGTTTTTTTGGGGCAGTAGGAATGGAGAAAGAAAGGTTGCATGGGTATCCAGGGAGACTTTAACAATGCCCAAGTACTTGGGTGGTTTGGGTTTTCGGGATACATAGGTCTTTAATTTGGCAATGTTGGCAAAACAGTCATGGAGGTTGTTGCAAGACTCAGAATCGCTTAGTGCTAGAATTTTAAAGGCAGTGTACTACCCTCAGTCAGATTTGCTTGAGGCGGAGCTTGGAAGCCATCCTTCTCAGGTATGGAGACAAATTTTTGAAGGCACAATTGTCTTGAAGCAGGGCCTAATCCGGAGAATTGGAAACGGACAGAGCACACACATTTGGAATCAGAACTGGATCCTGAGGGATCATATGCTTCGAGCGCTGCACCCACGGTCTCAAAAGCCACCAGTGTTGGTATCCGATTTGATGGATCATTCTATTAGAAGCTGGGACAAAATTGCTTTGAGGGAACATCTACAGGAAATTGATGTGCATAAAATTTTACAAATCCCTTTGAGTTCCTATAACAGACCTAACACATGGGCATGGCACTACGAGCGGTCTGGAAATTTTTCTATACGTTCAGTGTATATATTGCTAATAGAGACTAAGAGGACCAGAGAAGCTTGGCTCTATGAGGCTCCTGGAAACTCTAATACCGAGGGTGACAAGAAGCACTGGAAGAATCTCTGGAGTTTGAAAGTTCCAGCTAACTTGAGCAATTTCACCTGGCACCTTGCGAGAAACTCGGTGCCAACGGAAGAGGTTAGAGCTCATCGGAATATGACTGAGTCGAGTGTATGCCCAATATGTAACTTAGCAGAGGACACCTGGAAACATGCTTTGGTTCAATGCTCTATGGCAAAGTGTGTGTGGTCCTTGGTGGATGAAGAGCTGGTGGAACACATGATTGCATGCAACCACAAATGCTAAGCTATGGTTAATTGAACTTCAGGATTCCATGGGACAAGACACGTTTGTGAAGCTGCTAGTTACTCTCTAGTCCATATGGTGGGTGAAGGAAATATGCCCTAGAGGCAATAATAAAGTTATTATTTATTTCCTTATATCATGATAACTGTTTATTATTCATGCTAGAATTGTATTAACCGGAAACATGATACATGTGTGAATACATAGACAAACAGAGTGTCACTAGTATGCCTCTACTTGACTAGCTCGTTGATCAAAGATGGTTATGTTTCCTAACTATAGACATGAGTTGTCATTTGATAAACGGGATCACATCATTAGGAGAATGATGTGATTGACTTGACCCATTCCGTTAGCTTAGCACTTGATCGTTTAGTATGTTGCTATTGCTTTCTTCATGACTTATACATGTTCCTATGACTATGAGATTATGCAACTCCCGTTTATCGGAGGAACACTTTGTGTGCTACCAAACGGCACAACATAACTGGGTGATTATAAAGGTGCTCTACAGGTGTCTTCGAAGGTACTTGTTGAGTTGGCATGTATCGAGATTAGGATTTGTCACTCCGATTGTCGGAGAGGTATCTCTGGGCCCACTCGGTAATGCACATCACTGCAAGCATTGTAACTAATGAGTTAGTTGCGGGATGATGTATTACGTAACGAGTAAAGAGATTTGCCGGTAACAAGATTGAACTAGGTATTGAGATACCGACGATCGAATCTCGGGCAAGTAACATACCGATGACAAAGGGAACAACGTATGTTGTTATGCGGTTTGACCGATAAAGATCTTCGTAGAATATGTGGGAGCCAATATGAGCATCCAGGTTCCGCTATTGGTTATTGACCGGAGACATGTCTCGGTCATGTCTACATAGTTCTCGAACCCGTAGGGTCCGCACGCTTAAAGTTCGGTGACGATCGGTATTATGAGTTTTTGTGTTTTGATGTAACGAAGGTAGTTCGGAGTCCCGGATATGATCACGGACATGACGAGGAGTCTCGAAATGGTCGAGACGTAAAGATCGATATATTGGACGACTATATTCGGACACCGGAAGTGTTCCGGGTGGTTTCGGAGAAAACCGGAGTGCCGGAGGGTTACCGGAACCCGCCGGGAGAAATAGTAGGCCTTATGGGCCTTAGTGGAGAGAGAGAGGGCTGGCCTAGGGCAGGCCACGCGCCCCTCCCCCTCTGGTCTGAATTGGACTAGGAGAGGGGGGGGGGGCGGCGCCCCCCTTTCCTTCCCCCTCTCCCCTTCCTTCCCCCTCCTAGTAGGAGTAGGACAGAGGGGAGTCCTACTCCTACTAGGAGGAGGACTCCTCCTCCTGGCGCACCTACAGGGGCCGGCCGGCCTCCCCCCTTGCTCCTTTATATACGGGGGCAGGGGGCACCTCTAGACACACAAGTTGATCTGTTGATCTCTCCTAGCCGTGTGCGGTGCCCCCCTCCACCATAATCCACCTCGATCATATCATAGCGGTGCTTAGGCGAAGCCCTGCGTCGGTAGCACATCATCACCGTCATCACGCCGTCGTGCTGACGAAACTCTCCGGCGAAGCTTTGCTGATCGGAGCTCGTGGGACGTCATCTAGTTGAACGTGTGCTGAACTCGGAGGTGCCGTGCGTTCGGTACTTGGATCGGTCGGATCGTGAAGATGTACGACTACATCAACCGCGTTGTGCTAACGCTTCCGCTTTCAGTTGACGAGGGTACGTGGACACACTCTCCCCTCTCGTTGCTATGCATCACCATGATCTTGTGTGTGCGTAGGATTTTTTTTGAAATTACTACGTTCCACAACAGTGGCATCCGAGCCTGGTTTTATGCGTAGATGTTATATGCACGAGTGGAACACAAGTGAGTTGTGGGTGATACAAGTCATACTGCTTACCAGCATGTCACACTTTGGTTCGGCGGTATTGTTGGATGAAGCGGCCCGGACCGACATTACGCGTACGCTTACGCGAGACTGGTTTTACCGCCGTGCTTTGCACACAGGTGACTAGCGGGTGTCAGTTTCTCCAACTTTAGTTGAATCGAGTGTGGCTACGCCCGGTCCTTGAGAAGGTTAAAACAACACTAACTTGACAAACTATTGTTGTGGTTTTGATGCGTAGGTAAGAACGGTTCTTGCTCAGCCCATAGCAGCCATGTAAAACTTGCAACAACAAAGTAGAGGACGTCTAACTTGTTTTTGCAGGGCATGTTGTGATGTGATATGGTCAAGACATGATGCTAAATTTTATTGTATGAGATGATCATGTTTTGTAACCGAGTAATCGGCAACTGGCAGGAGCCATATGGTTGTCGCTTTATTGTATGCAATGCAATCGCCCTGTAATTGCTTTACTTTATCACTAAGCGGTAGCGATAGTCGTAGAAGCAATAGTTGGCGAGACGACAACGATGCTACGATGGAGATCAAGGTGTCGCGCCGGTGACGATGGTGATCATGACGGTGCTTCGGAGATGGAGATCACAAGCACAAGATGATGATGGCCATATCATATCACTTATATTGATTGCATGTGATGTTTATCTTTTATGCATCTTATTTTGCTTAGATCGACAGTAGCATTATAAGATGATCTCTAACTAAATTTCAAGATACAGGTGTTCTCCTTGAGTATGCACCGTTGTGAAAGTTCGTCGTGCCCAGACACCACATGATGATCGGGTGTGATAAGCTCTATGTTCACATACAACGGGTGCAAGCCAGTTTTGCACATGCAGAATACTCGGGTTAAACTTGACGAGCCTAGAATATGTAGATATGGCCTCGGAACACTGGAGACCGAAAGGTCGAGCGTGAATCATATAGTAGATATGATCAACATAGTGATGTTCACCATTGAAAACTACTCCATCTCACGTGATGATCGGACATGGTTTAATTGATATGGATCACGTGATCACTTAGATGATTGGAGGGATGTCTATCTAAGTGGGATTTCTTTAATAATTTGATTAACTGAACTTTAATTTATCATGAACTTAGTACCTGATAGTATTTTGCATGTCTATGTTGTTGTAGATAGATGGCCCGTGCTGTTGTTCCGTTGAATTTTAATGCGTTCCTTGAGAAAGCAAAGTTGAAAGATGATGGTAGCAATTACACGGACTGGGTCCGTAACTTGAGGATTATCCTCATTGCTGCACAGAAGAATTACGTCCTGGAAGTACCGCTAGGTGCCAAACCTGCTGCAGGAGCAACACCAGATGTTATGAACGTCTGGTAGAGCAAAGCTGATGACTACTCGATAGTTTAGTGTGCCATGCTTTATGGCTTAGAACCGGGACTTCAACGATGTTTTGAACGTCATGGAGCATATGAGATGTTCCAGGAGTTGAAGTTAATATTTCAAGCAAATGCCCGAATTGAGAATATGAAGTCTCCAATAAGTTCTACAGCTGCAAGATGGAGGAGAATAGTTCTGTCAGTGAGCATATACTCAGAATGTCTGGGTATAACAATCACTTAATTCAACTGGGAGTTAATCTTCCGGATGATAGTGCTATTGACAGAATTCTTCAATCACTACCACCAAGCTACAAGAGCTTCGTGATGAACTATAACATGCAAAGGATGGATAAGACGATTCCCGAGCTCTTCGCAATGCTAAAAGTTGCGGAGGTAGAAATCAAGAAAGAGCATCAAGTGTTGATGGTCAACAAGACCACCAGTTTCAAGAAAAAGGGCAAAGGGAAGAAGAAGGGGAACTTCAAGAAGAATGGCAAACAAGTTGCTGTTCAGGAAAAGAAACCCAAGTCTGGACCCAAGCCTGAAACTGAGTGCTTCTACTGCAAGCAGACTAGTCACTGGAAGCGGAACTGCCCCAAGTATTTAGCGGATAAGAAGGATGGTGATACGTCTCCAACATATCTATAATTTTTGATTGTTCCATGCTATATTATATTCTGTTTTGGATGTTTAATGGGCTTTATTATACACTTTTATATTATTTTTGGGACTAACCTATTAACCGGAGGCCCAGCCCAAATTGCTGTTTTTTTGCCTATTTCAGTGTTTCGCAGAAAAAGAATATCAAACGGAGTCCAAACGGAATGAAACCTTCGGGAACGTGATTTTCGGAACAAACGTGATCTGGAGGACTTGGAGTGGACGTCAAGAAACGAACGAGGAAGCCACGAGGCAGGGGGCGCGCCTACCCCCTGGGCCTGCCCTCCACCCTCGTGGGCCCCTCGTAGCTCCACCGACCTACTTCTTCCTCCTATATATACCTACGTACCCCCAAACCATCAGAAACAGAGCCAACACCCTATTTCCACCGCCGCAACCTTCTGTACCCGTGAGATCCCATCTTGGGGCCTTTTCCGGCGCTCCGCCGGAGGGGCATCGATCACGGAGGGCTTCTACATCAACACCATAGCCTCTCCGATGATGTGTGAGTAGTTTACCTCAGACCTTTGGGTCCATAGTTATTAGCTAGATGGCTTCTTCTCTCTCTTTGGATCTCAATACAAAGTTCTCCTCGATTCTCTTGGAGATCTATTTGATGTAACTCTTCTTTTTGCGGTGTGTTTGTCGAGATCCGATGAATTGTGGGTTTATGATCAAGATTATCTATGAGCAATATTTGAATCTTCTCTGAATTCTTTTATGTATGATTGGTTATCTTTGCAAGTCTCTTCGAATTATCAGTTTGGTTTGGCCTACTAGATTGATCTTTCTTGCAATGGGAGAAGTGCTTAGCTTTGGGTTCAATCTTGCGGTGTCCTTTCCCAATGACAGCAGGGGCAGCAAGGCACGTATTGTATTGTTGCCATTGAGGATAAAAAGATGGGTTTTATATCATATTGCATGATTTTATCCCTCTACATCATGTCATCTTGCTTAAAGCGTTACTCTGTTCTTATGAACTTAATACTCTAGATGCATGCTGGATTGCGGTCGATGTGTGGAGTAATAGTAGTAGATGCAGGCAGGAGTCGGTCTACTTGTCATGGACGTGATGCCTATATACATGATCATACCTAGATATTCTCATAACTATGCTCAATTCTATCAATTGCTCGACAGTAATTCGTTTACCCACCGTAATACTTATGCTATCTTGAGAGAAGCCACTAGTGAAACATATGGCCCCCGGGTCTATTTTCCATCATATTAATCTCCCGTCAACAAGCTATTTCTATTAGCGTTTATTTTGCTTTCTTTACTTTTAGTCTTTATCATAAAAATACCAAAAATATTATCTTATCATCTCTATCAGATCTCACTCTCGTAAGTGACCATGAAGGGATTGACAACCCCTTTATCGCGTTGGTTGCGAGGTTCTTATTTGTTTGTGTAGGTGCGTGGGACTCTAGCGTGGTCTCCTACTGGATTGATACCTTGGTTCTCAAAAACTGAGGGAAATACTTACGCTACTTTACTGCATCACCCCTTCCTCTTCAAGGGAAAACCAACGCAGTGCTCAAGAGGTAGCAAGAAGGATTTCTGGCGCCGTTGCCGAGGAGTCTACGCACAAGTCAAGACATACCAAGTACCCATCACAAACTCTTATCCCTCGCATTACATTATTTGCCTTTTCCCTCTCGTTTTCCTCTCCCCCACTTCACCTTTGCCGTTTTATTCACTTCCTTTTTCGTTTGCCTTTTTCTCGCCAGATCTATTGTTTGCTTGTGTTACCATGTGCCTTTTATATGCTTGCATCTTCGCTTGCTAAAAATCTAATGATATGGATCCTCATCCCCTTGCCAATCTTTTTAAGAGATCCAATTATGATGAACCAATTCCTAGTGATTTGGGTGCACTAGATTATCTTTATAAGGTTTTTCTTGAAATCCATGAATCTGAAAATTGTGATGAAGTGCTTTATGAAGTGATTCACGATAGACCTTTGAATAAAAAGCATGATTGCAATGATGCTATTATAAATTCTATTAATGTCAATTGTGTTAATGATATGCAAAACCCTAAGCTTGGGGATGCTAGTTTTGCTATGTCTACTACTTGTTGCAATGATCATGATTGGGGTGATTCTTCTTATGATCCTGAAAATTTATTTAAGCCCCATGATGAATATGAGATTGATAATAATGTTTGCAATAATATTGAAAGTGGGTTTGGAAGAGTGTCAACTTTAGATCCCACATATTTGGATAATGTTCAATCTTATGAAGTTTTTGATAAAAGTGGGTTTGGAGAGGTCATGACTTTAGTTAATGTTAATCCCACTATTTTGGAAGAGTGTCAACTTTGCATGCATGTGGATCATGTAGAGAAAATTTTATGTGATAGCTATATTGTTGAATTTGAATATGATCCCACATGTAATTATTATGAGAGAGGAAAATATTGTTGGAGAAATTTTCATGTTACTAAATTACCTCTCGTTATGTTGAGATTGCTATTGTTTCTCACTTCTTCCTTGCATATGCTAGTATTTGCTTGTCTTGATAATTTGTTTGCCTATAAGATGCCTATGCATAGGAAGTATGTTAGACTTAGATGTGATTTTCACATGTTTTATGATGCTCTATTTGTGTTTCAATTACTATCTTTTATGTGAGCATCATCGAAATCTCAATGCCTAGCTAAAAAGGGCGTTAAACGATAGCGCTTGTTGGGAGGCAACCCAATTTTATTTTAGTTTTTTGCTTTTTGCTCCTGTTTAGGAATAAATCTTTGATCTAGCCTCTGGTTAGATTTGTTTTTGTGTTTTAATTAGTGTTTGTGCCAAGTTAAACCTATAGGATCTTCTTGGATGATAGTTATTTGATCTTGCTGAAAATTCCAGAAACTTTCTGTTCACGAAAACAATTGTTAAAAATCACCAGAACATGATAAAATACTGATTACCAAAAAAGGCTTTCGCCCCGCTTTATATATAAAGCATCAATCCACAAGCATTCAGTACAAACACACGCTATGCCACTGCAACACACGCACACACCCAGGACATGATACATAGGCGCTGAGCGCAGCAACACCACTCCTAGCACTACCGCCCCGAAGAGATGAAGCTACATATGACGAACCATACGTTCCAAGGCGGCGCCTTCAGGAAGGGTATGACGCCGGAGCACTGCCACCGCCCGATCCAAGGATCAGAGTTTCCCCCGGAGCCGCATGACGGGCAAAGAGAGCCGTGACGACGCCTTCAAGAAGGGAACGATCTTCGCTGCCGCTGGTCCGTCCGAAGATAGAGCAGGTTTTCACCTCGGCCAATATTCACCGCCACCGAACGCCACACCTCGGCAACCACGCCGCCCACACGACCATGGTGAACGGGCAGCACCAAGGCACGGGCTCTGCCCAAGAGTACCGCGCAACCACCACCAGGGCCGCCGCCCCAGCATCCAAGACCTCGACACCACCTCACCCGAGACCCGCCGCACCCCAACGAAAGGGACGAGCGGAAAGGTCCCACCTTTCGCGCCCTTGGGCAACCCCCAACGTCGAGACCCAAAAGGTCGGCCAGAACTGGCATCCACCGACCCATCCTACTGCCCCAAGCGCAAGACGAGCTCGGTCCTACAGCACCGAGAGGGGGACGGGGTCAGTTTTGCTGCACCATGCGCGAGACGAGCTTGGTCCTGCTGCATCGTGCGTGAGACGAGCTCGGTCCTGCGGCATCGGGCGCGAGACAAGCGGTGGACCGCAGCTGGGAGAGGATCAACCCATTGATGGGGGTAGCGCCGGGGCGACGAGGAGATGGGGTGAAGGTCGAGACGGCCGTTGCCGCGGGCAGATCCATCGAGCCACCGTGAAGCCGCCACGACACCGGTAGTCCACCACCGAGACCTACCCCTGCCGCCGCCCACGGCCGGAGCAGCGGCCACGCCCAGCCGCTGCCCTACCCGCGTCGCCCGGCGAGCTCCAAGCGCCGGAGCCGCCGGGCACGCACCACCGGAGCCAGGCGCCGCCGGCCGGCCCCCAAAGCCAGATCCGGTCGGATCCGGCAAGAGACCGGTTGCGCGCCACCTCCCGAGACGGGAGCACCGCAGCCGCCCCACGCGCAGAACGAGGGACGCCGGAGCGCCGCCACCAGCAGGCCACCCCGCCGCCCCGCGAAACCGCCACCGCGCCACTGGATCCCGCGGACGTCCAGCGCCGCTGCTCGAAGGAGCGCCCCGCGCCGGCACCCCCAAGCGGACGGGGAAGGAGGCCCCCGCCGCCGCCGCGCCCCCCGGGCTTTGCCCGACGGAGCTCGCCGGCGACAGCGGGGGGAAGGGGAGGGAGGCGGGGCCGAGGGCTGCAGCCGCAGGGAGCCCCCCGGGCACGCGCGGGCGCACCGCGGGAGCGGTGGGGAGGAGAGGGGGGAGCGGGGCGGGCCGGGAGGCGCGCGCCCGGCGGCGGCGGGGAGGCTAGGTCGGGGCGGCGCGGCGAGGGGAGGAACCCTAGCGAAGCGGGTCGCTCGGGGGAGTCTGTGTATCAATCGGCCAGAGGATGAGATCTATCCATGTGTTATCCTTTGGGTTTGTGAATCCCATAAAATACTGATTCCAATTGCAGCAGATCAATAAACAAATTATTTAGGTCGTCCTATTTTGGTAGATTTTTCTGAGTTCCAGAAGTTTGCGTTAGTTACAGATTACTACAGACTGTTCTGTTTTTGACAAATTCTGTTTTTCGTGTGTTGTTTGCTTATTTTGATGAATCTATGGCTAGTAAAATAGTTTATAAACCATAGAGAAGTTGGAATGCAGTAGGTTTAACACCAATATAAATAAAGAGTGAGTTCATTACAGTACCTTGAAGTGGTGTTTTGTTTTCTTTCGCTAATGGAGCTCATGAGATTTTCTGTTAAGTTTTGTGTTGTGAAGTTTTCAAGTTTTGGGTAAGGATTTGATGGATTATGGAACAAGGAGTGGCAAGAGCCTAAGCTTGGGGATTCCCAAGGCACCCCAAGGTAAATGTAAGGACACCAAAAAGCCAAAGCTTGGGGATGCCCCGGAAGGCATCCCCTCTTTCGTCTTCGTCCATCGGTAACTTTACTTGGAGCTATATTTTTATTCACCACATGATAAGTGTTTTGCTTGGAGCGTCTTGTATGATTTGAGTCTTTGCTTTTAGTTTACCACAATCATCCTTGCTGTACACACCTTTTGAGAGAGACACACATGATTCGGAATTTATTAGAATACTCTATGTGCTTCACTTATATCTTTTGAGCTATATAGTTTTTGCTCTGGTGCTTCACTTATATCTTTTAGAGCACGGCGGTGGTTTTACGGTCTGATCGTGGAGGAGAATATTTGAGTTACGAGTTTAGTCTTCATTTGAAACAATGCAGAATAGTTTCGCAACTCACGCCACCTGGAACACCACAGCGTAATGGTGTGTCCGAACGTCGTAATCATACTTTACTAGATATGGTGCGATCTATGATGTCTCTTACAGATTTACCGCTATCGTTTTGGGGTTATGCTTTAGAGACGGCTGCATTCACGTTAAATAGGGCACCATCTAAATCCATTGAGACGACTCCTTATGAACTGTGGTTTGGCAAGAAACCAAAGTTGTTGTTTCTTAAAGTTTGGGGCGGCGATGCTTATGTGAAGAAGCTTCAACCTGATAAGCTCGAACCCAAATCGGAGAAATGTGTCTTCATAGGATACCCAAAAGAGACAGTTGGGTACACCTTCTATCACAGGTCCGAAGGCAAGACTTTGGTTGCTAAGAATGGATCCTTTCTAGAGAAGGAGTTTCTCTTGAAAGAAGTGAGTGGGAGGAAAGTAGAACTTGATGAGGTAACTGTACCTGCTCCCTTATTGGAAAGTAGTTCATCACAGAAACCAGTTCCCGTGACATCTACACCAATTAGTGAGGAAGCTAATGATGATGATCATGAAACTTCAGATCAAGTTACTACCAAACCTCGTAGGTCAACCAGAGTAAGATCCGCACCAGAGTGGTACGGTAATCATGTTCTGGAGGTCATGTTACTAGACCATGACGAACCTACGAACTATGAGGAAGCGATGATGAGCCCAGATTCCGCAAAATGGCTTGAGGCCATGAAATATGAGATGGGATCCATGTATGAGAACAAAGTGTGGACTTTGGTTGACTTGCCCGATGATCGGCAAGCCATCGAGAATAAACGGATTTTCAAGAAGAAGACAGACGCTGATGGTAATGTTACTGTCTACAAAGCTCGACTTGTCGCGAAATGTTTTTGACAAGTTCAAGGAGTTGACTACGATGAGACCTTCTCACCCATAGCGATGCTTAAGTCCGTCCGAATCATGTTAGACATTGCCGCATTTTATAATTATGAAATTTGGCAAATGGATGTAAAGACTGCATTCCTGAATGGATTTCTGGAAGAAGAGTTGTATATGATGCAACCTAAAGGTTTTATCGATCCAAAGGGTGCTAACAAAGTGTGCAAGCTCCAGCGATCCATTTATGGACTGGTGCAAGCCTCTCGGAGTTGGAATAAACGTTTTGATAGTGTGATCAAAGCATATGGTTTTATACAGACTTTTGGAGAAGCCTGTATTTACAAGAAAGTGAGTGGGGCTCTGTAGCATTTCTAATAATATATGTGGATGACATATTTTTGATTGGAAATGATATAGAATTTCTGGATAGCATGAAAGGATACTTGAATAAGAGTTTTTCAATGAAAGACCTCGGTGAAGCTTCTTACATATTGGGCATCAAGATCTATAGAGATAGATCAATACGCTTAATTGGACTTTCACAAAGCACATACCTTGACAAAGTTTTGAAGAAGTTCAAAATGGATCAGGCAAAGAAAGGGTTCTTGCCCGTGTTACAAGGTGTGAAGTTGAGTAAGACTCAATGCCCGACCACTGCAGAAGATAGAGAGAAAATGAAAGATGTTCCCTATGCTTCAACCATAGGCTCTATCATGTATGCAATGATGTGTACCAGACCTGATGTGTGCCTTGCTATTAGTTTAGCAGGGAGGTACCAAAGTAATCCAGGAGTGGATCACTGGACATCGGTCAAGAACATCCTGAAATACCTGAAAAGGACTAAGGATATGTTTCTCGTTTATGGATGTGAAAAAGAGCTCGTCGTAAATGGTTACGTCGATGCAAGCTTTGACACTTATCCAGACTATTCTAAATCGCAAACCGGATACATGTTTATATTGAATGGCGGAGCTGTCAGTTGGAGCAGTTCTAAACAAAGCATCGTGGCGGGATCTACATGTGAAGCGAATACATAGCTGCTTCAGAAGCAGCAAATGAAGGAGTCTGGATGAAGGAGTTCATATCCGATCTAGGTGTTATACTTAGTGCATCGGGTCCAATGAAAATCTTCTGTGACAATACTGGTGCAATTGCCTTGGCAAAGGAATCCAGATTTCACAAAAGAACCAAGCACATCAAGAGACGCTTCAACTCCATCCGGGATCAAGTCCAGGTGGGAGACATAGAGATTTGCAAGATACATACGGATCTGAATGTTGCAGACCCGTTGACTAAGCCTCTCTCACGAGCAAAACATGATCATCACCAAGACTCCATGGGTGTTAGAATCATTACTATGTAATCTAGATTATTGACTCTAGTGCAAGTGGGAGACTGAAGGAAATATGCCCTAGAGGCAATAATAAAGTTATTATTTATTTCCTTATATCATGATACATGTTTATTATTCATGCTAGAATTGTATTAACCGGAAACATGATACATGTGTGAATACATAGACAAACAGAGTGTCACTAGTATGCCTCTACTTGACTAGCTCGTTGATCAAAGATGGTTATGTTTCCTAACTATAGACATGAGTTGTCATTTAATAAACGGGATCACATCATTAGGAGAATGATGTGATTGACTTGACCCATTCCGTTAGCTTAGCACTTGATCGTTTAGTATGTTGCTATTGCTTTCTTCATAACTTATACATGTTCCTATGACTATGAGATTATGCAACTCCCGTTTACCGGAGGAACACTTTGTGTGCTACCAAACGTCACAATGTAACTGGGTGATTATAAAGGTGCTCTACAGGTGTCTCCGAAGGTACTTGTTGAGTTGGCATGTATCGAGATTAGGATTTGTCACTCCGATTGTCGGAGAGGTATCTCTGGGCCTACTCGGTAATGCACATCACTATAAGCCTTGCAAGCATTGTAACTAATGAGTTAGTTGTGGGATGATGTATTACGTAACGAGTAAAGAGATTTGCCGGTAACGAGATTGAACTAGGTATTGAGATACCGACGATCGAATCTCGGGCAAGTAACATACCGATGACAAAGGGAACAACGTATGTTGTTATGCGGTTTGACCGATAAAGATCTTCGTAGAATATGTGGGAGCCAATATGAGCATCCAGGTTCCGCTATTGGTTATTGACCGGAGACGTGTCTCGGTCATGTCTACATAGTTCTCGAACCCGTAGGGTCCGCACGCTTAAAGTTCGGTGACGATCGGTATTATGAGTTTTTGTGTTTTGATGTACCGAAGGTAGTTCGGAATCCCAGATATGATCACGAACATGATGAGGAGTCTCAAAATGGTCGAGACGTAAAGATCGATATATTGGACGACTATATTCGGACACCGGAAGTGTTCAGGGTGGTTTCGGAGAAAACCGGAGTGCCGGAGGGTTACCGGAACCCCCCGGGAGAAATAGTGGGCCTTATGGGCCTTAGCGGAGAGAGAGAGGGCTGGCCTAGGGGAGGCAGCGCGCCCCTCCCCCTCTGGTCCGAATTGGACTAGGAGAGAGGGGGGGGGGGCGGCGCCCCCCTTTCCTTCTCCCTCTCCCCCTTCCTTTCCCCTCCTAGTAGGAGTAGGAAAGAGGGGAGTCCTACTCCTACTAGGAGGAGGACTCCTCCTGGCGCGCCTACAGGGGCCGGCCGGCCTCCCCCTTGCTCCTTTATATACGGGGGCAGGGGGCACCTCTAGACACACAAGTTGATCTGTTGATCTCTCCCAGCCGTGTGCGGTGCCCCCCTCCACCATAATCCACCTCGATCATATAGTAGCGGTGCTTAGGCGAAGCCCTGTGTCGGTAGCATCATCATCACCGTCATCACGCCGTCGTGCTGACGAAACTCTCCGGCGAAGCTTTGCTGGGTCGGAGCTCGCGGGACGTCATCGAGTTGAACGTGTGCTGAACTCGAAGGCGCCGTGCGTTCGGTACTTGGATCGGTCGGATCGTGAAGACATACGACTACATCAACCGCGTTGTGCTAACGCTTCCGCTTTCGGTCTACGAGGATACGTGGACACACTCTCCCCTCTCGTTGCTATGCATCACCATGATCCTGTGTGTGCGTAGGGAATTTTTTGAAATTACTACGTTCCCCAATAGTGGGTCAGGAGGAAGGCTGTTCATGAAGAACAATTTCAGTCACCACTAACTACCTACTCCTTCATTCTGAGATACCTCACTGGTTTGGAGAATCTGAAAGTGGAAAAACCAGTTCAAAAAGCATCTGTTGTTCACCATATGCCTAGATGGACCTTGCCACCAGAGGGTTTTGTTAAAATAAATGTCGATGCAGCTATTGGCAGGAATGGCAATCATGGTGCGGTGGCTGTTATATGCCGAGATGAAACGGGTGCATACCGGGGAGCCTCAGCCATCTCAGTTTCTGATATGGTTGATCCAGGAATTTTAGAAGTTATGGCGAGTGGCAAGGCTCTATCTTTAGCGGCGGATCTGGGCTACCAGAAGATACAAGTTTCAACTGACTGTGCTGCAACGATCACACACCTGAAAGGCAACTACAATGGCACTTCTGTAGTTGTTATTCAAGACCTGAAGAGAAGGACGCATGATTTTGTTTTCGTGGAATTTATCCATGAGAAGAGGGAGTTTGATCTTGAGGCTCATAAGCTCTCAAAGGCAGCAACTACTTTACCTTTCAGTCGTCATGTATGGTTTCAAGTCTTACCGGACATCATTTGTATCCCCGAAAAGATTCTAAGTTAATTATAGTTGTTGCCACTAAAAAAAGCAGCATTTGGCCAGACACTGCTGGTTATTTTCTACCAGTGGCACGATAGTAGCGGCGATCCACCGGAACGCTGCTACATGGCACATTTGGACGCCACTAATGAGAGGGTTATCTACTAGTGAAGCTTGTTTAAAGAACGTTCCTTCTTCATAAATTTTGAAAAAAGGCAATTTTATTTTTTAGAAACAAGGAAAAATAGATATTTATTTTAGGCAAACTCGTGAAGCTTTATTCAAACCGTCACAATGTTTACAAGGACGAATCAAGGATCATCAGGTTGCCCTAACCAAACACAAAGACCAACCACTAAAAATAAAGCATGTTTTTCGAGTTGTGAGTTTCAAAATTTGAACTCCTAAACTCATGAACAAAAATTACAAACTGAAAAAACTTTAGACCAATCTACTACCTCCGTTATGATAGTTTCGTACTTTCAAGTTCCCCGCAAGATATCGGAGACCACAGCTTTGCAATCCGATGCCACCTGAATTTTCTGGACATATAGATCTTCATGAAGGGCTAGCGATTCCATGACCGCTAGAGCTTCCAGAGTTGTCGGATCCATAATCCCTAAACTTGATTGACGAAGCTCCAAGAAAATTACCCCCATGATCACAACATACAATACCCACTGCTACAAAATCCTCGTTTCATCCTACCATTGTGTCACCATTGAACTTCACTCAAACCTCAGGAGGGGAAAGCCAAACAACAGGTCTAGAAATTGTGCTTCTGTCGGCCGGTGTTTTAATCTTTTCAAGTACCTAAATGTCGGAGAGAAATTGCTGACATATGAGGTGGGCTTTAGGCCCATCTAGCAATTTCTGAAAATCTCTAAGGGCCCATGTGGGTTTAGTTGGCACTAGGTGTAGTGGGAAATTTATTCCCACCCCGGAAGTTGGAGAGGAGTTGGACCTCCTTATAAGGTTTTCTCTTCTACATGCTATTGGAGCTTGAGAATAGAAGAGGCCCTCGCGCACTCCTCCTCCGCGGCGCGGGTTGCGGGAATGAGCCGAGCCGAGCTCACACTATGTGCTTATTTTTGCTAGTCAGTAACAAAGAGTTTTCTGACAGCTGGGCCACGATCTGAGACGTCGGATCGTGGGCTGTCACGGACTCGGACGTGGGTTGAGCCCACGTCTCTCCACGCGGCTGCGCCTATATAAGTGTGAGGTGTCTCCTAACCCTAGCCGCCACGAACAGATCACATCTGCTCCACGCGCTACGCCTACCGTCGTTCCTTTGCTGCTGCCGCCGCCGGTGACTCCATCCCGTCTGCCGCGTACACGGTCGACGAGAGAGCAGGTCTCTGAAACCCCGCCTCTCCGGATCCTGTACGGGAGAGGGGCGAATAGGTTTTTGGGAAGCGACTGCCCGCCTCTGATCCGCTACTTCCTCTACGTCCGAGTCATCTTCGTCAAAACCATGTCTCAGACCGAAGCCGACCGTCTCACCACCGAGAAGCTCGAGACCGACAAGAAGGCAGCCGAGGACGCCGCTGCTGCCACCGCCGCCGCGCCTCTGCATGGCCTACTGGAGGGTATAACCCGTTTATCCTGCTCCTACTGTTTTCTATTTTAGCCATGCTAGCGTTATATGTAGATTTGTCTGCAATTAGCGTAGTATGCGCTTGCATGATTGAATATCAGTATGTGATTATTTCTGTCAATGCCATGCTAGTGATTTACTTATGGATTAAATTAATAAAAAAATTGCCTATTTACTCAGCAGAAATGAGGATATATAAACAAATGTGTTGACAGAGGATGATACATCTCTTCGTCAATAGCCTTTCTTCTAGTGCTCCAGATGGCCCATAGTGTCAACACCAATTAAAAGAATTCTTTATGCAATAAAGATTCATGCATTGAGTAGATCCAATTCTCCGCATTCATATCCTAGTTAGCACACATGTGCTCAACCATCTCCTCAAACGAGAGTGAGCAGACACTTCTGGCGATTGAACAATTTAGTAGTGAATGGCGCTAAGAATCTTCAGCTCCACACAACGTACATACGAGGGTGGCGGACATGCTTCGGTGACAAAGGAGGTCAGCCGTTGGCAAGGAATGTTGGCACAACCGCCACAAAATACTTTTAACTTCGATGGTACTTTAACTTTCCACAACGACGACCACCCATCAGATTCGGCAGAGATATCCAACCGCCCCTCTGTCGGTGTCAAAACCGGCTGATCTCGGGTAGGGGGTCCCGAACTGTGCGTCTGAGGATCGAAGGTAACAGGAGACAGGGGACACGATGTTTACCCAGGTTCGGGCCCTCTTAATGGAGGTAATACCCTACTTCCTGCTTGATTGACTTTGATGAGTATAGGGGTTACAAGAGTTGATCTACCTCGAGATCGTAATGGCTAAACCCTAGATGTCTAGTCCTGTATGATTTGTGATAGCCTCTACGGACTAACCCCTCCAGTTTATATAGACTCCGGAGGGGGCTAGGGTTGTACAAAGTCGGTTTACAGAGAAAGGAAACTACACATCTGGCCGCCAAGCTTGTTATCCACGCAAAGGAGAGTCCCATCCGGACACGGGGAAGGCCTTCTATCTTGTATCTTCACGGCCCGTCAGTCTGGCCCATGTCACATAGCCCAGCCATCCGAGGACCCCTTAAAACAGGACTCCCTCAGTAGCCCCCGAACTTGCCTTCAATGATGATGTAGTATCCGGCTTTATGTCTTCGACTTTGCAAGGCGGGTTCTCCATTATACTTCGGATTGACGATAGTTCGGCTCCACATTAAATACCATATTCTATTGATTCTTCACTGCCGTCGCCTCGATTTCCACGTGTCAAACGAATGCGAACGGTCTAGGTGCTTTTTTGACAAATAATCCCTTAACCATGCAGGAAATGCGTCTATTTAAGGAGATTAGATCTCAGATGCCATTCCACACCATGCAGAAATCCTTAGAACTCACCATAGGAAATTGTTCAAACATGGCCGGCGCTCCTAGCTCTTCCTCACGTCGCCACGGCCCTCAAAAAGGTGACTGGGAAAGCTGCTCGGTATCTCGCGCCCATCTGAATAAACTTCAAACGCAGGGATATCTTCCTCCCACGGATCTAGTCTCCATTCGGGCTGGATTAACTTCCCTCAACGGCGAAGCCCTGGCGGAGAATTTCCCCAATCCTTCTAAAGGGGAGCAGGTGTGCTTCGTTTCCTTTCTTTTGAGAGGCGTAGGATTTCCTATCCACCCTTTCCTCAGAGGTCTCCTGGAGTATTACGGCCTCCAACCGCACAATCTGACGCCAGACTCCGTCCAGCATATCGCGGGCTTCGTTGCTCTTTGCGAGCTGTTTCTAAGCTGTGAGGCTCATTTCGAGCTATGGCAGCAATATTTCTGCCTCGTCCCCCGCTCCCAAAAGGGATCTATATTTGAGGTGGGCAGCGCCGAAGTATGGCGCATAGCTGGGACAGGATACCTATCCGCACTCTGAAGAAGGCATCCAAAGAGTGGCCCTCGGAATGGTTTTATATTGAAGACGTCATTCTTCCGGACCCAATCCGGCGTGGTCTCCCTGAATTCTCCAGTGCCCCTTTAAAGAAGCGCGCCAGCTGGCGTCCGCGAAGCCTCGAGGAAGAAGACAGTGCGGAGGTTAAGAGGCTAGCAAGCAAGATCATAGTACTTGCCAACTCCGGGCTATCTATAATTGAGGTAATGGCGATTTCAATAACACGACGCGTTCAGCCGCTCCAGTCTAGAGGTTTTCCTATGTGGAATTACAACAAGGAGGACGATGCATCCCGTTGTCTATGCAAGGGTCCAGACAATTTTGCGGCCCTGGCCACCATCTTAGCTGACCTTTACAAAGGGGAGAAGGAAGACTTCACTCGCTTGAAATGTTGGGAAGGTTTTTCCATGTATAACCCCATCAACTAGGTGAGTTTTTTGATTATTGGCCCCACTCAATCTTTTTCCAGAGTTATGCTACTCGAATTTAATCCGGCTACTTTTAATAGGAGTGGAGAAAGGTCGTCGAGGGGGTCTACAGCCCCGCTCCGCAACCAGAGGACCATGTTCGAGACATCTATCCCGGATATGAAGAAGATCCGGATATATTTATAGAACTTAAGGAGGGGGTCCTTTATCAAGCAAGCTACGACGGCACGGAAGTGGCCATTATAGCCGATTACCCCGGCCTTCTCCCCTCATCCCATGTAAGTACCCAGGAGACGTCTCCTCCAAAAGAGTTTTCCCATTGCGCCTCACCCACCGCACTGCCTTATGCTTCGAGGGGGCAGCGCTCGTCTCGCCGAGCTGTATCAGAGGGGTCCTCTAAGAAGGCGACGCCCGCGCAGGGCGAGTCTTTGAAAAGAAGGGCAAACGGTGATACTACCGGGCCCTCACCTTCACCAAAGAGGTACAATTTTTAACATGCATTCTGCGGATAGACCGGATTGTGACGTTTCCTGCTGTGCCATATTTTAGGAAGAGCATACGCCAGACTGTATCCGGGGACCCCGCCGGCCATGCATCGACCAATCCGGCCCCGGACCCTACCACAAGGACTAGGGTTGATACGGGCGCAACGCCGTATTGTCATCTCCAAGAAGATTCAGATAATGTATTCGTCACCAATTCTGAAGTGGAGAGCGCGATGAATCATAGGCGGCGGAAAGAGGCCATGCGCGACTCAAGTTTCACCGAAGAGGCGTTCAACGCCCTCAGCTCTACGGATGCATATATCCGAGCTGCTCGGGATGGACTTGCCGGAGCCACTCACCTTCTTTCAAAGGATATGCCGGTACTTAGTGTAGATTCAATAATCATGTGCCAGTAGCCCCCGAGACTTGAAGCAGTTGGCCCAACTAATTTAAGGGCCGTTATATCATCAGGTACTTACGGTGAAAAATAACACGCTGTCCAAGGAGCTTGAAGAATGTCGGACCAAGCTAACTGTTGTCACCGCCAAACTGGAAAATTTGAAGAAATCCAAGAAGGCACCTGATGGTAAGCACAACAGTGTCCGGAAAATACGATGCTGCGCCAACAATCATTTTTAAATATGCATTGTTTTGTTTACAGCTGCAGGATCGGTAGATCAGTTGGAGGAGAGGCTGAAGGCTGCTCAGGCAGACAAACAACATGCCGAAGGGCAAGAAGCCGCTGGTCAACGTGTATTAACACAGGCCATTAATGAGAAGAACAAGCTACATGATGCAAACATCAAGCAAGCTGAAGAGCTAAAGGACGTACGAGCCCAACTATCGGATGCATTGAAGGAGAACAGAAGGCTGAAAGGCGGCATATTCAGTATGTCCTTTAATCTAACTTTCATACGGTCCCCTGATGGAAAGGTTTACAAGATTGTTCTTGTAGGTTTGTTAACTGGGCGGCCCGAGGGAGAAGTGTCTGGATTTCAAGGCGACTTGCTGCAAGAGCTATCCAAAGTGCACGAGCAAGCTCGGAAAGCCATGAGGAACCTGGATAAGGATTTATGGCCATCCGATTCTCCTCCAGAAATTATGGAGGAGCTCATGAATTTATTCAAGGGAGCTCGACTCCGGTTTGAACTATGGAAGGCATCAGCATGTCGAGAAGGTGCACAAGAAGCCTGGGCCATGGTGAAGATGCGGTATACCGGACTTGATCCAAATCATATGGCCTGAGTCGGACCGCGGGGACCAGACGGACAAGAAATTCCTGTTAGCTTGGTGTATGACCAAGTAAAGACAGCTGCCAAATTTTCACAACAGGACTGTAGACTAGACAACCTTATAGATGGTATAGATGGAGAGCAGGCGTTTGATTCCATGTAACAATATACTTTATCATCAAACTTATCTCCGGCCGAATTTAAAAGATTGTCATGGTAAACCTTCCGCTTCACCCTCCGAAACCCAAGGGTTGGAGTGTTTTCGAATACTATACCTGTGGTAAACACCAAGTATGTTCGGAAACCAGGCAATCCGGTCATAGTGCTTGAACAGACAAACTGTATTCGGGGAGTTATGTTATATTGCTTTTTAACGTAAGAAACATCTTCCAGAGAGAATAGTTCCGTTAAGGGTTCCTCTCCCTGGGTCAGCATGCATTGTTTATGCATCCAATGCTGTGATGCTAAAAATCACAAAGGGCTTTATATTTTGAGACTTTATATATCGCCACGAAGGCAGTTTGTCGTTTGTCCGCCGACCAATTATTCTCTTAAGAACGCTAGCTTTCGGCTTCACTCATCTGAGGTACATGTCCGGATGACCCGGTTGTAACAATCGCAGAGGTGCTCCCTTTATGCCCTAGCCGAACAAGCGGGAATGTAGGGCATAAGCACAGGAGCCAGGCAACCCAGCTTGGCAAAAACTTAAGTCATAGAGGTGCATATAATGGCGAAGAAAGGACATATATGAGCAAATGACACATATATATGGTGAGCTCTATGCTCAAAATAATAATAAGCTTCTATTGAGAGAAGCCCCCAGTTATGGTGGAGTGTGTACATTTAAGGATATATACCCTTCAAGTGTGCGGCTTACCCGAACACACGCTAGAAATCATATAAAAAACAAGAAAAAGAAAAAAAATGAAAAGGAGAAAAAGGAACGAACAGAGGTATATGTCCGGACTTAGGCGTAGAATCTTCGAAGCCGAGCAGCGTTCCATGGGTTCGGCTCTAAGCGATTATCCGATGCATTGCGAAGGCGATAGGCTCCTCCAGTGAGAGCCTCATCTATAATGAAGGGACCCTCCCATTTGGGCTTGAGCATGTCCTTTTCTTCTCTGGTAGGCGTAGAACGAGTTTGCCGACATTATATGTCTTCGCCCGCACTTCGCTGCTTTGGTATCTTCAAGCCTATTGTTGGTAAAATGCGGAACGGGCTTTTGCGACATCGCGCTCCTCCTCCAGGCCATCTAAGTCGTCCTGCCGATCGAGCTCGGCCTCTCTCTCCTCATACATGCGCACTCGAGGTGAGTCATGAATAATGTCGCAGGACAAGACAGCCTCTGCGTCGTACACCATGAAGAACAGTGTGTATCCAGTCATGCGGTTGGGCATGGTCCGCAGTCCCTAGAGTACGGAGTCGAGCTCCTCGACCCAGTGTTTATCCGACTCCTTTAGGGATCGCACTAGTCTAGGTTTGATGCCACTCATTATCAGGCCATTGGCCCGTTCAACCTGACCGTTTGTTTGAGGGTGATATACGGAGGCGTAATCGAGTTTGATACCTAGATTAGCACACCAATTTTTCACCTCATCGGCTGTGAAGTTAGAGTCGTTGTCAGTAATAATGCTATGTGGGACACCATAACGGTGCACAACGCCGGAGATAAAATCTATCACCGGTCCGGCTTCAGCCCTTGTTACTGGTTTGGCCTCTATCCACTTAGTGAATTTATCCACCATAACCAGTAAATATTTATTCTTATGGCTTCCCCCTTTAAGGGGTCCGACCATGTCTAGCCCCCCAGACCGCGAAAGGCCAGGTAATGGGGATTGTTCTTAGGGCTGTGGGCAGCATATGGCTTTGATTGGCAATGAGCTGGCACCCGACACGGCGCTGTACAAGGGCCTGTGCATCTGCTCGGGCCGTGGGCCAGAAAAAACCTGTACGGAAGGCCTTGCTTACGAGGGCCCGAGCTGCGGCGTGATGGCCGCCGAGGGTACGAGCAAGGATGTCAGCTGCCTGATTGCTGTCCCGAGCTACATGATGGAATTCGAGCCCCTCAAACCGAGCTGATATTTTGAGTACGGCATTACGGTAGGCCGCCATCTTTGGATCTTTCGCATCGAATTCTCAATTTATTTGGGATATTGTGAGGTTCGAGTCCCCGCACACCTCGAGGCGTTGTATGCCCATAGAAATAGCCAACCGGAGACCATGCAGTAGTGCCTCATATTCGGCTGCATTGTTGGAGTCCGTGTACATGATTTCCAATACATATCGGACTGCGTCCCCTGTAGGGGATGTTAGGATGACACCAGCCCCCAGTCCGGCTAACATTTTGGAGCCGTCGAAGTACATCACCCAATTGGAGTATGTGTTGTACTCTTTAGGGAGTTCGGCTTCTGTCCATTCGGCGACAAAGTCGGCCAACACCTGAGATTTAATAGCTCGGCGTGGCTTGTATGTTATTTAAAATGGTAAGAGCTCGATAGCCCATTTGGCGATGCGGCCAGTGGCGTATCGATTGTTTATGATGTCATTGAGTGGTACCTCGGAGGCCACCGTGATCGAGCACTCTTGAAAGTAGTGTCGTAGCTTCCCGATGCCATGAAGACCGCATATGCTATCTTTTGATAGTGCGGGTATCGGGATTTGCATGGTGTGAGGACCGCCAATACATAGTATACTACTTTTTGGAGCGGGAATTTGTGTCCCTCTTCCTCTCGTTCGACGAGGAGCACAATGCTCACCACTTGGTGAGTTACAGATATGTACAGCAGCATAGGTTCGCCGATGTTTGGTGCGGCAAGGATTGGGTTGTTTGCTAACAAAGTTTTTATTTCTTCCAACCCGGCTGTTGCTACGTCTGTCCACTCAAAGTGGTCGGTATGTCGGAGCAGGCGATAGAGCGGCAATGCCTTCTCTCCCAATATGGAGATAAAGCGGCTCAAGGCTGCCACGCACCCAGCTAGTTTTTGGACCTGCTTTAGATCTGCTGGTATTGCTGACTGTGAAAGGGCTCGGATTTTGGCCAGATTTGCTTCGATTCCTCTATTGGAAACAATGAACCCGAGCAGTTTTCCGGCCGGAACGCGGAAAACGCATTTTTCCGGATTGAGCCGTATTTCATATGTTCGGAGGTTGTTGAATGTAAGGCGTAAGTCATCCACCAATGATTCGACATGTTTGTTTTGATGAATACATCATCTACACATGCCTCCACCGTCTTGCCAATTTGTTTTTCCAGGCATGTTTGAATCATGCGTTGGTAAGTGGCGCCGGTGTTTTTGAGTCCGCAAGGCATAGTGTTGAAGCAAAAAGGCCCATACGGAGTAATGAATGCCGTTGCGGCCTGATCGGATTCCTTCATCTTAATTTGATGGTATCCGGAGTATGCGTCGAGGAAGCACAGTGAATCGTGTCCTGCAGTTGCATCAATGATTTGGTCAATGCGGGGTAGTGGGAAGGGGTCCTTAGGGCAGGCCTTGTTGAGGTCTTTGAAACCGACACAAAGGCGCCAGGATTTGTCCTTCTTTGGCACCATGACCAGGTTTGCTAGCCAGTCCGGGTGTTTGATCTCTCTGATGAACCCGGCCTCAAGTAGTTTGGCTAGCTCCTCCCCCATAGCTTGTCGCTTGGATTCGGAAAATCGTCGCAGCGTCTACTTGACTGGCTTGAACCCCTTTATTATGTTGAGGCTGTGTTCGGCCAGTCTGCGTGGGATTCCCGGCATATCCGAAGGATGCCAAGCAAAGATGTCCCAATTCTCGCGCAGGAATGCTCTTAGAGCGGCGTCGACCGTCGGATCCAGCTGTGCTCCAATGGTTGTTGTTTTATTAGGATCCGTCGGGTGAACTTGAAATTTGACTATTTCGTCTGCTGGCTTGAAAGAAGTGGACCTAGGCCTCTTATCGAGGATTACATCGTCTCTGTCCACTGTGTAACGTAGAGCGGTGAGCTCCTCGGCCGCAAGGGCCTCGGATAATGCCTCGAGGGTCAGGGATGCGGTTTTGTTTTCGGTGCGGAGTGCTATGTCCGGATCACTGGTGATAGTGATTACTCTGTTGGGCCCGGGCATTTTGAGCTTCATGTACCCGTAATGGGGTATGGCTTGAAAGCGTGTGAATGCGTCTCGCCCCAACAGGGTGTGATATCCGCTGTTGAAAGGTGCCACGTGGAAGATTAACTCTTCGCACCTATAGTTCTCCGGTGTGCTGAATACCACATTGAGTTTAATTTTTCCCGAACATCGCGCTTCTCGACTAGGGATAATGCCTCGAAAGGTTGTACTGCTCTGCTCGATGCGCCTCTTGTCCATTTGCATTTTGTCGAGCGTGTCCTCGTAGATGAGGTTCAGTCCGCCGCCGCCATCCATGAGCATTTCAGTGAGCCAAAAGCCGTCCACAGTTGGGTTTAGGACCAAAGCGGCTGGTGCTCGGATTGATCGGGCCTTTGGTTCGTCATTGGCGTTGAAAGTTATCACCATATCGTTCCAAGGATTTATTGCGGCTACTTGGTTGACTTCGGCGAGGTCGCGGAGCGCCCTTTTGCACCGATTATTTGAAGAAAAGGTCTCGAAGACCGTAAATACATTGAGACCGTCATCCTCCGAAGAGTACTTCTCTGGGGTAGTGTTGGTGAGGATGGCCTCACCGCTCTTAGCCAACTGCCAGAGTACCCAACATGCCTGAAGGCTGTGTGTTGGTTCGGAATTCGGCATCGTGGGTATCTGATAGGGCTTGTCGAGCCATTCATCAAAGACAGTTCTGTGTCCCATTAAGGGCTTAATTTTCTTGTCCGTGGGATGATGATCAGGTGCCCCGTGAGGGTGCATCCTTTTTGCCCGTCCGGTGGATGGCTTAAAGGCAGGCGGTTCCCACCGGGCTGTCTGGGCTTTCCAGGCGCTTTCCATTGCGCAATACTTCTGTACTATGTGTGCAAAATCTACAAACCGCAGTATGCGACGGCGGTTGAGGGCATTGAGGATTGATAACCCACAAGTATAGGGGATCAATTGTAGCCTCTTGCGATAAGTAAGAGTGTCGAACCCAACGAGGAGCTAAAGGTAGAACAAATATTCCCTCAAGTTCTATCGACCACCGATACAACTCTACGCACGCTTGACGTTCGCTTTACCTAGAACAGGTATGAAACTATAAGTACTTTGTAAGATAATAAAAGTTAGGTGTTTAGTAAAACGGTTTGTGTGAACAAGAAAGTTATTTGTCCCTAGGCAATCGATAACAAGTACCGGTAATCATTCTTGCAATTTTACATGAGGGAGAGGCATGAGCTAACATACTTTCTCTACTTGGATCATATGCACTTATGATTGGAACTGTAGCAAGCATCCACAACTACTAAAGATCATTAAGGTCATGAAACCCAACCATAGCATTAAGTATCAAGTCCTCTTTACTCCCATACGCCACACTCCACCTACTCAGGTTTAAGTTTCTGTCACTCTCGCAACCCACCATAAGCGAACCATGAACATATTGCAACACCCTACATCGGAAGCCCCTCACGTTTGCGCGAGACGGAGGGCACCGTAGGACAGCACCATAAATAAAATATACAATCATACCAACCAAGATCACGATTAACCCACAGGACAAAAGGATCTACTCAAACATCATAGGATAACCATAGATCATTGGGAAATAATATATGGAGTTGAGCACCATGTTTAAGTAGAGATTACAGCAGGGATGAAAGTGCTAGTTATCGACTAGAGGGGGGGGGGGTGAATAGGCGATTTTTATTGAAGTCTTCAAAACACGGGGGCTTTGAAGACAAACTGATACGTCTCCAACGTATCTATAAATTTTGATTGCTCCATGCTATATTATCTTCTGTTTTGGACATTATTGGGCTTTATTATTCACTTTTATATTATTTTTGGGACTAACCTATTAACCGGAGGCCCAGCCCAGAATTGTTGTTTTTTGCCTATTTCAGAGTTTCGCAGAAAAAGAATATCAAACGGAGTCCAAACGGAATGAAACCTTCGGGAACGTAATTTTCAGAACGAACATGATCCAGGAGACTTGGACCCTATGTCAAGAAATAAAGGAGGAAGCCACGAGGTAGGGGGGCGCGCCTACCCCCCAGGCGCGCCCTCCACCCTCGTGGCCCCCCTGTTGCTCCACCGACGTACTCCTTCCTCCTATATATACCTACGTACCCCCAAACGATCGGAGACGGAGCCAAAAACCTAATTCCACCGCCGCAACCTTCTGTACCCACGAGATCCCATCTTGGGGCCTGTTCCGGAGCTCCGCCGAAGGGGGCATCGATCACGGAGGGCTTCTACATCAATACCATAGCCCCTCCGATGAAGTGTGAGTAGTTTACCTCAGACCTTCGGGTCAATAGTTATTAGCTAGATGGCTTCCTCTCTCTTTTTGGATCTCAATACAATGTTCTCCCCCTCTCTCGTGGAGATCTATTCGATGTAATCTTCTTTCACGGTGTGTTTGTTGAGACCGATGAATTGTGGGTTTATGATCAAGTTTATCTATGAACAATATTTGAATCTTCTGAATTCTTTTATGTATGATTGGTTATCTTTGCAAGTCTCTTCGAATTATCAGTTTGGTTTGGCCTACTAGATTGATCTTTCTTGCAATGGGAGAAGTGCTTAGCTTTGGGTTCAATCTTGCGGTGTCCTTTCCCAGTGACAGTAGGGGCAGCAAGGCACGTATTGTATTGTTGCCATCGAGGATAACAAGATGGGGTTTTTATCATATTGCATGAATTTATCCCTCTACATCATGTCATCTTGCTTAAGGCGTTACTCTGTTCTTATGAACTTAATACTCTAGATGCATGCTGGATAGCGGTCGATGTGTGGAGTAATAGTAGTAGATGCAGGCAGGAGTCGGTCTACTTGTCTCGGACGTGATGCCTATATACATGATCATACCTAGATATTCTCATAACTATGCTCAATTATGTCAATTGCTCAACAGTAATTTGTTCACCCACCGTAAAATACTTATGCTCTTGAGAGAAGCCACTAGTGAAACCAATGGCCCCCGGGTCTATCTTCATCATATTAATCTTCCAACACTTAGTTATTTCTGTTGCTTTTTACTTTGCTTTTATTTTACTTTGCATCTTTATCATAAAAATACCAAAAATATTATCCTATCATATCTATCAGATCTCACTCTCGTAAGTGACCGTGTAGGGATTGACAACCCCTTATCGCGTTGGTTGCGAGGAATTATTTGTTTTGTGTAGGTGCGAGGGACTCGCGCGTAGCCTCCTACTGGATTGATACCTTGGTTCTCAAAAACTGAGGGAAATACTTATGCTACTTTGCTGCATCACCCTTTCCTCTTCAAGGGAAAACCAACGCAGTGCTCAAGAGGTAGCACAAACACAACAATTGAACCTATTGATATGCAGCGGAAGGTAGACTACACTAGACAAACCATAGTCAAGTAAGAAATGAAGTGACAACACGAAGACTATTAGCAGCTAGGCCTTATGGATCAGCATGGAAGATGGTATGAAGCCAAACAACAATAGTTAACACACAGTGAAGTCAATTAGATAAGGCAGGCAGGCAATGACTTCACGAAGATAAACTGTAATTAAAGAGAGGGAGAAGATAAAACCAGTTGCTTGGTGAGGACAGGGATTTGTTGGACCAGTTCTAGTTGCTGTGACAACTGTACGTCTGGTTAGGGAGGCTGCGATTCAACTCAGAAGACCACGTCTTCACCTTATTCCCCTTGAGCTAAGGACACTTAGTCCCCGCCCAATCACTCTGGTAAGTCTTCAAGGTAGACTTCCAAACCTTCACAGTCTTCGTTCACCGGCAATCCACAATGACTCTTAGATGCTCAGAACGCGACGCCTAACCGGCTGGAGGATTCACAGTCCTCAAGTGTAAAAAGTCTTCAGGTCACGTGGACAGAAAGACTTCAGTGATGCCAAACACTCTTTGGGCTCTGGGTGTTTTGGGCTTTGTCCTCGCAAGGATCTCTCTCTCAAATGCTTCGGAGGTGGGTTGCTCTCAAACAACAAAAGTCGTGCACTAACTCTGAGTAGCCACCAATTTATGGTGTAGGGGGTGGGCTATTTATAGCCAGGAGGCAACCCGACCTGATTTGTCCGAAATGACCCTGGGTCACTAAGGAACTGACACGTGTCCAACGGTCAGATTTCAAACACACGCGGCATCTTGACTTGGGCTACAAGTAAAGCTGATTCATCCAGCTCTGGATAAGATTTGCTCTCATTGTCTTCGCTCGAAGACATAGGATTTGGTTGAGCATCACTTCAGTCACTCTGACTTTGTTCACTTGGACCCCACTTAACAGTACGGTGGTTCCTATGACTCAACAAAGAAGAAAAGGAAACTACAAAACAGCTATGTCTTCGCACTCCATAGTCTTCACGTGAATGTCTTCTCGAGTCATAATTAATCTTCGTTGTGAATATCTTCACATACCACCATTGTCTTCAATGTCTTCACACATTTTTAGGGGTCATCTCTGGTAGGTAAACCGAATCAATGAGGGACTACTACCTGTGTTATCCTGCAATTCTCACAAACACATTAGTCCCTCAAGCAGGTTTGTCATCAATACTCCAAAACCAACTAGGGGTGGCACTAGATGCACTTACAATCTCCCCCTTTTTGGTGATTGATGACAAACTGGTTGAAGTTTTCAACGGGAATAAAAGTATGTGAAATTGTAAGGGTTGAGGTATTGTCTTTATAAGTAGCAAAAGGCTCCCCCTAAAGACGTGCATAAAAATAGTTTGCGTTTGAATGCAAATGCACATGGCAGGTTTTACTTGTGGAGATCCTCTTCAACTTATGAAGACAATTCATCATGCATGAAGGGATATAACGAAGATAATGACATGCATAATGAAAAATGAACGTCTGCGGAATGACTTCGTGCGGAATTTATCGTCGCATCACATAGTTGACAGAAAAAGTAGCAGACGACCATCAAGTTTATGTGTTACAACTCAAAGAACCAAATGTATCAAAAGCGAGAGTTGTAAACACTTGGCAAAAAGTATAGCCACCACTCATAAGGACCTGCTTGAAGACTATCAACTCATATACTTCTCCCCCTTTTGTCAGCAAGGACCAAAAAGGTTTGAAGACATAGAGCTTCTACTCGTTCCCATGAGGAGTAGGTGAAGGTGCAGGGTCGATGTTGGAGTCTGGTGGTGCAGAAGAACTTGGTGCAGTGTTGATACGTGGCGAAGTAGTAGTTAGTGAAGTAGCATCTTCGTCGTCATCGGCGACTCTGGCATTGACAGTGGCCGCCGAGGAGGAGTACTCAGAGTCTTCGAGAGAGGGAGTCCGACGCAAGACATCGTTCCTGAGAGGAGTGGAATCAAATTTGAATCGCTCTGTGAAGCCATCCTGTTGAAGATCATCTTCAGAGCTTAGCAATGTCAGACTCTTCCACGACCGCCGACAGGTTTCATGAGTGACAAAGGCATTCTTGGTGGCAAGATTTCAAATGCGATTCACATCCACCAAGAGGCTCTGCGTCTGACGCTTGAGCCAGTCATGATGCTTATCCTATTTCTGATGCAAGGCCACGAGAAGCTCTCGGTCATTGAGAACGCGAGATCGCTTCCGAGGCCTTTGAGCAATAGTGCTTTCAGTGGCTTCGGTTGTTGCACGATGAGGTGCACGTGTAGTACCAGCCAGAGGATAAACTCGAGTTGCAGCAAGAACTCCTTCAATGGGTTGCGTGAAGCTTTGGCGATCGACATTGTGAAGATATATTGGCTCCTTGGCAGGTTCAGGGTAGATGGCTTCGACAGACATATCAACCTCTGGCAAGAAGATAAGATGGTTGCGTGCAGAAGGCTGGTAGTTGACAGAAGAGCGAAGCTTGATGAGGCGTATTACCCATGGAGCATAAAACTTCAGACCAAATAGATCAGAACCAGATGCAGCAAGTTGCCTGATGAAGAAATCTTGTGCATTGAAGCTGATGCCATTGAGGATAGAGAAAACCAATGTCTTCATTGCGCCTTCAAGCTTCGCTGCAGGAGAATGTCCTTTGACAGGCCATAGAGTTCGCCTTATGATATGATAAATGGTGCGGGGCAGATACTCTAGGTCTTCAACAAAGAATTCCTTTGGATATTCAGCATCGTGTGGCAGTGGCTTCATCATGCTCGGCATTTGGATCATATTCGGCTCAGGCTTCTGGAATATGCTCTCCAAAGCATTGAGGTGCAGCTGACAACCAGGTTCATAGAGTGCACCTGGAGTGGGCAGGGCAGTAAGCTCAATTATATCTTGGGCTTTGGCTTCATTGTGTACATCGCCTGTCATCCACTCAAGAACCCAAGACTTCGGATCCCTGTTGTAGCCGCGAATGTGAAGAGTGGCATAGAATTGTAGCAGAAGCTCCTCATTCCAATTTTCTTTGTCGGTCACAAACTATAGAAGACCAGCATCTCTGAAGCAGTCTAGGGCTTCTTCCAAGCAGGGCATGCCAGCAATGGCTTCGCAGTCTAGACGCATATGGGGAAAAATGCGCCCTTGATTGTGTAAGATACAAGAGTAATAACTGCGCTGCTGATAGCTCCAGAACAGATCAGATGAAATTCTTGGCTTCGAATATGGGTTCTTGGCACTATCAAAGAAGGTGTTGTGTGCTTTGAAGCTATTCACATTCAACGATCCTGGCGAAGTCGCAGTACCTGGAAACCTTGGCAGCCTGGGCTTCGGCTTCTGGACCTGAGGCCTGTGCTCCACATGATAGTCAAACTACAGTTTGGGAGCAGGCGGAGGAACTAGAATGGGCCAGTGGACGGTGACAAGTTGACCACGATCAAATGCTTGCTCAATAGTGTGAGGCCTTGGAGGCGGTACAGGAGCAGTGGCATTGACCTGGGCTTCAAGATGCACATTGGCTTCAGGTGCAACATTCCCTTCAGGCACCATATTCATTTCAGGCGCCACATTAGTTTCAGCCATGACCACGTCATTAGCTTCAATAGTGTTGTTGGTGGCTGCCTCAGTGTTTGCAACCTCCACTTGAGTAGCTGGAGGGTCGGGCATAGACCCGTTCTCCTCGAGAACAACTTCTTGGTTGGTAGGGGGTGTGGCAACTTGCTCTTCTTCTTGACGGGGTTCTTGGTGTTCTTCGGCTGATGCAGCCGGTATGTCTTCAGCAGCGTTGGCTTCAGACTTAGAGACATTCACGGTTGGAGTGGCGTCAGGAAACACTTGTCGTGCTACTGAGTTGTTTTGCACTTCTCCTTCTGGAACGCTCGGCATGGCGACCTATGGCCTAGGGCCTTTGCGAAGCCTGCGGAATGCGGGCGACGCCTTTGGAGATGGGGTGGTCTGCACCATGTAATAGTCATCATCAAGTACCGTAGTGGTGACTTGAGGAGGGGGAGTACTGGGTGTGTCTTGGCTTGGTGTGTCTTGGGGGTGATCAGCCCATGATGCATCCTGAGCAATTGGCGTCAAGGGACGACCAATGCTGATGAGTTCACTGTTCGTGCGAACAGGCGATGATACTGTTTGGTGTTCGATCTGAGGAAGGACTTCATCATCATCTACATTGTCGTGATGACCAATCTCTTCAACTGTGATGGGGTCAACAGCTGGAATGTCTTCAACTTCAGGAGCCTCTATGGAAGCAGGCTCATGAAGTACTAGCTAACGCTCTTGGTTTGCGGATGCAGCACGAGCAACAGAGATGGGCTCAACAACAAGGGGCTCTGAGGGAGCAGCCCGATCTTTCTTCGAAGACTTTGTCTTCCGCTTCTTGGTCTATGGTGTATCATCAGTGGCATTCTTGTTCTTTTGCTTCCTGGCTTCGGCCTTAGCTGCCCTTGTCTTCTTCAGTTCTGAAGCAACTGTGGGGACCTTAGGCTTCGAGCCTGTCATGCTGGCAGGGAAGACAATGCGAGGGGCTTCCCGCCCTGATGCTTCAGCTTGGGCCACAACAGGCTTCTTCTTTTTGGCAGCCAACTTGGGGTCGATGCCAGGACGACCAAGTGCCTTGCGCTTTTCAGCCTCATTATGAACTTGAACACATTTACTGGCGGAGAGTTTCATCCGCTCTCTTGATCCTTTTGCTGCTTCACGTTTCTTTTGAAACTGCTCTTTGAGCTCATGCAGCATCTTCTTGAAGCTTTGAACATCAGCCACACTGAGATTGGCCATGTTCCTCTTGAATTGGGCTTTCTCACGATCAATCTTTTTCTTCAGTTCGACGGTCTTCTGAGCCAGAGCCAGTTCATTAGCAATGGCACTGTGGAAAGAGACACTAATGCCAATTGGAAGCTCAAGATCATCGATGCTGATGCTTGGGTTGTCAAACCAATCATTAATGAAGTTATTCAAAATATCCACATGAAAGAGGGGCAGATCGTTGAAGATCTCCGCCTCCTCCTTGCTCTTTATGAGCATCTCAAGAGCATCATCACCAAGATCGTCGTCGCTGGAGAGATCACTGGTGGCTTCTTCATTCCGCAAAATATCAGCCGGGGTCAGTTCTTGCCTAGAACTCTGGCTGGGCTTCTTCTGCTTTGAAGACTTCTCGGTCTTCTTGGAGATACGAGAAAGATCTTCAGACTGCACACTTGCTTCAGGTGGTGCAGTGGCCAGTGGCTTCGCACGTGAAGCTTTAGGTGCAGCAGAAGGCTTTGAAGCTTTTGTTCTCTTCTGCTTCTGTGGCTTAGGTGGAGCAGGCGCTTCATCAGTATCAGCGTCATCATCAGAGTGCTCCACGGCTGCCCCCTGAACAGCAATGTGAGTGAGAAGACCTTCGAGGTTGTAGAAGGGCCCGATGACATTGGGTTCAACATCACGTGTGCCATCAGCCCGAGGAACAGATGGACTGGGGTTGAAGTCGAGTCCAAATGCTTTCTTGTTCTTCACAGCAGAATCCTTGGCAAACTTGTAGTTGCGCTTGAACAGATTGTCATCACGACACCATAATAGAGAAGATGGGTCGGCATTAGCAGGCTGTGGTCCACGGACCATGCAAAGGTAAAAACCCTGAGCAATGGCTTCAGATTCGGTCTTGGGTTGAAGATTTTTATAGAGAATATCACCCCAAGGACGCTTGATGGCATTCTTTTCAGCGTATTCCTTGGTCACGAACCTGTACTTGAACCATTGCTCGGCCCAATATCTTCGAATCCATTGGATTCATGTTTTGCGTTGGCCATAGCTCTCTTCAGGATCAGTCTTGTATAACTCATAGAGATCTTCGGGCAAATCCTTTGATGTGCCCCCACGGCGCTGCCTGCCGCCCTTTCTTGCTGACTTTTCTGTGGCCATGAAGTTCAAACTGGCTTCAGAACTCGCAAAGGCTTCCGTCTGCTGGTCAGATAGGAATTGGCTTCAGGAGAATTGATGTGACGCTGTAAGAACTTTGCAAATGAATGCAAACTATGAGAACCAAGGGATTCTCCCACGGACATGTACCTGTGATAGCATTAGAGATGCGAGGGAAGGGGAAGAGGTCATATGCATTCTCAGAAGATTTTGAAGATAAATCAGTTTGAAGCATCGACCTCATAGCGCGAAGACATTCACTTATTTGTTGAGAGTTGGTTCCAGATTTGTACGAATCCAAGAATAGGTGCAAGTGAGGAATCAAACTAGTTGTGAAGCATAAGTGAATATACTAGGCATGATATGAGATGCAGAACAGAATAGATCCAATTTTGTAGGTTTAGAAACCACTTTTGGTGGAGAAGGATGGATCTATCGGATCAAAAAGGCAGTAAAAAGTAAGTTTTAATTACCACACGAAGAACTGCTAGACGGAGTGGAGTGGGAGGCCGAGCAGTTCAATCGCCCGTGCCCTAACTTGGCGACGGAAGACACCTACGGCGGCGGCGGAAGAGACGAGGTCCGCGGCCGGCATGAGGACGACGTCGGTGAGGTCGCGGCAGCTAAGCGCTTCGTCGCCGGCGTCATCGAGAGTTAGCGGTGGCGCTAGGGTTTGTGCGAGGTGGAGAGGTGAGAGAAGGATTTTGACCGCGATGTGATGTGTATTTATAAGGAAAGGGACAACACAACGCAATTACGCAGGTGCCCCTGGCGGTTCACATCTGAGGGACATGTGGAAAGCATGCAACACATTGGAAGTGGTTCCATGTTCCCACGCACACCTGGACTGTCGGGTGGTCGTTCCGGCTTCTCCGGGTTTCAGGCAATAATGATAGCATTTAAAACAGATTCAATTTTTGTCTCTGTATCTTCTGCTGACAAGGACGCAGAGAAGATATTTGACAGTTTCAATAGAATGCATATGATTTGGATAGATAGAATTTGAGATAGAAGCATAGAAGAGGTTAGGGTCCGATCACATTCACTTAGATCAAAAGATTCAAGCAAGAAGACATAGCTATAAGTGAATGCTGTAGAGGACAGAACACAAATGCATGTATATAAGACCAAATCAACATTGTGAAGATAAACATGAAGTCAAATCAATGTTGAAGACAAACCAAATGCGAAGACTTTGCAAATGACACGCCGGATGAAACACTTCAAACAAGAATTTGGTGGTGGTGTTACCCACCGTATAGGAAGTATTAGACCCAGACACGGCACACAATTATCGTGGCGCTCCAAAGTCAAATTCCGTGTTAATGTATTCACACTTAGAGTGTATGTCTTCATTGATTGAAGATATACGTTACTTCGTGTGTTGCACATCTAAGTCATCAATATGCATAAGTGTTAGGCTGAGTGTCCAATTACATGACATTTGAGGATTCTAAGATATTTAGCTCACATCACAACTTGCAAAACCTTTTCTGATCCAAGGGCTTTGTGAAGATATCTGCCAATTGCTCTTCAGTGTTGACGTGAATGATATCAATATATTCCTTCATGACATGATCTGTGAGAAAGTGATGACGAATTTCAATGTGCTTTGTATTCGAGTGCTGAACTGGGTTGTTGGCAATCTTGATGGCGCTTTCATTGTCGCAGTAGAGTGGCACTTGCTTCAAATGGATGCCATAGTCCTTGAGAGTCTGCTTCATCCATAGAAGCTGAGCGCAGCAAGATCCAGCAGCAATGTATTCAGATTCAGCAGTGGAGAGAGACACACAGTTCTGCTTCTTTGAAGACCAACAGACAAGTGATCGTCCCAGAAAGTGACATGTGCCTGATGTAGACTTGCGATCAACCTTGTCACCAGCATAATCAGCATCTGAGAATCCAACAAGATCAAACTCCGAGCCCTTTGGATACCATAATCCTAGTGTTGGGGTGTAAGCCAAATATCGAAGAATTCGCTTCACAGCTAAGTGATGCGATTCCTTTGGTGCCGCTTGGAACCGGGCACACATGCAAACACTAAGCATTATATCTGGCCTAGATGCACATAAATAAAGTAAAGAACCAATCATGGAGCGGTATACCTTTTGATCGAACTCTTTACCATTGGCGTCGGGACTCAGATGACTTTTTGTTGGCATTGGCGTCGTGTATCCTTTGCAATCTTGCATTCCAAACTTCTTCAAGCAATCCTTGAGATATTTCTCTTGAGATATGAAGATGTCGTTGCTTTGCTGACGGATTTGAAGACCAAGGAAGAACTTCAACTCACCCATCATGGACATCTGATATTGCTCTTGCATCATGTGTCCAAACTCATCATTGTATCTCTTGTCAGTGCAGCCGAAGATAATGTCATCCACATAGATTTGGCACACAAATAGTTCTCCATCATATGTCTTCGTGAAGAGTGTAGGATCTAGAGAACTGGGTTTGAAGCCTTTGCTCTTCAGGAAGTCTTTGAGTGTGTCATACCAAGCACGAGGGGCTTGTTTGAGGCCATACAGTGCCTTGTTGAGCTTGTATACCATATCAGGATGTTTTGGATCTTCAAAGCTAGGTGGTTGTGCAACATACACTTCTTCTTCAATCTTGCCATTGAGAACGACACTCTTTCACATCCATTTGATACAAAAGGATGTTGTGATGGTTGGTATAGGCTAGTAGTATGCGAATGGCTTCAAGCCTAGCCACGGGAGCAAATGTTTCATCAAAGTCAATCCCTTAAACTTGAGTGTATCCTTGAGCAACGAGACGAGCCTTGTTTCTGACAACTTGACCATGCTCATCTTGTTTGTTGCGATAGATCCATTTGGTGCCAATGACATTGTGCTTGCGAGGGTCAGGACGCTTGACCAATTCCCACACATTGTTCAGCTCGAACTGTTGAAGCTCTTCTTGCATAGCTTGAATCCATTTAGGTTCCATGAAAGCTTCAGCAACTTTCTTGGGTTCAGATATTGAGACAAATGCAAAGTGCCCACAGAAATTTGCTAGTTATGCTGCTCTTGAATGAGTGAGTGGACCAGGTGCATTGATGCTATCAATTATCTTCTCAATATGTACTTCATTTGCAACACGAGGATGAGCTGGACGAAGATTTTGCTCTTGCTGATCATTGTCTTCATTTTGAGCATTAGCTTCAGGCTGAGCATTGTCTTCAGGTTGATTAGGCGCAGAAATGATAAGTTCCTCTTCAGAAGGTATGATTTCTCCAGTTCCCATAAGCTTGATTGATTCACTAGGAGGAACTTCATCTAGCACATTTGGCAGGTGCTCTCTTTGCGAGCCGTTAGTCTCATCGAACCGCACATCCACAGTTTCAACCACTTTATAGTGAAAGAGGTTGAAGACTCTGTAGGAGTGCGAATCCTTTCCGTAACCAAGCATAAAACCTTCATGTGCTTTCGGTGCAAATTTTGAAGTGTGATGTGGATCCTTGATCCAACACCTGGCACCAAATACTCTGAAGTAACTGACGTTTGGCTTCTTACCAGTCAGGAGCTCATAGGATGTCTTCTTCAGAAGCTTGTGAAGATATACACGGTTGATGGCGTGGCATGCAGTATCAATAGCTTCAGGCCAGAACTTCCTTGGAGTCTTGTACTCATCAAGCATCGTTCGAGCCATCTCAATGAGTGTTCTATTCTTGCGCTCCATGATGCCATTTTGCTGAGGTGTGTATGGAGCAGAGAACTCATGAGTGATGCCTAATGTATCAAGGTAAAGGTCGAGGCCGGTGTTCTTGAACTTTGTGCGGTTGTCACTTCTGATGTGCTTGATCTTGATGCCATAGTTCGTCATGGCACGATTGGCGAAGCGTCTGAAGACATCCCGCACTTCATTCTTGTAGAGGATTATATGCACCCATGTATATCTTGAATAATCATCAACAATGACGAAACCATAGAGGCAAGCAGTGGTAGTAAGAGTAGAGTAGTGAGTAAGGCCAAATAAGTCCATGTGAAGCAGCTCGAAGGGTTGAGATGTCGTCATGATTGTCTTTGAGGGATGCTTGGCCCTAGTCATCTTTCCAGCTTCGCAGGAACCACACAGATGATCCTTCTTGAACTTGACGCCCTCGATGCCTACGACGTGTTTCTTCTTCGCAACCTAGCCTTCGATGCTAGAGCCAACACTCTGAAGCTTTTGCTAGAAGACATACGACCAACTGTGGTCCTGCTGAGAAATCTACCATGTATAGATCATCTTTCCGATATCCTTCAAAGACTAGAGACTTGTCAGATTCCATCAAAACAAGGCAACGATATTTTCCAAATATCACAATCATGTTCAAATCACAAAGCATTGAGACAGACATTAAGTTGAAACCAAGGGATTCAACAAGCATCACTTTATCCATGTGCTGATCCTTTGAGATTGCAACTCTACCTAGACCCAACACCTTGCTTTTACCAGTGTCGGCAAATGTGATGTGACTCTTGTCAGATGGACGTAAGGTTGAGTCCATGAGAAGACTTCGATCACCAGTCATATGATTAGTGCATCCACTGTCCATAATCCATTCTGAAGCATGAGGTGTCATACCCTACAGTCTAGTTAGGGGGGTAGGCTTCACCAAGGGTATTGTGAAGCATAAACATTTGACGGACAAGCGGATTATGAAAGCTCAGATCAAGGTTAGGACTGATAGGATGATTGGCAAATGATTCAGGAACAAAATACATAGTAAGTCCATTTGGGCATTTTATCTTGCGCCCTACAAGATGTTTTAGGTCCCCAGCATAAGCATCAGCCGCCTTTGATTTCCGGCTGGAGACCTTTCCCTGCAAAAGAGAGTTAAGATTTCTTAACCACCCACATTTTCAGGGGTGGCTTCGAAGCAATGAGTCTAAGTGCAGCATCTGAGAACTTCGGCTTCGGATCCCTAGCAAATAGCCTTGCAGGAGGTGAATAATACTCATATGAATAAGCAGAAAAGTTTTTGTTTTTAGGACCATAGCGGTTTGAAGAAACACGCTCATATTCATAAGTCTGAGCATGATTTCCCTGCAAAACATTGGCGTTAGGGTGACTCTGGTGAGTCCTCTGTCTGTATGAAGCCTTTGGACCATATGAAGCCTTTGGTCTGGGGTTTGTCTTCTTCCCTTGTGGTGTCATGATGAAATTCACAGGAAGATTCTCAAGACACCTTTTGGGCACCCAGATCTTCTTCATAGATGGCCCATTCCTGCAGTTAGTACCAATATACCTGGCAAACACTTCACCCTTCTGATTCTTAAACAGTTTATAGTTTGCATCAAAGGATTCATCAATGATAATCGGGTTAGCACAAGTGAAGCCAAATAAGGTGGATGGGTCTACTGAAGGTCCCTTTGCAGCAACCCATGTGGTTTTGGGGTACTGCTCAGGCTTCCAGTAAGAACCATCAACATTCATTTTCCTCTCGAACCCAACACCCTCTTTCCTAGGGTTTCGGTTCAGAATCTGCTTTTTGAGGACATCACATAGTGTCTGATGCCCTTTGAGACTTTCGTACATCCCAGTCTCAAGCAATGTCTTCAGCCTGGCATTTTCATCAGCAATAGTAGTGGCATCCTCAGCAGAGGGGTTAGTTACCACATCAGCAGTTGAAGATATTGCAACAGTAGCAGTAGTGGAACATTCAGCAACAGAAGTAGCATTATCACGCTCAAGGCATTTTAGACATGGTGGTTCAAATCCTTCCTGAGCGGGACTGATCTGTTGAGCGCGAAGTGACTCGTTCTCTTTTTGAAGATCTTCGTGAACCGCTCTCAATTTCTCAAGTTCTTGCTTCCTTTGAAGATAATTGTAGGAAAGCTTTTCATGAGTTGTTGAGAGCGTTTCATGACGACTTTCAAGTTCCTCGTACTTAACATGAAGATTTTTGATGTCTTCAATTAAGGACTGAGATCGGGTCATTTCCGCCTCCAACAGGTCATCACTTTTGTCTAACAATTTTTGAATATGTTCCATAGCTTTCTGTTGTTCAGTTGCAATTTTAGCAAGTGTTTTGTAGCTGGGTTTAGATTCACAGTCAGAGTCATCTTCACTTGATGTTTGAAAGTAAGCATCACATGAGTTTACCTTGGCACCACGTGCCATGAAGCAGTAGGTGGGAGCAGAGTCGTCCTTGTCATAGCATTAGCGTTGGTGATGGAGCCATTGTCTTCAGTGTTGAAGATGGACTTGGCAACATAGGCTGTAGCTAGAGCCAGACTTGCAACGCCAGAGTCGGACTCCTCCTCAGACTCCACCTCTGCCTCCTCAGAAGCAGACTCCTCCTCTGAATCCATTTCCTTGCCAACAAAAGCACGAGCCTTGCCAGATGAGCTCTTCTTGTGTGATGAAGACTTGGACGAAGACTTGGAAGAAGACTTTGAGGATTTCTTCTTCTTCTTGTCATCAGAATCATATTCCTTGCTCTTCTTCTTCTTCTTCTTTTTCTTCTTCTTCTTGTTCTCATTGTCCCACTGAGGACACTCAGAGATGTAGTGACCAGGTTTCTTGCACTTGTGGCATGTTCTCTTCTTGTGGTCATGAGTAGAAGCTTCATCATTTCTCGAGCTGGATCTTGAAGACTTTCTGAAGCCTTTCCTCTTGGTGAATTTCTGGAACTTCTTCACAAGCATAGCAAGCTCTTTTCCAATGTCTTCAGGATCCCCAGAACTCCAGTCAGATTTTTCTTCAGATGAGGAAACAGCCTTTGCCTTCAAAGCGCGAGTACGTCCATAGCTAGGACCATAGATATCTCTTTTCTCAGATAATTGGAACTCATGTGTGTTGAGCCTCTTAAGTATGTCAGACGGATCGAGAGTCTTGAAGTCAGGGCGTTCTTGGATCATCAAGGCTAGGGTGTCAAACAAGCTGTCAAGTGATCTCAGGAGAGTCTTGACGATTTCATGCTTGGTGATCTCAGTGGCGCCAAGTGCATGAAGCTCATTTGTGATATCAGTGAGGCGATCAAACGTGAGCTGGACATTCTCATTGTCGTTTCTCTTGAAGCAGTTGAAGAGGTTGCGAAGAACACTGATCTTTTGGTCTCTCTGGGTTGAGACGCCTTCATTGACCTTGGAGAGCCAGTCCCAGACTAGCTTCGCAGTTTCCAGTGCACTTACACGGCCATACTCTCCTTTGGTCAGATGACCACAGATGATGTTCTTGGCAGTTGAATCCAGTTGAATGAACCTCTTCACATCAGCAGGAGTGATACCTTCACCGGCCTTGGGAACGCCGTTCTCAACGACATACCAGAGGTCGACATCAATGGCTTCAAGATGCATACGCATCTTATTCTTCCAGTAGGGGTAATCAGTGCCATCGAAGACAAGGCACGCATCGGAGACTTTGATTATCCCTGCAGTCGACATAGCTAAAACTCCAGGTGGTTAAACCGAATCACACAGAACAAGGAAGCACCTTGCTCTGATACCAATTGAAAGTGCTAGTTATCGACTAGAGGGGGGTGAATAGGCGGTTTTTATGAACGGCTTCAAAACACGGGGGCTTTGAAGACAAACACAACAATTGAACCTATTGATATGCAGCGGAAGGTAGACTACACTAGACAAACCATAGTCAAGTAAGCAATAAAGTGACAGCATGAAGACTATTAGCAGCTAGGCAGTATGGATCAGAATGGAAGATGGTATGAAGCCAAACAACAATAGTTAACACACAGTGAAGTCAATCAGATAAGGCAGGCAGGCAATGACTTCACGAAGATAAACTGTAATTAAAGAGAGGGAGAAGATAAAACCAGTTGCTTGGTGAGGACAGGGATTTGTTGGACCAGTTCCAGTTGCTGTGACAACTGTACGTCTGGTTAGGGAGGCTGAGATTCAACTCACAAGACCGCGTCTTCACCTTATTCCCCTTGAGCTAAGGACACTTAGTCCCCGCCCAATCACTCTGGTAAGTCTTCAAGGTAGACTTCCAAACCTTCACAGACTTCGTTCACCAGCAATTCACAATGACTCTTGGACGCTCAGAACGCGACGCCTAACCGACTGGAGGATTCACAATCCTCAAGTGTAACAAGTCTTCAGGTCACGCGGATAGAAAGACTTCAGTGATGTCAAACACTCTTTGGGCTCTGGGGGTTTTGGGCTTTGTCCTTGCAAGGATCTCTCTCTCAAATGCTTCGGAGGTGGGTTTCTCTCAAACGAAAAAAGCCGTGCACTAACTCTGAGCAGCCACCATATGGTGTAGGGGGTGGGCTATTTATAGCCAGGAGGCAACCCGACCTGATTTTTCCGAAATCACCCTGGGTCACTAAGGAACTGACATGTGTCCAATGGTCAGATTTCAAACACACGCGGCAGCTTGACTTGGGCTACAAGTAAAGCTGACTCATCCAGCTTTGGATAAGATTTGCTCTCATTGTCTTCGCTCGAAGACATAGGATTTGGTTGAGCATCACTTCAGTCACTCTGACTTTGTTCACTTGGACCCCACTTAACAGTACGGTGGTTCCTATGACTCAACAAAGAAGAAAAGGAAACTACGAAACAACTATGTCTTCGCACTCCATAGTCTTCACGTGAATGTCTTCTCGAGTCATAATCTTCGTTGTGAATATCTTCACATACCACCATTGTCTTCAATGTCTTCACACATTTTTAGGGGTCATCTCTGGTAGGTAAACGAATCAATGAGGGACTACTACCTGTGTTATCCTGCAATTCTCACAAACACATTAGTCCCTCAACCAGGTTTGTCGTCAATACTCCAAAACCAACTAGGGGTGGCACTAGATGCACTTACAAGGGAGAAGGGGTGTTACACCGCTGCATAGAGAGGGGGGAGGAAGTTGGTGTTGACGGTAGCAAGATTGTTAATGTAGATCGCCGTCCTGATCGTTGCCCCGGCGACACTCCGGCGCCATCCGGAGAGAGGGGGAGAGAGCCCCCTCCTTCTTCTTCTTCCTTGGCCTCCCCCCTAGATGGGAGGAGAGTTCCCCCTCTGGTCCATGGCCTCCATGGCCGTGGAGGGGCGGGCGCCCCTCCGAGATTGGATCTCCCTCTCTGTTCTCTTCTGTTTCGCGTTCTCCAGACCTGGCCGAAAACTGTTTCTTATATCCCGAAGATCTGTAACTTTGATTGCGCTGAGATTTGAACATGATTTTTTTCCGGATATAAGCTTCCTTGCGCCCGAAGTAGAGCCCCAACCGACGTACGAGGTGGGCACAACCCACCACGGCACGCCTGGCTCCGGGACCGCGCCCTGGTGGGTTGTGCCCACCACGGGCCTCCGTTTGCGGTGATTCCAACTCCCCAAAATCACATATATTCCAAACTAATTCTCCATGAAATTTTATTGCATTTGGACTTTGTTTGATATGGATACTCTGTGATGCAAAAAACAGGAACTGGCACTGGGCACTGGATCAATAGGTTAGTCCGATAAATCATATAAAAAGTTGCCAAAAGTATGTGAAAGTGGTATAATATTGGCATGAAACAATAAAAAAATATAGATACGACGGACCCGTATCAAGGATCCCCTCGTCCGTACAGTTGTGGCAAAATACGGAAATCGCGTCGTTGTCGCAACAATCTTTGATCTTGTTTTTGACAAGAAGGAACCTGGCCCAAAAGTGATGGACTGTTTCCTGAGGTTGCTGCCGCACATACATTAGGTCGCATATGTACGGAGGACCGGAATTGCTTGAAGAATATTGCTTGTGGTGGGTGGGCGGGCTTAAATCCGAACCTTGACCCACTGTGGGATCCGGAGTTTGAAGAACTTCTGACGTCACCAGACCAGGATCCGGAGTGCCCTGGGAGTTTTCAGGCTCAACGCCTGTTTCTATGTTCGGAGGACGGAGGGTTTCTTCCCGAAGATGGGTATCCGGCTCGCAGGGCTCGGAAATCCGAACATAGCTTGTTCTCAGCACATGGGAAGAGGTATTCTCGGCTTGTTCCTCCACAACCGCTACCTGATGGGTGATCGGGCGGGACCTGATTTCTCTCTGATCGGGTTTAAGCCTGATCCGATCGTAGTCTTTTGCGACCCCCAGGGCGGCGATGCGATCTAGAAGTTTGTTCAAAGACAAGACATCTGCTGGATCCATCTTATCGGAGTGTTCGGGGCCGATGCAGAGATGATTTTTGGCGATTTGGGGGACCGCTTTTGGCTTGACGGCCGAGCGGGCGCCCATGGTAAAACTACCGAGCTGGAGGTTCTGCCCAGGAGCTAGGTCCTCCCAGAGGTGATTTTGTCATTGATGACAAGGCGAGCCATCGATCCTTCTATTGAAGACACAGAGGAACTCTCAATGAAAGCACCAATGTCGGTGTCAAAACCAGCTGATCTCGGGTATGGGGTCCCGAACTGTGCGTCTGAGGATCGAAGGTAACAGGAGACAGGGGACACGATGTTTACCCAGGTTCAGGCCCTCTTAATGGAGGCAATACCCTACTTCCTGCTTGATTGACTTTGATGAGTATAGGGGTTACAAGAGTTGATCTACCTCGAGATCGTAATGGCTAAACCCTAGATGTCTAGTCCTGTATGATTTGTGATAGCCTCTACGGACTAACCCCTCCGGTTTATATAGACACCGGAGGGGGCTAGGGTTGTACAAAGTCGGTTTACAGAGAAAAGAAACTACACATCTGGCCGCCAAGCTTGCTATCCACGCAAAGGAGAGTCCCATCCGGACACGGGGAAGGCCTTCTATCTTGTATCTTCACGGCCCATCAGTCCGACCCATGTCACATAGCCCGGCCATCCGAGGACCCCTTAAAACCAGGACTCCCTCACCCTCCCCATCTTCTAACCAATACTGTCTGTTGAGTTTGATTGTTATCAACATCCTATGGGCCGAACGGAGTGAAATTACCTCTCCTCTCTTTGTCCCATGCCAAGAAATCATCAACTTTTCTCGTGCAAAGTGAGATACTCAGAATAGAGCCCGCATCAAAAGGAATAAACACTTCCCGAACCACTTCTACACATTTGGGGGGTGGGGTGGGGTGGGGTGGGGGGGCTATGGAACCATCGATGTACTATGCCTTGGCATAACTTCATGTGGGATCTAGTTGTGCGCCCATATGTTAGTAGTTTCTTTTGTACGAATCCTCCTAATAATACCTTGAGCAACAAGAATTGCACGCCAAATTTGCGCTGAATGAGAACCTAACCCGGCTTCCAAAAGAGACCTCTCCGGGTAATACATTGCTTTGAGAATTCTTGCACTTAGGGATGGCAGGTCATGTATTAGACGCCAAGTCCTGCCTTGCCAATAGAGAAAGATTAAAAATCTCAAGGTCTAGAAATGCAAGATCGCCTAAATATTTTAGCCTAGTCATTACATCCCACGAGACCTAGCACGACTTCCATTTTCCCATCTTGCTATCTCACAAGAACTGTCGAATGATTGAAGTAACACTGTCACATAATCCTCTCGGCAATATGAAGCAAGCCCGTGAGTACACTAGGATGATATGTGCAACTGCCTTGATGAGCACTTCCTTCCCTGCTAAAAGTTTCTCCATCCAACACCTTACCATCTCCCACATTCTATTGCACAAATATTTTAAAAAAGAGTAAAATACACCAAAGGTCCTAAAAATATTCCAAGTGTGTCAAATAGGTACTAAAAGTTTTAAATCGTTCACCGCGGGTCCTATGTGCAACAGCCGCCACAAAAATACTTTAGCTTCAATGTGTGTATTTTACCTGAGACTTTTAGGACCCACTCGACACATTTTGAATAGTTTAAGACCCGCGGAGGACGACTTACACACATTTAGGACCTAGTGTGAACGATTTCAAACTTTTAGGATCTACTTGACACACTTGGCATACTTTTAGGACCTCCAATGTATTTTACTATTAAAATAATGGATTTTTGAGACAATCGAGACATTTTTTAAATGGATAAATGAAGTTTACGCTGATCGATCCCAACTTCTAAAAACTGTCACGAAATCACTAGTTAAGGAGTACTCGTTGCAAAGATCACTCACACCTCCACAGGTTGCGACAAGTGGCATGCTGTATGTGCGCCACTTGTCGTAACCGGGGAGTTTTTTCCTTTTTTCGTAGATTCGTTTATTCAAAATATTTTATCTCTTTAACCGTGCGTCCAAATCTCGAACCGTTTTCACCGTTGGATTCCTCGCGTCGAGATCTTTAAAACTAGATCACATGTTGGTAGGTTTTGATGAACTTTTATTTCATGAAAAAACCGGACGAAAAAACCGAACCGGAAGCACGTGTTTTTCCCTTTTCCGAAAGAGGCATGCCTGTGCCTCTCGCGAAACCACAACCGTGCCTCTTGTGGAAGCAAAATCGTGCCTCTCGCGAAAGGAAAAAAAAGAGAAAGCACGTTTTTTTTCGTTTCAGAGTAGGCACGGCCGTGCCTCTCGCGAAAGCACAACCATGCCTCTCACGGAATCAAAACTGTGCCTCTCGTGAAAGAAAAAAAATAAAAACATGTTTTTTTTCGTTTTCGAGTGGCACGGCCGTGCCTCTCATGAAAGCACAACCGTGCCTCTCGCGGAAGCAAAACCGTGCCTCTCGCGGAAGGAAAAAAATAATAATCAGAAAACGCGTTTTTTTATTTCCGTTTCTGAGAGGCACGGCCGTGACTCTTGCGAAAGCACAACCGTGCCTCTTTCGAAAGCAAAACCGTGCCTTTCGCGGAAGGAAAAAAACAGAAAACACGTTTTTTTCGTTTCTGAGAGGCACGGCCGTGACTCTTGCGAGAGGAGAAGAAAAGAAAACGCGTTTTTTCGCGAAGTTTTCTTTTTGATTTTTTTATCCTAAAGTTCAGGAAGACCGGTGAAAAACCGATACATCGAAAAAAACTCATTTAAAAAACTGAAAAGACGTGCTGAAAAATAGAAAAAACGAAATCTGAAGAGAGCGTCTAGAGCGCGACACGTGGCGGGCGGCTGGGAGCGCGCAAGTGGCGTTGATCGTCACGTGAGGCTAGCAGGCCGCGTGGAGCAAAGCGGGCTCTGTCCCGCGGCTCAACAACTCGCTCTGGCCTGCTGTGGCCCAATGGAGTGTAGTCCGTGGCTCGTTGTTTGGCCCAGTTGCGAGAATCATATCGAGAGCGTCGTCTTCAGCAGCCACTCGCCGTTCTTGTCCGCCGCCGGAGCGTCTGTACGCGCCGCCGGAGAGCCCGGGCACGTCCCCTAGGCGCGGGTACGATAACACCCAAAGCCCCTCTCCACGGCTTCTTCTCCGCCGTCCCATACCGGCGCGGTACCGTCGGCGCTCGGTGCGCTACCTCTCCGCATCGCCGGCTGCGCGGTTTCGGCTCAACCCCATCGCGTCCCTGCTGCCTCGACCCCGTCCGCAGTTCTCGTGATTGGTTTCTAAGGTAGGAGCACCTTCTTCATCCATGATTTGTTAAACCCCGCTGAACCTCGAGAAATTTCGAGCGTGCACCGGCACGCCGTCTAGATCCGCCCCTGAATCCCCAACCATCGTCTACATGTTTATCCGCAGCTGCAGCAGAGACAGTGCATGGCCGCGGCACCACATCACCTGCTCTATGAATTCGCCAAGGCTGCACTCATCAAGATATTTGCATTTCCTTATGCCACGGTCTGTTGTACGCTCCTCTCTTTCATGATACCCAATTCGTTCCGGTTAGTGAACAACTGAGCAACAGAAACTTGATGCTGGCTTGCTTTTGCCCGTTGTAAAATGTTGCAGGTCTGCGACATGTACTGCAACGGTGGAGCTGATACAGAAAAGTGGGCTGATGCCCAAGCTGGTCGCTACATAGGAATTGGTAGGCCGACTCACTATAACCTGAGCCCCTACTTGTTTTCTTTGTTCAGAGTACCTGAATCTTTTGCTTATAGTGAACTTACTGCTTTCTGTGATAGATGCTTCTGCGTCAGCTGTCAGTAGTGACGACCGTGAACTGTGGGAGAACAAATGGAAACCTTTCACCACTGAGTTCATCGAGTTGAATCCTTCTGCTGTAATCTCCTTTCCCCACCCCTGCTTACTTGCATGAAATTGAAGTGTTCAGTGCTGATGGCATGTATTGTGGTCTGTATAACAGGATGACTTTGAAGCTCGGTTGCAAGAAAAGGGCATCCAAGCAGATATAGTTTGCTGCATGCAGAATTTACAGGCAAGTTGAGTTTTCTCCACCTCCGGAATATGGCATACTGTTAAGCTTTGCTAATCTTCAAAGTTTATCCATGTTGAAAGATAGTTATGCTTTGAAAGTGAGGAGCACGCAAAGAAGCTTCTCAATAATGTATCATCATTGCTCAAACCTGGAGGCTATTTCTTTGGCATAATTCCTGATTCATCTACAATATGGTATGGCCCCTCATACCATATATTCTCCAATTTAAAGATTAGTTACCACCTAATCTTTAATATATATTCTCCTATTTCAAATTTAGTTTGAACACCACTATTCTGATTCTTTGTGAGCTTAACGGCATTTTAATTTTGTAGGACTAAATATCAAAAGAATGTTGAGGCTTCACATAATAAGGGTCTGAAGGTTGTTCCAAATAGCATCCGCTCTGACAACTATACAATTACCTTCGAAATCGAGGAAGAAAAGTATGAGCTCAACTTCTGTATCTATGTACGTCTGAATAGGTTTGCTATCTTGAGGTTGAGGCATTACATCCAAATGGTGCAGGTTTCCCTTCTTCGGAAAGAAGTACCAACTCAAATTTGCAAATGAAGCGATGTTTGAGAATCATTGCCTAGTCCACTTTCCCAGCCTTATGAGGTTACCATTTTCTCATTCATTTCCAACATTTTGTTGTAGTCTTCCGTTCATGTAAACCAACAACTTGAATCACAAGGTTTTCACAATATTATAATATGTTGGAACAGATTAGCAAGGGAGGCTGGACTTGAATATGTGGAGATCCAGAACTTGACTGAGTTTTATGATGACAACAGGTGCCCGTATCTTATTGAACGCCTGTGTTATTTTCATGAAGTCATTTAATGCATAATGATTCATAGTAAAATTTATTTGTATAAGTTACTTTAATTTTGTCTCCTCTTTTCCACAGAAATGTAATGTGATTATACTACACTAATGAATGGTGGGCATATCTGATGGTTTATTTTGGTTCTGACTGACTTCCAGAACACAGTTTGCTCCAATGCTTGGTAGTTGTGGTGCCAATTTGGTTGACCCTCGTGGAAAGCTCATTGCTCGTTCCTATGATATTTTAGGTGCTGTACCCTTTTCCTGCATTGGGTTCATTCAAATATTCCAATTCGCTCAGTGCTTAATCTGATTTGTGCAGGCCTGTATTCGACTTTTGTATTCCAGAAGCCTGACCCAGATGCAATACCACCTGCTGTAACACCTGACCCAGATGAAGTGGTCTGCTCTTCCTTGCCAAACAGCACTAGATTTTTGTTTACTGTTTCAGTGGTGACTATTAGTTAACCCCTGATTGAAACAGCAGGAGCGGCTCTGGAGGCAGCAGGCGGCAGCGGATGATTTGAGGCGCCCACAGGGAGAGGTGATGCCAATAGACCCTGATCAGAAAGGGATCCTGGGCCCAGGACCTGCAGATATGAGGCTTAATTAGTTTGTCAGAAAACTCAGATGTAGATATAGGCTTGGGGGTAATTGTGCTCCCTCAGTTGATGGTGCATGGCCATGCTTGTGACCTCCCCTGTGTCGCTAGTTGATCTGAAGCTCATGTCAAAAGGGAAAAAGGTTGAGCTGAAGCTCACGCTGGTGGCTGATGCAAGTTTGGGCATTCATTGATGTCCACCAGGCCAATTTCCATGTGTGCTGTCATCACCAGTAGTCTAATTTCAAGTCATGTTGCATTAGGTCCTAACTAGTAGTACAAGGTATTTTGTGTGTGTGTGTAGAGGTACACTTAAGTTGCGTGCTTTGTATAACATGGCTTTTCAGAATTTTGTGGTAGTGTGACCGTGAAAGACTATCTTTCAGATGATACAACTATTGGTGAAAACAGTTTTTAATCAATTGACGGCAGCATGACATGGATGCACGGACAAACTAGCAAGAGTTATACCAGCTGATTACACAGAGTGGGAATATGATAATGCTGTTGCCAGCATCATTGATACCAACCACCTATTGTGGAATCAATCTACCAATGGCCAATTAAACTAGGGCGACGCTACATGTCTGCCGGTGGATTAATTGAAAACATCCGCCGCCTCCTACGTTGTTGGATGGAGCCACAAATAGTCATCGGATCTCCCCCAATGAAATGCGTCGTCAATTGCAACAAGGTAGATGTTCCACATAGATAATGTCAATTGCAACAAGGTAGATGTTCCACATAGATAATGTCGCGGGAGGACTTTAGCAACATAGGTGGTGTTGCAGTTTTTTTTGCCTTCGTAGTTTTTGCAGCATAGATGACGTTGCGGGAGGACTTTTGCAACATGAATAAATGGTGCAATTTTTTTTTTTGCGCGATGTCGTCTGTGGTGTGAATCGAGAAATTTCTGCAACAGAGATGATGTTGCGTGGAAGGACTTTTGCAACAAGGCCCTTGTTGCGGAAAGTATAAAAAGCATCATCGGCCGGAGCGACGACGAATAGCGAGAGGGGAGACCGAAGTGGCGCAGCTCGCCAGTGGTAGCTGGAGCACAAACTCGGGCGAGCGGGCGTAGGGAGATGGGGAAAGGAGGAGTTGGAGAGGAAGAGGAGAGGAGAAAGGACGACCAGCTCCTCCAACGATCACCGGCGGTTGATTCGACACTATTAGGGAAAACCCTAGCAGTAGCATGGTTTTTTTGCCTAGTAGTAGCGCGGGCGTCGGCGCTACAGCTAAACTCCAGCGTTACTGCCAAGTCTGTTAGCAGTAGCGTTTTTTTGGACCGTCGCTACTGCTAAGTAGTAGCAGCGTGGTCTTCACCCCGCGCTAGTACTATTCATATGTATGTCAATTCTTTTATTTTATACTGTATTTATACATCGTTATATAGTTTTTGATATAGTAGCAATTAAGAGATTGCTATATCATTATGATCATTAAGAGATTAATCCAACTTTTGGTCACATGAATCTAATCCGTGTTTCTTCCACCCAATGATATAATAACTCATCATGATCATAATAACTCATCATCATCATCGTAATAACAACTCATCATCATAGTCATATATGAACTAGCTCATCATTCTAGCACAATGTAGCACATAACTCATCATCATCATCATGATAACAACTCATCATCATGATAACAACTCATCACCATAGTCATATAGGAACTAGCTCATCATTCTAGCACAATGTAGCACATAACTCATCATCATCATGATAACAACTCATCATCATAGTCATATAAGAACTAGCTCATCATTCTAGCACAATGTCGCACATAACTACCTAAGACCTGCCACTCTCTCGAAGGTAAAATAGCATAAAACAGGTAAACCTCTGAATCTCCATTACGGAGAATACAGATGAACCTGTCTCCCATTTGTGGGCTGCACTTGATGTTGCCCCCAAGTAGTTCCTTGCGATCATTCTAAACTTTTCTCCAGTCTTTGATTGTGAGAACGTCATCTCTTTGATAAATCGTGTATGCACTACGGTGTCACGTAGGCCAACTTGGCCGTAAGCTAATAATGTTCATGTCACCTTTCATTTCCATAAGACGAGGTACAATCCGTCGGGAGTTTCAGTTGAATAACATCATAATAACATACTTAGCAAAATGTATAGTTTGGCTTCAGAAGAATGTATGCAAAAGATGCACTAGCGACATAGTAGGAAAAATCTTACCATGATACCTTGATGGATGTTACCGTAGTTCAACACGTGGACTAGTGGCATGTATTGATCATAACTTGGAGGAATAAGACGACTCGTCTTAAAAGTCTCAACATCTTTAATCCATGAAACAAAATGATTTATCTTCTCGCAAGTTAGCTCAGACCCATAAGTGTAGTAGGTTTTGTCTACTACTTTCCGTATATTTCTTGAAGAATGGAAATAAGTTGTCAAATATTTTTAAATAAACAATATAAATTACTTAATAAATAAATATGTTTGATAAACTCACATAGAGGTAGAAGTGGAAGCGTATCAACATCGACCCAAATGTCGATTTTATCTTCGTCGATGTTATCTTCAGGATCACCAAGATCGAAGTGACATGCATACCCTCCTGAAAACCATACACCTTGCATAGTGCTATCCAATTCGAGCAACCAAAATGAGAGTAGGTCACCGCATTGTGTAGCTTTACGGCAAAAGCACAACCATGTTGGGTCGTGAGGTGAACTCTCTTTGTCTCCATATTCGCATGATCTTCCAAATTCAGCTTCTCCAAGACATAACGTCTTGCATGGCAGGGGATGCACTAGTCGAATTGGAAAAAGCAGAAATTACACGTTGAAGAAGCAAAAGTCATGCTTAATTACGAAAAAAGACTTGTCGTCGTTGCGTACCGTACAAACATCGAAGGTCTCGTCGAGCTTAATAGTGAAGCACTGACCGTCTTCCAGGTGAAGCCTGTCGCACAGACCCCGGTCGTCGCCGCAGTAGTCGCACTCAGGGATCCTATCCCCGTCAGTCATTTCCTATGTTCATAATTCAAAGATTAAACTTCTGAAATTCAATATATGTACTACAAAAACTAAATTAGATCATTATTATTCATCACGGGTTGACTGTTGGTCTGTCAAATCTTTTCTTGAAAACTTTCATCTCATGTGGTGTATATGGTGGGCACTCCCTCTCTGATATACTCGACCGTCGGTGATGGTGGCTCCTCCCTTCATTCCCGAGTGCATCACACCAAAATGTCTAGCACACGGGAACGAAGGAGAAGCGACCCCCACGACAACAGTCGGGATTCTTCCTCTCTTATATTTCGACAGTATATGGTGGACACTCCCTCACAGTTATTTCAACCGTCGGTGATGGTCGCTTCCCTTCCTTCTCTCATGCATTACCAAAGGTATATCAAGAGTAGAAGGAAGAGGAAGCGACCCCCACGACAACAGTCAGGATTCTTCCTCTCTGATATTTCGACAGTATATGGTGGACACTCCCTCGCAGATATTTCGACCGTCGGTGATGGTCGTTTCCCCTCCTCTCGTGCATTACCAAGGTATATCACGAGAACAAGGAAGAGAAGCGACCCCCACGACAACAGTCGACATCCTTCCTTCAAGAACAGACTGAAAGTCACTCAAGTAGCATCGACAAACTGAAAGTCAACCCGTTACATATATGGAGCAATGACTAAAAAATGGCCTATGGTCTACCGGAATGTTGATTAATTCCTGTTCCGGCAAATCATGGGCACTCAATATTTCCTACTTTCTAGCACAAGTCATGCCAAAATTCATGAAAAAATCCGGAATGACCTTTGCTAAAACAGGACATATTGAGCGCCTGAAATTTGCCGGAACGGAAATTAATCAACACTCCGGCAAAACATAGGCCACTCGGAGTTTCGCCGCAAAATGCATCTATGCATCCATTTTGTCGGCATTTTTTAAAATCAACAATCAACAAAAGTGCAAAAATCACGAGAAAATTTCTATTACTAGTTTTTCTTACTAAAAATTTGTTGGAAATATGCCCTAGAGGCAATAATAAATAGGTTATTATTATATTTCCTTGTTCATGATAATCGTTTATTATCCATGCTAGAATTGTATTGATAGGAAACTCAGATACATGTGTGGATACATAGACAACACCATGTCCCTAGTAAGCCTCTAGGAGACTAGCTCGTTGATCAATAGATGGTTACGGTTTCCTGACCATGGACATTGGATGTCGTTGATAACGGGATCACATCATTAGGAGAATGATGTGATGGACGAGACCCAATCCTAAGCCTAGCACAAGATCGTGTAGTTCGTTTGCTCAAAGCTTTTCTAATGTCAAGTATCATTTCCTTAGACCATGAGATTGTGCAACTCCCGGATACCGTAGGAATGCTTTGGGTGTACCAAACGTCACAACGTAACTGGGTGGCTATAAAGGTGCACTACAGGTATCTCCGAAAGTGTCTGTTGGGTTGGCACGAATCGAGACTGGGATTTGTCACTCCGTGTAAACGGAGAGGTATCTCTGGGCCCACTCGGTAGGACATCATCATAATGTGCACAATGTGACCAAGGAGTTGATCACGGGATGATGTGAGTTACGGAACGAGTAAAGAGACTTGCCGGTAACGAGATTGAACAAGGTATCGGGATACCGACGATCGAATCTCGGGCAAGTAACATATCGATAGACAAAGGGAATTGCATACGGGATTGATTGAATCCCCGACATCGTGGTTCATCCGATGAGATCATCGTGGAACATGTGGGAGCCAACATGGGTATCCAGATCCCGCTGTTGGTTATTGACCTGAGAACGTCTCGGTCATGTCTGCATGGTTCCCGAACCCGTAGGGTCTACACACTTAAGGTTCGATGACGCTAGGGTTATAGGGAAAGTATGTACGTGGTTACCGAATGTTGTTCGGAGTCCCGGATGAGATCCTGGACGTCACGAGGAGTTCCGGAATGGTCCGGAGGTAAAGATTTATATATGGGAAGTCATGTTTTGGTTACCGGAAAAGTTTCGGGTGATATCGGTAATGTACCGGGACCACCGGAAGGGTCCCGGGGGTCCACCAAGTGGGGCCACCAGCCCCAGAAGGCTGCGTGGGCCAAGTGTGGGAGGGGACCAGCCCCAGGTGGGCTGGTGCGCCCCCCCACCAGGGCCCAAGGCGCATGGGAGAGTGGGAGGGGGCAAACCCTAGGTCCAGATGGGCCTTAAGGCCCACCCTAGTGGCGCCCCCCCTCTCCTCCCCTTGGCCGCCCCCCTTGGATGGGATCTAGGGCTGGCCGCCTCCTCTTGGGGTGGGAACCCTAGAGGGGGGCGCAGCCCCCTCCCCCCTATATATATAGTTGAGGTTTGGGCTGCCCAAGACACACGAGAACGTCTCTCTTTCGGCGCAGCCCTACCCCTCTCCCTCCTCCTCCTCTCCCGCGGTGCTTGGCGAAGCCCTGCGGGATTGCCATGCTCCTCCATCACCACCACGCCGTCGTGCTGCTGCTGGATGGAGTCTTCCCCAACCTCTCCCTCTCTCCTTGCTGGATCAAGGCGTGGGAGACGTCACCGGGCTACACGTGTGTTGAACGCGGAGGCACCGTTCTTGGTGCTTAGATCGGAATCAACCGTGATCTGAATCGCTACGAGTACGACTCCTTCATCCGCGTTCTTGCAACGCTTCCGCATCGCGATCTACAAGGGTATGTAGATGCACTCCCCTTCCCCTCGTTGCTAGATTACTCCATAGATTGATCTTGGTGATGCGTAGAAAATTTTGAATTTCTGCTACGTTCCCCAACAGTGGCATCATGAGCTAGGTCTATGCGTAGTTTCTATGCACGAGTAGAACACAAAGCAGTTGTGGGCGTAGATATTGCCAATTCTTCTTGCCGCTACTAGTCTTATCTTGTTTCGGCGGCATTGTGGGATGAAGCGGCCCGGACCGACCTTACACGTACGCTTACGTAAGACAGGTTCCACCGACTGACATGCACTAGATGCATAAGGTGGCTAGCGGGTGTCTGTCTCTCCCACTTTAGTCGGAACGGATTCGATGAAAAGGGTCCTTATGAAGGGTAAATATAAATTGGCATATCACGTTGTGGTCTTACGTAGGTAAGAAACGTTCTTGCTAGAAACCTATACAAGCCACGTAAAAAACTTGCAACAACAATTAGAGGACGTCTAACTTGTTTTTGCAGCATGTGCCTTGTGATGTGATATGGCCAGAAGATGTGATGAATGATATATGTGATGTATGAGATTGATCATATTCTTGTAATAGGAATCACGACTTGCATGTCGATGAGTATGACAACCGGCAGGAGCCATAGGAGTTGTCTTTATTTTTTGTATGACCTGCGTGTCATTGAATAACGCCATGTAAATTACTTTACTTTATTGCTAAGCGCGTTAGCCATAGAAGTAGAAGTAATCGTTGGCGTGACAACTTCATGAAGACACAATGATGGAGATCATGATGATGGAGATCATGGTGTCATGCCGGTGACAAAGATGATCATGGTGCCCCGAAGATGGAGATCAAAGGAGCAAAATGATATTGGCCATATCATGTCACTATTTGATTGCATGTGATGTTTATCATGTTATGCATCTTATTTGCTTAGAACGACGGTAGCATAAATAAGATGATCCCTCACTAAAATTTCAAGAGACGTGTTCCCCCTAACTGTGCACCGTTGCGAAGGTTCGTTGTTTCGAAGCACCACGTGATGATCGGGTGTGATAGATTCTAACGTTCGAATACAACGGGTGTTGACGAGCCTAGCATGTACAGACATGGCCTCGGAACACATGCAAAACACTTAGGTTGACTTGACGAGCCTAGCATGTACAGACATGGCCTCGGAACACAAGAGACCGAAAGGTCGAACATGAGTCGTATAGCAGATACGATCAACATGGAGATGTTCACCGATGATGACTAGTCCGTCTCACGTGATGATCGGACACGGCCTAGTTTGACTCGGATCATGTATCACTTAGATGACTAGAGGGATGTCTATCTGAGTGGGAGTTCAATAATCAGATGAACTTCATTATCATGAACATAGTCAAAAGGTCTTTGCAAATTATGTCATACGCTTTAGTTCTACTGTTTAAGATATGTTCCTAGAGAAAATTTAGTTGAAAGTTGGTAGTAGCAATTATGCGGACTGGGTCCGTGAACTGAGGATTGTCCTCATTGCTGCACAGAAGGCTTATGTCCTTAATGCACCGCTCGGTGTGCTGAACCTCAGCGTCGTCTGTAGATGTTGCGAAACATCTGGCATACACATTTTGATGACTACGTGATAGTTCAGTGCGTAATGCTAACGGTTTAGAATTGTGGCACCAAAGACGTTTTTGAAACGTCGCAGAACATATGAGATGTTCCGAAGACTGAAATTGGGATTTCAGACTAGTGCCCACGTCAAGAGGTATGAGACCTCTGACAAGTTTCTTAAGCCTAAAGACTAAGGGAGAAAAGCTCAATCGTTGAGCATGTGCTCAGATTGTCTGAGTGCCACAATCGCTTGAATCGAGTGGGAGTTAATCTTCCAGATGAGATAGTGATGGTTCTCCATAGTCACTGCCACCAAGCTATTAGAGCTTCGTGATGAACTATAACATATAAAGGATAGATGATGATCCTTGAGCAACTCGCGATGTTTGACACCGTGAGAGTAGAAATCAAGAAGGAGCATCAATTGTTGATGGTTAGTAAAACCACTAGTTTAAGAAGGGCAAGGGCAAAAGGGATACTTCATGAAACAGCAAGTCGTTTGCTGCTCTAGTGAAGAATCCCAAGGTTGAACCCAAACCCGAGACTAAGTGCTTCTGTAATGAGGGGAATGGTCACTGAAGCAGTACTACCCTAGATATTTGGTAGATGAGAAGGCAGGCAAGGTCGACAGAAGTATATTAGATATACATTATATGAATGTGTACTTTACTAGTACTCCTAGCAGCACCAGGGTATTAGATACCGGTTCGGTTGCTAAGTGTTAGTAACTCGAAATAAAAGCTGCGGAATAAATGGAGACTAGCTAAAGGTGAGATGACGATGTGTGTTGGAAGTGTTTCCAAGGTTGATGTGATCAAGCATCGCATGCTCCCTCTACCATCGAGATTGGTGTTTACGTTGAGCATAAACATGATTGGATTATGTTTATCGCAATACGGTTATTCATTTAAGGAGAATAATGGTTACTCTTTTTATTTGAATAATACCTTCAATGGTCTTGCACATAAAATAAATGGTTTATTGAATCTCGATCGTAGTGATACACATGTTCATGCCAGAAGTAATGATAGTACCACATACTTGTGGCACTGCTATTTGAGTCATATTGGGATAAAACGCATGAAGAAGCTCCATGTAGATGGATCTTTGGACTCACTCGTTTTTGAAAAGATTGAGACATGCGAATCATGTCTATTGGTATATATGCATGAAGAAACTCCATGCAGATGGATCGTTTGGACTCACTTGATTTTGAATCACTTGAGACATGCAAATCATACCACATGGGCAAGATGACTGAAAGGCCTCGTTTTCAGTAAGATGGAACAAGAGAGCAACTTATTGGAAGTAATACATTTTGATGTATGCAGTCCAATGAGTGCTGAGGCATGCAGTGGATATCGTTATGTTCTTACTTCACAGATGATTTGAGTAGATGCTGAGTGTATTTACTTGATGAAACACAAGTCTGAATTATTGAAAGGTTCAAGTAATTTCAGAGTGAAGTTGAAGATCGTCGTGACAAGAGGATAAAATGTCTATGATATGATCATAGAGATATCTGAGTTACGAGTTTGGCACACAATTAAGACATTGTGGAAAGTGTTTCACAATTAATACCGCCTGGAACACCATAGTGTGATGGTGTGTCCGAACATCATAACTGCACCCTATTGGATATGGTGCATACCATGATGTCTCTTATCGAATTACCACTATCGTTTATGGGTTAGGCATTAGAGACAACCGCATTCACTTTAAAAGGGGCACCACGCAATTCCGTTGAGACGACACCGTTTAGAGAAACCCAAGTTGTCGTTTCTTAAAAGTTTGGGGCTGCGATGCTTATGTGAAAAAGTTTCAGGCTGATAAGCTCGAACCCAAAGCGGATAAATGCGTCTTCATAGAATACCCAAAACAGTTGGGTATACCTCCTATTTCAGATCTGGAAGCAAAAGTAATTGCTTATAGAAACAGGTCCTTTCTCGAGGAAAAGTTTCTCTCGAAAGAATTGAGTGGGAGGATGGTGGAGACTTGATAAGGTTATTGAACCGTCACTTCAACTAGTGTGTAGCAGGGCACAAGAAGTTGTTCCTGTGGCACCTACACCAATTGAAGTGGAAGCTTATGATAGTGATCATGAAACTTCGGATCAAGTCACTACCAAACCTCGTAGGACGACGAGGATGCGTGCTACTTCAGAGTGGTACGTGATCCTGTCTGAGATATCATGTTGTTGGACAATACTGAACCTACGAGCTATGGAGAAGCGATGGTGGGCCCATATTCCGACAAATGGTTAGAAGCCATGAAATCCGAGATAAATGGATCTTTGAGAAGAAGACGGACGTGGACGGTAATGTTACCGTCTATGAAGCTCGACTTGTGGCAAAGAGTATTTCCACAAGTTCAAGGAGTTGACTACGATGAGATTTTCTCATCCGTAGCGATGCTTAAGTCTGTCGGAATCATGTTAGCATTAGCTGCATTTATGAAATCTGGCAGATGGATGTCAAAACAAGTTTTCGTAAGGAAAGGTTGTATGTGATACAATCAGAAAGGTTTTGTCGATCCTAAGGATGCTAAAAGGTATGCTAGCTCCAGCAATCCTTCCATGGACTAGAGCAAGCATCTCGGAGTCAGAATATACGCTTTGATGGAGTGATCAAAGTTTTTGGGTTTATACAAAGTTTGTTAGAAACTTGTATTTACAATAAAGTGAGTGGGAGCGCTACAACATTTCTGATAAGTATATGTGACTGACATATTGTTGATCCGAAATGATGTAAAAAAAATTCTGGAAAGCATAAAGGGTTGTTTGAGAGGAGTTTTTCAAAGGAAGACCTGGATAAAAGCTGCTTACATATTGGGCATCAAGATCTATAGAGATAGATCAAGACGCCCGATGATACTTTCAAAGAACGCACACCTTGACATGATTTTGAAAGAGTTCAGAATAGATCAGCAAAGAAGGAGTTCTTGGCTGTGTTACAAGGTGTGAGTATTGAGTAAGACTCAAGACCTGACCACAGCAGAAGAGAGAGAAAGGACGAAGGTCGTCCCCTATGCTTTAGACGTAGGCTCTACAGTATGCTATGCTGTGTACCGCACATGAAGTGTGCCTTGCCATGAGTTGGTCAAGGGGTACAATTGTGATCCGGGAATGGATCACATGACAGCGGTCGAACTTATCCTTAGTATCTAGTGGACTAAGGAATTTTCTCGATTATGGAGGTGAAAAGGAGTTCGTCGTAAAGGGTTACGTCGATGCGAACTTTGACACTAATCCGGATGACTCTGAGTAGTAAAACGGATTCGTATAGTAGAGCAATTATTTGAAATGGCTCCAAATTGCGCGTGGTAGCATCCACAAGATGACATAGATATTCGTAAAGCACACACGGATCTGAAAGGTTCAGACCCGTTGACTAATAACCTCTCTCAAAAGCATAACATGATCAAACCAGAACTCATTGAGTGTTAATCACATAGTGATGTGAACTAGATTGTTGGCTCTAGTAAACTCTTTGGATGTTGGTCACATGGTGATGTGACCTGTCAGTGTTAATCACATGGTGATGTGAACTAGATTATTGACTCTAGTGCAAGTGGGAGACTGTTGGAAATATGCCCTAGAGGCAATAATAAATAGGTTATTATTATATTTCCTTGTTCATGATAATCGTTTATTATCCATGCTAGAATTGTATTGATAGGAAACTCAGATACATGTGTGGATACATAGACAACACCATGTCCCTAGTAAGCCTCTAGGAGACTAGCTCGTTGATCAATAGATGGTTACGGTTTCCTGACCATGGACATTGGATGTCGTTGATAACGGGATCACATCATTAGGAGAATGATGTGATGGACGAGACCCAATCCTAAGCCTAGCACAAGATCGTGTAGTTCGTTTGCTCAGAGCTTTTCTAATGTCAAGTATCATTTCCTTAGACCATGAGATTGTGCAACTCCCGGATACCGTAGGAATGCTTTGGGTGTACCAAACGTCACAACGTAACTGGGTGGCTATAAAGGTGCACTACAGGTATCTCCGAAAGTGTCTGTTGGGTTGGCACGAATCGAGACTGGGATTTGTCACTCCGTGTAAACGGAGAGGTATCTCTGGGCCCACTCGGTAGGACATCATCATAATGTGCACAATGTGACCAAGGAGTTGATCACGGGATGATGTGAGTTACGGAACGAGTAAAGAGACTTGCCGGTAACGAGATTGAACAAGGTATCGGGATACCGACGATCGAATCTCGGGCAAGTAACATATCGATAGACAAAGGGAATTGCATACGGGATTGATTGAATCCCCGACATCATGGTTCATCCGATGAGATCATCGTGGAACATGTGGGAGCCAACATGGGTATCCAGATCCCGCTGTTGGTTATTGACCGGAGAACATCTCGGTCATGTCTGCATGGTTCCCGAACCCGTAGGGTCTACACACTTAAGGTTCGATGACGCTAGGGTTATAGGGAAAGTATGTACGTGGTTACCGAATGTTGTTCGGAGTCCCGGATGAGATCCCGGACGTCACGAGGAGTTCCGGAATGGTCCGGAGGTAAAGATTTATATATGGAAAGTCCTGTTTTGGTTACCGGAAAAGTTTTGGGTGATATCGGTAATGTACCGGGACCACCGGGAGGGTCCCGGGGGTCCACCAAGTGGGGCCACCAGCCCAAAAAGGCTGCGTGGGCCAAGTGTGGGAGGGGACCAGCCCCAGGTGGGCTGGTGCGCCCCCACCAGGGCCCAAGGCGCATGGGAGAGTGGGAGGGGGCAAACCCTAGGTCCAGATGGGCCTTAAGGCCCACCCTAGTGGCGCCCCCCTCTCCTCCCCTTGGCCGCCCCCCTTGGATGGGATCTAGGGCTGGCCGCCTCCTCTTGGGGTGGGAACCCTAGAGGGGGGCGCAGCCCCCTCCCCCCTATATATATAGTTGAGGTTTGGGCTACCCAAGACACACGAGAACGTCTCTCTTTCGGCGCAGCCCTACCCCTCTCCCTCCTCCTCCTCTCCCGCGGTGCTTGGCGAAGCCCTGTGGGATTGCCACGCTCCTCCATCACCACCACGCCGTCGTGCTGCTGCTGGATGGAGTCTTCCCCAACCTCTCCCTCTCTCCTTGCTGGATCAAGGCGTGGGAGACGTCACCGGGCTGCACGTGTGTTGAACGCGGAGGCACCGTTCTTCGGTGCTTAGATCGGAATCAACCGCGATCTGAATCGCTACGAGTACGACTCCTTCATCCGCGTTCTTGCAACGTTTCCGCATCGCGATCTACAAGGGTATGTAGATGCACTCCCCTTCCCCTCGTTGCTAGATTACTCCATAGATTGAGCTTGGTGATGCGTAGAAAATTTTGAATTTCTGCTACGTTCCCCAACAAAATTTATATTACCAAAAATACCCTAGTTCTAACCCTAACATCTATCCACCCATCCATCCATCCATCTATCCATCCATCCATCCATCCATCCATCTATCTATCTATCTATCTATCTATCTATCTATCTATCTATCTATCTATCTAATCTATTAAAAAAACCTCCATTCTACGTATATTTTGTATTTTATTCTATTCAAAATACCTACATTCTATTCATATAAGCTATATGTTCTATTTTATTTAGAAAACCTACATTCTACAATCAAATTCTACCTAATTTTTATTACTAAGAATCTCTATACCTAATTTTTTTACTAAAAATTTCTATACAAAGAGAGGTGGGGAGAGGAGGGAGGAGTGAGGAGGAGGAGGAGGAGGGAGGAGGGAGGAGTGAGGAGGGCAGTGTGGGACGGGGGAGGAGAGAGAAGAGAGGAGGAGGGCAGTGTGGGAGGGGGGAGGAGAGAGAAGAGAGGAGGAGGGCAGTGGGAGGAGGGAGGAAGGCATCAGGAGGAGAGGGAGGAGGAAGATACCTCTGTGGCGACGGCTTTGGCAGGCGACAGCGGCGGAGGGCGACGACAATAGCGGGCGTCGGCGACGGAGCAAGGCAATGCGAAGGGAGATGGAGAGGACGGAAAGTGGAGAATGGGAGTGATGTGAGGCCGTGCGTGCGGAGAAGATAAGGTGGGCTTAGCAGCAGCGCGAGTCCCTGACCCACGCTACTGCAAGGCCTCTTAGCTATAGCGCGTGGCTGTAGCCCACGCTACTGCTAAGCAGGGCCTGTGGGCTGGGCCCGGGCTGGCTGTAGTAGCAACGGGTGTAGGGGGACTGCGCTACTGCTATTTGCATTAGCAGTAGTGCGGACACATGACGGATGCTACTACTGCAGCCAGCCCCTGGGGTAATGGCGGGGCCCGGTTAGCAGTAGCGCCTGTTGGAGGGAACACGCTACAGCTAAAGAATACTTGCATCGCTTGTTTTCGGTGCTTGCTATTGCTAAGTACTAGTAGCGCGTTCGTCTAACTATCGCTACTGTTACATGTCTACCTATAGGGATTTGCCTAGTAGTGTGAGAGAGCGGCTTGCAGTAGTGTGCAGGATGACTAGCTTGCTGCGACACTTGTGGCGTGTGGCGGTCGTGGAGCACGGCTGAGAGGATGACACGGAAAGTAGATAAGGATAAGGACAACAACGTAGTATGATGCTCGGTTCATTTCATAGAGGACACATGTTGAACGTTGGAAGCGACGGACGCAGTGCTTGTAATCCACCGGGTGATGGGAATCTACGCTATGCGTCCGTCGATGGGTTAATTGAAAACATCCACCGCCTCCTACGTCGTTAGATTGAGCCACAAATAGCCATCGGATCTCCTCGATGAGATGCATCGCCAATTGCAACAAGGTAGTTGTTGCACAGCTCGCTCTGCAACAGTTGCTTTGTTGCAAACCACCAAAGTGCTATTTTTGCCCGAAATTTTTATTTTTGTCTTCAATTTCTTTTTATAGCATAGATGATGTTATGGGAGGATTTTTGCAACATGAATAATGTTGCAGAATTTTTTTACTGAAAAGATGATGGCTATGGTGTGAATCGAGAAATTTCTGCAACAGAGATGATGTTGCGCGGAAGGACTTTTGCAACAAGGCCCTTGATGCGGAAAGTATAAAAAAAACATCGTCGGCCGGAGCGAGGACGGACAGCGAGAGGGGAGGCCGAAGCGGCGCAACTCGCCAATGGTGGCTGGAGCACAGCTCGGGCGAGCCGACGTAAGGAGACGGGGAAAGGAGTTGGAGAGGAAGAGGAGAGGAGAAAGGACGGCCAGCAGTGTCCACCGACGATCACCAGCGGCGGACTCAAGAGAGCGGCTTGTAGTAGTGTGCAGGATGACTGGCTTGCTGCGGCACTTGTGGCGTGTGGCCCTGGAGCACGGCTGAGAGGAAGACACGAAGAATAGATAAGGATAAGGACAAGGACGTAGTATGTTGCTCGGTCCATTTCACACAAGACACGTGTTGAACGTTGGAAGCGGCGGACGCAGTGCCGTGACGGAAATCTTTTCCCATTAAACTACGAAATACAAGATATATAAGTATGGCAACATCACTGCCGTCTTGTTGTCTTGTTTGGAGACGAACGTGGCCAAATAATTTGATGTGGCAATAAGAAAATGAGCTGTTGAGTTTGTGTATACGCCGTGGTGGCAGCCACCACACAAGTTGTACCGGGAGCAATATGCTCCATGTGCATCGCCACTCTTCTACCTATTATAAGATGCACCTTATGCTACCGCCACCTTATCCCTGCTCATACCTTAGCTTGGACTGTTTGCCGTACGATGTCCTCCTCCTCCTCCACCCCAGCCTTTCCGCCGCAAGAGGGCGATGCCGAAACCAACGAGGAGCTCTACGGGCAGTTCACCGAGCTGGCGTCCTCCTGGCCGTGCTCCGGGGGCCTCTCCAGGGCGAAACTGCTCTACCGCCATGAGAAGGGCTGGTACAGCACCCTGCCTCCGATGGTCGGCGCGATGGTCGCCGACGCACGCTTCGCCGCGCGCCCCTCGGACATCGTCGTCGCCACCATGCCCAAGTCCGGCACCACGTGGATGAAGGCGCTCCTCTACTCCACGGTCCACCGGAGGGAGCACGCCCCGGGCGGCCCCGGCCACCCGTTCAACTCCCTCGGCCCGCACGACTGCGTCCGCCACCTGGAGTACCAGCTCTACACGCGCAACAGGGTCCCGGACCTCGACGGGCTCCCGGACCCGAGGCTCCTCGCCACGCACGTCCCGCTCGCGTCGCTGCCGAGGTCCGTCGCCGCGTCGGGGTGCCGGATCGTGTACGTGTGCCGCGACCCCAAGGACACCCTGGTCTCGACGTGGAGCTTCGTGAACAAGTTCAGGGCCGAGGACGGGCTGGAGCCGATCCCGGTCGAGGCCGCCGCCGGCTACTTCTGCGACGGCGTGTCGGCGTCCGGGCCGTACTGGGACCACGTCCTCGGGTACTGGCGCGCGCACCTGGCGAACCCCGAGCGGGTGCTCTTCTTCCGGTACGAGGAGATGAGCCGGGACCCTGCGGCACACGTGCGGAGGCTGGCGGAGTTTGTCGGGCGCCCGTTCAGCGCGGAGGAGGAGGAAGACGGCGCGGTGGACGCCGTCGTCAAGCTGTGCTCGTTCGAGCACATGACCGGGCTCGAAGCGACCAAGAGCGGCAAGACGGAGCTTGTGTTGGGCGCTGTGGAGAACAGCTCGTTCTTCCGGCGCGGCCTGGTCGGGGATTGGGAGAACCATCTCTCGCCGGAGACAGCACGAAGGATTGACGCCATTACCGAGGCTAAGTTTAGGGGTTTCGGTCTCTCTGTCTAGCCAGCATTCGATATCCACGTATCATTCAATATTCGCATACGTGTGCCGCTAGTATATGTCAACAAGGGAGTGGCATATTGTGTTGATATTGAAATTGTGGCCGCAAGTTTGGAATTATGGATTGGGGCCAGGCAGTACTGATTAGAGCATCTCTCCAACGCTAGCCCCATTTTAGAACGAGAATAAATAGAGATGCTTATACATTTTCAGCCTCTAAATATTACACTCAACTCTGATAGCAACCTTCATCTTCTACCCCCCCATTTTTCTTACCTAAGAGTATCTTTAGCAGATCTGCTATATCCTCGCCGGCCCTTATAATTCCGACGGTTTTAGAGTTTTTGACCTTTTTCGGGCTTGAACAAATCCCGTAAAAATGGCCCAGCCCGTAAAAAATATGCAGGCGGCCCGCAAATCCCCCCTCCGCCGTTGAATGTATGGGGTCAGGGCGTTTTAGGGTTCACGTCCTTGATATTCTCCACCCCCTCCAGCTTCTCCTTTCTCTTCGACGAGTGATTCCGCCCGTTTCTTTCCTTTTTTCGCAGATCCATGGCCAGAGGTTCTCGCGGGCGTGGGTCCACGGCGGGTCGCCGCCGCGCACGAGGCGGAGACCAGCAGCTCCAGCCGGCTGCCGTCGAGCCATGGCGTTCCAACCAGGCGCGCGAACTCGGCTGCCACTGCCGCAGTGAAGGTTGGAGCGTGTGGGCCTGCTTATACATTTTAGAACGAGGCGCCCGCACACGAAGAGGTGACGGGAAGCGGATGAGGAGCTCCTCGCGGCAAAGAACACGGTTGCGGCCGGAGAAGAAGGCTCCGCCAAAAGGCTCGCCGCCGCAAAGGAGGACCACGCGTACGCCCATGCTTGCCGGAGGTTGGAGGAGACGTTCTACCTCGGCGTCGACTACTGAGCCGGCCTTCCCTAGGTTTAAATTAGTTTGATCTATGTTTTGTGCTATGTATGATGTATGAGGAACTCCGGTTGTGTTGCTCTGAACTTTTTAGCGTAAACGAGATTTTAAATATGCAGTACGTTTGAGTGGATCTATTCTGCCGGGAGCTTTGAGTTCCCGCAAAATCATTTTAGGGGGCAGTACCGGTTTATAGCAGAGCTGCTAGGGATGCTCTAACACTGCCATGTGGGACCCACCCATCCGAATTTGAAATTTCTTTTCTTTTTCCTCTTTTCTGATGCCTCACTCGCCTCCAACTACAAGAAAGACACGAGGGGCTTGTTTGGTAAGCTGCATCATTTTTTGTCCCTTTGCATGTGTAACTTAGCTCAGCTTCGTTGAGCAAATGGAGCCTAAAAACCATGTTATGCATGTAGTTTGGTAGCCTACGTTGCATCAGTGACCAGATTATGCCTCCTATTTGGTGGCCTACATTTGTGCTTTGTGGGTCAGCAGATGCAAATCACAACTGTTTGGCTGTGTGCACTGGGATGTTCTGATCATCCCTTTCAAATGCGACGGCCTTACCATCCAAATGCAGCACACTTCATAGCAGACGTCACATATGAACATCAACACAATTAACACGCAATTTATCAGTGCATACGACAGATTACACACTACCACATCAGTTTAAAAGACATCCCGTGCACAACCCCAAGGCATTGACACTTTGGCAAAATATTACAAGTTTAATAGCAAACTGACGACCCACGACAAGTTCAGAACATTCCAACACTAGACAGTTAATTTAGACACACACAAACTAGAGAGGAGGAAGAGCACGACTGATGTCGCCCTGACTCTGCGGATGGTGGAGGTGCCGATGCTGTATGAGTTATGTGATTTGGTGAACGAATGTTGTTCGGAGTCCCGGATTAGATCACGACATGACGAGGAGTCTTGAAATGGTCGAGAGGTAAAGATTGATATATAGGACCATGGTATTCGGACACTGGAAGTGTTCCGGGGGTACCGGGTACATATCGGGTCACCGGAAGGGGTTCCGGGCACCCCCCGACAACTATATGGGCCTAATGGGCCAAGAGGGGGACAGACCAGCCCCTAAGGGGCTGGTGCGCCCCCCATGTAGGCCGAATTAGGAGGGGAAGGAAAGAGGGGAAGGGAGAAGGAAAGGGGAGGCACTACTGGAATCAGCAGATTTGCCGTCTACCCACTCTTTGCCGTCCGCTGGTAGGCTTTGCCATCAGCCACCAGAAAGCGGACGGCAAAGAGGCAGCGGACGACAAAGGTAGGCTTTGCCATCAGTCAACTCTTTGCCGTCAGCTAACAGATGGCAAAGCCTCTTTGCCGTCTACTAGTAGACGACAAAGAGGGGGTTTGGCCCACTGACTGCTAAACCCTAACAGACCCCCCTCTTTGCTGTCTGGCTGTTAAACCCTAACGGACCCCCCCTCTTTGTCGTCTGCTAGCAGACGACAAAGGTGAGGCGGACGACAAACTTTAAAATTAACTTAACGGGCCGCGCCCTCGTCGTCGCCCTCTCTCTTTCTCCTCTCCTCTTTCCTCCTCGCCCGACGAGCACCGCTGCCGCCCCGCCACCCCACCGGCCCACCCCCTCTCCGTCGCCGCGCCTCCTTGCCACCCCGCTTCGTCGCCGCCACATCACCGCCCCCTCCCCGCCCGGTCGCCGCCCCTCCCTGCCACCCCGCGCCGTCGCCGCCGCACCCTCCCCGCCTCGTCGCTGCCCCCTCCCCGCCTCGTCGCCGCCCCCTCCCTGCCTCCCTGATACGTCTCCAACGTATCTATAATTTTGATGTATTCATGCCATGTTTACAATATTTTTACATGATTTTGGTATGATTTGATTAGAACTAACCCGGGCTGACGCTGTTTTCAGCAGAACTACCGTGGTGTTGTTTTGTGCAGAAATAAAAGTTCTCGGAATGCGCTGAAAATCAACGGAGATTTTTTCTGGAAAATATAAAAAATACTGGAACGAAGAGTTACCGGAGGGGAGTCCCGTGTGCCCCACGAGGGTGGAGGGCGCCCCCACCCCCCGGGGCACGCCCCTGTGCCTCGTGGACTCTCCGTGGGGCCCCCTGACTTGTTCTCGACGCCAACCTCTCCTATAAATCCCCAAACCTCTAGAAAATAACCTAGATCTGGAGTTCCGCCGCCGCAAGCCTCTGTAGCCACGAAAACCAATCGGGACCCTGTTCCGGCACCCTGCCGGAGGGGGAATCCCTCACCGGTGGCCATTTTCATCGTCCCGGCGCTCTCCATGACGAGGAGGGAGTAGTTCACCCTCGGGGCTGAGGGTATGTACCAGTAGCTATGTGTTTGATCTCTCTCTCTCTCATGTTCTTGATTTGGCACGATCTTGATGTATCGCGAGCTTTGCTATTATAGTTGGATCTTATGATGTTTCTCCCCCTCTATTCTCTTGTAATGGATTGAGTTTTCCCTTTGAAGTTATCTTATCGGATTGAGTCTTTAAGGATTTGAGAACACTTGATGTATGTCTTGCGTGGGATACCTGTGGTGACAATGGGGTATTCTATTGATCCACTTGATGTATGATTTGGTGATCAACTTGCGGGTTCCGTGACCTTGGGAATCTATGCATAGGGGTTGGCACACGTTTTGGTCTTGACTCTCCGGTAGAAACTTTGGGGCACTCTTTGAAGTTCTTTGTGTTGGTTTGAATAGATGAATCTGAGATTGTGTGATGCATGTCATATAATTATACCCACGGATACTTGAGGTGACATTGGAGTATCTAGGTGACATTAGGGTTTTGGTTGATGTGTGTCTTAAGGTGTTATTTTACTACGAACTCTAGGGCTGTTTGTGACACTTACAGGAATAGCCCAACGGATTGATCGGAAAGAATAACTTTGAGGTGGTTTCGTACCCTACAATAATCTCTTCGTTTGTTCTCCTCTATTAGTGATTTGGAGTGACTCTTTGTTGCATGTTGACAGATAGTTATATGATCCAGTTATGTTATTATTGTTGAGAGAACTTGCACTAGTGAAAGTATGAACCCTAGGCCTTATTTCGAAGCATTGCAATACCGTTTACACTCACTTTTACCACTTGCTACCTTGCTGTTTTTATAATTTCAGATTACAAAAACCTATATCTACCATCCATATTGCACTTGTATCACCATCTCTTTGCCGAACTAGTGCACCTATACAATTTACCATTGCATTGGGTGTGTTGGGGACACAAGAGACTCTTTGTTATTTGGTTGCAGGGTTGTTTGAGAGAGACCATCTTCATCCTAAACCTCCCATGGATTGATAAACCTTAGGTCATCCACTTGAGGGAAATTTGCTACTGTCCTACAAACCTCTGCACTTGGAGGCCCAACAACGTCTACAAGAAGAAGGTTGTGTACTACACATCAAGCTCTTTTCTGGCGCCGTTGCCAGGGAGGCGAGGAAAGCGGCACTAACACCCCGTCAACTAAGCTCTTTTCTGGCGCCGTTGCTGGGGAGGTTAGTGCTTGAAGGTATATCTTTAGATCTTGCAATCAAATCTTTTTGTTTCTTGTTTTATCACTAGTTTAGTCTATAAAAGAAAACTACAAAAAATGGAATTGAGGTTGCCTCATATGCTTCATCTTTTTAATGTCTTTCGTGAAAATGATGGAAAGAAAAATTGTGCCCAAGTGCTAGAAGAAGAATGCATTAAAATATTTGGCACTAAATATTTGAATGATGAGCATGATTGCAATGTTGTTAGTATGAATTCCTTGAATATCCATGATGCTAATGATATGCAAAGCCATAAGCTTGGGGATGCTATATTTGATGAAGATGATATTTTTTGTCCCCAAGTCTTGATGAGCAAATTTATTATGATGAAAGCATGCCTCCTATTTATGATGATTATTGTGATGACTTGTATGCTATTAAGAATAATGATAACCATGAAACTTGTCATCATGATTTTAGTTTTCATTTGGATTATGCCTCTCATGATAATTATTTTGTTGAGTTTGCTCCCACTACTATTCATGAGAAGGAATTTGCTTATGTGGAGAGTAATAAAAATTCTATGCTTGTGCATCATGAAAATAGTGCTTTATGTGATAGTTATATTGTTGAATTCATTCATGATGCTACTGAAAATTATTATGAGGGAGGAATATATGCTGGTAGGAATTGCAATAATATCAAGTTTCCTCTCTATGTGCTTAAAGTTGTAAAGTTATGCTTGTTTTGCCATCGTATGCTAGTTGATTATTGTTCCCATAAGTTGTTTGCTCACAACATCCCTATGGATAGGAAGTGGGTTAGACTTAAATGTGTTAGTAATATGCTTCATGATGCTCTCCTTATGTTTCAATTCTTATCTTTTATACGAGCATCATTGAAATCATCATGCCTAGCTAAAAAGGCAATAAAGAAAAGCGCTTGTTGGGAGACAACCCAATATTTACCTTTACTGTTTTTGTGTGTTCACATGATTATTCTACTGTAGTAATCATGTTTTATAGCTTTTGTTTCAAAAAATTGCCAAGTAAGACCTTTAGGATAGCTTACGGTGACAATTGTGTTGATCCTGCTGAAAATCAGAAACTTTTGCGCCCAGTAAATTAGTTTTGATAATTCACAGAAACGTGGTTTTGATCTGATTCTTTTTGCTCTGGATTGGTCCAAAATTGCTCAGGTTTTCCTAATTTTGTAGGATTTTTGGAGTTACAGAAGTATTCGGGAGTTACAGATTACTAGAGACTGTTCTATTTTTGACAGATTCTGTTTTCTATGTGTTGTTTGCTTATTTTGATGAATCTATGAGTAGTATCGGAGGGTATGAACCATAGAGAAGTTGGAATACTGTAGATATAACACCAATATTAAATTAGAATGAGTTGATAACAGTACCGAAGTGGTGGTTTTATTTTCTTATACTAACGGAGCTTACGAGTTTTCTGTTGAGTTTTGTGTTGTGAAGTTTTCAAGTTTTGGGTATGGACTATGGAATAAGGAGTGGCAAGAGCCTAAGCTTGGGGATGCCCAAGGCACCCCAAGGCAATATTCAAGGACAACCAAGAGCCTAAGCTTGGGGATGCCCCGGATGGCATCCCCTCTTTCGTCTTCGTTCATCGGTAACTTTACTTGGAGCTATATTTTTACTCACCACATGATATGTGTTTTTCTTGGAGCGTCACTTTATTTTATTTTGTTTTGCTTGCTGTTTGAATAAAATCCCAAGATCTGAAATTCTTAAATGTTAGAGAGTCTTCACATAGTTACACAATTATTAGACTACTCATTGATCTTCACTTATATCTTTTGGAGTAGTTTGTCATTTGCTCTAGTGCTTCACTTATATCTTTTTAGAGCACGGCGGTGGTTTTATTTTGAAGAAATAGATGAACTCTCATGCTTCACTTATATTATTTTGAGAGTCTTAAACAGCATGGTAATTTTCTTTGGTTATGAATTTAGTCCTAATATGATAGGCATCCAAGAGGGATATAATAAAAACTTTCATATAAAGTGCGTTGAATACTATGAGAAGTTTGATTCTTTATGATTGTTTTGAGATATGAAGATGGTGATATTAGAGTCATGCTAGTAGAGTAGTTGTGAATTTGAGATATACTTGTGTTAAAATGTTGTGATTCCCGTAGCATGCACGTATGGTGAACCGTTATGTGACGAAGTTGGAGAATGATTTATTTATTGATTGTCTTCCTTATGAGTGGCGGTCGGGGACGAGCGATGGTGTTTTCCTACCAATCTATCCCCCTAGGAGCATGCACGTAGTACTTTGTTTCGATAACTAATAGATTTTTGCAATAAGTATGTGAGTTCTTTATGACTAATGTTGAGTCCATGGATTATACGCACTCTCACTCTTCCACCGTTGCTAGCCTCTCTAGTACCGCGCAACTTTCGCCGGTACCATAAACCCACCATTACCTTCCTCAAAACACCCACCATACCTACCTATTATGGCATTTCCATAGCCATTCTGAGATATATTGCCATGCAACTTTCCACCGTTCCGTTTATTATGACACGCTCCGGATCCATCATTGTCATATTGCTTTGCATGATCATGTAGTTGACATCGTATTTGTGGTAAAGCCACCTTCATAATTTTTTCATACATGTCACTCTTGAATCATTGCACATCCCGGTACACCGCCGGAGGCATTCAAATAGAGTCATATCTTGTTCTAAGTATTGAGTTGTAATTCTTGAGTTGTAAGTAAATAGAAGTGTGATGATCATCATTATTAGAGCATTGTCCTGTGTGAGGGAAAAAAAGAGAGGCCAAAGAATCCAATGAAAAAAGAGAGGCCAAAGAAGCGAAACAAAAAAAAGAGAGAAGGGGCAATGCTACTATCCTGTTACCACACTTGTGCTTCAAGTAGCACCATGATCTTCATGATAGAGAGTCTCTTATTTTGTCACTTTCATATACTAGTGGGAAATTTTCATTATAGAACTTGGCTTGTATATTCCAACGATGGGCTTCCTCGAATGCCCTATGTCTTCATGATCAAGCAAGTTGGATGCACACCCACTTAGTTTCTTTTTCATAAACTTATAGTTCTAGTGCATCCGTTGCATGGCAATCCCTACTCACTCACATTGATATCTATTGATGGGCATCTCCATAGCCCGTTGATACGCCTAGTTGATGTGAGACTATCTCCTTCTTTTTTGTCTTCTCCACAACCACCATTCTATTAAACCTATAGTGCTATGTCCATGGCTCACGCTCATGTATTGCGTGAAAGTTAAAAAAGTTTGAGAATACTAAAGTATGAAACAATTGCTTGGCCGAAACCGGGGTTCTGCATGATTTGAATATTTTGTGTGATGAATATGGAGCATAGCCAAACTATATGATTTTGTAGGGATAAACTTTCTTTGGCCATGTTATTTTGAGAATACATAATTGCCTTGTTAGTATGCTTGAAGTATTATCATTCTTATGTCAATTTTAAACTTTTGTTTTGAATCTTATGGATCTGAATATTCTTGCCACAATAGAGAAGATTACATTGATAAATATGTTAGGTGGCATTCCACATCAAAAATTCTGTTTTTATCATTTACCTACTCGAGGACGAGCATGAATTAAGCTTGGGGATGCTTGATACGTCTCCAACGTATCTATAATTTTTGATGTATTCATGCCATGTTTACAATATTTTTACATGATTTTGGTATGATTTGATTAGAACTAACCCGGACTGACACTGTTTCCAGCAGAACTACCGTGGTGTTGTTTTTGTGCAGAAATAAAAGTTCTCGGAATGCGCTAAAAATCAACGGAGATTTTTTGTAGAAAATATAAAAATACTGGAACAAAGAGTTACCGGAGGGGAGTCCCGTGGGCCCCACGAGGGTGGAGGGCGCCCCCACCCCCTGGGGCGCGCCCCTATGCCTCGTGGACTCCCCGTGGGCCCCCCTAACTTGTTCTCGACGCCAACCAATCCTATAAATCCCCAAACCTCCAGAAAATAACCTAGATCGGGAGTTCCGCCACCGCAAGCCTCTGTAGCCACGAAAAACCAATCGGGACCCTGTTCCGGCACCCTACCGAAGGGGGAATCCCTCACCGGTGGCCATCTTCACAATCTCGGCGCTCTCCATGACAAGGAGGGAGTAGTTCACCCTCGGGGCTGAGGGTATGTACCAGTAGCTATGTGTTTGATCTCTCTCTCTCTCTCTCATGTTCTTGATTTGGCACGATTTTGATGTATCGCGAGCTTTGCTATTATAGTTGGATCTTATGATGTTTCTCCCCCTCTATTCTCATGTAATGGATTGATTATTCCCTTTGAAGTTATCTTATCGGATTGAGTCTTCAAGGATTTGAGAACACTTGATGTATGTCTTGCGTGGGATACCCATGGTGACAATGGGGTATTCTATTGATCCACTTGATGTATGATTTGGTGATCAACTTGCGGGTTCCGTGACCTTGGGAATCTATGCATAGGGGTTGGCACACATTTTTGTCTTGACTCTCCGGTAGAAACTTTGGGGCACTCTTTGAAGTTCTTTGTGTTGGTTTGAATAGATGAATCTGAGATTGTGTGATGCATGTCGTATAATCATACCCCCGGATACTTGAGGTGACATTGGAGTATCTAGGTGACATTAGGGTTTTGGTTGATGTGTGTCTTAAGGTGTTATTTTACTACGAACTCTAGGGCTGTTTGTGACACTTATAGGAATAGCCTAACGGATTGATCGGAAAGAATAACTTTGAGGTGGTTTCGTACCCTACAATAATCTCTTCGTTTGTTCTCCTCTATTAGTGACTTTGGCGTGACTCTTTGTTGCATGTTGTGGGATAGTTATATGATCCAGTTATGTTATTATTGTTGAGAGAACTTGCACTAGTGAAAGTATGAACCCTAGGCCTTATTTCGAAGCATTGCAATACCGTTTACACTCACTATTACCACTTGCTACCTTGCTGTTTTTATAATTTCAGATTACAAAAACCTATATCTACCATCCATATTGCACTTGTATCACCATCTCTTTGCCGAAGTAGTGCACCTATACAATTTACCATTGTATTGGGTGTGTTGGGGACACAAGAGACTCTTTGTTATTTGGTTGCAGGGTTGTTTGAGAGAGACCATCTTCATCTTACACCTCCCACGGATTGACAAGCCTTAGGTCATCCACTTGAGGGAAATTTGCTACTGTCCTACAAACCTCTGCACTTGGAGGCCCAACAACGACTACAAGAAGAAGGTTGTGTGGTAGACATCAAGCTCTTTTCTAGCGCCGTTGCCGGGGAGGCGAGGAAAGCGGCACTAACACCCCGTCAACTAAGCTCTTTTCTGGCGCCGTTGCCGGGGAGGTTATTGCTTGAAGGTACATCTTTAGATCTTGCAATTGAATCTTTTTTTTCTTGTTTTATCACTAGTTTAGTCTATAAAAGAAAACTACAAAAAAATGGAATTGAGGTTGCCTCATATGCTTCATCTTTTAAATGTCTTTCGTGAAAATGATGGAAAGGAAAATTGTGCCCAAGTGCTAGAAGAAGAATGCATTAAAATGTTTGGCACTAAAATATTTGAATGATGAGCATGATTGCAATGTTGTTAGTATGAATTCCTTGAATATCAATGATGCTAATGATATGCAAAGCCATAAGCTTGGGGATGCTATGTTTGATGAAGATGATATTTTTTATCCCGCAAGTCTTGATGAGCAAATTTATTATGATGAAAGCATGCCTCCTATTTATGATGATTATTGTGATGACTTGTATGCTATTAAGAATAACGATAACCATTAAACTTGTCATCATGATTTTAGTTTTCAATTGGATCATGCCTCTCATGATAATTATTTTGTTGAGTTTGCTCCCACTACTATTCATGAGAAGAAATTTGCTTATGTGGAGAGTAATAAAAATTCTATGCTTGTGCATCATGAAAATAGTGCTTTATGTGATAGTTATATTGTTGAATTCATTCATGATGCTACTGAAAATTATTATGAGGGAGGAATATATGCTGGTAGGAATTTCAATAATATCAAGTTTCCTCTCTATGTGCTTAAAGTTTTAAAGTTATGCTTGTTTTGCCTTCCTATGCTAGTTGATTATTGTTCCCATAAGTTGTTTGCTCACAAAATCCCTACGCATGGGAAGTGGGTTAGACTTAAATGTGTTAGTAATATGCTTCATGATGCTCTCCTTATGTTTCAATTCTTATCTTTTATACGAGCATCATTGAAATCATCATGCCTAGCTAAAAAGGCAATAAAGAAAAGCGCTTGTTGGGAGACAACCCAATATTTACCTTTACGGTTTTTGTGTGTTCACATGATTATCCTACTGTAGTAATCATGTTTTATAGCTTTTGTTTCAATAAAGTGCAAGTAAGACCTTTAGGTTAGCTTACGGTGACAATTGTGTTGATCCTGCTGAAAATCAGAAACTTTTGCGCCCAGCAAATTAGTTTTGAGAATTCACAGAAACGTGGTTTTGATCTGATTCTTTTTGCTCTGGATTGGTACACTAATTTCTCAGGTTTTTATAGTTTTGTAGGATTTTTGGAGTTACAGAAGTATTCGGGAGTTACAGATTACTACAGACTGTTCTGTTTTTGACAGATTCTGTTTTCTATGTGTTGTTTGCTTATTTTGATGAATCTATGAGTAGTATCGGAGGGTATGAACCATAGAGAAGTTGGAATACGGTAGATATAACACCAATATGAAATTAGAATGATTTCAAAACAGTACCTAAGTGGTGGTTTTACTTTCGTATACTAACGGAGCTTACGAGTTTTCTGTTGAGTTTTGTGTTGTGAAGTTTTCAAGTTTTGGGTAAAGATTCGATGGACTATGGAATAAGGAGTGGCAAGAGCCTAAGCTTGGGGATGCCCAAGGCACCCCGAGGCAATATTCAAGGACAACCAAGAGCCTAAGCTTGGGGATGCCCCGGATGGCATCCCCTCTTTCGTCTTCGTTCATCGGTAACTTTACTTGGAGCTATATTTTTATTCACCACATGATATGTGTTTTGCTTGGAGCGTCATTTTATTTTATTTTGTTTTGCTTGATGTTTGAATAAAATCCCAAGATCCTAAATTCTTAAATGTTAGAGAGTCTTCACATAGTCACATAATTATTCGACTACTCATTGATCTTCACTTATATCTTTTGGAGTAGTTTGGCATTTGCTCTAGTGTTTCACTTATATCTTTTTAGAGCACGGCGGTGGTTTTATTTTGAAGAAATAGATGAACTCTCATGCTTCACTTATATTATTTTGAGAGTCTTAAACAGCATGGTAATTTGCTTTGGTTATGAATTTAGTCCTAATATGATAGGCATCCAAGAGGGATATAATAAAAACTTCCATATAAAGTGCGTTGAATACTATGAGAAGTTTGATTCTTTATGATTGCTTTGAGATATGAAGATGGTGATATTAGAGTCATGCTATTAGAGTAGTTGTGAATTTGAGAGATACTTGTGTTAAAAGTTTGTGATTCCTGTAGCATGCACGTATGGTGAACCGTTATGTGACGAAGTTGGAGCATGATTTATTTATTGATTGTCTTCCTTATGAGTGGCGGTCGGGGACGAGCAATGGTCTTTTTCTACCAATATATCCCCCTAGGAGCATGCGCGTAGGACTTCGTTTCAATAACTAATAGATTTTTGCAATAAGTATGTGAGTTCTTTATGACTAATGTTGAGTCCATGGATTATACGCACTCTCACCCTTCCACCGTTGCTAGCCTATCTAGTACCGCACAACTTTCGCCAGTACCATAAACCCACCATTACCTTCCTCAAACAGCCACCATACCTACCTATTATGGCATTTCCATAGCCATTCCGAGATATATTGCCATGCAACTTTCCACGTTCCGTTTATTATGACACGCTCCAAATCCATCATTGTCATATTGCTTTGCATGATCATGTAGTTGACATTGTATTTGTGGCAAAGCCACCTTCAGAATTTTTTCATACATGTCACTCTTGAATCATTGCACATCCCGGTACACCGCCGGAGGCACTCAAATAGAGTCATATCTTGTTCTAAGTATTGAGTTGTAATTCTTGAGTTGTAAGTAAATAGAAGTGAGATGATCATCATTATTAGAGCATTGTCCCATGACACCACGACCCCGACATGACACCTCGACCCCGCCTCGACACCCTAACACCACGACCCCGACACAGCACCCCGACCTCGATACGGCACCCCGACCCCAGACACAGCACCCCAACATGGCCCCGACAGGACACCCCGAGACCCCGACACGGCACCCCCGACCCCGACACAGCACCCGACCCCGAGACGACACCCCCGACACCCCGACACGACATCACCGACCCCGACACAGCACCCCGACCCCGACACGACACCCCCTACACCCCGACCCCCGACACCTCCCGAAAAAGGTGCTCTTCGGCCTTCTAGAGGCCGACGGGGTCATATATTTGTGAATTATGAGTTATGTCAGGTATTCAACTATTATTATGTACATATATATATATATTATTAATTAGTTCATGTTATTAGGTATTCAATTTTTTATTATGTTCATGATGATGATACACACTTAAATATTTTATTATGTTTATGTTGTACTAATTTTGTTTACTCTTTGTCATTGCAGGTGTTGATAGATGGTGGGCGCGGGTCGAGAGCGCTCCGAGCCTCCTTCCTCAGCTTGTGCTGGGAGGGGTGCTATTATTCCACCCCAGCACCTTCGAAGAGCGCTGGTAGACAGTATCACGACATCGGCGAGCGCTTCTTCTTCGGCCAGGAGAGGTCGGGGGAAGACGAAGAGGGCTGCTAGAGGTGGACGTGGCGGCGGGAGAGGTAGGAAGGCTGCTGCGCCTTTCTCACCGCCACCCCCAGCTGATTCTCCTGACCACCGGAGTGCTCCGTCTCAGGTGGACCCGTATGCTTTGGACCCGTCTCGGACTTCGGTCCACGAGCCTTGGGTCGCCGAGCCTTCGTCCGACGAGACTCGGGTCCCAGAGACTTCATCCCATGTGACTCCGGAGGCTAGTGTCGTGGTTCTAAGTCTGACAGTAGAATAGGGGGTAGGGATGTAGAGGAAAGATCCTAGCTATGGAGTAGTTGTACACGCGAGTTTTACGAGTTCAGGCCCTTCTCGGAGGAAGTAACAGCCCTACGTCTCGGAGCCTGGAGGCGGTCGACTGGATTATATGCGTGTGTGTTACAGGGGGTGCGAACCCTTGTGCATGTGGAGGGGGGTGGCTTATATAGAGTGCGCAGGACCCCAGCCAGCCCATGTTACAAGGGATTTAAGGTACATCAAGAGAGGGGCGTTACTGGTAATGTCCGTAATGAAGTGTTATAAATGACTATTAAGTCTAGGAGTTAATGCCCGACCGTTGCTGTGTAGAGTGACTTTAGGTCTTCTGTCCGTCGAGTGTTTCTTGTTACGGCCGAGTGACTTTGATTCCTCCGAGTGGAAATGTTTCTGGTCGAGTGGATGATGGTACCCCTCGATTGCTTCTGGCTTTAGAGTGATGTCCTTGGGGAGGGTATTTAGGTCAGGCCTGTGACCCTACCCTAGGTACATGTCCTCATCATTAGCCCCCGAATGGATCAGGGTTTGAGTGGAGAAGGAGTTGAAAATACTTCCGACTCATTTTTCGCGCTTCGGGTGTGTCTTGTTTTGGATCAATGAACCGAGGTGGTGACACCAACTTCTTTTTCAGTCGCCTTGATCCATTCCTGGTTTTGTCGAGTGAACTTTTGCTGGAAGAGGTCCGAGTGCTAATGTGGAGGAGATCTTCCATCTGACAAGTTGTTCTGCTGTCCACGGATCTCGCGGGATTCGAATTTCGGGAAGCGCGCGGGGCGAAGGAGGCCGCAGTAATCGGGCTGGATAAGGCAAGGCCGCCTCGATTCCTGTGCTGCCTTTTTTGCCACGTATCGCGCGCGCGACTGTTGCGGGATTTGATAAGATCACCCGGGCCTACAGGTCAGTCACTCGGAAGCAACCCCATATAAGGCGCCGGACCGGGGTTTTCGAACAGTGCGTCCTCATTCTTCTTCTCCCTTCTCAGTTTTCCCCACTGCGCCTGCTCCTGCTCCAGCGCCGCCGCTCCGTTCGAGCTCCGTCCGCGGCGATGGGGAAAGAAAAGACAGTGGCTCTGGAGCGCGCGAAGAAGGCGACGGCGAAGGCGAAGGGGAAAAGTCCAGCCGGGGCGGATCCTCGTCGCGGTCCGGTTTGCCGCGCGGCTGGATCCAGGGCAACTGGATCCGGTCGATGATCCGCCAGGACGACCTCGACGATCTAGCGGAGGAGGGGCTGATTCCTCACGGATCGGCGCGGCTCCCGGAGGATGGGACCGAACCTCGACCGCAGGAGGGTGAGTGCGTCCTCCTCGCCACTCACGTCGACTGTGGATTTTCTTTGCCTCCGCATCCTTTTTTCCGGGCTTTCTTGAATTTCTTTGGAGCACAACTTCATCACTTTTCCCCCAACACCATCATATATCTTGCTGCTTTCGTGTCTCTGTGCGAAAACTTCTTGGGTTGCCGACCACACTAGGGTCTCTTCAAGCACATTTTCACGTGTCGCTCCCAGTCGGTCAAAAAGGCCAACCCGAGTGACGAGAGGACCCAAGTGATCCAGATGTGTGGGGGTCTTGGGATTCAGATGAGGGGTAAGAGCTCTTTCCTAGCCATAATTCTTCCCGAGTCAGTACGAGGATGGCAGTCGACCTGGTTTTATTGCAAAGACCGGCCGACTCCAGGTCAGTCGACTGGACTTCCTCCTTTTTCTATGGCTCCCATAGAGAAGCCCTCCGCCTTGAAAGTGACTCCAGGGGAGAAAGCGGAGGTGAAAGTGCTGGTTGAGCGAGTGGTCCATCTCATCCGTGAGGGTGTAACTAGAATGGATCTGCTGGAAGTCTTCCTCAGACGACGCATTCAGCCACTTCAAGCCCGCGACCATCCGATGTGGATGTATTCGGGCATTGAAGATTCCAGTCGGGTGCACCCAGAAGAAGTCGACGAGGATACGGTGGAGAAGTGGTTGAGGAGTATCACTGGCAACAAGGATAACCGCAGAGGGGCCAGGAGAATCCCTCCACTTGACCAATCCTATGAACCAGACAAGGTCCAATTCTGAATTACCGAGTGCCATCTTGATTTAATCATGCAACTGTTTATGCTTCACCGACTGACTTTGTCTTGCTTGTTTTCTTCTAGGCCCTTACTGAAATGTATTCGATGCCCAACGGAGAGCAGGAGCAGGACCCGGAGGGGGAGGCAAGCGGAGGTGAAAGCGGCGAGTGGCATTCCGACGGAGAGGGGGACGAGGAGAGCGACGACCTGAGTGACGAAGAAGAGGTCGACTCTCCTCCCCGCAGGGAAAGGCGATCCAAGCTTACTCATGACCCGGCGAGCGCCCGCGACAAGGCGACCGTTCAGGCCAGGCAGTCATCAAAGCATCCTCGGACGTCCTCTCCGGCACCCACTGAAAAGGCCCCAAAGCAGTCCAAGGTTGTAGTGCAGAAGACTCGGAAGGCGCTGCCGAGAATCAAAATTGACGTTCCTGTTGCTTCTGCGTGAGTGTTCTTCCTTCGCTTTTACTCGACGTTCTGTGCTGCTTGTTTTTCCCTTGGTTTGACCGAATGAATCTTGAAACTGGCAGTGCCGCTACCTCTGGGACCTCTGCTTATAAGAACGAGGATGAGGAAATGGAAGATGCGGTCACCTCCAATCCGGGTACAATCTTCGCGATTTTGTCTTCGCTTTGTCGATTGAACTGTGATATATCCAATCGGATGATGAAACTTTGGCGACTGATTTTTTACAGCCCTCAACGTCATTGACCTCCCCGACGAGGACGAGGACGAGCCACAGAGGCCCTTGGGGAGAAGAAACAGGAAAACGTCCGCTGGTAAGATGCTTCAATCGACACCGGTGGCGGAACCGGTAATTCAGGACGCCGGCGATGCCAATCGGACTTCCGTCTCCTTCGCCATGCCGCTGTCGAGTGCTCGGCCTTCCGCGTCAGCTGCACAGACTCCCGCCGATCCATCTTCACTTTTTGCTACACATGACGTCCCAGAGGACCAAGTGGGTGCTGCAAAAGAGGCTATACGCCAGGCGGGCATTATGATGGAGAAGATGAAGATGGTGCGGGAAGCCAGCCAAGCTGCTTATGATGCCAGATCTGCTCTCCAGAGCAACGTCCAGGTTAGTAGATCGTTGACTGACTCTTCTCGCTTGTTCTGTTAGGATATGGTACCTGAAAACTTTCTTTCCAAGAATCTTTGCATCTGTCTGCGCCTTGCATCTATACACCCACTTGGTGTTTTGATTTGTCACTGAACAGATTCGCACTTTGAGCTGGTAACACTACAGGAAACAGCTACTTTGCCGTCTGCCATGGCGGACGGCAAAGGCTCGAAAGGCGGACGGCAAAGACCTTTGCCTTCAGCCGCGGACGGCAAAAGGCTCCGGCAAAGAAGGCTACGGTAAACAGCTGCTTTGCCGTCTGCTTCCTGGCGGCGGACGGCAAAGGCTCTTTGCCGTCTGCGGCGGACGGCAAAGAGGGCGGACGGCAATATTTGCGCTGTCAGTCCGTTAAGTGGCTAACGGCAGACCTTTCCCGTCCGCCGCAGACGGCAAAGAGCCTTTGGTCTTTGCCGTCCGCCTTATGATGTCATCTACACGTCACTAGATGGCAGGTTCTTTGCCGTCTGCCACTGATGGCAAAGTGCAGGTTCTTTGCCGTCCGCCACTGTAGGCAAACTGACCAGGTTCTTTGCCGTCTGCCACTGTAGGCAAACTGACCAGGTTCTTTGCCGTCTGCCACGGACGGCAAAGTCTTTGCCGTCTGCCACTGTAGGCAAACTGACCAAATGGGTCAGCTCCCAGGAAGCACAGTTGGCTGCCACGTGGCTTCTTTGCCGTCCGCGGCAGACGGCAAAGGCTCTTTGCCGTCGGTGGCAGACGGCAAAGAGCCTGCATATTGTCTATTTTTTCTGTTTTTTATTAAATCCCACAATTTGCAGCACATATCACATATATAAGTTTCATATCCAGCACATATCCAACACATATCTAGCACATAAGTTTCATATCACATATCACATCAGTTTCATCCATACACATTGTTCATACATAAGGAAGTTCCATCCATACACATTGTTCCATCCATATATATATTACAATGCAAAGTGTCATGAAGATAGCAAGCTAGATACAATGCAAAGTTTCATCAAAGGAAAAGCAAGCACTCCATCATAGCAAGCTAGCTTCCATCAAGTGAATGAATCTGCAAAATGGTAAATAAGAAAGTTAGAAATAGGTGACTAGAACAAGAAGAAGACTAGAACAAGAAGTATATGTCATTTATGAGCTAACTTAGGTGAAATGGATCATATATGAGCTAACTTAGTTGAAATGGATCGTTTTTGAGCTAATTTAGTAGAAATGGATCGTTTTTGAGCTAACTTAGGTGAAATGGATCATTTATGAGCTAATTTAGTTGAAATGGATCTTTTTGAGCTAACTTAGGTGAAATGGGTCATTTATGAGCTAACCTAGGTGAAATGGGTCGTTTATGAGCTAACCTAGGTGAAATGGGTCGTTTATGAGCTAACCTAGGTGAAATGGGTCGTTTATGAGTTAACCTAGGTGAAATGGGTCGTTTATGAGCTAATTATGCAATTTTTGACATAAGTAAGCTAAGTACATATCGTTTTAGAGCTAACTTAGGTAAAATGGATGGTTTATGAGGTCAGTAAGCTTATTAAGTCATTTTGGAGGAAAAGAAGCTAACTCTAGGTCATTATGGTAAGCATATTGGAGGAAATAAAGCTAAGTCTAGGTCTTTATGCATTTGTTAAGCAAAACACTAGAGAAACTTACCGTGATCAGGGAGGTGTAGGAGCGGGCTGGCTAGTGCCGGTAGCTGGAGAAGGATCATGCGATGCGTTTCTGGAGTTAAGCTGCACCAAAGATCATTTCCAATGTCTCGTTAGCATTATGACACTCAAATGTTAAGACTAGCAAGTAATGTCCATTCAAGTTAAACTCACCGTGGTCCCAGGAGCAATCACTGGCATCGGCGGAGCGGTCTGACCGGTCTTCTCGCACACAGACTGCACATTTGGTTTTGACGACTCAGTCATACTAGTTAGTAATGAGACAAACACTACATGAATGTTTTGGCTAATCTGCAGAAGAAACTTACCACAAGGAGCTCGTACATGGCCCTTGCCTGCATGTCATTCCGTGCCCTCTCCTCCTCCATCATCTTTGTCGTCCTCTCCTCCAACTCCCGCTGCCTCTCCGCCGCCTCCGCCAGAAGTTTCTCCGTTCTATCTCTCTCACTCTGTATAGCAGCCTGCAACACCACTCACATGACCATTTGTAATCATTGATGGAAGCGCACACAATGTAATGGAGAAAGATAGCTGAGTACGTATCACTAACCTTGATGGCGAGTTGCACTGGCCGTTCACGAGGCCTTATCTCAGGAGCGGAGCTCGACTGGCGCGCCTTGATCTCCGGGAGAGTGCTAGGACAACGGATAAGTCCATCTCCAATGGCTATGGAGCCATGGGACCTCCCGCCACCAGATATCATCACCAGCTCTGGATCAATGGGACCCTGGCTCGGGTTAAAGTCCTCCCCTTTCCTCGCCTTCCCCTCATCTCTATATCTCACGAGCTTGTTGTGGGAGGAGATGTTGGTGAAGTTGTTTGCATCATCGAGGTCAGACTAAGAGAAAGCCTTGACTTTCTTGTAAGAGCCAGTGTGGGCCATGGCATACAGGTCGTACACCTCTGGCACCTTATCCGCCTTATTGTGGCGTGCCTGAAAGAGAGAAACAATGAAAATTAGTAACTAAAGGGCTCAAGCTAGCATGATGAATGAATTGCATGAATCATGAAGCAAACCACATACCCAGTTGCGCCCGAACTGATATAAGTTGGAGCTGCCTTGATGGTGTGGCACACCTTCCATTTGGGCACGTTTGTCCTTGGCCTGGTTGTGGAGGGCTAGCCATTCTTGTGAGCACCACTCATCGACCAACACCTCCCAACAATCCATCCGATCCGCACACCATCTCGGAGGCGCCTAAGTTAGCAAATAGAAACTTGAGCGCTACGGCTAAGAATTACTAAATGAAGGAACTTAAGTAGAAGGCCTTAAGAATTACCTTCATGTACTGCTCCTTACTCAGGAACTTATCGCGGCACGCCGGCTTGGTCTTCTTGATACCACGCAAGGCGTAGTAGTCTCGAACAGCCTACACCCGAGCCTCGTGCCGTAAGTTCTGGAGTAGGCGCTTGCAGACGTTCTCGATAACATTTGCGCACTCCTCCTCGTATCCCTCCTCACACCTGTAGAATGTCTGCAATCAAATGAGACAATATTGATTAGTACAATTAATAACTAGCTAGTTGAAGATTTTGAAATGTGTAAAGGAGAAATTACACAGAACGTCCTGATCACCATGTCTGCCCTCGTGTCGCACACGACACCGTCGATAATGACATCCGGCGGGGCCGGGGCAGCCACGTAGTGCTCCCAGCTCAACCCAAGCTCTGGAAGCCGACCCTCACCAGGCAACGTGACAAACCCCGGGAAGTTTTGCCGGCAAAGAACTCCAAGGACGGAGTTGGGCCGGCGGACACTATGATGGTGGTCCCAACCCCTGCAGCATGACAAGGCCAACGCATTAGTTATTTGAAGAAACGTGAATGCAGAAGGTACAAAAATATTAAATGCACTTACGTACCTCTCCCCATCAGGCAAGATCAACCACCTCTGCTCGCGGGTCGCCGGCACGGACGGGAGCCGTGTAGCACCACGCTGGTAGACGGTGCCACCCTCCTCCTCAAGATCAGTCGGCTCCCCGCCATCATCAGCATGGCCACTCGGCTCCTCGGGCTGATCCGGCCAGGTACCCCATCCGGACGTGTGCTCCTCCGGGGTCTCGTGGGCCGAACTCTCGTGGGCCGAAGGCCAGTCGACCCGAGGCTCGTGGGCCCAAGACCCGTGGACCGGAGGCTCGTGGACCGGAGTCCGTGTAGCCTCCTCCTCGGACGAGTCCACCCTAGCAGTCACGTGCTCGGGTGAAACAGCTGGGGGTGGCGGCGAGGAAGGCTCCCTAGCAGTCACCCTACCTCCTCTCCCGCGACCACGTGCCCCACCTCCTCTCTTCCTACCTCGTCCCCTGCTGGGCACCGCGGTGGACGAAGAAGGGCCCGGCGGTGTGGACATACTGTCCAGCAACGCTCGGCGAAGAGGTACGTCTGGAATCGAAGACCTCAGACCACACGCCGAGGAAGAAGGGGCCTTGGCGCGCTCCCGACCAGCGCCCACCATCTTTCAACACCTGCCATGACAAACAGTAAACGAAATTAGTACAACATAAAAAAAAGACCGACATGAATAATAATATGTGTATCACTTAAGTGTATCATCATCAAGTACAACATTAAAAAATTTAATACCTGACACTACTAATAATCTCGATCAGTATCATCAATAAATGCATAATCATCATCATCACTATAATCAATGACGGGCTCATAGGGTTCAGTGGCATCAACATGTGCAAGGCCACCTTGACGTAATCGGTCAAGCAATGACAGGTCATCCGCAGCAGTAACCTCTTCTTGTTCCGGCTCTTCTTGTTCCTCCTCTGGGGTGATGTCGGATTCACTGTCACTGTCTACTTCAATGTTTTGGGGTGAAGTATAGCGGTTCTTGAAACGCTTTTTGGAAAGACGTGTCTGTTGGAAGGATTCTCCTTCATATGTGTCTGGGTTAATGTGAGGTTCATAATCCTCTTCCTTTGGGGGAGATAGTCTAGCACGTGGCGGCACTTCATAAACGACATCCCAACCTTTCAGATTTGGATTAGTTTGGCAGGCCCACGGTAGATAGAATACTTGGGTCGCCTGTTGAGCCGTAATATAGACATCAGGAACATCTAAATGGGTGCTTTGGTTGATTTCAACTAGCCCTATATGTTCATGAGTTCTTCTAGCCTCCTTCGGCTGAAACCAATAACATTTGAAGACTACGACATTCGGTGGGTTTTCACCATAGAATAGAAGTTCATAAATTGCTTCAACTCTCCCATAATACTCGGTACCTCCTTCGCCGATAGCAGATACACAACAATTTGTAGACTTTCGGTCGGCCATAGATAGCTCTTTGCCATAGGTACGAAAGCGATACCCGTTGATGTCGTATTTGTCAAATGAACGGACCTTATAGTCAAAACCATTAGCGACTTGTCTCAATTCGGCGTCCATAGACTCTGAATTAGCCTACAAGTTTAATATGAAAGGATTGTTGCATTACGCACAAATTAGCGAATGAAACCGGGATAGCCACCTACAAATTAGCCTACAAGTCTAATAGAAATTACCGTTTGTTTGAACCAAGAGATGAAACCGGGATAGCCGCCACCTTGCTTTGCGAGAAGCTCATACTCTTCGACAGAATCCTTTTGGATCACCGCTCCATACGAGAATAAGGCGACGTATCGACTGTATGAAATATCCAGGAATAAGAGCAGTTCAAAGGAAATAGAAGTTGCGAAACTATGTACCGAGAACTTACTCGATGTACGGCCGCACTTCTATCAGGTTGTTGAAGATATACAACGAAATGGTCCGCCATTGTTCGTTATCCAAAGATACTGGATTTGAAACACTGGCTGGTGCGAGATTCCCTTTGAATAGGCTGAGGTTGGATCCACCCTTTTTAGGGTCGTCAGCATTGTACCGAGGCTTCGGATTATGCAAATGACGATTTTTGGCTTCGTAGTGTGCTGTCACGAAGTTTGCCGCCTCCTCAGTGATGAATGCCTCAGCCATCGATGCTTCAATTCTACGTTTATTTTTACATTTTTGTCGAAGCGTCTTCTGCATCCTCTCAGTTGGGTAGCACCAACGATTTTGCACGGGCCCCCCCAATCTTGCCTCGGTCGGGCGATGCAAAATCAAATGTTGCATTGGATTAAAGAAGCCCGGTGGAAAGATCTTCTCTAACTTGCAGATCAACTCCGGCGCCAACTCTTCCATTTCTTCTAGCACGCTAGGCGATAGTTCTTTCGCACAAAGAACACAGAAGAAATAGCTGAGTTCTGCCAGTACTAGCCATTCATCCTCAGGGATGAAGCCACGCAACATCACCGGCATTACCCGCTCAATCCATATGTGCCAATCATGACTCTTGAGACCAAATATCTTCAATTTATCAAGACTGGCTCCCCTCTGTAGATTAGCTGCATACCCATCGGGGAACATCAACTGCATTTTCACCCACAAGATAATTTCCCTCATAGCCGGCCTTCCAAGATTGAACCATGCCTTTGGCTTCGTCCAGTTCTGCTTTCCTTTCGGTTCTTTCATGTTTTGTAACGGCCTATCACATAGCGCCTCCAGATCGACTCTAGCCTTAGTATTATCCTTTGACTTCCCATCTATGCCGAACAATGTACCAAAAAGTGCCTCGGCGATATTCTTCTCAGTGTGCATCACGTCGATGTTGTGTGGGCAAAGGAGGTCTTTGAAGTAAGGCAGATCCCATAAGCATGTTTTGTGAGTCCAGGCGTGCTTAGAATTATACCCCTTGAAGTACCCTGGACGCTCGGGATCTGGCTCGAGAGCGTTTAACTGATCCAGGGTCTGTTGGCCTGTCAATGCATGTGGTGCAGAGTTTTTGACAACTCTACCTCTGATGAAGTTCTTCTTGTCTTTCCTGAACTTATGGCGAGGATTCAGGAACTCTCTATGCATGTCGAAGCAAGAAAACTTGCGACCGGCCTGAAGCCAACGAAACTCAAGAGCTCCCTTGCATGTGGGGCACGGGAACCTTCCATGCACACACCAGCCAACGAATAGCGCATACGCCGGCAAGTCATGCGTTGAGTACATGTACCAGACACGCATTATGAAGTTCCGTTTGCTATAGGCATCGTATGTCTTGAACCCATTATCCCAGGCTTCTTGCAATTCGTCCTTAAGCGGTTGCATGTACACATTCATATTTTTCCCCGGATAGTTGGGCCCTGGAATTATCAACGTCAGGAAAATGTTCTTTCTTTGCATAATCTGTCCGGGGGGGAGATTGAGTGGAAAGACAAATACGGGCCAACAACTGTATTGGGCTGCCATCATACCAAACACACTGAACCCATCCGTGCTGATGCCGACTCGAGGATGCCTCGGATCTGCCGCTTTGTCACCATGTAATTCATCAAACTTTTTCCACGCAACACCATCCGATGTGTGTACAATCATCAGATTCCCATCTGCATCTAGTTCGGTTCTTTTGCCCGTTTTGTGCCATGTCATTTGTCTGGCCGTCTCTTCGACCATGAAAAGACGTTGAAGTCTTGGTACGATTGGCATATACCGAAGAACACTAACGGGGATTTTGGTCTGTGTCTTCTCACCCATACCGTTGTCTACCACAACATACCTGGAAGACTTGCAAATGGGACAACAGTTCAAGTCCGCATAGTCAAGCCTAAACAAGACACATCCTTTCTCACAGGCATGTATCTTATCATAGGGCATCTTCAGTGCACGGAGGATTTTGTCGGACTGGTACAGGTTTGCAGGCATTACATGGCCTTTGGGTAGAAAGCGTCCAAATACTGTCATCATTGCATCGTAGCATTCTCTGCCCAAGTTGAACTGAGCCTTCAGAGCCATTACTTGTGAGATGGCATCCAACTGACAAAGCTTAGTGTGCTCATGGAGCGGACGTTTTGAAGACTCCAACATTTCATTGAAGGCCTTTGCAGATTCCTCCATCTCCTCGTCCGAATCCCAAGCATCATCAAAGTCTTGCACCATGTTTTCCATACCGGTACCATGCTCGTCGGTGCGACGACGATCCACCTCAGCTCGGTCACGTTGGGCAGACTCACCATGAAATGTCCACACCGTATAATCGGGCGTAAAACCACTCTTCTGCAGGTGTTTGCCCATTTCAGCCTCTGTCCTCTTTTCCCAATTGCCGCACCGTAAACAGGGGCACCAGGTTTTCCTCTGGCCATTTGCAAATGCGGCTCGCACAAACCCCTTGTTTTTTGTGAACCATTCAGTGCTCCATTTGTTCTGACCAGTGTGACCGGTGTACATCCACGCACGATCACTCATCTTGACTTTCAGAGCTACTAGACACACAACAAATATATATATATATATATATATATATATATATATATATAATTCACCATGTATGTATTCATCAGTTGATCTACTTTGTCAATTTTATTACGTCCATGCAACCTACACTCTAATAGGTAATGATAGGTCCTAATCCCACCCGAGTATGTTTAGGTTGGGTTCATTTTCCCATGCTATGCCCCGGATCCTACGCAAAATTTCGGCAGCACCTCCCCGCTGTTCTCCTGATACACGTCTCTGCAATAAACAGAGAGGATGTGTACCCGGAGAACAACAGGGGAGGCACTGACGAAATTTATGCGTCGGATCCGGAGCAAAGCTGGGAAAACGAACCCAATCTAAACATACTCGGGCTGTCCATGGATAGCGTTGGACAATTCGAAAGAATCAAGGTTATAAATATGCAAATGCATGCATATTTATAACTATGACGCTTTCGAACGGGAGACACATATTGGTTACGCATACTGATGATTCAAGACACATATATATCTAGCTATCAAGTTTCATCGGAATAGATCAAATAATTAATGGGGGAGGAGGACATGTCATTTGTGCTCACCCACGAACGAAGGGGCAGAGCTCGTCAAACGCACGGCGAGGTCGTCGAACACCAAAGCTCGCAGCGATGAAACAACTGCACATTTAAAACTACCCGATCAACACAATTATATATGATGTTTTTCATAACAAAATCGAAAGATATATGACCTAACTAATAATTCACAAATATATGACCCCGTCGGCTTCTGGAAGGCCAAAGAACACCTTTTCAGGGTCGGGGTCTCGGGGTCGGGGTGTCGGGTCGGGGTGCCGGGTCGGGGTCGGGGTGCCGTGTCGGTGTCGGGGTCGGGGTGTCGGGTCAGGCTCGGGGTCGGGGTGTCGGGGTCGGGGTCGAGGTCGGGGTCGGGGTCGAGGGGTCGGGGTGTCGGGGGTGTCGTGTCGGGGGTCGGGGTGTCGTGTCGGTCTCGGGGTGCCGTGTCGGGGTCGGGGTGTCGTGTTGGTCTCGGGGTGCCGTGTCGGGGTCGGGGTCTCGGGGTCGGGGTGTCGGGTCGGGGTGCCGGGTCGGGGTCGGGGTGCCGTGTCGGTGTCGGGGTCGGGGTGTCGGGTCAGGCTCGGGGTCGGGGTGTCGGGGTCGGGGTCGGGGTCGGGGTCTCGGGGTCGGGGTGTCGGGGGTGTCGTGTCGGGGGTCGGGGTGTCGTGTCGGTGTCGGGGGTCGGGGTGCCGGGTCGGGGTCGGGGTGCCGTGTCGGTGTCGGGGTCGGGGTGTCGGGTCAGGCTCGGGGTCGGGGTGTCGGGGTCGGGGTCGGGGTCGGGGTCGGGTTCTCGGGGTCGGGGTGTCGGGGGTGTCGTGTCGGGGGTCGGGGTGTCGTGTAGGTGTCGGGGTGCCGTGTCGGTGTCGGGGTGCCGTGTCGGGGTCGGGGTGCTGTTTCGGGGTCGGGGCTTCGGGGTGTCTCCTCCTCCTCCTCCTCTTCTTCTTCTTCTTCTTCTTCTTCTTCTTCTTCTTCTTCTTCTTCTTCTTCTTCTCCTCCTCCTCCTCCTCCTCCTCCTCCTCCTCCTCTTCTTCTTCTTCTCCTTCTCCTTCTCCTTCTCCTCCTCCTCCTCCTCCTCCTCCTCCTCTTCTTCTTCTTCTTCCCCCTTCTACTTAACCTAAACCTAAACTAACCTAAACTAAAAACCTAAACTAATTAAAACTAAACTATTTAAACTAATTAAACCTAAACTTAAACAGAAAAAAAACAAAAAAACAGAAAAAAAAACAAAAAAACAGAAAAAAAGGGAGGAGGGGCTCACTGTGGGGGAGGGCCGGGGCGGGGCCGGCGACGGAGGGCCGGGGCGGGGCGGCGGGGGCCCGGCCGGCGGGGGGCCGGGGCGGCGGGGGGGATGGGGGGCATGGGGCCGGGGCGGGGCAGTGGAGGAGGCGGCGGGGGGCCGGGACGGCGGGGGGCCGTGGCGGCGGTGGGGCGCGGGGCGGCGGGGGGCCGGGGCGGGGGGGGGGGGCGGGGGGGGGGGGGGCGATGGGGCGGTGGGGCGGCGGGGGCGACGGGGCGGCGGCGCGCGGCGCGCGGCGGCGGTGGCGGCGGGGTGGGAGGAGAAGGGCGAGGCGAGGACGAAGTGAGTAACGGGCGGGGGGTACCTGCCGTTAGGCAAGTGCCCTCTTTGCCGTCCGCCAGCCTTTGCCGTCCGCCTTTCTGCCTCTTTGCCGTCCGCTAGCGGACGGCAAAGAGGTGGGCCGTTAGGATTTTTTCAAACGAGCGGGGGGTGGGGGCCACCACACTCTTTGCCGTTCGCCAGCGGACGGCAAAGATTCTTTGCCGTCCGCTGGCAGACGGCAAAGACCTGGCAGATGGCAAAGAGCTTCTTTGCCGTCAGCCTTTTCTTTGCCGTCTGTTTATGTGTAGCTGATGGCAAAGAGCTTCTTTGCCGTCAGCTAGCAGACGGCAAAGATCTGGCAGATGGCAAATTAGCTGATTCCAGTAGTGTAATGTTGTTGTCGATTGAATCTTTTGACCAGTGGGGGCACGCTGAGTGCACCCACTGGGTGTAGTCCCCGATACCATAATTGACTGCGGGCAGTCGACTATGGTCTGAGCATCAGAATTTGAATTTCTTCACTCGTGCTGGACATGCCTTGTCGAGTGGAACTTTGAACCAGTGGGGGCACGCTGAGTGCACCCACTGGGTGTAGTCCCCGAGACAGTGGTCGACTGCTGACAGTCGACTATGGTCTGAAGACTCTGTTTGTTGCTTTCTCTCTATTGTTTTTTTGCACTCGTGCTGGACAGGCCTTATCGAGTGTAAACTGAACTAGTGGGGAGCGTGCCCCCACTGGGTGTAGTCCCCGAGACTACTGTTGGATGTTTGATTCGGCAGTAGTCTTAGAATTTGTTGGCTTTATCCTTTTACCTCTCCGAAATAACCAATCTTTTCACCAGTCGACTGACCTGTTCTTTGGTTGCAGAAATCTTGTGATCTTGGAGCTCGTTTTGCTGACCTGGAGAAGCAGCAGATTCTACTCAACCTCGATCTAGAGCTGGCCAAGACAGAACTGCAGAAAGCCAAGGATGACGCCGCTAGTAAGGAAGACCTGTCGACTGAGTTATCCCTGAACCGGATTTCATTCTGCTTTTTCTGAATCCAACATTATTTCTTTTAGAGAAACTGGACCAAGCTCTGGCGAAAAAGGATCAAGATCTGGCGGCCGCGCAGAAAAAGGCTGATGAGAAAACCGCGCTCGCTGAACAGAAGTTGGCTTCAGTCGGCAAATTGGAGGAAGAAAACTCCAGGCTGAAAACTGCCCTTGACGAAGCCAATAAGGAAGCGACTCGCCTGAAGAAGGACAAGGAAAATCTGAACGAGAAGATGGAAGGTATTGCCCGCAGGAGGAACGATCTGGAGAATTATCTGGGAAGCCTTGCTAAGAAGGTGTTCGTCATGCTTGAAGGTATTTTCTTTGATCCGACTGGTTTGTTCTTGTCGACTCGACATATGATCATTGACTTACCCTTGAATTGTGTAAGCAGAGTTTTGCCGGGACTTCGAGGAAGAGACCGGGTGAATTGAACCAAGCTTGGACCCCATCAACTCTCCAGTGAAGGATGAAGCTGCCATGAATGTGCTCCGACTGGAATCCCGCATCACTGGTGTTGTTGATTATCTCGCCCGACTGAAAGTCGCGATGTCGCGGATTGACACAGCTCTCTGGCCCATGGCAACACTTCAGAATGACCTCGAGTCTATGATGGCTCGGCTCAATGAAGTTCCCAGTCGAATTCAAGAATGGAAGAAGTCTTCTGCCCGGTGCGGCGCTGATGTGGCTCTATCTCTGGTTCGCGTCCACTGTCGAGAAGCTCGGGAAGACAAGCTGGCGGCGATTAAAGTTGCTAACACCAAGAGGCACGACTTCCAGTCCTTCATGGAGACTTTCATTGCTGCCGCCACTCAGATTGCTGACGGGATCGACCTGGACGAATTCGTCGAGCCTGCTAGCCCTCCTCCTGCGGAGTGAACAAACTTTTATGCCCTGCCTTAAATTTGCCTCAGAATGCCGAGTGATTTTGTAACCGTTAAACTCCTTCGGGCTGAATGCCCGAGTACTTTGATCCGTGGTCTTGAACTTTAGGATTTATCCGAACTTGATTTATCTCTGAATATGCTTGCATTTGCCTTCGAGTGGAATTTGTTCTCCACACGGAATAATCTTTGTGCTTGAGATGCAGCTCTGAAGTGGATGCTCCAGTCGACCCGCACCTCGTCGTCCTTGCGGATAAGGGTGGAGCGCACGTTGTACTTGTGGCGCAGCTCCGAAGGAGAAGGTTGCAGTCGACCTGCACCTCGTTGTCCTTGCGGATAGGGGTGGAGTTCACGTTGTACTTGTGGCGCAGCTCCGAAGGAGAAGGTTGTAGTCGACCTACACCTCGTCGCCCTTGCGGATAGGGATGGAGCGCATGTTGTACTTGTGGCGCAGCTCCGAAGGAGAAGGTTGCAGTCGACCTGCACCTCGTCGTCCTTGCGGATAGGGATGGAGCGCATGTTGTACTTGTGGTGCTGCTCCGAAGGAGAAGGTTGCAGTCGACCTGCACCTCGTCGTCCTTGCGGATGGGGATGAAGCGCACGTTGTACTTGTGGCGCTGCTCCGAAGGAGAAGGTTGCAGTCGACCTGCACCTCATCGTCCTTGCGGATAGGGATGGAGCGCACGTTGTACTTGTGGCGCAGCTCCGAAGGAGAAGGGTGCAGTCAACCTGCAGCTCGTCGTCCTTGCGGATGGGGATGGAGCGCACGTTGTACTTGTGGCGCTGCTCCGAAGGAGAAGGTTGCAGTCGACCTGCACCTCGTCGTCCTTGCGGATGAGGATGGGCTTCGAACTTAGGCGAGTACTGGACTGCAGCTAAGCCCCCGAGTGGGAGGGTTGCTCACCACTCGGCAGGATTTCTCAAACTTAGGCGAGTACTGGACTGCAGCTAAGCCCCCAAGTGGGAGGGTTGCTTACCACTCGGTAGGATTTTTCAAACTTAGGCGAGTACTGGACTGCAGCTAAGCCCCCGAGTGGGAGGGTTGCTCACCACTCGGTAGGATTTTTCAAACTTAGGCGAGTACTGGACTGCAGCTAAGCCCCCGAGTGAGAGGGTTGCTCACCACTCGGTAGGATTTTTCAAACTTAGGCGAGTACTGGACTGCAGCTAAGCCCCCGAGTGGGAGGGTTTGCTCACCACTCGGTAGGATTTTTCAAACTTAGGCGAGTACTGGACTGCAGCTAAGCCCCCGAGTGGGAGGATTGCTCACCAGTCGGTAGGATTTTTCAAACTTAGGCGAGTACTGGACTGCAGCTAAGCCCCCGAGTGGGAGGGTTGCTCACCACTCGGTAGGATTTTTCAAACTTAGGCGAGTACTGGACTGCAGCTAAGCCCCCGAGTGAGAGGCTTGCTCATCACTCGGTAGGATTTTTCAAACTTAGGCGAGTACTGGACTGCAGCTAAGCCCCCGAGTGAGAGGCTTGCTCATCACTCGATAGGATTTTTCAAACTTAGGCGAGTACTGGACTACAGCTAAGCCCCCCGAGTGAGAGGCTTGCTCATCACTCGGTAGGATTTTTCAAACTTAGGCGAGTACTGGACTGCAGCTAAGCCCCCGAGTGAGAGGCTTGCTCATCACTCGGTAGGATTTTTCAAACTTAGGCGAGTACTGGACTGCAGCTAAGCCCCCGAGTGAGAGGCTTGCTCATCACTCGGTAGGATTTTTAAAACTTAGGCGAAACGGATTCGCGGCTAAGCCCCCGAGTGAGAGGCTTGCTCACCACTCGGTAGGATTTTTCAAACTTAGGCGAAACGGATTCGCGGCAAAGTCACCCACTGGGGGATTTCAGACGCAAACAAAAGCAACAACAATCGTTTAAGAAGACTATAAAGCTCTTGTATTTGATAAATAAACTACAAAGGTCTTTCTTATTACATCTCATCCGAATGAGTACTTAAGTATAAAAGGGGCGGAGCAGCTCTGCATTCCAAGCCCGTGGCTCGTCTTTCTGATGCTCGACATTGTAAAGATGGTATGCTCCATTGTGGAGAACTCGGGTGACAATGAAGGGACCTTCCCAAGCAGGGGTGAGCTTGTGTGGTTTCTGCTGATCCACTGGAAGATACAAGTCTCCCTCTTGAAAGGCTCGGCCCCTCACGTTTCTGGCGTGGAATCGACAAGTCTTGCTGATAAATGGTCGACCGGATTAAGGCCATCTCTCTTTCCTCCTCTAGGAGATCGACTGCGTCCTGCCGGGCCTGTTCTGCCTCATCTTTAGAGAAGAGCTCGACTCGGGGTGCATTGTGAAGCAGGTCACTCGGTAGAACAGCTTCAGCTCCATAGACCAAGAAGAATGGAGTTCGGCCAGTCGACCGATTGGGAGTTGTCCTCAATCCCCAAAGAATTGATGGAAGTTCATCGACCCAGGCGCCTGCTGCGTGCTTGAGATCACGCATCAGTTGGGGTTTCAGTCCTTTGAGAATCAAGCCATTTGCACTTTCTGCTTGTCCATTTGACTGGGGGTGGGCGACTGAAGCATAGTCGACTCGTGTGCCTTGGGAAGCGCAGAAGGCTCTGAACTCATCAGAATCGAAGTTCGACCCGTTGTCAGTGATGATGCTGTGCGGAACCCCATATCTGAATGTCAACTCTCTGATGAAGCTGACGGCAGTACTGGCTTCAAGATTCTTGATAGGCTTGGCTTCAATCCATTTGGTAAACTTGTCGACTGCTACAAGCACATGAGTGAAGCCGCTCCTACCAGTCCTCAGCGGTCCAACCATATCCAATCCTCAAACAGCAAAGGGCCAGACGAGTGGAATGGTCTTCAGGGCTGACGCAGGCTTGTGGGACATATTGGAGTAAAACTGGCAGCCTTCACATTTGTCAACTATATCCTTCGCCATTTCATTTGCTCGTGGCCAATAAAATCTAGCTCGGTATGCTTTGGCCACAATGGTCTGAGAGGACGCATGGTGGTTACAGGTCCCCGAGTGGATATCGTTGAGGATCACTCGACCTTCTTCTGGCGTTATGCATTTCTGGCTGACTCCAGTCACACCTTCTTTGAACAGCTGTCCTCTTATCACAGTAAAGGCTTTGGACCGACGGACGATCTGTCGAGCCTCCTCTTCATCCTCTGGGAGTTCCTTCCTAAGGATATACGCAATATATGGCACTGTCCAGTCGGGAGAAATGACTAAAACCTCCATGATTAGGTCGACCATGGCTGGGACCTCGACTTCAGTTGGATCCGTAGCACTCTTGGGCTGCGGGGGCTCTTCAATGAAATGATCTTCTTGAACTGAAGGTGTATGAATGTGCTCCAAAAACACACTGCTGGGAATGGCTTCTCTCTTGGAACCTATCTTTGCCAAATCATCGTCTGCTTGATTTTTCAGTCGGGGTATATGATGGAGCTCTAACCCCTCAAACTTCTTTTCCAACTTCCTCACCGCATTGCAGTAACCAGTCATAGCTGGGCTTCTGACGTCCCACTCCTTCATCACTTGATTGACTACCAAATCTGAGTCGCCGTAGACCATGAGGCGACGGACGCTGAGTGAGATGGCCATACGTAACCCATATAAGAGTGCTTCATATTCCGCTTCGTTATTGGAGGAATCAAAGTGAATCTGGAGAACATATATGAGCTTGTCTCCTCGGGGGGATACCAGTACCACCGCAGCACCGGAACCATTCAGCATCTTGGAGCCATCAAAGAACATGGTGTAGTGCTCCGAGTGGACTTGAGTCGGCAGTTGCTGTTCGATCCACTCGGCGAGGAAATCTGCTATTGCTTGGGACTTGATAGCTTTCTTTGCCTCAAACTTGATATCCAAGGGAAGGAGTTCAATCGCCCACTTTGCCACTCGACCAGTTGCATCTCTGTTGTTCAGAATGTCTGATAATGGAGCATCGCTGACGACTGTAATGGAGTGGTCAGAGAAATAGTGTGCAACCTTCTTCGTGGTCATATAAATCCCATAAACAAGCTTCTGATAATGTGGATATCTTTGTTTTGACGGAGTCAGAACTTCAGAAACATAATATACTGGGCGCTGAACTTTATAGGCTTTTCCTTCTTCTTCTCGCTCGACCGTAAGTACTATACTGACGGCTTGTCCAGTGTCTGCAATGTAAAGCAGTAAAGGCTCTTTGCTGATTGGGGCAGCAAGCACCGGCTGGGTGGAAAGCAGGGCTTTGAGCTCTGCAAATGCTGCATCAGCTTCAGGAGTCCACTCAAACTTATCAGACTTCTTCATCAGTCGGTAAAGAGGCAATGCCTTTTCACCGAGGCGAGAAATGAATCGACTTAAGGCGGCCAAACAACCTGTAAGCTTCTGGACATCGTGCACACGCACAGGGGTTTCATTCGGAGAATGGCACCAACTTTCTCTGGGTTAGCGTCGATCCCCCGTTCGGAAATGAGGAATCCGAGTAATTTTCCGCCCGGAACTCCGAATGTGCACTTAGATGGATTAAGCTTGATATCATACCTTCTGAGGTTGGCAAAGGTTTCAGCAAGGTCAGCCAGCAGGTCAGAACCTTTACGTGACTTGACCACAATGTCATCCATGTATGCTTCCACATTCTGACTGATTTGAGTGAGTAAACACTTCTGAATCATCCCCATGAATGTGGCTCTAGCATTCTTCAAGCCGAATGGCATGGTGACATAACAGAAGCACCCAAATGGAGTGATGAAAGCTGTTTTTATCTCATCGGGTCCATATAGTCAGATCTGATGATACCCGGAATAAGCGTCCAAAAAGGACAAGCGCTCGCACCCCGCAGTCGAGTCGACTATTTGGTCGATGCGGGGGAGAGGAAAGTGATCTTTCGGGCAGGCCCGATTGATATGCTTGAAGTCAATGCACATGCGAAGTGAGTCATCCTTCTTGGGGACCATGACAACATTGGCTAGCCACTCGGAGTGGTAAAAATCTCGGATAAACTCAGCTGCTAGGAGCCGAGCCACTTCTTCACCAATTGCTTTTCTCTTCTGTACGGCGGACCGTCGAAGATGTTCTTTGACTGGTTTGACTTTTGGGTCGACTCACAAACGGTGCTCAGCCAGCCCCCTGGGAACACCCGGCATGTCAGAAGGTTTCCATGCGAAGATGTCCCAGTTCTCACGGAGGAACTGGATGAGCGCTTCTTCCTATTTGGAGTCGAGCGTTGTCGAAATGTGAGTCGGAGCAGAATTTGGATCGGTCGGGTGAATATGAATCGGCTTCGTTTCACCAGACGACTGAAATGCAGAATCTGTGGCAGGTTTCTTAGCTCGCAACAAATCACTCGGATCTGCATTTTTTTGTTATTCCTGCAATTCTACTACTGCCATTTGTGCATCGGCGATCTTTGAGCCCTTCTGGAAGCACTCTTCTGCCTTCTTCCGCTTGCCAGTGATAGTGATCACTCCTTTAGGACCAGGCATCTTCAGTTTGAGGTACACGTAACATGGTCGAGCCATAAAACGTGCATAAGCCGGCCTGCCCAGAATAGCATGATAGGCACTCTGGAAATCCACGAGTTCAAACGTCAACTTTTCTTTGCAGTAATTCTTGGAATCACCAAAAGCCACATCAAGGGCAATCTGGCCGAGTGACTCAGCCTTCTTGCCAGGAGTAACTCCATGGAAACTCATATTGCTTTCACTGAGTCTGGACATCGGAATGCCCATTCCCTTCAAGGTCTCCGCATACAGTATATTCAGGCCACTGCCACCATCCATCAGAACCTTAGTCAACCGAGTGCCTTCGACGACTGGGTCGACCACCAACGCTTGCCTCCCAGGGGTGGCTATGTGCGTTGGGTGATCAGACTGGCCGAATGTAATGGCAGTCGGGGACCACTTCAAATAACTGGGTGTCGCTGGAGCGACCATGTTCACTTCTCTGTTGATGACTTTCAGTCGACTTTTGCTCTCAACATCAGCAAAAATCATCAGAGTGGAATTGACATGGGGGTAACCATCATCGTCCTCTTCCTTATCTTCAACTTTGTCCGACTCTTTTTCCTTCTCTTTGGGTTGTTTCTCTCGGAACTGCTGGATTAGGAGCCGACACTGTCGAGTGGTATGTTTCGGGTAAATGAGATTATCCTCCTCATCTTTTTTGGTGTGAATGTGGCATGGTAAATCCAACACATCATTTCTATCTTGATATTTTACTTTCTTGGGGTTCCATGGCCCTTTGGGCTTCCCCTTGAACTTTCCTTGAGTCACGGCTAAGGCTTCTCCAGGAGGAGCTGGCTCGGCTTTGCGCTTCTGCTTCCGACTGGAGTTCCCTCCTCCGGTTTCGTGGGTGACTGTTTTGTGCTTGCCACTCCGGAGCCGATCCTCCTCTTCACCATTGGCATACTTGGTGGTAATCTCCATCATTCGACTCAGAGACATATCTCCGGTCCGACCGAACTTCAGATTCAACTCTCGATACTTGACACCTTCCTTGAAGGCACAAACTGCTTGGTGATCTGACACATTTTCCACCATGTGGTGCAACGTGATCCATCTCTGGATATAATCTCTCAAAGTTTCATCCGGCTTCTGCACACAAGATTGCAGCTCTGTTAGCCCTGCTGGCCATTTACATGTACCTTCAAATGTTCTAACAAACACTCGAGCAAGCTCTTCCCAACTATAAATGCTGCCGGGCGCTAACTGATTCAACCACGCTGTCGCCGAGCCCTCCAACATCAGAGGAAGGTGCTTCATGGCCACTTCATCATTGCCACCACCAATCTGCACAGCCACTTGGTAGTCCTCAAGCCAAGTGTCAGGCTTGGACTCACTAGTGAATTTACTGACTCCAGTCGCCAACCTGAAGTTGGGAGGAATCACTGCTGCTCTGATGGCTCTGCTGAAACACTCGGGACCTGAAACATGCACTCTGCTGCCGGTTGGATAATCTCTATCGTGGCCATCTCTGTGTGCCCTGTTCCTGTCAACCAGACCTTGAACGAGAATGGATCTCGCGTCAAAGCCTGGCTCCCGGGGGTCGACTGGAATCCTTCGCCCACCACTGTGAGGGCGTCTGTCATCGTGTTGCCGAGGCGCGTATGACCCACTCCTTGGGGGAGGCGTGGGTACTCGACGACGATCATACTTCTCACGGTTTCTGTACTGATCCTGTCGATCTCCACGTCCCTCACGCCTTGGAGGCGATCTTGGGCTGTGAGCCGACTGAACTGTGTCTGCCATTACAGATCTACTATGAATCCTATTCCGAGACTGTGATACTGGTGTGTTCTGCTCCCCCGCCGCCCGGAGCAAAGCCCGGATCTGCATCAAACCTCTACCAGCCTCCGACTGGGAAGGCTGAATTGACTCTGCTATTCGGGCAGCAGCTGTGAGATTCTGGATTGGAGTTCGATATACCTGGGTTGGAGGCGGAAAAAGTTGTCGTCGACTGGACTCAGGAACTCGCTGCCGAGCACGCTCATCGAGTGCGTGGTGGAGGTTCTCCAGTCGAGTGCGCTCAGCCAAGTTGGCCAGGCGCGCCTCCTCCAAGGCCCGGGCCTCGGGGGTTTCTCCAACGATAGGAGTGTGAAGTGCATCCATGTTACGGCGGCGAAGCTCTTCTCTCTGCTGCGAAGAGAGGGGCTCGGGGCGGTACTCCTCGTGGACACACGACGGATCGCCTCCGCCATCGCCACCGTTGTCGCGGGGGAAGCCTGGAGGACTGCGCGGTCCGTTGACTATCAGGACTTCCGCCGCGGGGTCACTGCTGTCGCACTCGGATGCAGTCTCAACGGAGCCAGTCGACAGGTCGAACAGGCCGTAGAGAGTTTCGTCGGGCTCGATTGCCGCGACTTGGGGGGTGGCCGACTGGCGAGCCACCACGTGCCTCACCCACCGCTGGAGCCTCGACCGACCGGAACGCTTGCGCCGGCGGGCAGCAGGGAGTGAAGACGCCACAGGAGCCGACCGATACTGGGTCGACGGCTGCCGCAGGAGGACGCCGCGGACGCACGCGCGAAAGTGCGTTGCCCCGCGGACGGGGAGCGCCTCGACGTTGAGTGGAGCCTCTTGGAGCCAAGCGGAGTCGTCGGCGACGAACACGAGCACGCCGAGACGGATCTCGTGGCCCTCGGCCAATCCTCCGCCTGAAACCATGCTGATGGGGATCGCAAAAATTTCAACTTCTCCAACAAGTCGCTAAGACACCTGCCCCACGGTGGGCGCCAACTGTCGTGGTTCTAAGTCTGACAGTAGAATAGGGGGTAGGGATGTAGAGGCAAGATCCTAGCTATGGAGTAGTTGTACACGCGAGTTTTACGAGTTCAGGCCCTTCTCGGAGGAAGTAACAGCCCTATGTCTCGGAGCCCGGAGGCGGTTGACTGGATTATATGCGTGTGTGTTACAGGGGGTGCGAACCCTTGTGCATGTGGAGGGGGGTGGCTTATATAGAGTGCGCCAGGACCCCAGCCAGCCCACGTTACAAGGGATTTAAGGTACATCAAGAGAGGGGCGTTACTGGTAACGTCCGTAATGAAGTGTTATAAATGACTATTAAGTCTAGGAGTTAATGCCCGACCATTGCTGTGTAGAGTGACTTTAGGTCTTCTGTCCGTCGAGTGTTTCTTGTTACGGTTGAGTGACTTTGATTCCTCCGAGTGGAAATGTTTCTGGTCGAGTGGATGATGGTACCCATCGAATGCTTCTGGCTTTAGAGTGATGTCCTTGGGGAGGGTATTTAGGTCAGGCCTGTGACCCTACCCTAGGTACATGTCCTCATCAGCTAGTGGCCATGCTGATGGTGACGAGGACACCTTTTCTGACGATAGCTATAGCGAGGGCGAGCTGGTTGAGGGGGGCAAGAAGGTCTACCAGCATGGTGGTACAAAGCTCCCGTCCGTGCCACTGACCCGCGACCAGAGGTGGTTGATTGAGCCTAATGGGGAGAAGTAAGTGCATTTACTCTTTTTTAACCTTTTGCCTTCATGTTTCTTCAAATTAATATCTAATGTGTTGGCCTTGTCATACTGCAGGGGTTGGAAATACGCCCTTGGTGTCCGCATGCCCAATCAGGTCCTTGGTGTGCTTTGCCGGCGCCACTTCCCGGGGTGGGTCATGTTGCCCGATGAGGGTTAGGTTCCACAGCTAGCACTGAGCTGGGAGCTGTACGTGGCTGCCCCTGCCCCGCCGGAGGAGAGGGTCGACGGTGTCTTGTGCGAGACGGTGGCCGACATTGTGAGGCGGCGGTTTTGGGTAATTTCTCCTTTATAGAATTAAAAATCAACAATACCTAGTGATTGTACTAATCAGTGTTGTCTTTGTTTGGTTGCAGACCTTCTACAGGTGTCTTGAGGAACACGAGGTGGACGCGGCTATGGTTCTCGAAGCCGAGTGCAAGCGCCTACTTTAGAACTTACGGCACGAGTCTAGGGTGCAGGCTGTTCGAGACTACTACGCCTCGACTAACATTAAGAGGGCCAAGAAGAAGTGCCGCGACAAGTATCTGAGTAAGGAGAAGTACATGAAGGTAATTACCTATTCTTAAGGCCTTGTACTTAGTTTCCTTGATTAGATTCATAGGCGTAGCGCTGAAATTTCTCTTTGTCTAACTTAGGTGCCCCCGAGATGATGTGCGGATAGGATGGACTGTTGGGAGGCGTTGGTGGATGAATGGTGCTCTCCCCAATGGCTAGCCGTCCACAACAAGGCCAGGGATAAGCGTGTGATACGTCCATTTTGCATCATATTTCCTTACTGTTATTTATGATATTTTTATGCATAATAATGCTTTTTGGAGTAATTCTAATGCCTTTTGTCTCATAATTTACAAGGTACACACAAAGAGGTAGAATTCCGGCAACTGGAAATCTGGACCTGGAAAAGCTATGCCAGGCCACCTATTCTGCACAACTCCAAGCAAGCTGAAACTTCACGGAGATTTTTTATCAAATATATGATGAATATTGGAGCAAATAACTACCAGAGGGGGCCCACCAGGTGGGCACAACCCACCTGGGCGCGCCCTGGTGGGTTGTGCTCACCCAGGCCCACCTCCGGTGCCCATCTTCTGGTATATAGGTCATTTTGACCTCGAAAAATAGGGAGAGGACTTTCGGGACAGAGCGCCGCCATCTCGAGGCGGAGCTTGGGCATGAGCACTTTTGCCCTCCGGCGGAGCGATTCTGCCGGGGGAACTTCCCTCCCGGAGGGGGAAATCATCGTCATCATCATCACCAACAACTCTCCCATCTTGGGGAGGGCAATCTCCATCAACATCTTCAACAACACCATCTCATCTCAAACCCTAGTTCATCTCTTGTGTTCAATCTTGTTACCGGAACTATAGGTTGGTGCTTGTGGGTGACTAGTAGTGTTCATTACATCTTGTAGTTGATTACTATATGGTTTATTTGGTGGAAGATTATATGTTCAGATCCAATATGCTATTTAATACCCCTCTGATCTTGAGCATGATTATCATTGGTGAGTAGTTACTTTTGTTCTTGAGGTCACGGGAGAAATCATGTTGCAAGTAATCATGTGAACTTGATATGTGTTCGATATTTTGATAGTATGTATGTTGTGATTCCCTTAGTGGTGTCATGTGAACGTTGACTACATGACTCTTAACCATATTTGGGCCTAAGGGAATGCATTGTGGAGTAGCAATTAGATGATGGGTTGCGAGAGTGACAGAAGCTTAAACCCCAGTTTATGCGCTATTCCGTAAGGGACCGATTGGATCCAAAAGTTTAATGCTTTGGTTAGAATTTATTCTTAACACTTTTCTCGTAGTTGCGGATGCTTGCGGGAGGGTTAATCATAAGTAGGAGGTTTGTTCAAGTAAGAACAACACCTAAGCACCAGTCCACCCACATATCAAATTATCAAAGTAGCGAACACAAATTAAACCAACATGATGAAAGTGACTAGATGAAAATCCCGTGTACCCTCAAGAACGCTTTGCTTACTATAAGAGACCGTTTTGGCCTATCCTTTGCCTCAAAAGGATTGGGCTACCTTGCTGCACTTTTTTTTACTATTATCATTACTTGCTCGTTACAAAATATCTTGCTATCAAACTACTCTATTACTTACAATTTCAGCACTTGCAGACATTAACTTGCTAAAAACCACTTGTCATTTCCTTCTGCTCCTCGTTGGGTTTGACACTCTTACTTATCGAAAAGAGCTACAATTGATCCCCTATACTTGTGGGTCATCAGCATGCACAAATGCAAGGTGTGCCACACCATCAAGGGAGCTCCAACCTGTTTGAGTATGGGGATCACCGGGTATGTGGTTTGCTTCACGATTCATGCAATTTCATTCTTCATGCTAGCTTGAGCCCTTAACTAATATGGTGTTCCTCTCTTTTAGACGAAACACAACAAGAAGGACGTGCCACCGCTATATGACCTCTATGCCATGGCCCATACTGCCCCGTACAAGAAGGCCAAGGCATTCTCTGAGGATGACCTCGATCATCCAGAGAGGTTCACCAACATCTCCTTCCACAACAAGCTCGTGAGGTACAGAGACGTTGGGAAGACGAGGAAAGGGGAGGACTTCAACCCGAGCAAGAGTCCTTTTGATCCAGAGATCGTGATGCTAACTGGTGACGGGAGGTACCATGGCTCGGTAGCCATTGGGGATGGACTCATATGTTGTCCTCGAACTCTCCGAGAGATCAAGAAGTGCCAGACGAGCTCCGATCCTGAGATACCGCCTCGTCCACGGCCAATGGAGCTCGCCATCGAGGATAGGGCCCAGGTGCTTCTGGCGGAGGCAAACAGGCAGGCTAAGCAGAGGGAGAGGGAGTTGGAGGAGAGGCCGGCTAGTCTGTTGGAGGCGGAGAGAGGAACCGGAATGACACGTCTCACCGGGCCCTATACGAGCTCCTTGTGGTAAGTTTCTCCTGCATATTAGCCAAATCATGCACACAATGTTCGTTTCATTACTAACTAATATGACTGACTCGTGAAAACAAAATGTGCAGTCCGCGTGCGAGAAAAACGGCTAGACCCCTCCGCCAATGCCCCGGTTTGGTATAGTGGACACAGTGAGTTTCATTTGAATGGTCATTAGTTACTAGTATTCACATTCAGTTGCATCATGCTAACGAGACATTGCAAATGATCTTTGGTGCAGTATGCCTCCCGATAAGCGTCGACCGATCCTTCTCCGTCTCGCACTGGCGCAAGCTGATGCGGCTCGAAGTTGCGTCGGTATTTCCCCAAAGAGGAAGGGATCATGCAGCACAACAACGGTAGGTATTTCCTTTCGATATGAAACCAAGGTTATCGAACCAGTAGGAGAACCAAGCAACACAACGTAAACAACCCCTGAACACAGATAACAAATCCTCGCAACCCGACGTGTTAAAGGGGTTGTCAATCCCTTCTGGGTGACGACACCTCAAGATAGGCAAACGGACGTGAGATAAAATTGTAGTAGATTGATAGATCGAACGCCAAATAAAATAAATAAGAATAAAACGCAGTGAGGTATTTTTGTATTTTTAGTTTAATAGATCTGAAAATAAAAGGAAAATAAAATAGATCGCGAACCCAAATAATATGAGAAAGAGACCCCGGGGCCGTAGGTTTCACTAGTGGCTTCTCTCGAGAAAAAATAGCAAACGGTGGGTAGACAAATTACTGTTGGGCAATTGATAGAACTTCAAATAATCATGATCATATCCAGGCAATGATCATTACATAGGCATCACGTCCAAGATTAGTTGACCGACTCCTGTCTGCATCTACTACTATTACTCCACACATCGACCACTATCCAGCATGCATCTAGTGCATTAAGTTCATGGAGAAACGGAGTAATGCAATAAGAACGATGACATGATGTAGACAAGATCTATCTATGTAGACATAGACCCCATCGTTTTATCCTTAGTAGCAACGATACATACGTGTCGGTTCCCCTTCTGTCACTGGGATCAAGCACCGTAAGATCGAACCCACTACAAAGCACCTCTTCCCATTGCAAGAGAAATAGATCAAGTTGGCCAAACAAAAACCCAAATATCAGAGAAGAAATACGAGGCTATAAGAAATCATGCATAAAAGAGATAAAAGAAACTCAAATACTTTCATGGATATAAAAAGATAGATCTGATCATAAACTCAAAGTTCATCCGATCCCAACAAACACACCGCAAAAGAGTTAGATCATATGGATCTCCAAGAGACCATTGTATTGAGAATTCAACAAGAGAGAGGAAGCCATCTAGCTACTAACTACAGACCCGAAGGTCTACAAAGAACTACTCACGCATCATCGGAGAGGCACCAATGGAGGTGGCGAACCCCATCCGAGATGGTGTCTAGATTGGATCTGGTGGTTCTGGACTCTGTGGCGGCTGGAATTGATTTTCATCGACTCCCCTCGGGTTTCTAGAATATTGGGGTATCTATAGAGCAAAGAGGCGGTCCGGGGGCACCCGAGGTGGTCACAACCCACCAGGGCACGCCTGGGCCTCCTGGCGCGCCCTGGTGGGTTGTGCTCTACTCGGAGCACCCCCAGGCGCAGCCTTGGCCCATTAGGTGTCTTCTGGTCCATAAAAAATCTCCGTAAAGTTTCGTTGCATTTGGACTTCGTTTGGTATTGATTTCCTGCGATGTAAAAAAACATGCAAAAAACAACAGCTGACACTTGGCACTATGTCAATAGGTTAGTACCAAAAAATGATATAAAATGTCTATAAAATGATTATAAAACATCCAAGATTGATAATATAACAGCATGGAACAATAAAAAATTATAGATACGTTGGAGACGTATCACAACCCCGACCGGTCCTTCTCCGTCTAGCACTAGCGCAAACCCAACCGGTCCTTCACCTGCATGATGATGATAAGTTTTCCCAAGTGTTTTCTTAAAAAATGCATAATTAGCTTAAGAAATGACCTACTTAGCTCCAAAATGACCTATACTTAGCTTATTTTCCTCGAAAATGACATAATAACCTTACTTAGCTCCAAAATGACATATTTTACCTAGGATAGCTATAAAATGACCTATACTTAGCATTTTTTCCTCCAAAATGACTTGATATGCTTAGTTAGCTAAAAAATGGCATAACTACCTAGGATAGCTCAATAATGATCTATACTTAGCTTAGCTAGTTCATTTATGACATATTTAGCTCACTTGGGTAAAAAATGGCATAATAACCTAGGTTTAGCTCCAAAATGACCTATACTTAGCTTATTTTCCTGAAAAATGTCTTAATAACCTTACTTAGCTCCAAAATGACACATTTTACCTAGGACAACTATAAAATGACCTGTACTTAGCATTTTTTCCTCCAAAATGACTTGATATGCTTAGTTAGCTAAAAAATGGCATAACTACCTGATACGTCTTCAACATATCTATAATTTTTGATTGTTCCATGCTGTTTTATTATCAATCTTGGATGTTTTATAATCATTTTATAGTCATTTTATATCATTCTTTTGGGACTAACCTATTGACATAATGCCAAGTGCCAGTTGCTGTTTTTTTTCCATGTTTTTACATCACAGGAAATCAATATCAGACGAAGTCCAAATGCCACGAAACTCCATGATGATTTTTTATGGGCCAGAAGAAAGGAAATGGGCCCTGGTTGCACCTGGGGGCGGCCCGAGGGGCGCACAACCCACCAGGGCGCATCAGGAGGCCCAGGCGTGCCCTGGTGGGTTGTGCCCACCTCGGGTGCCCCCCGGACAACCTCTTTGCTCTATAAATGCCCCAAAAATCCACAAACCCTAGGGGAGTCGACGAAATATTCATCCAGCCGCCGCAGAGTCCAGAACCACCAGATCCAATCTAGATACCATCACGGAGCGGTTCACCATCCATTGGTGCCTCTCCGATGATGCGTGAGTAGTTCTTTGTAGACCTTCGGGTCCGTAGTTAGTATCTAGATGGCTTCCTCTCTCTCTTTTGATTCTCAATACAATGGTCTCTTGGAGATCCATATGATGTAAGTCTTTTGCTGTGTTTGTTGGGATCTGATGAACTTCGAGTTTATGATCAGTTATATCTTTTATATCCATGAAAGTTATTTGAGTTTCTTTGATCTCTTATATGCATGATCTCTTATAGCCTCGTATTTCTTCTCCGATATTTTGGTTTTGTTTGGCCAACTTGATCTATTTATCTTGCAATGGGAAGAGGTGCCCGGTAGTGGGTTCGATCTTACGGTGCTTGATCCCGGTGACAAAAGGGGAACCGACACGTATGTATTGTTGCTACTAAGGATAAAAAGACGAGATCTATATCTACCGCCATATAGATAAACGGATCTTGACATCATGTCATTGTTCTTATTGCATTACTCCATTTTTCGATGAACTTAATACACTAGATGCATGCTGGATAGCGGTCGATGTGTGGAGTAATAGTAGTAGATGCAGACAGGAGTCGGTCTACTAATCTTGGACGTGATGCCTATGTAATGATCATTGCCTGGATATCGTCATAATTATTTGAAGTTCTATCAATTGCCCAACAATAATTTGTTCACCTACCGTTTGCTATTTTTCTCGAGAGAAGCCACTAGTGAAACCTACGGCCCCCGGGTCTTATTTCTCATATATTTGTCTTGCGATCTATTTTTCCTTTGCGTTTTTATTCAGATCTATTAAACCAAAAATACAAAAATATCTTGCTGCACTTTATTTTATTTGCGATCTATTATTTCAATCTTTTATAGCCTTCTCCCGTCCGTGCACCGTTTCTGGCGCCGTTACCCAAAAGGGATTGACAACCCCTTTAACACATCGGGTTGCGAGGTGTTGTTATTTGTGTGTAGGGGCTATTTACGTTGTGTTGCTTGGTTCTCCTACTGGTTCGATAACCTTGGTTTCATTACTGAAGGAAATACCTATCGTTGCTGTGCTACATCATCCTCTCCTCTCGGGGGAAACACCGACGTAGTATTGGCAAACATCATCACTAGTAATGAAACCAAGGTTATCGAACCAGTAGGAGAAGCAAGCAACACAACATAAACAACCCCTACACACAAATAACAACACCTCGCAACCCGACGTGTTAAAGGGGTTGTAGGGCTTCTTCTCCTTCTTCTTCTTCTTCTTCTTCTTCTTCTTCTTCTTTCCCAATTTGCAGATTTGCTTTAGATGAGGAGCTTGCGTTCATGGAGTCTACTCTTCTCCTTGTGCTTCCTTTTGTTTTGATTTGATACGATGAACTTTGTTGGAGGAAACTTGTTGTTGGATATGTGTTGGAAACTTGTTGCTGGATATGTGTTGTTGCAAACTTGTTGTTGGATATGTGTTGGTATGCTTGTGTATATATATCTTCAAATGTGTGTGTGTATATATATATATCTATGAAATTCTGTGAAATTGAATGAATTTAAGAAAAAACAGAAAAAACAGGGGCTATACAGGTTCTTTGCCATCAGCCAGCAGACGGCAAAGCTGCCACGTGGCAGCTACCTGTGCAACCTGGGGGCAATGGGCTGGCCTATATGGTTGCTTTGCTGTCTGCTGGTAGACAGCAAAGACCTTGGCATCTTTGCCGTCTGCCAGCGAACGGCATAGCAGGACACGTGTCAGCTACCTGGGGCACCTGGGGGCTGGCCTATTTGGGCACTTCGCCGTCTGCTGGCAGACGGCCAAGATGCAAAGGTCTTTGCCGTCTGCCAGCGGACGACAAAGCACGTCGTTAACCCCTTAATGCACCTTAGCTGGCAAGTGTGTCGTCCAGGCCCTTTGCCGTCCGCTGGCAGACGACAAAGGCCTTTGCATCTTTGCCGTCCGCCAGCAGACGGCAAAGAGCCCTTTGACATAGTCTTTTCAGCTGGATGTGTTGCCGTCTGCTGGCTCACGGCAAAGGCCCACTACAAAAAAAGACATATCCGTGACATTTTGGGCCGAACGAATTTTTTTCTGTCATACTTATGACACTTCTATGATGATAATTGTGACAAAACCCGGTATCATCATAGATGTGGTGGGCTCCTACTTCTATGACAAAAAATGGGCTTTTAGACTTGGGCGGGCCGGAGACGCAGCTGCATGACATTCTTTGGGCCGTCCATGATGGAAAAAACCGTGGTAGAAGCGAGGGCGAGGAAACTATTGGGGTGTTCCCTGTTGCGGTGGGTGGTCGGGGCCGAGTGATGCACGGAGGTTTGCGCCTTTCTCTCGTACACGCACGCGCGTGGGTGCGAGGCATTGGGCTCTAACTGAACCCGAGCGAGGCGTTCACCTACTGAACCCGAGCGATCGCACTGCAGGCTACGCGTAACTGAACCCGAGCGATCGATCGATGGCTGTTAACTGAACCCGATCGAGCAATTTCTTCACTACTGCTGCTAACTTAAGCCAATCGATGCTGCCTCTGGATGAATAGTGAGCGTTGCTGGGGGGGTTTGGATGAACAGTTCCCGGTGGGGGTGGATGAACAGGACCCCGTGGTGTTGCCTCTGGATGAACAGGACCCCGATCGATCGAGCCGGTTGGGGCTGGATGAACAGGACCCCGTGGAGGGCTGGATGAACAGTAGACGGTGGAGGGCTGGATGAACAGTAGCCCGTGGAGGGGTGGTTGAACAGGAGCCCGTGGAGAGGGCTGGTTGAACAGTAGCCGGTGGAGTAGCGCGCGGTGGAGGCTGGATGAACAGGAGCCCATGGATGAACAGTCGCAGGTGGAGGCTGGAGGAGATCGGCGGTGGATGAGCAATAGCCCGTGGAGGCCGGAGGGGGTCGACGGTGGAGATGAACAGTATCCCGTGAAGTCCCGTTTTGCGGTACGCCACACCCCTCCCGATGAACAGGACCCCCGTCTCGACCGTAGCACTCCAACACAAGTCCATTTCCTCCGTTTTGCGGTATGCCACACCCCTCCTGATCAACAGGACCCCATTTCGATCGTAGGAGGTCCAACACAAGTCCGTTTCCTCCGTTTTGCGGTACGCCAGACCCCTCCCAATGAACATGATCCCGTTTCGAACATGGCCGGTCGAACACAAGGCTGTTTCCTCCGTTCTACGGTACGCCATGCCTCGTTTCCATCGGTTGTTCTGTCCAAGCCCTCCCGATGAACACGACGACGCATTCCGTTCCGACACAGCTGGTTGGCTCCCCATGAACACGACGACGACGCTGTTTCTCCGTTCCGACCCAGCCATGTACACGAGCCCTGGCCATACGTATGCGCGAGTAGGCGTTCGAGACCCCGCCCGTATGTACGTATGTGGCCGTATTTTCTTTCTTGCACCCTGGCCGCTGTACGTACGTGTACATGCTACGTGCGCGCCTCTACTATGACACGTGCGCGCCTCTACTACGACACGTGCGCGCCTCTACATTGACCAGTATGTACGTACACGTTCGCGACCAGAATGACAACACTACGTACACTTCGACCAGGTGGGTCCCGACTGTCACACACTTCCTTGCATGCGAAGATATAGCTGGTGGGTCCCAGCAGTCAGGGCGGCGAATCGTTTTTTTGCCCGGACGCACTTCCTTGCGTGTGAAGATGTAGCTGGTGGGTCCCAGCAGTCAAGGGGAAACATTTTTTTCATGAAATACGGTGGCCCGTCCGGTGTGTCCCCGCTGTCATGTGTAGGAATAATTATTTTGCACGTAATAAGGAGGCACTTCCTTGCGGCTGCCGTGGACCCAGCTGTCAGCCTCTCCACGTATAGCACTCTTCCGATGGAAGTTGGTCGTTGACCACGCCGCACCGAGAGCACCAAGGCGGTGGACGACGGCGAGGCCTAGGAAGGGGACGACGCGGAGCCGGGGAAGACGCGGTAGTGGATGCCCATGCAGAGAGGAGTACGAGGGTTCACTGGTTCGGCTGTGGTGTGAGGCTGCCATCGCCGCAGAATAATAGGGGGTGTGGGTGAGTAGAGGGATGGCCTGGCCAGCGGTGGGAGTAGTAGGGGGCGTTGAGGCATCCGCGGCATCGCAGCCGGCCACGGGAGGCAGGAGCACGAGGCACGACCGGCGCTGGTTTGGGCGGCTGGAGCAAGAAGACCAGAGGTTGAAGAAGCACTACGGCCGTTGGATGGACATCATACGGTCACTGGAGCTAGAATCGTGCATATTGACTAAGTTGACAAAGCCCTCCGTCCCCGTCAACTTAGTAGGCCCACAAGTCAGCCCCCACTATACTAGGTCCCAGCTAGCAGGTGGAGTATTCGTTTTTTGTGCGTAATAAGGAGGCACTTCCTTGCGTGCGAAGATATAGCTGGTGGGTCCGAGTTGTCAGCGGCGGTAACGTTTTTTTCACGAAATACAGAGGCCCTTTCGGTGGGTCCCAGATGTCAGGTGGAGGAATCATTATTTTGCGCGTAATAAGGAGGCATTTCCTTGCGTGCGGCCGTGTACCCAGCTGTCAGCCTCTCCACGTACAGTCCACTTCAGATGCATGTCGGTCGTTAACCACGTTGACCAGGCCGCGCCGAGAGCACCAGGGCGGTGGACGACGGCGAGGCCTAGGAAGGGAACGACACGGAGCCAGGGAAGACTCGACAGTTGTTTCCCAGGCGGAGGGGAGTACGACTGTACGAGGGTTTACTGGTTCGTCTGCCGTCACCGGAGAATAACAGCAGGTGTGGGTGAGTAGAGGGATGGCTAGGCCAGCGATGGGAGTATGGTGGGGCGGTGTGGCCTGCGCGGCAGCTGAGCCGGCTGCGGAGAGGAGGGAGCAGGCAGTCCCGCCGGCGCTTGTTTGAGCGGCTGGAGTAGGAAGTGCAGAGATTGAAGAAGCACGATGGCCATTGGATGGACATCCAACAGTCACTGCTTGTGCGTCAACCTTTTTTTTACGAAAGATTCGAATCTGTGGAAAATAGCATACAACCCATCTGCCATTATTTCTAATAATTTACAGCCCATTTGCTAATTCTTAAGGTTTTTTGGAGCTCATATTCTTTTTGTTAGCATTACAGCCCATATTGTGGCCACGGTTAAAAAATTATACGAAATTTTGCATATTTCGGTGCGGTCCGAACTGTTTTTAATCCCGAAATTTCGAGTCACATTCAAACTGATTTTAAAAATAAATGTATATCAATATAAAATCCAACAAATTGTCCACGCATAAAAATCAATGCAATTTAAAATCTCGAAATGAAAAAAATAAATTTGAAACTAATTGTCGGTTTGATGTGTTTTAAAAATGTACAACCCATTTCTCATTACTGATAGGCCATTTTCTCGGCCAGCCGAATGAAGCTCTCCTCGTCTTGAAAGATTTGCAGCCCAATAGGCCTGACAAAGCGACTTACTTGGCAAATCACAAAAAAACTGGGCTAGCCATTTTCAGAAAGAAAAAAAACTACTGGGCTGGTCTGTGGTAAACATAAAAGAGAAGGCTGTCTAGACAGGCCAGAGTTCCCCGCACAGCCCAGTTGACACCCTGCTTTCGTCTCAAAAACAAATTAGATAAATGCCACTCCAATTATGGCGATTCATAAAAATGCCACTGCAATTTCTAAACTTTGAAAAATGCCACTTCAATTTTTGGAAACTTTGGAAAACGCCACTGCAATTTGCAAACTTTGAAAAACGCCACTCCAGACTTCGAAAAATGCCACTGGAAATGGCATGAAATGGCATTTTCAAAGTTTGGAAATTGCAGTGGCATTTCTCGGGAACACCAGATTTGGAGTGGCATTTATCAAATTAACCCAAAACAAAAATAACTGGGCGAGCTGCTGGGTCCCTGGTGTCAGCCGCTCGTTGTGAAATTCTCTCGTTTATTGACTACGTTGACAATGGCATGGGACCCAGATGTCAGAAATCCATTAGGAGGAGCCATTTTTTATTGGCTTGAAATAAGGAGGCACTTGCTTGCATACTGCCATGACCTTGGCGGGTCCCTGCTGTCATCCTCTCCATGTAGAATCATCTCCTGATTGTGTACACGTCAACTTGGTAGGCCCACAAGTCAGCCTCTAAACCCGTGGAGGACAAATACAACCCATTTAAAAAAATAACAGCCCATTCCATACGTTCAAACGGAAAGTTCAACACTCAGAGCAAAGTAATAGGTCTGATCCACATATAGAGTACTGAACTTCCACGTTGACAACCATCATAGCCAAGTTAACTATCTACTCCCACTAATACTCTAGTAGCGTACAAGTACTAACTTACTCTTAGCTAACTAGACGATGCCGGCTGCCATCTGTGGTACACGCTAAACGCCGGCACCAGCATCCTCCGCCTCGCCTCGGACTTGCCAGAGGTGCGATAGGGTGCGTTGCTCGCGCGCGTTGGCCCTTTCCATGCCGGCGTGGTCCACCGAAGCTTCGGCATCTAAGCGGGAAACCCACTTGACGAGCTGGTAGTAAAAATCAGCGTCGCGAACGCGTGCGTGCCCGACAACCTCCAGGGCTATTTGCCGGGCGCCGGCCTCCACGTAGTCGGCCCAATTTCGGCGCTCTGCTCGCGACTCAGAGTGTCGGTGCGCTGCTGCTCCATGTCTCGCTGGCAGTGCAAATCGGCAATACGCTGCTCCTCGCCAGGCGGTCGCGCTCCAACAACTCCTCATACTCCGCATTGCCATCTAAAGACCGATAGAATGCCTCTTCCCTCCGTCTGGCTTCCGGTGAAAAACCGAACACTAGTTCCAGCGGTGACTGCCTCCGGTGTCGCCTATCGCGGACGGGCGGGGGCATGGCGGACGTGGCGAGAGCGAGGATAAGTGGCGAGCGACGTCGGGCCGGTGGGGGCTTATGAGGATAAGGCGAGTTGGATGATGGTGCCACCGGAGAAGCCCGGAAAACAGTAATTATAGGCAGAAGGTAGGCGAACTAGCGTGTCGCGGGAAACGCGACGGTCATCGCGGTCATCGGAATTCAATGCATAAGCAGGCATGGCTTAGCGCGCCAGCTTGCCGTGGAAAACTAGAAAAACTGAAATTATGACTGTGACGTCCCGTCCCGTCAGTGGTGCGTCCCGTCCGTGCTGGGTCGCACGCCGGCATGACGGTCAAACGAGTGCACTCGAATCATCGAGATGAGGTACACCCTCCTTATCAAAAATGATTCCACCACTCATCATCTACCTCGGTTGGTTATATTTTTGAATTAAGCCCTGCAAACCGGAAAGGGGGTAGTACGTGCGTGATCCGCTATTTATTCATGTAGGATCAAGTAGGTCGTTTTTTGAATTGAGCCCTGCAAACCGGAAAGGAGGTAGTACATGCGTGATCTGCTATTTATCCGTGTAGGATCGAGTAGGTCGGATAGTGTACGTGTAGGATCGAGTATGTCGGATGGTGTACGTGTACGATCGCATTAGCTGATGAATGTTCGCTGGGAGATAAGGCATTTGCGAACGTTTTTGCTGGCAGTTTCTTCAGATTCGCATGGCATTTTCTTGAGAGCAGCTTGTCAGTTTCTTCAGAGCTAGGCATTTTTATTCAAAAAACTACCACTTCGGATCTTGCGTCAAAACTAAAACCGCCAGGAGCGCATTAGTAGGCTAGCTAGTGATCGATCAGTAACTTGTAAACACTGAGCGAACAAAAATAAGGAACTGTTATTAACTTGTAAGCACTGAGAACACAGAAATAAGGATCATGTTGTGCACAGCAGTAAGAGCCGATCCGTTCAAAATGTTCACACGAGACTCACAGGCCTGGCATTGTAATATGTTCACATTAGTAGCCCAAATTCAAAACCAACTAGTACGATTCCCATACATAAGATCAACATGTTAATGCATCTCAATGATTCACAGACCATATACAAATATGTAGCTCCAAAAGCAAAGATCTAGAAAAAACATATGTTCTTCCTACTAACATGGATGCTTCTCTTGGCCAACATTCAGTACAGACTGAAAGACAAATTTGTTTGTGAAGTCTACAATTCCTCTTGCAAACGTAAGTGGTTTCACCAACAGCTTGAACCATGAGAATGAACCACACATGATGGAGGAACATCCACTGCAATATGATTTGGTCTTCTCTCGATCGCACGGCGAGACTATTTTCGGAATACAAACTTCAACTTAGGAAAAATGATGCCCATTGTATAATAACACCAAAGCAATGAAGCACCTAGTGTTGGCCAATAAATAGTACAGTACTACTTTTCTGCAGTCCATGAAGTGACTATCCAATCTTTTTGTGTCTATTTTCAAATTGCACTGCATGCAGTGACTATACTATTCTCTTGTGCAGTTCAACCAAGATTGCGGTCACTTTGTGTGTTTGCCAATATCAACGGGCAGACATCTCTGTCTGCACAAATATCAAGCAACTAGTAAACATATACCCCACCTTGTATTTTCGGTTTAAACATGACTCTTCCGCTTAACATCTGTCATGTTTTGCATTGGATAATTTCATACAGTCATGTTTTGCCCTGGACAATTTCATACTGAATTGATTTGCTGGTTCAGAGCAGAAATATAGTGCCTATTCTTCATCAGACCAAGGATATCCATGTTCGTAGTGATGGAAGAGGTGAAATCGATACAACCGAAATTGAGCATCCAATCATTGAATCCTGTCCTGCACCTCCAATGTAGGTCCACCCTGCCAATAAATTCACATGCAAACCACTAGTATTACTATCTAATGACAGTACAAAAAGAGTAGCAAGATAGTAGCAAACCATGTACCTTCATAATGAACAACTCATAGTGCCACCAATTGGATATAAAGGTTTGGAAGAAAACATGCTCCTAATGTTGAACCAGTTGGACTTTTTGTGCAGTTCCACTAAAATCGAGCATCCCTGTTTGCATAGATATTGAAAGTGTGATTACTTTTGGCACTAGTTGAAGCATAGACTCACAAATATAAGCATTCCAATTTCTTAATGGGAAAAGGTAGCAAGACTGTTTCTAACCACCTGTTTGAAGGAATAAATAAGGCAACAACGCCTGATGTCAGAAAGGCATAGATAGTTCTTTCTGAAAGAATGATCGATTCCTGACCTTTCCTCTTCTTTTAAGCATATTTTGTGCAGTTCAACTAAAATAAAATGCCATCACCGCCTTGACAATTCAGTGACACTGTACAAAAGGAAATGACTTAACATTACATCATGATGTCAGGTATGTAGTCGATAGGCATTAGAGACAAACATACAGACCTCCTCCGATAACATAATGAACATTAATTTTAACAAAGGTGTGACTAGCTTTACCGGGATAAGTTGAGTGAACTCTACACCCTCTGTTCCTTAATATAAGACGTTTTCGCGGTTCAATTTAAAGTACCCAAACGTCTAGTATTTAGAAAAACAGGTAGTACTTTTCTTGAGCACATATATGGGAAAGCTTGCCACACTTTATTTATGTCCATACGCTAATGCATCACCATTCGAATACTACAAATATACACTAATCCAGTGGCTAGTGCAACAGTAGAGTAGTTATTTGATTACAGGGTACAGTACAATGGTTTTACTGAACAGATTTCAATAAACTCTAGCACTGGAAGATTTCTATAAGAATTAACAATACAAAATGTAAAGGTAACAAGTTTCAGCATTGGTATACTAGCTGTGCATGAGCATTAAACCAAATACAAAAGTCTGAAGGTAACTAGCATTATTAACTAATGACAGTATAAAAAAATTGCAAACCATGTACCTCCAAGGTAAATATCATTTCGAGCTCGGAGGGACCTTAAAAATTGCTATCCCAATCTTGATAATCGATCAAACATAAAAACTTGAACGAATGAATCAAGAGAACAATCGGAGGAGGAGGTGCCCACTCTTGACCTTTCCTCTTGTCTTCATAATTTTTTGTGCAGTTTAACCAAAATAAAATGACATCAGCGCCTTGGCATTTTGGTGACACTGTACAAAAAAAATTAACTTGTCTCATGAAAGTGAGGTATGTAATCTATAAGCATTAACAATGCAAAAATCTGAAGGTAGTAACAAGTTTCATCGTTGGTATACTGGCTGTGCAACAGCATTAGAATGCCTTAGCTGAAAAATCTTTAATACATCCACAATCAACAGCTAACCCTGAAATAATCCAGTGACATTAAATGGCATTGCTTAAATTTATCGGTGGCATTAGACTGAGTGCGACATTAGTTAAATGTGGCATCACTTTAGCGGTAGCATTGCTTGACTTGACTGCTGGCGTTATACTAACAGCAAAAAAGTGACAATAAGGATGTGTTTGGTTTAAGGGACATGCTAGGCCCATTCGGACAGTGGGCGCACTAGTACGATGTACCTCCATGGACGCATAGAGTGGTGAGGGAGGTATGGTTGCCCAGAGCAACAAATATCCAGGCAGCATATGTGGATTACGTCCCATTTTTGTTCTCTTTAGCCACCTTTTTCCTATGTGAGGACAACAAACCAATCGACCTGGTCATTCTCTATTGCGTTGCCATGCCTTTCTACCCTTCTTCAACCAAGAGACACGAGACTCGTTCCTTAGCTACTAATTTTCCCCTTTTCAACCTAGATGCAGGTTCAATGCCTACTCTCTTGGACAATACAGTCTCCCTTCCTTTCCTTATTCAACCTAGACATGGATTAGTCTGCATGAAGTAGGGTTTCCTTTAATAGTGCAAATTAAGGTTTTCGTCTGCGTGACCAGTAGAGCAGAGGATAGGAAATTGGGAAGATGGTGGAGTGGAAAAAGATCCACAAGCAGCGACGTGGCAGATGGGGCAATAGAACAAGGGTATGGTTCGAAAAGAGGTAGCATACCTGAGGGTCGGCAGGAAGTGGCTTCGCTCGTGGTCGTCGTCCTCCGCATGCACTACGACAGCGAGCTTGGGGACGGAGGCCATCCCGTGCGGGCGCTAGGTCTGAGAGGACGGCCTTGTCGTTAGTGCGTGACCTCACTCGCCGACGACGAGTGCGTCAACACTGCACGTCCTTTTCTTCCCCGGCGGATTTTTGACCACCGGTGAGGAGGGAGAGAGAGGCCATCTTTTTTGGATCTGGAGAGAGGGTGATAGTGTGAGAAGCAAGTGGGTAGCCCTTAGCAAGAAAGCTCTGAAGCTCCAGCCTATATATCTTTTTTATACTACTAGTACTAGAGGTGGAGTAGTGGTAGAGTAGTTTGTATTTTCTCTGCGGCACTTCGGGCCAAAGTGGCCAGATTGCATTTTGCACGAGAAATTACACACCATGTTTCGTTGACATGTGGTCCTGTTCCAACATGTCAGTGAGACGACGACGAGTCCTTTTGTACAATTTCCGAAAGGACGTGTAGGCCGGGGCGCCTCTTCGTGTACCGTGGCAAACTGGCAACCGTCCACCGACTCTTCGCCTTTCCCTCTCGATTTGGAACTGCTGTCGCACGCTCTTCCTCCCTCCTCCATTTGCTTTCACCCTTCCTTCTGCCATTGTTCGATCGTCTTCTCCATGGAGAGAACAAGCCAGAAACGACCCCGTTATTCTTGCCCCGATCTGAAAGATGACGTGGTGGGGGAACTCATTGATCAGTGTGACATCATCACCTCGGCTAGCATGGCAGGTTCGTTCAAGACCATTCTCGACTCAACTAATTACATCATTACAAGGAACCTAAGGGTCCAGGAGCGGTTTGATCTCCCTTATCTTCTTCGCTATAAGCCTGTTCGCATGGGCGCGGACGACGGAGGCCTCGCTTTGTGCAAGTTGATGCCGCTTGATAATGATACGTGTGATGTCAAGATGCCATCGCTTAAGGGTAAGGCCTGGGCTGGTGCAAATGGAGATTGGGTTGTTTATATTGGGTACAATTGCGAGTGGGAACTTGTGAATGTGTACACTCGTCAGCGGATTCCACTTCCAAAAATCTCAGAGTGCCCTGAGGTTGAGCACACAGATGATCTACGTACGTTCAAATACGATCATGGTGGCTGTCGTCTACGGAAGATAGCAATTTGTCAAGTTCCCAACCGCTCTTGGAATTACAAGAACTATGAAGTTGTTGCTATCTTCGACAAGCTTGTTGCCGTCCTTCGTGGTTCGACTGGATGCATATTGCTCAAAAATTAGTTTCTATACACGGATGTGTACTGTGATGCAATTCAATACGAGGGTCTTGTGTTTGCTGCCACCACTCGTGGCACTGTTTTTGCATGGGATCCTCGTAGTTTCGGTACGTTTGTCTTCCACCGTAATTATAATTGTTTCATCCACATGCATGCGAGTTAGCAAGTTTCCCTTCTCTACTAATTAACCTTCTTCTTGTGTTTCCAAGGTCCTGTGAACATTCCACCACCTATACTTGAAATTTTTTATAACCAAGGGGGAGATGACGATGGTGATGATCACGAGCATGAGGACGAGGAGGGCCCATATACTCAGTGGCACCTGGCAACTTCCGATGGATCACCCCTTCTTGTCTGTATACAGCCCACTGCTGATGTTACTACTAAGGAAGCAGGTGTTGTCTCCCTTGGTCGCACTCTCCGGACCTATTCCAACACCCGCTGCATGGTATTCGGGATGGATACTACTGTGCTAGTGCCAAAACCTTCTTCCTGGTATAGTATTGATAGTCTTGGAGAAAACACGCTCTTCCTTGGACAAAACTATCCAATGATGGTGAAAGGCGATCCAGCTGCTATTGACACAACACTACTACCATTTGTCAGAAGCAACTGTATCTATACGTCAGACATTGCGGTGGTTCCCTACCCTAGTCATGATATAGTAGGCCGCTTCAGCCTGGATGATCAGTCCTGCGTTGGTCTCGAGATTGACGATAGCTGGCCCTTCCTAGAGAATCACTTGTGGTTCAAAGCAAGCATTTCCAACGCCGAGGATTGGTTGAGTTGAAGTTCATTTCATTGCTTGTTATTTGTTGTGCGATGAAAACTTTAGTATTTATAATGTATCCTCGTTGTCGTTGTGGGTTGATGACCTGTTGTATGTAATAAAATGATATGCCTGTGATAAACTTACTAAATTTATGAATGGCTTTTGAGTCGCTTCTCTGAGTGTGTGCTGCGACGAGGCAAAAAATATATTTTCCGAATACATAATTGTACATGCATTGCAACAGGTTATCGGATGAGGCCAATCAACAATAGTACACTATTTGTAATAGCTTCACATACTGCACTATCTCTACGTCTACGTACGTAATACAACAAGTTTTAAACTTGAGACCAGCCACCCATCCTCACAAATAACACTTTTTAACCTAGCACAGACTCCAGGAAATTTGGCCGCAGTGTGAGGTGGGCCATATGTTAATGTGTTTGCTCTACGTAACCAGCACCTCGAATCCTCGATACTACTACTATAAGTAGTAGGAGTAGTAGGGTGGCATGGGACAGAACAAGCATTCACGTCCAGGAGTACGGCACACGCCACCAGCACGACTTCCATCTGACACCATGGCCCTGTTTGGATACTCTAACTCAGTTAGAGGTTAGAGTTAGATAAAACCCAGAACTAATCCTGAACTAACTCTAACCAAAGAGGTGTTTGGATGGCAGGGTTAGATGGAGCGCAGATACGGTGAGGCGCCTTCACGGGCGGTGCCAGAGGGAGGGAGGGAGAGGACAAGAAGCTTCGAGAAAGTGGGGAGGGATCTGCTGCAGGGAGAGTGAGAGAAGAATGTGTTTTTTAGTGGTCCCGAGAAGAACTAACCCAAATAAGCACCTCCTGGGTGGGTTAGATGCATCTAACCCAAACTAACCCTTCTGTTTGGATAATTTTGGGTTAGTTGAGTCCAAACTAACTCTAACCCATGGATCCAAACAGGGCCCATATTTCTTGGAGTCCGTGCTATAGCAATCTCTTCAACCTCGCCGTTTCTCTAACTCAGCCATCGCGCGGCGGACGAGGTGGGGGTTTGCCGATAGTCGGTTTCCTCAACTGCGGTCCCACTTGTAAGGCCAACTCCAACGCATGACCCCAAACGGACCTCCGTTTTGCCTGGATTCTGTCTGTTTGGGTAGGGCAATGGGGTCGTGTCCGGGCCATTTCTCGGATGCGGTGGCCGTGCGCCGAACGCGCGGACGCATCCCGGCCGCGTACATTTTTCTTTGCAACCACATATCTTTTTTTCATCATTGATTTTTTGGTACATGTACACCAAAATTTTGACTATAAAAGCAAGACCAAAGAAAACAAGAACCACAAGAATACATTTTAGAAGATATCCAACTTCCATAACTGCTCCTGTAAGTTGGATTAGTGCCTTCTCGATGCATTCATTGTTGATCTGCGGAGGCTCGATCTTGCGTGCTTCTTTCTTCTTCGAGTGTAAAGAAGTAGACGTGTCTAGCCTCTATTCTATCAACAAGTGCACTAGTCTCATCTCTAGCCTCTATGCTAGCTAAAAGTGCTAGAACATCTACTAAATTGCGCTCTATCAATATATCATTGTACTCTTCTTCCCAATACCAAAACTTGCATCCATTCTACACAATAAAATTTTAAGTTAGCACAACTAGTCTAATCCGAGAGCACAACCGAAGATTTGGTCGAGTTCTTCCTCCTTTTGCCGACACGTGGGACATCCAGCATCCAGGTCGTGTCATGCAAGAAAATAGAGTGGTAGTTGAAGCCATGTGATGTGCATCTTGGGTTAAACTGTAAATAGAATCTTACTACTCTTGAGTAACTCCAAAAGCGGCCACCGAAGATCTTTATTGGATTTTTTTCATCACCAACACGTCGAGGTGAAAGATGTACAGGTTCAGTGGGTCCTCTTGCGTTTTCACTGACATGTGGGACCGCATATGAGCAAACAGACGATGGGCTCCGCGCGTCTGCTGGCTGGCTGAGAAGAGAGATAGAGGAGGGGTGAGCACGGACTCTAGGAAATTTGTTCTACGTAACCAGCACCTCAATATAGTGGGGTGGCATGGGCCATAACTAGCATTCATGTCTAGCAGTACGGCACACGCCACCCACACGAGTCCCATCCGACACCAATTTTCTTGGAGTCCGTGCTACAGCCATCTCTTCTCCCTCCTGTTTTCTCAGCCATCGCGCGGTGGGCGGGGTGGGGGTTTGCCGATAGTCGGTTTGCTCAACTGCGGTCCCACTTGTAAGTGAAAATGCAACACAACACACATTCACCCTTGAGTGGCGTGCCGGACCAACCATGTGGGGGTGCGACGCGAACACGGCAGGCTTTTCCTTTTGAACTTGTAACTTGTAAAATTTGGTTCTGCTCCATGGCGCGACCGATAGATAGAAATAACGATTTTCCCCAGAGTAATGAGAAGTTTGGTTCTGGCGCGGTTCCTGCATGGAGTATGTACGAAAATTATGAAGTTGATGCGAAAGGTAAGATAATTACTAGTAGTACCATATACTACTACATGGATTTGATGGAAAGATAAAGATACATACGGATCCATCAACGACATCCTCACGCCCTAGTGCACCGGGTCACCAACCGACGTGTGAGGAGCAGCGGCGTTGGCGGCAAGCTCAACGTGCTTCTGAACAATGCCGTCCAAGGTTGCCCTGCGGTCCAAGAAGGCCAGCGTCCTGTGGTCCTCCTCTTGCATGTAGTAGTCCTTGTGGACGATTTGCGCGTAGACGTGGGTGATTATGTCGATGGTGTCTTGCTACGCCAGGCGCTGCGTGGCGAGCGCGACCTCGAGGGGGACATTCTCCGGCGCGACGGCGGGCAGTCGCAGGGCCACCAGTGCGTTGAAGAGGTCACCATAGAGGCCGTTCAGGGTGGCAGGCATCGCAGAGCCTGGGCGCGTGGGCTGGAGGCGTACGTCAAGGTCGTCCGCGAGCTTCTTGACGATGGTGAACTTGTCGAGGAAGCCGATGAGGACCTCGTCGAACAAGGAGACGAAGCTATCGTCCAAGCGGCCCCTCGCCCTGGCGGCCTCAAGCACTACCTGGAGACGTTCCTCGGTGCCGGGCCGCAGGCCGGCGTTGTGTGGACCATCTGGCACAGCCGACTGATGCTCGCGCTCATCGCCTCCATGGGTCTAGCTTCTAGTCAACTGATCTTGCGATTGGAGTGGTCACTCTTGCCCTTGGGTGCGTAGGTGCGTAGGATTTCGTAGATTGGACTGGCGGGAGCCTTTATATGATAAGTGCAAACTGCATTGAATTCACGTGCGTGTTGGCCATCTACTCCTCGCCCCTCTACTGCACTTGCCTTTGGCTGTATGACAGGTTGGCCAGCCACCCGTTAGGCCCATGTGTCATACACCCGAAGGCAGGTGCAGTAAGTCAATGAAGCTGCGTCCCCCTCCGTGCCGGTGTAGTATAGTCATCTCACCGGATCTCTAGTTGGGGCCAAACGAGAGAACTTTGATGTTTACTGGTTTATTGGTCCCCTTTGCATTTTGCGCCAAGTTTTGACCTTTGATTTAACTAATAAAATGTTAATGCATGTAACCAAAAATGCTGTGTAAGTCACCTTACGAAAACCAAATAATGCCAAAACACTTAGGCACGGTACATTAACTCCCTCCCCGTTTCTTATTTCGGGACATATCAACCAATGAGAGATGTGGGCTGTGCATGCTTTCAATGACTTGAGACTACCAAACATCACATGCAGTGGTTAGTCCATTGCATGTAATCCTATTAAGTAGCAAAAGACGTTAAGTTATCTCGCCGATAGGAATAAAAAATATGCCATGTATTTATTTACAGAGGGAGTAGTACATTTTTTGTGACATGCATTACTAGATATTGCTAGTCATATACTAAATCCAGATGGACGTGGTAGTACGACTAAATCCAGACGGTGGTGCTAGTACTAGTAGTAGTACTACCAATGTAGTAGCACTGTACTACCCGTTGGTCAAATTATTACGTGCTGCTCCTCACAGTGAAGTGACAAGACCCTACGCCGGAGATGACACCTGAGTATAGACGCCGTGTTCGGCATACCATAGTCAGCCTCACCGTCTGCAGTCACTATCATCATGGCTGTAGACCTAGCCTGCTTACAACTAGCCGTGTTCGACATAATTTCCCGTGCGTAGATGCCCGTGCATTGCACGGAACACCAAGATTGGGGGGTGGACGGCGCTGGCAGCGGCCATCGCGCCAGATTTTTCCATGGCCTTCTAGATGTGGTGGGGAGGAGATAAGGCTGATTGTGAGAGACAAGGAGTTGTTTGTCAATAGGGAACAAGTGCGGGCTTCTTTTTGCAAAACTGGAGAAGTTTGGTTTGTATGCGTCAGATCTAGATCCGACGGCTATTGGTGAAAGATGGCAGGCACAACATCATCACCAACTCAGGACCTGTTTGATTCGCAGGATTTTTAAAACGCAAGAATAGGACACGGCAATATTACAAGTTTCAAACTGATATTACAAATGTTAGGAGTAATGCTGCACCTACGAAGAGGGAATTACTAGGAAGTTTACGTAAGAACTTTCGTTACTTTAGGTGGATGCAGCATTATCGTACAAATTAAAATCCACCGCCCTGACAAGTCACTAATGGTCAAATAAGTTTTTGAGTCTCTGGCCACTTGATGTTTCAAAAACAAATTCAGCTTCTGCGGAGACTTTGTCATTTAGGCTTAGACACTTGCGGTGATTAGCACGCCATTCATTGTTGCGCCAGAGAACGCCAAACCTCATTACCTTGAGCACACTTGCCTCCAGAACAAAGAACCTGGCCAATTTAACCTCTGATGTGCTGCCTCGGTAGTCGATCAAATAAATTTCTATAAGATGGAGATCAAGGCATTCGATGAGATTGTTATAGTGCAGCATATTTTTCACTTTCGGGTCTTTTTTTATCTGCAAAAGAAGAGAACATATTAGAGCAGCTGGCTGTATAAGATTGTCGTGTCATCAAGAGGTACCAATATCATTCGCTCATACGATAGGGTTGGCTGGCTAGTGATATTTTTTCACTCTCTGTCTCTCTCTCTTTCTCTTTCCTCTCATTTACCTAGGAGTACGTGAAGAGCTTGGGCATTTGTTGCCTTCCACTATGTGGCCGATGCCATATTTTGCAAAAGTATGCCATATAATACGCATCGATGTCAAATCAAAAGATTTTGGCACCGCTCTCGCGATGTGAGAGAGTTGGCACCGCTGTGCACACAGACCCACATGTATAAACAAATCAATCAAACCAACTACACCAGCCTCTCACTCTCCCAAACAAGTGTTTTTTTATTGCCTCAATCCTCTCTGTCCCACGCAAGTGTTTTTTCATTGCGTGAGTTAATTTGGCACCGGAGTAAAGTAGGTGATCCAGATTGGGACACTAGGTGAGCAATGGAGGGGCATCGATGCCAAATGCATCACAAGTGAATTTGGCACGTGTTTTGGCCTACATAGTGCAGGGCCGTTATAGCCCACTTTTGTACTACCTCTTATTTAGTATAAAATTTTGACCATAGATTTACGTAAGAAAATGCCAATGCATGTCACTAAATATTACACCATTTGAAATTATGTTCGAATACGAATCCAACGATATAGTTCTTAGTGACATGCATTAACATTTTGTCAGTTAAATCTATGGTCAAATTTTGATACTACAAAATAGGAAGAGTAAACCAGGACAGAGGTAGTACTTGCTCTTAGGGTAACCATAGAGTTACTGGAGTAGTCTAAGTTACTTTCCACTATGACTAGCCTAGGCTACTATAGTAGTACAACAAAAAAACGATGCAGGTGATCATGTGAGAAAAAATACTAAAAACATTTCTTTCGGTGCAGTGCGTAGATGCAGTTTTGAACACTACACTTGTCATCGTAATTTGGGAAAATTACAAAAAAATTGAGCTACGTTGTGATTACCGTTTACTAATAGGAAAGAAGTTTCACCTCGATGAGTAGCTTCTCCGTGCATGGAAAGCATGTAAGGAATCCAACAACTTGATCCAGATTGGGGCCGATAGATTTTATTGCCAGGATCTTCACTGTGTGCATAGACTGGGTCAAGCTTGTGGGAATCATTTTCTGGAAGACGGTCGTAAATACATCAAGAAGATATTAAAAAATGTGAATTTCAAGAAGACGGAGAAGAAGATGAGTGCTGTACCTGAACGATTACAGATCCAATAAAGAGTTCGTAGAATTTGGCAGACGAGTGCACTAACGCTGTCAATTTCGGCGCGTTAATGACCCTGATTTTTGTTGGACCTTCTAGATCCGATACAAGCAATCTCTCAAGGAAAGGCGCATTCTCAATGACCATAACGTGGAACAGCTGGAGTGATCTCTTCCCAATTGATGTCTTGTGGCAGGGCCAACAAGACACATAAATCCATCGGAGATTCGTCGAGGCGATGTGGAGGCTAATGAACCCGTGGATATGCTCAAGATGAAGGTACTCGAGCGCAGTACGGCTGCGGAGCAGGTGCTCCATAGCCTTCTTCGAGATGACAACGTCGAAGAGGTCGAGCTGCTTGAGTTGAGGGAGAAGAAGGGCAGGCTCGACATTAATCTGGGGAAGATAGCAGGAGCTGAAGCTGGCGCGAGGCGAAGCGCGGACAGCGGTAGAGAGCGACATCGTCCAGCTTCAAAGCTGAGCTCCTCGAGCTGATCTAGGGCGGGGGATAGGAACCACTCGTCGAACTTGGGTTGGACCTTGCAGTTGGTACTGAACATGCGGATGTCAAGGTGTCTAGCTGGCCCAGGGTGCGATGAAAGGATCTTGGAGACTACGGCCACGCGTTTGCAATCCCCGTCGCAGAGGCGGCTGTCGATGGTGAGGTTGAGGGGGACGCAACGCCACAGGGGGCGCCACCGCTGGGAGAGCAGGGCGGTCCGCACGGCAGATTTGGTGGGGAGGAGGCCGATGATGACGAGCAGCATGTCATCGGGGAGGCTGCTGATGAAGTCCAGGCTCGCCGGATGCGGTTTTGGCTCGAGCCGCCTCCACTTGTTGGCTACCTCGCCGTCCATCTCAACCGGCGGCGACGCCGGTGTACACGTGTGCTGGTGTGTGTTGTGTGTTGGGTGTGCGTGAGTGCGTCCTTCTATGCATGCCGCCGCGCAGTGGTGAATTGTGCGCGAGTGCGTCCTTCATGCGGAAGACGTGTGTCCTCAATGCGCCCTCAATTTACTTGCGTGCGGGGTGCTACCCCGAGTGGTTTCAACTTTGTTTACTTCACCGCGTGTCAGATGGGCCTCTAGTTTACTTATTTTCACCCACTGCCACATGGGCCAGCACACAAAGATACATAACACGAGCTGACAAGGCAGCATTTGGACTGGTTGACCGGTCAACTAAACAATATGCGGAGCTATACGCTGACACAGTGAGCATATAATTCGTCGGTATAGAGTGTTCGAGTGAGAGGGGAGGCCCGTGAGAGATAGCAGAGAGAGAGAGAGAAAGAGCTACTCCCTCCGTTCGATAATGTAGTTCCAACATTTTTTTAAAAGTCAAACTTTTGAAACTTTGACCAAGTTTATAAAGAAATTACTTATATCTACAATACCAAAGATAAATGATAGTACGAAGTAAGTACATGTTGTGATGAATCTAATGATCGTTCCAGATGTAAATGTTTTTCTCCACATATACCTGGTCAAACTTTTCTGAGGTTTGACTTTTCAAAACATCCATATGCTTATGGACGTGAGAGAGTCCCTAACGAGAGAGAGAGAGAGTGAAATAGAAAGAGTGAGTGAAAAAAGTGTGTGTGCTTGTGTGAAAGAGACATGGACAACACTCGATAAAAGTAGAGAAAAATCGTGTGTGTCTTATGCAAACATATCACACATGCATCTTCGACAATGGAAGCAAGGTGAGGAGATAGTGTGTGGTTGTTTGCAACCGAGAGAGCAAGACCCCTAGCACATGGCCAAGAGGGGTCTGACAAACAAGGGAGAGAGGTTGAGAGAGACGTACGGAGAAAATGCAGACATGGGGAGGAGAGAGTGTATGTTTGCCATAGAGAGATCCCCTGGAGATCGTGATGGGACTACATGGGTGGGAGATCGAGTGACAAGGTGTGTGCGCGATAGAAGATACCCCGAGGGATATCAAGATAGATGTATGGATGGAAGGAGACAATACGTGTGTTCCTGATGGCTAGTGATAGATAATCATACTTAGGGGGGGAGTGCTTGCGCCTATGATGGAGTGAGGGATTATGGTACTTATTAGGGGGGTGCGTGTCACATAGAGAGAGAACAAGGGCGGAGAGTGTTGGATGGCTCTATATGTATTGCGCGAGCGAGACATGTGTATGTGTGAACCAGGGAGATATAAAGTTTGAGAGAGATTGAGGAGCCCCGATAAGGCTGAGTGGTGCGTCAGATAGCTGAGAGGGGGAAAGAGATATTCCATCCGCTCGATAATGCAGTGCATGTAAATTTTTTAGAAGTCAAACTTTGGAAACTTTGATCAGGTTTACGCAAATGTTATTTATATCTACAATACCAAAGATACATCATACGAAACTACATCTCATGGTGAATCTAATGGTATATGTTTGCCGTTCTAGATGTAATTGTTTTTCTCCACGTACATGGTCAAACTTTGTGATGTTTGACTTTTCAATAAATCAATAGGCTATGGACCGAGGAGAGTGCCTAAGTCAAGAGAGATCAAGTGCATGTGAAGGAGAATGAGTAAGTGTGCAAAAAGAGTATGTGTGTGAAAGAGAAAGTGACAACAAATGATAAATTAGAGAGAGTGTGTTTTTTCGTTTCTTAGGCGAACATATCACGCATGCATCTCCAATATAGAAAAGCAAGGCGGGGATATACACGAAGATAGCTAGTGTGCGATTGTTTGCAACGGAGAGAGACACCCCTATAGCACATGTCCAATAGAGGTCTGGTCAACAAGGAACAAAGGTCGAGAGGGACACATGGAGAACATGGACGCATGGGGAGGGCGAGAAGGTGTGTTTGTGATAGAGAGATCCCCTCGAGATCGTGAGGGGACTATATGGGTGGGAGATCGAGGGAGGTGCGTGTGCGAAAGAAAGATGCCCCAAGAGAAATCGAGATAGACCATGCACATGTTTGTGATGGAGACTAAGATTAGCTAGTCATATACATATAGGGGGGACTGCGTGTGCCTACAATTGAGTGAGAGACCATCATACTTGGCTAGCTAGGCATGAGATTGTGTGTGTGTGCGTGTGAGATGGAGAGAGAATGAGGGAGAGAGATAGAGTTTTAGATGGGCCTATCGAGTGCGAGTGAGATATGCATGTGTATGTGTGACCCAGGTAGATGGAGAGTTTGAGAGAGAGGGGGAAGAGCTCCGAGACAACAGAGTGGTGCGTGAGAGAGTTACAGGCAACGAGCCAAGGAATTTGTGTGTGTACGGTGAGTGCACCCAAGATATCTAGCTTGGACTAGAGAATCATACATAGTGTGCGAGAGAGACCTATAGATGGAGTATATATGCATGCGAACTAGAAAGACCCCCCCTCCACACACACACACACAAAGAGAGAGAGATGGAGAGAAAGCGAGAGGGACCAACAAGGTTTGTGTGTTGGATGCGTGCGACAGAATTGAAGATTGTCGGCGAGAGAGAGAGAGAGAGAGAGAGAGAGTCCGGGAGAGGGGGAGGTCGCGTTTTATGCATCAAAGACTAATATAAACCATGTTTCGATATAAACTTGCATTCAAATATTTAAATTGGAGAACATGTTGTCTGCAATCCACACATGAACGGATATATGCGTATACCAAACAAGTTCATTAATTTGACTTTCAACATGCTCATGGAGTACTATAATACTGTACAACATGCTACTCGATTGAGGTGTTCAATTTTGGATTTAGTTCACTATTTTGACCTGGTGAACGAGCTATTTCATTGAATAGAGATATTTCATTTTGGGTTTGATTCCCGTTTTTGAGTGGGTCAACTATTTGTCATATAGTAAATTGCTAGCAATGAGCATGTAAAAACACTTTACTCCCGAGCATCATGTCTCCATCTAAAAAAGAAGTGGCAAGCTAATATTTTAAATTTTGATTCGAATCGACTTGGTAAGGTAGACGTGGATGCTCGTTCTCCCAAATTTTGAACGAACCGTTAAACATCCTCTGCTCGGTGGAATTCCCCCGAGCAAATAAATGGGAGACGCGAAATTACCGTCCTATGTGGAACACGCATCAATTGGCCCGTTGTACATCGAGGGTAGGTTCGTAACTTCATCCAAGCGCGCCTTCTCCTCGGCCGAAATGACATGTGTCGAATAATTCATAAACCATGGTCGGCAAAACACGCTCTCCTCGCCCGAAATAGCTCGCGCCCACAATTTCAAAACAAGCTCTCCTCGCCCGAAATCGCTCGCGCCTACTATATTTCAAAACACGCCCTCCTCGCCCGAAATCACTCCCGCCCACTATTTGGGGAGAAGCAAAGTTACTCTACTATCCCTGACCCTCAGTACACAGACCCAGGCCGAGAAGCCTAAAGGCAGGGGTAGAATTGTAAATCCCCCTCACATTTCAGACAAATGCGTCTGTAAAACATGGTTCCACTCCCCTCCCAATTCCCCCCATTCATACCTCGTGGGCGCCAAATAACCTTCTCCCCGGAAGCTCCCTTCTCCCGAGCCACGAAACCTCAGCCCAACCTCCATGGCGCCCCCACCGCACCAATTTCACAGCCGCCCTCCTCCCTAATGCCGGAGACGATGTCCATTTGCCGTCGTGCACTGGGCCGTGTGCCTCTTACTCCGTGCTGCTAGAGCTGCCTCGACGATGGCCGTGTGAACCGTACCGGACCCGATTCACCTCCGCTGTTGTTGACGGTGCCAGAGCAGCTCCAACTTCAGATCCATCCAGAGTCTCGGCGCGGCTTCCCCGTAGCCGTCGACCATCGCGACATCGCTCTTTCCCTATGCCAGTCGCCACCGCAACCGCGCCGGCCTCACCGACTCGGCAGCTGGACCTGCCTACTTCACCATGCGGCCAGATAGCTCGCACCCTCATCTCAAATCACTTTATTTAGGCGTCAGTTGTCTGAATTTTTATTCTGGGCCAATCGATTCCCAATGGGAAGTAGCACCCCTCGAGGCGGCAGAGCTCCTAGGCTACCGGTTGGCTGGTGTCTAACGTAAGGGTGCGTGGCCGCAAGTTCGCCGTGGAAGCAGCGCTTAGATGGCTATCTTAGAGTTGCGTGGATTGAAGGTACTGCCGCCGCCGGATCTGGATGACGGGTAGTCTTTGTGGATTGGCCCGGGGCGACGCAACCATGGCAGTGCGGTGGGGCGGGGTGCCGGGTTTTGGCCGGGGCCACGGACGGCGGAGGCAGGCTGCTCTACCATTGGTCACTGGCTCTTCGGGGAAGATTCCTAACAGTGTCAGCCGGGAGGCACAAGACGGCCATGAAGCCATCCGGCGTAGATCGGACAGTACCAAAATAAAATAAAATCGTGTGACCCCAATTTAGTCTTCAGTCAACAGACGTGTAACCACTCTTGTACCTTGCTGTTGATCTCTTAGTGTATTTCTGCAGATCAAAGAGATGTGTCGTTCTTAACATTATGCGTTGTCTGCATCTTCAGCCACACCGTCTCCCGACTCACCGCAGCTGCTCCAACAAGGGAAGCATACACCAGAAGGGAGCTATAGTCCCTACTCAATAGTTCCCTGCATCGAATGCGCGTGCCCGACATGGACAGCCACAACAACTGCAGGGCCATCGACAAGTCAGCACATGATGCTCACTCCTATGGATGGCGGCCAGATAGGTTGTACCCTCATCTTACTTGTGTGCAACATTTATGGCTTTGTTATTCATCTAAGCATGGAAAATAGATTATCACATTTCACTGTATATTCATGCTGATCTCTTACGGGTATTGTTCAGGTAACGCTGTTCCATAGTTCAGCTAAGATACTTGTTCTTTAGGTAACGTTGTTCCATAGTTATCATCCATCAACCAATGCTATCCCACAGGCTGGTGATTATAGTATTATACCACATCTAGTATTACCTATGTTGTTCTTTAATACTTTTGCGTGCCATCTAGTTATACTCGAGTACAAACGATACATATTCTGTAGCTTTCATCTATGTTCTCCCTTTAGTTTTTGAGACCTATTGCTGCTAGTTAACCCCAGTCCTACTATTTATGCCGTCTCCTACAGGCACTCATTACGTAAATCTAACTACTAGTTGTCTTCCATGCATGTCAGATATAATTGCACACACTGATATATCCACAAGAACCTCACGGAGCAATGTAAAGGCCAATGAACTTGATGTCAATGATACCCAATATGATGGAACATGTAAAGGCAGTTCTTCAGAAGACTTGTAGAAAGATGTTGGATCCTCTTCACCCCACAAGGTCCTTGCTCTAACTTGGCCCGTGATATTGGTACAACATGCATATAATGTCCTGGAGTGTATCTACTGTGTTGCAATGCCAAGTGCTTAGCATGCTGATATGCATGTAAATATGTCATGCCTTCCTGTTTTCAGTACCTATTTCATTCATGAAAACATGTTTTCAAATTCAAGTACTGTCATTCTACTCTATCGCAATGCCATCTGCTTAATTTGGACATCATGCTTCTGAATATCTTATGCATTGTTATTCATCAGTATGTACTTCATCTGTCTACCATACCATATTTTTTTACATTGAAGTGCTGTTCTAGTGCTCTGTTGCAATGCCATCTTAGTTTCCCAATCATACACGTGTATGTTGCCTTAGTTTTTTCTGTGGGTATTCCGCTAGCATACAGTTTTACATTCAACTAGTGTTTTTTACTGTGTTGTCCTGTCGTATCCCTAGCTCTTACACCATACTCCCTCCGTCCGGATTACATGTTGCCGAAATGGATAAAAAAGGATGTATCTAGAACTGAAATACACCTTGACCCATCCATTTTTTTCCAGATGGAGGGAATACATGTCAATATGTCATGCCTTTCTATTCTTCAGTACCTATTCCATCTCTCTGATGTAGCATGTTTTATAATTGAAGCACCATTCTTCTATACAAGGCATGCAAGGGGAAGACGACTATGTTAGAATCTGAAGGGTTACAAACCAGGTCTTTGCAAAATATCCAAATGCCAGGAGATAATAAACCAACTCCATTTTTCATAGTTACTGCTCTAGCACAGAGAAACCCAACTCCCACTGATAATAAGCAGATTCCAGTGGCCAAAGAACTAGTCCGCTCCAGTCCAGCAAAAGAATGTGAACTCCATTCTAAGAAGCGTGTGCGTATGCTCGCATCATGAAATTTTATAACATTCTGATCATATTTTCTACATGTTTCTTATCCATCTCTCTTTTAGAAAATAAGGTTAAATGATAGAAGACTTCCTTCATTGGGATTGTATTCGAGGAAAATATCTTGCGGGAATTCTCTGTGCTCCAATGCTGATGTAAGTACCTGTTGTATATCACTATATTTTTACATCAGCATGTATTTTGTTAATCGGCATGAATCCAACCTTTATCTGATCTAAAATTAGTTGTAGAAAAATGTTAAAGGCGCCAATGTTGATTTTTGTAAAGAAAACTGCCTGGTAGTTTTGCATACTGAGCTGCATGAGTGTACTATCTCATATCATGCACATTACTGAACTGTAGTGCTGCTCTGGTTGCCCATTCATTCATTGTGTCAATGTTGCTTTCGTATTACCTTACCTGGCTGATGATAGTTGTGCCATATTGTGTTAATTTGGTGTTGGCTAGTTGCCCAAACGTTCGTTGTGCCAATGTTGCTTACCTATTATTTGACTTGGCCATGATAGCAATGCTAGTGTGTTAATTTGGTGCAGGCTGCTGAAGATAAGAAGATAAACTCTGAAAATAGCAAGGCAACCCCATTGTTTCTTTCCAATAAATCTAGGCTAGGTAATATGGCAATAACTCATGATTAATATATTTGGTTCCCCTCCTAATTTATGTTATGATGCAGTGGTCGAGACACTCTCCACTATCAATAATACAAGCCTGCCAAAATCGCCATCTGAATCTGTTCAGTATCCTCTGTCTCGAATGCAACGGAAAAAAATGTATGTTTGTGAACCAATTAATGGCTGAAGGAATGATGGAAATGGTGGAGGAATCAGAGGTGTAGAGTCATGCAACACAACAACTGATCAATGTTTTCAGAGACAGTGTAGCAAAGCAGCAAGAACTTGCCCGCATGCTTATGGGCGTCATCCGTGCTAAGGTTGCAGATTGTGACGTTGTAGATCGTTAGGTTCTGTTCATTTATTTGCACTGGCATCAATATTTGATTGCCCAGTGGATGTAATTTCCTGTAATATATGCTGGATGTGCAACGTTTTTCCCTGTATGTCGTACCTTTGCTTGATCGGTTTTGGTCCTGTGCATAATTGCTCGTCGTAATGGGCTCAAATTATCTAATTTGGCCTAAAGACATGTACGAACTTTAGTGGGCCCATTAAGTTAGTGGGCTGTTACCAGGCTGAAAGTTAATGGTCAGCCCTCTTAACTCCCGGGTCGTTAACAGGCCGACATCAAAGCGGGCAACATGTGGGCCCAATTGATTTCGCGGGCCGTTAACAGGCCGTTACTAAGTTCAGGCTACGTATGGCCCAACTATACTGTGGGCCTTTAGCGGGCCGAAAGAGACAGTGGGCTTGTACTAGACCATGAAGAGCATGGGCCTCTAAGAGGCCGAAAGTCAGGTCGTATTGTAAATGGCCCAACTGTGTTCTGGGCCTTTAGCAGGCCGAAAGAGAAACCGGGCTGGTATTGGACCATGAAGGGCATGGGCCGTTAAAAGGCCAAAACTCAGGTCCGACTACAAATGGCCCAACTCATTTATAGTCCGTTAACAGGCTGAAAGGCACACAAGGCCGGGAATTGGCCCAACACTTAAATGGGTCGCTAAAAGGCCAAAACTCAGGTCCGACTACAAATGGCCCAACTGATATATGGGCCGTCAACAGGCTGAAAGACACACCGGGACGGAAATTGGCCCAACACTTAAATGGGTCGCTAAAAGGCCGAAACTCAGGTCCGACTACAAATGCCCCAACTGATTTATGGGCCGTCAACAGGCTGAAAGACACACCGGGCCGGAAATAGCCCAACATTTAAATGGGTCGCTAAAAGGCCGAAAGATTTACATCGTGAAAATTGGCCCATCCATTGAATGGGCCGTTAACAGGCCGAAATCTCATCGGGCCGATATTGAGCCCAAATATATAGCGGGCTGTTAACGGGCTCAAACTGACGATGGGCTGCAATGGTGTCAAATCTTTAATGAGCCGTTGACGGGACGAATTGGCACATCTTGTATGGGCCATGGGCTTAAATGGACCTGACACAGGTAGGCCTTATATGGGCCGGCCTGCTAATTTTTACTGGGCTGGCCTTTTTCACCGGAATGGGCCACTGTTGGGCCGTGCCACGTGTTGACCTATCATAGGCGCCTCCTGTCCATTGAGTGGATGCCATCTGTCCCAACGGTGAGGCAACACGTGTTTCCTCCGGCCAATGATGATTTTACACGTGGAAAATCCCCATTGGTCCGGGCTATTAACGGGTTATCGGATCCAAAACCGGACCCGATAGCGTAACGGCGAGCCGTTACGGTGGATGCCACATGTCGGTCACCCTTGACGAAAGCACTTCTATGACGCGGGATTTATTGTCATGGAAGTGGACACTTCCGTGATGATAATTTTGGTAATGTCATGGAACACTTCTATGACAGCACAGGTATGACTATCTTGATTCTGTCATAAAATCGTCATGGATGTACATGCATGACAAAAAACGCGACCTACTGTGACAAACACGTATCATCACGGAAGTGTATTTTTTTTGTAGTGGCCTTTGCCATCCGCCAAGCATGCCTTTGCCGTCAGCCATGGCAGACGACAAAGTTCCTGATTCCTGTAGTGAGGATTCGGCCTCCCCCTTCCTTCCCTCCCCCTCTCTTTCCTTTCCCCTCCGATGAATAAGGAAGGGGGCGAATTGGGGAGGAACCCCAAGTAGGATTCGGCCTACTTGGGGCGCTCCCCATGGCTGATCCTTCTCCCTCCCACCTACATATATGAGGAGGGGTGAGGCGCCTAGAACACACAACAACATCTGTTAGCCGTGTGCGGCGCCTCCCTCCACAGATTACACCTCCGGTCATATCTTCGTAGTGGTTAGGCGAAGCCCTGCGCAGATCACTTCACCATCACCATCACCATGACGTCGTGCTGACGGAACTCTACCTCAATACTTTGCTGGATCAAGAGTTCGAGGGACGTCATCGAGCTGAACGTGTGAAAAACTCGGAGGTGCCGTACGTTCAGTGCTTGATCGGTCGGAACGAGAAGAAGTTCGACTACATCAACCGCGTTGTCAAGCGCTTCTGCTTTGGGTCTACGAGGGTACGTGGACACACTCTCCCCCTCTCGTTGCTATGCATCTCCTAGATAGATCTTGCATGAGCTAAGCAAATTTTTTGAAATTGCATGCTACTTTCCCCAACATCCCCAACATCATATGTTCGTGGAAGCTGGAACCGGATCTAGAACTCACACCATTTGTTTCCAGATAGCGAGAGGACGTAAGGAGACTTTAGGACGATCCATTTCTTCATCACCAGATGGAAGACCTCGTGGATGACAAGCATGGCAATGTCTTCGATGTCCATTATTGGTACATAGAACCTGAGTGGCTTCTGTGCCCCCTACTCGTGGCCAACTTAGGCATGCGGCTAATCCCCATCGGCTTGCTCATCTCGGCTAGCCTGCTCGTCATGTCCACCCTCTTGAGCCACTAGTTTTCCGGGATGATGTCCTTGCCCCCCCGGCACCAGCGACAACCATGCCTCTCGACCGACAGTGTCCTTGTCCATCTTCACTACCTTGTGCGTTCAGTGGATGATAGTAAGTAACTAGTGCAGGAGGAAATGATGCACTGATCATAGCAATGCCCACATGCATTCTACCATGATCAGTGCATTGTTGCTATGACTACAACACCATAGAACTGATCATAGCAATGGTGCATTGATCATGGCAGAATATAGTTGTGCATTGCTATGATCATTGCCCAATTGCACTGATCATAGCAACTGCCATGATTGCTACTTCTTGAGCTTGCGATGGTTTTTCCCCTGAAGAGGAAAGGGTGATGCAGCAAAGTAGAGATAAGTATTTCCCTCAGTTTGAGAACCAAGGTATCAATCCAGTAGGAGACAACACACAAGTCACTGAATACCTGCACAAACAAACAACAACTTGCACCCAACGCGATAAAGGGGTTGTCAGTCCCTTCACAGTTATTTGCAAAAGTGACATCTGATAGAGATAGATAAACGGTAAAGTAAATATTTTTGGTATTTTTGGTTTATAGAACAGAAAGTAAAAGATTGCAAAAATAGTAAATCAGAATCTAAAATTATAGACTGGAAACTCATATGATGGAAAATAGAAACTTATATGATGGAAAATAGACCTGGGGCCATAGGTTTCACTAGAGGCTTCTCTCAAGATATAAAATAATACGGTGGGTGAACAAATTACTACCGAGCAATTGATAGAAAAGCGCAAAGTTATGACGATATCTAAGGCAATGATCATGAATATAGGCATCACGTCTGTGTCAAGTAGACCGAAACGATTCTGCATCCACTACTATTACTCCACACATCGACCGCTATCCATAAACTTAATACACTAGATGCATGCTGGATAGCGGTCGATGTGTGGAGTAGTAGTAGTAGATGCAGGCAGGAGTCGGTTTACTAATCTTGGACATCATGCCTATATAATGATCATTGCCTGGATATCGTCATGATTATTTGAAGTTCTATCAATTGCCCAGCAGTAATTCGTTTACCCACCGTTTGCTATTTTTCTCGAGAGAAGCCACCAGTGAAACCTACGGCCCCTGGGTCTCTTCTTTATTATATTTGCCTTTGCGATCTATTTTCCTTTGCTTTTATTTTCAGATCTATTAAACCAAAAATACAAAAATACCTTGCTGCACTTTATTCTATTTGGCGTTTGATCTATCAACTTATTACAACTTTCTCACGTCCGTTTGCCAATTTCTGGCGCCGTTACCCGAAAAGGATTGCCAACCCCTTTAATACGTCGGGTTGTGAGTATTGGTTATTTGTGTGCAGGTGACGTTCACGTAGTGTTGCGTGGTTCTCCTACTGGTTTGATAACCTTGGTCTCATCACTGAGGGAAATACCTACCGTTGCTGCGCTACATCATCCCTTCCTCTTTGGGGAAATACCGACGTAGTTCTAGCAGACATCAAAAGCTAGGTTGAAAGATGATGGTAGCAACTACATGGACTGGGTCCGTAACTTGAGGGTTATACTTGCTGCACAGAAGAATTATGTCCTTGATGCACCGCTAGGTGAAAGGCCTGCTACAGGAGCAGATGCTGATGTTATGAACGTCTGGCAAGCTCGATCTGATGAGTGCCATGCTTTACGGCTTAGATTCGGGACTTCAAAGACGTTTTGAACGTCATGGACCATATGAGATGTTCCAGGAGTTGAAGTTAATATTTCAAGCAAATGCCCGAGTTGAGAGATATGAAGTCTCCAACAAGTTCTATAGCTACAATATGGAGGAGAACAGTTCTATCAGTGAACACATACTCAGAATGTCTGGATATCATAACCACTTGACTCAGCTAGGAGTTAATCTTCCACATGATAGTGTTATTGACAGAGTTCTTCAATCACTGCCAACAAGCTAAAAAGGCTTCGTGATGAACTATAATATGCAAGGGATGGATAAGACAATTCCCGAGCTCTTCGCTATGCTCAAAGCTGTGGAGGTAGACATCAAGAAGGAGCATCAAGTGTTGATGGTTAACAAGACCACTAGTTTCAAGAAAAAGGGCAAGGGAAATAAGGGGAACTTCAAGAAGAATGGCAAGCAAGTTGCCACTCCGGAGAAGAAGCCCAAGTCTGGACCCAAGCCTGAAACTGAGTGCTTCTACTGCAATGGGATTGGTCACTTGAAGCTGAACTGCCCCAAGTATTTGGCGGATAAGAAGGATGGCAAAGTAAACAAAGGTATATTTGATATACATGTTATTGATGTGTACCTTACTAATGCTCGTAGTAGCGCCTGGGTATTTGATACTGGTTCGGTTGCTCATATTTGTAACTCGAAACAGGGGCTATGGATTAAACGAAGATTGGCTAAGGACAAGGTGACAATGCGCGTCGGGAATGGTTCCAAGGTCGATGTGATCGCCGTCGGCACGCTACCTCTACATCTACCTTCGGGATTAGTTTTAGACCTGAATAATTGTTATTTGGTGCCAGCATTGAGCATGAACATTATATCTAGATCTTGTTTGATGCGAGATGGTTATTCATTTAAATTAGAGAATAATGGTTGTTCTATTTATATAAGTAATATCTTTTATGGTAATGCACCCTTGAAGGGTGGTCTATTTTTATTGAATCTCGATTGTGGTGACACACATATTCATAATATTGATGCCAAAAGATGCAAAGTTGATAATGATAGTGCAACATATTTGTGGCACTGCCGTTTAGGTCATATTGGTGTAAAGCGCATGAAGAAACTCCATGCAGATGGGCTTTTGGAATCACTTGATTATGAATCATTTGATGCTTGCGAACCATGCCTCATGGGCAAGATGACTAAAACTCCGTTCTCCGGAACAATGGAGTGAGCTACTGACTTATTGGAAATAGTACATACCGATGTATGCGGTCCAATGAGTGTTGAGGCTCGCGGTAGGTATCGTTATTTTCTGACCTTCATAGATGATTTGAGCAGATATGGGTATATCTACTTAATGAAACACAAGTCTGAAACATTTGAAAAGTTCAAAGAATTTTAGAGTGAAGTGGAGAATCATCGTAACAAGAAAATAAAGTTTCTACGATCTGATCACGGAGGCGAATATTTGAGTTACGAGTTTGGCCTTCATTTAAAACAATGTAGAATAGTTTCACAACTCATGCCACCTGGAACACCACAGCGTAAGGTGTGTCCGAACGTCGTAACCATACTTTATTTGATATTGTGCGATCTATGATGTCTCTTACCGATTTACCCACTATCATTTTGGGGTTATGCATTAGAGACAGCTACATTCACTTTAAATAGGGCACCATCTAAATCCGTTGAGACGACACCGTATGAACTATGGTTTGGCAAGAAACCTAAGCTGTCGTTTCTTAAAGTTTGGGGTTGCGATGCTTATGTGAAAAAGCTTCAGCCTGATAAGCTCGAACCCAAATCAGAGAAGTGTTTCTTCATAGGATACCCAAAAGAAACTGTTGGATACACCTTCTATCACAGACCCGAAGGCAAGACCTTTGTTGCTAAGAATGGATCCTTTCTAGGGAAGGAGTTTCTCTCGAAAGAAGTGAGTGGGAGGAAAGTAGAACTTGATGAGGTGATTGTACCTTCTCCCGAATTGGAAAGTATCTCATCACAGAAAACCATTCCAGTGATGCCTACACTAACTAGAGAGGAAGCTAATGATAATGATCATGAAACTTCAGATCAAGTTACTACCGAACCTCGTAGGTCAACCAAAGCACGTTGCGCACCAGAGTGGTACGGTAATCCTGTTCTGGAAGTCATGTTACTAGACCATGACGAACCTACGAACTATGAAGAAGCAATGATGAGCCTAGATTCCGATAAATAGCTTGAGGCCATGAAATCTGAGATAGGATCCTTGTATGAGAACAAATGTGGACTTTGGTTGACTTGCCAGATGATGGCCAGCCATAGAGAATAAATGGATCTTCAAGAAGAAGACTGACGCTAATGGTAATGTTACTGTTTACAAAGCTCGACTTGTCGCAAAAGGTTTTCGACAAGTTTAAGGAGTTGACTACGATGAGACTTTCTCACTCGTAGCGATGCTTAAGTCTATCCGAATCATGCTAGCAATTGCCGCATTTTATGATTATGAAATCTGGCCAATGGACGTCAAAACTGTATTCCTTAATGGATTTCTTAAAGAAGAGTTGTATATGATGCAACCAAAAGGTTTTGTCAATACTAAAGGTGCTAACAAAGTGTGCAAGCTCCAGAGATCCATTTATGGACTGGTGCAAGCATCTCGGAGTTGGAATTGACGCTTTGATGAGGTGATCAAAGCATATGGTTTTATACAGACTTTTGGTGAAGCCTGTATTTACAAGAAAGTGAGTGGGAGCTCTGTAGCATTTCTAATATTATATGTGGATGACATATTGTTGATTGGAAATGATATAAAATTTCTGGATAGCATAAAAGGATACTTGAATAAAAGTTTTTCAATGAAAGACCTCAGTGAAGATGCTTATATATTGGGCATCAAGATTTATAGAGATAGATCAAGACGCTTAATTGGACATTCACAAAGCACATACCTTGATAAAGTTTAGAAGAAGTTCAAAATGGATCAGTTAAAGAAAGGGTTCTTGCCTGTGTTACAAGGTGTGAACTTGAGTCAGACTGAATGCCAGACCACTGCAGAAGATAGAGCGAAAATGAAAGTCATTCCCTATGCTTCATATGTTTGAATTTCATTCCCATTTCTTGCATGGGACCTAGAAATTCACCCCAACGACACACATGTGATTTTTCAATCAACTTTAGTGCACTTGAGCATGTGCTTGTAGTTCAAGTTTGAATTATGCACATTAAATGCCCAGAAACTCAATTAATGTATATAAATGGCCAAATGAACGCAAAATAATTCCAAAATTTAGCACGATACTTCTATTTGGTCTAATCTGCCTGTGTAAGAAAATTAAGGCGGGAGAAGGCAGTGTACGTATGTCGTTTCACACACGGAGGTGACACGTTCCCTCTCGGAACCACGAGCCTTCTTGAGGGAAGCTCCGGTTTGCAAGAAGCTTACACCAAAGCTTCTCCCAATTCGGCCAAAAAATTGACCGCAGCATGTTGGTGCCATCTCATGACACCATGCCAAGTTTCATGATTTTCAGGCGTGTTTTGGATTTAGAGGAAATTAAAAAACCAAGTTTCTCAATCTTTCCGGCCGAGCCACGATGCCCAGATGTTTGAATTTCATTCCCATTTCTTACATGGGACCTAGAAATTCAACCAAGGACACACATGTCATTCTTCAACCAACTTTGGTGCACTGGAGCATGTGCTTGTACTTCAAATTTGAATTGTGCACATTAAATGCCCAGAAACTCAATTAATGTATAATAAGGCCAAACGAACCCGGAATAATTCCAAAATTTAGCATGATACTTCTATTTGGTCTAATCTGCGTGTGTAAAAACAATTAAGGTGGGAGAAGGCAGTGTACGTATGTCGTTTCGCACACGGAGGTGAACGTTCCCTCTCGGAAGCACGAGCCTTCTTGAGGGAAGCTCCGGTTTGCAAGAACCTTACACCAATGCTTGTCCCAATTCGGCCAAAAAAAATTACCGCAGCATGTTAGTGCCATGTCATGACACCATGCCAAGTTTCATGATTTTCAGGCGTGTTTTGGATTTAAAGGAATTAAAAAAGAAGTTTCTCAATCTTTCCGGCCGAGCCACAACGCCCAGATGTTTGAATTTCATTCCCATTTCTTGCATGGGACCTAGAAATTCACCCAAGGACACACATGTGATTTTTAACCAAGTTCAGTGTACTGGAGCATGTGCTTGTAGTTCAAATTTGAATTATGCACATTAAATGCCCAGAAACTCAATTAATGTATAAAAAGGCCAAACGAACCCGGAATAATTCCAAAATTTAGCATGATACTTCTATTCGGTCTAATCTTCCTGTGTAAAAAAATTAAGGCGGGAGAAGGCAGTGTACGTATGTCGTTTCGCACACGGAGGTGACACGTTCCCTCGCGGAACCACGAGCCTTCTTGAGCGAAGCTTCAGTTTGCGAGAAGCTTACACCAAAACTTGTCCCAATTCGGCCAAAAAAATTACCGCAGCATGTTGGTGCCATGTCATGACACCATGCCAAGTTTCATGATTTTCAGGCGTGTTTTGGATTTACAGGAAATTAAAAAACCAAGTTTCTCAATATTTCTGGCCGAGCCACGATGCCCAGATGTTTGAATTTCATTCCCATTTCTTGCATGGGACCTAGAAATTCAACCAAGGACACACATGTGATTTTTCAACCAACTTTGGTGCACTGGAGCATGTGCTTGTAGTTCAAATTTGAATTATGCTCATTAAATGCCTAGAAACTCAATTAATGTATAAAAAAGGCCAAACGCACCCAAAATAATTCCAAAATTTAGCACGATACTTCTATTTGGTCCAATCTACATGTGTAAAAAAATTAAGGCGGCAGAAGGCAGTGTATGTATGTCGTTTCGCACACGGAGGTGAACGTTCCCTCTCGGAACCACGAGCCTTCTTGAGGGAAGCTCCGGTTTGCAAGAAGCTTACACCAAAGCTTGTCCCAATTCGGCCATAAAATTTACCGCAGCATGTTGGTGCCATGTCATGACACCATGCCAAGTTTCATGATTTTCACGCGTGTTTTGGATTTACAGGAAATTAAAAACCGGGTTTCTCAATCTTTCCGGCCGAGCTACGACGCCATGATGTTTGGATTTCATTCCCAGTTCTTGCATGGGACCTCGAAATTCACCCAAGGACACACATTTGATTTTTCAACCAACTTTGGTGCATTGGAGCATGTGCGTGTAGTTCAAATTTGAATTATGCACATTAAATGCCCAGAAACTCAATTAACGTATAAAAAAGGCCAAATGAACCCGGAATAATTCCAAAATTTAGCACGATACTTCTATTTGGTCTAATCTGCCTGTGTAAAAAAAATTAAGGCAGGAGAAGGCAGTGTACGTATGTTGTTTCGCACACAGAGGTTACACGTTCCCTCTCGGAACTACGAGCCTTCTTGAGGGAAGCTCCGGTTTGCAAGAAGTTTACACCAAAGCTTTTCCCAATTCGGCCAAAAAATTTACCGCAGCATGTTGGTGCCATGTCATGACACCATCCCAAGTTTCATGATTTTCAGGCATGTTTTGGATTTACAGGAATTAAAAAAACCAAGTTTCTCAATCTTTCCGGCCGAGCCACGACACCCAAATGTTTGAATTTCATTCCCATTTCTTGCATGGGACCAATAAATTCACCCAAAGAAACACATGTGATTTTCAACAAACTTTGGTGCACTTGAGCATGTGCTTGTAGTTCAAATTTGAATTATGCACATTAAATGCCCAGAAACTCAATTAATGCATAAAAATGCCAAATGAACCAGGAATAATTCCAAATTTAAACACGACACTCATGTAGTAGTTGCATGTTCATTGTACGTAAATGCTCTAGCAATTCAAACACCATCATTTCCCTCCACAACACCATTTTGTATTTCAAAACATAATGAAAAAATCAGGTATACCACAAACAGCTTACTAGAAAGAATCGTGTGGGATGCGATATAAAATATCTTGGCGCACCGTCTTGTCTGGCTAATGCAGGAAGCTTCGTCGCCTACAGTCCATCGGCCCCGCTTGAACCACACTTGTGCGCCAGTTTCTCGTGGCACCGAGCAAATTTTTTTGCCACCATGGAAATATCTATCTCCCCGCCCCCTCCCTCCCACCAAAAGCCACATTTCCACTGTTCCTCTTTGCTTTCCAAGTTCAAACCTTCACTGCTGCTTACTGGCAGCTCAGCCTCCTCACCGGCGACCCTTCTTCTTGTAGCACCGCCTCCTCGCTGGCTACCCTTCTTCTTGCAGCACCGCCTCCTCGCCGGCGACCCTTCTTCTTGTAGCACCGCCTCCTCGCCAGCGACCCGTCTTCTTGCTGCACGGCCTCCTCGCCGCCGAACCTTCTTCTTGCTACGCGGCCTCGTCGATATGGTTAGGCAATCCACACCCCACCCACACCATCCTCCTCCTTTCCCATCCCACATGCCCCGACCAACGGTGCTACACCTTCCGCCGAAATCATTGTCCCCCTCCTCCAATTAAGCGCCGCCCATAGCCATTTTGCACGCAGTATAACATGGAGCTCAGTAGCATGCGGCCGCACGCGCGCACGAGGTTGCCATGGCTGCCATGCATGCCGACCGCCAGATCTTGGAGGAGCACCTAGTCTTCGAGGACACCGTCGACACCGCCACGCGGTTGTCTACTTTAAAATACAGTTCGTGCTGTTTTCTCGAGGCCACCGCCAGTGCCTTCTAGTGATTTGTCCTCTGTAATGTTAATATGCAATCTGATGTTCAGTTAACAGTTTGGTCCTCTAAAATGTAATGTTCCGTTAACACTTTGGTCCAACAATTGCTACATTTCATAGTACTGTTCTCAAGCATTCTTTGTTTTGTTAATAGTCTTATCTTCTAGTACATGTTTCTATTATGCAATGTCGTGCTCAGTTAAGTATTTTGGTTCGTTTGGCCTACTGTCCATTTAACTGTTTGGTTCAGTTTTGCAATTTGATTTTCATTTGATGTGGGTACAATTTTGTATTGTTATGTATGTGACACCAATCAAATTTGGTTGTACTCAATACATATTCTACTGATAGTATGGCAACTCTCAGTTAACCTGATCAAGATCTTCCTTATGTGTGTTGCAGGGAAACGATGGGAGACTCTGCAGTTTACCATCGAGGATTATTCAAGCATGGTCCTTTGGCTAATAGCACATTATTGTGCAGCTGCAGGAATCGTTCTAATATTTAGGTTTCTTACAGTTTGGTCTTGCACATGTAGGTCCTGCTGTCAGAGGCTTAGACCCACTGTTCGACCCATTTTGCATATGGGGAAATGAGATGTCCATGAATATCAGTCAAGTCAAGAAACTCAGAAAGATTGTCAGGATGAAGAAACTTGCGACGAATAACAGCAATATCTTTGTTTGGACAATTGAGAAGACATCAGTCAACTATAGGATGGCACTAACTCTTTTACCTCGTTTTTACCCCTTGCGCCATTTCAAAATTTATAACAGCGATTTATGCATATCTTTGTTTTTAGTACTTTTCAAAGCAGTTCACCGATGATTACCTCTCAAACCACTGATGTCGCTTGAAGCTACATCGGTATTTCCCCAAAGAGGAAGGGATGATGCAGCACAGTGGCGGTAGGTATTTCCCTCAGATATGAAACCAAGGTTATCGAACCAGTAGGAGAACCAAGCAACACAACGTAAACAACCCCTGCACACAAATAACAACCACTCACAACCCGACGTGTTAAAGGGGTTGTCAATCCCTTTCGGGTAACGGCGCCAGAAATGGTGCGTGGGCGGGAGAGAGTTGTAATAGATTGAATAAATAGATCGCAAATAAAATAAAGTGCAGCAAAGTATTTTTGTATTTTTGGTTTAATATATCTGAAAATAAATGCAAGGAAAAAGTAGACCGCAAAGGCAAATATATGAGAAAGAGACCCGAGGGCCGTAGATTTCACTAGTGGCTTTTCTCGAGAAAAATAGCAAGCAGTGGGTGATCAAATTACTGTTGGGAAATTGATAGAACTTCAAATACTCAAGACGATATCCAGGCAATGATCATTATATAGGCATCACGTCCAAGATTTGTAGACCAACTCCTGCCTGCAAATATTACTATTACCCCACACATCGACCGCTATCCAGCATGCATCTAGTGTATTAAGTTCATGGAAAACGGAGTAATGCAATAAGAACGATGACATGATGTAGACAAGATCTATCTATGTAGAGATAGACCCCATCGTTTTATCCTTAGTAGCAACGATACATACGTGTCGTTTCTCTTTCTGTCACTGGGATCAAGCACCATAAGATCGAACCCACTACAAAGCACCTCTTCCCATTGCAAGATAAATAGATCAAGTTGGCCAAACAAAACCCAAATATCGGAGAAGAAATACAAGGCTATAAGAGATCATGCATAAAAGAGATCAAGGAAACTCAAATACTTTCATGGATATAAAAAGATAGATCTAATCATAAACTCAAAGTTCATCGATCCCAACAAACACACCGCAAAAGAGTTACATCATATGGATCTCCAACAGACCATTGTATTGAGAATTCAGTGAGAGAGAGGAAGCCATCTAGCTACTCACTATGGACATGAAGGTCTACAAAGAACTACTCACGCATCATCGGAGAGGCACCAATGGAGGTGGTGAACCCCATCCAAGATGGTGTCTAGATTGGATCTGGTGGTTCTGGACTCTGCGGCGGCTGGACGAATATTCCTTCGACTCCCCTAGGGTTTTTGGAATATTGTGGTATTTATAGAGCAAAGAGGCGGTCCGGGGGGCACCCGAGGTGGGCACAACCCACCAGGGCGCGCCTGGGCCTCCTGTTGTGCCCCCCTCGGGGCACCCCCCAGGCGCAGCCAGGGCCCATTATGTTCCTTCTGGTCCAAAAAAATCTCCGCGAAGTTTCATTGCATTTGGACTCCGTCTGATGTTGATTTCCTGCGATGTAAAAAACATGCAGAAAACAGCAACTGGCACTTGGCACTATGTCAATAGGTTAGTACCAAAAAATGATATAAAATGACTATAAAATGATTATAAAACATCCAAGATTGATAATATAACAGCATGGAACAATCAAAAATTATAAATACGTTGGAGACGTATCAGCATCCCCAAGCTTAACTCCTACTCGTCCTCGAGTAGGTAAGTGATAAAAACAGAATTTTTGATGTGGAATGCTGCCTAACATGTCATATCATATCTTTTCTTTATAGCATGGACAATTGGACTTTTATGTGATTCAAAGCAATAGTCTAGTTTTGACATGATAATTTAAATACTCAAGCATGTCAACAAGCAACCATGTCTTTCAAAATATCAACGCTAAAATAAGTTATCCCTAGCCCATCATGCTCAACCATTGATCCATTCATGAAACACAATCGCATATTAGCTACACCCAATACTTAAGTACGATCATATTGCCTCCTAGTTGGTGCTTTTGTAAGAGAAGATGGAGACTCAAATTCAAAATAAAAATTGCACAAAGTAAAAGAAAGGCCCTTCGCAGAGGGAAGTAGGGATTTGTAGAGCTGCCAGAGCTCAAAGCGAAAAACATAGAGATAAAAACATTCTGGGAGGTGTATCCATCCCACCAACGAAGACGACTTAGAGTTCCCAACACTTCCCATGCTAGATATATCATAGGCGGTTCCCAAACAGAAAATAAAGTTTATTCCCTTTTCCACCACACTTTCACTTTCCATGGCTAGCCGTATCCACGGTTTCCCTCCATACAAACACTTTCCAAGGAATTTATTATTTGACAACATAAAGTAAATTCATTTTTCATTTCGGGACTGGGCATCCCTAAAACCTTTGCCTTACTCTCGTGCAATGACAAGTGAATAAACACTCATCTTGAGAATAACACATCCAGCATGGAAAATATTAGCCACCCCTCACCGCTCCGCGAGCGAAACAAACACACAAAAGAGAAGTTTATTTTGAAAATTAAAGATGGCACATGCAAAATTTCTTAGAACGGCAAAAGAATACCGCATATAGTTAGGTATAGTGGACTCATGTGGCAAAACTGGTTTAAAGGATTTTGGATGCACAAGTAGAGATCATACTTAGTGAAAAATGAAGGCTAGCAAAAGATTGAGAAGCGACCAACCGAGAAACGAATAATCTCATAAGCAAGCATTAAGCATAATTAACACCGAATAATGCACCACAAGTAGGATATAATTTCATTGCATGACTATTGACTTTCGTACTTGCATAGGGAATCACAAACCTTAACACCAATATTCTTACTAAAGCATAATTACTCATCAACATAACTCACATATCACATCATCATATCTCAAAACTATTACTAAGAATCAAGTTTATTCTGTCCAGTGATCTTCATGAAAGTTTTTATTATATCCTTCTTGGATATCTATCACTTTGGGACTAATTTTCATGTGTTGCTTTTCACAAGCTCAAACATATATAAGTGAAGATCACGAGCATAATTTTTTTCTTTCTCTCAAAATAATTTATGTGAAGCAAGAGATAATTTCTTGAAAAATAATAAAGCACACCGTGCTCAAAAAGATATAAGTGAAGCACTAGATCAAGTCCATAGCTCATAAAAATTCAAGTGAAGCATAGAGAGCAATTCTAACAAGTCATGACATAATTTTTGCTCTCTCAAATGGGTGTGTCCAGCAAGGGATCAAGACTTAAAACAGAAAATAAAACAAGCAAAGACTCATATCATACAAGACGCTCCAAGCAAAACACATATCAAGTGACGAATAAAAATATAGTTTCGAGTAAAATACCGATGGTCGTTAGAAGAAAGAGGGGATGCCACTCGGGGGCATCCCCAAGCTTAGTTGGTTGCTCATTTTTTGATAATAGCTTGGGATGCTGGGGCATCCCTAAGCTTAGGCTCTTCTATCCTTTATTCCTTCATCCATAGCAACATAACCCAAAACTTGAAAACTTCAATCACACAAAACTCAATAAACTTTCGTGAGATCCGTTAGTAAAAGAAAGCAAATCACTACTATAAGTACTGCACCAAACCAATTCATATTTTGTTTTTGCATTATATTACTGTATTCAAACTTTTCAATGGCAAATACTCATCAAAGAAAACCATAGAGCCATCAAAATAAGCACACAATGCAAAGAAAACAGAATGTGTCAAAACAGAACAGTCTGTAGCAATCTGACTATTTCGAAAATGTCTAGAACTCCAAAAATTCTGAAAAACTAGGACGACCTGGGTAATCTGTATATTAATCTTCTGCAAAAAGAATCAGGCCAAAAGCTCTTTTTGATAAAAAATGAGAATTGTTTTCATGAGCGCAAAGTTTCTGTCTTTTTCAGCAAGATCAAACAACTATCACCCAAGAAGATCATATTGGTTCTACTTGGCACAAACACTAATTAAAACACAAAAAACACAATCATAACAGTATCATAATTGTGTTAACACTCAAGAACAGAAAGCAAAAAGCAAAAATAAATTTTATTCATTGGGTTGCCTCCCAACAAGCGCTATAGTTTTACGCCCTTAGCTAGGCATGAAGCAAGGATCTAAGTTTTGTCATCTTTGGTCAAGATGCCCTCATGATTGATTCATAAGATGCCCTCATGATTGACTCATAAGATGCCCTTGTGATCCATAAGATGCCCTCATGATTGATTCATAAGGTGGCCTAATTCTTGTTCTAGGAAACTGTTCCATACCCTTCCTCAAAGGAAATTGGAACTTAATATTGCCCTCTTTCATATCAATCACGGCAGCGATAGTGCGTAAAAACGGTCTACCAAGAATAATTGGACAAGACAGATTGCAATCAATATCAAGAAGAATAAAATCTATGGGCACATAATTCCTATTTTCAAGAATAAGAACATCATTAATTCTTCCCGTAGGCCTTTGTCGGCGTTCTGGGAACAGGGGTCCCCAGACTTGCCTGCCTGCGGCCCACGGCGTGGCTTTGCTGCCAGGCCCGTACGGCCCATCTTCATCACAAGGCATTCAAGACCATTGCGAGGGGCCAAGCCTCGCGAGGCGGACGACGCAAGACCTCCTCAGGAGCGGCCTCTCCAGGTAGGCTCACAAGGAGCGGAGATATCAAGGCGGGGCAAACCTTGCGAGGCTCTAGTGACGTGAGCCATGACGACCGACACCAGGCTGGTGCCAGGCCGGCGCCAGCGCACGCAGCATCCTTGTTTCCTCTTTGGTGCTAAGGAAGCAAGCGCAGGCGCGGAGTGCCGAGGCATCAGGCAAAGGTTTCCATATCGGTGCAACGAGACCAAGACCAGCGGGACGGCAAGACGGAGGTCACCATGGAGCCCAAGACGGCGTCACCACCAAAGCCTTTTGCAGGCGAAGACCACTTTTGTCAGGATAGCTTGTACTAGCTGTCCCCTTTCAAATTTGCCCGCCGTTGTTGGCTCCCTTCCCCCTCAATATTTGGGAAGAGGACCAGGGCCTATATAAGTAGAACTAGCCACCACGGCAGAGGGCATCAGATAGTTCATCGAGTCCTCGCCCGCACAAGTTCACCGAGCACAAGAACACCTCGACCTTAGGAGGCCGTTCTTCCCCTTGTACTGTTCATCATCAGCCCAAGAGGAAATCAGCCACCACACACTCGAGTAGGGTATTACACCACAATGGTGGCCGGAACTAGTATAAATCTCGTGTCTTTCTGTGTTGCGAGTTCGTCGAGTTCGTCTGCGAGATCTTAGCGAGCTAGGGCGTGGATCGGTAGGAGGGAAAGAACTTTGCGCGCACCCTAGAGTTCGAACCTTAAGGGTTTTGCAGGAACCCAAGATCCAACATTTGGCGCGCCAGGTAGGGATGCGCCAGAGCCTCTTCCTCACCGACCGATTCACCGACGCTCCACGCCCCGATGTCCGGAAATCCGAGGCCAGACTCTGACCGCTGGGCAGCTTGGCCAGCCCGAGCGGTGTCACCTGCCCATGAAGACCTCGACCCCAAGCCCCAGGCGGCGCGAACACCGTCTAATGCAGCGGGGCGCGGGCGGCACGGCCAGGCGTCTTCTACCCTCACTCCACGGCAAGTACGAGCCGCTGCAAGGGCGGCAAGCCACGCCGCAGCAACGGCGCCGCACTCACGATGGGAGCAGGAAAACATGCGGGCAGCGCTCACGGTGGCGCGAGAGCTACTGCGGTGCCGGCTGATGGAGAGCGGCCGGGATGCACTGCTGGAGCGCGTTGCCGAGCTGCTGGATGCGGCGGCATCGGGAGCGCCGCCCTTCTGCTATCAGCTTCCTTCTCAGGCCACTACGGGGTCTCACGGCAGGCCTCGCCGCAACCACGCGCCATCGGGTGCGCCTGGGGGCTTCGTCAACACCAGCACAGCCGGCGGCGCCGGGGGCTCCACCGCCCCCATGCCGCCCACGACAAGCATGGGTACAAGTGTCGCCTCCCATGGTCCCAGTGGGATGCCGCGTTACCATCCTCAGGACGCCACGTTGGACCGGGCAACATGGGGTGTGGGGCACTACGGCGAGGTGTTCGGGGTGACGGCCCCGGAAGCCTATGTGCCCCGCATGATGGACCAGGAGTACGCACCAGAGGATGACCCTGGCTCGTTCCTCGGAGAGGATTGGGAAGAAGGGACGCTAGAAGTTGAAGCCTTCCAGGAACCAACGGAGAACCGCGACGATCGCGCCAGCAACGACAACTTCAGGGTACCACTAACCTCTCAGGGGCAGGCTTACGCTAACCATGGGCTGCAAGTGAATCAGGTCACGACGTCGATCGACGACCCCGGCACAGCAGCATCCCTTCCGCCGGGGGAAGCACGCTGGGGGCCGCGCGGAGGGAGCCAGGAGCAAGGCTCCTCCCCACGTCGCACGAAGCCAAGAAACATCCGGAGGTAGGCCCTATGCCGGGGAGGTGCCGGCGAGCCTTCCACCTGCAGAGGACCCGTGGTCGCCGGGGGCACCGCTGGTGTCCCCTTTCCCCCCTTTGTGTCATCCAGTTTGCCGGTCGGCTCAAAGGTGGTCGAGGGTGGCGCAAGGCGGGGCCCCCGTCTGGCGATATGAAGCAAGGCCGGTTCTTGTGAAGAAGGCCGAGTGCCTGTGAAGCTCGCCGCCCGTGACACTCTCACGTAATAATGAGTGGGGTTGTACACGCCCCGGAGTCTCAGGGGTGCCGGCCTCAGGCCCTGGGGCTCCCTCCCACGCCTAGTGGAAGCCCTTAGCTCCACGCTGGTGAGAAGACTTGAAGACCAGAAGACTAGACTAGGCGCCGGACGCGGCCATTTGCTTTGGATCTCTTCTTCTGTAGCCTTGCTTTTTGGATTTGGATTTAAGTTGGAGTCGAGTTTTTGTCATTGCGTGCGGGGGGTGAATTTTCTCGTTCAAGTGATTTCTTGCCATCTGGTTCTTGCCTTGTTCTGGAGCTCACGCTCACCGCCTCCCCCTCGCGGGCCCCTCGCGAGTGGGGCAAGGCACAGCACACGCGCCACGCGTGCCGATCGGCGCAAGAACCTCGCGAGGCCCACTCGGGCGAGTCAGCAGACCCTTCAGGAGCCCCGTGGCAACTCTCGACCTTATAGTACAATTCAGGGCCTGCCCCAGCTAAGGTAAGCCGCAGCGGCAAAACTTGCCGTTAGACTCGTGATTGACCAAAACGCACCCTCGGTTCAACATAAAGGAGTAGAAATCATGATTTGTTTACATGAGGGGCTCCCTCTCCCAAAATGCTCTCACAATCTTTAAGGGGCCACGCCCGAGTTTTTGCATACAGGGTGAAGCAGTAAAGAGATCAGTAATTAGCCAGATATGTCGCTCGCCGCATCCTCCGCGTCATCTTCGGACGCGCCGCTCGCGTCGCTGTCACCATCATCGGCGTCGCCGCCACCGTCATCAGCGCCGACGTCCCCATCATTGACCACGTCGCCTCCGTCTACAGCGACCACCACCGTGTCGTCCTCTGAAGTATAGGCCCTGACCAACGCGTCCACATTGTCCTCTACCCACCGCGCCAGGTCGTCCTGAACAACCTTGGGCACGGGGGCGATGGCGGCGTCGAAGTCGAAGTTGGGGTTGGCGTTCAGGAGGTGGCTGAAGACACGGGAGAAAGCGCACTCGAGCAGGCCGCGGCTCCTCTCTTCCACGAGCCTGCGAGCTTCGTCTGATCAGGCCTCCAGGCATGTCACCACATCACTGAAGAAGAAGAGGTGACTGGCGTAGTCATTCACCTAAGGATGGGGGCGTTCGCATCACAGACATGGCCCAGGGCAGTGTTGGCACTATTCCGAAGATCCTGAAGCATGGGAGTGTGAACATGCTCTAGCGTCCGCCTCTCCAGCACCCCCTCCCTGTTTTGCCGAGCGACGGCCTCGGCATCTTCAACCCATTTCTGAAGCAGAAGCAGCTCGGCGCGGGCGGAGGCCAAGTCCGCCTGCGCCGTGGCCAAGGCGGCAGCCGTGGCCTCCCCACGCCTCTCCGCCTCGTCTAACCTGGGCTTGAGAGCGGCAGTCCTGCCCGCCGCCTCAGTTCCTACGAGCTTCAACTTCAAGTTGTACCGACCTTCAAGATCCGCGCGAACCCGGGCCACCTGATGATCGACTTCCTCCTAGACCTTGGCCTCGCGAGCCCCGACGACATCTTCCGCCTGAGCAACTTGACGCTCCCTCATCTCCAGTTGTTTGAGCTTAAGGCTGCGCTCCACGGCTTACAGAGCCAGCGCCTCCTCACGCCTCCGGACCTCCTCTTCTTCTGCGGGCGCCCCCCTCAGCGACGCAAGGGTGGCTCTGCGCGCCTCCACCTGTTGCTCGAGAGACGCACTCCAGGCCTGGAGCTCCCATGCGCGCTTCTCCGCAGCCTCGCGACGGCGGTCAGCGTCGTGAGCCTCCTCCAAGGCTCGGGAGCAAGCTTCGCGGGAAACCTTGAGGGACGCCTCGGCCTTCGCATTGTCAAGATCATGCTGATAGCGGCCAAGGTTGATGGCCACCCTCAGCTTACGCCGTTCCTTTACAAGCCGAAGACCTTCAGCCTCAAGGCGCGAGTCAACACCTGTGAGTTCTTCGCCGAGTCGACTCATCGCGCCCATCGCCTGCTGGAAGAGCTGATGACGAACGACGCTCCGCCCGCATTCCAACTCCCACGCACGCCCCACCTCGTCCTCCACCTCGGGGGCTGCAGGCGGGACATCAAGTGGCGAACCGCCTCTCGGCAGGGGGCTGGGGGCTGGTGCCGCTCCAGGTACTGGCCCAACCTCACGAGGGGCCCTGGCTGAACGGGGCCCGCTGCTTGAGGGGGAGCTGAAGGCCAAAGCCGGCCAGCTGCTGTCCATAACCAGAGGAGGAGAACGGGGAATGCCCGCTAGGCTCCAAGCCAGACCATGCAGGAAGGGCGACGAGGCCGCAGATTCGAGGCTCCATGAAGGCGAGCGCACCCCCTCGACGGGCCTGGCTCCAGGCGCGGCATGCAGGCTCGGGGTGCACAAGGCCAACAGGGGCGCCGAGGGAGGCGAGGAGTGCTTCTCGGAAGGCTCAATTGCCCTGGCAGAAGGGGTCCTAAAGAGCCAGCGTCAGGAAGGAAAGCAGCAATCAAGAAACCGCAAGGTGTAGTATTTACTCGTCGACAACGAAGTACTTTTGTCGCTTCAACGGCCCGAAGATGCTGTTGCCGCACGGGGATCCTTTCCTCTTGCAGAGCTCCTGAAAGTCCACGCAAAGCCAACCGAAGCGCTGAACATGGCGGCCAGCGCGAGGCGCCGCCGAAGAAGAGCTTGGAGGGACAACTTCAGGGGTGCCCGGCAGCGGTGAACAGTCGGGCGCCGTCTCGCCACGACCTCCCGAGGCTTCCGGGGCTCTGACCTCGGGAACCGTATGCTGCGTCGCCTTAGTAACAGACGCCCGAGGGGAGGGCTGGCGGGCTCCCGAGGACGACTGAGGGACTCCTGGACTAAAGGGTCCTGGGGCGTCCGGCCTGTTATCTACTGGGCCGGACTGATGGGCTGTGAAGACATGAAGGCCGAAGACTATACCCGTGTCCGGATTGGACTCTACTTGGAGTGGAAGGCAAGCTAGGCGACCGATTATGAAGATTTCCTCCTATGTAACCGACTCCATGTAACCCTAGATCTCTCCGGTGCCTATATAAACAGGAGAGCATAGTTCGGGTAGGGGGAGATTCATTACCATATTCATAGGCTAGACTTCTAGGGTTTAGCCATTAAGATCTCGTGGTAGATCAACTCTTGTAAGACTCATATTCATCAAGATCAATCAAGCAGGAAGTAGGGTATTACCTCCATAGAGAGGGCCCGAACCTGGGTAAACATTGTGTCCCCCGTCTCCTGTTACCATCGATCCTAGACGCACAGTTCGGGACCCCCTACCCGAGATCCGCCGGTTTTGACACCGACATTGGTGCTTTCATTGAGAGTTCCACTGTGCCGTTGACGAAAGGTTTGATGGCCCCATCAATCGTCAGTAATGACGTGGTCCAGGGAGAAACCTTCCTCCCCGGACAGATCTTCGTATTCGGCGGCTTCGTACTGCGGGCCAACTCGCTCGGCCATCTAGAGCAAATCGATAGCTACGCCCCTAGCCATCAGGTCAGATTCGGAAGCCTGAACTACGTCGCGGACATCCGTGGAGACTTGATCTTCGACGGATTCGAGACCGCGGCAACCGCTCCCCTTCGCCGCGATGAACATGGCTTAAACCTGTCATCGGGCCGTATCCAGGAGATAGCTCTTGTAACAACTCTGGCCTTAGATCCGGGGCAGATTAAGTCGTCCGAAGATGGGAAACTTAACCCCACTACGGGGGCTACTGATTCAGCGGCGTTGGAGCCGCATGCAGATTCCACTTCGTACGATACTTGCATCGACGGAACCCCGGACTCGTCTCCGGTATCGAGTTCCGAACCCTGTGAGCCCGCGGATACCGAACTCGATTGGCCATCGATCTTCAAGTTCAGCGCCGCGGATATCTTCCAACACTCGCCCATGGGCGACCTACTAAACTCACTAAAAAACCTATCCCTGGCAGACGGCTCGTCGCCGAACTATGTTCGGTTCGACCTTACGGCGGATGATGGAGAATTTTGCTTCCCACCCGCCACCCACTTCATAGCCACCGTCGAAGACCGAACCAACATGCCTGACCCCTGCTCCGAAGACATCGACGGTCTGAACGACGATGATGGGCAAGGCCAGAGCTTGTTCTCCGCTAGACGCGAGACGACCACTTCCTGGTATGACGTGTGTATGGTAGACACACCCAACGACGATCTCGACGATGACAAGGAGGACCCAGTTGAGGATAAATCTCCTAGTACACAGTCCGAAGACTAGCACCCTCCACGCCGCTCTCAGTCACATCACTTCAGAGGAAACAATACTAGCACCGGAGGTGATAGTACTCCGAACAACAAAGACCCTGTCGAGACTGGATCCGAATAGGAGGACCAGGAAAGCGGGCAAGATAGCCCTGATGAACAAGTCATATACGGAGACTCGGAGGATAGTAATTATCTCCCACTCTCCGAGGAAGAGGAGAGCCTCGACAACGAGGAATTCATCGTGCCTGAGGAACCTCTCGAGCAGGAGTGCTTTAAACGCCGGCTAATAGCCACAACAAGGAATCTAAGAATAAAGCAGCTGCAGCTTCAAGCAAGCCAAGATCTGCTCAATGATAAATGGACCCAGGTCCTAGCCGCCGAAGAATATGGCCCTAATGGCCCAGACAAAAGCCACCCCAAGTGCAGGTGGCTCCCTCCACATGATGGCGAGACGCTGGTGCCCGTACCACCATCGAACAATGCGGCAGGTCGACCACAGTTCGACCCGGATAAAGCAGTAGCCCAAGCAAAACACCATACCAACCAATCCAGCCATAAAAACAAGAACAAGACGGTTCAGGAAAACAATCGTGATATCCGCCAAAGCTTAGTGGGCAGAGCAGGACAGACAAGATCGACGTACAGATCACGGGGATATGCCCCGACCGGCGATGATGGCCAATTAGCCAGACATAACAGAGCCAACCACGCCTGAAGCCACCAATGGCAACCAACGGAGGTGCTTCATAGTGTGGCCCAACATAGAGGAGCCGCGCACCCTCTTTGCTTTACTGACAAGGTAATGGAGCACGAGTTTCCAGACGGGTTTAAACCCATCAACATCGAATCATATGATGGAACAACAGATCCCGCAGTTTGGATTGAGGACTACCTCCTCCATATCCACCTGGCTTGCGGAGACGACCTTCATGCCATTAAGTACCTGCCTCTCAAGCTTAAGGGGCTAGCACGGTACTGGTTAAACAGTTTGCCAGAAAATTCTATTGGCAGCTGGGAAGACTTGGAAGACGCCTTTCGTGACAACTTCCAAGGAACATATGTCCGGCCACCAGATGCCGATGACTTAAGCCACATTGTCCAGTAGCCCGGCGAATCAGCCAGGGAGCTCTTGACTAGGTTCTTAGTAAAAAAGAACCAAATTGTCGACTGTCCGGACACGGAAGCCCTTGCGGCCTTCAAACACAGCGTCCGGGATGAATGGCTAGCACGTCACCTCGGTCAGGAAGGACCCAAATCCATGACAGCCCTTACCGCTCTAATGACTCGCTTTTGTGCGGGAGAAGACAATTGGCTTGCTCGTAAAAGCAACAACGCCAGCGACCCGGGCACTTCCGAAATCCGAGACAGCAACGGTAAGCCACGACGAACCGAACACAACAGTCGCAGTCACAATGAAGGATCACGCGACACAGTGGTGAATGCCGGTTTTAACAATCCAAAACCCAGTTAACAGAAGAAGCCTCTAAAGGCAAACCAAGAAGGACCATCCACCCTTGATAGGATATTGGACCGACCTTGTCAGATTCACGGCCACCCTGATAAGCCAGCTAATCATACCAATAGAAACTGTTGGGTCTTCAAGCAGGCAGGCAAGCTCAACGCCGAGCACAAGGGGAGGATGAGGGAGTCCTAGATTAGGGGGTCCTCGGACGGCCGGACTATATACTTTAGCCGAACTGTTGGACTATGAAGATACAAGATTGAAGACTTCGTCTCGTGTCCGGATGGGACTCTCCTTGGCGTGGAAGGCAAGCTTGGCGATACGGATATGTAGATCTCCTCCCTTGTAACCGACTCTGTGTAACCCTAGCCCCCTCCGGTGTCTATATAAACTGGAGGGTTTAGTCCGTAGGACAACAACAATCATACCATAGGCTAGCTTCTAGGGTTTAGCCCCTATGATCTCGTGGTAGATCAACTCTTGTAATACTCATATCATCAAGATCAATCAAGCAGGAAGTAGGGTATTACCTCCATCGAGAGGGCCCGAACCTGGGTAAACATCGTGTCCCCCGCCTCCTGTTACCATCCGCCTTAGACGCACAGTTCGGGAACCCCTACCCGAGATCCGCCGGTTTTTACACCGACATTGGTGCTTTCATTGAGAGTTCCACTGTGTCGTCACCGTAAGGCTTGATGGCTCCTTCGATCATCGGCAACGATGCGACCCATCTGGAGCAGATCGAGAGCTACGCCCCTGGCCATCAGGTCAGGTTTGGAAACTTGAAATATGATGCCGACATCCGCGGAGACTTGATCTTCGACGGATTCGTTCCCATGTCAGGTGCGCCGCACAATCACGACGAGCATGACTTAACTCTGCCGTCGGACAATGTTCGGGAGATCACACCTGCAACTACTCCGGCCCTCAATCCGGAACAAATTGCGCCATCTGAGGACGGGTGGATAGACCCCGCCACGGAGGCCGCACTCTCAGTGGCGATAGAGCTGAATACTGACTTCACTTCCTACGAGAGAAGTGTCGCCGAACCATTGGATTCGTCCCCGGCCACGGGCTCTGAGCCGCCTGCGTCCGTGCCTATCGAATCCGATTGGGCACCGATCATGGAGTTTACCTCCGCGGATATCTTTCTGCACTTGCCTTTTGGCGATGTGCTATATTCATTAAGGTCTCTCTCCTTGTCAGGATAACCTTGGCCGAACTATGTCCGGCCAGAATGGGATACGGACGACGAAGAAATTCGCTCCCCACCCACCCCCCACTTAGTAGCCACTGTCGGCGATTTAACCGACATGCTCGACTTCGACTCCGAAGACATCGACGGTATGGACGATGATGCAGGAGACGAGCAGGAACTGCCGCCCACAGGGCGCTGGACCGCCACCTCATCATATGATATATACATGGTGGATACCCCCAAAGAAGGCGATGGCGATAAGACAGCGGAGGATGACCCCTCCAAGAAGCAACCCAAGCACCGATGTCAGCGGCGCCGCTCTAAGTCCCGCCATAGCAAAAGTAGCGATACCGGCACAAGAGACGATAACACTCCGGATAGTGCCGAAGACGACGACAATCCCCTCCAGCTAGATCTAGAGCGGGAGGATGAACAAGCTAGCCCTCCAGAACAGGCAGCAGACGGAGAAACGGAGGATGACAATTACATGCCTCTCTCCAAAGACGAGGTGAGCCTCGGTGACGAAGAATTTATCGTTCCTGAGGATCCCGTCGAGCAGGAGCGCTTCAAGCGCCGGCTTATAGCCATAACAAATAGCCTGAAGAAAAAGCAACAACAGCTTCGAGCTGATCAGGATCTGCTAGCGGATAGATGGACCGAAGTCCTTGCGGCCGAGGAATACGAACTCGAACGCCCCTCCAAGAGTTACCCAAAGCGCAGGTTGCTACCCCAACTCGAGGAGGAAGTATTAAAACCCACATCACCAGCGTATGATGCGGCTGACACAGCCACCTCGTGGCCGAGACAGAGGGGCATATCAGCCCGAAGTCCAGCCTGCACCCCGTCCCCAGACAACTAAAAACACCAAGGCCCGAGGCAACACGTGGGACCTGTGAGACGTATTGGAAAACAAAGCAGGGCATACCAGATCAATCTACGGACACGGGGTCGCGCCCCAACGCGTGACGATGATCGTCACGCCGGATACACTAAAAGTAAATCCGGCCGGGCCGAATACAGCAGGCAAGACTCGTATGAACTGCGTCGTGATATAGCCCGGCACAGAGGCGCCGCACACCCCCTATGCTTCACTGATGAAGTAATGGATCATGAATTCCCAGAGGGTTTTAAACCCGTAAATATTGAATCATATGATGGTACAACAGACCCCGCGGTATGGATCGAGGATTTGCTCCTCCACATCCACATGGCTCGCGGTGATGATCTACATGCCATCAAGTACCTCCCACTAAAACTCAAAGGACCAGCTCGGCATTGGCTTAATAGCTTGCCAGCAGACTCCATTGGCAGTTGGGAGGACTTGGAAGATGCATTCCTTGACAACTTCTAGGGCACTTATGTGCGGCCACCAGATGCTGATGACTTGAGCCATATAATTCAGCAGCCAGGGGAATCGGCCAGGAAATTCTGGACCAGGTTCCTAACTAAGAAAAACCAGATTGTCGACTGTCCGGATGCAGAGGCCTTAGCGGCATTTAAGCATAACATCCGTGACGAGTGGCTCGCCCGGCACCTCGGCCAGGAAAAGCCGAAGTCTATGGCAGCCCTCATGACACTCATGACCCGCTTTTGCGCGGGCGAGGATAGCTGGCTGGCTCGCAGCAACAACACATCAAGGAATCCTGGTACTTCAGATACCAAAGATACTAACGGCAGACCACATCGTAACAGACACAAGCACCGCAGCAACGGCGATAACGCCGAAGATATAGCAGTCAATGCCGGATTCAGTGGCTCTAAATCTGGTCAGCGGAAAAAGCCGTTCAAAAGAAGTACTCCGGGCCCGTCCAGTTGGACCGCATACTCGATCGTTCATGTCAAATTCACGGCACCCCCGATAAGCCAGCTAATCACACCAACAGAGAATGCTGGGTGTTCAAGCAGTCCGACAAGTTGAATGCCGAAAACAAGGACAAGGGGCTGCACAACGAAGACGAGGAGGAGCCCCAGCCGCCGAACATGGGAGGACAGAAGAGGTTCCCCCCACAAGTGAAAACGGTGAACATGATATACGCAACCCACATTCCCAAGAGGGAACGTAAGCGTGCACTAAGGGACGTCTATGCGATGGAGCCAGTCGCCCCAAAGTTCAACCCATGGTCCTCTTGTCCGATCACCTTCGATCGCAGGGACCACCCCACTAGTATCCGTCATGGCGGATCTGCCGCATTGGTCCTCGACCCCATCATTGACGGATTTCACCTCACTCGAGTCCTTATGGACGGCGGCAGCAGCCTGAACCTGCTCTATCAGGATACAGTGCGCAAAATGGGTATAGACCCCTCGAGGATCAAACCCACTAAAACCACCTTTAAAGGCGTCATCCCAGGTGTAGAGGCCCATTGCACAGGCTCAATCACACTTGAAGTGCTCTTCGGATATCCGGACAACTTCCGAAGCGAGGAGTTAATCTTCGATATCGTCCCATTCCGCAGTGGCTATCACGCACTGCTCGGGCGAACCGCATTTGCAAGATTCAATGCGGTACCGCATTATGCATACCTCAAGCTCAAGATGCTAGGACCTCGGGGGGTTATAAAAGTCAATGGAAACATAGAACGCTCGCTCCGCACGAAGGAGCAGACTGCGGCCCTCACAGCAGAAGCACAAAGCATCCTTTTAAGGCAAACCGCCAATTCGGCGATAAAGCCCCCGGACACCTTCAAGCGAGTCAACCTGCAACAGGATCGCCTGGCACGTTCAGAGCTCGCCTAGCAATTCGACCTCCGTCCTAGTCCCAATCAAGCGACGAAATTTACGCCGCGCGTACATAATCACGCACTAAAAATACCATGGGCATAGGCGGAGGCACGGCCAGGACACGTCCCACAATGCGGCTCAACCGCCCCAGGGGCTGTATACCTTTATCATTTTCTCTCTTTCAGGACCTTACTCTCTGGAACCCCTTTTCGGCAGTCTGATTACTGGACGCACTACGAGAAGAAAATACCATGGAAGCAAGAAGCTCTGACGTGCAAGGGAATCCTCAGGTGGTCTCTGATAACGATCGAAATACCTGTTTTAAATACCCATACGCAGCTTGCCCTTGGATAGGACATGTCAAATAGTCCTATTTTTTGCTAATTGCACTACTTGTATCTGTACGCTTTGACGTACTCTTTAATAACAATGCGTAGCGTTAACCTGTTATTGCATTACCCTTTTTTTCTCTTGTCTGTTTAATTACGACAGATTGCACCCGTACATTCTAGTACGACTAGTACGTCAGGGGCTTCAGCATACCCCATAATATGGCGTGAGAAGTCCGAACACTTTCGACAGTGCGGCACCCCGAACTTATAGCATTATATGCATCAGCTCCGAATCATGTCTTGGGTCAATAGTTGGGTTTGCCCGGCTCCCATGTTTTGGTACCTTATGTTCCGCATATCGGCTAAGGTAGCGCTGGGATAACTACTGCGATTGTGTCCCGGTTCTTCCGGACGAGCACCTCAGTAGAGAAAGCCGAAAACTGATTGTCATGATGAGGCAAGAGCTGGTCGCTGTTCGAGAGGTCTCAAGTCCTTAAAGACTTTTTCTGCTTCGGGCGAGGAGTCGGCCTTGCCCAACTTAGGCGTATATAGCGCCCCAAATTCGGCCTTCCGAATACTAGGGGCTTCGCCAAAATTTAAAATTGTAGACTTCTATGGCTAAGTGAGAGTGATAAAGCCTTATAGTCCGATTGCCTGGTTCGTTGTGCTGAACACCTCCCTCAAGGGACCCAAAATTGGGATAAAGAGTGCTCAGGTTTATCCCGGACATCTCAGTACTAGTTACATGGGGGCAGAAGCCGACGACTGGCCAACTCTCAGATTTTGTAAATGGCCGCACAAAAGGTAATATTTTAAATTCACAAGTGCTACATAGCGCAAATGAACTCGTTTCACATTACAGAATCACATGAGTACATTCATTCGAATATTACATCCTTAGCACATTCCTCCGCCACAAGGCGGGAACCCTTCAGGACACTGTCATAATACATTTCGGGGTGGCGATGCTCCTTGCCTTCCGGCGGCCCCTCCTTCACCAGCTTTACGCCGTCCAGCTTCGCCCAGTGCACCTTCGCTTGGGCAAAAGCCCTGCGCGCACCCTTGATGCAGACGGGCCGCTTTATGACTTCAAGCCGTGGGCAGGCGTTCACAAGCCGCCTCACGACACCGAAGTGGCTATCATGCAGGGGCTCGCCAGGCCACATCCGGGCTATAAGACCCTTCATGGCCTGTTCGGCCGCCTTGTGGAGCTCGACCAGTTGCTTCAGCTGGTCGCTCAAGGGCATTGGGTGTTCGGTCCCAGTATACTGAGACCAGAACAACTTCTCCGTCGAGCTCCCCTCCTGAGCCCGGTAGAACTCCGCGGCATCCAACACACCGTGGGGAAGATCTGCGAACGCTCCTGGAGAGCTCCGAACTCGGGTAAGTAAAAGGAAAGTTTCCTTCACATGCTTGCTTTGCATAATGAATGCCTTACCCGCTGCTATCTTCTTAACCGCCTCATTTTCCTGGAGGGCCTTCTAGGCTTCGGCCTTGGCGTTTTGTGCGCTTTCGAGGGCCTTCGCAAGCTCGGACTCTCACGTCTTAGAGTCAAGCTCCAAGGACTCGTGTTTTTTGGCGAGAGCCTGGAGCTCTTGCTGCACCTCGCCCACCCGGGCTTCTTGCTTTTCTCGCTCGATGCGCTCCTTGGCCGCTTTGTGTTCGGCCTCGGATAGCGCCTTCTGCAGGGTCGCCACTTTGGTCGTGGCCCCTAGCAACATTCATGGCGATCCTATTATTTTACAACCAAATTTCTTTTTAATATACAGACGGGGTATTGCTTACCTTTGTTCTCTTTGAGCTGCCTCCTGATAAGGCCGAGCTCTTCCTTGGACCGTTCAAGGTCCTGCTTCAGTGCAGCAACCTCCGCAGTGCGTGCGGTAGCGGCCAGCAGTGAAACCTGCATATGCACATAGACATATTCTGATTAGACTCATGCGGTCATTATTTGATCCTCTATTCGGCCTTTCTTCGCGAACGCCAAACAGAGCATCAGGGGCTACTGTCTATGCGGCAATTTTTTCTTATAATTTGATTACTTACTTGAAAGCCTGTTAGGAGGCTGGCATAGGCTTCAGTCAATCCGCTTTTGGCGGACTGAACCTTCTCGATCACCGCACTCATGATAGTGTGGTGCTCTTCGTCGATGGAAGCGCCGCGAAGCGCTTCCAGCAAGTTGTCCGGTGCCTCTGGATGGACAGAGGCCACCGGCACAGGAGGCTTGCCCCTCTTAGCGAGGGGTTGCCTGACAGAATCCGGAACCACTGGAGGTTCCGGCGCCGTATTCGGCTTGGGGTTGGACTTGCTGCCCCCGGCGTTAGGGCCCGGGGGAGTCTTGCCCCTCGTGTGCCCAGCGCCTGGAATGTCGCCTTGAGGCGCCTCCGGAACTGTCTCCGCCTGGTTCAGTTCCCTTTGGGACAACACCTCGACGTTGTCCGTAGGGCGGGGGGAGAAGGCGGTAGGAAGAGAATCACTGTTCAGGTCCGACGGGCCCAAAGAATCATCCGACGAAGATACGTCGATGCGGGCTCGGGACAGACTGCATAAGCATGTTCGGCATGATGAGAGGCAGTACAATAAAACATACCATGAATTACTGTGGTATCCGGATACTTACGACTTCGCCAGGGGCTTGTCCTTGGGCAACCACTCGTCGTCACTATAGACAGCCGTCGTGGAGCAGTCCGGGAGGAGGGTCCTTCCCTTCTTGGACCCTTCGGCCTCCCCGGATGGGGCGGCCTTCCTTTTCTTGTCTCCCCCGGCTGGGGGGAGAACTTTCCTCTTCCTCCTCCTCGTCTTCATGGGAGGAGTGCGCCTCGGAGTTTTCGGACGATGAGTCCGATATAACCTTGCGCCGGAGACCCTTCCGGGTCCCCGTGGCCTTCTTCTTGGCCTTCTTCACCGGCACCTCGTAAGGTGCCGGAACCAGCATCTCCGTCAGCAGAGCATCTGCTGGATCTTCGGGCAGGGGGGCTGGACAATCGATCTGCTCCGCTGTCTCTACCCAGTCCTGTTAAATGGCGTGGAGGCTTAGACCCCGCGCATGGTTAAACTGGGGAAAATGAACATTTTATGAGATATAAAAGACTTACCGGATTGGCAGGGCGCTCTGCGCTGAGTCCACGGTCCTCGGTAAGAGGAGGAGGTACCTCGGCACCCTTGAACAGCACCTTCCAAACGTCCTTGTGCGTCGTGTCGAAGAGCCTTCGCAGTGTCTGGTGCTCGGCCGGGTCGAACTGCCACAAATTGGATGCCCGTCGTTGACATGGGAGGATCCGGCGGAAGAGCATGACCTGGACCATGTTGACAAGCTTGATTTTCTTCCTTGTCATGTTTCTGATGCATTTCTGGAGTCCGGTCAGCTCCATTGATGAACCCCAGGACAGGCCCTTCTCTTTCCAGGAGGTGAGCTGCGTGGGGATTCCGGATCTGAATTCGGGGGCCGCCATCCAGTTGGGGTCGCGCGGCTCGGTGATGTAGAACCACCCCGATTGCCACCCCTTTATGGTCTCCACATAGGAGCCTTCTAGCCAGGTGACGTTAGGCATTTTGCCCACCATGGCACCTCTGCACTCCGCTTGCTGGCCGACCACCACCTTCGGTTTAACATTGAAGGTCTTCAGCCACATGCCGAAGTGGGGCCTGATGCGGAGGAAGGCCTCGCACACGATGATAAACGCCAAGATGTTGAGGATGAAATTGGGGGCCAGATCATGAAAATCCAGCCCATAGTAGAACATGAGACCACGGACAAATGGGTGGAGGGGAAATCCTAGTCCGCGGATGAAGTGGGTAAGGAAAACCACTCTCTCATGGGGTTCTGGAGTTGGGATGATCTGCCCCTCATCTGGCAGCCGGTGTGCGATATCCACGGCCAGATATCCGACTCCCCGTAGCTTTTTGATGTCCTCCTCCGTGACGGAGGAGACCATCGACTTGCCTCCCGCTCCGGACATGCTTGGAGTGGATTGAGGAGAAAATGCAAACTTGGGTGCTGGAAGCTCGAGTGCGCAAGAATGGATGAGCAAGGGGGAAGAGGGCGTGGGTGAGAAAGGTGAATCCTTGTCCCTTTATAAAGGCGGAGGAAACTATGCGCCTCCCCACCTGCCTGGTAAAACTCGCTTATTCCCCAAGCGCCGTAATTGATGGCGCGGTTGGGTTACCCACATCCGTATTGATGAGAATCCCGTGATAAGGGGACACGATCTCTGCTTCGACAAGACGTGCCAAGAAAACCGCCTCGCAATATGTGTTGTAGCTGGTTAAGAAAAACGGTTCGAATAATGACCGGGCCGTGATATGATGTCATGATGCCGAACCTGTCAGCAGATTAGATTTGTGGAAGTATTTTTCTCTCTACGGTGGTATGTGGAATTGGTTTTGCAGAGCCTGACACTATTCTTGTGTTCAAGATCTTCTATGGAGTATTCGGAGGACGAACCCGCCTTGCAATGCCGAAGACAATCTGCGCGCCGGACTCCTCGTAATTGAAGCCTGGTTCAGGGGCTACTGAGGGAGTCCTGGATTAGGGGGTCCGCGGACGGCCGGACTATATACTTTAGCCGGACTGTTGGACTATGAAGATACAAGATTGAAGACTTCGTCCCGTCTCCGGATGGGACTCTCCTTGGCGTGGAAGGCAAGCTTGGCGATACGGATATGTAGATCTCCTCCCTTTTAACCGACTCTGTGTAACCCTACCCCCTCCGGTGTCTATATAAACCGGAGGGTTTAGTCCGTAGGACAACAACAATCATACCATAGGCTAGCTTCTAGGGTTTAGCCTCTACGATCTCATGGTAGATCAACTCTTGTAATACTCATATCATCAAGATCAATCAAGCAGGAAGTAAGGTATTACCTCCATCGAGAGGGCCCGAACCTGGGTAAACATCGTGTCCCCCGCCTCCTGTTACCATCCACCTTAGATGCACAGTTCGGGACCCCCTACCCGAGATCCGCCGGTTTTGACACCGACAAAGGAGGCCACCAAGCGATAATGACGACGGAGCGGCTCGCTAGCTGAGCACCAGGGGCCAGAAACATTTTCCCTCCGAAGTTCGACCACTCCCGGAACGGAAATAGCAGTTCGGCTTCCGCCACCCACCCACTATGCCGGCCAAATTTACACCACGCGTGCATCACTACGCGCTCAAGATACCATGGGCATCGGCGGAAGCACAATACGGACAACCCTGCAAGCATTCCCGTAATGTTTTTTATCTGTTTCCCTTACTTTTCTTCATTATAACTCAAAAACAGGTGACCAACTGGACAACATCTGCAACGGACTCTATCGGAGTTCGGATCTGTACATTCACCCAAGGGGCTACTTCCGTTAAGGACTCCCCTCCCTGAGGACGGGCGGCGCAGACGTGCGATAGGAGGTCCAAAACAGCTTTTTGTAGACCGCACTCTTTATTCTGAGCCTGTACTATGCCTCTTTTCCTCCGTTCCCGACCCCAAGCATGTCAAATAGCCAGGTTGTGGTTTTTCCTTTTTATATATGAATTTATCATTGGCTTATTGCTCCACTCCCAGTAACTATATCCGAACCAATCTTCCATACTCTTCCTACAATGAGTACGGCCGTAACGGCTGTGTTACAAGACGCACCTCAGCATAACCTGCCAAGGGATCGGTATGGGAACAAATGAGTCGCCAATAAAAGTCCGAACAGCTCTATAGCGTACTTCGGCGTCGCAAGTTTGGCCTTATATGCATCAGCTCCGAATCATTTTCTCTGGTCAATAGTTGGGTTGCCGGCTCCTGTGCTTGCTACCCTATGTTCCGCTCTATCGGCTAGGGTAGTAAAGGGAGAACTACTACGATTGTGCCCTGGCTTTGATCGGATGAGCACCTCAGTAGAGAAAGCCGAAAACTGACTGTCATGATGCGGCGAGAGCTGGTCAACCACTTGACGAATTATTCGGATCTTTAGTGATTCTCCGTGTAAAACGAGGGATCTTTTTTAGATCAACATATGTAAGGCACTATGCGCCGTATACATACCATGGGTTATGTCGTAGCCCCACCATAAAACTCCTATGGCTAAGTGAAAGTGTTAACGCCCTATAGTTCGATTGCCTAGTTCGCCGCATTATCACCTCCTTTATGGACCAAGACGTTGGATAAAGAGTGATTTAATGCTTTTCCGAACACCCCCGTACTTCCTACGAGGGGGCTGAAGCCGATGACTGGAAAACTTTCAAATCACATTAAAACGGCCGCATAGGAGGAATACAAGCTTTCGAGCAAAACATGAAAACAGATTAACCATAAAATTGTCTGTTACAACACTTATACACATCACTCGAACATTATGTCTTTCGAGCACTGGCCCTCTATCAAGCGGGAGGCCTCTAGGACGTCTTCAAAATAATGCTCCGGTGCCGGACGGTCCTTGCCTTTGGATGGACTCTTTGCCGCAACATCGATGGCCTTCATCTTCCCCCACAATGTCTTGACTCGGGCGAAGGCCATCCGTGCACCTTCAATGCACGCCGACCGCTTCACAGCGTCGATACGCGGCACCGCGTCAACAAGCCGCTGCACCAAGCCGAAGTAACTACTCGGAACAGGCTCAGTCGGCACAACCGGACTATGACGTCCTTCATGGCAGCACCGGATATCCTATGCAACTCGGCCCACTGGGACATCTGCTCATTCAGCAATAGAAGGCGCTTTGACGCGCCAAATTGTGACCAGAAAAGCTTCTCTGTTGCATATCCCTCTTGCGCATGGTAAAACTGCACCGCAACGGAAGAACTCTTCGGCAAGTCTACCAAATTGTCCGGAGAACTCCATACTTGGTTAAGCTGAGCATAGTTTGGATCACCGAACTTGGCCTGTAGATAAAAGGGCTTGCCAGCCACAATCTCCCCAGCTTGCCGGATCTCCTCACGGGCTTCTCTGGATTCAGACCGCGCTTCTCTCGCCTCTCGTAAGGCCTTGTCAAGCTCAGCCATTATGGCTTCATTTTCCTTCTCAAGAAGTTTACAGCGGCTAGCCATGTTCTCTAATTCGTGCGCCATGGTGGACATCTTCTCCTGATCTTGGCGCCGCGCAGATTGTTCGGCTTTCAATTCAGCCGATGCCTTTTTGGCAGCCGCATTACTAAGCCAGGCCTGATCCTTGGCCCTGGCTAGCTCCGCCCGAAGGGCCTCTACGGCAGCGGCACCATCTGCATTCATGCACATTTCACATAAAACTCTTTTTAGAGCCAGGCTTAAATTACAAGCACATTGGTGTAAGGAATGCTCGAAATATATAGCTTGCGAGTCGTCAAGCGCCCGTTGATCAATGCAATGTCATCCTCCGCAATGTCCAGCTTTCACTGCAGTTCGGTCACTTCCGCATTTCGGCCAGTGGCTGGAGGGGCGGTAGCCTGCATTAAAAATTAAATCAAGGTTAGTACCTAGGCATATCTTTTTGATCCTCCGATTGCTTCCTTCGGAAGGCAATCCGAGTCTCAGGGGCTACTGCATCCACAACAGGTCCATCCTGTTAATATCATTCAATTGGCAACATTACATCACAAACCTCAAAGCCTCTTAGAAGGCTCGTAAAGGCCCCATTCAACCTGCTCTTCGCGGAGAGAACCTTTTCGACCACCGTAACCATTAAGGCATGGTGCGCCTTTGAAACGGACGCTCGTCGCAGCATGTCCGTCAGCGTCTCCGGCACTCCTGGGTCTTCGGACACCGCCGTCGGAGCACGACATTCCTTTGAAGGAATCCGCTTACCCGCCTCCAGAATCGTCTCCGGCTTTAAACCGGGCAGTTCGGGGCCATCATTCTTGACCCCAAACCCTGAGTGACAGAGGCACCACCTTCGGGTAACTCCTTCCTCGTTTCCTGCGCTACTTGCCGGACGGGAGGGGCCCTCCAGAACAACACCTCAGAATTATCTGCCATGTTGGGCGAGGAGGCCGGATAAGGCGTGTCACTCTCCATCATCTCTGGAAGAAGGTCTCCCGAGGAGGAGGACGATTGAGAAGCACCAGGCGTTAACCTGTAGGGACGTACATATGTCGGAAGATAACTTCAGTAATAAGAAAAGAACGAGGCATGGCTAAAGTACCCCTCTTCACTTACGGTCTGGCCGGAGGTTCGTCCTCATCATCAAGCTCTACATCAACATCGCTTGCCCGGCCCAAGCCGCTCGACGATGGCGTTTTCCCTTTCTTGGAAGGTTGCCCCTCCTGACCTCCAGAAGCGGCCCTCTTCTTGCTATGGAAGGCCCCCTCTACACCTTTGCCCCCGGGCAAAAGGGTTTCGGTTTCCCCGAACACAACGTCTAAATCGTCCTCAGGGCGGGCATCCCCTCTGGGCTCTCCGCTCTCGCCCCCCTCTGCAGACACTTGGTACGGTGCCTGAGTCAACATCCGCGTCAGTAGGTCAAACGGAGGGTCTTCGGGAAGGGGCGCCGGACACCAGATTAACACCACTTTCTTTATCCAGTCCTGTATAGGGACGAGTTGTTCAGTATCTTGTCAAGAGATGCTTGAATGAAAGGTGTTCGGAGATTGAGTACTTACCGGAGTGTCCGGATGGTTGCAGTCAAGACCAACGTCTTCGGTGGTGTCCGGCCATTGCTCTCGCTCCCCGAAATATAGTTTCCACATTCCTTCGTGCATAGTGCCAAAGAAGTGCTGAAGAGTCCGCCGCCCTTCTGGATTAAACTCCCACATATGGAGAGGCCGTCGTTGACATGGCAGGGTCCGGCGGACTAGCATTACTTGAACAACGTTCACAAGATCGATGCCCTTCTCGGTAAGGCTTCGGATGCGACTTTGCAGAGTCTGCACCTCATTGGCGGACCCCTAGTCTAATCCCTTATTGATCCATGAAGCGAGCTGAGTTGGAGGGCCGGGTCGGAACGCATGCGTAGCCACCCACTTGGAGCCCCGCGGCTCGTTGAAATAAAACCACCCCTGCTGCCATAGGTCGGAAGACTCGGCGAAAGATCCTTCAAACCAAACCGCGCTGGCAAGCTTGTTTATTATAACGCTGCCGCACTCTACCTGCTCCTCCTCTGTCACCCGCGGCCTCATGCCAAAAGTCTGGAGCCACAAACCAAAGTGCGGAGGAGTCCGGAGGAAGGCCTCACATGTGACGATGAATGTCGAGATGAGAAGAACAGAGTCTGGGGCCAGATCGAGAAAATCTAGCCCATAGTAGAACATGAGCCCCCGGACGAAGGGGTTAAGCGCGAAACCTAACCCATGGAGGAAGTGGGACACAAATACTGCCCTCTCGCCGGATTTCGGGGTGGGAATAACCTGCCCCTCGGCAAGAAGCCAATGAAGGATTTCTGGGGTCAGATACCTCGCCACGCGGAGCTTCTCAATATCCTCCTCCGTGACAGAAGAGGCCACCCACCGGCCTGAACGGCTGGACCCGGACATGATTGGGGCTGGTGGCGATTGGAACCCGAGGGCTAGAACTCGAGTGGCTGGGGTTGAGGAAGAAGCAAACGTAGAAGAGAAAGACAAGTTTGGGTCCCTATATAAAGGCCCAGAATATCGAGTGTCCCCTCCTGGATCTCGAAACTTACCTATCCTCAAAGAGTTGTACCCAGGGGACGGTTGTGTTACCCATACCTACATTATTGAAAATCCCGTAAATTAGGGGACACGATCTCTGCTTTGACAAGACGTCCCAACAAAACCGCTCCCCAGACGTGGGGCGACGGGCTAGCCAACGGTTGGAAATAATAACCGGGCAGGCGTGATACAATGTCATAAACAGTTGTCAGCAGATTGGACTCGTGGAGTATAGTATTTTCTGCGATTACATACACAGGTCCGGATATATTCACTACATCCGAAGACTATCTTGGAGTTCGGAAGAAGGGGAACCCGCCTTGCAATGCCGAAGACAATCTGCGCGCCGGACTCCTCGTCATTGAAGCCAGGTTTAGGGGCTACTGAGGGAGTCCTGGACTATGGGGTCCTGGGGCGTCCGGCCTGTTATCTACTAGGCCGGATTGATGGGCTGTGAAGACATGAAGGCCGAAGACTATAGCCCGTGTCCGGATTGGACTCTACTTAGCGTGGAAGGCAAGCTAGGCGACCGATTATGAAGATTTCCTCCTATGTAACCGACTCCATGTAACCCTAGATCTCTCCGGTGCCTATATAAACCGGAGAGCATAGTCCGGATAGGGGGAGATTCATTACCATATTCATAGGCTAGACTTCTAGGGTTTAGCCATTACGATCTCGTGGTAGATCAACTCTTGTAATACTCATATTCATCAAGATCAATCAAGCAGGAAGTAGGGTATTACCTCCATAGAGAGGGCCCGAACCTGGGTAAACATTGTGTCCCCCGTCTCCTGTTACCATCGATCCTAGACGCACAGTTCGGGACCCCCTACCCGAGATCCGCCGGTTTTGACACCGACAACGACGCCCCAGGATCACCATGCGACATGTGCTCCTCGGCACTCAGGCCACCGGCCTCCGTCGAAGCTCGCCCTCCTGCACCCTCACTGGGGGCAAGCGCGGCACCGGCAGCGAGGAAGGGAACCACGTCGACGGGATTCTCGCAGGGCCCCACAAGGCCGATCGGGCGCAGCCCCCACTTATCAAAGGAGGGCATACTCGCGGCAATTTCAGCCTTGTTCTCGCAGCGGTACAGCAGACAGCTCTTCCTGGGCATGTTGTCCGGCAGAGGGGCACCCATCAGGACCACAAGCACTGTCTGCCGCATCGTAAGAGGAAGTCCCTCCTCCTAAAACCTCATGTGGTCCTGGCTGCTGAGCAAGGTCCACATCGGGCGGGAATGGCGCTGAAGCAGAGCGACTCGGCGCTTGACGAACTCCTTCACCACCATAGGCGCGGTCACGCCGCGGTCCTTCAGCCTCCTCAGCCTGAGCCAGACAGGAACGAGACGGGGGCTCGTGAGCCTCTGGTGGCCCCAACTGGAGTTGGGAACAGCAGGCCCTGGTGGAGCATGTTGCAGAGGGCTGAGCACACCGGCGTCAACAAACACCCATCGTGTCCGAAACTCGCTCGTGGATGGAGGAAGCTCAAAGTCGATCCCCGCGCCCGCTGTGGCGGCCACGGCCTCGAAGCTCACACACCCCGAGCTCTGCCGCGGGTCATTCAGATGCGATGAGAAGAAATGGCGAAGGAGGGCCACAGAAAGGGCGATGCCAACCATGGCTTCGCACACAAAGGCGAAGACGGCAAGAAGAGTCACTGATTGAGGGTCAAGATGCAGCATGTGGATCTGATAATGCTCGGGCACTGCATTGAAGAAAGTGGAGAAGGGAGGAATCAGGACAGCCCAGAGGGCATCTATGAAGGTTGGGACCTCAGTGGCTGCCCGGGCAATGCGAGTGCGAGACGCGGGCCAAGCCACCGTCTCTCCCCACTCGTTGAAACTGGAGGCAAGCATGGGGCGACCTTGTCCATGGCCTCGTCGTTGAGCACCCGGGGTCGGCTGAGCGTAGCCCCGAAGGACGGAGGCGCGCTTGGCGAAGACAGAGGAATGTAGATAGTTGGACGGCACCCGTTGTTTCGGACAAGCCGTGGAGTGTGAATGTTGGTGGAGGGGGAGTAAAAACTTTACCTTTCTGCGTGGGAACCGCCTATAATGTATCTAGTATGGAAGATATTGGGAACTCTTGGTCATTATGTTGACAATGAAAGCATACCTCTCAAAATTATTTTCATCTCTGTTTTAGCTTCGAGCTTTGGCACCTCTGCAAATCCCTGCTTCCCTCTACGAAGGGCCTATCCTTTACTTTTATGCAAGAGTCAGTAGTATTCCTTCTCATTCCAACCTACTCTTTAGTTGGCAAGCATCGTGTGATGGAAAGATCTGAGCATATATGGCCATTCAAATATATTTGAGCATGAATTATTATTGTTGACATTACCCTTGAGGTAAAAGGTTGGGAGGCGAAACATTAAGCCCCTATCTTTCTCTGTGTTCAATGAATACTATTTGTTCTAAAAATATGCTTTGAGTGGTAGCAATCATGGAAGACTAAATGATAGTTGAGTATGTGAAGTTTGCGGAATCAAAGCTCTGACATAGACTCTTCCTGAAAATAAGATGAATTGTAATTGTTTGATGACTAAAAACACGGTTTGTTAATTTTCATGAAAGTTTATGATCTATACTTTAACGTGTGAATAGTTTTTTACTTGATCATGCAAAGTTCTATGAGTTGAGCTACTGTTATGACATATAATGATGCTAGAAAAGGTGATTGAAATTATCATTGATCAAACTTGTGCAACTGCTAGCATTCACACTTCATAAATTATTTCTTTTATCATTTACCTACTCGAGGACGAGCAGGATTAAGCTTGGGGATGCTGATACGTCTCCGACGTATCTATAATTTATGAAGTATTCATGCTATTATATTATCCATCTTGGATGTTTTATGGGCTATACTATGCACTTTTATATTACTTTTGGGACTAACCTATTGACCCAGAGCCCAGTGCTAGTTTCTATTTTTTCCCTTGTTTCAGTGTTTCGCAGAAAAGGAATATCAAACGGAGTCCAAACGGAATGAAACCTTCGGAAAAGTTATTTTTGGAAAGAAAGCAAAACGGGAGACTTGGAGTGCACGTCAGGGGATCAACGAGGAGAGCACGAGGCAGGGGGGCCCACCCCCCTGGGCGCGCCCTCCACCCTCGTGGGCCCCTCGTGGCTCCCCTTACCGACTTCTTTCGCCTATATATTCCCATATACCCTAAAACCTTCAGGGAACAGAATAGATCGGGAGTTCCACCGCCGCAACCCTCTGTAGCCACCAAAAACCAATCGGGACCCTATTCCGGCACCCTGCTGGAGGGGGGATCCCTCACCGGTGGCCATCTTCATCATCCCGACGCTCTCCATGACGAGGAGGGAGTAGTTCACCCTCGGGGCTGAGGGTATGTACCAGTAGCTATGTGTTTGATCTCTCTCTCTCGTGTTCTTGAGATGGTACGATCTTGATGTATCGTGAGCTTTGCTATTATAGTTGGATCTTATGATGTTTCTCCCCCTCTACTCTCTTGTAATGGATTGAGTTTTCCCTTTGAAGTTATCTTATCGGATTGAGTCTTTAAGGATTTGAGAACACTTGATGTATGTCTTGTCGTGCTTATCTGTGGTGACAATGGGATATCACGTGATCCACTTGATGTATGTATTGGTGATCAACTTGCGGGTTCCGCCCATGAACCTATGCATAGGGGTTGGCACACATTTTCGTCTTGACTCTCCGGTAGAAACTTTGGGGCACTCTTTGAAGTACTTTGTGTTGGTTGAATAGATGAATATCAGATTGTGTGATGCATATCGTATAATCATGACCACGGATACTTGAGGTGACATTGGAGTATCTAGGTGACATTAGGGTTTTGGTTGATATGTGTCTTAAGGTGTTATTCTAGTACGAACTCTTGAATAGATCGATCCGAAAGAATAACTTTGAGGTGGTTTCGTACCCTACCATAATCTCTTCGTTTGTTCTCCGCTATTAGTGGCTTTGGAGTGACTCTTTGTTGCATGTTGAGGGATAGTTATGTGATCCAGTTATGTTATTATTGTTGAGAGAACTTGCACTAGTGAAAGTATGAACCCTAGGCCTTGTTTCCGAGCATTGCAATACCGTTTACGCTCACTTTTATCGCTTGCTACCTTGCTATTTTTATATTTTCAGATTACAAAAACCTATATCTACCATCCATATTGCACTTGTATCACCATCTCTTTGCCGAACTAGTGCACCTATACAACTTACCATTGTATTGGGTGTGTTGGGGACACAAGAGACTCTTTGTTATTTGGTTGCAGGGTTGTTTGAGAGAGACCATCTTCAACCTACGGCTCCCACGGATTGATAAACCTTAGGTGATCCACTTGAGGGAAATTTGCTACTGTCCTACAAACCTCTGCACTTGGAGGCCCAACAATGTCTACAAGAAGAAGGTTGCGTAGTAGACATCACTAGGGCATGGATTGGTAGGAGGGAAAGAACTTCGCACGCACCCCAAAGTTCGAACCTTAAGGCTTTTGCCGGAACCCAAGATCCGACAGCCTTTTAATAGTAGAATCCGCCAAGTGCAAATTTAAAGAACATTCTTCAAGATCGGTAAAACCAAGCACATCACATAAAGATTTCGGAATTGTAGAAACACCAGCACCCAAGTCACACAAAGCAAAACATTCGTAATTTTTTTATCTTGACTTTGATAGTAGGTTCCTATTCATCATGCAATTTCCTAGGAATTGAAACTTCCAATTCCAATTTTTCTTCAAAAGCTTTCATCATAGCATCAACAATATGTTTAGTAAAAGCTTTATTTTGTTCATAAGCATGGGGTAAATTTATCATGGATTGAAACAAAGAAATACAATCAATCAAAGAGCAACTATCATAATTAAAGTCTTTGTAATCCAAAGGAGTGGGCACATCACTAGTTAAAGTTTTGACATCTTCAAACCCACTTTTATCAAATTTTTCAACAAGATTTTCACCCTACGAAATATTGGGACACCTTCTACCTAAAGTTGACTCTTCTCTAGTACCTTTTTCATCAATATTAACTTTACTAAACAAGAATTCAATAGAAGAAACACCAATCATTTTAAGATCTTCATCACTTTTGTGAAAGAAATCACTAGAAAACGCTTTTTCTAAAAATTCTCTTTTAGCTCTAAGCATAGCGGTTCTTTTCTTACTTTCATCCATAGAAACATAAAGAGATTTAATTGATTCATCTACTTTTGGCACAAAAATTTTCATCTCGAGATTTCCACATCATGAGCAATTCTGTCAACACTTGTAGACAAATCATCAATCTTACTCAACTTTTCTTCTATGGAAGTGTTGAAAGCCTTTTGTGTGTTTGTAAATTCTTTAATATTGTTCTCAAGATCAAACGTGTTCCTATTATTATTATAAGATTGATTTCCATAGGAATTACCATAATTATTAGAGGAATTACTAGGAAAAGGCCTAGGATTAAAATTACCTCTATAAGCATTGTTATTGAAATTATTTCGAGAGATAAAATTCACATCTATGGCATCGCTATTTTGCTCAACTTAAGTAGATAAAGGCATATCATTAAAATAAATAGGAGCACTTTTACTAGCAACCAATTTCATAAGAGCATCAACCTTTTCACTCAAAGAAGAAATTTCTTCAACCGAATTAACTTTTTTACTAGTAGGAGCCCGTTCGGTATGCCATTGTGAATAATTTGCCATGATATTATCAAGCAATTTGGTGGCTTCACCCAAAGTAATTTCCATAAAAATACCACTCGCATCGGAATCTAAAAGATTACGAGAAACAAAATTCAACCCCGCATAAAAATTTTGTATGATCATCCAAAGATTTAACCCATGAGTTGGGCAATTCCTTAGCATCATTTTCATCCTTTCCCAAGATTGTGCAACATGCTCAAGTTCACGTTTCTTGAAATTCATGATCTGGGTTCTAAGGGAAATAATTTTTGCGGGAGGAAAATACTTAGTGATAAAAGCATCTTTGCACTTATTCCAAGAATCGATACTATTGCGAGGCAACAAAGAGAACCAAATTTTTGCAGAATCACGCAAAGAAAACAGAAATAATTTCATCTTCACCACATCATTGTCCACATCTTTTTTCTTTTGCATATCGCATAATTTCACGAAGATATTAAGATGGGACGCGGCATCCTCATTAATTAGGGGTACTGAAAAATTGATCTTCATAACAAGATTCAGCAAAGCAGTATTAATATCACAAGACTCCGCACTAGTGGCGGGAGGAGCAATAGGAGTGCCGATAAAATCATTGTTGTTGGTATTTGAGAAGTCACATAACTTGGTGTTATCTTTGGTCATGATGACCACACAACAAGATTGCACTAAAAACAGACCTGGCAAGAAAACGGCGAACGAAAAAGACAGGCGAATAAAAAGGAAATTTTTTGTGAAGTGGGGGAGAGGAAAACGGGAGGCAAAAGGCAAATAATGTAAATTGCGAGGAGGTGAGATTTGTGATTAGGAACCTGGTATATGTTGAAGATCCTCCCCGGCAACGGCGCCAGAAATTCCTTTTGATGTCGCTTGAAGCTATGTTGGTATTTCCCCAAAAAGGAAGGGATGATGCAGCACAGTGGCGGTAGGTATTTCCATCATATATGAAACCAAGGTTATCAAACTAGTAGGAGAACCAAGCAACACAACGTAAACAACCCCTGCACACAAATAACAACCACTCACAAGCCGACGTGTTAAAGGGGTTGTCAATCCCTTTCGGGTAACGGCGCCAGAAACGGTGCATGGATGGGAGAGAGTTGTAATAGATTGAATATCGCAAATAAAATAATGTGCAGCAAAGTATTTTTTTTGTATTTTTGGTTCAATAGATTTGAAAATAAATGCAAGGAAAAAGTAGATCGCAAAGGAAAATATATGAGAAAGAGACCCGGGGCCGTAGATTTCACTAGTGGCTTCTCTCGAGAAAATAGCAAACGTTGGGTAAACAAATTCTGTTGGGCAATTGATAGAACTTCAAATACTCATGACGATATCCAGGCAATGATCATTATATAGGCATCACGTCCAACATTAGTAGACCGACTCCTGCCTTCAAATACTACTATTACTCCACACATCGACCGCTATCCAGCATGCATCTAGTGTATTAAGTTCATGGAAAAACGGAGTAATGCAATAAGAACGATGACATGATGTAGACAAGATCTATCTATGTAGAGATAGACCCCATCGTTTTATCCTTAGTAGCAACGATACATACGTGTCGTTTCCCTTTCTATCACTGGGATCAAGCACCGTAAGATCGAACCCACTACAAAGCACCTCTTCCCATTGCAAGATAAATAGATCAAGTTGGCCAAACAAAACCCAAATATCAGAGAAGAAATACGAGGGTATAAGAGATCATGCAAAGAAGAGATCATGCAAAAAAGAGATCAAGGAAACTCAAATACTTTCATGGATATAAAAAGAAAGATCTAATCATAAACTCAAAGTTCATCGATCCCAACAAACACACTGCAAAAGAGTTACATCATATGGATCTCCAAGAGACCATTGTATTGAGAATTCAGCGAGAGAGAGGAAGCCATCTAGCTACTAACTACGGACCCGAAGGTCTACAAAAAACTACTCACGCATCATCGGAGAGGCACCAATGGAGGTGGTGAACCCCATCCGAGATGGTGTCCAGATTGGATCTAGTGGTTCTGGACTCTGCGGTGGCTGGATGAATATTTCGCCAATTCCCCTAGGGTTTCTGGAGTATTGGGGTATTTATAGAGCAAAGAGGCAGTCCGGGGGGCACTCGAGGTGGGCACAACCCACCAGGGCATGCCTGGGCCTCCTGGCGCGCCCTGGTGGGTTGTGCCCCCTCGGGGCACCCCCAGACGCAGCCAGGGCCCATTATGTTCCTTCTGGTCTAAAAAATCTCCACGATGTTTCATTGCATTTGGACTCCGTCTGATATTGATTTCCTGAGATGTAAAAAACATGCAGAAAACAGCAACTGACACTTGGCACTATGTCAATAGGTTAGTACCAAAAAATGATATAAAATGACTATAAAATGATTATAAAACATTCAAGATTGATAATATAACAGCATGGAACAATAAAAAATTATAGATACGTTGGAGACGTATCAACCACCTGCATGGTCAAGAGCTGAGGAAGGTATTCATTCAACACCCACGGTACAGTATTGAAGTCTTGCTGAAGAGGCCGAAGGTTGGGCGGGCGATTATCCATAGCCACTGGCCTAAAGTTGCATGGACATTCAACATCATTGAAGGCTCAATATTTGCCTTCCGCTTGTGCAGTTTCCCAGATGAGATTCATCTGTCTATTTACCGTGTATGATGCTACTTTCCAAAGGTATTTGATGTTGCATGTGAAACTTGGTGCTATTGTGTAATGGCGTAACTGAGTGCCGAAGCTATCTGATGTAATTCGATTATGAAATCCTGGTTGTTGTTATACGGATATGAAATATCTGGTGTGTTTATAAGAAATATCAATTTGATTAGTACATGGATTATCAATAATAGGCTAATTACCCTGCTTATTGGGGTTTTCTATTGCAGACGGTTACTCAGACAACACAGTGGGTGATGAACTCAAACAACCCGCACGGTTTCTAGAAAGTAGGTGTGTTCGATCAACTAACAATCACACACGGCTTCCGGCAGATAAATGTTTGTATTAGGCCACCTTGCACAAACATTTCCACACAAAAACTGTGTGTGATATACATACAAACGGAAATGATTTTCTGGGATTCACCGTGTGGGATGTACATACGAATGGAAACAATTGGGTTTCCATGCCCCGCCACATCGCACACGAGCTCATTTTGTGTGCCAGGAGGGCCTATCCCCGACGGTTTCTGGGTCATGTAGGAAGGACCACCCCATCGCCCACACTCACTTGGCGATGGTTCCAAATGCCATCACGGAAAGGGGTTAAAAACCTTTTGTATAGCACATCGTTGTACTAGTGCTATGCGTAGATTACCCCAATGTCACCTCGGGAATCCGCGAGTTGAGTGCCAAAACATATATCAAGTGAATCAAAATAATTCCCCTTGTCACCACGGGTATTCATATGCAAGACATATATCAAGTGCTCTCATATCCAAAGTATTTAATCCGATAAAACAAAATCTCAAAGGGAAAAATCAATTCATCACAACAAGATAGATAGGGGAAAACACCATATGATCCAACTATATTAACAAAGCCCACGATACATCAAGATCGTGCAATATGAAGAACACGAGAGAGAGATTAAACACATAGCTACTGGTACAAACCCTCAGCCCTGAGGGTGGACTACTCCCTCCTCATCGTGGTGGCCGCCGGGATGATGAAGATGGCCACCGGTGATGATTCCCCCCTCCGGCAGAGTGACATAAAGATTGATTTCTCGTGGCTACAGAGCCTTGCGGCAGCGGAACTTCTGATCTAGGGTTACCCCGAGGATTTTTGGAATATTTGGGAATTTATAGGGCGAAGAGGCGGTGTGGGAGGCCACCAAGGTGGGCACAACCCACCTGGGCGTGCCTGGGCCCCCAGGCGCGCCCTGGTGGGTTGTGCCCCATCGGGGCACCCCCCAGGTGCTGCTCTGGCCCATTGGATGTCTTCTATTCCATAAAAAGTCTCCAAAAAGTTTCGCGGTGTTTGGACTCCGTTTGATATTGATTTCCTGCGATGTAAAAGAACAAGCAAAAAACAGCAACTGGCACTGGGCACTAGGTCAATAAGTTAGTCTCAAAAAATGATATAAAGTTGCTATAAAATGATTGTAAAACATCCAAGAATGATAATATAAAAGCATGAATACTTCATAAATTATAGATACGTTGGAGACGTATCACATAGCTGCTTCGGAAGTAGTGAATGAAGGAGTCTGGATGAAGGAGTTCATATCCGATCTAGGTGTAATACCTAGTGCATCGGGTCCAACGAAAATCTTTTGTGACAATACTGGAGCAATTGCCTTGGCAAAGGAATCCAGATTTCACAAAAGAACCAAACACATCAAGAGATGCTTCAACTCCATCCGTGATCAAGTCAAAGAGGGAGACATAGAGATTTGCAAAATACATACAGATCTAAATGTGGCGGACCTTGATAACCCACAAGTATAGGGGATCGCAACAGTTTTCGAGGGTAGAGTACTCAACCCAAATTTATAGATTTGACACAAGGGGAGCCAAAGAATATTTGTAGGTATTAGCAGCTGAGTGGTCAATTCAACCACACCTGGAGATTAATTATCTGCATCATGTAACCAGTAGCAAAGTAATATGATAGTTTTGATAGTAGTGACAGCAGCAATAGTAACGGTAACAGTGATAGCAGTAATTTTGTAGCAAGTGTAACAGTAATAATAGCAGTAGTAACTTAGCTAGAACAAAATAAGGTAAATTCGTAGGCATTGGATCGGTGACTTGTTGGATGATATTCATCATGAGATAGTTATAGCCTAGGGCGGTACGGCACTAGCTCTAGTTCGTCAATATAATGTAGGCATGTATTCCGTAAATAGTCATGCATGCTTATGGAAAGAACTTGCATGACATCTTTTGTCCTACCCTCCCGTGGCAGCGGGGTCCATATTGGAAACTAAGGGATATTTAGGCCTCCTTTTAATAGAGAACCAGAACAAAGCATTAACACATAGTGAATACATGAACTCCTCAAACTACGGTCGTCACCGGGAGTGGTCCCGACTATTGTCACTCCGGGGTTGCCGGATCATAACACGTAGTAGGTGACTATAACTTGCAAGATCGGATCTAAAACATGGATATAATGATGATAACATAAACGGTTCAGATATGAGTTCATGGCACCCGGGCCCAAAGTGACAAGCATTAAGCATAGCAAAGTCATAGCAACATCAATCTTAGAACATAGTGGACACTAGGGATCAAGCCCTAACAAAACTAACTCGATTACATGATGAATCTCATCCAACTCCTCACCGACGAGCGAGCCTACGCAGGAATTACTCACTCCCGGTGGGGAGCATCATGGAATTGGCGATGGAGAAGGGTTGGTGATGACGAAGAACGAAGATCCCTCTCTCTGGAGCCCCAAACGGACTCCAGATCTGGCCTCCCGATGAAGAACAGGAGGTGACGGCGGCTCCATCTCGTGGATCGTGATAATTCTTTGTCCTTGATTTTTTTCTGGAAAAATAGGATTTTATAGCGTCGGTTTCAGGGTCTGCGGGACCACCAGGTGGGGAAAACCCACCTGGGCGCGCCAGGAGAGGGGGCGCGCCCTGGTGGGTTGTGCCCACCCAGGTGCCCCTCTCCGGCAGGTCTTGGCTCCAGAAATTCTCATTTATTATATAAAAATTCCTCACGAAGTTTCGTTCCCTTCCGAGAACTTTTATTTCTGCACAAAAACAACACCATGGTAGTTCTGCTGAAAACAGCGTCAGTCCGGGGTTAGTTTCATTCAAATCATGCAAATTAGAGTCCAAAACAAGTGGAAAAGCGTTAGGAAAAGTAGATACGTTGGATACGTATCAGACCCGTTGACTAAGCCTCTTCCACGAGCAAAACATGATCAGCACCAAGACACCATGGGTGTTAGAATCATTACAATGTAATGTAGATTATTGACTCTAGTTCAAGTGGGAAACTGAAGGAAATATGCCCTAGAGGCAATAATAAAGTTGTTATTTTATATTTCCTTATATCATAATAAATGTTTATTATTCATGCTAGAATTGTATTAACCGGAAACTTGATACATGTGTGGATACATAGTCAAAACACCGTGTCCCTAGTAAGCCTCTACTAGATTAGCTCATTAATCAAAGATGGTTAAGTTTCCTAACCATAGACATGTGTTGTCATTTGATGAATGGGATCACATCATTAGGAGAATGATGTGATGGACAAGACCCATCCATTAGCTTAGCATGTTGATCGTTCAGTTTTATTGCTATTGCCTTCTTCATGTCATATACATATTCCTTTGACTATGAGATTATGCAACTCCCGGATACGGGAGGAATGCCTTATGTGCTATCAAACATCACAACGTAATTGGGTGATTATAAAGATGCTCTATAGGTATCTCCGAAGGTGTTTGTTGGGTTGGCATAGATCGAGATTGGGATTTGTCACTCCGAGTATCGGAGAGGTATCTCTGGGCCCTCTCGGTAATGCACATCATAATAAGCCTTGCAGGCAATGTTACTAATGAGTTAGTTGCGGGATGATGTATTACAAAACGAGTAAAGAGACTTCCCGGTAATGAGATTGAACTAGGTATGTAGATACCGACGGTCGAATCTCGGGCAAGTAACATACCGATGACAAAGGGAATCACGTATGTTGTCATTACAGTACAACCGATAAAGATCTTGGTAGAATATGTAGGAACCAATATGAGCATCCAGGTTCCGCTGTTGGTTATTAACCGGAGAGGTGTCTCGGTCATGTCTACGTAGTTCTCGAACCCGTAGGGTCCGCACGCTTAACGTTCGATGACGATTTTGTATTATATGAGTTATGTGATTTGGTGACCGAATGTTGTTTGGAGTCCCGGATGAGATCACGGACATGACGAGGAGTCTCAAAATGGTCGAGAGGTAAAGATTGATATATAGGACGATGGTATTCGGACACCGGAACTGTTCCTGGGGTACCGGGTACATATCGGGTCACCGGAAGGGGTTCCGGGCACCCCCCCGACAACTATAGGGGCCTAATGGGCCGAGAGGGGGACAGCCAGCCCCTAAGGGGCTAGTGCGCCCCCATGTAGGCCGAAATAGGAGGAGAAGGAAAGAGGGGAAGGGAGAAGGAAAGGGGATGTCACGACCCGTTTTTCAATAAAAATATTTATTGAGAGACCAATCCCTTTTACGGACCAGTAAAGAAGAATTCCTTCTCACTGGTAGACAAAATCTTGGTCACAGAAGAAAAATACCAGGAGTACTGAATATAATACAAGGTTGAGCAGAGACTGCTCAACAATTTATTACATGCACGCCGATAAAACATAACGGCGGATAGGGTGGCATAACTACTAACTCACGATAACAACGGTGGTGGGAATATCACCGCGAAGCGGGTGATATGACTCCTGAAAACTACAGCTCTTCGAGCGTCGGAGTGAGGCTCGAGGAGACTTATTGCGGGTGGCGGAAGCGTATATGATACAAGTGACCAATATCCGGGATCGCACGGGACTGACTGGGATTCCTCTAGGCGTCGGACTCACTATCAAAACTCTTCATCCAGGAGATCGCCTTCGTCAACATCTGGCCAAGTCAACAAGCCAGGTGAGTACTATGAAAGTACTCGCAAGACAGTTCGGACATAAGATATAACAAATGTAAACATGAAGCATATGAATAGATTAACAAGTGCGTTCAGACATAGCGATAATGATGCATGGGAAAATAACAGAGAAGTCGGGCGGTAGTCCTCCCGAAATCCCAAAATAAATACTGGGTGCCAAACGAGGGTCTGAATGACTCCTCGAGAGGAAATTGCAAGGATAATAATACCGGTGCCAAATGAGGGTCTGAATGACTCCTCGAGAGGAAACTGCAAGAATAATAATGCCGAAGTCGGGCGTCGGGGCGACACCACATAAAGGGCTTATAACAGAAAATAAAATATAGTGCGTGCCACAGTCGGACGTCTGAGCGACATCACATAAAGGGCTTATATTGAAAGTAAGAGACAAACATGCCACAGTCGGACGTCTGAGCGACATCACATAAAGGGCTTATATTCATAACTTAGTGACTCATGAATCTTAAATCATATCAAGAGAATAATCAGACATGAGATAAACAACAGGGTTAGTCCATCCACAGGAATAACATTCAGCTAAGTTTACTACTCATGCTCGCTTACCGGGAAGAAGAATATACCACGAGGCTACGACATAGACATGGATACGCTGATCACGTTACTGGACCATGGATACGATGACTCGGAAGGATTTGACTCTGCAGAGTTTGTACTTTAACCACAGCCAACGGATTTCAGTAGTCACGGGGACTAGTTCCGTCTACGGGTTTTGGAAGAAACACATCTAACCAGTACACACCCATTCAACATTCCGGAGCCAGGAATCACCCTCGGCAACGTTCAAGAAAAACCTTGAGACGGGGAGGCTACAACCTCGCGTAGCATGGGATCTAATTTATATACGCGCGCTCTAAGGGGTGCCCCCCTCTCGGTCCCAACCGGAAACACCCATGCCCCCTAACCGGTTGACTGGCTTAAATCCAGGGCCATGGAACCCTCATCCCGGCCCCTCTATTTGGTGTGTACACGGAAAGAGGTTACCAACTTACTACACCACATTCTTGGCAGAAAACATGTGGCGGCATGGAAAGGGGAAGAACGATAACGTGACTCAGTTCACGTTAACATTGGAATTTATCGGATATCGTAAGGCTGGCATGCTACAACAATACCACCTTACTGCCTTTCATGTCACCACATGACTAGGCCATCTCTCATCAGAGATCACAGAAACTTCGGAGCACACGGATAGTTGCCTTACAGGCAATGAAATGCTCACCGATGCTCATATGCCATGCACAAACCATTCAGGCAAACATGCAAAACACCCGTCATATCAAAGGTTCAAACATGCTTGCCTGGTTCGGAGAAGTCGGAGTCTAGCTCGGCGAAGTTCGCGGCTCCGTCACCTCTCCCGGAACCTACGGTATAGCGAAAAATGCATACTAACGTGAAAACCAACGCGTGCATAAAAGGTGTTCCAAAAAATTTCCAAATAAATCCCATAAAAAACTAGACAAAATTATAAGACTGTTAGAAAAAGAATCACCCAAAAATCACTTTTTATTAAAAAGTTATAAGGGTTTCTGTCCAGGGACTCATCTGTAATGAAACAGAAAAGTTCCAGGGGTTTAACTGAGAAAACAAAAAACGGTTCGAATAGAAACACGCAAGCTTAAAGAGAAAACGTATATGCCCCAAGGCGCCAACAGAAAACGTTTCGAGGGAGAAGAGAATAGAGGCTGGCAGGGGGGTCCACATGTCAGGTTTAAAAAGTTCGCCGGCGCCCGAAGACTGCGGTGGTCGCCGGCATCGAACCACGGTGAGACAGGGAGATCGGAGTGTACCAAGAGCTTCAGCGTGTCCTTCCGCGTCGGTGGGTGGTGGACTTGGGCGTCGGGGAGCACCACGTCGACGGCGACACTTTCTCCGGCGGACGGCGGCTCGGG